>NC_140987.1:23608897-24836558 GCF_052327205.1 Somniosus microcephalus | reverse complement strand
GGCTAAAATCGCGCCCGCGGTATCCGAAAAACCTTCAACATTCCGCTCATTAGCATCTCATTACCCGCTCATTAGCGACAGAGTGACCTCGAGGTCGTATCGTTCTGAACCGAGGTGAGTAGCCGCTATCTTGCTTCCATTCTTTTTCCTGCTTTCTGCGTCTTTCTTTTCAAATATACATTTCCAGCAAAATAAAATTGAATTTATTAAATTGTTTTAAGAAAAACTTCATTCATTTGTAAATATTTTCTCTAACCTGAAGATTCTTTTTCCTACCTTTCCCCGTTTTTGTTAGGCCTGAAAGCCTGGGTGTTTCTTGCCCAGCCAGGCCCGACCTAGGTAATTCTCCCACGGCTTCTGCTAAGCTCCTCACCCCGCCCCCCCCGTGTCACGTTACCCGGGGCAACGGCGTCAGCCACGAGGGTCAGGGTGCGCGCGCAGCAGGAGCAGCTGAGACGCGGCGTCCCTCTCTGTTCCGCGCTCAGCTCGGGCGGGGGGGGCGGGGCTCTCGGGAGTGCGGATCTCGGCCGGGGCTTGGTGAGCGGGAAGGGTTACCCCGGCAACCGGGCCCGCCGGCCGTCTCTCACAGACGCAATCGGTGGACTTCAAGCCGGCTCGGCCGGGGGGGCGGGGCTTGGAGAGCGGGGCTCTTGGGAGTGCGGGGCGGGCGGGGCTCTTGGGAGTGCGGGGCGGGGCGGGGTGGGGCTCGGAGAGCGGGGCTCTCGGGACTGCGGGGCGGACGGGGCTCTCGGGAGTGGAGTGCGGGGCGGGGCGGCACGGCCAGTGCTCGGGAGGACGGGGGCTCGGAAGGGGGGGAAGGGTTACCCCGGCAACCGGGCGTGGCCGTCTCTCAGCCTCAAGCCGGCTCACGCCTGTTCTCGGGGCTTGGCTCCATTTGCGGCCGCGGGCCACTCGCCCTCTCTCTCTCCTTCCCTCTGTCTCTCTCCCCCCATCCTCTCCCCCCTCCTCCCCTCCCCGTCCTCCCTCCCCCCTCCCCTCTCCCCCCTCCCTCTCCCCCCACCTCCCCGCCCTCCTCCCCCCTCCTCCCCTCCCTCCTCGCACCCTCCCCGCCCTCCTCCCCCTCCCCTCCTCCCCTCCCCCCTCCCCCTCCCTCCCCCCCTCCCCCGCCCTCCCCCCTTACCCCCTCCCCCGCCCTCCCCCTCCCCGCCCCGCCCTCCTCCCCCCTCCTCCCCTCCCTCCTCGCACCCTCCCCGCCCTCCTCCCCCCTCCCCTCCTCCCCTCCCCTCCCCTTCCCCCCTCCCTCCCCCCCTCCCCCGCCCTCCCCCCCTTACCCCCTCCCCCGCCCTCCCCCTCCCCGCCCCGTCCTCCCCCCTCCCCACCCTCCCCCCCGCCCTCTCCCCCTCCCCGCCCTCTCGCCCTCTCCCCCTCCCCGCCCTCTCGCCCTCTCCCCCTCCCCGCCCTCTCCCCCTCCCCGCCCTCTCCCCCTCCCAGCCCTCTCCCTCCCTGCCCTCTCTTCCCCCCAGTCACTCTCTCTCTTCCCCCCAGTCGCTCTCTCTCTTCCCCCCAGTCGCTCTCTCTCTCTCTTCCAACAACAACATGCCCTCGAAAAAGCCTCGGCACCGCCGGGCACTTCAGCTAGTAATATATATATGTGATAGGGGCCGAGCTTATGATCTGAAATTGTTGAACTCTATGTTGAGTCCAGAGGGCTGTAGAGTGCCTAATCGCTTTAAAATCTATTCCCTTTCCTGCTTTTTTCCAGTTCTGACGAAAGGTCACCGACCTGAAACGTTAACTCTGTTTCTCTCACCATGGATGCTGCCTGGCCTGCTGAGTTTTTCCAGCATTTTCTGTTGTTATTTCGGATTAAACAGACTTCATTTGCGTTCCTTCAGTCTCTGGTCCCGGCAGGTAACGATAGCTGAGGCTTAACGGTTAAAAGGGGGGGTGTGGCGGAGCCACTAAGGGACTCCGATCAATTGTATATAATTCCCTTTAATAATATGTTAGAACATAAGAACATAAGAACATAAGAAACAGGAGCAGGATTAGGCCAATCGGCCCCTCGAGCCTGCTCCGCCATTCAATAAGATCATGGTTGATCTGATCCTAACCGCCTGAGTCTGTATCTTTGTTTTCACTGTTTATATGTACAGAGCGCGATCACTTTAATAACGCGGGTAAACGCGATGACGTCACGCCGTTCATCACATGATCCCCCACCGGCGGGAAAAACGTGATGACGTCATGACGTCAGCCACGGGACCGCCCCAGCAGTCCTCGTGGAGCCTCCGAACTGACTCGACCTATATTCGATGTTCTCCTGTAGTTATCCGCTAAACTCTGTTAGTTTTCATTAAACCTCGTTTATTTGATCGCCTGAGTGGATCTCAGTCTTTTGGATAGGAACTAGACATTCCTACATTGGTGACCCCGACTTTGTGAACGGTTTTCGCAGAAGTTACTGAACATGGAATCGAACGCCGTTGCTTTGAAGCTACCACAGTTCTGGGAGCAGCAGCCAGCTGCGTGGTTCATCCAGGCTGAAGCCCAGTTCGCAATCAGGAACATCGTTGCAGATCAGACCCATTACTATCACGTGGTCTCCGCCCTCGACAGCGCCCCAGCCTCGCGGATCGTCAGCCTGCTTGGTAATCCACCAGAAGATCGCAAGTATGAAACGATAAAGGCACGGTTGTTATAGGTCTTCGGGCTCACGAAGTCGGAGCACGCCCGCCGGCTGCTCAATATGCCCGGCCTCGGGCACTCCAAGTCGTCCGAGCTCATGAGCCAAATGCTCACGCTCCTGGGCTCCGAATCAGAATGCTTCCTCTTCAGGGAGCTATTCCTCAGCCAGCTACCGGAGCAAGTTCAGCCTGCCCTAGCCAGGTCGGAAGTCACAGACTGCGCAGAGCTGGCTGCCGATGCGGACAAGATCTTCGCGGTGACACAGCAGTACTGCGCTGCCGTGAGGCGCCCATCCCCCACAGACACTGCTCCCGCCCCATAATCTGCAGGGTTGTGCTTCTACCATGCCTGTTTTGGCGCGAAAGCAAGATGCTGCCGCCCTCCCTGCAGCTTTTCGCTCAAAAAGAAACAGCAGCCACCCTGTCGAAAGAGGACCGGCTATAACGAGCGCCCTGCGGCTGCGATGGCAATCGGTAATTCGGGAAAACTCCTCTTTATCAACGACTCCCTATCTGGTCGACGTTTCCTCTGCGACACCGGGGTGCAGTGTAGCATCCTACCCACGTCAAATCATGATCTACAAGCCAGGGGGCACGGCCCCGCCCTCCAGGCGGCTAATGGCGGGGCCATTCGGACCTTCGGAAGCCGGCGGGTCCAGGTGTGCTTCGGCGGCCAGCGGTTTTACTGGGATTTCATCACGGCCAAAGTCTCTCAAGCCATCATCGGGGCGGATTTTTTGTGCGCCAACGGCCTCCTGGTGGATGTACGGCACCGCCGGTTGATCAATGCGGCCACTTTTCACTCCATCACGTGCCACCGCGGAAACACCGTGGCGCGCACTGTCTCCTGCGCGTTCCCACCTCCGGATGACTTCACGCGCCTCCTCGGAGATTTCCCAGACCCGACCAGACCCACTTTCTCTTCCACGGCCACGAAACATGGTGTCGAACATCACATCAACACTACTGGCTCCCCGGTCTACGCACGGGCCCGGCGCCTCGAACCTGGCAAGCTCGCGGCTGCGAAAGCGGAGTTCGACACAATGGAGCGGCTAGGGATTATTCACCGGTCGAATAGTCCCTGGTCTTCGCCTCTCCACATTGTTCCGAAACCTGGCAGTGGATGGCGGCCTTGCGGCGACTACCGATGCCTGAACGATGCCACTACTCCTGATCGGTACCCGATCCCTCATATTCAGGATTTCTCTGCACATTTGGCGGGAAATACCATTTTTTCAAAAGTCGACTTTGTCCGTGGCTACCACCAGGTCCCCGTACACCCGCAAGGCGTCCCGAAAACTGCAGTCATCACCCCATTCGGCCTGTTTGAATTTCTGCGGATGCCATTTGGATTGAAGAACGCTGCACAGGCTTTCCAGCACTTGATTGACTCCGTGCTTTGGGACCTCAAGTTTCTATTCGTCTACCTCAACGACATCCTCATCGCCAGCCCTAATAAAGAGGAGCACATCTGCCATTTGCGCACCCTCTTTAGATGCCTCAGTCAACACGGCTTGATCATCAACCCGGCCAAGTGCCAGTTCGGCCTGCAGCAGATTGATTTCTTAGGCCATCGCATCACAGCGGACGGCGCAATTCCCCTGCAAACGAAGGTGGAGGCAGTTACTTCGTTCCCGCGCCCGCAGACCGTCAAGGCCCTGCAGGAGTTCCTCAATGTGGTAAACCACTGTTTGTTATTGTTGTTGTTGTTGTTGTTGTTGCACACTGTTGTGCCTATGCATGCCTCAGCTGACTCCGCCCCTGGCTCCACCCACATGCCCGGGTATAAAGGTGACTGCTCTGCAGCCCCCTGCCCTTTTGGATACCAGGCAACCACGAGAGGCATGCTCTGTTCTTTGCTAATAAAAGCCTATTAATTAACTCTCTGTCTTTTATGAGGAATTGATAGCGCATCAATTTTATTAGCAAAGCAAAATGTCGGGTCCAAATGCTGAGCAGCAGGAGCTGCATCAACCGACGGTGCCAAACACTGAGCAGCAGGCGCTGCTGCGAGCCCTCAGACCAACATGCCTGGACCTAGACCCCCAAGAAGCGGGTTCGGCTACCAAATTCGCACAATGGCTGCGTTGCTTCGAGGCTTACCTGGAAGCCTCAGCTGTGACCCTAGACGAAAACAAGCTGAAAATCCTGGCCTCAAAGGTGAGCCACCAAGTTTATACACTAATCCAGGACGCGACGACCTACGCGGCGGCTATCGATCTGCTTAAAGGGCAGTACGCACGCCCGGTAAATACGGTCTATGCCAGGCACCTCTTAAGATCCCGCAGACAGCAGCCCGGGGAATCGGTGGAGGCTTTCCTACGGGCACTACGGATACTCGACCGAGGCTGCGATTGCAAAGAAGTATCAGCCGCAGCACACACGGAGGGACTGATCCGAGATGCTTTCGTTGCAGGTCTAAGGTCCGACTACTCCCGGCAGAGACTGTTGGAGAAGGGAGAAATAGACCTGAAAAAGGCAGTGTCCCTCGCGCTCTCGCTCGACGCGGCCCACAGGAATATGGACGCTTTCTCCCCTAACCGCTCCGCACCGTGGACGCCGCAACCTTAGGTCATGGGACCGCCACCTCCAACTGCTGCAGCGATGCCCAAGGCACAGAAATGTTATTTTTGTGGCCAGGCAAAACACCCCAGAGCACGCGGCCCGGCGAAAAACGCTACCTGCTCCGGCTGCGGGAAGAAAGGACACTATGTCAGCGCCTGCAAAGGTAAAACCGCTAACGCCAGCAGCGCCGCGTGTGAACCGTGGGGGCAGCCATTTGTCCGCCATCTTGGGCTCCCCCAGCCGCGTGGGGATCGGGATCATGGGCGCCGCCATTTTGTCCGCCATCTTGGACGCCTCCAACTTCAATCACGGGGGACCCGGACTCAACAACCGCCTCATCTGACGACCACATCGACTCGCTCGACCATACGCTGGCCTCCGTGACGCTGGACCAATCTCTCCCTCATCAACTGTCCAGGTCCATGATGGACATTACGGTAAACGGCCGCGCCACTACCTGCCTTTTTGACAGCGGGAGCACGGAGAGCTTTCTCCACCCCGACACGGTGCGCAGTTACTCTCTCCCGGTCCTGCCGACACGCCATCGAATCTCTATGGCTTCCAAAGCCCAGTCAGCGGACGTCGGTGGCTACTGTGTAGTGACCCTTTCAGTACGGGGCACAGAATACAAAAATTTTAAACTTCTGGTCCTGCCCCATCTCTGCACTGCCGTTCTACTGGGGTTGGATTTTCAGTGCCACCTTAAAAGTGTCACATTAGCGTATGACGGACCCCTCCCCCCACTCACAGTCTGCAGCCAGCAGCTTTTAAATCGCCCGCCGCGCACCATTTGCAGCCTCTCCACCCTTAAAGTCTCCCCCCTCTCCTTGTTCGCTAACCTCACCCGCGACTGTAAGCCCATTGCTACCAAAAGCAGGCGTTACAGTGCCGGGGATAGGAGCTTCATTAAATCCGAGGTAGCGAGACTCCTGAAGGAAGGGATTATTGAGAGTAGCACTAGCCCATGGCGAGCACAAGTGGTGGTGGTGGTGAAGACTGGCGGAAAACAGCGCCTAGTTATCGACTACAGCCAGACGATCAATCGCTACACCCAGTTGGATGCATACCCACTCCCCCGCATATCTGACATGGTCAATCAGATAGCACAATACCGGGTGTTCTCGACGATTGATCTGAAGCCGGCATACCACCAGCTCCCCATCAGGGCTGAGGACCGCCAGTACACAGCTTTTGAAGTTGACGGTCGTCTCTACCACTTCCTCAGAGTTCCCTTCGGCGTCACCAACGGGGTTTCAGTCTTCCAACGGGAGATGGACCGGATGGTTGACCAGAACGCGCTCCAGGCCACTTTCCCCTATCTAGACAACGTCACCATCTGCGGCCACGACCAGCAGGACCATGATGTTAATCTAGAGAAATTCCTCCGTACGGCCCAGCGGCTGAATCTAACATACAACAAGGACAAATGTATGTTTCGTACCACGCGCCTTGCCATTCTTGGCTGCGTAGTGGAGAACGGAGTCATCGGCCCCGACCCCGACAGAATGCGCCCCCTTATGGAGCTCCCCCTCCCCCACTGCCAAAAAGCACTGAAGAGATGCCTAGGGTTTTTCTCTTACTATGCTCAGTGGGTGCCCAACTAATCGGACAAAGCCAGTGTAAGAGCCATAAAAGCTTAAGAAAATACTTTAAAATAGTGGCTAAATGGCATAATACAGTTAATTTACCTGAACGACTTATTGTATTAAGAAACCCCCTATTTTCTTGCTCCAGTAGTATAGTCCGACACCCCCTTCATTCTTGCCACAATGGAACAGTCCCTAAGCCACACATGGGTGCAGCCATCTTACAGTTTAAACTGCACGTGGTGAAAGAGGCAGAAGCTGTGAGGTTTGGAGCAGTACAGTTTTTGACCGTGTTCGTTTATACGTGTTTGCTTTGTAATTCTGTTTGTTAAGTGTTATAGTAAACCGTTTAAAAGACAAAGCTACGTTTGGGAACGTTTTATTTCGACACGCGTCTACTCGATGTTAAAAGCCCCACAGCCCAGTGGCCTGCCTGTTTGGAAACTAAGAAGCGCCACTACAGCCAGACCCCTCATCAAGTCCGCCTCCTTCCCCCTGACAGCATAGGCATAAAAAGAGATATTGCGAAGGCCACAATGCACGCAGTGGATGAGTCCGTCCCTTTCTAAGTGGAGAGCGACGCATCCGACTTTGCCCTAGCTGCAACCCTTAACCAGGCGGGGAGACCCGTGGCCTTTTTCTCAAGGACCCTCCAGGGCCCCGAGATCCGACACTCCTCTGTCGAAAAGGAGGCCCAGGCCATTGTGGAAGTGGTGCGACATTGGAGGCATTACCTGGCCGGAAAACGATTTACCCTGCTCACTGACCAGCGCTCAGTAGCTTTTATGTTTAATAATAAGCAGAGGGGCAAAATCAAGAATGACAAGATCTTGAGGTGGAGAATCGAACTCTCCACCTACAATTACGATATCTTGTACTGGCCCGGGAAACTCAATGAGCCTCCAGATGCCCTATCACGTGGTACATGCGCCAACGCGCAGGTTGATAGACTGAAGACCCTCCACAATGACCTCTGCCACCCGGGCGTCACCAGGTTTTTCCACTTCATCAAATCCCGTAACCTGCCCTACTCCATCGAGGAGGTCAGGACCTTGACCAGGAACTGCCAAATCTGTGCCGAGTGCAAACCGCATTTTTATAGGCCAGACAGAGTGAGCCTGATCAAAGCCACGCGCCCCTTCGAGCAGCTGAGCGGCGATTTTAAAGGCCCCCTCCCCTCCTCTGACCGCAATGTGTACTTCCTCAATATAATTGACGAGTACTCCCGTTTCCCGTTTGCCATCCCTTGCTCAGACATGACCAGTACCACGGTCATTAAATGTCTGAATGACCTCTTCGCCTTGTTCGGTTTCCCTAGCTATATTCATAGAGACAGGGGCTCATCCTTTATGAGCGACGAACTTCGGCAGTACCTGCTCGCGAGAGGTATTGCTACAAGCAGGACCACCAGCTACAACCCCCGGGGGAATGGCCAGGTGGAAAGAGAGAATGCGACGGTCTGGAAGGCAGTCCTTTTAAACTTGAAATCGAAGGGCCTTCCGACCTCTCGCTGGCAGGAGGTCCTCCCTGCGGCGCTCCATTCCATTCGGTCACTGCTCTGTACAGCCACCAATGCCACCCCTCATGAGAGAATGTTCTCCTTCCCCAGGAAGTCCACATCGGGGATCTCGTTACCGACATGGCTGACTTCTCCAGGACCCGTCCTACTGCGGAAGCACGTGAGGTCCCATAAGACGGACCCCCTGGTCGAGAGGGTGAGCCTCCTCCACGCCAACCCTCAGTATGCTTACGTGGTGTACCCGGACGGGCGGGAGGACACAGTCTCCATACGAGACCTCGCACCTTCGGGTGCTCCCGAAACACTCCCTTCGCCACCCACCACTACCCACGCCTACCCCCAGTATGCTTACGTAGCGTACCCGGACGGGCGGGAGGACACAGTCTCCACACGAGACCTCGCACCTTCGGGTGCCCCTGAGACACCACCATCACCACCCAGCACTACCCACACCCCAACCCCTGTAGACGGCATGCCGCAGCCCCAGGACCCGCCATTGACTACACAACCTCTCAACGAGACGCCAGGTTCGGCGTTGGATGCTGCACCATCACCGCCGCTGCTACGACGATCAGGACGGCATACAAGGTCACCTGATAGACTTAATTACACAAACTTTTAGTTTACACGAACTTTTAGTACATTTCACCCCGCCGGACTCAATTTTAAACAAGGGGTGAATGTGGTAAACCACTGTTTGTTATTGTTGTTGTTGTTGTTGTTGCACACTGTTGTGCCTATGCATGCCTCTGCTGACTCCGCCCCTGGCTCCACCCACATGCCCGGGTATAAAGGTGACTGCTCTGCAGCCCCCTGCCCTTTTGGATACCAGGCAACCACGAGAGGCATGCTCTGTTCTTTGCTAATAAAAGCCTATTAATTAACTCTCTGTCTTTTATGAGGAATTGATAGCGCATCACTCGGGATGGTAAATTTTTATCACCGGTTCATCCTTAATGCAGCTCTGCTCATGCAGCCCCTATACGAGGCCCTCAAGGGCAAGTCCGGCAAGGATCCGATTAGCTGGACGGTCGACATGGACCGGGCGTTTGTCGACACAAAAGGCACTTTAGCCAACGCAACCATGCTGGCACACCCGCTGCCAGGTGCCACCATCGCCCTTACCACCGACGCGTCAGACTACGCCATCGGCGCAGTGCAGGAACAGTGGGTGCATGGGACGTGGCAACCGCTGGCGTTTTTCAGCCGTCAACTACAGCGAAACGAACGGAAGTACAGCACGTTCGACCGGGAGTTGCTGGCCCTTTTTCTGGCCATCTGCCATTTCCGGTTCTTGCTAGAGGGACGTCCGTTCACAGCTTTTGTGGACCATAAGCCACTAATGTTCGCTATGGCCAAGACCGCCGAACAGTGGTCAGCTCGGCAACAACGTCAGTTGACGTTTATCTCAGAATTCACCACTGACATTCAGCATGTATCCGGTAAAGACAACCTGGTGGCGGATTGCCTCTCCCGCGCGACCGTTCATGCAGTCCAGCTCGGCATCGACTACGCCCTCATGGCTGCGGATCAAGCCTCGGATCCGGAAGTCCAATCTTACAGAACCAACCCCTCTAGCCTCCAAGTGGCCGACATCAAATTCCATGCCGTGGGCACTACGCTACTCTGCGACATCTCCGTGGGAGATCCTTGCCCTATCGTCCCGGTCGTCTGGTGCCGAAAAGTTTTTGACGCCATACACGGGTTGTCGCACCCTGGCATGAAGGCCTCGCAATGGCTGATGTTGTCCAAATTCATGTGGCGGGGCATGCACATGGATGTTCGCGACTGGGCCAACACCTGCGTGGTCTGCCAAAAGGCCAAGGTGCAGCGTCACGTCAAGGCTCCATTGGCCACTTTCGCTGTTCCAGAACATAGGTTTGATCATGTGCATGTGGACCTGGTGGGGCCACTTCCGCCTTCGCACGGGTTTACTCATCTTCTTACAATGGTGGACCGCACCACTCAATGGCCGGAGGCGGTTCCTTTGTCATCCACCACTTCCGCAGACGTCGCCAGGGCATTCATCTCCTCTTGGGTCGCCCATTTCTGGGTACCGGCGGACATCTCGTCTGATCGTGGGCCGCAGTTTTCTTTGGAGCTCTGGAACGCTGCATAAAGCTACATCGCACCACTGCCTACCATCCACAGGCGAACGGCCTGTGCGAACGATTCCACAGGTCGCTCAAGGCTGCACTGCGAGCCAGCCTTCAAGGCGCGGGCTGGGTGGACAGGCTTTCGTGGGTCCTTTGGGTCTTTGTACGGCGCCTAAAGAAGATCGCCAATCGTCCACGGTGGAGCTCGTATATGGCCAGCCGCTACGTGTACCAGGGGATTTCCTTCCGACTCCAACAGAGCCATGGTCCGCATCCCAGCAGCTCATCAGACACCAGGAGGCAGCCAGAAGTTTCGCTCCAGTGCCTACGTCGCATCACGGCTTGCAGAGCTCCCACGTCCAAGCTGAGCTGAAGAACGGCGACTATGTGTTTATCCGCCACGATGCTCATCGGGACCCGCTCAAACCCCCTTACACTGGTCCTTTCCGCGTGATAGAGCCGGGAGACAAATCTTTTTCGGTCAATGTCAGAGGTAAACCGGACCACATTTCGGTTGACCAGTTGAAGCCGGCTCACTTGGACCTTGACCGCCCAGTCGAGATCGCACAACCGCCGAAACGTGGCCGACCGCCCACAGTCGCCGTGCCAGATCAAACGCAACCGCCCGCCAGCTCGCCCGCCGTCCATCAGCTTCCACTTCAAGGCTACAGAAGTCGGTCCGACAGGCTTGTCAGGCCTCCTCGCCATTTTACTTTTGCTATTAAAGACAATTCTGGGGGGGCGCATGTGGCGGAGCCACTAAGGGACTCCGATCAATTGTATATAATTCCCTTTAATAATATGTTAGCTACAGCCTGAGTCTGTATTTTGTTTTCACTGTTTACATGTACAGAGCACGATCACTTTAATAGCATGGGTAAACGCGATGACGTCACGCCGTTCATCACGTGATCCCCCACCGGCGGGAAAAATGTGATGACGTCATGACATCAGCCACGGGACCGCCCTAGCAGTCCTCGTGGAGCCTCCAAACTGACTAGACCTATATTCGATGTTCTCCTGTAGTTATCCGTTAAACTCTGTTAGTTTTCATTAAACCACGTTTATTTGATTGCCTGAGTGGACCTCAGTCTTTTGGATAGGAACTAGACATTCCTACAGGGGAAAACAATAACACCATCTCCCAGGAAGAGTTACATCTCACTTCTGCCAGTACAGGTTATAGTATTCTGGAAGTGGAGAGATCTAATGCATAAAAGAGCCTCCTTCATCCAAATCTATCTTGTGATTCCTGAGGGGGAACACCAGACAATTGCTTAAAAAGTCCAATTATGTTCAAAAGATAATTGACTGCCATTAAAATCTGGATGTTTGTCAATGTTTCTGTGTAATGTAGCATTGAACACAATTAACTAGATGGAGCTATAAATTTAATGAACTGAATTAAACACCGCCATTCCTTCACTGTCGCCGAGTCAAAATCCTGGAACTAACAGCACATAGAAACATAGAAACATAGAAGATAGGAGCAGGAGTAGGCCATTCAGCCCCTCGAGCCTGCTCCGCCATTCAATGAGATTATGGCTGATCATCCAAATTCAGTACCCTGTCCCTGCCTTCTCCCCATATCCCTTGATCCCTTCAGCCTCAAGAAATATATCCAATTCTTTCTTGAATATATTTAATGAACTGGCCTCCACCGTCCTCTCTGGCAGAGAATTCCACAGGTTCACCACTCTCTGGGTGAAGAAATTCCTCCTCATTTCAGTCCTAAATGACTTACCCCTTATCCTTAAACTATGACCCCTGGTTCTGGACTCCCCGGCCATCAGAAACATCCTTCCTGCATCTAGTCTGTCCAGACCTGACAGAATTTTATAGGTTTCGATGAGATCCCCTCTCAATCTTCTAAACTCCAGTGAGTATAAGCCCAATCGACACAATCTCTCCTCATATGTCATTCCTGCCATCCCAGGTATCAGCCTGGTGAAGCTTCGCTGCACTCCCTCCATGGCAAGAACGTCCTTCCTCAGGTAAGATGATCAAAACTGCACACAATACTCAAGGTGCGGTCTCACCAAGGCCCTGTACAACTGTAGCAAGACATCCTTGTTCCTGTACTCGAACACTCTTGCTACGAAGGCTAACATACCATTTGCCTTCCTAACTGCCTGCTGCACCTGCATGCTTACCTTCAGCGACTGGTGCACAATAACACCCAGGTCTCTTTGCACTTCCCCTTCTCCGAATCTATTGCCATTCAAATAATAATCTGCCTTCCTGTTTTTGCCACAAAAGTGGATAACCTCACATTTATCCACATTATAGTGCATTTGCCATGTTTCTGCCCAATCACCCAACCTGTCCAAATCGTACTGGAGTTTCACGACATCCTCCTCACAGCTTACCCTCCCACCCAGCTTTGTGTCGTCTGCAAATTTGGAGATATTACATCCAATTCCCTCGTCCAGATCATTAATATATATTGTGAACAGCTGGGGTCCTAGGACCGATCCTTGTGGTACCCCACTAGTCACTGCCTGCCACTCGGAAAATGACCCGTTTATTCCAACTCTTTGCTTTCTGTCCGCCAACCAGTTCTCTATCCAAGTCAATAACTTGCCCCCAATCCCATGTGCCTTAACTTTGCACGCTAATCTCTTATGTGGGACCTTATCGAAAGCCTTCTGAAAATCCAAATACACCACATCCACTGGTTCTCCCTTATCTATTTTACCAGTTACATCCTCAAAAAATTCCAGTAGATTAGTCAAGCATGATTTACCTTTAGTCAAGCATAATTTACCTTTTGTAAATCCATGTTGACTTTGTCCGATCCTGTCGCTGCTTTCCAAGTGCTCTGCTATTACATCTTTTATAATAGACTCCAGCATTTTCCCCACTACCGATGTCAGGCTTACCGGTCTATAATTCCCCGCTTTTTCTCTACCACCTTTTTTGAATAGTGAGGTAACATTAGCTACCCTCCAATCCGTGGGTACCGTTCCAGAGTCTATTGAGTTCTGGAAGATGACCAACAATGCATCTACTATCTCTAGGGCCACCTCCTTAAGTACCCTGGGATGTAGACCATCAGGCCCTGGGGATTTATCGGCCTTCAGTCCCATCAATTTTCCTAACACCATTTCCCTACAAATACTGATTTCTTTCAGTTCCTCCCTTTCATCAGACCCTATGTTCCCCGGCATCTCTGGGAGGTTATTTGTGTCCTCCTTTGTGAAGACAGAACCAAAGTATGTATTTAGTTGGTCTGCCATTTCCTTGTTTCCCATTATAAATTCCCCTGATTCTGACTGTAAGGGACATACGCTTGACTTCACCAATCTTTTTCTCTTCACATATCTATAAAAGCTTTTGCAGTCAGTTTTTATGTTCCCTGATAGCTTACTCTCATATTCTATTGTCCCTTTCTTAATTAATCCCTTTGTCCTCCTTTGTTGACTCCTAAACTGCTCCCAATCCTCGGGATTATTGCTTTTTCTAGCCAATTTATATGTCCTCTCCTTGGATCTTATGCAATCCCTAATTTCCCTTGTTATCCACAGTTGAGTCACCTTTTTTGTTTTATTTTTATGCCAAACTGGGATGAACAAATCCTGTAGCTCATCCATTCGGTCTTTGAATGTTTGCCATTGCCTATCCACCGTCAACCCTTTGAGTGACATTCCCCAATCAATCCTACCCAACTCGCTCCTCAGACCATCGTAGTTTCCTTTATTTAAATTGAGGACCCTAGTCTCTGAGTCAACTACTTCATTCTCCATCTTAATGAAGAATTCGATCATATTATGATCGCTCCGACCCAAGGGGCCTCGTACAACAAGATTGCTAATTAATCCTTTCTCGTTACATAATACCAGTCTAAGATGGCCTGATCTCTGGTTGGTTCCTCGACATATTGGTCCAGGAAACCATCCCGTAAACACTCCAGGAATTCCTCCTCCACAGTGTTGTTACTAATTTGGTTGGCCCAATCTATATGTAGATTAAAGTCACCCATGATGTCTACTGTGCCCTTATTGCACGCTTCTTTAATTTCCCTTTTAATGCCATCCCCAACCTCCGCCTTACTGTTTGGAGGTCTATATACCACTCCCACTAATGTTTTTTTCCCCTTAGTATTTCTCAATTCTACCCATACAGATTCCACATCATCAGAGCTAATATCCTTCATTACAATTTTATTGCACTGTGGGAGTACCTTCACCACACGGACTGCAGCGGCTCAAGAAGGCAGCTCACCACCACCTTCTCAAGGGCAAGTAGGGATGGGCAATAAATGCTGCCTTTCCCAGCGATGCCCACATCCCGTGAATGAATAATAAAAAACTAAAACCAAAGTCAATGTACTTCCAAGCTCCTGTTCTAGGGCCCAGTTCCGCCTGCGTCCCGAATGGCCTATTTACGATTAAGATCTCCACACTTTAGGGTCGCCAACTCTGGTTGGACGTATTCCTGGAGGTTTCATCACATGACCTCACCCCGCCCCCCGCCCCCGCCAACCATTGGTCGCCCAACATGTGCATCCTCGCGGCTCACCACCTTCCCAGCCAATCGGAAAACGAACAGACTCTTCATTACCCCATTGGATGATTCTTGGCTGTCAGTCAAACAGCCTTCACCAACCGCCCCGCCCACCCCGCCCACCATCTCCAACATTTTTAGCATTAATGAAGAAATGTGATCAAAGAAAATAAGTAAGCAATTTTTTTTTTAATGCCCCTCTGATTCTTCTGGGATTTTGCTCCCAGCAGGTGTCTCACAGGAGATTGATCTTCAATTCCTAGAGACTCCAGGACATCCCTGGAGGATTGGCAACCCCACCGCGCTTGAGCAAGAGACGGGATTTCGCTTCGTCACGGTATCATTGAATGTTCCCGATGGTCGGGGAGTCTAGAACCAGGGGTCACAGTCTAAGGATAAGGGGTAAGCCATTTAGGACAGAGATGAGGAGGAATTTCTTCACCCAGAGAGTGGTGAACCTGTGGAACTCTCTACCACAGAAGGCAGTGGAGGCCAATTCATTAAACATATTCAAGAAGGAGTTGGATATATTTCTTAAGGCTAAAGGGATATGGGGAGAAGGCAGGGACAGGGTACTGAATTTGGATGATCAGCCATGATCTCATTGAATGGCGGAGCAGGCTCGAGGGGCCGAATGGCCTACTCCTGCTCCTATCTTCTATGCTTCTATGTTGCGGAACAGAAACAGGCCCATCAAATCTGTGCTGGAGGTTCTTTCCACGTGGGCCGTCTAGCCTTATCCCACTCTGGTGTTCACACCCCATCTCCTTTGCTGGTCCTCTTTTTCAGTAAGCTATCTAACGCCGTTGTTAAAGCGTTTGCGAAATTTGCTTCAACAATGGTGTGTGCGGCACGGAATTCCACAATCTCCGTGTATGTGATGTAAAACATTCCAACCTTCTCGTTAATTGTTTTTGCATTGATCTTAAATGTATGCCCTAATTAGCATCTTGCTAACCAATCCATCACACCTCACTCTGTCATAACCCTTCGTTATCTTCAAGACCTTTATCAAATCACCCATAATCGTCTCATCGCTGGTAAGAAAAAAATGCCCCAACTTTCCAACTCTCTCTTCATAACTTTTAACTCATTCTTCTCGGCAACATCCTAGTCAATCTAAGCTTCGCCTTTTCCATTGTTTTTATATCCTTCCTCTAGTTGGAGTGCCCAAAACTTCACTCAATACTCCCGCTTGTGGACTAACTAAGGTCTTGTACAAGTTGAACATTATTTCCATGGTCTTGTATTCTATGCCTCCAAGATACAAAACCAAGCCAGGATTTCGTGTATCTTACAGCACAGAAGAAGGTCATTCGGCCCGTCGTGCCTGTGCCGGCTCTTTGAAAGAGTTGTCCAATTTAGTCCCACACCCCAGCTTTCTCCCCATAACCCTGCAAATTAGTCCTCTTCAAGCACACGTCCAATTGCCTTTTGAAAGATCCTGTGGAACCTGATTCCACCACCATTTCAGGTGGAGGATTCCAGATCTTAACAACCCTCTGTGTGAAAAGAATCTCTCCTCATTTCACTCGTTTCCCCTTTTGCCAATTATTTTAAATCTATAACCACTGGTTACTGACCCACTTGCCAGAGGAAACAGTTCTTCCAACTTGTTCTATCAAAAGCCCTCTTAATTTTGAATATCTCTATTAATTCTCCCCCTTACCTTCAGTTACTCGGTGCAAAGTCCGATCCATAGTGCTCCCGTGTTATAGACAAGCGTCTTCTTAATGAAACGTTCTCGTGCCTATACCCATATATTTTCCACTTTTTGTTCCAATTAGAAAAAACTAAGAAAGACTTGCATTTATATAGCAGCTTACACAACCTCAGGACGTCCCAAAGTGCTTGAAAACTAATTTTGAAGTGCAGTCTCTGTTGCAATGTAGGAAACGGGGCAGCCAATTTGCGCCCGGCAAAGTCCCATGAACAGCAATGCGATCATGACCCGATAATCTGATTTTAGTGATGTCGACTGAGGGGCAAATATTGGTCAGGACACCGGGGTAACTCCCCTGCTCTACTTTGAAATGGGATCTTTTTACAGCCGCCGGAGAGGGTAAGCGGGGCCTCGGTTTAATGTCCCATCCAAAAATATGGCACCTGCGGCAGTGCAGAGCACCCTCAGTGCTGAGCCGGAGTGTCAGCCGAGATTTTGTGCTCCAGTCCCTGGAGTGGGACTTAAATTCATGATCATCTAACTCAGAGGCGAGAGTGCTACCCACTGAATCACAGCTGGCGCTGACTACAAGAGTGACCACACGTCCAAAAGACCTCATTGGCTGTAAAGCGCTTTGGGATGTGCTGAGGTCGTGAAAGGCGCTGTAGAAATGCAAGTCTTTCTTTCCCATTTTCACAGAAATCACAGAAACCCCACAGTGCAGATAGAGGCCATTTCGGCCCATCGAGCCTGCACCGACACATATCCCACCCGATCCCCGTAACCCCTACACCAACACATATCCCACCCTATCCCCGTAACCCCACGTATTTAATCCCCCTAACACTAAGGGTCAATTTATCATAGCCAATCAACCTAACCCGCACATCTTTGGACTGTGGGAGGAAACCGGAGCACCCGGAGGAAACCCACGCAAACACGGGGAGAATCCCTATCTTCTGTTATCTCCTCTCCCTCGTCCCCGTTGTCTGTACAGCTGACTTTATATTCTTTGCCTTTCTCCCACCACACCGGAACTTGTACCATTCTTATCATGGGGCGGAATCCCATCATGTGGCTTCCCAAATCCATGCACTCTGCCTCTCAAATAGGTTTTGGTGTGAGGCAGGCGAACATTCTGTTTCCCGTGAGTATAGATCAAGAGGTGGCCTAATTGAGGTGTTTAAGATGATTAAAGAATTTGATAGGGTAGAAAGAGAGAAACTAGTTCCTGTAGTTGGGGGGAGTCCAGAACAAGGGGGCATCACCTTAAAATTAGAGCTAGGCCATTCAGGATGATGTCAGGAAGCACTTCTTCACACAAAAATTAGTGGAAATCTGGAACTCTCTCCCCCCAAAAAGCTGTTGAGGCTGGGGGGGTCAATTGAAAATTTCAAAACTGAGATTGAGAGATTTTGTTAGCCATGGGTATTAAGGGTTAGAAACATAGAACATAGCAACATAGAAAGATAGGAGCAGGAGTAGGCCATTCGGCCCTTCGAGCCTGCTCTGCCATTCAATATGATCATGGCTGATCCTCTATCTCAATACCATATTCCCGCTCTCTCCCCATAACCCTTCGATGCCTTTTGTGTCTAGAAATCTATCGATCTCCTTCTTAAATATATTGGGCCAGAAATTCCAGGCCAGAAGCGTGAGTACGGTCGGCTTACTCACGCTTCTGGCCGTTGGAAATGCCGGCGTTCAGCATGAACAGCGCATGCGGGGAACGCCGGCATTTCCAGACCTCGAGCGCATGCGACTGCACAGGCAGCGTTTGCGCAGTGAACTTCGTGGATTTCATTCATGAAATCCGTGAGGTTAAGTCCTTAGAAGTTACACTTGAAAAAAGCAAGTGTAAAGTTGTTCATTGGCTGCGGAGGAAGATATATTTTATCGTGGAGCTTTTGAAATGCAATATTTTTGTTTGGGAAAGGGAGGGAAGTTATTTTAAGAAATTTTAAGTAAGTTTAAAAGTTTAAATTTTTTTTTTAAAAGGGTTTTCAGAACGGTAGGTAGAAGGAGCAATTGTGGCTGTGTGAATGGAATGTGAGAATGAGTTATGTATGTATGTCCACATATATTCCTTTACGTATATGTATGTATGTTTTATATTCCTTTACTAATGTGTATGAATGTATGTTTTTAATTATGATTTTCCAATAAGTTACTTTCTCTGAAAGTCATAATTAAATAATACATTCATACACATAAGTAAAGGAATATATACATAACACGCAAAGGAATATATACAGACATACATACTTTCAGAAGCTCCACGATAAGAAATATCTTCCTCCGCAGCCTCTGTAGCAACTGTACCCATGCTTTTTTCATGTGTAAGTTGTAATGACTGGACCTCACTGAAAGCATTAATGAAAGCGGCGAATTATACTGCGCACGCGCTGCCTGTGCAGTCGCACGCGTTCTGCCTCTGAACCCCTTCGTTCAGAGGACAGGAAATGCCGGTTTTCCCCACATGCGCTGTGCATGCTGAAAACCGGCATTTCATCCGGCCAGATGCGTAAGTACCCCGACTGTACTAGCGCATTTGGAAGGGAATTATTGGGCCAACATTTTGCATGTCAATAAAATAAAAAATTTAACAATTGCACGACTTGCCCCCTCGCATCTGCGACTGAGGGTCCAAGGAGGTGCATTGCGCAAGAGGTCATCATCGGACGTATCCTCACACTGTTCCCTTTGGGGAACTGTATGAAGTGGTGGAAGGATTTATGGCCGTGATTAACGCTCATTCCGTGACCGTAACCATCTTTGAACCAGCCATTAGGGTGGTTAGTCCTATGGCGGGAGGGTTTTACGGGCTCCCACAACCCATCTGAGTGGGGGGGGGCCACCAACACCCACGGATCCAAGTATCCCGCTGGATGTCCACCCAGAATTTAAAGTTGGAGCTCCGACTCCACTTGCCGGGACTGTCTGGAGTGGGGTTCAAAACCCTACTCCTTCTGGCCCAGCGGCGGGGATGCTTACTGCTACGCAAAAGGCCCACTCTGCACAAAAGGTGACACCCATACGTTTCCTGCGCCTTTTCCCTCCCCGTGACTGGAGCCCTATGCTGCCATTTCACGTTGCTAATCGGATTGGGCCTTTGTCATAGCGGTAGGATCCCCGGCGCTGGGCCAGATCAGGGTAGGGTTTCCAACCCCGCTCCAGACAGTCCCGGCAAGTGGAGTCGGAGCTCCGGCTCTAAATTCTGGGTTGACATCCAGTGGGATATTTGCGTCCGTGGGTGTGGGTGGCCCCCCCTCCTTGTATAGCTTGTGGGAGCCCGTAAAACCCTCCCACCATAGGACTAACTGCCCTAATGGCTGGTTCAAAGATGGTTACGGTCACGGAATGAGCGTTAATCATGGCCATAAATCCTTCCACCACTTCATACAGTTCCCCAAAGGGAACAGTGTGAAGACACGTATGACGACGACATTGCTAAATAAATAAATGGAATTTAAAAAATTCTTTTAGGGCTTTTAAAAGTCTTTAAATTGCTTTAATTCTCTTTAAAACTACTTCAGATTACTCAAAATAATGTAAACATTTTAAAAAGTTTATAAAAGTTACCAAAATCTTCAAAAAACTTCCAAAAACCTATTTAAACTGCTGCTTTGCATGTAAAAAAGCAAAGCAGCTTGACAGAAACATTGGGGGCGTGTCCAGTGAAACTGAGACCTCAAGGGGCGTGTCTCACTTACACTGCACGCTCCTGGCTCCGCGCTGGCTGCACTTCTGGGCGGCGTGACGTCATACGCTGCCCGGGATTCTTCTTTCAGTTTCTGCAAGTGCAGGCGTCCCTGGAGCTGATCGGCAGGAGCGCGGGGTAAGTGCAAATACGGGGCTTGCATGCGCTGCAAGCCCCGTTCTGGAATTTCTGGCCCATTCAGTGACTTGGCCTCCACAGCATTCTGTGGTAGAGAATTCCACAGGTTCACCACCCTCTGAGTGAAGACATTTCTCCTCATCTCAGTCCTAAATGTCCTACCCCATACCCTGAGACTGTGACCCCTCGTTCTAGACCCCCCCAGCCAGGGGAAACATCCTCCCTGCACAGGAACCAAGGCGGGTAAATGGAGTTAAGATACAGATTAGCCGTGATCTAATTGAGTGGTAGGGCAGGCTCGAAGGGCTGAAGGGCCTACTCCTGTTCCTATGACCCCCACCTCATTTGTCCACAGCCAGCTTTGGGGGCATGTATGGGAGGTAGAGGGGGCATGTATGGGAGGGTGCGTTCCTGGGCTATGAATGGTGGGGGAAAGCCCATACAGGCTGGGCGAGAAGAGGAAGTTGCGGATTTATGAGTTGGGCTCAGCTCAGTGGTGCCCAGAATAGATAGCGAGCTATTCTGCCACTGTCTTCCTTCAGGTTGCTGCTGGGGCTGCTGCAGGCCCAGGACACGTCAGCGAGGAGACCGAGTGACCTCAGTGCTGCTCACATACATCCGGTCTGCGAGTTGAATGTCGGATTAGTGCCCGTTTCTTATCTTAAACCCTTATGCAGCTGTTTCTAATTCACAAACTGCAGCCTAAGCCATAACCTAGCTGGCAACACCCCCACTATCAATATCCTGGGAACAGGACCAGCCACATAAATACTGTGGCAACAAGAGCAGGACAGAGGCTGGGTATTCTACGGCAAGTGTCTCACCTCCTGACTCATAAGAACATAAGAAATAGGAGCAGGAGTAGGCCAATCGACCCCTCGAGCCTGCTCCGCCATTCAATAAGATCATGGCTGATCTGATCCTAACCTCAAATCTACTTTCACTCTCTATCCCACCCGAACCCATGTGATCTCCCGGGAGAAGCGAAAAACCAGATAAAAAACCCAATGTGCCAATTTGGGAGAAAAAATCTGGGAAATTCCTCTCCGACCCATCTAGGCGATCGAAACTCGTCCAGGAGATCGCTCTGTCCCTGTTTCCTACAGTACTTACCTTCTGTAAGAGGTGATCTCCACCCCAGCCAGGAACAGGCCCAATTTACTCTTGAAGGACTCCTAGCTGGCAGCCTGTTCCCGAGGTCTTCACTAATCCCTGTGAATAGAACCATCTCCTGAAATCTAACACAGAATTAGAACACAAGAAGTAGGAGCAGGACCAGGCTACACGGCCCCTGGGCCCGCTCCGCCACCCACAGGGCCATGACCGATCCGAACCTAGCCTCATGTCCGATTTCCTGCCCGCTCCCCGTAACCCCTAATTCCCCTTACTTCTAGGAAACTGTCTATTTCTGTTTTAAATTTATTTAATGATGTAGCTTCCACAGCTCTCTGGGGCAGCAAATTCCACAGACCTACCACCCTCTGAGTGAAGAAGTTTCTCCTCATCTCAGTTTTGAAAGAGCAGCCCCTTATTCTAAGATTATGCC
Source organism: Somniosus microcephalus (assembly GCF_052327205.1). NCBI lineage: Eukaryota > Metazoa > Chordata > Chondrichthyes > Squaliformes > Somniosidae > Somniosus > Somniosus microcephalus. The sequence goes on along the minus strand of NC_140987.1, from coordinate 24,814,591 downwards.
CCCTAGTTCTAGTTTCACCCATCATTGGGAACATCCTCACCGCATCCACCCGATCAAGCCCCTTCACAATCTTACATGTTTCAATAAGATCGCCTCTCATTCTTCTGAACTCCAATGAGTAGAGTCCCAATCTACTCAACCTCTCCTCATATGTCCATCCCCTCATCCCCGGGATTAACCGAGTGAACCTTCTTTGTACTGCCTCGAGAGCAAGTATGTCTTTTCTTAAGTATGGACACCAAAACTGTATGCAGTATTCCAGGTGTGGTCTCACCAATACCTTGTACAACTGCAGCAATACCTCCCTGTTTTTATATTCCATCCCCCTAGCAATAAAAGGCAACATTCCATTGGCCTTCTTGATCACCTGCTGCGCCTGCATACTAACTTGCAGTCCCCAAAGTCTTTCCACCATCTACAAGGCACAAGTAAGGAGTGTGATGGAATACTCTCCACTTGCCTGGATGAGTGCAGCTCCAACAACACTCAAGAAGCTCGACACCATCCAGGACAAAGCAGCCCGCTTGATTGGCATCCCATCCACCACCTTAAACATTCACTCCCTCCACCACTGACGTACCGTGGCTGCAGTGTGTACCATCTACAAGATGCACTGCAGCAACTCACCAAGGCTTCTTCGGCAGCACCTCCCAAACCCGCGACCTCTTCCACCTAGAAGGACAAGGGCAGCAGGTGCATGGGAACACCACCACCTCCAAGTTCCCCTCCAAGTCACACACCATCCTGACTTGGAAGTATATCGCTGTTCCTTCATCGTTGCTGGGTCAAAATCATGGAACTCCCTCCCAAACAGCACTGTGGGAGTACCATCACCACACGGACTGCAGCGGTTCAAGAAGGCGGCTCACCACCACCTTCTCAATGGCAACCAGGGATGGGCAATAAATGCTGGCCTTGCCCTGATCCCATAAACGAATAACTTCAGCTTTCCCCAGAGCCCTGCATTCCCCCCACCACCCCCCCTCCCCCCGCCTTCAAGTATTTATCCAATTCTCTTTTCAAAGTTGTGGGCATTGGATAAATACTTGAAGGGGAAAATATTTGCAGGGCTGTGGGGAAAGAGTAGGGGGCGTGGGATTAATCGGAGAGCTCTTTCAAAGAGCTGGCACAGGCACGATGGGCCGAACGGCCTCCTTCTGTGCTGTAGCCCAGATTGCTGAGGGAATTGGGGGAGGAGAGAGCAGAAGGGCTTGCCATAATTTTACAAATCTTCCCTAGATGCGGGGGAGGTGCCTGAGGATTGGAAAGTGGCAAATGTGACACCATTGTTCAAGAAAGGGTGCAAGGAAAATCCTAGTAACTACAGGCCGGTCAGTTTAACATCAGTGGTCGGTAAAGTTATAGAAACAATAATCAAGGAAAAAGTTAACGGGCACTTGAGAGGTTTAAGCTAATTAAGGAGAGCTAACACGGATTTGTAAAAGGCAGATCGTGTTTGACTAATCTAATTGAATTTTTTGATGAAGTAACAGGGAGGATCGATGAATGGAATGCAATGGATGTTGTCTACATGGATTTTCAGAAGGCATTTGACAAAATACCACATAGAAGGCTGGTTAACAAAATTGAGGCTTATGGAATCGGTGGGTCAGTGGCAGCTTGGATAAGGAATTGGCTTAAGGACAGAAAACAGCGAGTTGTGGTAAATGGCTGTTTTTCAGACAGTGGTGTTCCCCAAGGGTCAGTGCTAGGGCCACTGCTTTTTTTGGTATATATAAATGACCTGGATATTGGAATTCAGAGTAGAATTTCTAAATTTGCCGATGACACCAAACTTGGGGGTGTGGCTAACAGTGAGGATGATACCAATCGACTGCAACAGGACATAGAAAGGCTAGCAGAATGGGCAGACAAGTGGCAGGTGGAATTTAATACAGAGAACTGTGAGATAATGCATTTCGGCAGAAGGAACAGGGAGAGGCAATATACACTTAATGGCACAGTTTGAACAAGTGTGCAGGGACAATGGGATCTGGGAGTTAATTTACATAGGTCCCTGAAGGTGGCAGGACATACTGAGAGAGTGGTTAACAAAGCATATGGGATCTTGGGCTTCATAAATAGAGGTATTGAGTACAAAAGTAGAGAAGTTATGCTGAACCTTTATAAAGCGCTGGTTAGGCCACAACTGGAGTATTGCATCCAGTTCTGGTCACCACACTTTAGGAAGGATCTGAAGGCCCTTGAGAGGGTGCAGAGGAGATTTACTAGAATGGTTCCGGGGATGGGGGATCTTAGATACAAGGACAGGTGTGAGAAGCTGGATTTGTTTTCATTAGAGCAAAGGAGGTTGAGGGATGATTTGATAGAGGTGTACAAGATTATGACGGGTTTGGATAGGCTAGATGGGGAAAGGCTGTTTCCACTAGTTGATGGTACAAGGACTAGGGGACACAGATTTAAGGTTTTGGGCTAGAGATACAGGGGGGACGTGAGGAAAAACTTTTTTACACAGCGAGTGGTGAGGACCTGGAACTCGCTGCCGATGGAAGTGGTGGAAGCGGAGACACTCAATGTTTTCAAGGGGAGACTGGATAGGCACTTGAGGGAAATAAACTTGCAGGGCTACGGGGATAGAGCGGGGGAATGGGACTGACTGGATTGCTCTACAGAGAGCTGGCACGGACTCGGTGGGCCGAACGGCCTCCTTCTGCGCCGTTATGACTCTGTGGGCTGGATTTTCATTGAGGAGTCGGGTAGGAGGTGGGACTCCAACTTTCGGCAACAGGTGACGTCACAGATTGATATTTCATCTGAGATGAGGGACTCCTGAGACCTGAAGGAAGGAAGGCTGTAAAGGTAAGTAAAGGTACGTAAAACTTATTTAAACTCTTTACACACACCAAACACAGTTACCTTTGCACTCATGCACCCATCACTCACCTGAACACCGGACATCTCGACCCCTCCAAGCCCTTCATCCCGACGGTCCGCCTCCTCTAACTTGGCGTGGTTTGGAGCCGTCGGGAATCCCAAACTTCAACATTAAAAATAGGGATTAGGCTAAAAACTGCCTGTTAACTACCTGTTAACAGGCAGTTAATTGGCACTACTCCCCTTCCCGCCTCGGGGAGGCGGGTCCCAGTGCGGGGCGGGTACCCGCCTCCTTTGAAACTGGCATGGCGGCGGGTTGGGGCGGGATGGGTTCGGGATCCCCGATTTCGGGATTTTAACACCCCACACGCCTCCAATCCCGCCTCCATGGCCCAATAAAAATCCTACCCTGTGACTCTGGAGGCGATTGTCCCAGCCCTGGGGAGGTGGGTTTGGAGGTGGGACTGCTAGGAAAATGGCAGAATCTGGGGGCGGGTACCCATCCCGCCCCAACCCGCCTCCGTGCCATTTTCTCAGGAGGCGGGCGCCCGACCTGTGCTGGGAGCCGCCACCCCGAGGCGGGAAGGGGATTAGTGCCAATTAACTAATACAATAGCAAAATACTGCGGATGCTGGAAATCTGAAATAACAACAGAAACACTGGAAAAACTCAGCAGGTCAGGGCAGCATCCGTGGAAAGAGAAACAGAGTTAACGTTTCAGGTCGAAGACCTTTCGTCAGAACTGGAAAAAAAAGCAGGCAAAGGAACAGATTTTCAAGCAAGTGTAGGGGCTGGGAAATGGGGGAGGGGATGGAAGAACAAAAGGGAAGGTCTGGGATAGGATGGAAGGCAGGAGAATTAAAGAGACATTAAGAGATATTCAAGGCAAGAGGAGATGGTAATGGGACAGGTTAAGAAACAAAGGATGGCTCTAGATGGAGTGTGAATTGCGCTGGCAGGATGAAAGACAGCTGCCAAGTGGGAGGACAAAGAAAAAAAAGCATAAACAAAAAGTGAGTATAAAAAATATATATGTGATAGGGGCCGAGGTTATGATCTGAAATTGTTGAACTCCATGTTGAGTCCAGAGGGCTGTAAAGTGCCTAATCGAAAAATGAGTTAACAGGTAATTAACAGGCAGTTTTTTGGAGAATCCCTATTTTCAGCCCTGAAGTGTGGGCTTCCCGACAGCTCCGAACCTCGCCAGGGTCAGCGAGGCGGGCCGTCGGTCTGCGGGGGTCGGAGGGGCTGAGATGTCCGGTGTGCAGGTGAGTGATGAGTGCAAGTGTGGAGAGGTAAGTGTGTGAGGTGTGTGTAAAGTGTTTTGATAAGTTTTACTTACCTTTACTTCTTCCTGCAGACTTCCTCCCTTCAGGTCTCGGGAGTCCCTCAGCTCACCGGCACAGAAAGCAGAATGGCCGCTGAACTGTCAAAAGCTGCAGCCTTCTGCTTTCTGCTCAGGAGAGCTCTCTAACTGAGCCTGAGTGGGAGGACTCAACTTAGAGGACAGATTGTCAGTGTTTGACAGCTTCACAGAGCCGTCAAACGCTGATATTTCATCTGTCAAAAGCTCTTGACAGATCTTCTCTTCTTAGGCAAGCCCTCGGAACCGAGGATGACTTGCTTCCACATTAAAAATGAGTTCTCAGGTGACTGATGAGTCCAATGCGAGACCTACAGTCTCTCTCACAGGTGCGGCAGACGGTGATTGAAGGGGCGGGTGGGTGGGGGGCTTGGGTTGACGTGCGCTCTTTCTGCTGTTTGTGCTTGGCTTCCGCTTGCTCCCGGCGAAGAGACTCAAGGTGTTCGGCGCCTTCCCGGATGCTTCTCCTCCACTTTGTGCGGTCTTGGGCCAGGGATTCCCAGGTGTCGGTGGGGATGTTGCACTTTTTCAAGGAGGCTTTGAGGGTGTCCTTGAAGTGTTTCCTCTGCCCACCTGGGGCTCTCTTGCCGTGTCGGAGCTCCGAGTAGAGCGCTTGTTTTGGGAGTCTCGTATCAGGCATGCGGACGATGTGGCCCATCCATCGGAGCTGATCGAGCATGGTCAAAGCTTCGATGCTGCGGATATTGGCCTGAGCGAGAACACTGACGTTGGTGCGCCTATCCTGCCAATGGATTTGCAGGATCTTGCGGAGGCAGCATTGGTGGTACCTCTCCAGTGCTTTGAGGTGCCTGCTGTACATGGTCCATGTCTCTGAGGCATACAGCAGGGCAGGTATCACTGCTGCTCTGTAGACCATGAGCTTAGTACCGGGCTTGAGGTCCTGGTCTTCAAACACTGTCTTCCTCAGGCGACCGAAGGCTGCACTGGCACACTGAAGGCGGTGTTGGACTTCGTCATCGACGTCTGCCCTTGTTGACAGTAGGGTCCCGAGGTATGGAAAGTGGGCCACGTTGTCCAAGGCCTCGTCGTGGATTTTGATAATCGGGGGACAGTACTGTGTGGTGGGGGCAGGTTGGTAGAGGACCTTTGTCTTACGGATGTTTAGTGTAAGGCCCATGCTCTCGTACGCTTCGGTGAAGGTGTTGACGATGGTTTGGAGTTTGGCCTCCGAGTGGGCGCAGACGCAAGCGTCGCCTGCATACTGTAATTCGATGATAGAGGCTGGGACGACCTTGGATCTGGACTGGAGGCGGCGGAGGTTGAACAGTTTTCCATTTGTTCTGTATGAAACGTTCGATGAAACATCACTCGCTGACATCACCTGTAACCGGCTTTCCCTTAATTGGCCTGCTAAGCCCGCTGGGCGGGCTCAACAAGGTCAATCAGGGGAAAATAGCATGGGTTGGCCACAAGTCGATAGAGGCGGGACTAAAACTCAACAAGTGGGAGTCCCACCTCCAAAAGCTCCCCATTGAGAAAATCCAGCCCTATGATTCTAAGTACAGGAAACTCTCGATTTACCGGCACCTAAATAACCGGAAATCTCTGTTAACCGGCAAAATTCAGGAGTAGGTTCAGGTAAGTTTTACTTCATATTAGTGGCAGTTCCTGGATCTGTGGCCATGTAACTGGGGCTCCTACACTTGTTGCTAAGCAACAGTGATGCTTGGTCTGCGGCCGGAGTTCCTGCAAATGTTGCTAAGCAACAGGGAAGCCTGGATTTGTTGCTGTGTACGGAGCTCTCGTACCTTTTAACTATACCTCTCTGTAATCCGGACTTTTTGATAAACCGGCACCACGCCAGTCCCGTCGGTGCCGGATACCAAAGAGTTTCCTGTAGTGAGCAACAAATGACCTGGAAAATACAAAATATCGGTGCAGTTTTCATTAACTATATAATGGCAGTCAACATCGCTAACCAGAATTATAAGTTAAACTGGTAAAAGTGTCTACTGAACAACATTCACTGCACTCTAAAGGTAAATAATTAATGGAGACACTTTGAGGTGGTTTCAGGTGATAAGGCACCTTGTAGCTGCAAATATTTCTTTACATTTACCAGTGATTTCTAACTATGAGTGTAACTGAAGCTAAAAACCAATCTGTGCAATTTAATTCACAATGCGAAGTGTATCATTTATGGACATCATTTAAATATGTATGAATTATGAGATTAATAAATTGGAACAGGTCAAGTGTTTTAACGAGCATTTAACAAAATCATTGCCAATCGTAAAAGTTGGATGAGAAAAACAGATAAAAAAGTGAGGAGGGGAGCAGATGGTGTCTCAGGTTGCTGACACATTCCAAGTGGTGAGAATCTAGAGAGTTCGGTAACTCAGTATCAGATCGACGAGAGGGCGCTTTTGGTAATGATTCTCTTTGTGAACATTGATGGAAGGAGGAGGAGATCCTGGTCCCTGTATCACAGTCAGACTTTCGCTGGAGACTAACATTCTCCACCCTTGCAATTCTTTCTCTATTTTGGGGGGTTTTGCTTTTATAGGAATATATCTTAGTGTTAAGATGCTGAGAGGTTGGTTCCCCCCTGGCTGGGGAGTCCAGAACCAGGGGTCGCAGTCTCAGGATAAAGGGTCGGCCATTTAGGACTGAGATGAGGAGAAATTTCTTCACTGAAGGTTGTGAATCTTTGGAATTCTCTACCCCAGAGGGCTGTTGATAACTCCTGCTCCTATTTCTTATGTTCTTATGTCCTCACAGTAAACAGCGCAATTTCATTGGATTTTGTAATTCTCAGCTGTGGATGTTTTTGGGAACATAAGAAATAGCTGATTTCCATATCCCTTGATTCCCCAAGAGTCCAAAATTATTATCTCTGTCTTGAATATACTCAACGACTGAGCCTCCACAGCCCTCTGGGGTAGAGAATTCCAAAGATTCACCACCCTCTGAGTGAAGACATTTCTCCTCATCTCCGTCCTAAATGGCCGACCCCTTATTCTGAGACTGTGACCCCTGGTTCTAGATTCTCCAACCAGGGGAAAAATCCTCCCTGCATCTACTCTGTCAAAATGTTGTATGTTTCAATGAGATCACCTCTCATCCTTCTAAACTCTAGTCCAAATGCATCAGTCAGTTTGCGCACAGCAAGCTCCCACAAACATCAATGTGATAATGACCAGTTAATCTGTTTTTAGTGATGTTGGACAGGAAGAACTCCCCTGCTCTTCTTCGAAATAGTGCCATGGCATCTTTTATGTTTCACCTGAGAGGGCAAACAGGGCCTCGGTTTAACATCTCATCTGAAAGACGGCGCCTCGGACAGTGCAGCACTCCCTCAGTACTGCACTGAAGCATCAGCCTGGATTATGTGCTCGAGTCTCTGGAGTGGGGCTAGAACCCACGACCTTCTGACTCAAAGGTAAGAGTTCCGCCCACCGAGCCACAGATGATTGCACTCTTCCCTTTAGCTCAGGGAACTGATCCGCTCGTGTAGTTATTATATTTCAATTAAAAAAAGATGATTCTGAAGCAGCCCAAGCCCTGGGACTTCTGAGATGATAAATCAAATTGCTTTTTCAATTGGGTGAATCTTAAAGGAGAATCAAAGTCTTCCTTTGTTCAGTTATAACAAAAGGAATTATATTTGAGCAACAAAGATTTAGGGCTGGATTTTCCAAGCCCCGAGGAGGCGGGCATGGAGGTGGGACAGCACGTAAAATGGGAGAAACTGGGGGCGCTGGCAAACCCGCCCCCATCCTGTCTCCGTGCTGTTTTGCCAGGAGGCGGGAGGATGTGCAGCTTCGGGTCCCGTCTCCTGAAGGCGGGAAAGGATTTTAATCCTTTTAACTGCCTGTTAACAGGCAGAAAAAGGGATTAGTGCCATTTTACCTTCACCGCTGAAAGCTTCCCGACCTCGGAGAACCCCGCCGGGTTGGAGGAGACATGAAGGAGGTCTGCGGGGGTCAGAGGGACCTGAAAGTAAGATGTAGAGGTGAGTGATGGGTGCAAGTGTGGAGTGGTAAGTATGCAAGGTGAGTGATAAGTTTAAAAAAGTGCTCACTTACCTTTTTTTTACTTCTATAGCCTTTAGCCGTGCTGGATCAGGAGAGCGGACATCCACCTTGTCAATTTCAAATAATGGCTGATGGACTCTCCGATCCATCAGACATCTGAAATTGACTTTTTTACAATGTATTTTCAGTCCTCACCACAAAAACGAATCAAACTCAAGAGAATGTCAGTGTTTGACAGCATCACAGAGCTGTCAAACGCTATCATTTCTTCTTTCAAGAAGTCTTGACAGAAAGCACATCTGACGTTGACTTGATCTGTCAGTGAGTTCTTCCCTAATTGGCTTGCTGAGCCCGCCGGGCGGGCGTAACAAGCTCAATCAGGGGAAAATCCCTATGAATGGTCAGGTAAGGATGGAGGCGGGACATTGACACGACAAGCAGCAGTCCCGCCTTCAAGTCGCCTCCATTGACAAAATCCAGCCCAAAGAGTCTGCACTGGAATCATAGAATCATAGTATAGTACAGCAAAGTAGGAGGCCATTCGGCCCATCGAGTCTGTGCCGGCAAAATGATAACATTTGAAAAAAGCCACCATAAAAGATAAACGCTTAAGCTGTTGATTTTCGTGATGCCAGCACAGATGATGCTGTGCCCGCCCATGCCCGCCTTCCTTGGCTCCCCGTGCACCCCACAGTGGGCCTGAGCTGGTAGCAAAGAGGGCAACTTTTACAAGGCGAGCCCATCGCCTAATCTCAGTAGGCTTCCTGGGCGTGGATAACGAGCGCAGTGATCATGGCCCCCAGTGCTACTGGGTACAGGTTTGGGAGGGGTGGGGTTTGGAGTCCAGTGTGGCAGCAGCAGGGCTTAAAGAGCTGCCGCTCACCATTAACGGTCACTTTACCGGTGTGCCCCATGGAGGAATGTGAGAAACTACCGCCCTTTTACTGGAACCTTAGCGATTCTGCTGCAAATGTACAATCAAGGACAAAGGCTGATTTTGAAGGGCATAAACGTCCATCACTTCAAAACTGCCCTTGACAGTGGTTGGCAAAAGACGAAATGAAGTCTGCCTGGTCCACAAACACTTGTGGGGATGAATGAAGAAGCTAAGTGCTATCGGGAGGCCTGCCAAGGTAAGTGTAGACAGACAGACTTGAATTTATATAGCGCCTTTCACGATCACTGGGTGTCCCAAAGTGCTTTACAGCCAACTAAGTACTTTTTGAAGTGTAGCCCTCACTCTCCCCTCTGTCCCTCCCTCGGTCTCCCCTCTGTCCCTCCCTCACTCTCCCCTCTGTCCCTCCCTCGGTCTCCCCTCTGTCCCTCCCTCACTCTCCCCTCTGTCCCTCCCTCGCTTTCCCCTCTGTCCCTCCCTCGCTCTCCCCTCTGTCCCTCCCTCGCTTTCCCCTCTGTCCCTCCCTCGGTCTCCCCCTCTGTCCCTCCCTCACACTCCCCTCTGTCCCTCCCTCGCTCTCCCTTCTGTCCCTCCCTCGCTCTCCCCTCTGTCCCTCCCTCACTTTCTCCTCTGTCCCTCCCTCGCTCTCCCCTCTGTCCCTCCCTCGGTCCCCCCTCTGTCCCTCCCTCGGTCTCCCCTCTGTCCCTCGCTCGCTCTCCCCTCTGTCCCTCCCTCGGTCTCCCCTCTGTCCCACCCTCAGTCTCCCCTCTGTCACTCCCTCGGTCTCCCCTCTGTCCCACCCTTGCTCTCGTCTCTGTCCCTCCCTCGCTCTCCCCTCTGTCCCTCCCTCGGTCTCCCCTCTGTCCCTCCCTCAGTCTCCCCTCTGTCCCTCCCTCGCTCTCCCCTCTGTCCCTCCCTCGCTCTCCCCTCTGTCCCACCCTCGCTCTCCCTTCTGTCCCTCCCTCGCTCTCCCCTCTGTCCCTCCCTCACTTTCTCCTCTGTCCCTCCCTCGCTCTCCCCTCTGTCCCTCCCTCGGTCCCCCCTCTGTCCCTCCCTCGGTCTCCCCTCTGTCCCTCGCTCGCTCTCCCCTCTGTCCCTCCCTCGGTCTCCCCTCTGTCCCACCCTCGGTCTCCCCTCTGTCACTCCCTCGGTCTCCCCTCTGTCCCACCCTTGCTCTCGTCTCTGTCCCTCCCTCGCTCTCCCCTCTGTCCCTCCCTCGGTCTCCCCTCTGTCCCTCCCTCAGTCTCCCCTCTGTCCCTCCCTCGCTCTCCCCTCTGTCCCTCCCTCGCTCTCCCCTCTGTCCCACCCTCAGTCTCCCCTCTGTCCCTCCCTCGGTCTCCCCTCTGTCCCACCCTCGCTCTCGTCTCTGTCCCTCCCTCGCCCTCCCCTCTGTCCCTCCCTCAGTCTCCCCTCTGTCCCGCCCTCGCCCTCCCCTCTGTCCCTCCCTCGCTCTCCCCTCTGTCCCTCCCTCAGTCTCCCCTCTGCCCCTCCCTCGCTCTCCCCTCTGCCCCTCCCTCGGTCTCCCCCTCTGTCCCTCCCTCGCTCTCCCCTCTGTCCCTCACTCGCTCACCCCTCTGTCCCTCCCTCTCTCTCCCCTCTGTCCCTCCCTCGCTCTCCCCTTCTGTCTCTCCCTCGCTCTCCCCTCTGTCCCTCCCTCGCTCTCCCCTCTGTCCCTCCCTCGCTCTCCCCTCTGTCCCTCCCTCGCTCTCCCCTCTGTTCCTCCCTCGCTCTCCCCTCTGTCCCTCCCTCGCTCTCCCCTCTGTCCCTCCCTCGCTCTCCCCTCTGTCCCTCCCTCGCTCTCCCCTCTGTCCCTCCCTCGCTCTCCCCTCTGTCCCTCCCTCACTCTCCCCTCTGTCTCTCCCTCGCTCTCCCCTCTGTCCCTCCCTCACTCTCCCCTCTGTCCCTCCCTCACTCTCCCCTGTGTCCCACCCTCACTCTCCCCTCTGTCCCTCCCTCGGTCTCCCCTCTGTCCCTCCCTCGGTCTCCCCTCTGTCCCTCCCTCACTCTCCCCTCTGTCCCTCCCTCGGTCTCCCCTCTGTCCCACCCTCACTCTCCCCTCTGTCCCTCCCTCGGTCTCCCCTCTGTCCCTCCCTCGGTCTCCCCTCTGTCCCTCCCTCACTCTCCCCTCTGTCCCTCCCTCGCTCTCCCCTCTGTCCCTCCCTCGGTCTCCCCTCTGTCCCTCCCTCACTCTCCCCTCTGTCCCTCCCTCGCTCTCCCCTCTGTCCCTCCCTCGCTCTCCCCCTCTGTCCCTCCCTCGCTCTCCCCTCTGGGAAATGGTGTTAGGGAAATTGCTGGGATTGAAGGCTGATAAATCCCCAGGGCCTGATGGTCCACATCCTAGGGTACTTAAGGAAGTGGCCCAAGAAATAGTAGATGCATTGCTGATCATCTTCCAACATTCGATGGACTCTGGAACAGTACCCATGGATTGGAGGGTAGCTAATGTTACCCCACTATTCAAAAAAGGTGGTAGAGAGAAAACGGGGAATTGCAGACTGGTAAGCCTGACATCGGTAGTGGGGAAAATGCTAGAGTCCATTATAAAAGATGTAATAGCAGAGCACTTGGAAAACAGTGACAGGATCGGACAAAGTCAAGATGGATTTACAAAAGGTAAATCATGCTTGACTAATCTACTGGAATTTTTTGAGGATGTAACTAGTAAAATAGATAAGGGAGAACCAGTGGATGTGGTGTATTTGGACTTTCAGAAGGCTTTCGATAAGGTCCCACATAAGAGATTAGCGTGTAAATTTAAGGCACATGGGATTGGGGGCAAGGTATTGACTTGGATAGAGAACTGGTTGGCAGACAGAAAGCAAAGAGTTGGAATAAATGGGTCTTTTTCCGAGTGGCAGGCAGTGACTAGTGGGGTACCGCAGGGATCGGTCCTTGGACCCCAGCTATTCACAATATATATTAATGATCTAGACAAGGGAACTAGATGTAATATCTCCAAGTTTGCAGATGACACAAAGCTGGGTGGGCGCGTGTGCTGTGAGGAGGATGCCAAGAAACTACAGGATGATTTGGACAGGTTGGGTGATTGGGCAGAAGCATGGCAGATGCAATATAATGTGGATAAATGTGAGGTTATCCACTTTGGTGTCAAAAACAGGAAGGCAGATTATTATCTGAATGGCAATAGATTGGGAGAAGGGGAAGTGCAACGAGACCTGGGTGTTCTTGTGCACCAGTCGCTGAAGGTAAGCATGCAGGTGCAGCAGGCGGTTAAGAACTGTAGGGGTTGCAAAATCCCCATAGCCCCCGAAGATCGGGAAATATTAATCCACATCGTGGACAAAGACCTGTGTGATTTAAATTGTCTCTGGGTTGGACAATGTTTTAAAACATACCCAGAACTGCAAAATGCTGCTTTAAAAAGCTCGTAAGCTGGGCAGCACTTGGACACTGGAATCAAAGAACTTTGTGAAAATCGCACACTTTCAGATTGTACATTTTATTAAAAGATGTACTCTTGAGTTTTGGACTGTTTAAATTGCCCAGGGCATAAAAATGGCTGAACAGACCTCATGGAAACAGAATTTTAAGGCTGTTAGCATATGAAACAGACAGGCTGTTAGCATATGAAAAAGCTCAGCGCTGCCCTGTAGTGGGTTTGAATGGAGCCCGAGCTGTCAGTCACACTGTGGTATTGGGCGGGTCCGGTAACCTACAAGCTGTTTGTTTACACTGGGGAGTAGCCCGTTTGAATCAGCCAATCATCGGACAGCAAGCACATTGGGTTGTTTACACACATCCATTCACTGAAATTGACTCTAAGATCAAGTGCTTGAAACTGCCAGCATGAACAAAGGAATTTTGTTTGCTAAGCACTCAAGACTGTCAATCAATTGCGGTTCCAGATGACCACAGGACAATGCATTGTTTACAAAGCAATTGAATGCTATTAGCATTTGTTTGTATATCAAGTGGACAGTTTGGATCTCTTTTGTTTTAGCCCAGAAACATCAGATCTGGGCGGGCACCAAAAAATGGGGTATAAAAGATAGCTTCCCAGAAGCATCTCTCTCTTCTTTTTTACTCTTTGGACTGCAGGTGAGCAAGGCTTCTGACCCACTAGCAAGACAATCTAGTGAGAAGTAAAGGGGTGGTAATTTAAGGGAAATGTTTCTAAGATTGTAAGATTAACATTGTAGCCATTTATCCCTCGTTTTTGCTGTCTGCCTTCCCCTGTTAAGCAATTTTACCGTGATAACTTTGATCGTGTGGTGTAGTTTCTTTAGTTCTAATAAAATTTGACTTTCTTGCATCCAGACCATTTCTCCATTTTATTATATCATTAATTATAAGTTCCTCCAGTCGGAACTGGAAGGAGGGTTTAGCGATTCGAAACCGCTGATTGGAATTGGTCACAGTGCAGTGGCAAAAGGCTGCCTGACCAGGTAAATTACCGTAAACCAGGTAAAGGATGCCCCCCTACAAATTGGCAGCCATGAAGGGACTGGAGGCAGTTTTTGATATGATAAGTGGTCTGGATCTGGAGAAAGCATCAGCTCTTGCTTTTCTTGCTTTCAGTCTGTGGGTAGCCCTGCAGAAGTTAGCGGCAACGTGTAAGCTGACCTATTATGGTGTAGGTTGCTGGGTTAAGAAGGGTGAGGGTGTGGGAGGAGGTTACAGAGGCCAAGAATCGGGAGTCAGAGTTTGAAAAATGCCAGGCGGAGGTAGAACGCCTTATAAGAGAGGTGAATCAGGCCAGAGATAGTGGGATGAGGGTGTGGGAAGAAAATGCACGCCTCACACTAGAGGTCACGAAATGCCAGGCAGAGATAGAGCGCCTTGTGCAGGAAGTCACAGAGGCTAGGGACAGTGAGATGAGGCTACAGGAGGAAAACGCACACCTCACCCGAGAAGCTAGCGAGGGCAAAAGCCACACGAGGCACAAGATAGAGTTCCTAAAGTGCCAAATTACAGAAGCAAAGAGTAACGAGATGAGACTGCGGGAAAAGAATGCCCGCCTCACCTCAGAAGTAACAGAGCAGGAGGAAATGGTTAGGGAGGTAAAGGCAGCCTATAAGCTGGCCTGCGACCAAAGGTTTAGTGGAGCAGATCATACCCCATGTAACAGAAAGATAGAAAGTTTGGGTGTGGAGTTATTAAGGACTAAAGGGATGGTATGTCTCATAAGTCCGAAGGGAAGTCCGTCAGACAGTACCAGCAGCCCAAATCAAACCGCCCCACAGGCAGCACCCAGAACAGAGCTGGCTAGGGAATTAAAGATCCCAAGACCGCAGCCCACAGCTCCGAGTTTTGAGGAGCTCTGGCAGCAAGAAGGGGTGGACAATGGGGTGGTAGGAGAATGTCAGCAGGTCCCGCTAGGCAGGCGGGGACCAGGACCAGTGTACCCCCTCCGCCATACGGAGGTACGGTCCGCCCGTGAACGATAATGACCCAGGGGCTGTTCAACATACCTATCATGTACCCTATGATACCCAACAGCTCAGAGGCCTGGTGAAACATATTCCCCTGCTCTCCGAAAAGGGAGACCCCTCAATGCACTTCCAAGGGATAGAACAGGCAGCCTGTGTTAACGGCTGTGATGATGAAGAGAAAGCCAAAATGTTGCTTTTCTCTGTAGATAGTAAGCTCTATCAGACCCTATCAGATGAGGCTAAGAGATGGCAGAAGGGTTTTGAGGACCTAAAGGAGGAAGTACTGGAAGCCATGGGTGCGAACGATGGCAGTCCGTTCGATCGCATAGGGAAAACACTGCAGAAGGAAGGGGAGACCCCACAGGCATTTGCAGACAGGCTGTGGCCAGTCTACAACAGCACATGTACAGGGGGACAAGATAGGGCACACCTGAACCAACGGCAGCGGACCCAATGGCTTCGTTTGCCTGCCCCAGATAAAAGCAAAGGCTGATACTTGGTTTGACCACTGAGACCCCCTAGCAACCGAAGAGACTGTAATCCGGCAGCTCACGGTAGCATATAGGAAGGGTAGGAATAGTGGGACCCCCCAGCAAAAGGGTAAGGTCCACGAGGTTAAACCTGGGGCTCAATACAAGAAAGAGTGGCGCCAGGAGGGGAGCCGTCCCTCCCAGAACAAGGTCACTTGTTACAGGTGCGGGAGGATGGCCACTGGCGCAGGGATTGTAAAAAGCCTGGGAGAGACGATAAAGCCAGGACTCCCGCAGCCCCAACTCAGAAGGCAGAGACAGAAACTCCTCCCGATACAGTCGAGTCCGTCATGGAGTCGATAAAATCTTTCCTCAGGGCCAATCAGGGAAAGGTAGCAGCCATCAGTGGTGCTGCAGCCCCCTCGCCCACCTCTGCCTCCCCACAATGACTGAAGCCCGCGCAGCCTGTCTACCTGTGTAACCTCCGATACGATGAATGGAAGAGACCGCTCATACAGATGGAGGTAGAGAAGGTTACAGGGACTTATCTATTGGATACGGGGGCATCATGCACCGCGATCCATACGGATAATCCCACCATCTCACCTCTGTCTAACGGAGTTCCATACATACTATCAGGATTCACCGGTCAGGAGCAGGTGGGGGTATACTCCAGACCCCTCTCAGTCCGTCTGGGCATGCTCCAAACTAAGTGGACGTGCATCCTGGCAAAGTGGAATAAGGAGGAAGGAAAGGGGATCCTAGGGGCCGACTTCATGGTGAGCCATGGGATCCTCATGGATCTCTGCAACCATTGCCTTTGGGGGGCTAGCACAGACAGGGAAGAAGGTGTAGTGGTCATCCCGGGCAAGGAGGGTAAGGGGACCTTGTGTACTGTGAAGCCCAAAGAAGGTTACAACCTTGGGCTCATGGTAAATGGTGTCCCGGAGGCACTGCAGGTAGTCGTGCAGGCAAACCTCACAGCGTTTGCCACCCATAAACACGACTGCGGGAGGATCACAGGGTTTGAGGTTAAAATAGACGGGGACCCCATGGCCCAACCACAGAAGCAGTACAATTTCCCCAAGGAGGCAGAACCCGACATGGCGGCAGCCATCACCTCCTTAGTTAAACAGGGAGTGTTGAGGCCCATAGCCACTCATGTTATTTCTCCACTTTGGCCGGTTAGGAAACCGGACAATTCATGGAGAGCCACGGTGGACTATCGGGTGCTTAACGGCAATATCCCCGCGTGTGCCCCCACAGTAGAAGCAGTGGCTAATCTTATTAGCAGTATTCCAGCATCCGCAAACACATTCACGGTGCTGGACATTTCGAATGGGTTCTGGTCCATCCCTTTAAAACGGGAGGACCAATATAAGTTTGCCTTCACCTTTAAGGGACAGCAGTATACCTGGAACTGTCTGCCACAGGGTTTCCACAACAGCCCCAGCATCTTCCACCAATGCATGAAGGATAGTTTAAAAGAGTTCAGTCAGCCCACTCAGTTACTGCAGTATGTGGATGACCTGCTCTTATTTACCGACTCGGTCGGGGAGCATGGCCCACTACTGGCTGAGCTGCTGGAGCTGCTGCAGAGAAAGGGGTTTAAAGTCAACCCCAAGAAGGTGCAGATCGGTCAGCAAGAGGTAAAATTCCTGGGTCTGACTGTCCGCACAGGAGAGAGGGCAATAGATAAGGCAAGGAGGGAAGCGGTCCAGGAGTTACCGATTCCCAATTCAATAAGAGGGGTGAGGTCATTCCTGGGATCGACGGGGTACTGCAGGGATTTTATAGAGGACTATGCAGCCACAGCAGCCCCTCTGCTTCGTCTCCTACACAAGGGAGTGGAGTGGTCCTGGGATGAGGGATGCCAGGCGGCATTTGTTAAGTTAAAGGGAGACCTGCAGACCGCACCAGCCCTAGGAGCAATAGATGGGAAAAGGGAGTTTTTCTGGAGGTAGCAGCCAGTGGGGATAGCCTGAGTGCTGTGCTGCTCCAAGAGTGGCACGGTAGGCTGAGACCCGTGGTCTATTCCTCCAGAATACTCACCGATGTAGAGAGGAGCTACTCAATATGTGAAAGGCACCTTTTAGCCACATATTGGGCTGTGAAGAAATCCCGGATCTTCGCAGGCACCTCTCCCATCACCCTCCTCACACACCACACACCCACTCAGATGCTTTTGGATGGGAGGATTAAAGATGGGACAGTCAGCAGCATTCGCATTGCACGCTGGACCCTTCTCCTCTCACAGATGGATCTGAAGGTAAAGGGCCTTTGCGATTCAAAGCTTGTGGCCAATATGGTATACCCTGGAACAGCCCATCGATGTTCCATAGATGGGGTATGGGAAGTGAACATAGGTTTATGGGCCGGGATACATCCCACGGGCCGCGAGATCTATGTAGGCGGTTCCAGCATGGTATCCGCTGGAGTACGACTCATGGGTTGCGGGATCTTTGACCCAACGGCAGACATTGCCTTGGCAATCAAGCTCCCTAACACCATGAGTGCCCAGCAGGCTGAACTGTCCGCGGTGATGTACGTGGTTACACACCCCGACATCTTCCCTACCCCGTATACGATTTGCTCTGACAGTATGTTCACTTGCAACTCGTGTACGGAGTACCTGGCCATCTGGTCTCGTCGTGGGTATACCTCCGCCGACGGGAAGCCCTTGACAGTAAAGCCCCTGCTGGAGAAAATCCTGGCAGCTGTGGGGGAGGAAGGTGCAGTTTTCATCCATAAGGTGAAAGCCCATTCCTCCGCAGAACCCCGCAGCCAGGGCAACCAGCAAGCCGATATGCTGGCCAAGGAGGGTGCACGTGCAGGCACTTTCTGGGACCCATATGAGTCCGGGCCAGTGGCAGCGATTACAGGCAGGGATGGGACACAGGGAAAATCAGGAATAGTGTTGGCCCCGGACCTTAAAACGGTCCAGGCACAGGACCCCATCCTAAAGGCAATAATTAGCGCAGTGATGGAGGGCAAAAGGATAGAGGGCCCCTACAGCACAGCCCCTCTCACCGTAAGGGAGGGCATGCTGTTCAGAGAGGAACAGTGGGTAGTACCCCAGCAACACCAGAGGGAGTTCCTTCAGCTGGCCCATAAGGGGCCGGGAGCAGGACACCCTGGGCCTGAGACCACCTGGCAACAGGTGGAACAGGCGGGATGGTGGCCAGGACTCCGGGACGATGTCCGTGAGTTCTGTGTTGGCTGTCTTGTGTGTGCAGCAAATAATCCCGATCCCCACAAAAGGAAGGTGCCCATGGGACACATTAGGAGGGTCGAGGGACCATGGCAGTCAATCCAGATCGACTATATAGGGCCCTTGCCCACCACCCAGGGAGGCTACAAATACTGCCTCATCCTGGTGGATGTGTTTTCCAAGTGGGTGGAAGCCTTCCCCTGCAGGACGGCCACAGCAATGGGGAGTGCAAAGGTCTTGATGAAGGAAGTGTTCTCGTGGTGGGGACTGCCCCAGTTCGTGGAGTCCGACCAGGGAAGCCACGTCACTGGCCAAGTCATGCAGAACACCCTCATGCTGCTCGGTATCAAAGGGAAGTGGCACGTAGCCTACAACCCGCGGTCCTCAGGGATTGTGGAGCGTATGAACCGTACCCTTAAAGAAAGATTGAGGAAAGAGGCCGTGGGGTTGCCCCAAAAATGGGCAGAGACCCTACCTCTGATCCTCATGGGGATCCGGGCCAGCCAGTCCAAAAGTACAGGGCATTCACCACATGAGCTCATGACCGGCAGAGTTATGAGGACCCCCACTCATGTCCTTGCCCCAGTCCTCACTGAAAGACAACTGCAGGAAATAAATCAGGATAAATTCACCCAAACCCTCCTATAACACCTCAAACGAATTTATGGGCAGGCAGCAGACAGCTTGGGGAAGCAGCATCGGAATAATCGGCTGCTGCTCAAGCCTAGCAAGAGCCACCAGTGGGAGATAGGAGACCTAGTGATGGTAAGAAACTATGCCCGGGTGGGAAGTTTAGAGCCACTCTACATGGGACCCTATAGTATAGATGATAGGGCCAGCCCCATGGTCTATGCAGTGAAACTACCCTGGTGCACAAAGTGGTTCCACGCCAACCAATGTAAATTTATAAATCTAACCATACAAGTTCAAGTTCACAGGCTGTAAAGACAGGCGCTGTGGCTTGTTTCAAGGGAAAAGTTGTCCGGCCCACCAATTGGGACACTTCCCCGCCCCAGTGGGACCTAAGTTTTGGCCAAAGTTTAAATTTGAACCAGTTATTTAGTTCAGAAACAGAGAAACCGCAGCCTGAGAGTAGAAATCTGCAGGCTGCTGCGAGTTCATTCACAGAAAATCGCTTGGGGGGCCCCAGGGAGGGGCCGCCCTGTGAAGAGACTGCCCGCGCATCCGTAGTCACTGGTCTGGAGACAGGAATTCCCCAGACTTTTGAATGGCCTGTTCGCGCAGGCACAGTTCCCCAGCCCGTGACCACAGCGGCTCCTCTTCAGTTTTCCCGTGCTGGCGCAGTCGCCTGTTTGAATACAGAGGTTTCACAGCCTCTGCCGTGAGACTCCGGGGAGGAGGTTCGCGCAGGCGCAGTCGCCTGTTTAAAGGGACAAGCTTCCCAGCCCGCTTCTAGAGTGGTTCCCGCTATGGTGTGGGACTCTGTGTCAGGGTTGGAGTCACGGGGCCGTGTAGACACAGGGCCGTGCTGTCCGGGCGAGGCTGGTTCTGGACCCAAGTGCAGACAGGCGAGGCGAGAAGCAGATATGCAGTCTTAAATAACAGTACTTTACTAGAATCACACAGGTAAACAGTTACAAAACATAGGAGCTCAAGACAAGCTACCACATAGGCAAATGGCTAGTCAAGATAGGAACTCAAGACAAGCTACCATGAGGCAACCGGCTTGTCAAGACTGAGCTCAAGACAAGCTACCACAGGGCAACCGGCTTGTCCAAAACTGAGCACCTAGTCAAGACAGAGCACCTTGTCAAGACTGACTCCCTTGTCAGGACTGAGCCCAGAGGGAAGAAACCACAGAACTTAAATACAAGCAAAAACAGGTGAAACCAATAAACCAGATAAAACGCAGTTAAGTAATAAACCGGAGAACCAAGTAACAATTAACAAAGGGAAACCAACCATTGAAGGTGCCATCTAGGGGTTACTGAAGGAACTGACCGGCACCCTCACAGGACCCCCTCCCCTAGGAACAGCTCCTGAAGTTCCTCCTGGACAATCAGGGTGGCGACGGCGAAAATCCCTGATGCGATCAGGATCCAAAATGTCCCGGGCCGAAACCCAGGAACGCTCTTCAGGACCATAACCCTCCCAGTCGACCAGGTATAGAATGCTCCTGCTAACCCGGCGACTATCAAGGGGGCGACGGACCGTGTAGGCTTGCTGACCTTCAATCATGCGGGGCGGGGGGGGGGTGGGGGATCTGGAAGCAGGAACCAAAGGACTGATAAGGCAGTACTCATGGTCCTGGTGTACAAAACTCCGTGCCTGTACGGCCAAAAAAGGAGTCATTTAGCACAGTCATTGTCTCTACATTTAAACACTCAGCTTCAAACATTAAAAAAAACCACGAGATCAATTACTCAAGACAGAACTACCAAGAGCACATTTAGCAAAACAAAAAAAACCCAGAAAGCTTGCTGCCCGAGTGCAGTGGTGAAATGGCCAATACACCTCCTGCAATTTGGGTAACCAGCAACATGAGAGCAAACAAGCAGCAAAACATTGCTCAAAACAAACCATAAAGCACATAACCAGAAACAGACAATTATAAAATGGCCCTCATTTCATTATAAAGACATAAGACACAGGATAATCATTTAAATGAAAATAGAGCATATGCTTAAATTATCCACACTTCTGTATTATAGTAGTATGGATACCCAAGGGGGGAAAAGACTTAAAAGGCTCAAACCTGATAAATCCGAAGTCACAGTCACACGTGTACAACAGTAGCCAGCCACACACCCTCCTGGGCATTTAGAACTAGAAGTCAAAAATGAAAAAGTCTGTATTAGTACACATAGCGAATTTTCTTGGCTTTTCAAGCAATGATATTTCCCATTCCGACTGATCACGAACTGCAGATGTTCAGAAATCTCAAGACAAAATCATCCTCCTCATCCACTAGCGGCAGGTACATGTCATGACGATCATATGACCAAAATCTTTGTAAGCGACAGAGCCATCATTTTCCAGAGTTAGCACGCTCAATGGATTATATTCCGAAGGGATGCAAGAAGGGCGAGGAAAGCACCTTAACGGACGAGAATAGAACAAAATTCCTCCATTGCTGCTGGGTCCATACTGGCTCAGTCCTACTGTCAGGGTTGCTGTCACGGGGCCGTGTAGACACGGGGCCATGCTGTCCGGGCGATGCTGGTTCTGGATCCAAGTGCAGACAGATGAGGCGAGAAGCAGATATGCAGTCTTAAATAACAGTACTTTACTAGAATCACACAGGTAAACAGTTACAAAACATTGGAGCTCAAGACAAGCTACCCCAGGGCAACCGGCTTGTCAAGATAGGAACTCAAGATATGCTACCATGAGGCAACCGGCTTGTCCAAACTGAGCTCAAGACAAGCTACCACAGGGCAACCGGCTTGTCAAAAACTGAGCACCTAGTCAAGACAGAGCACCTTGTCAAGACTGACTCGCTTGTCAGGACTGAGCCCAGGGGGAAGAAACCACAGAATTTAAATACAAGCAAAAACAGGTGAAACCAATAAACCAGATAAAAGGCAGTTAAGTAATAAACAGGAGAAACAAGTAACAATTAACAAAGGGAAACCAACCAGTGAAGGTGCCATCTAGGGGTTAATGAAGGAACTGACCGGCACCCTCACACTCTGGGGAGGAAGGAATAGCAATTCCTCTTGCAGGGGACATATGGAAGAAGCCGGTGCCAGGTTTTGGACCTGGAGAGGAAGATTTTCAGCCACCAGCAGCGGGTGGTGAGGGGATACCTGCCCCCAGTACAGGGGTGGGTAGGGAAAAGGAGGCAAACCCGGATTACTCGCAGGCTGCCAGGTATATTAAACAGTGCGGGCTGTTTGCATCAGCGGGAGAAGGTTCCCAGCCAGATAGGGCTGTGACCCAGGCTCAGGGTCCATCAGCCAAAGTTTCCCCACAGAGATGCCCCTCAGTAGGTCTCAGCAGGTCCACAAGCCTAAGATAAGATGGTCACCAGAGCACCCGCCACAAAGAGCAATCTCCTGAGCCCTGGAGGAAACAGATCACAGAGGTCCCCAACTAGCAGCCATAAGCTGCCAGGGACTAGAAGCAGGAGGCAGTCCAGCCTCGCTGCAGGCAGCAGTAATCTGCAACAGTGACACCAGAGATTAGCCTGGCCGTCCAGAGACGGGCGGCATTTGTATTATAGCTTTGTGTTAAGTTACCAATGTTTATAGCGTGCTTTTAAGGTGTTTAAATTTTAAGTTTAGAATGTAACTAGTAGGTTTGAGTTTAAGTTTAAAGTTTAAGTTTATAAGTGTGCCAAATGCTTGTATTTTGGTCCGAGGTCGAGGGACCCGACCATGTCTCCACCTAAGGCAGCAGGTCAGTGAGAGACCTGGCTGCATATCCTTTTAAGTTCTTTTGCAGGAGAGTGGACAAAGGAGCAGCCCTGTTCGCCCAGCCCGAGCTGGGCATTGAATGAAGATATGGTTATACAGAATGTTGGGGATCACCTCGCCACTGGACAAATCCAGGAGGAGACTCCGCAGTGACCTTCGGGAAAACCGGACAGGGTCCGGAGGAACCTGCCTACTCATCCTACACAGAAGAAATGGCCCCAGTTGGGCGGGGCACGGCCCCAACCCAGCACTATCCTGACCGAATTTCACTTGCGGGAGACCTTGCTATTGAGGAGTCATGGTGGGGAAGCGCGGGCGCCTTGTCAGATAGGGACGCGTTCCCCAGGAGTGGGTGGTGATGGCCTAGGAAAGATTGTAAAGGGGAGGGGGAGACCCAAGAGTTGCGTGGGTGCATTCGGGGAAGGGAGGAACTCACCCGGGGCCCACGGGCAAAGTTAAAGTGTACATGTGGCTGGGAAGGATGAGTGGGTGGCCGGATCTGGGATCCAAGTTTGAGTGTGGGGCCAGTGAGAGCCGCCACACAGGCACCCACCATTTTCTGCAGCCAGTCGAGGGAAGACGGGAGGGGGAGGGACTGGGAGTCACAATCCCATACTCCCCAGTCTCGGTCTGTGAAACATGGGGGGTACCCCGCCTCCACAAAGGGACAAGGGAACGGCTCGGGGCTGGCGGATCAGACTGTTCTGTAAAATCCATTCTGTATGTTTTAAAAGTTTAAGACCATTAAAGGGGGAGGGGGGGTGGAAGGAACATTTACTGCCCAGGTGGGAGGAGCAATACCCACTCGAATTTCGTGACCCATCATTGGCACGTGATGGTCGGGGTTTATTTCAGCATTTTGTTTCAAATGTTTCAGCATTTTGTTTCAAATGTTTAATGAAGATTTTTGTATTTTGTTTTACAGTTCCAAGCAGTGCAGAGGCGTAGGACCCTCTCTGTGCTTGGGATCATTTTGATTACATTGTATAACCAAGATTGCAACATTTTGTAATATGTTATAATGTAACAAGTGGTGCAGGGGTATGAGTCCCCCTATTGTAACATTTTGTAATTGATGTATCTGTAGATGCCTACCGTACCACGGTTTTTCTCGGATTTGAGGGGAATAGCCGGGTCGGGGGATCAGTGATAGGTAGCTATAGGTAAATACAGGGGATGATTGTTTGTGGGGGGTCAGAACATTTTGCTCACTTCTTCAAGAAGATACTACAAGCAAGTTGGAAGTATCCAAGGGAGGAATGTAGGGGTCGTAAAATCCCCTCAGCCCCCGAAGATCGGGAAATATTAATCCACATCGTGGACGAAGACCTGTGTGATTTAAATTGTCTCTGGGTTCGACAATGTTTTAAAACATACCCAGAACCGCAAAAGGCTGCGTTAAAAAGCTCGTAAGCTGGGCAGCACTTAGACACTGGAATCAAAGAACTTTGTGAAAATTGCACACTTTAAGATTGTACATTTTATTAAAAGATGTACTCTTGAGTTTTGGACTGTTTAAATTGCCCAGGGCATAAAAATGGCTGAACAGACCTCATGGAATCAGAATTTTAAGGCTGTTAGCATATGAAATAGACAGGCTGTTAGCATATGAAAAAGCATATGAAATAGACAGGCTGTTAGCATATGAAAAAGCTCAGCGCTGCCCTGTAGTGGGTTTGAATGGAGCCCGAGCTGTCAGTCACCCTGTGGTATTGGGCGGGTCCGGTAACCTACAAGCTGTTTGTTTACACTGGGGAGTAGCCCGTTTGAATCAGCCAATCATCGGACAGCAAGCACACTGGGTTGTTTACACACATCCATTGACTGAAATTGACTCTAAGATCAAATGCTTGAAACTGCCAGCATGAACAAAGGGACTTTGTTTGCTAAGCACTCAAGACTGTCAATCAATTGTGGTTCCAGATGACCACAGGACAATGCATTGTTTACAAAGCAATTGAATGCTATTAGCATTTGTTTGTATATCAAGTGGACAGTTTGGGTCTCTTTTGTTTTAGCCCAGAAACATCAGATCTGGGCGGGCCCCAAAAAAGGGGTATAAAAGATAGCTTCCCAGAAGCATCTCTCTCTTCTCTTTCACTCTTTGGACTGCAGGTGAGCAAGGCTTCTGACCCACTAGCAAGACAATCTAGTGAGAAGTAAAGGGGTGGTAATTTAAGGGAAATGTTGCTAAGAATGTAAGATTAACATTGTTGCCATTTATCCCTCATTTTTGCCATCTGTATCCCTGTTAAGCAATTTTACCATGATTACTTTGATCGTGTGGTGTAGTTTCTTTAGTTTAAAAAAAATGGACTTTCTTGCATCCAAACCATTTGTCCATTTTAATCTATCATTAATTATAAGTTCCTCCAGTCAGAACTGGAAGGAGGGTTTAGCGATTCGAAACCGCTGATTGGAATTGGTCACAGTGCAGTGGCAAAAGACTGCCTGACCAGGTAAATTACCGTAAGCCAGGTAAATTACCGTAAACCAGGCAAAGGATGCCCCCCTACAGAAGGCAAATGGTATGTTGGCCTTCATAGTGAGAGGGTTTGAGTACAAGAACAAGGGTGTCTTGCTGCAGTTGTACAGTGCCTTGGTGAGACCACATCTTGAATATTGTGTGCAGTTTTGGTCGCCTTATCTGAGGAAGGATGTTCTGGCCATGGAAGGAGTTCAGTGAAGATTCACCAGGCTGATACCTGGGATGGCAGGAATGATGTATGAGGAGAGATTGGGACGATTGGGCTTGTACTCGCTGGAGTTTAGAAGAATGAGAGGGGATCTCATTGAAACTTATAAAATTCTGGCAGGACTGGACAGACTAGATGCAGGGAGGATGTTCCCGATGGTCGGGGAATCCAAAACCACGGGTCACAGTCTAAGGATAAGGGGTAGGCCTTTTAGAACAGAAATGAGGAGGAATTTCTTCACCCAGAGAGTGGTGAACTTGTGGAATTCTCTACCACAGAAGGCAGTAGAGGCCAATTCATTAAATATATTCAAGAAGGAGTTGGATATATTTAGTAAGGCCAAAGGGATCAAGGGTTATGGGGAGAAAGCAGGGACCGGGTACTGAACTTGGATGATCAGCCATGATCGCATTGAATGGCGGAGCAGGCTAGCAGGGCCGAATGGCCTACTCCTGCTCCTATCTTCTATGCTTCTATGGCCCACCCTCGGTCTCCCCTCTGTCCCACCCTCTGTCTCCCCTCTGTCCCTCCCTCAGTCTCCCCTCTGTCACTCTCTCGGTCTCCCCTCTGTCCCTCCCTCGGTCTCCCCTCTGTCCCTCCCTCGGTCTCTCCTCTGTCCCTCCCCCCTCTGTCCCTCCCTCGGTCTCCCCTCTGTCCCTCCCTCGCTCTCCCCTCTGTCCCTCCCTCAGTCTCCCCTCTGTCCCTCCCTTGCTCTCCCCTCTGTCCCTCACTCGATCTCCCCTCTGTCCCTCCGTCGCTCTCCCCTCTGTCCCACCCTCGGTCTCCCCTTTGTCCATCCCTCGGTCTCCCCTCTGTCCCTCCCTCGCTCTCCCCTCTGTCCCTCCCTCGCTCTCCCCTCTGTCCCTCCCTCGGTCTCCCATCTGTCCCTCCCTCGCTCTCCCCTCTGTCCCTCCCTCTGGCTCCACTCTGTCCCTCCCTCCGTCTCCCCACTGTCCCACCCTCGCACTCCTCTCTGTCCCTCCCTTGGTCTCCCCTCTGTCCCTCCCTCGGTCTCCCCTCTGTCCCTCCCTCGGTCTCTCCTCTGTCCCTCCCTCAATCACCCCTCTGTTCCTCCTTCGCTCTCCCCTCTGTCCCTCCCTCGATCTCCCCTCTGTCCCTCCCTCGATCACCCCTCTGTTCCTCCATCGCTCTCCCCTCTGTCCCTCCCTCGCTCTCCCCTCTGTCCCTCCCTCGCTCTCCCCTCTGTCCCACCCTCGCTCTCCTCTTTGTCCCTCCCTCGGTCTCCCCTCTGTCCCTCCCTTGGTCTCCCCTCTGACCCTCCCTCGGTCTCCCCTCTGTCCCTCGATCACCCCCTCTGTTCCTCCTTCGGTCTCCCCTCTGTCCCTCCCTCGCTCTCTCCTCTGTCCCTCCCTCGCTCTCCCCTCTGTCCCTCCCTCGCTCTCCCCTATGTCACTCCCTCACTCTCCCCTCTGTCCCTCCCTCGCTCTCCCCTCTGTCCCTCCCTCGCTCTCCCCTCTGTCCCTCCCTCGGTTCCCCCTGTCCCTCCCTCTCTCTCCCTTCTGTCCCTCCCTCCGTCTCCCCTCTGTCCCTCCCTCTCTCTCCCCTCTGTCCCTCCCTCGGTCTCCCCTCTGTCCCTCCCTCGCTCTCCCCTCTGTCCCTCCCTCGCTCTCCCCTCTGTCCCTCCCTCGCTCTCCCCACTGTCCCTCCCTCGCTCTCCCCTCTGTCCCTCCCTCACTCTCACCTCTGTCCCTCCCTCACTCTCCCCTCTGTCCCTCCCTCGCTCTCCCCTCTGTTCCTCCCTCACTCTCCCCTCTGTCCCTCCCTCAGTCTCCTCTCTGTCTCTCCCTCGCTCTCCCCTCTGTCCCTCGCTCGCTCTCCCCTCTTTCCCTTCCTCGCTCTCCCCTCTGTCCCTCCCTCGCTCTCCCCTCTGTCCCTCCCTCGCTCTCCCCTCTGTCCCTCCCTCGCTCTCCCCTCGGTTTTCCTGCTCTCTTGTCATGAACAGCTGCTGGCGCGAACCCACGAGCACAAATGCTCAACTCCCGGAGACCCAAACCTTTATACAGAAAATGCAATAACATTTGTAGATGTCATGTGATCAGATGTCACTCAATCAGATGTCACATGATCAGAATTCACGTCATCAAACCTCCAGGGAGATCTCCAACTGGAGTTGGAAACCCCATGTCTGGAAGGAGCAGACTTGATGGACCAGATAGTCTATTGCTGTCCTTCTAAGATACAAAACCTCACCAATTCCCTCTTGCCTTTGACTATCACATTTAAATGCATCACAAGCGATATCTTTTAGTGCTGTTGTCTTATTTATTCATCCTCATACAATAGCATTAAAAGCCTGTAAATTAAGTTGATCACATCCAGGTTCTCTGTAAATCACCCGGGGCATTACCTCGCCATCTATCTAATGGTAGCCAATTATTTACAGAATGATTTCTCATTCATGATGCAGTGTTCAGGACCCAACAGAGCATCTTAAAAATCCTATTGAAATAACACAGTGCCGTCAAATTTACGCTCCTGCACATCAGCTTTATGTCAGTGGAGGCTTCTCCTGGGTCCTCAACAACTCAAGCCTCACCTCGCCTCTCCCGTGGCTCCTGTTCCTCGTCTCACTAAAGCTTTCCGCTGTCTGTTGCTCCTCTGACCTTGGCAACTCGAAAACTAGTCACCTTTTTCACACGCCAAACACAAGCCATCAAACTCTTTGTTCATCTGCTTTGGTTGTGGGGCTGCATTTGCCTGCAGTAACCGTGACTGTGCTTTGAAAGGAACTTCATTGGCGGGGAAAGCACTTTGGGACACCATGAGGATATGAAAGGCGCGACATAAATTCATTCTTTCTTCCTTTCTCTCTCTTTCGGCCCTCGGCTCGAATCACTGTTTTCGGCTTCAAATGTGTCCACCATCTGGTACACCACTAGTGACCCGGAACTTCCTCTGAGCTACAATCCTGGCTGAAGAGCAGCCACAGCCAGAGCTTATGGAGGATGGGAGTGGGGAGAGGGAGAGCTGAACATCATCCGCGCACGTGTGAAAGTTGGCCCCATTACTGCGGTCGCTGTCGCTGTGGGACAGCATGTAGATGATTGGGCCATGAATGGATCCATGTAGCACTCTGGAAAATGGCTGTGCGGTGAGGGCAGGAGGAGTAGTCATCGCTGAAGATGCGCCGCTGGCTGCATTTGGGTGAGGGCAGACCGAAAGAGCTGAAACATAGAAAGATAGAAGATAGGGGCAGGAGTAGGCCTTTTGGCCCCTTGAGCCTGCTCCGCCATTTAATGAGATCATGGCTGATCATCCAAATTCAGTACCCTGTCCCTGCCTTCTCTCCATATCCCTTGATCCTTTTAGACTTAAGAAATATATCCAACTCCTTCTTGAATATATGTAATTAATTGGCCTCAACTGCCTTGTGTGGTAGAGAATTCCACAGGTTCACCACTCTCTGGGTGAAGAAATTGCTCCTCATCTCTGCCCTAAAAGGCTTACCCCTTATCTTTAGACTGTGACCCCTGGTTCTGGACTCCCCCGCCATTGGGAACATCCTTGCTGCATCTAGTCTGTCTAGTCCTGTTAGAATTTTATAAGTTTCAATGAGATCCCCTCTCATTCTTCTAAACTCCAGCGAACATAAGCCCAATCGACCCAATCTCTCCTCATGCGTCATTCCTGCCATCCCAGGTATCAGTCTGGTGAATCTTCGCTGCACTCCCTCCATGGCAAGAACATCCTTCCTCAGTAGAGAAGAAGTGATGGCAGAGGATGGCATGGTCAATTGTATTGAACGCTGCAGGGAGGTCAAGGAGGACAAGGGAGAGACAGAGCGCACTAGGGTCACAGAGGATGTTGTTTGAGACTTTGACCAGGGTGTAAAGTCTGTGGGTTGTGCAGTTAATAACGACACAGACTTCAGGAGTAACAAACAAACAGGTCTTTACTATTCGAAGGTCAGGGCGAATCTGCCCCAGCAATCCTGCCACAACACTTATATACTGGTGTGGTCACTATCGGTATTACAGTATACAGAAGCCAAACAAATAGTGCCACACCTAAAGTAGTTCTCTTAAAGGTGAACAGTTACATTCAATAGTTCCCTTAAAGGTAGACGGGTACATACACTACAATCCTCCCTTTTTCGCTTATTACTTACAGAGTCCCCGTTAAACATACATATCTTCAACTTCCTATAAAACAAATTACAAATATAATCTCGGTGGAGTCAATGTCATATAAAACAATTTACAGATATAATCTTGGTGGGAACAGTTCACAGGTTCAGTCTCTGCGGAAACAGTTCATAGATTCAGTCTCTGATCTTGACTCGTTCCAAACAACATCTCTTTGGTGTAGCCGGTTCACATGGCTAGCGTGACTCCTCCATAGCCTTTTTCTTGATGTAACAGCTTGAACTTTCGTCCTGTTGAACCAGCAGTGCGGACTTTTACAACCAACTGGCTGTCTTGATATTTTCCAGTTTTTCAACTAATTTAGTTCCTTTCGTAGTGTCCCGCCTGAGATGGTAGAAGTGCTAATATTTTAGACAGTTATTATCTTCTGCTTCTTCTTTTTCTTTTCTGCCTTTTTGACACTCTCGGAGCTCCTTTCTCGGCTGCCAGCTGTAGCGCCACCAACTCTCTATGTTCCTTAGACCTTAAGTGCTTCATCCGGATTTCAGCACTTTGGGAGTTTTCATCACAAACTGAGCAGACCAGATCCTCGTAATATTCAGTGTCACTCAACAGGTCATGGTAATATTCGGGGTCGTCCTGAGTTAGGCCAGTGAGAGGCCCTTCTACTTCCTTCTTATCCATCTGGACGTTAGCCGACGGTGGTTCCTTCCCTAACCATCTTTCTTGAAAAGACTTCTTCAAACATTCATATTCATTCCGCTCTTCCGGGGATGTCTGCCATTCCTTCACTACTGGCCTCATTTGTGAGTTCGATACCTTCCCTTCCATCGGGGATTTCGTTGTCAGGCTATTTAATCCTTCTACTGGAGTATCTGTTTCCACCCCCTTCTGTTCCCCTTGACGCAATTCAGCGTACTTTTGGCATCCTTGTAAAAGCTGTGTTGCCACCTCAGCTATCTCCGTGACTTTTGGAAGCTCCGAACTCTTTCCCTTTGAACCCTGAAACTCGTGTTCCCATTTTGGAGTCTTGTCCCTCAGCGTGTGTAAGAGTTGGCTGGCCGTTAACTCTTCTACGGGGACACTGTGGATTAGAGTCTTCTCCATTTCATCCACCTTTCCCTCCAATGTTTTCACCTTCCTTTCCTCCGGTACTTTGGTTTTAAGCGCTCGAAGAAGTTGCGCCTTGATGTTCTCTAACTCCTGTTCAGGGGCCATTCCTACAGTCTCTGTGATCCTTCCAGTTGCCTTTCCTTCCACTGCCCGGATTCCTAGTTGAATATGTTCTTCAAGTTGTTGAACCTCGGCCATTGCCGCCTCATATTTGTCCTGGGTTGCCTTCAATAATTTAATGAGTTCTTGGACATCTTGAATTTCATGTTCTGCTATGTCTTCCACCTCTAATTTTTCATCGATGGATGGAATCTCTACCGATGAGTCTGTCTTGGCCTGGAGCTCATCAAACATTTCCTGCAGCCTTTGTAATTCTCGCTCATGTTCAACCTTTAGCTGTTCAGATGCTTTCACTAAAACTAGCTTTTCGGAGGTTGCCGAGTTAACCCCTTCCAGGATTGTAGTCTGGGCCTGTTCATACTGTTCTTTCAACTTGTTACACTCTGCTTGCAACGAGTCGTAGAGATGAACTGGGATAAAATCCTGGCTTCCTGAAGATTCCTCTTCCTTTGGTTCGTTCTGTAAATATTCTAGTTCCTGAACAGCATCAGGGGAATGTGATTGGTATTTGGCCACGATGGCTCTATGGTCGCTCTCTGCTTGAGCTAGCTGTCTCTGTTGTCTTTCCAGGTTCTCCCATTCGGTGTCCCAGAACTTTTCCATATTTTTCATCTCTTGTACGAGACGGTCACTCAACTGTTCTAATTGTTGTCGTACTTTGACATAAGTTTGAGTCCGAACTCGGTGTTCTTCCGTCGTGGATGAATCCTTTGCTTGAACAGGCTCAGAATTCTCTGTCAACCTGGAGTTCTGCTCTGCAGCTTTATTCTTCTTGGTAACATACGTCCTTCTGCATGTCTTCGTTTCCTTCCCCATCATCGGCAAGTCCCTTTTAGCCTTGTCTTCCATATTTGAATTGGTCTTATCGTCATCCATTTCAGAATCTGAGCTGATAGCTTGCACCGAGTCCTCCCTCATTATGGCTTTTAGGTAATGCCATTCCATATCTATTTTCTTAATCCACTCCCGTCCTAGAAGTGGTGGTCCTCCTTCAGGTAATACGTACAAGTTCATTCTTGGGTGTTCTTTACCCCTATCTCTCACCTTGACTCTTATTTTCCCCATGGGATATACGTTATGCCCCGTGTATGTCTGTAATACGAACTTGGTATTTCTTAAAGGTATGTGAGAGAATAGCCGGTGGTAGTCCCTTCGGTTGATGACTGATAGAGCTGATCCAGTGTCCAGCTCCATTCTTACTTGGACTCCAGCTATTTTTAGTATGACCCAGATGGTTTGTAGATCTGTTTCTTTACCCACATTGTGGATTCTCAGACTACCCAGCTCCTGGTTGTTTGGGTCTGAGTCTGAATTCTGTTCGTCTGAACTCTTCTCAGCCACCTTGTGTACCTTGTTGTACTTTTCTTGTGGTGGCTTCCTTTGATTGTTGGTCTTCTTCCCTGACCGGCATACCTTCGTGATGTGACCCAGTTTGCCACATTTCCTACACTCTTGGTTCTTAAACCAGCATTGATTCTGGTCATGCGTTGTCTTCCCACAACGGTAGCATTTTGTTGTGCTTGAAGTAATTTGGTCCACCCCGAGTGCCGCCGCCTTTAGTTGCATTTCCGCCGTTCCTTTCGCTGCGGCTTCGTGCGATGCAGCTATAAGGACAGCCCTGTCCAGTGTGAGGTCGTTCTCTTCCAGTAGTCACTTCTGCGTCCCTTCTTTGGACAATCCGCATACGAACTTGTCCCGCAGCGCTTCTGTCAGATTCCCTCCGAACTGGCAGTATTTCGCTAGCCTACGCAGTTCGACCAAGTATTCCGCATTGCTTTCGTCTTTCCTCTGCGTTCTTGCGTAGAATTTGAATCGTTCAGCCAGCATCAACGGTGTGGGGTTCAAGTGGTCCTTCAGCACAGCCACAATCTCTTCGAAGGTCTGATCCGCTGGTTTAGCTGGTGCTATTAGATGCTTCAAGAGCCCGTATGTTTTTGCCCCCATCGAGTTTAGCAATGTTATCGCCTTGTCGTCTTCCTCTATTTTGTTGGCTTCGCAATAGATCTCTATGCGTTCCACGTACGTGGCCCAGTCTTCTATTTCAGAATTAAAGTCGTTAATATTCCCTCGCTTAGGCATCTTTCTTCCCTTGGGAGCAGCACCAGTATTTCTTTAAGTATTCTTATTTATTTGTTTATTTCTAAGATGGCGGTTTTCCCGCGAAATCGGCGGTTTCCCGCTCTTTCCTTCTCTCCCCGCCCACTTCAATGGCGGTATGTCAGTTAAGATGGCGGTTTTCCCGCGAAAATGGCGGTTTCCCGCTCTTCCTTTCTCTCCCCGCCCACTTCAATGGCGGTTTCCCGCTTCTGTCATCTCCTCCGCCTAATGGCGGCTTCCCGCGTTTCTTCCTGGTGGAAGGAGTACACTTTCCCCACAGCGGACAGGTTCAGCTGCTGGGCTGGCTCTCGCACAGCTCCCCTTACTCGGCTCTGTCTTTTCCTCCCGCCCGCACGGCTCTACCGGCGCTGGGTACACCCCGTTAACGGAGGACAGTTCAGCCGCTGGACTGGCTCTCGCGCAGTCTCTCTCTCCGTACCCGGCTCTGTCGCTCTCTCTCCCGCACGTTCGGTTCTACCGGCCCTGGGTACCCCGTTGGTGGAGAACAGTTCAGCCGCTGGACTGGCTCTCGCACAGTCTCTCTCCCCTTGCTCGGCTCTGTCTCTCTCTCCCACCCGCACGGTTCCTGTTCGCCTCCCAGCCCTCTCGCAGACCGGTGTTTCCCTCCCCGGCTGCAGCTGGGTTTCTCTTCCCGCGCCTACTCCCAGTCTCAGCGCTTCGTGGCTGCGGTCGCTGCCCGGCTTTTCCCGCCGATTGAGGTCCGACTGTCTCACGTCGCCGTTGGACCCGACTTTCTGACTGGCTCCGTTCCCCCTCGACCGTGGTCGAGTGCACAGCCCTTATCCTATTCTCTACACCTTCCCCTACTCACAGTCTCCGCGGCCGCCTTGTTTCCAGCTGATCGGCTCACTCCGCACCGTGGTAGAAGGGTAGTCAGTGCCTGTTGCTAATGGAAGCTTTTATTGCTAAAGTCTTCCTCCTTCCTCCTGCTGCAGCCTCGTGTTTTCTTTCAGCAGCACGACGAGGGCGGTTGCCTCTCTTCGACGCTCTTCGTTGCTTTGGTAGTCTTGCCGCAGGGTACGATCGGACTCGTCGCCACTGTAAAGTCTGTGGGTTGTGCAGTTAATAAATACACAGACTTCAGAAGTAACAAACAAACAGGTCTTTACTATTCGAAGGTCCGGGCGAATCTGCTCCAGCAATCCTGCCACAACACTTATATACTGGTGTGGTCACTATCGGTATTACAGTATACAGAAGCCAAACAAATAGTGCCACACCTAAAGTAGTTCTCTTAAAGGTGAACAGTTACATTCAATAGTTCCCTTAAAGGTAGACGGGTACATACACTACACAGGGTAGTGTTGGTGCCATGATCAGAGCATCAGCGAGACTGGAGAGATTGAAATAGAATTTGGGGTAAGACAGGCATGGATTTGGAAGGTACTGTCACAATCGAGGACCTTGGGGAGGAAAGGGACCTTAGAGATGCGGAGCTAGTCAGAGAATATGTTTGGGTCGAGGGTGTTTTTTTTGCCGAGGGGGATGACGGCAGTTTTGAAAGGGAGAGGAATGGTGCCTAAGCCAAGGGAATCATTAAGAAAGGTGATTGGAATGGAGGCCTGGAGGGGGAGATGAATTGAAAGCGTATCGTTGGAGCTCAGAGTGGGTCTCATTGGAAGAGATAAGTTTGGAGAATCGAGTTGGGAGATGGGAGAGAAACTGCCAAGCGATGGGTGTTTGGAGCTCGAATGAGTAGGAGGCTAGTGGAAGGTCAGGAGCAAGGAGTAAGAGGAACAGCAGGTAGAGGCAGAGGGAGCTGCAAGGATGGTCTCTGCCTTAAAGATGAATAAATCCATGAGCTCTTCACATTAGAAATGGGAGGTGAGGTTGGAGGAAGCAGGGGAAAAGATTTTGTGGAGTCACTTGCTGAGGATGTTGTGGATAGCACATTCAGTGAGTTGGTCACACCGCAGGTAAAGGCTAGCTCAGACAGTAAATGGGTGACCAAAAGGCAGGGTAAAGGCAGGAAGGTAGTGCAGGAGTCACCTGCGGTCATCTCCCTCCAAAACAGGTTTACCGTTTTGGGTACTGTTGGGGGAGATGACTTATCAGGGGAAGGCACCAGCAGCCAGGTTCAGGGCACCATGACTGGCTCTGCTGCACAGAAGGGCGGGAAAAAGAGGGATAGGGCTATAGTGATAGGGGATTCAATTGTAAGGGGGATAGATAGGAGTTTCTGTGGCCGAGACCGAGACTCCAAGATGGTATGTTGCCTCCCTGGTGCAAGGGTCAAGGATGTCTCGGAGCGGGTGCAGAGCATTCTGAAGGGGGAGGGGGATCAGCCAGTTGTCGTGGTACATGTAGGTACCAACGATGTAGGTAAAAAGAGGGAGGAGGTCCTACAAGCTGAATTTAGGGAGTTAGGAGCTAAATTGAAAAGTAGGACCTCAAAGGTAGTAATCTCTGGATTGCTACCAGTGCCACGAGCTAATAAGTTTAGAGAGAGTAAGATAGATAAGCTAAATACGTGGCTTGAGCAGTGGTGCAAGGGAGAGGGATTTAAATTCTTGAGGCATTGGAACCAGTTCTTGGGGAGGAGTGACCTGTACCAAGGGGACGGTCTACACCTGAACTGTGAGGGAGCCGATGTCCTCGGGGTAATATTTTCTAGGGCGGTTCGGGAGGATTTAAACTAATTTGGCAGGGGGATGGGAACCTAGATAGTGGAAAAGAGGGAAGTCATATGAAGTCAGAAATAGATGGTAGAAAGGTGAGAAGCAATAAGCAAAGGAGAGAAACACAAAGGGCCAAACTAATTCATAATGAGAGTGTGAAAAAAGCAAGCCTGAAGGCTTTGTATCTTAATGCTAGAAGCATTAGGAACAAGGTGGATGAATTAGTTGTGGAAATAGAGGTAAACAAGTATGATTTGATTGGGATTACAGAAACGTGGCTGCAGGGTGGGCAAGGCTGGGAACTTAACATCCAGGGATATACAATATTTAGGAAGGATCGGCAAAAAGGTAGGGGAGGTGGGGTAGCATTGCTGGTAAAGGAGGGGATTAATGCAATGGAAAGGAAGGATATTAACTCGGATGAAACGGAATCTGTATGGGTAGAAATGAGAAATAGCAAGGGGAGGAAAACGTTAGTGGGTGTGATATATAGGCCTCCAAATAGTAATATGGAGGTGAGGGAAGGCATAAAAAGGGAAATTAGAGAAGCGTGCGATAAGAGCACAGCTGTCATCATGGGTGACTTTAATTTACATATTGATTGGACTACCCAAATTAGTAAAAATTCTGAGGAGGAGGAATTCCTGGAATGTTTTCGGGACGGTTATCTGGACCAATATGTCGAGGAGCCGACTCGAGATCAGGCCATTTTAGACTGGGTATTGTGCAATGAGAAGGGACTTATCAACAATCTTCTTGTACGAGGCCCCTTGGGTCAGAGCGATCATAATATGATCGAGCTCTCAGTCGAGATGGAGAGTGAGGAAATTGAATCAGAGACTAAGGTCCAGAACTTAAATAAAGGGAATTACGAGGGTATGAGACGGGAATTGGGTAAGATTGATTGGGTGGTGTTTCTGGGGGGATTGACAGTGGATAGACAATGGCAAGCATTCAAAGATAGAATGGAAGAATTCCAGAACATGTTTATACCGGTTTGGCATAAAAATAAACCTAAAAAGGTGGCTCAACCGTGGATAACGAGGGAAATTAGGGACAGCATAAAATCAAAAAAAAGGGCATATCAACTGGCAAAAAAAAGCACCAGACCGGAAGATTGGGGGCAGTACAGGATACAGCAAAAGAGGACAAAGGGATTAATCAGGAAGGGGAAAATAGAATACGAAAGTAAACTTGCAGCAAACATAAAGACAGACTGCAAAAGCTTTTATCGGTATATCAGGAGGAAAAGACTGGTTAAATCCCAAGTCGGTCCCTTGCAGTCCGATTCGGGAGAATATATAATGGAGAATAAGGAAATGGCAGACCAATTAAACTCATACTTTGGTTCTGTATTCACAAAGGAGGACACAAATAACCTCCCAGGAATATCGGCAAACATAGGGACTAATGAGAGGGAGGAGCTGACAGAAATTAGTATCTCTAGGGATATGGTGTTGGGTAAGTTGAGGGGACTGAAGGCCGACAAATCCCCGGGGCCTGATAAACTACATCCTAGGGTACTTAAGGAGGTGGCCCTGGAGATAGCAGATGCTCTAAGGATCATCTTCCGGAACTCCATTGACTCGGGAACAGTACCCGTGGATTGGAGGGTAGCTAATGTTACCCCAATATTTAAAAAGGGGGGTAGAGAGAAAGCAGGGAATTATAGACCAGTAAGCCTTACATCGGTTGTGGGCAAAATGCTAGAGTCCATTATTAAGGATAAAATAGCGGAGCACTTGACAAATGGGGAAAGGATCGGACAGAGTCAACATGGATTTACAAAGGGTAAATCGTGTTTGACTAATCTGCTGGAATTTTTTGAGGAAGTAACTGGTAAAATAGATGGGGGAGAGCCAGTGGATGTGGTGTACCTTGACTTCCAGAAAGCCTTCGATAAGGTTCCACACAAAAGATTATCATGCAAAATTAAGGCTCATGGAATTGGGGGCAAAGTATTAACGTGGATAGAGAACTGGCTGGCGGATAGAAAACAGAGAGTTGGAATAAACGGCTCGTTTTCGGAGTGGCAGGCAGTGACCAGCGGGGTGCCGCAAGGATCTGTCCTGGGACCCCAGCTGTTCACAATATATATAAATGATCTGGATCAGGGAATTGGATGCAATATTTCCAAATTCGCTGACGACACTAAACTAGGAGGAGGGGTGGGCTCTGATGAGGATGTCAGGAGGCTACAGTGCGATTTGGACAGGTTGGGGGAATGGGCGGATACGTGGCAGATGCACTATAATGTGGATAAATGTGAGGTTATCCACTTTGGGGGTAAAAACAGGAGGGTAGATTATTATCTAAATGGCAATAGATTGGGAGATGGGGAAGTGCAGAGGGACCTGGGTGTTCTTGTGCACCAGTCACTGAAGGAGAGCATGCAGGTGCAACAGGCGATTAAGAAGGCAAATGGTATGTTGGCCTTCATATCAAGGGGGTTCGAGTATAGGAATAGGGATACCTTACTACAGCTGTACAAGGTGCTGGTGAGACCGCATCTGGAGTATTGTGTACAGTTTTGGTCGCCCCATCTGCGGAAGGATGTTCTTGCCATGGAAAGAGTGCAGCGGCGATTCACCAGGCTGATACCTGGAATGGCGGGAATGACCTACGAGGAGAGATTGAATAGTTTGGGCTTGTACTCACTGGAGTTTAGAAGATTGAGAGGGGATCTCATCGAAACATATAAAATTATGGCAGGCCTGGACAGGCTGAATTCAGAGAGAATGTTTCCAATGGCAGGGGAGCACAGAACCAGGGGCCACAGTCTAAAAATAGCGGGCAAATCATTTAAAACAGAGATGAGGAAGAATTTCTTCACTCAAAGAGTGGTGAGCCTGTGGAATTCCCTGCCACAGAGGGCTGTGAAGGCTAATTCAATAAATATTTTCAAGAGAGAATTGGATATATTTCTGAAGGCTAAGGGGATTAAGGGTTACGGAGAAAAGGCGGGGACGGGGTACTGAACTGGTAAGATCAGCTAAGATCTCAGACGAAGATCAGCCATGATCTCATTGAATGGCGGAGCAGGCTCGAAGGGCCGAATGGCCTACTCCTGTTCCTATCTCTATGTTTCTCTATGTTTCTCTATGTTTCTCATGGAATAAAGGAGCCTTGATTGGGGTGTGTTTGCCCTCCAGGGTGAATCTTGGGCACCCCTCTGTCCCTCCCTCGGTTCCCCTCTGTCTCTCCCTCGCTCTCCCCTCTGTCTTTCGCTCGCTCTCCCCTCTGTCCCTCCCTCGCTCTCCCCTCTGTCCCTCCCTCGGTTCCCCTCTGTCCCTCCTTTGCTCGCCCCTCTGTCTTTCGCTCGCTCTCCCCTCTGTCCCTCCCTCGCTCTCCCCTCTGTCCCTCCCTCGCTCTCCCCTCTGTCTCTCCCTCGACCTCCCCTCTGTCCCTCCCTTGGTCTCCCCTCTGTCCCTCCCTCGCTCTCCCCTCCCTCCCTCCCTCAGTCTCCCCTCTGTCCCTCCTTCGCTCTCCCCTCTGTCCCTCCCTCGCTCTCCCCTCTGTCCCTCCCTCGCTCTCCCCTCTGTCGCTCCCTCGCTCTCCCCTCTGTCCCTCCCTCACTCTCCCCTCTGTCCCTCCCTCGGTCTCCCCTCTGTCCCTTCCTCTCCCCTCTGTCCCTCCCTCCCTCTCCTCTCTGTCCCTTCCTTGCTCTCCCCTCTGTCCATCCCGCACTCTCCCCTCTGTCCCTCCGTCGCTCTCCCCTCTGTCTCTCCCTCACTCTCCCCTCTGTCACTCCATCCCTCTCCCCTCTGTCCCTCCCTCACCCTCCCCTCTGTCCCTCCCTCTCTCTCCCCTCTTTCCCTCCCTCGCTCTCCCCTCTGTTCCTCCCTCGCTCTCTCCTCTGTCCCTCCCTCAGTCTCCCCTCTGTCCCTCCCTCACTCTCCTCTCTGTCCCTCCCTCGCTCTCCCCTCTGTCCCTCCCTCGGTCTCCCCTCTGTCCCTCCTTCGCTCTCCCCTCTGTCCCTCCTTCACTCTCCTCTCTGTCCCTCCCTCGCTCTGCCCTCTGTCCCTCCCTCGCTCTCCCCTCTGTCCCTCCCACACTCTCCCCTGTCCCTCCCTCGCTCTCCCCTCTGTCCCTCCCTCGCTCTCCCCTCTGTCCCTCCCTCGCTCTCCCCTCTGCCCCTCCCTCACTCTCCCCTCTCTCCCTCCCTCTCTCTCCCCTCTTTCCCTCCCTCACTCTCCCCTCTGTCCCTCCCTCGCTCTCCCCTCTTTCCCTCCCTCGCTCTCCCCTCTGTCCCGCCCTCGCTCTCCCCTCTGTCCCTCCCTCGCTCTCCCCTCTGTCCCTCCCTCGCTCTCCCCTCTGTCCCTCGGTCACTTCCCCCTCTGCCCCTCCCTCGCTCTACCCTCTGCCCCTCCCTCGCTCTCCCCTCTGTCCCTCCCTCGCTCTCCCCTCTGTCCCTCCCTCGCTCTCCCCTCTGTCTCTCCCTCACTCTCCCCTCTGTCACTCCCTCGTTCACTCTTCTGTCCCTCCCTCGCTCTCCCCTCTGTCCCTCCCTCACTCTCCCCTCTGTCCCTCCCTCGGTCTCCCCTCTGTCCCTCCCTCGCTCTCCCCTCTGTCCCTCCCTCAGTCTCCTCTCTGTCTCTCCCTCACTCTCCCCTCTGTCCCTCCCTCGCTCTCCCCTCGGTTTCCCTGCTCTCTTGTCGCGAACAGCTGCTGGCGTGAAACCACGAGCACAAATACTCAACTCCCGGGGACCCAAACCTTTATACAGTAAATGCAATAACATTTGTAGATTTCATGTGATCAGATGTCACTCAATCAGATATCACATGATCAGAATTCACGTCATCAAACCTCCAGGGAGATCTCCAACTGGAGTTGGAAACCCCATGTCTGGATGGGGCAGACTTGATGGACCAGATAGTCTATTGCTGTCCTTCTAAGATACAAAACCTCACCAATTCCCTCTTGCCTTTGACTATCACATTTGAATGCATCAGAAGTGATATCTTTTAGTGCTGTTGTCTTATTTATTCCTCCCCATACAATAGCAATAAAAATCTGTAAATTAAGTTGATCACATCCAGGTTCTCTGTAAATCACCCAGGGCATTACCTCGCCATCTATCTAATGGTACCCAATTACTTACAGAACGATTTCTCATTCATGATGCAGTGTTCAGGGCCCAACAGAGCATCTTAAAAATCCTATTGAAATAACGCAGTGCCGTCAAATTTTACGCTCCTGCACATCAGCTTTATGTCAGTGGAGGCTTCTCCTGGGTCCTCAACAACTCAAGCATCACCTCGCCTCTCCCGCGGCTCCTGTTCCTCATCTCACTAAACCTTTCCGCTGCCTGTTGCTCTTCTGACCTTGGCAACTCGAAAACTATTCTGGGGAAAAATTCAGTTTCACCCCATTTCGGGCGCCGCTAAATGCCGTGCGCAAACTTTAGCGCCTGCCGCTAATTATCGACTCCGACAGCAAACTTGTCTTTTATCGCCCTTGGAGGTGATTGGAGCACTAAATCAGGCACTTCACACCTGTCTTAAGGCGCAAAGGCCGAGGAGCGAGGCGCTACCTCAGAGCGCTGGCGAAGCAAGGAAGAGCAAATCAAAATAAACCTGCAAAGTGCTGCTCAGTACTCAAAACTCCTTCGCACAGCGTTGAATCTCTCCAGAAGTCTCTCTCTCTCTCTCTCTCTCTCAGAATGCGTGGTGCAAAAATGTCACCGACAAAAAAAGGCAGGAAGCGGTCGCCTTTAATTAGCGCTCCCCCAGTCCCTTCCTGACTGCAAAACGCTCCCCTCAACCTGTTGTTGTTGCGGCAGGCGGTAAGGCAGGGGGCGCCACTCAATATCTGGTCCGGGGCGCTACCGGGGCGTTGCACACTCGACTGACGTCACAATCTGCCGGCGCAGGAGACCGTGGCGGGAGTGTTTAGTGCCGCCACAAAATGTCTCGTTAATTTCGCGAGCGGCACAAACATCGCCACGCCCGGGCGCTAGTTGCTTTGCACCCCATTGGCGCCCTCTTAAGGCGCTAACGGGAGGCGCAAACAACTGAATTTTTCCCCTTCATCTTTTTCACACGCCAAACACAAGCCATCAAACTCTTTGTTCATCTGCTTTGGTTGTGGGGCTGCATTTTCCTGCAGTAACCGTGACTGCGCTTTGAAAGGAACTTCATTGGTAGTGAAAGCACTTTGGGACACCACGAGGATATGAAAGGCGCGACATAAATTCATTCTTTCTTTCTTCCTTTCTCTCTCTTTCGGCCCTCGGCTCGAATCACTGTTTTCGGCTTCAAATGTGTCCACCATCTGGTACACCACTAGTGACCCGGAACTTCCTCTGAGCTACAATCCTGGCTGAAGAGCAGCCACAGCCAGAGCT
This sequence comes from Somniosus microcephalus, assembly GCF_052327205.1. Lineage (NCBI taxonomy): Eukaryota > Metazoa > Chordata > Chondrichthyes > Squaliformes > Somniosidae > Somniosus > Somniosus microcephalus. The sequence continues at coordinate 24,772,926 of NC_140987.1, read as the reverse complement.
TATGGAGGATGAGAGTGGGGAGAGGGAGGGCGGAACATCATCCGCGCACGTGTGAAAGTTGGCCCCATTACTGCGTTCGCTGTCACTCTCGCTGTGGGGCAGCATGCAGATGATTGGCCCATGAATGGATCCTTGGAGGACTCTGGAAAATGGCTGTGCGGTGAGGGCTGGAAGAATAGTCATCACTGAAGGTGCGCCACTGGCTGCATTTGAGTGAGGGCAGGCCGAGAGAGCTGAAACATAGAAACATAGAAACATAGAAGATAGGAGCAGGAGTAGGCCATTCGGCCCCTCGAGCCTGCTCCGCCATTTAATGAGATCATGGCTGATCATCCAAATTCAGTACCCTGTCCCTGCTTTCTCCCCATATCCCTTGATCCCTTTAGCCTTAAGAAATATATACAACTCCTTCTTGAATATATGTAATGAATTGGCCTCAACGGCCTTGTGTGGTAGAGAAATCCACAGGTTCACCACTCTCTGGGTGAAGTCATTCCTCCTCATCCCTGTCCTAAATGACCTACCCCTTGTTATGAATCTTATGATCCATGAAGAAAGACACATGAAATAACACTGGACGGCCAGCTGGTGGCGCCGTCCAAGGAGTATAAATACTCGGGCGTGGGCCCAGCTTGCCCAGGACATTTTATAAATAGGAACTAGTGAAAGATAACTAGAGCTCCATGTTTTGAAACAAGTTGATTAAAGCCTTGCATTATACTCGAACCAAGTGCGTACTGAGTTTTATTACGTCACCCCTTATCTTTAGACTGTGACCCCTGGTTCTGGACTCCCCTGCCATCGGGAACATCCTTCCTGCATCTAGTCTGTCTAGTCCTGTTAGAATTTTATAAGTTTCAATGAGATCCCCTCTCATTCTTCTAAACTCTAGCGAATACAAGCCCAATCGACCCACTCTCTCCTCATACGTCATTCCTGCCATCCCAGGTATCAGTCTGGTGAATCTTCGCTGCACTCCCTCCATGGCAAGAACATCCTTCCTCAGTAGAGAAGAAGTGATGGCAGAGGATGGCATGGTTGATTGTATCGAACGCTGCAGGGAGGTCAAGGAAGACAAGGGAGAGACAGAGCGCACTAGGGTCACAGAGGATGTTGTTTGAGACTTTGACCAGCGTAGTGTTGGTGTTATGATTAGAGCATCAGCGAGACTGGAGAGATTGAAATAGAATTTGAGGTTAGACAGGCATGGATTTGGAAGGTACTGTCACATTCGAGGACCTTGGGGAGGAAAGGGACCTTAGAGATGGGGAGCTAGTCAGAGAATATGTTTGGGTCAAGGGTGTTTTTTTTTCCGGGGGGGATGACGGCAGTTTTGAAAGGGAGAGGAATGGTGCCTAAGCCAAGGGAATCATTAAGAAAGGTGATTGGAATGGAGGCCTGGAGGGGGAGATGAATTGAGAGCGTATCGTTGGAGCTCAGAGTGGGTCTCATTGGAGGAGATAAGTTTGGAGAATCGAGTTGGGAGATGGGAGAGAAACTGCCAAGCGATGGGTGTTTGGAGCTAGAATGAGTAGGAGGCTAGTGGAAGGTCAGGAGCAAGGAGTAAGAGGAACAGCAGGTAGAGGCAGAGGGAGCTGCAAGGATGGTCTCTGCCTTAAAGATGAATAAATCCATGAGCTCTTCACATTAGAAATGGGAGGTGAGGTTGGAGGAATCAGGGGAAAAGATTTTGTGGAGTCACTTGGTCATGGAATAAAGGAGCCTTGATTGGGGTGTGTTTGCCCTCCAGGGTGAATCTTGGGCACCCCTCTGTCCCTCCCTCGGTTCCCCTCTGCCTCTCCCTCGCTCTCCCCTCTGTCTTTCGCTCGCTCTCCCCTCTGTCCCTCCCTCGCTCTCCCCTCTGTCCCTCCCTCGGTTCCCCTCTGTCCCTCCTTTGCTCGCCCCTCTGTCTTTCGCTCGCTCTCCCCTCTGTCCCTCCCTCGCTCTCCCCTCTGTCCCTCCCTCGCTCTCCCCTCTGTCTCTCCCTCGATCTCCCCTCTGTCCCTCCCTTGGTCTCCCCTCTGTCCCTCCCTCGGTCTCCCCTCCCTCCCTCCCTCAGTCTCCCCTCTGTCCCTCCTTCGCTCTCCCCTCTGTCCCTCCCTCGCTCTCCCCTCTGTCGCTCCCTCGCTCTCCCCTCTGTCCCTCCCTCACTCTCCCCTCTGTCCCTCCCTCGGTCTCCCCTCTGTCCCTTCCTCTCCCCTCTGTCCCTCCCTCCCTCTCCTCTCTGTCCCTTCCTTGCTCTCCCCTCTGTCCATCCCGCACTCTCCCTTCTGTCCCTCCGTCGCTCTCCCCTCTGTCTCTCCCTCACTCTCCCCTCTGTCACTCCATCCCTCTCCCCTCTGTCCCTCCCTCACCCTCCCCTCTGTCCCTCCCTCTCTCTCCCCTCTTTCCCTCCCTCGCTCTCCCCTCTGTTCCTCCCTCGCTCTCTCCTCTGTCCCTCCCTCAGTCTCCCCTCTGTCCCTCCCTCACTCTCCTCTCTGTCCCTCCCTCGCTCTCCCCTCTGTCCCTCCCTCTGTCTCCCCTCTGTCCCTCCTTCGCTCTCCCCTCTGTCCCTCCTTCACTCTCCTCTCTGTCCCTCCCTCGCTCTGCCCTCTGTCCCTCCCTCGCTCTCCCCTCTGTCCCTCCCACACTCTCCCCTGCCCCTCCCTCGCTCTCCCCTCTGTCCCTCCCTCGGTCTCCCCTCTGTCCCTCCCTCGCTCTCCCCTCTGTCCCTCCCTCGCTCTCCCCTCTGTCCCTCCCTCGCTCTCCCCTCTGCCCCCCCTCACTCTCCCCTCTCTCTCTCCCTCTCTCTCCCCTCTTTCCCTCCCTCACTCTCCCCTCTGTCCCTCCCTCGCTCTCCCCTCTTTCCCTCCCTCACTCTCCCCTCTGCCCCTCCCTCGCTCTCCCCTCTGTCCCTCCCTCGCTCTCCCCTCTGTCCCTCCCTCGCTCTCCCCTCTGTCCCTCGGTCACTTCCCCCTCTGCCCCTCCCTCGCTCTCTCCTCTGCCCCTCCCTCGCTCTCCCCTCTGTCCCTCCCTCGCTCTCCCCTCTGTCCCTCCCTCGCTCTCCCCTCTGTCTCTCCCTCACTCTCCCCTCTGTCACTCCCTCGTTCACTCTTCTGTCCCTCCCTCGCTCTCCCCTCTGTCCCTCCCTCACTCTCCCCTCTGTCCCTCCCTCGGTCTCCCCTCTGTCCCTCCCTTGCTCTCCCCTCTGTCCCTCCCTCACTCTCCCCTCTGTCCCTTCCTCGGTCTCCCCTCTGTCCCTCCCTCGCTCTCCCCTCTGTCCCTCCTTCGCTCTCCCCTCTTTCCCTCCCTCGCTCTCCCCTCTGTCCCTCCCTCGCTCTCCCCTCTGTCCCTCCCTCGCTCTCCCCTCGGTTTTCCTGCTCTCTTGTCGTGAACAGCTGCTGGCGCGAACCCATGAGCACAAATACTCAACTCCCGGGGACCCAAACCTTTATACAGTAAATGCAATAACATTTGTAGATGTCATGTGATCAGATGTCACTCAATCAGATGTCACATGATCAGAATTCACATCACCAAACCTCCAGGGAGATCTCCAACTGGAGTTGGAAACCCCATGTCTGGATGGGGCAGACTTGATGGACCAGATAGTCTATTGCAGTCCTTCTAAGATACAAAACCTCACCATTTCTCTCTTGCCTTTGACTATCACATTTGAATGCATCACAAGCGATATCTGTTAGTGCTGTTGTCTTATTTATTCATCCCCATACAATAGCAATAAAAGCCTGTAAATTAAGTTGATCACATCCAGGTTCTCTGTAAATCACCCGGGGCATTACCTCGCCATCTATCTAATGGTAGCCAATTATTGACAGAACGATTTCTCATTCATGATGCAGTGTTCAGGGCCCAACAGAGCATCTTAAAAATCCTATTGAAATAACACAGTGCCGTCAAATTTACGCTCCTGCACATCAGCTTTATGTCAGTGGAGGCTTCTCCTGGGTCCTCAACTACTCAAGCCTCACCTCGCCTCTCCCGCGGCTCCTGTTCCTCGTCACACTAAAGCTTTCCGCTGTCTGTTGCTCTTCTGACCTTGGCAACTCGAAAACTAGTCATCTTTTTCACACGCCAAACACAAGCCATCAAACTCTTTGTTCATCTGCTTTGGTTGTGGGGCTGCATTTGCCTGCAGTAACCGTGACTGCGCTTTGAAAGGAACTTCATTGGCGGGGAAAGCAATTTGGGACACCACGAGGATATGAAAGGCGCGACATAAATTCATTCTTTCTTTCTTTCTTGATCAACCATTAACCCTGGGTAGTGAATTCCACAGCCTCCTGCCCTCTGTTTAAAATCACATTCAACCTTGAAATCTATGACCCCTTGTTCTTGAACCCCTCAATGATTGGGAACAGTTTGCTTCTATCTGCTCTGTCCCATCCTTTCATAGTTTCAAACACCTCTATCATACCACCCTGTAATCTGTGCTGTTCAATGAAGCAGGGCAGCGTATTATTTAAATGATGTTAGATTGGGGAATGTTGATGTACAAAGGGACCTGGGTGTCCTTGTACACCAGTCACTGAAAGCAAACATGCAGGTGCAGCAAGCAGTTAGGAAGGCAAATGGTATGTTGGCCTTCATTGCCAGAGGATTTGAGTACAGGAGCAAGGATGTCTTACTACCGTTGTACAGGGCCTTGGTGACACCACACCTGGAGTACTGTGTGCAGTTTTGGTCTCCTTACCTAAGAAAGGATATACTTGCCATAGAGGGAGTGCAGCGAAGGTTCACCAGACTGATTCCTGAGATGGCAGGACTGTCGTATGAGGAGAGATTGGGTCGACTAGGCCTGTATTCACTAGAGTTTAGAAGAATGAGAGGGGATCTCATTGAAACATATAAAATTCTGACAGGGCTAGACAGACTAGATGCAGGGAGGATGTTTCCCCTGGCTGGGGTGTCTAGAACGAGGGGTCACAGTCTCAGGATACGGGGTAGGACATTTATGACTGAGATGAGGAGAAATTTCTTCACTCAGAGGGTGGTGAACCTGTGGAATTCTCTACCACAGAAGGCTGTGGAGGCCAAGTCACTTAAGAAGGAGATAGATAGATTTCCAAATGTCAAAGGCATCAAGGGGTATGGGGAGAGAGGGGGAATATGGTATTGAGATAGAGGATCAGCCATGATCATATTGAATGGCGGAGCAGGTTCGAAGGGCCGAATGGCCTACTCCTGCTCCTATTTTTCAATGTTTCTATGAAAGGCCCAATTTCTCAAGTCTTCCTTGGGCAATAAGTTGTACACGGCAGTTGAGGGTGGGGCAAGTGACGGAATGTATAGCCAAGGTGAGGGGGAAAGCAGTCACGGCCTGTAAGCCAGGTTTCTGCTTAACGGGGGTTCCTATCCTCCCTGAGCTAACCAGTGCCAGGATGTGGCAAGTAAGTGATTCATTCTGAAACCGTTAATTGCCTTTTATCAGGCCACAGGTCCTGATTGACATGTTTTTGTCATCGAGATGCTCATCTTTATCTGTGAATTAACTTCAAATGATTTTTCCTTTTAAACAGCCAACTGCGCGATCAATACGTGCCATTTATCGGCTGAAAAGTATTTGTGTTACTGGCTTCCTTTCTCTTCTCCACTGACCTTTCGCATCCTCCCCCCACCCCCACTTCCCACCCCTTGCTCTTACTTCTTATGTTCTTAACAAACACAAATTAATTAAGTGGGCTTCATGTCAGAGTGTCACAGATAAACAAGGAGAAAGTCTGGGTGCATGCTGCATTTAACAAAGCATTTATATTGCAACTTGTTCTTTGTCTGCTTCCCTCACGTATTTCTTCCTGAGCCTCAGGTCCATCGAATAGACATTAATAAAGCAGGGCCATCCATTTCTATCCTATCTAGGAACATAGGAACAGGAGCAGGCCATTCAGCCCCTCGAGCCTGTTCCGACATTCAATGAGATCATGGCTGATCTGCGACCTAACTCCATCTACCCGCCTTTACCCCATATCCCTTAACACCTTTGGTTAACAGAAATCTATCAATCTCCGATTTAAAATTTACAATTGATCTAGCATCAATTGCTGTTTGTGGAAGAGAGTTCCAAACTTCTACCAACCTTTCTGTGTAGAAGTGTTTCCTCATTTCATTCCTGAAAGGTCTGGCTATAATTTTTAGAGCATGCCCCCTAGTCCTAGACTCCCCAATCAGCGGAAATAGTTTCTCTCTATCTACCCTATCTGTTCCCCTTAATATCCTGAAAACTGCGAACAGATCAGCCCTTAACCCTCTAAATTCTAGGGAATACAACCCTAGTTTGTGTAATCTCCCTTCTTGCCGTTTCAGATGTTTTGAAATTCTGATTGATTGAACCTCTCAGAATTTCTCTGTGCTGTGTAGCCTCTCGAGGCAGTGCCTTTCCTGGGACTGCCGGGCTCAGCCTTAGCTTGATAGATACCATTCGCTCATACGTGACCAACCGTGCTGGCATGGATGAAGCCGCACCTTCCGTATCGCAGGAGGTTGTCTGCTCCTTTGCGAAGGTCAGCCGCCATCTTAGGTGAATGGCGGAGCAGGCTCAAGGGGGGGGCCGTACATAGAAACATAGAAGATAGGAGCAGGAGTAGGCCATTCGGCCCTCGAGCCTGCTCCGCCATTCAATGAGATCATGGCTGATCATCCAATTTCAGCACCCTGTCCCTGCTTTCTCCCCATATCCCTTGATCCCTTTAGCCTTAAGAAATATATCTAACTCCTTCTTGAATATATTTAATGAATTGGCCGCAACTGCCTTTTGTGGTAGAGAATTCCACAGGTTCACCATTCTCTGGGTGAAGAAATTCCTCCTCATCTCTGTCCTAAATGGCTTACCCCTTATCCTTAGACTGTGACCCCTGGTTCTGGACTCCCCCGCCATCGGGAACATCCTTCCTGCATCTAGTCTGTCTAGTCCTGTTAGAATTTTATAAGTTTCAATGAGATCCCCTCTCATTCTTCTAAACTCCAGCGAATATAAGCCCAATCAACCCAATCTCTCCTCATACGTCATTCCTGCCATCCCAGGTATCCCAGGTACGGCCTGCTCCTGCTCCTGATTCTTATGTTTACAATCATTCGTGCCATCTCTCTCTCTCAGAACATCATGGCTTCAAGCCCCAATCGATTTGACTTTATGGATCTGAGCACAAAATATAGGCTGAGGCTCCAGCGCACTGCTGAGGGAGTTCTGCATTTGGATGAAATATTATTTCAAGCTTCGGTAGTTCATGGGAGACACAGCACAGAGGGAGGCTGTTGGGATTTTTGCACTGGTGTAGGTGATAGATCTTCAGCTGGAGCTATATAACTCTCTACTGCCCTTTCCCGAAATCCTTTTACATTCTTCCTTTTAATACTTCTCCAAATCACGTGCACGGATGTTATGGTCTCTGCCTCACTGGTCACTTGTGGTAAATCCTTTTTTCTAATAGCTCTCTGCATGAAAATATTTCTCCTAGGGGGGAGAAATTCATTATCGCCCAGGAGTGGGCGCCCACTTTGGTAAAGTTGGAGATTTAGTGCCAGGCGCTAATGAATCTCGCAGCACGCAAAAAGGGAGCAGGAGCGCACAGGCGGGGGACAAGCTGACACCCAACCACTGTCTGCGCTGGAGAATAGAGTGCTGTGTGGTGGAGCCACCAAAGGACTCAGAGCGGTTGTACATAATTCCTTTAACAGCAATGTAGTTACTGTCTGTGTCTGTACCGTTAATTACACTGTTTGACTGTACAATGTCTAGTTACCTTTACAGCACGGTTTCAACGTGATGATGTCATGCCGTTAGTCACGTGATTCCCCAATGGCGGGAAGAACGTGATGACATCATGACGTCAGCTTTCAGACCAGAGGATCAGTCCTCGTGGAGCCTTCAAAGAGAGCAGACCTGTATTCGATGTATTCCAGCAGTTTCTAGTTAAAACCTGTTTTGTTCCATTAAAGTTCATTGTTTTAATTGCCTGAGTCGAACTCAGTCTTTTCGATCGGAACCTCCGCTCCTACAGCTGCAGATTATTGGGCGCCGACAACGGTATGTTTATTCCTACTCCTTCTTCTCACATCCCACTTCCCCCTCACCCCACAAGCCTTTCGCACTTTCCAGCTAATCAAGCTGTATGCATGCATTTCACCCTTCCTGCCCCCTCCCCTCACCTTAACCCGACTCTTGTGCCTTTCTGCTTTCAGATAATGAGACAGCACTGGAGCAGCCTGTCTCTCAGGGCACCGTAGAGAGCGAGGCAGGAGAAGAGGAGGAGGAAGAACACACCACGTCACTGCATGTCTCACCTGCAGTCACCAGCTCAGGTAGTGGTACTATGCCTTCTTTAGAGGCTGGTATAGTAGAGGGGTCTGCACAGGGTGAGGCATCGGGGATGAGTGGGCTGCAGCAAGGCCAAGGGAAAAGGGTAGCTCAGGAATCAGCTCCCTGGAGGGCAAGTTCGTGTGTGAGTTCTGCTGCACAGGACTCAGATGAGGACCTCAATGGAGAGGCCTTTAGAAGAAGGGTGATGGGCATGCACATGGAGATGATAGGTGCAATGGCAAGGGTGCACGAGAGCCTGTCAGCAACGGTAAGGAGCATGGAGGAGTCCGCCTCCAACATTGCACAGAGCTCTGTGCACGCCGTGGAGCATCATTTCTAGTCTGGGAAGGATGGTGGGCTCCTAGAGAGACTGTGGCGACCCAGACCTGATGCCTCGTGTGATGGGCGATCTGGCAGCTTCCATTGCAGCACAGGCGGGAGCAACGCAACGTCTTAGCAAAGCCACATGCACGCTCGTCCTGCTTCTCTCTGGTGATGGGGAAGGAAATGTAGACCCTTCTCCTAATGTAGAGAGCCTCTGTGACCTCCCAGATGCAGCGATGGAGGGTAACTGTGAGGTGTTGCTTATATCTCCTGTTGCAAACTGGAAGGATCCACTGGCGAAGAAATTGAGGGCGACGGTGATCTTGACTGCCACTGAAAGAGCCGTCCTCGCCCTGATCTGAGGCTCGAGGTCTGGTTGCAGGAGGTGGCAGAGTTCGGTGACCACCTCCTCGGTGAAGCAGAGCCTTCTAATACACTGCTCCTCACTTAATTGGAGGTAGGAGAATTGCTGTCGGAAGACCCTCGGAGGGTAAGGCCTCCTGTTGAGAGCCCTGATGGCCACATATTCCAATCTTTCTCGCTGCCTGCGCTCCCTCTGCAGTAGATCCAGGAGAGCGTGGTCGACTGCCAGTACAGCCCCATTCATGTAAGGAACTGCAGCACTTTGATATTTTGTGAGAATAAATGTAATTTTTAGTACCCACAACACTCTGGAGACTAAGCAACCTTTAAATGATTGAATTAAACTGTTGCACAATATCAAACTGACAAGGAAGCAGTGAAACAGCACTAATCTAAGAGCTGCAACTGATTCCTTTATATAGTGGCCCTGGAGCTGGTTACCAACTGCTTCACGCCTCATCTCCCTGTCGCTGTCGGGGCGAGGCGCTAAGGCAGGGGGCAATACTCAATTTGGCAGATCGGGCGCCCAGTGAGCCCAGTGCTCACTGACGTCACAATCTGCCTGCCATTGAAGTCCCCGGCGCTAACTCGCAATGGCGTCACTACAGGGGGGCCAAATTCAGCGTGTGACACTGGATTTGCCTTTCCGCAGTGCTATTGCCTCAGCGCCCCGTTAGCGCCCTGCCAGAATTACTCTCCCATCTCTCCCTTTACACTTCTGTTGATAATCTGAATTCTATGTTCCTTTGTTGTCAATCATAGAATCATAGAATGGTACAGCACAGAAGGAGGCCATTTGGCCCAATGTGCCTGTGCCGGCTCTTTGAAAGAACTATTCAATTAGTTCCATTCCTCTGCCCTTTCCCCATAGCCCTGCAATTTTTTTCCCTTCAAGTATTTATCCAATTCCCTTTTGAAAGTAATTATTGAAAGGTATTATTGAACCAGTGGAAATAATCTGTCACTATTTCTCCTGGTTTCACTCGGCTCCCGACCTCATTACAGCCTTGGTCCAAACATTCCAGAGGCGAGGTGAGAGTGACTGCCCTTGGCATCAAGGCAGCATTTGACCGAGTGTGGCATCAAGGAGCCCTACTAAAACTGAAGTCAATGGGAATCGGGGGGAAAATGCTCCACTGGCTGGAGTCATACCTAGCACAAAGGAAGATGGTTGTGGTGGTTGGAGTCCAATCATTTTGTAGCTTTTAAAAGCTCTTTATAATTTGTCCGTGACTACACAAACCACTCTGGGTCCAGGTATATTGTGTATCAGTTATCAGTAAAACAAGTTTATTAAGCATTAAACAGCCACTACAAAAAAGTAATACTAAAAAAAAGATAGTCGCAGTCTGTTCCTTCCGAGTGACTGCGGCGTGGTCTCCTGATGTATCTTTTGGTGTTCTGTTGACTGAAGCTTGCTTGCTTGGGTTCTTGCTGTGTTCTGTTGACTGAAGCTTGCTTGCTTGGGTTCTTGCTGTGTTCTGTTGACTGAAGCTTGCTTGCTTGGGTTCTTGCTGTGTTCTGTTGACTGAAGCTTGCTTGCTTGGGTTTTTGCTGTGTTCTGTTGACTGAAGCTTGCTTGCTTGGGTTCTTGCTGTGTTCTGTTGACTGAAGCTTGCTTGCTTGGGTTCTTGCTGGGTTCTGTTGACTGAAGCTTGCTTGCTTGGGTTCTTGCTGTGTTCTGTTGACTGAAGCTCCTATCAATCTCTGGTTACGCGGTGCGCTGCTTTTGATGGTCAAAACCTGTATCTTTATACCCTTTGATGTAATAAAACTCACTGCGCACTTGGTTTGAGCATAAAGCAAGGCTTTAATCAACTTGTTTCAGAACGTGGAGGTCTAGTTGTACTTCACTAGTTCCTTGTCTTACAAAATGTCCCTGCAAAGCTGGGGCCGACGCCCGAGTATTTATACTCCTTGGACGGCGCCACCAGCTGGCTGTCCAGCATTATTTCACGAGTAGTTTCTTGATGAACGATGAGATTTATAACATTCTTCCTGCCTAAAAGATTTGGAAGTCCGACGACCTCCTCTTAGCGGATCAGGCGGACAACAAATAGCCGCAGTCTCTTAGATTTTTGTTTATGGCTAGAAGGCACGTCTCCCCGGACCGTGTCTTGGTCCCAAGTTGATTAAATTGACGTAATAAAACTCACTGCACACTTGGTTTGAGCAGAAAGCAAGGCTTTAATCAACTTGTTTCAAAACATGGAGGTCTAGTTGTACTTCACTAGTTCCTTGTCTTACAAAATGTCCCTGGAAAGCTGGGGCCAATGCCAGAGTATTTATACTCCTTGGACGGCGCCACCAGCTGGCCGTCCAATGTTATTTCACGAGTAGTTTCTTGATGAACGATGAGATTTATGTGCTGCCTTCCTTTAGGAATTTATGTTAGTTTTCCAGTTAATTCAGGGGTTTGAGTAATTTGGGTCGATTTCCATTGTGTGCCATCACCTAGTGGATATTTGGTACCTAGCAAGTGCAGTAAAGCACAGTAAAGTGCAGTAAAGCGCAGTAAAGTGCAGTAAAGCACAGTAAAGTGCAGTAAAGTAAACTACTGTATATCACAGACCTGCAGCCACACATGGTCTGGGAAGTTATATTCTTGTCACGCTCCAGCCTTGGACACTATTTGTCTGTAAGTACTTGAGAATGTTATAGATGATTAGTGTACACTATATTTTGCAGAAAATGTTTAGTTTGTAACTTTTTTCTGTAAGCAAACTTACACAGCTAGCTGTGAAGTGCTCGCTCTCTGTCTAGCTGGTTAACTTGTAGCTGTATTTTGATGCACTATGTACAGGGCTAATTTAAAGAGAATGGCCTAGAAATTCAGTATAGCCACTTTTGGGGCGGTAAAGTCGGGCGGCCGCTGAAGTTTGCGCCCGGCGCAAAGTCGAGGCCACTTCGTCGATATTCAGTAGCATCGCCCTAAGAGGTTGCTGCAGCGCTAAAACTGGCAATGCACGACTATCTTTAGGCGCTAAGCCGGCGGTGCTGAGCTATACCGCCGAGGCCGGGCGCAGCGCAGGTGCGGTGATTTCTTCATTGACGGCAGACACGCTGGCGCCGGCCATCTCTTAAAGGGGGAAGGGTCGATTTGTTTGGCTGCCACGCCCTGGACACTGCAGCCCTCCACCTAGGCCTGAGCACTGCTGCTGCAACTCTTTACCGCCCAGGACGATGAAGAAGGCCCGGGAGAGAGCGCTGCGCTTTAGCGAAGGTGACCTGAGGCTGCTGGTTAGCGCAGTGGAGCGAAGACGCCATGTTTTGTTCCCTGACAGTGGCAAGAAGCCGGTGCCCAGCGTCTACCGCAAAGCCTGGAGGGAGGTCTCCAACAGGGTGACATCCAACAGTGTGGTTGCCAGGAATCCTGTACAATGCAGGAAAAAGTTCAACGACCTCACTCGGATTGTCAGGGTGAGTACCCTTTCCAGTGTCCTCCTCATCCTTGCATGTGCACCTCACATTATGGACAAAGGGACCTGAAAGCTCTAATGGCCAGCCCTCATCCAGCAGCTATGGGACTGGCATGAGCATCAATTGCACATTCTGCACTTTACACACTGTCCAAGCTATTCGACCATGGGAGGCAGTGCAGACAAGATCAGGGCTACACACTGGCCAAGCTGTTCGACCATGGGAGGCAGTGCAGACAAGATCAGGGCTACACACTGGCCAAGCTATTCGACCATGGGAGGCAGTGCAGACAAGATCAGGGCTACACACTGGCCAAGCTATTCGACCATGGGAGGCAGTGCAGACAAGATCAGGGCTACACACCGTACTTAGAGGCCGTCCTTTCTCTTGCAGGCCAAGCTGGCTAACAACAGGCGTAGCCAGATTGGGACCGGTGGAGGCCGTCCTCAGCACCAGGAGCTCACCGACCTAGACCAGCGCGTGGAGCGCATTATGGGAGTCCGTCTGATTGGCCCCGTTGCCACTGGAGATGTCGACCCTGTTCTGGGCACCAATGGTAAGGACATGACCTTTTGGACCTCTCTCGTTCCACTTGCGCATCAGATCAACATCCTTTGCCACTGTCCGACCAATGCGGTGAATGGCACCACTCATGCCTCCCTCGCTGACGCCCTGTCCTCACTCTAAAGCTACTCTTGTGCCTTCCTGCTTTCAGATGGTGAATCGCCAGGTGAGGAGGCGGGCCCAGAAGCTGCCAGTGACAGCCCCTCGGAAGAGGAGGAGGAGGAGGAGGAAGAGGTAGCCGGCCCATCAGTGGCACCCTCTGCCGCAGCAGCCCATGGTGATGTAGGGGACACGTCTTCCCTGGAGGGGAGCCTGGGGGAAGGGTCGCAGGAGAGTGAAGCTCCTGGGCCCAGCAGCCTGCAGCAACACGGGAGGGGTGGGGAAGCTCGGCGGCCTTCTCCCCAGAGGGTGAGTGCGGCCTCCAGTCCTGCGACGGTCAGCGCAGAGGAGGTGCGCCTCCTAGAGGAAATGGCCATCGACTCGGAGCGCAGGCACACGGAGCTCATGGGGGTAGTGGCACGGATGCCTGACTCCATACAGTCACTGGCTCGGAGTGTGGAGGAATTCGGGGCAGCACAGGCCAGGAGTCTGCAGGAATTCGGGGCAGCACAGTCGGCGAGTACCCAAGTGCTCACTCGTGCCGTCCAGTCACTGGCTGGTCTTATGCGGTCACAGACCAGGGCAACACGGGCACTAACTGGTGCCACACTGGCTGCATCAGCCAGGCATCGCCAGGGCACCCGCCGCGCTGCAGCAGCCCAGCGGGCTGTCCTTCAGCAGTTTGCTGCGCATGCTGCAGTGCTGGCCCGGGCGACTGCCACTGTCTCAGGCAACCAGCGAGCGCCTGCCATCAGCCAGCTTGCCCCCATTCCTGCAGCCGACACTGCCACTCCACCAGTGCAGCTGCCACCAGCTGCTGGACACACTGATGCCGCCCAGCCACAGCTGCAGCAGTCACCAGCCAGCCCCTCGAGGGCCAGAGCTTGTGCAAGCCGACCCCCAAGGGCATCTGCCGTCTCGCCATGTGCCCCTCAGGAGCCTTCCCCTAGCCTTGCTGCAGCTACTGGGCTCCAATTGAGGAGGAGCAGCAGGGCGGGCAGGGGCCGCACAAGTATGCGCAAGGCATCGCCCTCGCGGGACAAAAAGTAGAAGGTGTGGGCAAATGTGTTGTTTTTATGAAGGCCGAGGATGTTGACTTTGTTTTTATGAAGGCCGAGGATGTTGTGTTTGTTTTTATGAAGGCCGAGGATGACGGTCATTTTTGTTTCACTGTTTTGTTAATCCTCTCCAGGTTGTGGGAGCGAGTTATGTGTCTGACTGTTTTTGGTTTTTTTTTTCTGTTTTTGTTTGTCATGTGGGAAGGGCACAGAGTTTGTGGAATAAACAATTTTCTTTAATCAGATTGTCCATGTTTGAACTTTAAAGTTTTTGTTGCCTTGACCGGCTGAGGGCTTGCGGAGCGGCTGCATTCATGTTCTTTCATTGGCACAAGCCATTCCCTGAGAGGGGGCCTAGAACTTACGTTCAATAAGCCGCCGACGGGCGGCCCTTGGACCTTGTGCCTCCCTCCTGTGCTGGTCCTCCTCCTCCTGCTCCTCCTGCTCCTCCTCCTGAGGTGGTGCTCCAATCTGTGGTGGCAATGCCTGAGTCCTGCGGATAGCCAGGTTGTGCAGCATGCAGCAAACGACCACGAAATGCGAGGCTCGCTCCGGAGCACACTGCAGGGCTCCGCTGGAACGATCCAGGCAGCAGAACCGTTGCTTCAGGATGCCGATTGTTTGTTCGATGATGTTCCTGGTCGCTTGATGACTCTCGTTGTATGCCTCTTCAGCAGGGGTCCTGGGCGCGCGGAGCGGGGTCATCAGCCAGGTACACAAAGGATAGCCTTTGTCCCCGATAAGCCATCCTCGTGGGTGAGGCTGTGCCTGGAACATGTCAGCCACAGTAGTCTGTCGCAGGATGAAGGCATCGTGGCTGCTGCCTGGAAAGCGGGCATTGACAGCTAGGATGAGCTGCCTGTGGTCACACACCAGCTGCACGTTCAGCGAATGGTAGCCCTTCCGGTTGCGGTATTCCTCGGCATTCTCCAGAGGTGCCCGCAAAGCCACATGCGTGCAGTCAATGGCACCCTGCACCATGGGGAAGCCAGCTATTCTTCCAAACCCCATTGCACGCTGTTGCTGCTTGTCCAGGGTCATGGGGAAGGAGATGAACTGATGTCTCCTTCTGAAAAGGGCATTGGTCACCTGGTGGATGCAGCAATGCACGGCGAACTGGGAGATGTTAGCAATGTCCCCAGCAGTGGATTGGAAGGAGCCGGTGGCATAGAAGTTGAGAGCCACCATCACCTTCACTGCCACCGACAGAGACACCCTGCACCTCAGCTGTGGCTGCAGATCTCTCCAAAGCAGCTGGCAGATCTCTGTGACCACCTCCCTTCGGAATCGCAGCCTCCTAACACACTGGTCGTCAGACATGTTGAGATAGGAGAACTGCTGGCGGTAGACCCTGGGTGGGTAAGGCCTCCCTTGGCGACGCCTGTTGCCCCCTCTCCGTCTAGCCAGGGCTCGCACTCTCTCACGGCGTCTGTGAGCCCTTTGAATGTAATTGTGAAAGCCAGCGTTGACACCCATTGCAGCCCCCATAATATGCTGGCAAACAATGAGATATGAATGAAGGCAAAGACAATTGCAAAGCTGTGGCCTAAAGCCAGAAGTACCTGTCCTAGTGTTGGGCCAAAGCAGTAAGCTCTCTACCTTGGTCTCTCTCCAAAGATCCGTTTCACAAGAATGAGTGCTGCAAAATGGCAGCCTTTTATAGTGCAGGGGAAGTGCCCTTTAATTTGCGCTCCCCGCGGCCCGCATCGGCTGAGCACTGTTCCACTCAACAGTCGCTAGGGACGCCAGGCGCACAATGGGCCGGCGCGACTGAAGTTCCAGTTGGGGGCGCACAAAGGGCGTTGCACGAGGAAATGACGTCATGATCTGCGCGCGCAGCTGAGCGCGCGCAAAGACTTTGCGCCGGCGCAAAATGTCTACTGAAGTTGGGGCGAGGCGCAGATCGCGCTGCGCCCGGGCGCTAAGCGCCTAGTGCTCGGCATCTACTCCTCCTAAGGCGCTAACGGCTGGCGCAACCAATTGAATTTCTAGCCCAAAGCCTTTCAGTTTGCTAAATGTATATTCACAGTAAGCTGTGTTTCCACGTGTTTTGGTAAGTTACATGCCAAATGTACTGTGTTGCTCAAGCGTATCTAAATTTGTGTATGCATATCAGTTATGTGCTTGTGTACTGATGTGTGCTTCCATTTCTGTATTGTATTTCAGTTTCACAATAAGAATCTTTCAGTAAAGTTTCCAAGAAAAGTCAAGCCTTGTGATTTTTATGGGAAGATATCAAGTTGTTAGCTACCTGTCTCGCGCTGCAAGGGCAGAATAATTTATAACACCCTTTTTCCTCTCATTTTGCCTACGTGGCAGTAATTAACTGACACCTGGTAAATGTCTCGCTTCCCTCATTAGCCCTCTTATGATCTTGTTGATTCCACTAGGTTTTTCTCTACGCATAACAAAGTGCCTGACGTAGGAAAACTACTAGGCACTTGGTCTAAGCGTTAAACAAAGCTTTAATCAACTGTTTTACAACATGGAGGTCTAGTTGTATCCTTTACTAGTTCCTGTTAAGAATGTCCTGCGCAAGCCCGAGCCCGAGTATTTATACTCTCCCTGGACAGTGCCACCCGTAGGCCGCTTAGTATTATTTCATAAGTCTTTCTTTCATGAATGACTGATTCATGTCAGTGCCCTTATCTTTAGATGTTCACTTTTCACAGACCATTTCTCAAGATGTGGTCTAAACAGCCTGTCCATCCTATAGCTGTACCAAGGAGGGATGCCTCCAATTCCCATTTCTCTCTCTGGTTCTTATCTCTTTAAGCATAATATTACTGAATTCCTCATCCCTGCCCGTCTCCATAAACTTAGCACTGCATTCCGTTACTTCAGTAATTAAAAACACAGCAGTTTCAGTCAGGTTGGCATATTTTCCCATCCTGCTCTTCTCTCAGCCATTCGCCATTTTATACAGGCTTTTAGGCTTTTAACATACAATTTTGCATATTATAGTTCTTAATAATGTTTACTAAAACCTACAGGTACAACCTATCCTACAATCTCAGCCCCAGGACATCGCTGCAGGAGTTCCTCAGGGCAGTGTCCTAGGCCTGACCATCTTCAGCTGCTTCATCAATGACCTTCCCTCCAACATAGTGTCAGAAGCGGGGATGTTCGCTGATGACTGCACAGTGTTCAGTTCCATTCGCAATTCCTCAGATAATGAAGTAGTTCATGCCCGCATGCAGCAAGAACTGGACAACATTCAGGCTTGGACTGATAAGTAGCAAGTAACATTTGCGCCACACAAATGCCAGACATTGACTATCTCCAACAAGCGAGCATCTAAACTCCGCCTCTTGACATTCAACGGCATTGCCATCACCGAATCCCCCTCCATCAACATCCTGGGGGGTCACCATTGACCAAGAACATAACTGGACCAGCCACATAAATACTGTGGCTAGAAGAGCAGGTCAGAGGCTGGGTATTCTCACCTCCTGACTCCCCAAAGCCTTTCCACCATCTACAAGGCACAAGTCAGGAGTGTGATGGAATACTCTCCACTTGCCTGGATGAGTGCAGCTCCAACAACACTCAAGAAGCTCAACACCATCCAGGACAAAGCAACCCGCTGGATTGGCACCCCATCCACCACCTTAAACATTCACTCCCTCCACCACTGGCGCACCGTGGCTGCAGTGTGTACCATCTACAAGATGCACTGTAGCAACTCGACAAGGCTCCTTCAACAGCCCCTCCCAAACCCGCAACCTCTACCACCTAGAAGGACAAGGGCAGCAGGCGCATGGGAACACCACCACCTCCAAGTTCCCCTCCAAGTCACACACCATCCTGACTTAGAAGTATATCGCCAATCCTTCATCATCGCTGGGTCAAAATCCTGGAACTCCCTCCCTAACAGCACTGTGGGAGTACCTTCACCACACGGACTGCAGCGGTTCAAGAAGGCGGCTCACCACCACCTTCTCAAGGGCAAGTAGGAATGGGCAATAAATGCTGGCCTTGCCAGCGATGCCCACATCCTGTGAATGAATTTTTAAAACTCTTTCATAACTTTCAAAACCTCGATTAGATCCTCCCTTTAACCTTTTCTGTCCATCTGCGGGGGGGGGGAAACATTTCTACGCCTTCATAAATGTAACCTCTCATTCCTGGTATCAATGTTCACGTGTAAGATCCCACAGCATTATTTAAAAAGAGCAGGGAGTACTCCTGGGCTCCTGGCCAATATTTTCCCTCAACCAACACCACCAAAAACAGATTGGGAACATTAGAACAGGAGCAGGTCATTTATCCCCTTAAGTCTGCTCTGCCATTCAGTTAGATCATGGCTGATCTGTTCCTCAGCTCCATTCCCCCATCTTTGCTCCTCATCCCTTACTGAACAAAAATCTTATTGATCTCAGTCTTCAAAGCTCCAATTGTCCCCCAGCATCCACAAGATTTTGGCGGGAGAGAATTCCAGATTTCTTCTACCCTTTGTGTGAAAAACTGCTACTGATTTCACTGCTGAATGGCCGAGCTCTAATCTTAATATTACGTCCACTCCTTCTTGACTCCCCCCACCAGGGGAACTAGTTTCTCCGTATCTACCCTATTGCATGCTTTTAACATTTTAAACACATCATTTAGTTAAGTGACTAATCATTTTATTGCCAGTTTGGGGAGCTTGCTGTGCGAAAAATGGCTTTCACGTTCATCTACTCATCTCTGAGTCAGGAGATTGTGGGTTCAAGTCCCACTCCAGAGACTTGAGCACATAAAGCTAGGCTGACACTCCCAGTGCAGTGCTGAGGGAGTGCTGCACTGTCGGAGGTGCCGTCTTTTGGATGAGACGTTAAACCGAGGCCCCGTCTGCCTTCTCAGGTGGACGTAAAAGATCCCATGGCCACTATTTCAAAAAAGAGCAGGGGAGATCTCCCCGGTGTCCTGGCCAATATTTATCCCTCAATCAACATCACTAAATAAACAGACTATCCTGGTCATTACCACGTTGCTGTTTGTGAGATCTTGCTGTGTGAAAATTGGCTGTCGCGTTTCCTACATTACAACAGTGGCAACACTTCGAAAAGTACATCATTGGCTGTAAAGCGCCTTGGGAGGTCCTGAGGTTGTGAAAGGTGCTGTATCAATGCAAGTTCTTTCTTTGTGCATAACAAGAGTTATTGCGCATCAAAGTATTGACTGTACGTGCGGGCTCTGAGAGAGACCTGATAAGGCTGTGCATGAATGCGAGTCTTTCTATCTGTTGCCACCAGACCTTCCCGATCCTCCCTCTGTACATTTGCCTACAAACCTTTGGAATTACTCAGCTTCTTCCTGACCTTTCTAGTGGCGTATTGATTGCAGTGCTGCTGGAGCAGCTAATCACCGGCACCTCTTTGTTAATTGGTGTTTGTATGTTCATCACAATGGCAATGCATTTCCTTCCGTGAGTAATTGCTATTCCATGGTTGCAGCCAGAGACATTCACTCAATGAGGGAGAGAGTTGAAAAACAGAGGAGTTATATTAAACATGTATAGAATCTTGGGTAGCCCGCGCTTGGAGTTACTGTGAACAGTTCTGGTCTCATTTATTATATAAAGGGGATATAGAGGCACTGGGGGAAGGTGCAAAAATAGATTTGCCAGAATGATAGCAGAACTGAGAGGTTATATCCATCAGGAACAGACTAGGGATATTTTCTCTCGAAAATAGAAGACTGAGGGATGACGTTTTAGAGGTGTTGAAGATTATGAAAGGGTTTGCGAGGGTTGACATAGCAAATATGTTTCCACTTGCGGGTGAGACTGGAAATAGGGGCCATAAATATGAGATGGACTAATAAATCCATAGGGAGTTCAGGAGGAATTTCTTCACCCAGAGAGTGGTTATGATGTGGACTCGCTACTCCAGGGAATAGTTGAGATGAATAGCATAGATGTATTTAAAGGGAGGCTAGATAAACACGTGAGGGGGGAAAGGAATAGAAGGTTTTGTTGATGGTGTGAGAGGAAGAGGGGTGAGAGGAGGCTCGTGAGGAGCATTAACACCAGCATAGACCAGTTGGGCCGAATGGCCTGTTTCTGTGCTATGAATGCTATGTAATACTTTGTAAAAAGGCAGCAGGTTCTTCTCTTGCAATTCCTTCGTTCGATCTCTTCTGAAGGCAGTGCCTGGTGCCTGGGTACAGTTCCACAGGCAGCTGGCACCCTCCACGGCCTCGCCCGCTTCATGCTGCGTGAACCTCGATGGTGAGGCCCCAATTTAAAGCTAAGGTTCGTGCAATTCGTGTACGGAGTACCTAGCCATCTGGTCCTGCCGCGGATACACCTCCGCCAACGGGAGACCCCTCACAGTAAAACCCATGCTGGAAAAGATCCTAGCAGCAGTGGGGGAGGAAGGGGAGGTTTTCATCCACAAGGTGAAGGCCCATTCCTCCACAGAACCCCGCAGCCAAGGCAACCAGCAGGCTGACATGCTCGCCAAGGAGGGTGCCCGCATGTTGTGTGTGGTATCTTGAGGTGGCCATAGATGGAGATGGAGACCGGTTAACTCCGTAACATGGTTTAATCAACACTTGCACATAAAAGCTTCTGCCATGAGGCAGCCAAAAACAAAGAGTACAACAGTACAGATCAGACTTAACTCAGGAGACCAATTGCCACAGCACCACCTGGTGGATCAGGTTACTCATAACCTCCCAGGTTACTACACTCCTCCCCCCTTAAGATTGCTGTATGCAATTCTTAAACAATAACCCTTACTAGGTACTACGTTTTAATTAACCAGTATGCTCTAATCATGGTTAACCCCTGACTAATTTAACAGGTTTGTATAAGTCTTTCTGGTTGCTTGCGGATCCTTTGTGAACGTCTTAATTCCACTTGTGGTGGATTCTCAGATTCATTCGCACTTGAGATTGGAGTAGTCTCTGATGTTGGTTTTACTCTGTCCCGCTGTGACCTGGCAGTACCAGTGTCCACTGGCACCTTATAAGCCGTGCTGGGTCCTGGAACAGCTTCCTCTACTGCCCTTTGTTCCATCTGAGGCAGTTCCCCCTGCTGTCGGCTGAAAAGCTGATCCACATGCCGACAAACCCCTCGACCATCCCCTAGTAACACGGAGTACGACACAGGTCCTGTAATGTCCTGGATTAGTCCTGGTATCCATTTAGGTCCATAGCCAAAGTTCCGGGTGTACACAGAGTCCCCTATGGCGAAATGGTGAGCTTTAGTATGTTTGTCATGGTACGCTTTTTGGTTTGTTTGTTTTGTCTCAACCTTGCTTTTGAGATCTGGGTGTATCAGGTCTAACGTGCACCGCAACTTTCTCCCCATCATCAACTCAGCCGGAGAAAGCCCCGTGGTAGCTTGGGGTGTTATACGATAACGAAACAAGGCTCTATTGAGCTTGGTCTCCAGGGTGTTGTAAGGATTCCGGGGATTTCTTTTAAACTGGTTTAAGGTAATCTACCTGGCCAGCAGTCTTTTTGCTGCTGCACTCTAAACCAATTTACAAACAGCGGTTTCGAATCGCTACCCCTCCTTTAGTTCTGAGTGGAGGAACTTATAATTAATGATATTAAAACAGAACACGTGGTTTGGATGAGAGAAAAAAATCAAGCTTTATTAACTAAAAGAAACTACAATCAAAATATCAAACTATCCCACACAAACACAGTAAAATTGTAAAACTATACAGCAGGGGGGTTGCAGACGGTGAAAACGAGGGATACAATGGCTACAATGTTATTTAAACAATCTTAGCAATTCCCTTAAATCACCATCCCCCAAACTCCTGCTAGGTTGCCTTGTTGAGGAGTCAGAAACTCTGCTGACATGTGGCCCAGCGAAGAGAGAGAGAGAGAGAGAGAGAGAGAGCTCACCTATGGTCCCAGGAAGTCAAGAGAGCGAGATAGCTTCAGCATCTATCTTTATACCTGGTGAGCCCCTCCCGTCCTGCCTTGCAAGGGCTGTGTGCAAAATTCCCCACCGAAAAGGGTCCAATACACAAGAGAAAGCTGTGATAGGCTAACTCAAAGTGGTTAGATTGAGTTAATGTGATTTTCAGAGCTCCCTGTGCTGAAACAAAAGGGAGATACACTGCTCTATTCAAATGTTAACGCTTCCCATTCAAGATACAAAAGGTCTCTTCTGCAGTTTAGATGTCCTTTGTCTTCCAAGCCTCTTTTTGTCATTCGGCCATGTGGTGCGACTGCCATTTTTATCCCTGGAAATTTAAAAGCACAACGCCCAGGGATTCTTTAATCAAAAAAATGAATCTTCAGAACTGTAAATTATTGCGAATTCTTACAGTGTCACCTGAGCTCTTCCTCATGAGCTCCTTAAAAGTCTGCACGGCTCGCTCGGCTAACCCATTTGAGGCTGGGTGATATGGAGCCGAGGTGACATGTGTGATTCCATTCCTTACCATGAATTCTTTGCTCCCTTCACTAACAAAACACTGTGCACTGTCGGATACAATCATTTCTGGAATACCATGCGTGCTGAAGCTGTTCCTGAGACAATTCAGTGTGGAATCAGTCGTTGCATAGCTCACTGGATAAACATCGATCCACTTTGAGTGAGCATCTACCAGCACCAAAAACATTTTGCCCCTAAAAGGTCCTGCATAATCTATGTGAATTCTCCTCCAGGGTTTGCTGGGCCACTCCCAGGGATGGAGTGGTGCCCTGGCAGGTGCTTTCCTCTGTTCCTGACATATAGTGCATGACTTTACCTTTGACTCAATTTCAGCATCCAAGTTAGGCCACCACAGGCAGCTCCTAGCCAGTCCTTTCATTCTAGTCATTCCTGGGTGCGATTGATGCAACTGTTCCATCAAAGTAGAGCGTCCCCGCTGTGGGACTATGATGCATGCTCCCCATAGCACACATCCATCTTGGACACTGAGCTTGTGCTGTCTCTGTCTGTACGGCGCGAACTCCGGTCCCTCACGGTGATCTGGCCAGCCTTTCAACACATACTCACGGACCCTTGACAGAACGGGGTCCTTGGCTGTCCAGCCCTGGATTTGCACTGACGTCATCAGGGGATTGATCTCCTGATCCAGCATCAGGATGTGCTCCTCAGGGGAAGTACTGCGAGGAGATTTTGAGAGGGGCAGGCGGCTGAGAGCATCCGCGTTCCCGTTTTCCTTACCGGCTCTGTACGTGATCACATATTCATAGGCTCTTAGTATTACTGCCCATCTCATTATTCTCTGTGATGCCATTTGAGGCACCGCTTTCATCTCATTCACTAAGCTAATAAGAGGCTTGTGGTCAGTACTGATTACAAACTTCCTCCCATATATGTACTTATGGAATTTCTTTACTCCAAATATAATGGCTAACCCCTCTTTATCAAGCTGTGAATAGTTCTTTTCCACAGCTGTGAGCGTGCGTGAAACAAACCCGATGGGCCCTTCCGCTCCATCTGGCATGCGGTGGGCCAACACTGCCCCCACTCCATAGGGTGATGCATCGCAGGACATTATCAGCTCCTTCTTCTCATCGTAATGCACCAACAGCCTGCTGGACTGAAGTAGCTCCTTTGACAGCTGAAACGCTTTCGCTTGCTCTGGCCCCCAACGCCATGGCTCCTCCTTTCTCAGCAGTTTGTGCAGGGGTGCCAGCAGCATCGATAAGTTTGGAAGAAACCGGTTATAATAATTCAGGAGCCCTAGATAGGCTTTCAGTTCAGTCACTGAGGTGGGTGCAGGTGCATCCTGCACTGCCCGCACTTTCCCTGGTAATGGATGGAGGCCTGTGGCATCCACCTGATGTCCCAGGAATGTAACTTCCTTCTCCATGAAACTACACTTACTCCGTTTCAGGCGTAGCCCCGCCTCTTCCAGCCGCTGTAGCACTTTGTCCAGTGTTTTTAAGTGATCCTGATCGTCACTTCCTGTTAGCAGAATATCATCTAAGTACACGGCCACCTTTGGAATGCCCTGCAGAATGCCCTCCATAGTCCGTTGGAATATTGTTGGGCTAGAACTGACACCAAATGGTAACCTGGCATACGTGAACAGCCCCTTGTGCATGTTCACCGTGACAAATTTTTTGATTCTTCATCTAGCAATATATGCTGATACGCATGACTCATGTCCAGTTTGCTGAATCTTTCTCCCCCAGCGAGCGATGTTAACATGTCCTCCATTCTCGGAATGGGGTACTGTTCCAGTGATGATATTCTGTTCACTGTTAACTTATAATCACCACACACCCTTACGTTACCGTCGGGCTTCAATACCGGGACTATTGGTGCCGCCCAGTCTGAAAATTTCACTGGTTCTATTACTTTGTCCTTTAGCAGGCGATCTAGTTCCGCCTCAACCTTGGTTTTCATTGCAAAAGGTACCGACCTTGGTTTAAAGAAACGAGGCGTGGCGTCACTGGCTACATGAATCTTGGCTGTGGCTCCCGTTAAGGTGCCCAGTTCGTCCTTGAACACTAACTCATGCTTCATCAGCACTTCTTGCAGTACCTCTGTACTGTCCTCCATTTTATTCATTGCCTGCCAGTACACACTCAACTCACTGATCCACCCTCGCCCTAACAGGTTTGGCCCTGACCCTGCTACCACTACCACCGTAAGCTCTTTGGTGACTCCTTTGTGTTCCACTTGTACTTCGGCCGCCCTCAAAATGTCCACCTTCTGTCCTGTGCATGTTTTGAGACTAATGTGGCATGTACCTAGCTCTGGTACTTTTGCTTCCCCCCATAGCTTGGTGTACTCAGTCTGCGACATTATGGTTACACTACATCCGGTGTCAATCTCAAACTTTACTTGACCTCCGTTCACTATCAACTACTGAGTGAGAGGGGGTACGTTGGGCCTTGAAGTGTCTATACTGTATACAGTGAAAACCTCCTCACTAGACTCACTAGACTCTTCCTCCTCTTGTATGTAATTTGCCCGCTTTGTGTACTTCTCCCTCCCCCCTTTAGCATGCTTTGCCCTTTAGCACTGCTTCTCTCACTCACTGCCCTTTTACAGACTTTCTTTAAGTGCCCTATTTTTCCACAATTGTGGCACTTTGCCTTTGCAAACCTGCAGTCCTTTGCATAATGGCTCGTCCCGCCACATCGGTAGCAATCCCCAACCCCGACTGGTGGACTTTTCGTGCCAGCTTCCATCTTGAAAACAGCTCCTCCCACTGGTTTACTCCATTTCTCCTTGCTCATACTGTTTAAGTCCTTAATGTCCTTGTTAGCCGTCTCCATGGCTTGTGCTTTTTTAAGTGCTGTCTCAAACGTTAATCCTTCTTCTGACAGCAACCTTTGCTGTATACTGTCATCATTAACTCTGCATACTAGTCTGTCCCTTAACATGACTGTGAGCGCATTTCCAAAATTACAGTCCTGTGTGAGCTTCCGAAGCTCCTCCACATACTCAGTAACGCTTTCTTCCGGCCTCCTAATCCTCGAATTGAATTTCCATCTCTGTACTATTTCACTAGGTTTCGGATTGAAATGATTCTTTAGTAGACTCACCAACTCGTCAAAAGATTTTTTTCCTGGCCGCTCCGGGCTCAGCAGATTCCTCATCCGTGTATAGGTTTGCGCTCCCACACAACTCAGTAAAATGGCCCTTTTCTTTTCAGCACTGTCCACCTCGTTTGCCATAAAGAAATGGCTCAGTATTTCAATATACTCCTCCCAAGACTGCGACTTGCTGTCAAAAGGTGCCACGGAGCCTACCGTTCCTGCCATCCTTGGAGTCCGGTCACTTCAGCCAAAAAATCAAACTCCGTTTCGACTCCCGCGGCCTAGCCTCGTGCTTTTCCGACTAGTTTGCTAACCAACCCGAGCACCTCTTCCGAATACTCCCTAACTATGACTGATCCACCAAAACTTTTCCGTCCTTTATTCTCGTCGCCATATGTGGTATCTTGAGGTGGCCATAGATGGAGACGGACACCGGTTAACTCCGTAACATGGTTTAATCAACACTTGCACATAAAAGCTTCTGCCATGAGGCAGCCAAAAACAAAGAGTACAACCAGTACAGATCAGACTTAACTCAGGAGACCAATTGCCACAGCACCACCTGGTGGATCAGGTTACTCATAACCTCCCAGGTTACTACATTGTGTATGTACCTTTAAGAGAGAACTGTTTTACAGCTCCTGTATACTGTAGTACCGGCAGTGACCACACCTGTATATAAAGCTAGAGCAGGCTTCTGTACTTCAGTCTTGAGACTACTCTACTCAAGTAAACACCTGCTGATTGTTAAGTTACAGCCTCCGTGTAGTTCTTGGGGAAACATCCTATTTAAAGAATCACGGATCTAACAGTGGCGACGAGGTTGATTCGAATCTGCCTGCAACTCTGCATTTCTCATCAAGGAGTCGCTCCGGGAGGACGGTGGAAGAAAGTCGAGGCCAGAAGCACGGGCGTCGACCACGAGCAACCACCCAGTCATCCGGCAGCAAGTGAACATCGCAGGAGTGGCTGTTGAGAGCCACGACGATCCAGCAACAGACTGGCAACAGGTGCAGCGCACACCCTTCCCAGACAGCGGCGGTGGGAGCCGACCGACGGCGTAGAAAAGCCGAGCAGCATCGACAGGGTAAGAGAGAGGGTGAAGCGCACAGGGCGCGGCTGGGGGTTAAAGAACTGAGTGGCATCGAGGAAAAACAAGCAGAGAGAGAGAGAGGGTAAAGCAGCAGCCGGGTTCAGGACCGAGCGATGGCAATGGGAAAGGCGCACAGGAGAACGCAGAGAGCACAGCCAGGGCTCAAGGGCTGAACCGCGTCCGCGGGGAGAAAAAGGGAGAGCACGGGAGACGCCATTGAGCCGCGGAGAAGAAGGGAGAGCACGGGAGATGCCATTTTTTTTGAAGCCGCAGCGCAGAAGAAGGGCGAGCGCGGGAAGGAAGGAAAGCACGGGAGACGCCATTTTGTTCCAGCAGAGAAGAAGGGAGAGTGTGGGAGACGCCATTTAGACAGTTAAATTATACCCAGGGATGGCGAAGAATGGCAGTATCTTGGCGTTCGACAATGAAGTCGAAGATTGGGTGACATATGTGGAACGCATTGAGGTGTACTGCAAGGCGAATGAAGTGCCAGATGCTAGGAAAGCACTGGTTATGTTAAATTCCATGGGTGCAAAAGCTTATGGCTTACTGCGAAACCTGATAACCCCAGAGAAGCCCGTGGAGAAGAATTTCGAAAGCATAGTAGAAATCCTACAGGACCACTTAAGCCCCACACCGCTGCTGATAGCAGAAAGATTTAAGTTCCACAAAAGGAACCAGCATAAAGACGAAAGTAATGCTGAGTACTTAACGGAACTGCGCAAGTTATCGAAACACTGCCAGTTTGGAGCGGGACTATCAGATACGTTAAGGGACAAGTTTGTGTGTGGGCTTCAAAGTGAAGGAACCCAGAAACGGCTTTTATCAGAAAAGGATCTGGACAAGGCTTTCAGCATGGCAGTATCACACGAAGCAGCCGCACGGGGCGCTGCAGAGATACAACGGAGACCGCAAGAATACGGCACCAATGAAATGCCATATGGAGCAGGGAAGTGTTATCGCTGTGGCAGAACAACACATGATCAGAAGGATTGTTGGTTCACGGACCAAGTGTGCAGACAATGTGGAAAAACAGGAAACATAGCAAGAGTCTGCAGGTCAGGGAAGAAAACCAACAGCAAGAAATCTCCACAGGAGAAGTACATAAAGGTACATAAGGTGATGGACAGTAGTTCAGACGAACAGGGAAATAATACAGACTCCGGAAGCAAGGAGCTGTGTTGTCTGAAACTACATAAGGTAACCAAAATGGAGGATCACCAGACTATCTGGGTCACACTCAAGATAGACGGAGTCCAAGTGAAAATGGAATTGGACACTGGATCAGCCCTAACAGTCATAAACCAAAGGGACTACAAGCGGCTATTTCCACATATACCCTTGAAAGCTACAGAGATTGTCTTGAAGACGTACACGGGGCAAAAAGTCTACCCCAAAGGAAAAATAAGGGTGAAAGTGATATACAAAGGTCAGGAAATACCTAAAATGGACCTATATGTATTGCCAGATGGAGGACCACCACTACTAGGACGTGAATGGATCCGGAAGATACAATTAGATTGGCATTCCATACAGGCACTGAAGGTTGAGGCCAAAAAGGATGACGATGCCACACCTGGACGACTGTCAAAAATGCTAACTGATGCACAAGAAGTGTTCCAGAAGGGACTCGGAACACTAAAAGGCATAACAGCAACGATTAAAATAGAGGAAAATGCAAGTCCAAAGTTTTTTAAGGCCAGACCGGTGCCTTATGCGATCCGACCAGACGTTGAAGCAGAGCTGGAAGGGTTGGAACGTTCAGGAGTACTGTCCAAAGTAGACTGGAGCGAGTGGGCTACACCCATCGTCCCTGTAATGAAGAGGTCGTTGAGTAATACGCCTGGGGAACCAAAGAAGGTCCGCATCTGTGGGGATTTTAAGGTGACAGTGAACCCGGTCCTTCACATGGTACAATATCCGCTTCCACGGATTGAGGATATTTTTGCCTCGCTATCTGGGGGAAAACACTTCACCAAAATTGATCTGGCCCAGGCGTACTTGCAAATGGAGGTAGAAGAAGCCTCGAAACAATATCTCACGATCAACACTCATAAAGGTCTCTATCAATACAACCGACTGGTGTTCGGGGTAGCATCGGCTCCGGCTATTTGGCAAAGGGCAATGGATCAAGTCCTGCAAGGGATTCCAGGGACCCAGTGTTATTTGGACGACATCCTGGTCACGGGCGAAAATGACAGTGATCACCTCGCCAACCTGGAGAAGGTGCTCACTAGATTAAAGGAATATGGGCTACGAGCTAATCGCCACAAGTGCGAGTTTTTCCAGAAGCAGATCTCGTATTGTGGCCGCATTATTGATGAAGAAAGGTTACATAAGTCTCCTGAAAAGATTGAGGCAGTAGTCAAGGCTCCAGCACCGGAAAATGTGTCACAACTGAGGTCGTTCTTCGGGCTGGTAAACTACTACCATAAGTTCTTACCAAATTTGTCTACAGTAGTACACCCACTGAATACCCTACTGCAAACGGGGGTACCATGGAAGTGGAATGACGAATGTAAACGAGCTTTCCAGAAGTGCAAAGAATTGATCACATCAAAAGAGGTGTTGGCCCATTTCAACCCAGCACTACCAATTCGGTTGGCATGTGATGCATCACCCTACGGGATTGGAGCGGTGCTGTCGCACAAATTCCCAGACGGGTTGGAGAGGCCAGTAGCCTTTGCGTCTCGGTCACTAACCTCAGCCGAGTGCAACTACGCCCAGATCGACAGGGAGGCCCTCAGCCTAGTATGGGGAGTAAAAAAATTCAACCACTATCTGCATGGGCAGAAGTTCACCTTGCTGACTGACCACCAACCACTCGTCTCCATCTTTAATCCAAAGAAGGGCGTTCCGGTGATGAACGGTTACAAAGATGGTCCCTTTTTCTAGGAGCGAACCAATATGAAATAGAATATAAAGGCACGAAACAGCATGGAAACGCTGATGGGCTATCACGCTTGCCACTGCCTACTGTGGAGGAAGCACCAGCAGTGGACCCTATCGAGATATTTTATTCGTCAATAATTGAACGATTGCCAGTAACATTTATCCACATTATAGTGCATTTGCCATGCTTCTGCCCAATCACCCAACCTGTCCAAATCGTACTGGAGTTTCACGACATCCTCCTCACAGCATACCCTCCCACCCAGCTTTGTGTCGTCTGCAAATTTGGAGATATTACATCCAATTCCCTCGTCCAGATCATTAATATATATTGTGAACAGCTGGGGTCCTAGGACCGATCCTTGCGGTACCCCACTAGTCACTGCCTGCCACTCGGAAAATGACCCGTTTATTCCAACTCTTTGCTTTCTGTCCGCCAACCAGTTCTCTATCCAAGTCAATACCTTGCCCCCAATCCCATGTGCCTTAATTTTGCACGCTAATCTCTTAAGCGGGACCTTATCGAAAGCCTTCTGAAAGTCCAAATACACCACATCCACTGGTTCTCCCTTATCTATTTTACCAGTTACATCTTCAAAAAATTCCAGTAGATTAGTCAAGCATGATTAACCTTTTGTAAATCCATGTTGACTTTGTCCGATCCAGTCACTGCTTTCCAAGTGCTCTGCTATTACATCTTTTATAATGGACTCTAGCATTTTCCCCACTACTGATGTCAAGCTTACCGGTCTATAATTCCCCGCCTTTTCTCTACCACCTTTTTTGAATAGTGGGGTAACATTAGCTACCCGCCAATCCATGGGTACCGTTCCAGAGTCTATCGAGTTCTGGAAGATGACCAGCAATGCATCTACTATTTCTAGGGCCACTTCCTTAAGTACCCTGGGATGTAGATTATCAGGCCCTGGGGATTTATCGGCCTTCAGTCCCATCAATTTTCCTAACACCATTTCCCTACAAATACTGATTTCTTTCCGTTCCACTCTTTCATCAGACCCTATATTCCCTGGCATCTCTGGGAGGTTATTTGTGTCCTCCTTTGTGAAGACAGAACCAAAATATGTATTTAGTTGGTCCACCATTTCTTTGTTCCCCATTATAAATTCACCCGATTCTGACTGCAAGGGACCTACGCTTGACTTCACCAATCTTTTTCTCTTCACATATCTATAAAAAATTTTACAGTCAGTTTTTATGTTCCCTGAAAGCTTACTCTCATATTCTATTTTCCCTTTCTTAATTAATCCCTTAGTCCTCCTTTGTTGAATCCTAAACTGCTCCCAATCCTCAGGATTATTGCTTTTTCTGGCCAATTTATATGCCCTCTCCTTGGACCTTATGCTAGCCCTAATTTCCCTTGTTAGCCACGGTTGGGTCACCTTTTTTGTTTTATTTTTATGCCAATTTGACGGTGAGGGGATGGCCAACACATGGCGACTCACTGTTGCCAGCATTCTCATCCAGAAGTGAACAGCTGTCAGTATGCCAGGGGACAGTGATGTGTGGATCCCGAGTGGTAATTCCACCCAAGTTAAGGGAGAGAGTGCTCAATGAGCTTCACGAAGGTCATCTGGGAGGGGTAAAAATGCAAAGCCTTGCTAGGGCTTATGTGTGGGGGCCAGGGATTGATCAACAAATCGAGGACCTAACCAAGAGCTGCTCAGGATGCCAGAAGGTCCAAAATGCACCACCACATGCGTCTCTACACCCATGGGAGTGGCCCTCCTCTCCATGGCAGCGGGTGCATATTGATTTTGCTGGTCCATTGATGGACTCAATGTTCTTAATAGCAGTGCATGCGCACTCAAAATGGCCTGAGGTGATCAAAATGTCCTCCACCACTACAGAGAAAACTATTGCATTCCTACGGACCATATTTGCCAGGAACGGCTTGCCAGAGCAGATTTGCTCTGATAATGGACCACAGTTTGTGTCCGAAGACTTTCAGAAATTTATGAGAAGGAATGGGGTAAGGCATTACACATCCGCCCCGTATCATCCAGCCACAAATGGATTGGCTGAGAGGTTCGTACAAACCTTTAAAAAGGCGATAAAGGCCATGTGCGATGATGAAATTCCACTACAGCATAAGGTGGACAATTTCCTGTTAACCTACAGAAATGCGACACATGCAGTTACCAACCAGATCCCGGCCATGATGTTCTTTAACCGAAGGTTGAGATCTCGTCTGGATTTGCTCAGACCAAATGTGCGAAGAAATGTTGAGGATAAACAATTCCAGCACATCAATGAGAAGCCGACAAGGAGCTTCAATGTAGGACAACCAGTCTTGGCCCGTGACTACCGAACAGAGAAATGGCAACCCGGAACGATATGCACACGGCAGGGGCCATTAATGTACACAGTGGATGTCGGGGAGAACATCGTGAGACGCCACGTCGACCAGATCTTAGCGTCACAGGAACGAGTCAACCCCATGTCTCGCGTACCTGGGGATGAACCCGACATACCGGTAGCATCTTCCTCAGAAACAGTAGCAGTGGAAACTGATGAACTAACCGACGAAAGGGGGCCAGAATCGCCTCCGCACCAAGAACAAGAACCTCAGGGAAGGCGCTATCCAGAAAGGATCAGGAAGCCGCCCCAAAGACTGAATTTATAAATGGACTATTTTCAGTTAATGTTGCATGTTAAAAATGTTAATTGTTAAATGAATGTTATGGTACTGCTTATCTAAAAGGGGAGGAATTGTTGTGTATGTACCTTTAAGAGAGAACTGTTTTACAGCTCCTGTATACTGTAGTACCGGCAGTGACCACACCTGTATATAAAGCCAGAGCAGGCTTCTGTACTTCAGTCTTGAGACTACTCTACTCTAGTAAACACCTGTTGATTGTTAAGTTACAGCCTCCGTGTAGTTCTTGGGGAAACATCCTATTTAAAGAATCACGGATCTAACACCACACAGGTACTTTCTGGGATGCGTATGGGTCCAGACCCATGGCAGCAGTCTTTTTTTTTATTTTTTATTTTTTATACATTTATTTTTTTACTGTCATTGTTAGTGCACAAGTGCAGTACAACGAAATGTAGGCTTGCGGCTCCCGAGAGTGTACATTTGGATTAAGGCATTTAAACATTCAACATACATTTGGCTTGTAGTATATTAACATAAATATAACCATAATAAAGTGCATTGGCAGATGTGCAGGCTTTAGAGTTTATTTGTGGAGTTCAGTAGGATGACAGCCCTGGGAAAGAAGCTGTTCCTAAATCTGGTCGTACGGGTGTGAATGCATCTGTAGCGTCTCCCAGATGGCAGGAGGGTGAACAGACTGTGGCTGGGGTGGGTAGGGTCTTGGATGATGGACCGTGACCTCCGTAGACAGCGTTTATGGTATATGTGCTCTATGGTCGGTAGCCGGGTGCCAGTAATGCGTTGGGCAGTTTTGACTACCCGCTGCAGGGCTTTCCGGTCATAGTCAGAGGTAGGGACGGGACCCAAGGGAGTGCAGGGTAGCTTTAGAGCTTTAGCCCCAGACGGTCCAAGTCCAAGACCCCGTCCTCAAGGCGGTCCTCAGTGCAGTGACTGAGGGAAAAAGGGTGGAGGGTGTTGTGTATGTACCTTTAAGGGAAGAACTGGTTTTAGACTGCAGTACCGGCAGTGACCACCCCTGTATAAAAGGCCCTAGCAGGCTTCTGTATTTCAGTCTGACGTTACCCTCCTGTTCAGTAAAGTACCTGTTAAACTGTTCTCCCGAAGTCCATGTATTATGGAGGCGCGGACTTTACAGTGGCGACGAGTAAGTTCGAACTCACCTGCAGTGTTGCATCATCTCACGGGGATCTCACCCTGAGAGGAGGTTTCTTGGAGGTCATGGTCTGAGCAACGGGCGTCGACCGCGGGCAACCGCCCAAAGTATTCATCGGTGTTCGGAGAATTGCGGGAGAGGCTATGGAGAGCTGAGCTTGGCTCCCCAGTTAAGGTGTTCCAGCAAATCATGCTGGTAGCAGGTAGTGCGCTGACCCTTCCGGACTGCGGCGGGCTCAAGCTTGATCGAGCGGCTCTACAAAACGGGCCGCGCAGCATCGCCAAAAGAGAGAGAGGGTGGCGCGCACAGGGCGCGGTCGGTGGTCAAGAACCGGGCAGCGGAGAGAAAATAAACGGGGGGAAGGAAAGTGAGACGCGCCGAAGCCGTGGGTCGCCGCCATTACCCTGTAGAACGCTAAGAGCAGCGTGGCAGCAAGGGGAAGAAGGAAAAGCACGGGAGGCGCCATTTTATTCCATTGGGGAAGAAGAAAAAGCGCGGGAGGCACCATTTTAAATCACCCAAGATGCCGAAAAGTGGCAGTATCGCTGCTTTCGACAACGAGGTAGCAGACTGGACCATGTATGTGGAAAGAATTGAAGTGTACTGCAAGGCAAATGAGGTGGCCGATGGAAAGAGGGCGTCGGTATTATTGAATTTGATGGGCGCGAGTACGTACGGCCTATTGCGGAATTTAATTACCCCAGCTAAACCAATGGAGAAAAGTTTTGAGGAGATTGTTAATATCTTACAGGAACACCTAAACCCTACACCGCTGCTGATAGCAGAAAGATTCAAGTTCCATAAAAGAAACCAGCACAAAGATGAGAGCAATGCTGACTATCTTACGGAACTACGCAAGTTATCGAAGCACTGCCAGTTCGGAGCAGGACTGGCAGACACCTTACGGGATAAGTTTGCCTGCGGGCTCCAGAGTGAAGGAACCCAGAAACGACTACTTTTGAAAAAGGACCTGACGCTAGAACAGGCTTTCAGCGTGGCAGTATCCTACGAAGCAGCAGCACGGGGAGCTGCGGAAATACAACAGAAACCACAAGAATACAGTGCTAACGAAATGGCGTATGGAGCAGAAAAGTGCTATCACTGCGGCAGAACAACCCATGAGCAGAAGGACTGCTGGTTTAAGGACAAAGTATGCAGGCAATGCGGAAAAATGGGACATATAGCAAGAGTCTGCAGGTCGGGAAAGAAAACCAACACTGCAAGAACTACTAAGGAACAGTACAAGAAAGTAAAGAAATTGACAGACAGTAGTTCGGAAGATCAGGAGATTGATAAGGACTCCGGGAGCAGGAGACTAAGTTGTCTAAAGTTACACAACTTGATCGCAAAGGAGGATCACCAAAACATTCGGGTCACCCTCATGATAGCAGGGTCCCCAGTAAAGATGGAATTGGACACAGGATCAGCCCTAACTGTCATGAATCGATGAGACTATGAGCGGCTATTCTCACACATACCCTTAAAGGACACGTCCATTGTATTGAAGATATACACGGGGCAAAAGGTCTACCCCAGAGGAAAAATAAGGGTGCCAGTTAAATATAACGGCAAGGAAACAGAAACTATATATGTATATAATACGAGATGGAGAACCACCATTATTGGGACGTGAATGGATCCGAAAAATACAATTGGATTGGCATTCCATTCAGGCGCTAACTGTGACTGACAAAAAGGATGATGACGTCGCACCTGGACGTCTGTCACAAATTCTATCTGATGCGGAAGAGGTGTTCCAACAAGGACTTGGGACTCTAAAAGGAGTAAAGGCAACAATAAAGATTGAAGATAACGCAAACCCAAAATTTTTTAAGGCCAGACCGGTGCCATACACGATCCGCCCAGCCGTTGAAGCTGAACTGGAGAGTCTGGAGCGTTCGGGTGTGCTGTCCAAGGTGGACTGGAGCGAGTGGGCCACACCCATGGTTCCTGTAATGAAGAAAGCATTGAGCAGCACGCCTGGGGAGCCGAAGAAGGTTCGCATCTGTGGGGTCTTCAAGGTGACTGTGAACCCAGTCCTGCACACAGTACAATATCCACTTCCACGGATAGAAGATATTTTCGCCTCACTATCTGGAGGGAAACATTTTACAAAGATTGATCTGGCCCAAGCGTATCTACAAATGGAGGTGGAAGAAGCATCTAGAAAATACCTCACGATAAACACTCACAAAGGCCTTTACCAGTACAATCGACTGGTATTCGGGGTAGCATCAGCCCCGGCTATTTGGCAGAGGGCGATGGAACAAGTCCTGCAAGGGATCCCGGGGACCCAGTGTTATTTGGACGACATGCTGGTTACGGGCGAAAATGACAGTGAACACCTTGCCAACCTGGAGCAGGTGCTCACGAGATTACAGGAATATGGGCTACGAGCCAACCGCCCCCAAATGTGAGATCTTCAGGAGACAAATCTCGTATTGTGGCCACATGATTGATGAGGAAGGGTTGCATAAGTCGTCGGACAAGATTGAGGCTGTAGTCAAGGCTCCAGCACCGGAAAATGTGTCGCAACTGAGGTCGTTCCTCGGGTTGGTGAACTACTACCATAAGTTCTTGCCGAATTTATCTACAATTCTGCACCCACTGAATGCCCTGCTGCAAACTGGAGTAACATGGAAATGGAGTGATGAGTGTAAGCGTGCTTTCAGGAATGTAACTGCCGAATCACTTCAAAAGAAGTATTGGCCCACTACAACCCAACACTACCGATTCGGTTGGCATGTGATGCGTCACCCTACGGCATTGGAGCAGTGCTGTCACACAAATTCCTTGACGGTTCAGAGAGGCCAATAGCCTTTGCGTCACGCTCGCTAACCTCAGCCAAGCGTAACTACGCCCAGGGTGACAGGGATGCACTCAGCCTGGTGTGGGGGGTGAAGAAGTTCAATCACTATCTGCACGGGCAGAAATTCACCCTACTGACTGATCATCAGCCCCTGGTCTCCATTTTTAACCCAAAGAAGGGCGTTCCGGTGATGACAGCGCAACGGCTGCAAAGATGGTCACTTTTTCTAGGGGCACATCAGTACGACATAGAGTACAAGGGTGCGAAACAGCATGGAAATGCTGATGGGCTGTCGCGCCTACCGTTGCCTACGGTAGAAGAAGCACCTGCAGTGGACCCTGTTGAGATGTTCCATGCGACCATAGTCGAATGTTTGCCTGTTACAAACTCAAGTATAGAGAAGGAAACCCGAAATGACCCGACACTCTCTCGGGTCTATGATTTGACGGTGAAGGGATGGCCAGCATATGGCGACTCACTGTTGCCAGCATTCTCGCCAAGGAGAGAACAGCTGTCAGTGTGCCGGGGGACATTGATGTGTGGATCCCGAGTGGTAATTCCACCCAAGTTGAGAGATAGAGTGCTCAATGAGCTTCATGAGGGTCATCTGGGAGGGGTAAAATTGAAGAGCCTAGCCAGGGTGTTTGTGTGGTGGCCGGGAATCGAAAAAGAAATCGAGGATATGACCAAGAGATGCACAGGATGCCAGAAGGTCCAAAACGCTCCACCACAGGCCCCGCTACATCCATGGGAGTGGCCCTCATCTCCATGGCAACGGGTACACATTGATTTCGCTGGTCCATTTATGGGCTCAATGTTTCTAATCGCTGTGGACGCCCATTCGAAATGGCCAGAGGTCATTAAAATGTCCTCCACCACCACGGAGAAAACTATTGCAGTCCTAAGGACCATCTTCACCAGGAATGGGTTGCCAGAACAGTTTTGCTCCGACAATGGCCCACAGTTTGTGTCTGAGGGTTTCCGGAGGTTTCTGAGGAAGAATAGGGTGAAACATTACACATCTGCCCCATATCATCCAGCCACAAATGGATTGGCTGAGAGGTTTGTTCAGACCTTTAAAAAGGCCATAAAGGCAATGTATAATGACGACATACCACTACAACACAAGATGGATAATTTCTTGTTTGCTTACCGGAATGCGACACATGCAGTCACCAACCAAGCTCCAGCTGTACTGTTCTTCAACCGAAGGCTAAGATGTCGCCTGGATTTACTCAAACCAAACATAAGACGAGATGTTGAGGATAAGCAATTCCAGCACATAAATGAGAAGCCAACCAGGAGCTTCAAGATACGGCAACCAGTCTTGGCCCGCGACTACCGATCAGAAAAATGGCAGCCAGGAACGAAATGCACACAGCAGGGACCACTAATGTACACAGTGGACGTTGGAGAGAGCATCGTGAGACGCCAGATTCTAGATTCACAGGAACAAGCCAAACCCATACCATGAGCAGGTGCACCTGGTAATCAACCCGAAGTACAGATTGCGTCTACCTCAGAAGCAGTGGTATTGGAAGCTGACGAACCAACCAATGACAATGAACCAGAATCAACTCTGCCGCAAGAACAGGATACTCGAGAAAGGCGCTATCCAGTCAGCATCAGGAAGCCTCCTCAAAGACTGAACTTATAAATGATTATTTCAGTTGATGTATATAGTACCCAGAAAATTTTAATTAGTTATTATTTAGTTGTTAAATGAATGTTATGTACTGTTTATCTAAAAGGGGAGGAATTGTTGTGTATGTACCTTTAAGGGAAGAACTGGTTTTAGACTGCAGTACCGGCAGTGACAACCCCTGTATAAAAGGCCCTAGCATGCTTCTGTATTTCAGTCTGACGTTAGTAAAGTACCTGTTAAACTGTTCTCCCGAAGTCCATGTATTATTGAGGCGCGGACTTTACAGAGGGTCCTTACGGCACAGCAACCCTCTCAGTGAAAGAGGGCATGCTATTCCAGGGGGAACAGTGGGTTCTGCCACAGCAGCACTGGAGGGAATTCCTTCAACTGGCCCATGAGGGTCCAGGAGCGGGACACCCCGGGCCTGAGACCACTTGGCAATGGGAGGAACAGGCGGGATGGTGGCCAGGACTCAGGGAAGATGTCCGCGATTTCTGTGCCGGCTGTCTTGTGTGCGCTGCTAATAACCCTGACCCCCACAAAAGGAAGGTACCTATGGGACACATCAGGAGGGTAGAGGGACCATGGCAGTCGATACAGGTCGACTACATCGGGCCCCTGCCCACAGCCCAGGGAGGCTATAAGGACTGCCTAGTCCTGGTGGATGTGTTCACGAAATGGGTAGAGGCCTTCCCCTGCAGAACAGCCACAGCTCTGGGTACTGCCAGGACCCTGGTCCGGGAAGTGTTCTCGTGGTGGAGGCTACCACAGTATGTGGAGCCCGACCAAGGGAGTCACTTTACCGGGCAGGTAATGCAGAATACCCTTATGCTGCTAGGCATCGAGGGGAAGTGGCACGTGGCCCACAACCCACAGTCATCAGGGATTGTGGAGAGAATGAATAGGACCCTAAAAGAAAGGTTGAGGAAGGAGACGGTGGACTCGCCTCGAAAATGGGCCGAGGTCCTACCGTTGGTTCTGATGGGGATCCGGGCCAGCCAGTCGAAAAGCACGGGGTACTCACCGTACGAGCTGATGACTGGCAGGGTTATGCGGACCCCCACCCATGTAATAGCCCCGGTGCTCACGGAAGGTCAGCTCTGAGAGGTCAACCGGGACAGGTTCACCCGAAACCTCTTCGAGCACCTTAAACAGGTCCACGAGCAGATGGCTGGGAACATGGGAAAGCAGCATCGGAGTAACCGATTGCTGTTGGAACCCCGAAAGCACCATGAGTGGGAGGTAGGAGATCAGGTCATGGTGAGGAACTATGCCCGAGTAGGGAGTCTGGAACCATTATACATGGGGCCCTACAGCATTGTAGACAAGGCCAGCCCCATGGTATATGCCGTTAAGATGCCTCGGTGCACCAAATGGTTCCATATTAATTAGTGTAAACTGTTTAAACCTGAAAAGAGAAAACAGCCAGTTGGGGTAAGGTCTGAGGGTAGAGATCCTCAACCTGCAGCGGGAACAAGTTCACAGACTGCACAGGCAGGTGCTGTGGCTTGTTTAAGGGGAGGGGCCATCCCGCCCACCGATTGGGACACTCCCCCACTCTTCTGGGCTCCAGATGAGGAGGGACCCGAGGGTGAAAACCCCGCCCCTAACCCAGGTGTAGAGGAGAAGGGACCTGAGAGCGAAAACCCCGCCCCGGACCCAGATTTGGGACCTGAGGGCGAGAATCCCCAGTCAGCGGCAGTGGTAAGCCCACAGGCCGCGCCGGAGGGGGCAGCGGTTCAGGTTAAAGGCCCACCAGCCAAGAAAACCCCACCCACCAAAGTCCTCAGAAGGTCCCCATGGACACCCCAGCCAAGGAAACCATGGTCACCAGCTCCCCATTTTAAAGGGACAGCCTCCCGAGTTAGGGGGAAGTCCAAGGACAGAGGGCCCCAGCCAGCAGCCATAGGCTGCGAGGGACCGACAGTGGAGGACAGTGCGGCCACACTGAAGGGAGCGGTGTGCCGCAGTCCAAACAGAGGTTTGCCTGGCCGCCCGGAGACGGGCGGCGGATGTACATAGTTTAGCGTAAGTTTATATTGTTCTGTTCGGGTGTTTTAGTTTAAGTTTAATTAAGGTGATGGGTAGTTTTAATACAACAATAGCATTGTTAAGAATTTTAGGGGGTGGCGGGTGTGGCGCATGCGCCCAGTCAGTTATGCCCCTGACTGTTGGTGAGCGGTTCGAATCGCTCCCACGCCCCTGGGTTCTAGACACTGGACTTAGGTACAGGCGGCGATACAGAAACTCGAGTAGACAAATGGTTTTGGTTTGGATGTAAGAAAACCAAGATTTTATTAAACCAGAAAATAAAACAGTCTTATGAGAAGTCACTAGCATAAAATACAGGCAAATACAAAATAACTATATACTTATACAGGGAATGGGGAACACACGGCACATCGAGGGAAAACAAACTACATTAACAATCCCCTTATCCTTATTCCACCCCCTATACCTAACTAGATTCAGCTATGAGGGGCCAGAATTCCTGCTCACCAATCCAAAGCAAAGCCAACTTTTTAACGGATGCAGGTTTTGAGGTTTGGCCTTCTGTCCTCTTAGGTACCCCATCGCCACGTGGTTTCAGGGGCGCGGTGTTGGAGCTGCTGCTGCGACACACCTTCTTCTCCTCCACTACCGTCGTTGTCTCGTCGCGATGGGTTCTCCTCTTCTTCTCCCTCGGGCGGTCGTCGGCGGTAACGTTCTGCCTATAGGGTAGTTGGCAGTCTTAACTGCCTAGATTTTCCTACCCAAGCGTTAAAACGCCAGTATATTCGTTATGGCGTGGACACTTGCATTTTCGCAGTGCTCAACAAGATGTTCGTCTCACCAAGCGCCAGCTTATAACTAGACACTTGTACTCATCAATACGTTTTTCGCTGCCCTGCTCTGCTCTTATCGAGTTGTTACCTTCTTCTTCATCTCTTTTCGTCTCGTCTCGTTCGGTTACTATACAAGTCCTGGGCTGCCTACTCACTTTCGTCTCGCCCCCTTTTTGCGGCCTGGGCATCCTGGATTACTATGGACTCGGGTCTCGTTCCTCTCCCCTACAATTGGTATGGTGTCCTTAGCTGTTGAAACTCTGCTACGGGGAGCGAGGAGAGAACCCGCCACGAGGCCAGGGCACGAGTACGGGCGGCGGCAGCCCAAGAGGCCGGAGCCACGAGAGCAGGAGCAAGGGCAAGAGCAAGAGAGCAAGAGAGAGATTGCTACCCGGGCCTGCAGTTATACTCCTTTCGATAGCCCCTTATCTGCGCACCAAATCAGGTTAGTTAATTGTTCCAATTTTGGCGGGCTGTTTTAAATGATTATAGCAATCTAAGTTAACTGGATTTAGATGGCTGTTTACCACACTTAATGGCCTGATGTCCGGGCTGTATTGTCATTAATGCATTCTAATCGGCCTGTCCAGCCTTGACGGCTCCCATAAGCTGTTTCCGATTATTTATGCGGACAACTCAATGGCCTCAAGTATAGGCCTAACTGGTTTTGATCTGTCTACGATCTGGCGTAATGCATATTCAATGTTTGCTGTCTGGCTTCCAAAACACAAAGTCCTTTTTCACAGAAACTGCATTTGAAGTTTCGATTTCCCCAAAGCTGCTTGTGCTGCTACAGAGTCCAAGCTTTTAAAATCTTGCAGTCTTTTGGTCACGAGGTGCGGACGCCATCTTTTGGGTACCCTTTTTAAAATGTCCATGCAGGGTCCCTTTTATTAATAACCTTGGGGGAAATGTGGGAATTTTGCGAATCTTACAGAATGTGTGTATTGAGTCGAGGTCGCGAGACTCGACTATGCTTCACCCAAGCCAGAGAATCTCCTCGGGACCTGGCTATATGCTCTTGTGTCTCTTTGCAGAAAGAGGATTTGAGAATGAAGGGGGGCGTACTCCTACTCGCCCTGCTAGGGATGAGCGTTGGAAAGCGAGGCGACGTGGAGGACTCTCACATCTACGGGTGCTCGGGAGAAAAGTCTCCAGTGGTGACTGCTGGGAGCAGCAAACAAGGCGTGGAGGGACCTGCCATCTACGCCCATGAGGGAAGATGGCCCGGGTGGTTGGGATCCAACTCCACACGGTACTCCAGCCAGACCGGGTTCACCTATGGGGAGGCCTCCCTCCCCTGCCCCAGCATACAGGTTGTGGCCTCACGGGTCGGGGTCACTGAGGGGAAACGCGTGTGCCTGACTTGCAAAGGACAGATTCCCCTGGGAAGATGGTGGTGGCTCAGAAAGCTGAGCACGGACATGGGGGATCGCACCGCCGACTGGGAACGGATGGGAAACAACACCTACCGGACGGTCACCGGGACCAAAGAAGGGACTAGCGTATGTTGGGATAAGTGGTGGGAGTCGGAACAGGGAATCTATGTCTGTATGTGAGGGTAAAAAGGGCCTGCCCCACAGGCATATCTATCATCTTCTCCGCATCATGGCAGGATGAGGGGAAGGGGGTGGAATGGGATTCCCACCTACACACCTGCATAGTCCCACGTTACCCAGCCCCAGTTAAAGCCACTGAGCTAGTGGCACGCGCCCGGAAGCCCTTGCCCACGAGTCAGGCAGCAAGGACACACAGAGAGGGGTGCCCTGCCACCACCAAGGGACCAGGGAATGGGCTGGCACTAGTACCTACGGATCAGGTACTATACCAGGGGGTACACTACGCAGTAGCCTCCGTGATTTTGAACCTCATCGAGGTACACTTATCAGAGTGGTGTCCCAAAGAGACAGAGCAGCTATACCAGGTCCTGTTAAAGGATATGTTTAAGAAGTTTTAAGAGTTCGATTTTGCCAATGTCGACAAAACTGAACTGCACACCACACACCGCGAGTACTTTGGTAACACGGGGAGACAAAGAAGAGGAGTATGGAATGATGTTTTTACTGCGTTTAACACAGGGTCCTCTGTCATCAACAGTCTGCATGACATAGAGCTGCAGACCCAGATAAACGGTTTAAAAACACAGTTAAGGAAGATATTAATGGACGAGAACAAGGTAGTAGGCTCGGAGTTACACGAGGACAAGGCCATGACGGTCCATTTAAAGGAAATAATAGTGGAGCTGGAGAAGCACGCAAAGACTGTAAACGCCCTCATAAGAGAGGACAGAAATGCTTTGGTCCAGGCTGCACAGAACGAGGTGTGCGTGCTGTATGGGCCGTGGTTGCTGGGCAAGGGCCGCAGTAATCTGGAGGATTTAAAACAGGGTTTAGTCCCCTCCTGGATCAGCAACAAACACCTCGCAACCCTCCATCCATTTGAGAATGCATTAAGCCCGTGCCAACTCCGGCTAGCTTCCGAAGCCTACCCGGTCCCAGTGGATTGTGGACGGTCCAACCGCACCATCATGGGGGTAGTAGTGAGAATGCCGGTCATGGGTAGGACAGCCCGACCCACACTGGTATACAGGGTAGGGAACATTGGAGTCATTCAAGGGGGTGCACACATTCGTTTCACAGCGGTCCCACCTTACGTCATAAAGTGGGAACACGCTATGACAGGTACTGACCTCTCGGGGTGCCGGAGCCGGGGAGCACACATAATCCTGTGTCCCCAGCACTTGAATGCCTATTCAAAACCGCAGTGCGGGTTTAAAGCTGTTGGCGCAAAACCTATAAATTGTACCATGGAGGCAATGGCACAAGGCCATGATCCCCCACAGGTA
Source organism: Somniosus microcephalus (assembly GCF_052327205.1). Classification (NCBI taxonomy): domain Eukaryota; kingdom Metazoa; phylum Chordata; class Chondrichthyes; order Squaliformes; family Somniosidae; genus Somniosus; species Somniosus microcephalus. The sequence goes on along the minus strand of NC_140987.1, from coordinate 24,729,445 downwards.
GCATATATAGGAGGTGGGACATATTGTGTCACCACAGGGGCGCCCCACTACCAGCATGGACAGCATAGCTGGTGTCCGGTAAGTGACAGCAGTTTCTGCTTTAAACCCGAGGCAGAAGTTCAAGTGGCCCAGGAACTAATTGTCCCCATTCCTGAACCCTCCACTGTTCACCTCATTGTGAAGGAGAATTTTACCAACCTGTAAAAGTACGTAGCGCATTTTGGCTATGAAATTCCCCCTCTCCCAGAACACCTTACCAAAATACTCAAAGCAGTTATAGTCTCGCAGAAACATTTCTACACGTTAGAGCAGAAAACGGTAGAGATAGGGGCTAAGATATTGGATATTGTGATTCCACCCTGGTGGGACATTTTCAATGATATAGAGGTCCCTTCGTGGATCAGGCTGGCTTCCCACATTCTCGTGGTTTGCCAGTTAGGGATAGTGTTGTATCTGGTCTGCACTCAGTGCAAGGGAAAAGGTCAAATACTAGAATTCCGAAACCAGAGGACCTGGAAGGAATATTATGTGAGGGTGGAGGGAGATACACCTGTTTGAGTTTTTGTATTTCCGATTAAAGATTTTTTTTTTGTGTTTTGTTGTTTTTAATAAAGATTCTCAAACATGTTGTTAATAAAGGTATATGTGTACCAAGTGGTGCAGGGGTGTTGGACCCCCTCCATGCTTGGATGTGTGTAAACGACTATAATTTATTCTATGTATGCTTATGTACACTACATTTTCGCGGAATGGGAAGTGCATGTGTCGTGGGTGTTAGATAGGTAATTGCAGGGGAAGATTGACTATGGAGGGTCGGAAATTTTGCTCTCCTCATCAGGATGATACTTAAAGCGAGTTTAGTATCAACAGGGGGTAGTGTAAGTGCAATGTTCTCAAAATTCCCGCACTCCCCAAATTATGGATCAAGGGACCCTGTTTGGACAAGTTATTAAAAAAAGGGTACCCAAAATGGCTTCTGTAACCTCGTGACCAAAACCAACAGGATTTTTAAAACAGGGCTCTGCAGACAGGCAGGCCCGGAGACAAAATTTAAAATGCAGGAATCTGTGAAAAAGGACACTCTGGAGCCAGACAGCCAAAGTAAACACAGAATATGCATTCATTCAACTTGAAATAGATCAAGCTAGAATGGGCCTAGAATCGAGGCCATTAGGTTTCTGCATATTTAATCGGTAACAGCTCACAGTAGCCATCAAGTCAGGATGGGGACAATTAAGCTTTTTCCATGACAAACAACCAGGACATCGGGGCCATTAGACACGGAGACAACCACTCCACAAGTCGTTAAAGTAGATGGCTGTAATCATTTAACGAGCCCGCCAAAAGTTAAACAATAGACTGACCTGATTTGGTGCGCAGATAAGGAGTTGAAGAACGGGTATAATTGTAGGCCCATCAGTGGCAATGGCTCTCTTGACTCTTATCGCATGCCTGTGGCCTTGGCCTGCTGCCTCTCGTACTCGCGCCCTGGCCTTGTGGCGGGTTCTCTTCACGCTCCCCGCGCTGCTCAACAACCAAGGATGCCCATTACACTGGGGCCAAACGCAGGAGGAGAACAAGACCCGAGTTCAAAACCACACAGGACACACAGGCCACAAACGGGCAGACGAGACGAGACGAGACGAAGAAGAAGGTAAACCGGTAAAGGCAGAGAAGGGCAGTGGAAAGACGCATTTGGGATCCAACGCCCAGTTACAAGCTGGTGTTTGGTGAATAAGTTGACATATAGTGTAATCCCAATTTAAGAATATGCTGGCATTCGAAGGATGGGTAGAAGAATCGAGACATACAGCCTAGTTATAAGCTGGCATTTGTCACATGGACAATAATAGCCTGGTTAAAGAATAAACTGGCGTTCGAAGCATGGATAGTGAAATCATTTAGATGATAAAGACCGCCAATCGACCCCCGATCGTAACATTACCGCCGACGACCGCCCGAGGGAGAAGAAGAAAAAAAACCATCGCGACGAGACGACGACGGTAGCTGAGGAAAAGGAGGGTGCGTCGCATCAACAATTTCAGCGTGGCGCCCTGAGACCACGTGGCGACAGGATACCCTAAAGGACAGCAAGAGCGGACCTCAAAACCAGCCCAATTAAAGCAACAGGTTTTGGATTGGTGAGCATGAATTCCTGGCCCCTCATAACTTAATCTAGTTAGGTATAGGGGGTGGGTTAAGGATAAGGGGATTGTTAATGTAGTTGTTTTTCCCTCGATGTGCCGTGTTTTCCCCATTCCCATGTAAGTGTAATTGTTTATGCCTGTATTTTCATACCAGTAATTTTCATAAGATTGTTATATTCTGCTTTTTAATAAAATTTTGGTTTTCTTACACCAAACCACTTGTCTACTCGATTTTCTGTATCGCCGCCTGTACCTAAGTCCGGTGTCTAGAACCCAGGGGTGGGGGAGCGATTCAAACCGCTCAAAGGACAGTCAGAGGTGAAGCTGACTGGGCGCACACGCCACCCCCTACATTCCTGGCCCACGAGGAAACCTCAATTTAACCTTAATTACTTACCTGGCTGGGCCTCTTCTGGCCCACGATCCAGTTCCTGGGAGGTGTGGCCTGAGGGGGGAACCTGTCACGGCTCCTCACCCCTTACCCCACCTCCACAATCACACAACCCCACCCAGCCTCCACCATCAATCAACCTAGGTTCCCAACCATTTGGGCAGGAGACACCCAGAATGGGCAACTGGTCTCCAAGATGCTGCTGTTGGTGACTCAGGGGCAACAGTCCTGGTCCGCACGGTTCACACATGCCCAGATCCCCACCTGCCGGGGCATGCAAACAAACCGCATGCTCTATGCCCCGCTGGTCTCCCCGCTATTCGGAACTCACGCCGCTTCATTGCCAGTTCTAAGGATGACGGTATCTGAGCCAATGAAAATCACCTGGCAACTCGGTCAGTCCTGAGAGAGCAACTGGGAGGGAGAGAAAAACACAAACTGGGGAGAGAGAGAGAGAGAAACACAAACTGGGGAGAGAGAGAGAAACACAAACTGGGGAGAGAGAGAGAAACACAAACTGGGGAGAGAGAGAGAAAAACAAACTGGGGAGAGAGAGAGAGAAACAAACTGGGGAGAGAGAGAGAAATACAATATGGAGAGAGAGAAACACAAACTGGGGAGAGTGGGAGAGAGAAACACAAACTGGGGAGAGAGAGAGAAACACAAACGGGAGAGAGAGAGAAACACAAACTGGGCAGAGAGAGAGAAACACAAACTGGGGAGAGAGAGAGAAACACAAACTGGGGAGAGAGAGAGAGAAACAAACTGGGGAGAGAGAGAGAAACACAAACTGGAGAGAGAGAAACACAAACTGGGAAGGGAGAGAGAAACACAAACTGGGGAGAGAGGGAGAGAGAAACACAAACTGGGGAGAGAGGGAGAGAGAAACACAAACTGGAGAGAAAGAAACACAAACTGGGGAGAGAGGGAGAGAGAAACACAAACTGGGGAGAGAGGGAGAGAGAAACACAAACTGGGGAGAGAGGGAGAGAGAAACACAAACTGGGGAGAGAGAGACGCAAACTGGGGAGAGAGAAACACAAATTGGGGAGAGAGAGACACAAACTGGAGAGAGAGAAACAAAAACTGGGGAGAGAGAAAGAAACACAAACTGGGGAGAGAGAGAGAGAAACACAAATTGGGGAGAGAGGGAGAGAGAAACACAAACTAGGGAGAGAGAGAGAAACTGGGGAGAGAGAGAAACACAAACTGGGGAGAGAGAGAATGAACCACAAACTGGGGAGAGAGAGAGAGAAGCACAAACAGGAGAGAGAGAAACAGAAACGGGAGAGAAACAAACTGGGGAGAGGGAGACACAAACCGGAGAGAGAGAAAAATAAACTGGGGAGAGAGAGAGAGAGAAACACAAACTGGAGAGAGAGAGAGAGAAACAGAAACTGGGGAGAGAGAGAGAAACACAAACTGGGGAGAGAGAGAGAAACACAAACTGGGGAGAGAGAGAGAGAAACAAACTGGGGAGAGAGAGAGAAACACAAACTGGAGAGACAGAAACACAAACTGGGGAGAGAGGGAGAGAGAAACACAAACTGGGGAGAGAGAGAGAAAAACAAACTGGGGAGAGAGAGAGAAACACAAACTGGGGAGAGAGAGAGAAACACAAACTGGGGAGAGAGAGAGAGAAACAAACTGGGGAGTGAGAGAGAAACACAAACTGGGGAGAGAGGGAGAGAGAAACACAAACTGGAGAGAAAGAAACACAAACTGGGGAGAGAGGGAGAGAGAAACACAAACTGGGGAGAGAGGGAGAGAGAAACACAAACTGGGGAGAGAGAGATACACACACTGGGGAGAGAGGGAGAGAGAAACACAAACTGGAGAGAAAGAAACACAAACTGGGGAGAGAGGGAGAGAGAAACACAAACTGGGGAGAGAGGGAGAGAGAAACACAAACTGGGGAGAGAGAGATGCAAACTGGGGAGAGAGGGAGAGAGAAACACAAACTGGGGAGAGAGGGAGAGAGAAACACAAACTGGGGAGAGAGGGAGAGAGAAACACAAACTGGGGAGAGAGGGAGAGAGAAACACAAACTGGGGAGAGAGAGATGCAAACTGGGGAGAGAGAAACACAAACTGGGGAGAGAGAAAGAAACACAAACTGGGGAGAGAGAGAGAGAAACACAAATTGGGGAGAGAGGGAGAGAGAAACAAATTAGGGAGAGAGAGAGAAACTGGGGAGAGAGAGAAACACAAACTGGGGAGAGAGAGAGAAACACAAACTGGGGAGAGAGAGAGAGAAACACAAACTGGGGAGAGAGAGAGAGAAACACAAACTGGGGAGAGAGAGAGAGAAACACAAACTGGGGAGAGAGAGAGAAACACAAACTGGGGAGAGAGAGAGGGAAACACAAACTGGGGAGAGAGAGAGAGAAACACAAACTGGGGAGAGAGAGAGAAACACAAACTGGGGAGAGAGAGAGAGAAACACAAACTGGGGAGAGAGAGAGAAACACAAACTGGGGAGAGAGAGAAAAACACAAACTAGGGAGAGAGGGAGAGAGAAACTCAAACTGGGGAGAGAGAGAGTAACACAAACTGGGGAGAGAGAGAAACACAAACTGGGGAGAGGGAGAGAAACACAAACTGGGGAGAGAGAGAAACACAAACTGGGGAGAGGGAGAGAAACACAAACTGGGGAGAGAGAGAAACACAAACTGGGGAGAGAGAGAAACACAAACTGGGGAGAGAGAGAGAAACACACAAACTGGGGAGAGAGAGAGAAATACAAACTGGGGAGAGAGAGAAACACAAACTGGGGAGAGAGAGAAACACAAACTGGGGAGAGAGAGAAACACAAACTGGGGAGAGAGAGAGAAACAAACTGGGGAGAGAGAGAGAAACAAACTGGGGAGAGAGAGAAACAAAAACTGGGGAGAGAGAGAGAAACAAACTGGCGAGAGAGAGAGAAACAAACTGGGGAGAGAGAGAGAAACACAAACTGGAGAGAGAGAAACACAAACTGGGGAGAGAGGGAGAGAGAAACACAAACTGGGGAGAGAGAGAAACACAAACTGGGGGGAGAGAGAGAAACACAAACTGGGGAGAGAGAGAGAAACACAAACTGGAGAGAGAGAGAGAGAAACAAACTGGGGAGAGAGAGAGAAACACAAACTGGAGAGAGAGAAACACATACTGGGGAGGGAGAGAGAAACACACACTGGGGAGAGAGGGAGAGAGAAACACAAACTGGGGAGAGAGGGGGAGAGAAACACAAACTGGAGAGAAAGAAACACAAACTAGGGAGAGAGGGAGAGAGAAACACAAACTGGGGAGAGAGGGAGAGAAAAACACAAACTGGGGAGAGAGAGAGAGAGAAACTCAAACTGGGGAAAGAGAGAGAAACACAAACTGGGGAGAGAGAGAAACACAAACTGGGGAGAGGGAGAGAAACACAAACTGGGGAGAGAGAGAAACACAAACTGGGGAGAGGGAGAGAAACACAAACTGGGGAGAGAGAGAAACACAAACTGGGGAGAGAGAGAAACACAAACTGGGGAGAGAGAGAAACACAAACTGGGGAGAGAGAGAGAAACAAACTGGGGAGAGAGAGAGAAACAAACTGGGGAGAGAGAGAAACAAAAACTGGGGAGAGAGAGAGAAACAAACTGGGGAGAGAGAGAGAAACAAACTGGGGAGAGAGAGAGAAACACAAACTGGAGAGAGAGAAACACAAACTGGGGAGAGAGGGAGAGAGAAACACAAACTGGGGAGAGAGAGAAACACAAACTGGGGGGAGAGAGAGAAACACAAACTGGGGAGAGAGAGAGAAACACAAACTGGAGAGAGAGAGAGAGAAACAAACTGGGGAGAGAGAGAGAAACACACACTGGAGAGAGAGAAACACAAACTGGGGAGGGAGAGAGAAACACACACTGGGGAGAGAGAGAGAGAGAAACACAAACTGGGGAGAGAGAGAGAAACACAAACTGGGGAGAGAGAGAGAGAAACACAAACTGGGGAGCGAGAGTGAAACACAAACTGGGGAGAGAGGGAGAAACACAACCTGGGGAGAGAGAGAAAGACAAACTGGGGAGAGAGAGAAACACAAACTGGGGAGAGAGAGAGAAACACAAACTGGGGAGAGAGAGGGAAACACAAACTGGGGAGAGAGAGAGGGAAATACAAACTGGGGAGGGAGAGAGAAACACAAACTGGGGAGAGAGAGAGGGAAATACAAACTGGGGAGAGAGAGAGGGAAATACAAACTGGGGAGCGAGAGTGAAACACAAACTGGGGAGAGAGGGAGAAACACAACCTGGGGAGAGAGAGAAAGACAAACTGGGGAGAGAGAGAAACACAAACTGGGGAGAGAGAGAGAAAGAAACTGGGGAGAGAGAGAGAAACAAACTGGGGAGAGAGAGAGAAAGACAAACTGGGGAGAGAGTGAGAAACAAACTGGGCCGAGAGAGAGAAACAAACTGGGGAGAGAGAGAGAAACAAACTGGGGAGAGAGACACAAACTGGGGGAGAGGGAGAGAAACACAAACTGGAGAGAGAGAGAGAAACAAACTGGGGAGAGAGACACACAAACTGGGGAGAGAGAGAAACAAACTGGGGAGAGAGAGAAACAAACTGGGGAGAGAGAGAGAAACACAAACTGGGGAGAGAGAGAGAGAGAGAAACACAAACTGGGGAGAGAGAGAGAAACACAAACTGGAGCGAGAGAGAGAAACACAAACTGGGGAGAGAAACACAAGCTGGGGAGAGAGAGAGAGTAAAACAAACTGGGGAGAGAGAGAGAGAAACACAAACTGGGCGAGAGAGAGAAACACAAACTGGGGGGAGAGAGAGAAACACAAACTGGGGAGAGAGAGAGAAACACAAACTGGAGAGAGAGAGAGAGAAACAAACTGGGGAGAGAGAGAGAAACACAAACTGGAGAGAGAGAAACACAAACTGGGGAGGGAGAGAGAAACACACACTGGGGAGAGAGAGAGAGAGAAACACAAACTGGGGAGAGAGGGAGAGAGAAACACAAACTGGAGAGAAAGAAACACAAACTGGGGAGAGAGGGAGAGAGAAACACAAACTGGGGAGAGAGGGAGAGAGAAACACAAACTGGGAGAGAGGGAGAGAGAAACACAAACTGGGGAGAGAGGGAGAGAGAAACACAAACTGGGGAGAGAGGGAGAGAGAAACACAAACTGGGGAGAGAGAGACGCAAACTGGGGAGAGAGAAACACAAATTGGGGAGAGAGACACACAAACCAGAGAGAGAGAAACACAAACTGGGGAGAGAGAAAGAAACACAAACTGGGGAGAGAGAGAGAGAAACACAAATTGGGGAGAGAGGGAGAGAGAAACACAAACTAGGGAGAGAGAGAGAAACAGGGGAGAGAGAGAAAAAGAAACTGGGGAGAGAGAGAGCGAATCACAAACTGGGGAGAGAGAGAGAGAAGCACAAACAGGAGAGAGAGAAACACAAACAGGAGAGAGGGAGAGAAACAAACTGGGGAGAGAGAGACACAAACCGGAGAGAGAGAAACACAAACTGGGGAGAGAGAGAGAGAGAAACACAAACTGGGGAGAGAGAGAGAAACACAAACTGGGGAGAGAGAGAGAGAAACACAAACTGGGGAGAGAGAGAGAAACACAAACTGGGGAGAGAGAGGGAAACACAAACTGCGGAGAGAGAGAAGGAAATACAAACTGGGGAGAGAGAGAGAGAAACACAAACTGGGGAGAGAGAGAGAAACACAAACTGGGGAGAGAGAGGGAAACACAAACTGGGGAGAGAGAGAGGGAAATGCAAACTGGGGAGGGAGAGAGAATCACAAACTGGGGAGAGAGAGAGGGAAATGCAAACTGGGGAGAGAGAGAGGGAAATACAAACTGGGGAGCGAGAGTGAAACACAAACTGGGGAGAGAGAGAGAAACACAAACTGGGGAGAGAGAGAAAGACAAACTGGGGAGAGAGAGAAACACAAACTGGGGAGAGAGAGAGAAAGAAACTGGGGAGAGAGAGAGAAACAAACTGGGGAGAGAGAGAGAAACACAAACTGGGGAGAGAGTGTGAAACAAACTGGGGCGAGAGAGAGAAACAAACTGGGGAGAGAGAGAGAAACAAACTGGGGAGAGAGACACAAACTGGGGGAGAGGGAGAGAAAAACAAACTGGAGAGAGAGAGAGAAACAAACTTGGGAGAGAGAGAGACACACAAACTGGGGAGAGAGAGAAACAAACTGGGGGGAGACCGCCGACCATATCTATACCCTTCACACCCTCATTGAAAAACATAAACACCAAACAAAAAATGGGAAAATATTCGCCTGTTTCATCGACTTCAAGAAAGCCTTTGACTCTATATGGCACGAAGGGCTCTATTATAAACTTCTTCAGTGTGGAATAGGGGGCAAAGTCTATGACCTTATTAAATCAATGTATCTGAAAAACAAATGCGGGGTCAAAATTGGAGACAAACGCACCGATTTCTTCACCCAGAGAAGAGGCGTCCGGCAGGGCTGCAATTTGAGCCCGACCCTGTTCAACATATACATAAATGAATTAGCAGACATGCTGGAGCAAAGCGAGTCACCAGGTCTCCGTCTCCTGGATGGAGAAGTGAAGTCCCTGTTCTATGCGGACGACCTGGTTCTGCTGTCTCCCACAGAACAGGGATTACAGCAACAACTAGACCTACTCGACAAATACTGCCAAAATTGGGCTCTAACAGTAAATCTAAAGAAAACCAACATCATGATTTTTCAGAAAAGACCCAGATGTCAGGAAAACAAATACCAGTTTACCCTCAGTGATACCACTATAGGACACACTATGAGCTACACCTACCTTGGTCTAACTATTACAGCATCAGGGAGCTTCAGCATAGCAGTGAATGCACTAAAAGAAAAAGCCCGAAGAGCCCTATATGCAATAAAAAGAAAATTCTACAACATCCAAATCCCAATCAAAATCTGGCTCAAAATTTTTGACAGCATAATCCTGCCCATTGCACTGTACGGTAGTGAAGTATGGGGCCCGCTAAATCACCAAAGCTACACTAAATGGGAAAAACACACAATAGAAGCCCTACATGCAGAATTCTGCCGAAGCATCCTTCGCACCCAAAGAAAAACGCCAACAAATGCATGCAGAGCCGAACTAGGCAGATACCCACTGATAATAAACATCCAAAAACGAGCACTAAACTTCCTAAATCACCTCAAATCTAGCTCCCCAGACACCCTTCATTTCAAAGCCTTTCAGACCCAAGAGCTAAACCCAGAAAAGAGTCCCCTGAGTCAGCTGCTACTGAAACTAAGTACTCAGCCGGACCCTGACCAGCCCCAGACCAACACAGCCGTCCAAACACCAATCCGAGTGAACCAAATCATTAAAAAATGCAAAGAAACCTACCTGGAACATTGGAACAAAATAACCGAAAGCCAAAGCAGATTAGAATGTTACCGGGCCCTAAAAAGAGAATATAAACTGGCAGACTACCTCACGACCATCAGAGACACAAAACAGAGACAGACCCTCACCAGGTACAGACTAAGCGACCACCAACTGGAAATTGAAAAAGGCAGATACAAGAAATCCTGGCAGCCTAGAGAGAATAGAATATGCGATCAATGTCTGGCTGGCGAGGTTGAAACAGAAATGCATTTCCTCCTAAAATGCGAAAAATTCAACACATCAAGAAACATATTATTCAACAAGCTAAGCCAAACAACCCCAGATTTCAAGGAATTGGATGATCTGTCAAAATTGAGATTAGTCCTAGGAGAAGGAGACAGACCATACCTTGGGGCTAAATATGTAACAACATGTCACAACCTGAGGACTGTTTAAAAGTAAGACTGTTTAAAATTAATATTGAACGTACCAAATGAAGTAGAAAGACTGTTTAAAATTAATATTGTTTAAAAGTAATATTGTATATACCCAACAAATGTCAAATCGATTGACACCTACAGAATGTTGGAAAACTGTACCTTTTTGCAATGTAAGCTTTGGCAATATGGTTCTCTGTAAACTTTCATGCCAATAAAGCATTTGAACTGAACTGAACTGAACTGAGAGACACACAAACTGGGGAGAGAGAGAAACAAACTGGGGAGAGAGAGAAACAAACTGGGGAGAGAGAGAGAAACAAACTGGGGAGAGAGAGAGAAACACAAACTGGGGAGAGAGAGAGAAACACAAACTGGGGAGTGAGAGAGAGAAACACGAACTGGGGAGTGAGAGAGAGAAACACAAACTGGGGAGAGAGAGAGAAACACAAACTGGGGAGAGAGGGAGAGAGAAACACAAACTAGGGAGAGAGAGAAAAACTGGGGAGAGAGAGAAACACAAACTGGGGAGAGAGAGGGGGAACCACAAACTGGGGAGAGAGAGAGAGAAACAAACTGGGGAGAGAGAGAGAGAAGCACAAACAGGAGAGAGAGAAACACAAACAGGAGAGAGGGAGAGAAACAAACTGGGGAGAGAGAGAGAAGCACAAACGGGAGAGAGAGAGAGAAACAAACTGGGGAGAGAGAGAAACACAAACTGGGGAGAGAGAGAGAAACACAAACTGGGGAGAGAGAGAGAAACACAAACTGGGGAGAGAGAGAGAAACACAAACTGGAGAGAGAGAGAGAAACAAACTGGAGAGAGAGAGAGAAACAAACTGGGGAGAGAGACACAAACTGGGGGAGAGGGAGAGAAACACAAACTGGAGAGAGAGAGAGAGAAAGAAACTGGGGAGAGAGAGAGAAACAAACTGGGGAGAGAGAGAGAAACAAACTGGGGAGAGAGAGAGAAACACAAACTGGGGAGAGAGAGAGAAACAAACTGGAGAGAGAGAGAGAAACAAACTGGGGAGAGAGAGAGAGAAACAAACTGGGGAGAGAGACACAAACTGGGGGAGAGGGAGAGAAACACAAACTGGAGAGAGAGAGAGAAACAAACTTGGGAGAGAGTGAGACACACAAACTGGGGAGAGAGAGAAACAAACTGGGGAGAGAGAGAGACACACGAACTGGGGAGAGAGAGAAACAAACTGGGGAGAGAGAGAAACAAACTGGGGGGAGAGAGAGAAACAAACTGGGGAGAGAGAGAGAAACACAAACTGGGGAGAGAGAGAGAGAGAGAAACACAAACTGGGGAGAGAGAGAGAAACACAAACTGGAGCGAGAGAGATGTGATGAAATATTCCATTCATCACTGCCTGTGACTGTGGTTGGTTTCAGGTTTCCCCTCACCATTGTATTGCCTGTGACTGTGGTTGGTTTCAGGTTTCTCCTCACCATTGTATTGTATATTGGAATGTATGGAATGTGTTGTGTGTAGGGCTCCGCCCATACCTGGCCTCTATGTAAGCCAGCTCAGTCTGGCCTCATATCCAGTACTGCAGAGCTCCAGATGGAAGATACCTCTCTCCACTGCGTGTTACCTTCTAAGTTAATAAAAGCCTTGTTTTGTTCCGCGAACATCGAGTCTCGGGATTATTGAGGCACATCAAGAGAGAAACAAACTGGGGAGAGAAACACAAACTGGGGAGAGAGAGAGAGCAACACAAACTGGGGAGAGAGAGAGAGAAACACAAACTGGGGGAGAGAGAGAGAGAAACACAAACTGGGGAGAGAGAGAGAAACACAAACTGGAGAGAGGGAGAGAAACAAACTGGGGAGAGAGAGAGAGAAACACAAACTGGGGAGAGGGAGAGAAACACACTGGGGAGAGAGAGAGACACACAAACTGGGGAGAGAGCGAGGGAAACACAAACTGGGGAGAGAGAGAGAAGCACAAACGGGAGAGAGAGAGAGAGAAACAAACTGGGGAGAGAGAGAGAGAAACACAAACTGGGGAGAGAGAGAGAAACACAAACTGTGGAGAGAGAGAGAAACAGAGACTGGAGAGAGAGAAATAAACTGGGGAGAGAGAGAGAAACACAAACTGGAGGGAGAGAGAGAAACACAAACTGGGGAGAGAGAGAGAAACACAAACTGGGGAGAGAGAGAGAGAGAAACAAACTGGGGAGAGAGAGAGAAACACAAACTGGGGAGAGAGAGAGAAACACAAGCTGGAGAGAGAGAGAAACAAACTGGGGGAGAGAGAGAGAAACACAAACTGGGGAGAGAGAGAGAAACACAAACTGGGGAGAGAGAGAGAAACACAAACTGGGGAGAGAGAGAGAGAAACACAAACTGGGGAGAGAGAGAGAAACAAACTGGGGAGAGAGAGAGAAACAAACTGGGGAGAGAGAGAGAGAGAAACACAAACTGGGGGAGAGAGAGAGAAACACAAACTGGGGAGAGAGAGAGAGAAACACACAAACTGGGGAGAGAGAGAGAGAAACACAAACTGGGGAGAGAGAGAGAGAAACACACAAACTGGGGAGAGAGAGAGAGAAACACAAACTGGGTGATGTGCCTCAATAATTCCCAGACTCGAAGTTAGCAGAACAAAAACAAGGCTTTTATTAACTTAGAACGTAAGACGTAAGAGAGAGAGATGTCTTCCTTCTGGAGACTGAGGCCAGACTGAACTAGCTTACAAGCGGGGCCAGGTATGGGCGGAGCCCTACGCACAGCACATTCCAGCACATTCCAGTATACAATACAGCACATTCCAGTACACAATACAATGAGGTCTGGGGGAAGGGAAATGACACTGAAACCGATCTCAGTCACAGGCAGTGGTGAATGGAATATTTCATCACACTGGGGAGAGAGAGAAACACAAACTGGGGAGAGAGAGAGAAACAAACTGGGGAGAGAGAGAGAAACACAAACTGGGGAGAGAGAGAGAAACACAAACTGGGGGAGAGAGAGAGAAACACAAACTGGGGAGAGAGAGAGAGAAACACACAAACTGGGGAGAGAGAGAGAGAGAAACACAAACTGGGGAGAGAGAGAGACAAACTGGGGAGAGAGAGAGAACAAACTGGGGAGAGATAGAGAAACAAACTGGGGAGAGAGAGAAACAAACTGGGGAGAGAGAGAAACACAAACTGGGGGAGAGAGAGAGAAAGACAAACTGGGGAGAGAGAAACACAAACTGGGGAGAGAGAGAGAAACAAACTGGGGAGAGAGAGAGAAACAAACTGGGGAGTGAGACACAAACTTGGGAGAGAGAGAGAAACAAACTTGAGAGAGAGAGAGAAACAGACTGGGGAGAGAGAGAAACAAACTGGGGAGAGAGAGAAACACAAACTGGGGGAGAGAGAGAAACACAAACTGGGGAGAGAGAAACACAAACTGGGGAGAGAGAGAGAAACACAAACTGGGAGAGAGAGAGAAACAAACTGGGGAGAGAGACACAAACTTGGGAGAGAGAGAGAAACAAACTGGAGAGAGAGAGAGAAACAAACTGGGGAGAGAGGGAGAGAAACACAAACTGGGGAGAGAGAGAGAAACACAAACTGGGGAGAGAGAGAGAAACACAAACTGGAGAGAGAGAGAGAAACAAACTGGGGAGAGAGAGAGAGAAACACAAACTGGGGAGAGAGAGAGAAACAAACTGGGGAGAGAGAGACACACAAACTGGGGAGAGAGAGAAACACAAACTGGGGAGAGAGAGACACACACAAACTGGGGAGAGAGAGAGAAACACACAAACTGGGGAGAGAGAGGATCACAAACTGGGGAGAGAGAGACACAGACAAACTGGGGGAGAGAGAGAAACACACAAACTGGGGAGAGAGAGGAACACAAACTGGGGAGAGAGAGAGACACACAAACTGGGGAGCGAGAGAGAAACACAAACTGGGGAGAGAGAGAGAGAAACACAAAGTGGGGAGAGAGAGAGAAACACAAACTGGGGAGAGAGGGAGAGAGAAACACAAACTAGGGAGAGAGTGAGAAACAAACTGGGCCGAGAGAGAGAAACAAACTGGGGAGAGAGAGAGAAACAAACTGGGGAGAGAGACACAAACTGGGGGAGAGGGAGAGAAACACAAACTGGAGAGAGAGAGAGAAACAAACTGGGGAGAGAGACACACAAACTGGGGAGAGAGAGAAACAAACTGGGGAGAGAGAGAAACAAACTGGGGAGAGAGAGAGAAACACAAACTGGGGAGAGAGAGAGAGAGAGAAACACAAACTGGGGAGAGAGAGAGAAACACAAACTGGAGCGAGAGAGAGAAACACAAACTGGGGAGAGAAACACAAGCTGGGGAGAGAGAGAGAGTAAAACAAACTGGGGAGAGAGAGAGAGAAACACAAACTGGGCGAGAGAGAGAAACACAAACTGGGGGGAGAGAGAGAAACACAAACTGGGGAGAGAGAGAGAAACACAAACTGGAGAGAGAGAGAGAGAAACAAACTGGGGAGAGAGAGAGAAACACAAACTGGAGAGAGAGAAACACAAACTGGGGAGGGAGAGAGAAACACACACTGGGGAGAGAGAGAGAGAGAAACACAAACTGGGGAGAGAGGGAGAGAGAAACACAAACTGGAGAGAAAGAAACACAAACTGGGGAGAGAGGGAGAGAGAAACACAAACTGGGGAGAGAGGGAGAGAGAAACACAAACTGGGAGAGAGGGAGAGAGAAACACAAACTGGGGAGAGAGGGAGAGAGAAACACAAACTGGGGAGAGAGGGAGAGAGAAACACAAACTGGGGAGAGAGAGACGCAAACTGGGGAGAGAGAAACACAAATTGGGGAGAGAGACACACAAACCAGAGAGAGAGAAACACAAACTGGGGAGAGAGAAAGAAACACAAACTGGGGAGAGAGAGAGAGAAACACAAATTGGGGAGAGAGGGAGAGAGAAACACAAACTAGGGAGAGAGAGAGAAACAGGGGAGAGAGAGAAAAAGAAACTGGGGAGAGAGAGAGCGAATCACAAACTGGGGAGAGAGAGAGAGAAGCACAAACAGGAGAGAGAGAAACACAAACAGGAGAGAGGGAGAGAAACAAACTGGGGAGAGAGAGACACAAACCGGAGAGAGAGAAACACAAACTGGGGAGAGAGAGAGAGAGAAACACAAACTGGGGAGAGAGAGAGAAACACAAACTGGGGAGAGAGAGAGAGAAACACAAACTGGGGAGAGAGAGAGAAACACAAACTGGGGAGAGAGAGGGAAACACAAACTGGGGAGAGAGAGAAGGAAATACAAACTGGGGAGAGAGAGAGAGAAACACAAACTGGGGAGAGAGAGAGAAACACAAACTGGGGAGAGAGAGGGAAACACAAACTGGGGAGAGAGAGAGGGAAATGCAAACTGGGGAGGGAGAGAGAATCACAAACTGGGGAGAGAGAGAGGGAAATGCAAACTGGGGAGAGAGAGAGGGAAATACAAACTGGGGAGCGAGAGTGAAACACAAACTGGGGAGAGAGAGAGAAACACAAACTGGGGAGAGAGAGAAAGACAAACTGGGGAGAGAGAGAAACACAAACTGGGGAGAGAGAGAGAAAGAAACTGGGGAGAGAGAGAGAAACAAACTGGGGAGAGAGAGAGAAACAAACTGGGGAGAGAGAGAGAAACAAACTGGGGAGAGAGACACAAACTGGGGGAGAGGGAGAGAAAAACAAACTGGAGAGAGAGAGAGAAACAAACTTGGGAGAGAGAGAGACACACAAACTGGGGAGAGAGAGAAACAAACTGGGGGGAGACCGCCGACCATATCTATACCCTTCACACCCTCATTGAAAAACATAAACACCAAACAAAAAATGGGAAAATATTCGCCTGTTTCATCGACTTCAAGAAAGCCTTTGACTCTATATGGCACGAAGGGCTCTATTATAAACTTCTTCAGTGTGGAATAGGGGGCAAAGTCTATGACCTTATTAAATCAATGTATCTGAAAAACAAATGCGGGGTCAAAATTGGAGACAAACGCACCGATTTCTTCACCCAGAGAAGAGGCGTCCGGCAGGGCTGCAATTTGAGCCCGACCCTGTTCAACATATACATAAATGAATTAGCAGACATGCTGGAGCAAAGCGAGTCACCAGGTCTCCGTCTCCTGGATGGAGAAGTGAAGTCCCTGTTCTATGCGGACGACCTGGTTCTGCTGTCTCCCACAGAACAGGGATTACAGCAACAACTAGACCTACTCGACAAATACTGCCAAAATTGGGCTCTAACAGTAAATCTAAAGAAAACCAACATCATGATTTTTCAGAAAAGACCCAGATGTCAGGAAAACAAATACCAGTTTACCCTCAGTGATACCACTATAGGACACACTATGAGCTACACCTACCTTGGTCTAACTATTACAGCATCAGGGAGCTTCAGCATAGCAGTGAATGCACTAAAAGAAAAAGCCCGAAGAGCCCTATATGCAATAAAAAGAAAATTCTACAACATCCAAATCCCAATCAAAATCTGGCTCAAAATTTTTGACAGCATAATCCTGCCCATTGCACTGTACGGTAGTGAAGTATGGGGCCCGCTAAATCACCAAAGCTACACTAAATGGGAAAAACACACAATAGAAGCCCTACATGCAGAATTCTGCCGAAGCATCCTTCGCACCCAAAGAAAAACGCCAACAAATGCATGCAGAGCCGAACTAGGCAGATACCCACTGATAATAAACATCCAAAAACGAGCACTAAACTTCCTAAATCACCTCAAATCTAGCTCCCCAGACACCCTTCATTTCAAAGCCTTTCAGACCCAAGAGCTAAACCCAGAAAAGAGTCCCCTGAGTCAGCTGCTACTGAAACTAAGTACTCAGCCGGACCCTGACCAGCCCCAGACCAACACAGCCGTCCAAACACCAATCCGAGTGAACCAAATCATTAAAAAATGCAAAGAAACCTACCTGGAACATTGGAACAAAATAACCGAAAGCCAAAGCAGATTAGAATGTTACCGGGCCCTAAAAAGAGAATATAAACTGGCAGACTACCTCACGACCATCAGAGACACAAAACAGAGACAGACCCTCACCAGGTACAGACTAAGCGACCACCAACTGGAAATTGAAAAAGGCAGATACAAGAAATCCTGGCAGCCTAGAGAGAATAGAATATGCGATCAATGTCTGGCTGGCGAGGTTGAAACAGAAATGCATTTCCTCCTAAAATGCGAAAAATTCAACACATCAAGAAACATATTATTCAACAAGCTAAGCCAAACAACCCCAGATTTCAAGGAATTGGATGATCTGTCAAAATTGAGATTAGTCCTAGGAGAAGGAGACAGACCATACCTTGGGGCTAAATATGTAACAACATGTCACAACCTGAGGACTGTTTAAAAGTAAGACTGTTTAAAATTAATATTGAACGTACCAAATGAAGTAGAAAGACTGTTTAAAATTAATATTGTTTAAAAGTAATATTGTATATACCCAACAAATGTCAAATCGATTGACACCTACAGAATGTTGGAAAACTGTACCTTTTTGCAATGTAAGCTTTGGCAATATGGTTCTCTGTAAACTTTCATGCCAATAAAGCATTTGAACTGAACTGAACTGAACTGAGAGACACACAAACTGGGGAGAGAGAGAAACAAACTGGGGAGAGAGAGAAACAAACTGGGGAGAGAGAGAGAAACAAACTGGGGAGAGAGAGAGAAACACAAACTGGGGAGAGAGAGAGAAACACAAACTGGGGAGTGAGAGAGAGAAACACGAACTGGGGAGTGAGAGAGAGAAACACAAACTGGGGAGAGAGAGAGAAACACAAACTGGGGAGAGAGGGAGAGAGAAACACAAACTAGGGAGAGAGAGAAAAACTGGGGAGAGAGAGAAACACAAACTGGGGAGAGAGAGGGGGAACCACAAACTGGGGAGAGAGAGAGAGAAACAAACTGGGGAGAGAGAGAGAGAAGCACAAACAGGAGAGAGAGAAACACAAACAGGAGAGAGGGAGAGAAACAAACTGGGGAGAGAGAGAGAAGCACAAACGGGAGAGAGAGAGAGAAACAAACTGGGGAGAGAGAGAAACACAAACTGGGGAGAGAGAGAGAAACACAAACTGGGGAGAGAGAGAGAAACACAAACTGGGGAGAGAGAGAGAAACACAAACTGGAGAGAGAGAGAGAAACAAACTGGAGAGAGAGAGAGAAACAAATTGGGGAGAGAGACACAAACTGGGGGAGAGGGAGAGAAACACAAACTGGAGAGAGAGAGAGAGAAAGAAACTGGGGAGAGAGAGAGAAACAAACTGGGGAGAGAGAGAGAAACAAACTGGGGAGAGAGAGAGAAACACAAACTGGGGAGAGAGAGAGAAACAAACTGGAGAGAGAGAGAGAAACAAACTGGGGAGAGAGAGAGAGAAACAAACTGGGGAGAGAGACACAAACTGGGGGAGAGGGAGAGAAACACAAACTGGAGAGAGAGAGAGAAACAAACTTGGGAGAGAGTGAGACACACGAACTGGGGAGAGAGAGAAACAAACTGGGGAGAGAGAGAAACAAACTGGGGGGAGAGAGAGAAACAAACTGGGGAGAGAGAGAGAAACACAAACTGGGGAGAGAGAGAGAGAGAGAAACACAAACTGGGGAGAGAGAGAGAAACACAAACTGGGGAGAGAGAGAAACAAACTGGGGGGAGACCGCCGACCATATCTATACCCTTCACACCCTCATTGAAAAACATAAACACCAAACAAAAAATGGGAAAATATTCGCCTGTTTCATCGACTTCAAGAAAGCCTTTGACTCTATATGGCACGAAGGGCTCTATTATAAACTTCTTCAGTGTGGAATAGGGGGCAAAGTCTATGACCTTATTAAATCAATGTATCTGAAAAACAAATGCGGGGTCAAAATTGGAGACAAACGCACCGATTTCTTCACCCAGAGAAGAGGCGTCCGGCAGGGCTGCAATTTGAGCCCGACCCTGTTCAACATATACATAAATGAATTAGCAGACATGCTGGAGCAAAGCGAGTCACCAGGTCTCCGTCTCCTGGATGGAGAAGTGAAGTCCCTGTTCTATGCGGACGACCTGGTTCTGCTGTCTCCCACAGAACAGGGATTACAGCAACAACTAGACCTACTCGACAAATACTGCCAAAATTGGGCTCTAACAGTAAATCTAAAGAAAACCAACATCATGATTTTTCAGAAAAGACCCAGATGTCAGGAAAACAAATACCAGTTTACCCTCAGTGATACCACTATAGGACACACTATGAGCTACACCTACCTTGGTCTAACTATTACAGCATCAGGGAGCTTCAGCATAGCAGTGAATGCACTAAAAGAAAAAGCCCGAAGAGCCCTATATGCAATAAAAAGAAAATTCTACAACATCCAAATCCCAATCAAAATCTGGCTCAAAATTTTTGACAGCATAATCCTGCCCATTGCACTGTACGGTAGTGAAGTATGGGGCCCGCTAAATCACCAAAGCTACACTAAATGGGAAAAACACACAATAGAAGCCCTACATGCAGAATTCTGCCGAAGCATCCTTCGCACCCAAAGAAAAACGCCAACAAATGCATGCAGAGCCGAACTAGGCAGATACCCACTGATAATAAACATCCAAAAACGAGCACTAAACTTCCTAAATCACCTCAAATCTAGCTCCCCAGACACCCTTCATTTCAAAGCCTTTCAGACCCAAGAGCTAAACCCAGAAAAGAGTCCCCTGAGTCAGCTGCTACTGAAACTAAGTACTCAGCCGGACCCTGACCAGCCCCAGACCAACACAGCCGTCCAAACACCAATCCGAGTGAACCAAATCATTAAAAAATGCAAAGAAACCTACCTGGAACATTGGAACAAAATAACCGAAAGCCAAAGCAGATTAGAATGTTACCGGGCCCTAAAAAGAGAATATAAACTGGCAGACTACCTCACGACCATCAGAGACACAAAACAGAGACAGACCCTCACCAGGTACAGACTAAGCGACCACCAACTGGAAATTGAAAAAGGCAGATACAAGAAATCCTGGCAGCCTAGAGAGAATAGAATATGCGATCAATGTCTGGCTGGCGAGGTTGAAACAGAAATGCATTTCCTCCTAAAATGCGAAAAATTCAACACATCAAGAAACATATTATTCAACAAGCTAAGCCAAACAACCCCAGATTTCAAGGAATTGGATGATCTGTCAAAATTGAGATTAGTCCTAGGAGAAGGAGACAGACCATACCTTGGGGCTAAATATGTAACAACATGTCACAACCTGAGGACTGTTTAAAAGTAAGACTGTTTAAAATTAATATTGAACGTACCAAATGAAGTAGAAAGACTGTTTAAAATTAATATTGTTTAAAAGTAATATTGTATATACCCAACAAATGTCAAATCGATTGACACCTACAGAATGTTGGAAAACTGTACCTTTTTGCAATGTAAGCTTTGGCAATATGGTTCTCTGTAAACTTTCATGCCAATAAAGCATTTGAACTGAACTGAACTGAACTGAGAGACACACAAACTGGGGAGAGAGAGAAACAAACTGGGGAGAGAGAGAAACAAACTGGGGAGAGAGAGAGAAACAAACTGGGGAGAGAGAGAGAAACACAAACTGGGGAGAGAGAGAGAAACACAAACTGGGGAGTGAGAGAGAGAAACACGAACTGGGGAGTGAGAGAGAGAAACACAAACTGGGGAGAGAGAGAGAAACACAAACTGGGGAGAGAGGGAGAGAGAAACACAAACTAGGGAGAGAGAGAAAAACTGGGGAGAGAGAGAAACACAAACTGGGGAGAGAGAGGGGGAACCACAAACTGGGGAGAGAGAGAGAGAAACAAACTGGGGAGAGAGAGAGAGAAGCACAAACAGGAGAGAGAGAAACACAAACAGGAGAGAGGGAGAGAAACAAACTGGGGAGAGAGAGAGAAGCACAAACGGGAGAGAGAGAGAGAAACAAACTGGGGAGAGAGAGAAACACAAACTGGGGAGAGAGAGAGAAACACAAACTGGGGAGAGAGAGAGAAACACAAACTGGGGAGAGAGAGAGAAACACAAACTGGAGAGAGAGAGAGAAACAAACTGGAGAGAGAGAGAGAAACAAACTGGGGAGAGAGACACAAACTGGGGGAGAGGGAGAGAAACACAAACTGGAGAGAGAGAGAGAGAAAGAAACTGGGGAGAGAGAGAGAAACAAACTGGGGAGAGAGAGAGAAACAAACTGGGGAGAGAGAGAGAAACACAAACTGGGGAGAGAGAGAGAAACAAACTGGAGAGAGAGAGAGAAACAAACTGGGGAGAGAGAGAGAGAAACAAACTGGGGAGAGAGACACAAACTGGGGGAGAGGGAGAGAAACACAAACTGGAGAGAGAGAGAGAAACAAACTTGGGAGAGAGTGAGACACACAAACTGGGGAGAGAGAGAAACAAACTGGGGAGAGAGAGAGACACACGAACTGGGGAGAGAGAGAAACAAACTGGGGAGAGAGAGAAACAAACTGGGGGGAGAGAGAGAAACAAACTGGGGAGAGAGAGAGAAACACAAACTGGGGAGAGAGAGAGAGAGAGAAACACAAACTGGGGAGAGAGAGAGAAACACAAACTGGAGCGAGAGAGATGTGATGAAATATTCCATTCATCACTGCCTGTGACTGTGGTTGGTTTCAGGTTTCCCCTCACCATTGTATTGCCTGTGACTGTGGTTGGTTTCAGGTTTCTCCTCACCATTGTATTGTATATTGGAATGTATGGAATGTGTTGTGTGTAGGGCTCCGCCCATACCTGGCCTCTATGTAAGCCAGCTCAGTCTGGCCTCATATCCAGTACTGCAGAGCTCCAGATGGAAGATACCTCTCTCCACTGCGTGTTACCTTCTAAGTTAATAAAAGCCTTGTTTTGTTCCGCGAACATCGAGTCTCGGGATTATTGAGGCACATCAAGAGAGAAACAAACTGGGGAGAGAAACACAAACTGGGGAGAGAGAGAGAGCAACACAAACTGGGGAGAGAGAGAGAGAAACACAAACTGGGGGAGAGAGAGAGAGAAACACAAACTGGGGAGAGAGAGAGAAACACAAACTGGAGAGAGGGAGAGAAACAAACTGGGGAGAGAGAGAGAGAAACACAAACTGGGGAGAGGGAGAGAAACACACTGGGGAGAGAGAGAGACACACAAACTGGGGAGAGAGCGAGGGAAACACAAACTGGGGAGAGAGAGAGAAGCACAAACGGGAGAGAGAGAGAGAGAAACAAACTGGGGAGAGAGAGAGAGAAACACAAACTGGGGAGAGAGAGAGAAACACAAACTGTGGAGAGAGAGAGAAACAGAGACTGGAGAGAGAGAAATAAACTGGGGAGAGAGAGAGAAACACAAACTGGAGGGAGAGAGAGAAACACAAACTGGGGAGAGAGAGAGAAACACAAACTGGGGAGAGAGAGAAACAAACTGGGGGAGAGAGAGAAACAAACTGGGGGAGAGAGAGAGAAACACAAACTGGGGAGAGAGAGAGAAACACAAACTGTGGAGAGAGAGAGAAACAGAGACTGGAGAGAGAGAAATAAACTGGGGAGAGAGAGAGAAGCACAAACGGGAGAGAGAGAGAGAGAAACAAACTGGGGAGAGAGAGAGAGAAACACAAACTGGGGAGAGAGAGAGAAACACAAACTGTGGAGAGAGAGAGAAACAGAGACTGGAGAGAGAGAAATAAACTGGGGAGAGAGAGAGAAGCACAAACGGGAGAGAGAGAGAGAGAAACAAACTGGGGAGAGAGAGAGAAACACAAACTGGGGAGAGAGAGAGAAACACAAGCTGGAGAGAGAGAGAAACAAACTGGGGGAGAGAGAGAGAAACACAAACTGGGGAGAGAGAGAGAAACACAAACTGGGGAGAGAGAGAGAAACACAAACTGGGGAGAGAGAGAGAGAAACACAAACTGGGGAGAGAGAGAGAAACAAACTGGGGAGAGAGAGAGAAACAAACTGGGGAGAGAGAGAGAGAGAAACACAAACTGGGGGAGAGAGAGAGAAACACAAACTGGGGAGAGAGAGAGAGAAACACACAAACTGGGGAGAGAGAGAGAGAAACACAAACTGGGGAGAGAGAGAGAGAAACACACAAACTGGGGAGAGAGAGAGAGAAACACAAACTGGGTGATGTGCCTCAATAATTCCCAGACTCGAAGTTAGCAGAACAAAAACAAGGCTTTTATTAACTTAGAACGTAAGACGTAAGAGAGAGAGATGTCTTCCTTCTGGAGACTGAGGCCAGACTGAACTAGCTTACAAGCGGGGCCAGGTATGGGCGGAGCCCTACGCACAGCACATTCCAGCACATTCCTTATACAATACAGCACATTCCAGTACACAATACAATGAGGTCTGGGGGAAGGGAAATGACACTGAAACCGATCTCAGTCACAGGCAGTGGTGAATGGAATATTTCATCACACTGGGGAGAGAGAGAAACACAAACTGGGGAGAGAGAGAGAAACAAACTGGGGAGAGAGAGAGAAAAACAAACTGGGGAGAGAGAGAGAAACACAAACTGGGGGAGAGAGAGAGAAACACAAACTGGGGAGAGAGAGAGAGAAACACACAAACTGGGGAGAGAGAGAGAGAGAAACACAAACTGGGGAGAGAGAGAGACAAACTGGGGAGAGAGAGAGAACAAACTGGGGAGAGATAGAGAAACAAACTGGGGAGAGAGAGAAACAAACTGGGGAGAGAGAGAAACACAAACTGGGGGAGAGAGAGAGAAAGACAAACTGGGGAGAGAGAAACACAAACTGGGGAGAGAGAGAGAAACAAACTGGGGAGAGAGAGAGAAACAAACTGGGGAGTGAGACACAAACTTGGGAGAGAGAGAGAAACAAACTTGAGAGAGAGAGAGAAACAGACTGGGGAGAGAGAGAAACAAACTGGGGAGAGAGAGAAACACAAACTGGGGGAGAGAGAGAAACACAAACTGGGGAGAGAGAAACACAAACTGGGGAGAGAGAGAGAAACACAAACTGGGAGAGAGAGAGAAACAAACTGGGGAGAGAGACACAAACTTGGGAGAGAGAGAGAAACAAACTGGAGAGAGAGAGAGAAACAAACTGGGGAGAGAGGGAGAGAAACACAAACTGGGGAGAGAGAGAGAAACACAAACTGGGGAGAGAGAGAGAAACACAAACTGGAGAGAGAGAGAGAAACAAACTGGGGAGAGAGAGAGAGAAACACAAACTGGGGAGAGAGAGAGAAACAAACTGGGGAGAGAGAGACACACAAACTGGGGAGAGAGAGAAACACAAACTGGGGAGAGAGAGACACACACAAACTGGGGAGAGAGAGAGAAACACACAAACTGGGGAGAGAGAGGATCACAAACTGGGGAGAGAGAGACACAGACAAACTGGGGGAGAGAGAGAAACACACAAACTGGGGAGAGAGAGGAACACAAACTGGGGAGAGAGAGAGACACACAAACTGGGGAGCGAGAGAGAAACACAAACTGGGGAGAGAGAGAGAGAAACACAAAGTGGGGAGAGAGAGAGAAACACAAACTGGGGAGAGAGGGAGAGAGAAACACAAACTAGGGAGAGAGAGAGAAACTGGGGAGAGAGAGAGAGAAACAGGGATTACAGCAACAACTAGACCTACTCGACAAATACTGCCAAAATTGGGCTCTAACAGTAAATCTAAAGAAAACCAACATCATGATTTTTCAGAAAAGACCCAGATGTCAGGAAAACAAATACCAGTTTACCCTCAGTGATACCACTATAGGACACACTATGAGCTACACCTACCTTGGTCTAACTATTACAGCATCAGGGAGCTTCAGCATAGCAGTGAATGCACTAAAAGAAAAAGCCCGAAGAGCCCTATATGCAATAAAAAGAAAATTCTACAACATCCAAATCCCAATCAAAATCTGGCTCAAAATTTTTGACAGCATAATCCTGCCCATTGCACTGTACGGTAGTGAAGTATGGGGCCCGCTAAATCACCAAAGCTACACTAAATGGGAAAAACACACAATAGAAGCCCTACATGCAGAATTCTGCCGAAGCATCCTTCGCACCCAAAGAAAAATGCCAACAAATGCATGCAGAGCCGAACTAGGCAGATACCCACTGATAATAAACATCCAAAAACGAGCACTAAACTTCCTAAATCACCTCAAATCTAGCTCCCCAGACACCCTTCATTTCAAAGCCTTTCAGACCCAAGAGCTAAACCCAGAAAAGAGTCCCCTGAGTCAGCTGCTACTGAAACTAAGTACTCAGCCGGACCCTGACCAGCCCCAGACCAACACAGCCGTCCAAACACCAATCCGAGTGAACCAAATCATTAAAAAATGCAAAGAAACCTACCTGGAACATTGGAACAAAATAACCGAAAGCCAAAGCAGATTAGAATGTTACCGGGCCCTAAAAAGAGAATATAAACTGGCAGACTACCTCACGACCATCAGAGACACAAAACAGAGACAGACCCTCACCAGGTACAGACTAAGCGACCACCAACTGGAAATTGAAAAAGGCAGATACAAGAAATCCTGGCAGCCTAGAGAGAATAGAATATGCGATCAATGTCTGGCTGGCGAGGTTGAAACAGAAATGCATTTCCTCCTAAAATGCGAAAAATTCAACACATCAAGAAACATATTATTCAACAAGCTAAGCCAAACAACCCCAGATTTCAAGGAATTGGATGATCTGTCAAAATTGAGATTAGTCCTAGGAGAAGGAGACAGACCATACCTTGGGGCTAAATATGTAACAACATGTCACAACCTGAGGACTGTTTAAAAGTAAGACTGTTTAAAATTAATATTGAACGTACCAAATGAAGTAGAAAGACTGTTTAAAATTAATATTGTTTAAAAGTAATATTGTATATACCCAACAAATGTCAAATCGATTGACACCTACAGAATGTTGGAAAACTGTACCTTTTTGCTATGTAAGCTTTGGCAATATGGTTCTCTGTAAACTTTCATGCCAATAAAGCATTTGAACTGAACTGAACTGAACTGAACTGAGAGAAACACAAACTGGGGAGAGAGAGAGAGAAACAAACTGGGGAGAGAGGGAGAGAAACACAAACTGGGGAGAGAGAGAGAAACACAAACTGGGGAGAGAGAGAGAAACACAAACTGGAGAGAGAGAGAGAAACAAACTGGGGAGAGAGAGAAACACAAACTGAGGACTGTTTAAAAGTAAGACTGTTTAAAATTAATATTGAACGTACCAAATGAAGTAGAAAGACTGTTTAAAATTAATATTGTTTAAAAGTAATATTGTATATACCCAACAAATGTCAAATCGATTGACACCTACAGAATGTTGGAAAACTGTACCTTTTTGCTATGTAAGCTTTGGCAATATGGTTCTCTGTAAACTTTCATGCCAATAAAGCATTTGAACTGAACTGAACTGAACTGAACTGAACTGAGAAACACAAACTGGAGAGAGGGAGAGAAACACACTGGGGAGAGAGAGAGACACACAAACTGGGGAGAGAGCGAGGGAAACACAAACTGGGGAGAGAGAGAGAAGCACAAACGGGAGAGAGAGAGAGAGAAACAAACTGGGGAGAGAGAGAGAGAAACACTAACTGGGGAGAGAGAGAGAAACACAAACTGGGGAGAGAGAGAGAAACAGAGACTGGAGAGAGAGAAATAAACTGGGGAGAGAGAGAGAAACACAAACTGGAGGGAGAGAGAGAAACACAAACTGGGGAGAGAGAGAGAAACACAAACTGGGGAGAGAGAGAGAGAGAAACAAACTGGGGAGAGAGAGAGAAACACAAACTGGGGAGAGAGAGAGAAACACAAGCTGGAGAGAGAGAGAAACAAACTGGGGGAGAGAGAGAGAAACACAAACTGGGGAGAGAGAGAGAAACACAAACTGGGGAGAGAGAGAGAAACACAAACTGGGGAGAGAGAGAGAGAAACACAAACTGGGGAGAGAGAGAGAGAGAAACACAAACTGGGGGAGAGAGAGAGAAACACAAACTGGGGAGAGAGAGAGAGAAACACACAAACTGGGGAGAGAGAGAGAGAAACACAAACTGGGGAGAGAGAGAGAGAAACACACAAACTGGGGAGAGAGAGAGAGAAACACAAACTGGGTGATGTGCCTCAATAATTCCCAGACTCGAAGTTAGCAGAACAAAAACAAGGCTTTTATTAACTTAGAACGTAAGACGTAAGAGAGAGAGATGTCTTCCTTCTGGAGACTGAGGCCAGACTGAACTAGCTTACAAGCGGGGCCAGGTATGGGCGGAGCCCTACGCACAGCACATTCCAGCACATTCCAGTATACAATACAGCACATTCCAGTACACAATACAATGAGGTCTGGGGGAAGGGAAATGACACTGAAACCGATCTCAGTCACAGGCAGTGGTGAATGGAATATTTCATCACACTGGGAAGAGAGAGAAACACAAACTGGGGAGAGAGAGAGAAACAAACTGGGGAGAGAGAGAGAAACACAAACTGGGGAGAGAGAGAGAAACACAAACTGGGGGAGAGAGAGAGAAACACAAACTGGGGAGAGAGAGAGAGAAACACACAAACTGGGGAGAGAGAGAGAGAGAAACACAAACTGGGGAGAGAGAGAGACAAACTGGGGAGAGAGAGAGAACAAACTGGGGAGAGATAGAGAAACAAACTGGGGAGAGAGAGAAACAAACTGGGGAGAGAGAGAAACACAAACTGGGGGAGAGAGAGAGAAACACAAACTGGGGTGAGAGAAACACAAACTGGGGAGAGAGAGAGAAACAAACTGGGGAGAGAGAGAGAAACAAACTGGGGAGTGAGCCTCAAACTTGGGAGAGAGAGAGAAACAAACTTGAGAGAGAGAGAGAAACAGACTGGGGAGAGAGAGAAACAAACTGGGGAGAGAGAGAAACACAAACTGGGGGAGAGAGAGAAACACAAACTGGGGAGAGAGAAACACAAACTGGGGAGAGAGAGAGAAACACAAACTGGGGAGAGAGAGAGAAACAAACTGGGGAGAGAGACACAAACTTGGGAGAGAGAGAGAAACAAACTGGAGAGAGAGAGAGAAACAAACTGGGGAGAGAGGGAGAGAAACACAAACTGGGGAGAGAGAGAGAAACACAAACTGGGGAGAGAGAGAGAAACACAAACTGGAGAGAGAGAGAGAAACAAACTGGGGAGAGAGAGAGAGAAACACAAACTGGGGAGAGAGAGAGAAACAAACTGGGGAGAGAGAGACACACAAACTGGGGAGAGAGAGAAACACAAACTGGGGAGAGAGAGACACACACAAACTGGGGAGAGAGAGAGAAACACACAAACTGGGGAGAGAGAGGATCACAAACTGGGGAGAGAGAGACACAGACAAACTGGGGGAGAGAGAGAAACACAAACTGGGGAGAGAGAGAGAGAAACACAAAGTGGGGAGAGAGAGAGAAACACAAACTGGGGAGAGAGGGAGAGAGAAACACAAACTAGGGAGAGAGAGAAAAACTGGGGAGAGAGAGAGAGAAACACAAACTGGGGAGAGAGAGAGAAACACAAACTGGAGAGAGGGAGAGAAACAAACTGGGGAGAGAGGGAGACACACACAAACTGGGGAGAGAGAGAGGGAAACACAAACTGGGGAGAGAGAGAGAAGCACAAACGGGAGAGAGAGAGAGAAACACAAATTGGGGAGAGAGAGAGAAACTGGGGAGAGAGAGAAACACAAACTGGGGAGAGAGAGAGGGAACCACAAACTGGGGAGAGAAAGAGAGAAGCACAAACAGGAGAGAGAGAAGCACAAACGGGAGAGACGGAGAGAAACAAACTGGGGAGAGAGAGACACACACACAAACTGGGGAGAGAGAGAGGGAAACACAAACTGGGGAGAGAGAGAGAAGCACAAATGGGAGAGAGAGAGAGAAACAAACGGGGGAGAGAGAGAGAAACACAAACTGGGGAGAGAGAGAGAAACACAAACTGGAGAGAGAGAAAGAAACTGGGGAGAAAGAGAGAAACACAAACTGGAGGGAGAGAGAGAAACACAAACTGGGGAGAGAGAGAGAAACACAAACTGGGGAGAGAGAGAGAGAGAAACAAACTGGGGAGAGAGAGAGAAACACAAACTGGGGAGAGAGAGAGAAACACAAGCTGGGGAGAGAGAGAGAAACACAAACTGGGGAGAGAGAGAAACACAAACTGGGGAGAGAGAGAGAAACAAACTGGGGAGAGAGACACAAACTTGGGAGAGAGAGAGAAACAAACTGGAGAGAGAGAGAGAAACAAACTGGGGAGAGAGGGAGAGAAACACAAACTGGGGAGAGAGAGAGAAACACAAACTGGGGAGAGAGAGAGAAACACAAACTGGAGAGAGAGAGAGAAACAAACTGGGGAGAGAGAGAGAGAAACACAAACTGGGGAGAGAGAGAGAAACAAACTGGGGAGAGAGAGACACACAAACTGGGGAGAGAGAGAAACACAAACTGGGGAGAGAGAGACACACACAAACTGGGGAGAGAGAGAGAAACACACAAACTGGGGAGAGAGAGGATCACAAACTGGGGAGAGAGAGACACAGACAAACTGGGGGAGAGAGAGAAACACACAAACTGGGGAGAGAGAGGAACACAAACTGGGGAGAGAGAGAGACACACAAACTGGGGAGCGAGAGAGAAACACAAACTGGGGAGAGAGAGAGAGAAACACAAAGTGGGGAGAGAGAGAGAAACACAAACTGGGGAGAGAGGGAGAGAGAAACACAAACTAGGGAGAGAGAGAGAAACTGGGGAGAGAGAGAGAGAAACACAAACTGGGGAGAGAGAGAGAAACACAAACTGGAGAGAGGGAGAGAAACAAACTGGGGAGAGAGGGAGACACACACAAACTGGGGAGAGAGAGAGGGAAACACAAACTGGGGAGAGAGAGAGAAGCACAAACGGGAGAGAGAGAGAGAAACACAAACTGGGGAGAGAGGGAGAGAGAAACACAAACTAGGGAGAGAGAGAGAAACTGGGGAGAGAGAGAGAGAAACACAAACTGGGGAGAGAGAGAGACACACAAACTGGGGAGCGAGAGAGAAACACAAACTGGGGAGAGAGAGAGAGAAACACAAAGTGGGGAGAGAGAGAGAAACACAAACTGGGGAGAGAGGGAGAGAGAAACACAAACTAGGGAGAGAGAGAGAAACTGGGGAGAGAGAGAGAGAAACACAAACTGGGGAGAGAGAGAGAAACACAAACTGGAGAGAGGGAGAGAAACAAACTGGGGAGAGAGGGAGACACACACAAACTGGGGAGAGAGAGAGGGAAACACAAACTGGGGAGAGAGAGAGAAGCACAAACGGGAGAGAGAGAGAGAAACACAAACTGGGGAGAGAGAGAGAAACTGGGAAGAGAGAGAAACACAAACTGGGGAGAGAGAGAGGGAACCACAAACTGGGGAGAGAAAGAGAGAAGCACAAACAGGAGAGAGAGAAGCACAAATGGGAGAGACGGAGAGAAACAAACTGGGGAGAGAGAGATACACACACAAACTGGGGAGAGAGAGAGGGAAACACAAACTGGGGAGAGAGAGAGAAGCACAAATGGGAGAGAGAGAGAGAAACAAACTGGGGAGAGAGAGAGAAACACAAACTGGAGAGAGAGAAAGAAACTGGGGAGAAAGAGAGAAACACAAACTGGAGGGAGAGAGAGAAACACAAACTGGGGAGAGAGAGAGAAACACAAACTGGGGAGAGAGAGAGAGAGAAACAAACTGGGGAGAGAGAGAGAAACACAAACTGGGGAGAGAGAGAGAAACACAAGCTGGGGAGAGAGAGAGAAACAAACTGGGGGAGAGAGAGAGAAACACAAACTGGGGAGAGAGAGAGAAACACAAACTGGGGAGAGAGAGAGAAACACAAACTGGGGAGAGAGAGAGAAATACAAACTGGGGGAGAGAGAGAGAAACACAAACTGGGGAGAGAGAGAGAGAAACACACAAACTGGGGAGAGAGAGAGAGAGAAACACAAACTGGGGAGAGAGAGAGACAAACTGGGGAGAGAGAGAGAACAAACTGGGGAGAGATAGAGAAACAAACTGGGGAGAGAGAGAAACAAACTGGGGAGAGAGAGAAACACAAACTGGGGGAGAGAGAGAGAAACACAAACTGGGGAGAGAGAAACACAAACTGGGGAGAGAGAGAGAAACAAACTGGGGAGAGAGAGAGAAACAAACTGGGGAGTGAGACACAAACTTGGGAGAGAGAGAGAAACAAACTTGAGAGAGAGAGAGAAACAGACTGGGGAGAGAGATAAACAAACTGGGGAGAGAGAGAAACACAAACTGGGGGAGAGAGAGAAACACAAACTGGGGAGAGAGAAACACAAACTGGGGAGAGAGAGAGAAACACAAACTGGGGAGAGAGAGAGAAACAAACTGGGGAGAGAGACACAAACTTGGGAGAGAGAGAGAAACAAACTGGAGAGAGAGAGAGAAACTAACTGGGGAGAGAGGGAGAGAAACACAAACTGGGGAGAGAGAGAGAAACACAAACTGGGGAGAGAGAGAGAAACACAAACTGGAGAGAGAGAGAGAAACAA
The DNA here is from genome assembly GCF_052327205.1 of Somniosus microcephalus. Classification (NCBI taxonomy): domain Eukaryota; kingdom Metazoa; phylum Chordata; class Chondrichthyes; order Squaliformes; family Somniosidae; genus Somniosus; species Somniosus microcephalus. The sequence goes on along the minus strand of NC_140987.1, from coordinate 24,697,566 downwards.
ACTGGGGAGAGAGAGAGACACACACAAACTGGGGAGAGAGAGAGAAACAAACTGGGGAGAGGGAGACACACACAAACTGGGGAGAGAGAGAAACACAAACTGGGGAGAGAGAGACACACACAAACTGGGGAGAGAGAGAGAAACACACAAACTGGGGAGAGAGAGGAACACAAACTGGGGAGAGAGAGACACAGGCAAACTGGGGGAGAGAGAGAAACACACAAACTGGGGAGAGAGAGGAACACAAACTGGGGAGAGAGAGACACACACAAACTGGGGAGCGAGAGAGAAACACAAACTGGGGAGAGAGAGAGAGAAACACAAAGTGGGGAGAGAGAGAGAAACACAAACTGGGGAGAGAGGGAGAGAGAAACACAAACTAGGGAGAGAGAGAGAAACTGGGGAGAGAGAGAGAGAAACACAAACTGGGGAGAGAGAGAGAAACACAAACTGGAGAGAGGGAGAGAAACAAACTGGGGAGAGAGGGAGACACACACAAACTGGGGAGAGAGAGAGGGAAACACAAACTGGGGAGAGAGAGAGAAGCACAAACGGGAGAGAGAGAGAGAAACACAAACTGGGGAGAGAGAGAGAAACTGGGGAGAGAGAGAAACACAAACTGGGGAGAGAGAGAGGGAACCACAAACTGGGGAGAGAAAGAGAGAAGCACAAACAGGAGAGAGAGAAACACAAACGGGAGAGACGGAGAGAAACAAACTGGGGAGAGAGAGACACACACACAAACTGGGGAGAGAGTGAGGGAAACACAAACTGGGGAGAGAGAGAGAAGCACAAATGGGAGAGAGAGAGAGAAACAAACTGGGGAGAGAGAGAGAAACACAAACTGGGGAGAGAGAGAGAAACACAAACTGGAGAGAGAGAAAGAAACTGGGGAGAGAGAGAGAAACACAAACTGGGGAGAGAGAGAGAAACACAAACTGGGGAGAGAGAGAGAAACACAAACTGGGGAGAGAGAGAGAGAAACACAAACTGGGGAGAGAGAGAGAAACAAACTGGGGAGAGAGAGAGAAACAAACTGGGGAGAGAGAGAGAGAGAAACACAAACTGGGGGAGAGAGAGAGAAACACACAAACTGGGGAGAGAGAGAGAGAAACACAAACTGGGGAGAGAGAGAGAGAAACACAAAGTGGGGAGAGAGAGAGAAACACAAACTGGGGAGAGAGGGAGAGAGAAACACAAACTAGGGAGAGAGAGAGAAACTGGGGAGAGTGCTTTGTGCATTGAGTGCTGTTGGAGTTTTGCTAAGTGGGAGAAAAATCATTTAAGTGTATTTTGTGAATTTTAGTGTGTTAAGAAGTCAATTATTTGAAGTAAGTTTAATTTTTTAAGGGTTTTTTAAACTCTTGGGCAGTTTAAACAGGAAGTAGAATCCGGGTATAAAAGGGGAGGGGCTAGTGCGGTGCACGGAGTGCTTTGTGCATTGAGTGCTGTTGGAGTTTTGCTAAGTGGGAGAGTTCGGATAAGTGGGAGGTGAGGGTGTGTTTTTTGCTCTGTTTTGTTCCCCACTCCCAGGCTTAGACATCACTGCGGAGGCGGAGCAGCGAGACGAGTCAACCAAACAGGCTCCACAGACAGTATACAAGGAGGAGGTTGGTGATCAGCTGGTTGGTTGGTTTTCTTCCTTCTCTTCTCTTTCATACCTTTAAGTTGGTAAGTCCTATTGAATAGTGGTGTGATATTATCATATATATCCGGGCAGGGTCTTCATAACTAATAATAAGAAATTAAATTAATTATATAGAATGGAGCAGGTGATGTGTTACTGTTGCGAGATGTGGGAGCCGGTGAACCCCATTGAGGCTAACGGTGATTACATCTGCGACAAGTGTTTGCTGCTAGAGGAACTCAAGTTCCATGTTATGGAGCTTGAGACCGAGCTTCGGACACTGCGACACATCAGGGAGGGGGAGAAGTTCCTGGACTCTATGTTTCAGGAGATGGTCACACCTATGAAGTTAATTACTGCAGATGTAGTCCGTGGTCAGGGACAGGACGGTGTGACTACGAGTGAGGAAGGTACAGGGATCCAGGATGTAGTGTTGAAGGAGACGCAGCCCTTGTTCTTGTCCAGCAGGATCGAGGTTCTTACTCCCTGTGAGGGCGGGAGCGGGGACTGCAGGGAGGATGAGCAACCTGGCCACAGCACCGTGGTACAGGGGGCCATTCAAGTGGAGGGAGTAAAAAGAAATGTTGTAGTGGTAGGGGATAGTATCATTAGGGGGATAGATAGGGTTCTCTGCAGTCAAGAGCGGGAGTCCCGAAGGCTGTGTTGCCTGCCTGGTGCCAGGGTTAAGGACATCTCTTCTGGGCTGGAAAGAAACTTGCAGTGGGAGGGGGAGGATCCAGTTGTCGTGGTCCATGTTGGTACAAACGACGTAGATAGGACAAGGAAGACGGTTCTGTTAAAGGAGTATGAGCAGCTAGGGGTCAAATTAAAAAACAGAACCTCAAGGGTAATAATCTCTGGGTTATTACCTGAGCCACGAGCGAATTTGGCTAGGATAAATAAAATTAAAGAGTTAAATGCGTGGCTCAAAGACTGGTGTGGGAGAAATGGGTTTTGCTTCTTGGGACACTGGCACCAGTACTGGGACAGGAGGGAGCTGTTCTGTTGGGACGGACTCCACTTGGCCAGTGCTGGGACTAGAGTCCTGGCGAATCATATAACTAGGGCTGTAGAGAGGGCTTTAAACTAATTAGTGGGGGGGAGGTTTCTAGAGAGCAAATCATAGAAATGACAACAGAGAAGGTCATAGACTTAGGTAGCAGTGGGGGAATTAAAAAACAGAATGTGTCAGGAAGGGACAGAAGGTATGGAGTAAAAAGTAAAGTACTAAAAAGGGAAAAAACAGGAACTAAGTGTTACAAAACATATTTGAAAGTTCTTTATCTGAATGCACGTAGCATTCGTAACAAAATGAATGAGTTAACGGCACAAATAATGACATATGGGTATGATCTTGTGGCCATTACAGAAACATGGCTGCAGGGTGACCATGACTGGGAATTAAACATACCAGGTTATTTAACAATCAGGAAGGACAGGCAGGAAGGGAGAGGAGGTGGGGTGGCTATGTTAATAAAGGAAGGAATCACTATAATACAGAGAAATGATATTGGGTCAAAGGAGCAGGATAGTGAAACAGTTTGGGTGGAGGTAAGGAATAATAAGGGGAAAAAAACACTAGTGGGTGTAGTCTATAGGCCTCCGAACAGTTGCAACTCTGTTGGACGGAGTATTAATCAGGAAATAGTTGAGGCTTGTAATAAGGGAACAGCTATAATTATGGGGGATTTTAATTATCATATTAACTGGACAAATCAAATTGGGCAGAGCAGCCTTGAGGAAGAGTTCATTGAGTGTATTAGGGATGGGTTTCTTGAGCAGTATGTAACTGAACCGACCAGGGGGCAAGCAACCTTAGATTTGGTCCTGTGTAATGAGACAGGATTAATTAAAAATGTCCTAGTAAAGGATCCCCTTGGAATGAGTGACCATAACATGGTTGAGTTCCATATTCAATTAGAGGGTGAGAAGGTTGGATCTCAAACAAGCGTGCTGAGCTTGAATAAAGGAGACTATGAAGGTATGAGAGCGGAATTAATGAGAGTGGACTGGGAAAATAGATTAAAGGGTAAGACGGTACATGACCAGTGGTGTACATTTAAGGAGTTATTTTACAACTTCCAAGAAAAATATATTCCACTGAGGAAAAAAGGGTGTAAAAGAAAAGATAGCCATCCGTGGCTAAGTAAAGTAATTAAGGATAGTATCCGACTAAAAACAAGGGCATATAAGGTAGCCAAATCTAGTGGGAGGATGGAAGATTGGGAAGTCTTTAAAAGACAGCAAAAAATAACAAAAAGATTGATTAAGAAAGGGAAGATAGATTATGAAAGTAAATTAGCAAAAAATATAAAAACAGACAGTAAAAGTTTCTATAGTTATATAAAAAGAAAAAGGGTGGCTAAAGTAAATGTTGGTCCCTTAGAGGATGAGACCGGGAAATTAATGGTGGGAAACATGGAGATGGCAAAAACACTGAACAATTATTTTGTATCAGTCTTTACAGTAGAGGACACTAAGAATATCCCAACACTGGACAAACAGGGGGCTCGAGGGGGGGAGGAACTAAATACAATTAAAATCACTAAGGAAGTGGTACTTGGTAAAATAATGGGACTCAAGGCGGATAAATCCCCTGGACCTGATGGCTTGCATCCCAGGGTCTTGAGGGAAGTAGCGGTAGGGATTGTGGATGCATTGGTAATAATTTTCCAAAACTCACTGGACTCAGCAAAGGTCCCGGCAGATTGGAAAACTGCTAATATAACACCATTATTTAAAAAGGGTAGTAGGCAGAAGGCTGGAAACTATAGACCTGTTAGCCTAACATCTGTGGTTGGTAAAATGTTAGAGTCCATTATTAAGGAGACAGTAACGGGACATTTGGATAAACACAATTTAATAGGGCAAACTCAGCATGGTTTCATGAAGGGGAAGTCATGTTTAACAAATTTGCTTGAGTTTTTTGAGGAAGTAACATACAGGGTGGATAAAGGGGAACCAGTGGACGTAGTGTATTTAGACTTCCAAAAGGCATTTGACAAGGTGCCACACAAAAGATTATTGCTCAAGATAAAAAATCACGGGATTGGGGGTAATATTCTGGCATGGGTGGAGGATTGGCTATCTAACAGAAGGCAGAGAGTTGGGATAAATGGTTCGTTCTCAGATTGGCAACCAGTAACTAGTGGTGTTCCGCAGGGGTCAGTGCTGGGTCCCCAACTCTTTACAATCTATATTAACGATTTGGAGGAGGGGACCGAGTGTAACATATCAAAGTTTGCAGATGATACAAAGATGGGACGGAAAGTAGTGAGTGAGGAGGACATAAAAAACCTGCAAAGGGACATAGACAGGCTAAGTAAGTGGGCAGAGATTTGGCAGATGGAATACAATACTGGAAAGTGTGAAGTTATGCACTTTGGCAGGAAAAATCATAGAGCAAGTTATTATCTTAATGGCAAGAAACTGGAAAGTACTGTAGTACAAAGGGATCTGGGGGTCCTGGTGCACGAAACTCAAAAAGTTAGTATGCAGGTGCAGCAAGTGATCAAGAAGGCCAATGGAATGTTGGCTTTTATTGCTAGGGGGTTGGAATATAAAAACAGGGAGGTATTGCTGCAGTTGTACAAGGTATTGGTGAGGCCGCACCTGGAATACTGCATACAGTTTTGGTGTCCATACTTAAGAAAAGACATACTTGCTCTCGAGTCAGTACAAAGAAGGTTCACTCGGTTAATCCCGGGGATGAGGGGGTGGTCATATGAGGAGAGGTTGAGTAGATTGGGACTCTACTCATTGGAGTTCAGAAGAATGAGAGGCGATCTTATTGAAACATATAAGATTGTGAAGGGGCTTGATCGGGTGGATGCGGTGAGGATGTTCCCAATGATGGGTGAAACTAGAACTAGGGGGCATAATCTTAAAATAAGGGGCTGCTCATTCAAAACTGAGATGAGGAGAAACTTCTTCACTCAGAGGGTGGTAGGTTTGTGGAATTTGCTGCCCCAGAAAGCTGTGGAAGCTACATCATTAAATAAATTTAAAACAGAAATAGATAGTTTCCTAGAAGTAAAGGGAATAAAGGGTTATGGGGAGCGGGCAGGAAATTGGACATGAGTCTGGGTTCGGAATGGTCATGGCCCTGTGGGTAGTGGAGCGGGCCCAGGGGCCGTGTAGCCTTGTTCTGCTCCTACTGTGTTCTAATTCTGTTAGATTTCAGGAGATGGTTTTATTCCTGTTCCTGGCTGGGGTGGAGATCGCCTTTACAGAAGGTAAGTACTGTAGAAAATATAGGGACAGAGTGATCTCCTGGAAGAATTTCGATCGCCTAGATGGGTCGGAGAGGAATTTCCCAGATTTTTTTCTCCCAAATTGGCCATTGGGTCTTTATCTGGTTTTTCGCCTCTCCCGGGAGATCACATGGGTTCGGGTGGATGCAGAGTGATAGAAGATTTGAGGTTAGGATCAGATCAGCCATGATCTTATTGAATGGTGGAGCAGGCTCGAGGGGCCGATTGGCCTACTCCTGCTCCTATTTCTTATGTTCTTATGTTCTTATGTGATGTGCCTCAATAATTCCGAGACTCGAAGTTATCAGAACAAAAACAAGGCTTTTTTTAACTTAGAATGTAACACGTAAGAGAGAGAGATGTCTTCCTTCTGGAGACTGAGGCCAGACTGAACTAGCTTACAAGCGGGGCCAGGTATGGGCGGAGCCCTACACACAGCACATTCCAGCACATTCCAGTATACAATACAGCACATTCCAGTACACAATACAATGAGGTCTGGGGGAAGGGAAATGACACTGAAACCGATCTCAGTCACAGGCAGTGGTGAATGGAATATTTCATCACACTGGGGAGAGAGAGAAACACAAACTGGGGAGAGAGAGAGAAACAAACTGGGGAGAGAGAGAGAATCACAAACTGGGGAGAGAGAGAGAAACACAAACTGGGGGAGAGAGAGAGAAACACAAACTGGGGAGAGAGAGAGAGAAACACACAAACTGGGGAGAGAGAGAGAGAGAAACACAAACTGGGGAGAGAGAGAGACAAACTGGGGAGAGAGAGAGAACAAACTGGGGAGAGATAGAGAAACAAACTGGGGAGAGAGAGAAACAAACTGGGGAGAGAGAGAAACACAAACTGGGGAGAGAGAGAGAAACAAACTGGGGAGAGAGAGAGAAACAAACTGGGGAGAGAGAGAAGCAAACTGGGGAGAGAGAGAGAAACAAACTGGGGAGAGAGAGAAACACAAACTGGGGAGAGAGAGAGAAACAAACTGGGGAGAGAGAGAGAGACAAACTGGGGAGAGAGAGAGAACAAACTGGGGAGAGAGAGAGAAACAAACTGGGGAGAGAGAGAAACAAACTGGGGAGAGAGAGAAACACAAACTGGGGAGAGAGAGAGAAACAAACTGGGGAGAGAGAGAGAGACAAACTGGGGAGAGAGAGAGAACAAACTGGGGAGAGAGAGAGAAACAAACTGGGGAGAGAGAGAGAGAAAGACAAACTGGGGAGAGAGAGAGAAACACAAACTGGGGGAGAGAGAGAAACACAAACTGGGGAGAGAGAAACACAAACTGGGGAGAGAGAGAGAAACACAAACTGGGGAGAGAGAGAGAAACAAACTGGGGAGAGAGACACAAACTTGGGAGAGAGAGAGAAACAAACTGGAGAGAGAGAGAGAAACAAACTGGGGAGAGAGAGAGAGAAAGACAAACTGGGGAGAGAGAGAGAAACACAAACTGGGGAGAGAGAGAGAAACACAAACTGGAGAGAGAGAGAGAAACAAACTGGGGAGAGAGGGAGAGACACACAAACTGGGGAGAGAGAGAGAAACAAACTGGGGAGAGAGAGACACACACAAACTGGGGAGAGAGAGAAACACAAACTGGGGAGAGAGAGAGACACACAAACTGGGGAGAGAGAAACACACAAACTGGGGAGAGAGAGGAACACAAACTGGGGAGAGAGAGACACACACAAACTGGGGGAGAGAGAGAAACACACAAACTGGGGAGAGAGAGGAACACAAACTGGGGAGCGAGAGAGACACACAAACTGGGGGAGAGAGAGAGAGAAACACACAAACTGGGGAGAGAGAGAAACACAAACTGGGGAGAGAGACATGATGTGCCTCAATAAATCCGAGACTCGATGTTAGCGAAACAAAACAAGGCTTTTATTGACTTAGAATGTAACACACAGAGGAGAATGTATCTTCCATCCAGAGGTCTGCCGTACTGGATGTGCTGCAGGCTGGGCCAGCTTACATAGGAGCCAGGTATGGGCGGAGCCCTACACACAGTACAATACAATGGAAATGAAACTGAAACCAACCACAGTCACAGGCAGAGAAATACTGATGAGTGATGAATGGAATATTTCATCACATTCACCCCTTCTATAGATTTAGTCTGTTCGGGGGTTTGATACTCCTCTGCGACCGACGTGGCTGTTGTGGTGCCGCGGGTGTCGACTGGGTGTCCCCGGTGGCCTCCTGGGTCTCTGCCGGGGGTGCCGCCAGGGTTGTTGAAGGGGTAGTTGGTGGGGGTACCGTTGGTCGATGTTCTTCCGGGGGTGATGAAAGAGTAGTGGGTGGGTAAGAGTTGCTGTGGTCGTTGTTGCTGCTGTTGTCGTGGTTGTTGTCGTTACCGGCTGGGGCGACGTCTTTTATGGACACGGTGTCCTCCCTTCCATCGGCGTGCCGGACATACGCGTATTGGGGGTTGGCGTGGAGTAGGTGCACTGACTCCACGAGAGGGTCCGTCTTGTGGCCCCTCACATGCCTTCGCACGAATACCGGACCTGGGGTGGAGGGCCATGACGGCATGGATACGCCTGAGGTGGATTTCCGGGGAAAGCCAAACATTCGCTCGTGAGGCGTGGCATTAGTGGCAGTACACAATAGCGACCGTATCGAATGGAGCACATCTGGGAGGACTTCCTGCCAGCGGGAGATAGGGAGGCCTTTGGTCCTTAGAGCTAGAGTGACTGCTTTCCATACTGTCCCGTTCTCTCGCTCCACTTGACCGTTACCCCGGGGGTTGTAGCTGGTGGTACGGCTCGTGGCGATCCCCCTGGACAGCATGTACTGGCGTAGCTCTTCACTCATTAAGGACGCCCCCCTATCCGTATGGATGTAGCTCGGCATACTGAACAGGCAGAACAGGCTGTTGAGGCATTTAATGACCGTGGCGCTGGTCATGTCTGGGCAGGAGAAGGCGAATGGGAAACGAGAGTATTCGTCCACAATGTTCAGGAAGTAAACGTTGCGGTCGACGGACGGGAGGGGGCCCTTGAAATCTAAGCTGAGCCGCTCAAAGGGCCGTGTAGCTTTGATTAGGTGGGCTCTATCTGGGCGGTAGAACCGAGGCTTGCACTCAGCGCAAGTGCGACAGTTCCTGGTCAGGGACCGAACTTCCTCAATCGAGTAGGGTAAGTTGCGGGACTTTATGAAGTGCAACAGCCGCGTGACCCCTGGGTGGCAGAGGTCATTGTGGAGGGTCTGTAGCCAATCCCCGGTGGCGCTGGCACACATCCCTCATGAGAGGGCGTCAGGGGATTCGTTAAGGGCCCCTGGCCGGTAAATGATGTCATAATCGAAGGTGGAGAGCTCGATCCGCCACCTAAGAATCTTATCATTTTTAATCTTCCCCCTCTGTTTATTATTGAACATAAACGCTACCAACCACTGGTCGGTAAGTACGGTGAAGCGTTTGCCGGCTAGGTAGTGCCACCAGTGGCGCACTGCCTCCACGATGGCTTGGGCCTCCTTTTCTACGGCGGAGTGTCTGATCTCGGGCCCTTGGAGGGTCCTCGAGAAGAAAGCTACGGGCCGCCCCGCCTGGTTGAGGGTGGCCGCCAAGGCAAAGTCAGACGCATCACTTTCCACTTGAAAGGGAGTGTTCTCGTCCACTGCCTGTAGCGTGGCCCGCTCAATATCCTGCTTAATGCTTTTGAAGGCGGCATGGGCCTCAGCAGAGAGCGGAAAAGAGGATGCTTTCAAGACGGGGCGGGCTTTGTCGGAGTAGTTGGGGACCCATTGGGAATAATAAGAAAATAACCCCAGGCACCTTTTCAGGGCTTTGGGAGTGTTGGGCAGGGGCAGCTCCCGTAGGGGGTGCAATCGGTCGGGGTCTGGTCCGATTTCCCCATTCTCCACCACGCTGCCTAGTATGCAGAGTCGCGTGGTGTTGTAAACGCACTTGTCCTCGTTGTAGGTGAGGTTGAGTTTTTGTGCGGTTTTCAGGAACCTCTCGAGGTTCGAGTCGTGATCCTGCTGGTTGTGACCACAGATGGTGACGTTGTTGAGGTAGGGGAAGGTTGCCTGCAAGTGGTGGTCATCGACCATGCGGTCCATCTCCCTCTGGAAGACAGAGACCCCATTCGTCACCCCAAAGGGGACTCTGAGGAATTGGTAGAGGCGTCCGTTCACCTCGAAGGCGGTGTACGGGCGGTCCTCTGGTCTGATAGGGAGCTGGTGGTACGCTGACTTGAGGTCGATGGTGGAGAACACCCGGTTTTGGGCGATTTGGTTCACCATTTCTGATATGCGGGGTAGCGGGTAGGCGTCTAGTTGGGTGTACCTGTTGATCATTTGGCTATAGTCGATCACCATCCATTTCTTCTCGCTACCCCTTACCACCACCACTTGGGCGCGCCACGGGCTATTGCTGCGTTCAATAATGCACTCTTTCAGGAGCCTGTCTACCTCGGTCGCGATAAACCGCCTGTCCTCCCAGCTGTACCTCCTGCTTTTGGTCGCTATTGGCCGGCAGTTAGGGGTAAGGTTCGCGAATAGCGAAGGCGGCTTTACCTTCAGGGTAGCCCGACCGCACACTGTGAGGGGCGGCTGGGACCCACCGTAATTGAGCGTGATGCTTTGGTGGTTGCACTGGAAATCCAGGCCCAAGATCACGCTCGCACATAGATTCTTCATGATTAATACTTTAAAATTATCGTATACAGTTCCGTTAACGGACAATTGTACCGTGCAGTAACACATAATTGTCGATGTCTGGGTTTTATCAGCCATAGAGATGGTACCCCGAGTAGGGACCACCTTTAGGGAGAGTTGTTGTACCAGTTCAGGGTGGATAAAACTCTCCGTGCTTCCACTGTCAATTAAACATTTAACCCTGCACCCGTTTACCTCGATGTCCACCATTGATTTGGATAGCGGGTGCGGCCAGGTCTGGTCCACTGTGACCGATGCCACTGTAGGGCCCTGATCGAGACAAGATGGCGTCCACGCTGTCTGCTCACAAGATGGCGGACCCCACGAGGTCGGGCAAGATGGCGTCCAAGATGGCCGCTCCCACGGCGCACACGCGGCAGTGGCGGGTTTTCCGGCGGGGTTCCCTCTGCACACCTTCCCGAAGTGCCCCTTCTTACTGCACTTAAAGCAGGTGGTGCCTTTCGCTGGGAACAGGTTTCTGGTGTGCTTCGGCTGCCCGCAGAAGTAGCAGTTGGGTCCCCGATGCGTCGCGGCTGTCGTAGGGCTTCTGGGGGGAGAGCTGGGCCCCGACGGTGTCGGGCTGCCGGGCGGGGAAGATGCCTTCCAAGATGGCGGCGCCCTTGGTGCACACGTGGCGGCGTGGACGGCGCGGGCTGAAGAGTAGGCGTCCGAGTTTCTCTGGGCCACATCCAGGGATCGTGCTGTGTCCGCAGCCTGTTTCAGGTCCAATCCTGTTTTTTCCAGCAGTCTCTGCCGGATGTAAGTGGAGCTGAGGCCTGTGATAAAGGCATCGCGAACAAGCTCGTCAGTGTACACTGCGGCTTTTACATCTTGGCACTTGCAGTCTTTGCCAAGCGTTTTCAGGGTGCCTAGGAACTCCTCCACCGATTCCCCAGGTCGCTGTGCGCGAGTAGCGAGCAGATGCCTAGCATACACCTCATTCGTAGGCTGCTGGTAATGCGCCTTTAAGATGTCGCAGGCGGCCGGGTACGTGTCGGCGTCTTGGATGAGGGGGTAAACCTGGTGGCTTACCCAATTCCGCAGAATTCCGAGTTTCATACTCGCAGCGTCCGTAGTGTCTTTGACGGCTGCGGAATTGTCCAGGAAGAATTCCATACACATAAACCAGTGTCCGAAGCGTGCCGATGCACCCGAAGCATGCTGGTCCAAATCCAAACGTTCGGGTTTCAAGAGTTGATCCATTGTGTTGAAAATTAAGTCAATAAAATTGATGTGCCTCAATAAATCCGAGACTCGATGTTAGCGAAACAAAACAAGGCTTTTATTGACTTAGAAGGTAACACACAGAGGAGAATGTATCTTCCATCCAGAGGTCTGCCGTACTGGATGTGCTGCAGGCTGGGCCAGCTTACATAGGAGCCAGGTATGGGCGGAGCCCTACACACAGTACAATACAATGGAAATGAAACTGAAACCAACCACAGTCACAGGCAGAGAAATACTGATGAGTGATGAATGGAATATTTCATCACAAGACACAAACTGGGGAGAGAGAGAGAAACAAACTGGAGAGAGAGAGAGAAACAAACTGGGGGGAGAGAGAGAGAAGCACACAAACTGGGGAGAGAGAGAGAAACAAACTGGAGAGAGAGAGAGAAACAAACTGGGGAGAGAGAGAGGGAAACACCAACTGGGGAGAGAGACAAACTGGGGAGAGAAACACAAACTGCGGAGAGAGAAACACTGGGGAGAGAGAGAGAAATACAAACTGCGGTGGGAGGAAGACAGCAGCAGAGACTGTGGTGGGGGGATATCCTGTCAGTCTGTGACATGCACTGTTGTAGAATGGGTTTGATTGCGGGAGTCGGCTTTCCGAGGACTGAGCCTCACCTCAGGGATGGGGTGTGTGAGTCAGTGAATTGAATTGGGTTTCAGTTTGGTTTTATTTATTATTTTTATAACTTTGTAAAATGTCATTAGATTGTATGAAAGCTTTAGTTCCAACTTATTTCAATCAATTATGTTTTTTGTTGAATCAGTGATATTTACTTCGTATTTCTCATTGCGGTCGATATAGAAGAAACATCACAGGAATCGTTTTTAATTAGCCATTACTTATCCTTAAATCTTTCTATTGTGGCAAAGCCACCAACGGACTGCTGTATAAATGTATAACTGCCTTTAACAGAGTGCTACAGCACCTATGTTTGTTTACTGTATGTAAATAGCCGTTCTGGGTAAGCCCCAGAATCAGCGCGATGACGTCATCACGTTGGTCACGTGACGCCCCGAACGGCGGGAAACGTGATGACGTCATGACATCAGAGAGTGGGAGGTTCCCAACTCAGACCTCGTGAAACCAGCACCAGAAAAGACCTGTTGATTATTTCTCCTGCATGTAATTGTTTGTTCTCTAGTTTCTGTTAAACTTCGTTTTATTATCGGACTGACTCGACCTCAGTGCTTCAGTTAGGGATCTGACGATTCCTACACTATTTTGTTTTCTTTCATTTATAAATTATGTTATTAATCTCCCTACAAAAGAAAAAGTCAAATAAGAGGTTATTACACAAAATTAGGGCTCATGGGATTGGGGGTAATATAATAGCATGGATTGAGGATTGGTTAATGGATGGAAAACAGAGAGTTGGAATAAACAGGTATTTTTCGGGTTGGCAGGCTGTAACTAGCAGGGTACTGCACGGATCAGTGCTTGGACCTCAGCTATTCACAATCTATATTAATGACTTAGATGAAGGGATTGAGTGTAACGTATCCAAGTTTGCTGATGATACAAAGTTAGGTGGGAAAGTAAGGAGGAGGATGCAAAGAGGCTGCAGAGAGATGTAGACAGGTTGACTGAGTGGGCAAGAACATGGCAAATGGAATACAATGTGGGGAAGTGTGAAGTTATCCACTTTGGTCGGAAAAACAAAAAAGAATATTTTTTGAATGGTGAGAGATTGAAAAATGTTTGCATTCAGAGGGACCTGGGTGTGCTTGTACATGAATCATAGAAAGTTAACATGCAGGTACAGCAAGCAATTAGGAATGCAAATGGTATGTTAGCTTTTGTTACAAAGGGATTAGAGTATAAGAGTAAAGAAGTCTTACTACAGTTATACAGGGCATTGGTGAGGCCACACCTGGAGTACTGTGTACAGTTCTGGTCTCCTTACCTAAGGAAAGACATACTTGCCTTGGAGGGAGTGCAACAAAGGTTCACTAGACTGGTTCCTGGGATGAGGGGATTGCCCTATGAGGAGAGATTGAGTAGACTAGGCCTATATTCCTTAGAGTTTAGAAGAATGAGAGGTGAACTAATTGAAACATTCTTAAGGGGCTTGACAGGGTTAATGCTGGGAAAATGTTTCCCCTGGCTGGAGAATCTAGAACACGGGGTCACAGTCACAGAATAAGGGGTCGACCATTTAGGACTGAGAGGAGGAGAAATTTTTTCACTCAAAGGGTTGTGAATCTTTGGAATTCTCTACCCCAGAGGGCTGTGGATGCTCAGTCGCTGAGCATATTCAAGACAGAGGACGATAATTATGGGGAACGAAGGGATATGGGGATAGTGCAGGAAGGTGGAGATGAGGTAGAAGATCAGCCATGATCATATGAATGGCGGAGCAGGCTCAAATGGAACTTGAAGTGGGAGGGGAAAGATCCAGTTGTCGTGGTCCACGTAGGTACCAATGACATAGATAGGACTGAGAAAGAGGTTCTGCTGAGGGAGTATGAGCTGCTAGGGGCCAAATTAAAAAGCAGAGCCACAAAGGTAATAATCTCTGGATTACTATCTGAGCCACAAGCAAATTGGCATAGGGTCAATAAGATCAGAGAGTTGAATGCGTGGCTCAAGGATTGATGTGGGAGAAATGGGTTTCAATTCATGGGGCACTTGCACCAGTACTGGGGAAAGAGGGAGCTGTTCCGTCGAGACGGGCTTCACTTGAACCATGCTGGGACCAGTGTCCTGGCGGATCGAATAACTAGGGCGGTAGATAGGGCTTTAAACTAAATAGTGGGGGGAAGGGTTCACTTGAAGGGAAACTTAGAAAGTCAAGAGAAACGAGAAGGTAATTGTGATGAAATATATGCCTTCATCAGCCTATGTGTTTTACCTATGTGTTTCACCTGCTTGTATTGTGTGAACCGCCCCCTTTTGTTCCTATTGTGTGTATTGGCTACGCCCCTGTCTTTTGCCATATAAAGGTCTCAGGAGCTGGATGAGTCATTCCTACCAGATGCCCGATGTGGGAAGACCTGTAATGCTGCTATGTTCTTAGTGATTAAAAGCCTTAGTTGAATCCTTTAAATTCCTTGGCCTAGAAATTCGGTAGGCTTAGCGCCGCTTTTGAGGCACTAGAGGGCCTAGCGCCGGAGTTATGGCCAGTTTGGAAATTGAGTGGGTCCCTAAATCGGCGTTAGGCCGTTAGCGCTGCGCCGGCACCGATGACGTCATCGGTGTGCGCAGCGTCCCGGTTGCCATGGTAACCCGCCCGAACTCCGAAATTGACTTGCGGCCGCCTCGCCCGTGGCAGCCGCAAGCAACGTTCTGGCAGAGGTGCCTTACTGGACTTTGCGCCGGCGCATTAAAGGCCCCGCGGCGGCCGGCCGCTTTCCCGCCGGCTGCCTGGCCGCAGCTCCCTCCCCGGACTTCTCCCCCCCCCCCCCCCGGGACAGATGCAAACCCGGCACTTGTCCGAGGTGCCGGGCTCATTTTTACAATGATTTTCGCGGGCCGCGGCCGGGTGCAGGCAGCTCCTCCTTAAGGGAAGGAGGAGGCCTGCACTTCCCGAACCTGCCGCACTGCAGCGGGCGCCGCAGCGCCGGAATAGCGCCGCTATTCAGCGCGTAGCGCCAGTTTTCAGGCGCAAACAGCTTTCAGCAGCGCCGGCAGCTGTTTGGGCGCAGAACTAGTGAATTTTTGGCCCGCCCAGAGCGACTTAGCTCCGGCACTAACTTCCGGCGCTAAAGCCGTCGCTGCGCCAAAACCCAATTTCTAGGCCGATGTGTCTTCACTAACTCAAAGACAAGGGCCTAGAAATTGGGTTTTGGCGCAGCGACGGCTTTAGCGCCGGAAGTTAGTGCCGGAGCTAAGTCGCTCTGGGCGGGCCAAAAATTCACTAGTTCTGCGCCCAAACGGCTGCCGGCGCTGCTGAAAGCTGTTTGCGCCTGAAAACTGGCGCTACGCGCTGAATAGCGGCGCTATTCCGGCGCTGCGGCGCCCGCTGCAGTGCGGCAGGTTTGGGAAGTGCAGGCCTCCTCCTTCCCTTAAGGAGGAGCTGCCTGCACCCGGCCGCGGCCCGCGAAAATCATTGTAAAAATGAGCCCGGCACCTCGGACAAGTGCCGGGCTTGCATCTGTCCCGGGGGGGGGGGGGGTGGAGAAGTCCAGGGAGGGAGCTGCGGCCAGGCGGCCGGCGGGAAAGCGGCCGGTCGCCACGGGGCCTTTAATGCGCCGGCGCAAAGTCCAGTAAGGCACCTCTGCCAGAACGTTGCTTGCGGCTGCCACGGGCGAGGCGGCCGCAAGTCAATTTCGGAGTTCGGGCGGGTTACCATGGCAACCGGGACGCTGCGCACACCGATGACGTCATCGGTGCCGGCGCAGCGCTAACGGCCTAACGCCGATTTAGGGACCCACTCAATTTCCAAACTGGCCATAACTCCGGCGCTAGGCCCTCTAGTGCCTCAAAAGCGGCGCTAAGCCTACCGAATTTCTAGGCCATCAATTTTAATCACTAAAACACCAGGATGGATCAACTCCTGAAACCAGAGCGCTTGGATCTGGACCCCCATGCCTCAGACGCAGCCACACAGTTCGGACACTGGTTCCAATGCTTCGAATTTTTCATTGCAAACTCATCCACTGCCATAGCCGCAGCCGAAACCGCTACCGGAGACATGAAACTGGGAATCCTGCAAAACTGGGTGAGCCATCGGGTCTCCCCCCTCATCCAAGATGCCACCAGCTACGAGGAGGCCTGCACCATCCTGAAGGCCCACTACGCGCGGCCAATAAATGTGGTGTACGCCAGGCATCTTCTGACTACTCGCACGCAGCGGCATGGTGAGTCACTAGAGGACTTTATACTAAACCTAAAAGTACTGGGCAGAGACTGTAATTGTAAGGCCATGTCTGCCATCGTGTACACGGAGGAGCTGATTCGAGACTCCCTTATTGCGGGCCTCAGTTCAAATTATATTCGGCAGAAACTGTTTGAAAAGGAGGGACTGGACTTAAAACAGGCCATAGATATAGCGCGATCGCTGGATATGGCCCAGAGGAACTCTGAATCCTGTTCCCCTGGCCACGCGGCCCACTCCGCCTCGTGCGCGCTGTGGGGGCCGCCATCTTGGAAGCCATCTTCACCTCCCAGGTCTCAGGCCAGCCCAGCACCATCGGAGCCCCAGCCTCCACCCAGGAGCCCCACTACTACCGCAATGCATCGGGGCCCGAAATGCTACTTCTGCGGCCAGGACAAACACTCCAGGCATCTGTGCCCAGCGAAGGGCACCACCTGTTTTAAATGCGGGAAGAAAGGACATTTCAGCAAAGTTTGCAGAGGGAACCCCGCCTCCAACTCCACCACCGCCGCGTGCGCGCTGTGGGAGCGGCCATCTTGGAAGCCATCTTGTCCACCCTCATGGAGTCCACCATCTTGCCCCGACTACACGGACCTCCAGGACCCACTGGTGGCCTCGGTCACAGTGGATCAGTCCAGACCGCATCCGTTGTCTAAATCGATGATGGACATAGAGGTAAACGGGAACAAGGTTAAATGCTTGATTGACTGCGGGAGCACCGAAAGCTTTATTCATCCTAGCCTGGTAAAACGACTTTCACTAACGATAGTCCCCACACAGGGCAAAATCGCCATGGCCGATAAGACTCATACCTCAAAAATTACAGGTTTCTGCGCGGTTATGTTGTCGGTGAAAGGCAATGATTACAGAGATTTTAAATTATTGATAATGCCAGATCTCTGTGTGAGCGTGATCTTGGGTCTGGACTTCCAGTGCCACCACCAAAGTATCACGCTTACCTACGGTGGGTCCCAGCCGTCCCTCACAGTGTGCGGTCTGGCTACCCTGAAGGTCAAGCCACCCTCTCTGTTCGCCAACCTCGCACCCAACTGTCGACCCATAGCGACCAAGAGTAGGTGGTACAGCTGGGAGGACAGACGGTTCATTGCGTCGGAAGTAGAAAGACTCAAGCGGGAAGGTATCATCGAATGCAGTACCAGCCCGTGGCGCGCCCAGGTAGTAGTAGTTAAGGGTAGCGAAAAGAAGCGGATGGTGATAGATTATAGCCAGACGGTTAATCTATACACCCAGCTAGACGCCTACCCTCTGCCCCGCATTGCGGATATGGTTAACCAAATCGCGCAATACCGGGTGTTTTCCACCATCGACCTAAAATCGGCATACCACCAGCTCCCCATTAGGCCAGAGGACCGTCCATACACCGCCTTCGAGGCGAACGGACGTCTCTACCACTTCCTCAGAGTCCCCTTTGGGGTAACGAACGGGGTCTCGGTCTTCCAGCGGGAGATGGTCCGCATGGTCGATGAGAACCAGTTAACAGCCACCTACCCATACCTAGACAACGTCACCATCTGTGGCCACGACCAGCAAGACCACAACTCGAACCTCGCGAGATTTCTGAAGACCGCCCTCAGGCTCAATCTCACCTACAACGAGGATAAGTGTGTCTTTAGCACCACGCGCCTCTGTATCCTGGGCTGCGTGGTGGAAAACGGGGAAATCGGTCCGGACCCCGACCGATTGCGCCCCCTACGGGAGCTACCCCTACCAAACAACCCCAAGGCCCTGAAAAGGTGCCTGGGGTTCTTCTCCTATTACGCCCAATGGGTCCCCAATTATTCTGACAAGGCCCGTCCCCTCCTGAAATCAACGTCCTTCCCACTCACGGCCGAGGCCCACGCCGCCTTCAACAGCATTAAACACGACATTGAGAAGGCCGCGCTGCGGGCAGTGGACGAAAACATCCCTTTCCAGGTCGAAAGCGATGCGTCCGACTTCGCTTTAGCAGCCACCCTCAACCAGGATGGGCGGCCCGTAGCCTTTTTCTCAAGAACCCTCCAAGGGCCCAAGATCAGGCACTCCTCGGTAGAGAAGGAGGCCCAGGCCATAGTGGAGGCAGTGCGGCACTGGAGGCACTACCTAGCCGGCAAACGCTTCACCCTGCTTACCGACCAGCGGTCGGTAGCCTTCATGTTTAACAACAAACGGAGGGGGAAGATCAAGAACGACAAAATTCTCAGGTGGCGGATCGAACTCTCCACGTTTGAGTATGACATAATATATAGGCCGGGGGCCCTCAACGAATCCCCCGACGCCCTATCACGAGGGATGTGTGCCAGCATCCAAGGGGACAGGCTACAGGGCCTCCACAATGGCCTCTGCCACCCGGGGGTCACCCGGCTATTCCACTTTATAAAATCCCGTAACCTGCCCTATTCCATCGAGGAGGTCCGGTCTATGACCAGGGACTGCCGCACTTGTGCGGAATGCAAGCCCCGTTTTTTCAGGCCCGACCGAGCCCACCTGATCAAAGCTACACGGCCATTCGAGCGCCTGAGCTTAGATTTCAAGGGACCACTCCCCTCCACCGACCGCAATGTGTACTTCCTCAACATTGTGGACGAGTACTCCCGCTTCCCATTCGCCTACCCCTGCCCAGATATGACCAGTGCCACGGTCATCAAGTGCCTCGGCAACCTGTTTTGCACGTTCGGCATGCCCAACTACATCCACACTGACAGGGGGGCATCATTCATGAGCGATGAACTGTGCCAATACCTGCTGTCAAAGGGGATAGCCACGAGTCGGACCACTAGTTATAACCCCCGGGGTAATGGGCAAGTGGAGAGGGAGAACGCGACAGTGTGGAAGGCGGTCACCTTAGCACTAAGGTCTAAAGGCCTCACCACCTCCCGCTGGCAGGAGGTCCTCCCAGACGTACTCCACTCGATAAGGTCGCTACTGTGTACTGCTACTAACGCCACTCCTCACGAGAAGATGTTTGTTTTTCCCCGCAAATCAACCTCAGGAGTATCCCTACCCTCGTGGCTCTCCGCCCCAGGGACAGTCCTGTTGCGGAAACATGTGAGGGGACACAAAACGGATCCCCTCGTGGAGGCAGTACACCTACTCCACGCAAACCCACAGTACGCGTACGTCAAGCACGCCGACGGGCGTGAAGACACCGTGTCCATAAAGGACCTCGCCTCGGCAGGAAGCGACGACGACGACCCATCACCACCACCCCCAGAAGAACCTCCACCATCCCCAGAGGTATCCTCACCACCCCCAGCAGTACCTGCAACAACCCCAGCACATGGGTATGCCCAGGAGGGCACCACGGACTCCCGGTCGGAACCCGAGGTACTGTTGCGACGTTCAGGAAGGACTATCACAACCCCGGACAGACTAAATCTGTAGAAGGGGTGAATGTGATGAAATATATGCCTTCATCAGCCTATGTGTTTCACCTGCTTGTATTGTGTGAACCACCCCCTTTTGTTCCTATTGTGTGTATTGGCTACGCCCCTGTCTTTTGCCTTATAAAGGTCTCAGGAGCTGGATGAGTCATTCCTACCAGACGCCCGATGTGGGAAGACCTGTAATGCTGCTATGTTCTTAGTGATTAAAAGCCTTAGTTGAATCCTTTAAATTCCTTGTCTTTGAGTTATTGAAGGCACATCAGTAATAGTGCAGGGTAACGATAGGGGTAATGATAACCAGATTGTGACAGGAGGAGACAGAGCATACAAACATAAGCGTGCACCAGCAAATAGTTTCAGAGTAGGTAAAAATGATATAAAGAAAAAATTTAAAGCTCTTCATCTGAATGCACGCAGCATTCATAACAAGATAGATGAGTTGACGGCATAAATAGAAATAAGTGGGTATTAGAGAGATATGGTTGCAAGGTGACCAAGGCTGGGAACTGAATATTCAGGGGTATTTGACATTTCGGAAGAAACATAGAAGATAGGAGCAGGAGTAGGCCATTCGGCCCCTCGAGCCTGCTCCGCCATTCAATGCGATCATGGCTGATCATCCAAATTCAGTACCCTGCCCCTGCTTTCTCCCCATATCCCTTGATCCCCTTAGCCTTAAGAAATATATCTAACTCCTTCTTGAATACATTTAATGAATTGGCCTCAACTGTCTTCTGTGGTAGAGAATTCCACAGGTTCACCACTCTCTGGGTGAAGAAATTCCTCCTCATCTCAGTCCTAAATGGCTTACCCCTTATCCTTAGACTGTGACCCCTGGTTCTGGACTCGCCCGCCATCGGGAACAGCCTTCCTGCATCTAGTCTGTCTAGTCCTGTTAGAATTTTATAAGTTTCAATGTGAACCCCTCTCATTCTTCTAAACTCTAGCGAATATAAGCCCAATCGACCCAATCTCTCTTCATACGTCATTCCTGCCATCCCAGGTATCAGTCTGGTGAATCTTCGCTGCACTCCCTCTATGGCAAGAACATCCTTCCTCAGATAAGGCGACCAAAACTGCACACAATACTCAAGGTGTGGTCTCACCAAGCCCCTGTACAACTGCAGCAAGACACCCTTGCTCCTGTACGTGAATCCTCTCGCTATGAAGGCCAGCGTACCATTTGCCTTCTTAACTGCCTGCTGCACCTGCATGCTTACCTTCAGCAACAGGATAGGCAGAAAGGAAAAGGAGGTGGTGTAGTTCTGTTAATATAAAGGATGAGATCAGTGCAGTGGTGAGAAATGATATTGGCTCAGAAGATTAGGATGTAGAATCAATTTGGGTGGAGTTAAGAAATAGTAAGGGAAAGAAGTCACTGGTGGGAGTACTCTATAGCTACACTGTAGGACAGAGTATAAATGAAGAAATAATAGAACTTGTAAGAAAGGTACTGTGATAATCATGGGCAATTTTAATCTTCATTTAGATTGGACAAATCAAATTGGCAAGGGTAGCCTTGAGGACAAGTTCATAGAGTGTATTCGGGATGGTTTCTTTTAACATTATGTTGCTGAACCAACCAGGGAGAAGGCTATTTTAGATCTGGTAATGTGTAATGAGATAGGATTAATTAATGATCTCAAAGTAAAGGATCCTCTAGGGAAGAGTGATCATAGCATAATAGAATTTCAAATTCAGCTTGAGTGTGAGAAACTTGGGTCTGAAACTAGTGTCCTAAACTTAAATAAAGGCAATTGCAAAGGTATGAAGACAGAGTTGGCTAAAATAGACTGGGAAAATAGATTAAAGTGTAAGACGGTAGATAAGCAGTGGCAGACATTTAAGGAGATATTTTATAACTCTCAGCAAAAGTTTATTCCAGTGAGAAAGAAAGACTCTACTCGAAGGATGAACCATCCGTGGCTAACTAAGGAAGTTAAGGATGGTATCAAATTGATAGAAAAAGGCATACAATGTTGCAAAGATTAGTGGTAGGCCAGAGGATTGGGAAATTTTTAGAAACCAGCAAAGGATGACAAAAAAATAAAGAGAGAGAAGATAGATTATGAAAGTTAAACTAGCAAAAAATATTAAAACAGACAGTAAGAGCTTCTACAGGTATATAAAAGGGAAGAGAGTAGCTAAAGTAAACGTTGGTCCCTTGGAAGATGGGACTGGGGAATGAATAATGGGAAACAGGGAAATGGCAGGGGCTTTGAACAAATATTTTGTATCGCTCCACGGTAGAAGACACTAAAAGCACCCCAATAATAATTGAAAATCAAGGGGCTATAGGGAGGAAGAAGCTTAAAACAATGACTATCACTAGAGAAAAAGTACTAGGCAAACTAATGGGACTAAAGGCTGACAAGTCCCCTGGACCTGATGGCCTGCATCGTAGGGTCTTAAAAGAAGTGGCTGCAGAGATAGTGGATGCGTTGGTTGTAATCTTCCAAAATTCCCTGGATTCTGGAGAGGTCCCAGCGGACTGGAAAACCGCAAATGTAATGCCACTATTCAAGAAAGAAGGGAGACAGAAAGCAGGAAACTACAGGCCAGTTAGCCTAACATCTGTCATTGGGAAAATGCTGGAATCCATTATTAAGGAAGTAATAGCAGGACATTTAGAAAATCATAATACAATCAAGCAGAGGCAACATGGTTTTATGAAAGGGAAATCGTGTTTGACAAATTTACTAGAGTTCTTTGAGAATGCAACGAGCAGGGTGGATAAAGGGGAACCAGTAGATGTAGTGTATTTGGTTTTCCAGAAGGCATTCGATAAGGTGCCACATAAAAGGTTACTGCACAAGATAAGAGCTCACGGGGTTGGGGGTAATATATTATGGGGTAGGTTTCGCCATGAAAAATGAACTGGTCGGGCATCTCAGAGACTCCCCTAGTGGTATAAACGAGCGTCTCATGACTCTTCGACTCACCCTAGCCCGAAACCAGTGTGCTACGGTCATCAGTGCGTACGCCCCAACACTGGAAGCCACAGACGAGACCAAAGAGGAATTCTACTCCAGCCTCGAACAATCCCTTTCCCAAGTCCCAACGGGCGACAAGCTGATCCTCCTTGGCGACTTCAACGCCAGAGTTGGAAAGGACACAGACCTCTGGAGAGGTGTGATCGGCAGAGAGGGGGTAGGGAAAGCCAACTCCAATGGTACCCTCCTCCTGTCAAAATGCTTAGAACATGGCCTCGTCATAACCAACACCTTGTTCCATCAGAGAGACAAGTACAAGACTTCATGGCAACACCCTCGTTCCAAGCACTGGCATCTGCTGGACTACGTCATCGTCTAAGCGAGGGACCGCAAGGACGTCCGCATCACCCGCGCCATGACAGAAGCTGATGACTGCTGGACAGACCACCGCCTAATCTGCTCTGTCATCTCCATCAATGTAGCCCCAAAACAGCGGCGGCAATAGAAACAATGCCGCAGGAAAATTAATGCTGGAGCACTCAAAGACCCCGCTAAGAAAGCCCTATTCAGCCTGCGCCTCACAAACAACCTGACGACTCCCAGTGATGCAGAGACACAGAGTGCCCACAGCGTCTGGTCTGCACTCAAGGCCTCCATAATCAGCACCTGTGAAGAGACACTCGGTCACTCAACCAGGAAACACCAAGACTGGTTTGACGAGAATGACCAGGAGATCCAGGAGCTAATAAGCCGCAAGTGCAAGGCATTTCTGATCTGGAAACAGCAACAGAACTCGAGAGCAAGAAAGCAGCTCTACAGAAGCCTGGAGGCCGAGGTCCAACAAAAAACTCGCGACCTAAAGAACAGATGGTGGGTGGAGAAAGCACAGGAGATCCAGCAGCTAGCCGACAACCATGATGTGCGTGGATTCTTTAGCGCAGTCAAGACCATCTACGGCCCAAGCACCCAAGGCCCTTCCCCACTGCGAGCCAAGAACGGAGAGGTACTCATCAAAGACAGGGAAGCAGTCAGTGCCCGCTGGAAGGAGCACTTTGAAGATCTCCTTAACCACGACTCTGTCTTGGACATGAGTGTCCTCAACTCCATCCCACAGCATGCTACCCGCCACCATCTCAGCACAATCCCAGCCCGGCATGAGGTTGAAAAGGCCATCCGACAACTGAAGAACAACAAGGCCTCAGGAGCAGATGGAATCCTCACTGAGGCACTAAAGCATGGCGGAGAAGCACTACTGGCGTGAATTCATGAACTAATTTCTCTTACCTGGAAGGAGGAGAGCATAGAAACATAGAAACATAGAGATAGGAACAGGAGTAGGCCATTCGGCCCTTCGAGCCTGCTCCGCCATTCAATGAGATCATGGCTGATCTTCGTCTGAGATCATAGCTGATCTTACCAGTTCAGTACCCCGTCCCCGCCTTTTCTCCGTAACCCTTAATCCCCTTAGCCTTCAGAAATATATCCAATTCTCTCTTGAAAATATTTATTGAATTAGCCTTCACAGCCCTCTGTGGCAGGGAATTCCACAGGCTCACCACTCTTTGAGTGAAGAAATTCTTCCTCATCTCTGTTTTAAATGATTTGCCCGCTATTTTTAGACTGTGGCCCCTGGTTCTGTGCTCCCCTGCCATTGGAAACATTCTCTCTGAATTCAGCCTGTCCAGGCCTGCCATAATTTTATATGTTTCGATGAGATCCCCTCTCAATCTTCTAAACTCCAGTGAGTACAAGCCCAAACTATTCAATCTCTCCTCGTAGGTCATTCCCGCCATTCCAGGTATCAGCCTGGTGAATCGCCGCTGCACTCTTTCCATGGCAAGAACATCCTTCCGCAGATGGGGCGACCAAAACTGTACACAATACTCCAGATGCGGTCTCACCAGCACCTTGTACAGCTGTCGTAAGGTATCCCTATTCCTATACTCGAACCCCCTTGATATGAAGGCCAACATACCATTTGCCTTCTTAATCGCCTGTTGCACCTGCATGCTCTCCTTCAGTGACTGGTGCACAAGAACACCCAGGTCCCTCTGCACTTCCCCATCTCCCAATCTATTGCCATTTAGATAATAATCCACCCTCCTGTTTTTACCCCCAAAGTGGATAACCTCGCATTTATCCACATTATAGTGCATCTGCCACGTATCCGCCCATTCCCCCAACCTGTCCAAATCGCACTGTAGCCTCCTGACATCCTCATCAGAGCCCACCCCTCCTCCTAGTTTAGTGTCGTCAGCGAATTTGGAAATATTGCATCCAATTCCCTGATCCAGATCATTTATATATATTGTGAACAGCTGGGGTCCCAGGACAGATCCTTGCGGCACCCCGCTGGTCACTGCCTGCCACTCCGAAAACGAGCCGTTTATTCCAACTCTCTGTTTTCTATCCGCCAGCCAGTTCTCTATCCACGTTAATACTTTGCCCCCAATCCCATGAGCCTTAATTTTGCATGATAATCTTTTGTGTGGAACCTTATCGAAGGCTTTCTGGAAGTCAAGGTACACCACATCCACTGGCTCTCCCCCATCTATTTTACCAGTTACTTCCTCAAAAAATTCCAGCAGATTAGTCAAACACGATTTACCCTTTGTAAATCCATGTTGACTCTGTCC
This sequence comes from Somniosus microcephalus, assembly GCF_052327205.1. Lineage (NCBI taxonomy): Eukaryota > Metazoa > Chordata > Chondrichthyes > Squaliformes > Somniosidae > Somniosus > Somniosus microcephalus. The sequence goes on along the minus strand of NC_140987.1, from coordinate 24,672,007 downwards.
GATCCTTTCCCCATTTGTCAAGTGCTCCGCTATTTTATCCTTAATAATGGACTCTAGCATTTTGCCCACAACCGATGTAAGGCTTACTGGTCTATAATTCCCTGCTTTCTCTCTACCCCCCTTTTTAAATATTGGGGTAACATTAGCTACCCTCCAATCCATGGGTACTGTTCCCGAGTCAATGGAGTTCCGGAAGATGATCCTTAGAGCATCTGCTATCTCCAGGGCCACCTCCTTAAGTACCCTAGGATGTAGTTTATCAGTCCCCGGGGATTTGTCGGCCTTCAGTCCCCTCAACTTACCCAACACCATATCCCTAGAGATACTAATTTCTGTCAGCTCCTCCCTCTCATTAGTCCCTATGTTTGTCGATATTCCTGGGAGGTTATTTGTGTCCTCCTTTGTGAATACAGAACCAAAGTATGAGTTTAATTGGTCTGCCATTTCCTTATTCTCCATTATATATTCTCCCGAATCGGACTGCAAGGGACCGACTTGGGATTTTACCAGTCTTTTCCTCCTGATATACCGATAAAAGCTTTTGCAGTCTGTCTTTATGTTTGCTGCAAGTTTACTTTCGTATTCTATTTTCCCCTTCCTGATTAATCCCTTTGTCCTCTTTTGCTGTATCCTGTACTGCCCCCAATCTTCCGGTCTGGTGCTTTTTTTTGCCAGTTGATATGCCCTTTTTTTTGATTTTATGCTGTCCCTAATTTCCCTCGTTATCCACGGTTGAGTCACCTTTTTAGGTTTATTTTTATGCCAAACCGGTATAAACATGTTCTGGAATTCTTCCATTCTATCTTTGAATGCTTGCCATTGTCTATCCACTGTCAATCCCCCCAGAAACACCACCCAATCAATCTTACCCAATTCCCGTCTCATACCCTCGTAATTCCCTTTATTTAAGTTCTGGACCTTAGTCTCTGATTCAATTTCCTCACTCTCCATCTCGACTGAGAGCTCGATCATATTATGATCGCTCTGACCCAAGGGGCCTCGTACAAGAAGATTGCTGATAAGTCCCTTCTCATTGCACAATACCCAGTCTAAAATGGCCTGATCTCGAGTCGGCTCCTCGACATATTGGTCCAGATAACCGTCCCGAAAACATTCCAGGAATTCCTCCTCCTCATGCCAGGGGATCTCAGAGATGCCGTAATTGTGCCCATCTTCAAGAAAGGTAACAAGTCCGATTGTGGTAATTACAGACGAGTTTCCCTGCTATCTGCCACAGGGAAAGTCATCGCAAGAACCCTCCTCAATCGCCTTCTCCCAGTGGCCGAAGAGCTCCTCCCAGAGTCGCAATGCGGATTCCGCCCACTAAGGGGCACAATGGACATGATCTTCACCGCACGTCAATTACAAGAGAAATGCAGGGAACAGCACCAACCACTGTACATGGCCTTCTTTGATCGCACAAAGGCCTTCGACACTGTCAACCGTGAGGGATTATGGAGTGCCCTCCTCAAATTCGGCTGCCCTCAAAAGTATGTCACTATCCTCCGCCTGCTTCACGATGACATGCAAGCCGTGATCCACCACAGACCCAATTCACGTACGAACCGGGGTCAAGCAAGGCTGTGTCATCGCACCAACGCTCTTCTCAATCTTCCTTGCTGCAATGCTCCATCTCACCCTCAGTAAGCTCCCCACTGGTGTGGAGCTAATTTACAGAACAAACGGGAAACTGTTCAACCTCCGTTACCTCCAGTCCAGGTCCAAGGTTGTCCCATCCTCTGTCGTTGAATTACAGTATGCAGACGATGCTTGCGTCTGCGCTCACTCGGAGGTCGAACGCCAAACCATCGTAAACAACTTTACCGAAGCATACGAGAGCATGGGCCTTACACTAAACATCTGTAAGACAAAGGTCCTCTACCAACCTGCCCCCGCCACACAGTGCTGCCCCCCGATTATCAAAATCCACGACAAGGCCTTGGACAACGTGGACCACTTTCCATACCTCGGGAGTCTACTGTCAACAAGGGCAGACGTCGACGACGAAGTCCAACACCGCCTTCAGTGTGCCAGTGCAGCCTTCGGTCGCCTGAGGAAGAGAGTGTTTGAAGACCAGGACCTCAAACCCGGCACTAAACTCATGGTCTACAGGGCAGCAGTGATACCTGCTCTGCTGTATCCCTCAGAGACATGGACCATGTACAGCAGGCACCTCAAAGCACTGGAGAGGTACCACCAACGCTGCCTCTGCAAGATCCTGCAAATCCATTGGCAGGATAGGCGCACCAACGTCAGTGTTCTTGCTGAGGCCAACATCCCCAGCATCGAAGCTCTGACCACGCTCAATCAGCTCCGATGGACGGGTCACATTGTCCGCATGCCCGATACAAGACTCCCAAAACAAGCGCTCTACTCAGAGCTCCGGCACGGCAAGAGAGCCCCAGGTGGGCAGTGGAAACTCTTCAAGGACACCCTCAAAGCCTCATAAGAACATAACATAAGAACATAAGAAGTAGGAGCAGGAGTAGGCCATACGGCCCCTCAGGCCTGCTCCGCCATTCAATAGGATCATGGCTGATCCGAACCTAGACTCACGTCCACATCCCTGCCCGCTCCCCATAACCCTTAATTCCCTTATCAGCTAGGAAACTGTCTATCTCCGTTTTAAATTTATTTAATGTCGCAGCTTCCACAGCTCTTTGAGGTAGCAAATTCCATAGATTTACTACCCTCTGAGTGAAGAAGTTTCTCCTCATCTCAGTTTTGAAACGGCAGCCCCTTATTCTAAGATTATGCCCCCTAGTTCTAGCCTCACCCATTAGTGGAAACATCCTCCCCGCATCCACCCGATCAAGCCCCCTCACAATCTTATATGTTTCAATAAGATCGCCTCTCATTCTTCTGAATTCCAATGAGTAGAGGCCCAACCTACTCAACCTTTCCTCATAAGTCAACCCCCTCATCTCCGGAATCAACCGAGTGAACCTTCTCTGAACTGCCTCGAGAGCAAGTATATCTTTTCTTAAATATGGAAACCAAAACTGCACGCAGTATTCCAGGTATGGCCTCACCAGTACCCTGTATAACTGCAGCAAGACTTCCCTGCTTTTACACTCCATGCCCCTTGCAATAAAAGCCAAGATTCCATTGGCCTTCCTGATCACCTGCTGCACCTGTATGCTAACCTTCTGTGTTTCATGCACCAGGACCCCCAGATCCCTTTGTACTGTAGCACTTTGCAGTTTCTTTCCATTTAGATAATAACTTGCTCTTTGATTTTTTCTGCCAAAGTGCATAACCTCACACTTTCCAACATTATATTCCATCTGCCAAATTTCTGCCCACTCACTTAGCCTGTCTATGTCCTTTTGCAGGTTATTTACGTCCTCCTCACTCACTGCTTTCCCTCCCATCTTTGTATCGTTGGCAAACTTGGATACGTTGCACTTGGTCCCTTCCTCCAAATCGTTAATATAGATTGTAAAGAGTTGGGGTTCCAGCACTGACCCCTGCGGAACACCACTAGTTACTGATTGCCAACCCGAGAATGAACCATTTATCCCAACTCTCTGTTTTCTGTTAGATAGCCAATCTTCCACCCATGCCAGTATATTACCCCAATCCCGTGATTTTTTATCTTGTGCTGTAATCTTTTGTGTGGCACCTTGTCAAATGCCTTTTGGAAGTCCAAATACACCACATCCACTGGTTCCCCTTTATCCACCCTGTTTGTTACGTCCTCAAAGAATTCGAGCAAATTTGTCAAACGTGACTTCCCCTTCATAAAACCATGCTGACTCTGTCCCATTAAATTATGCTTATCCAAATGTCCTGTTACTGCTCCCTTAATAATGGACTCCCACATTTTACCAACCACAGATGTTAGGCTAACTGGTCTATAGTTTCCAGCCTTTTGTCTACCTCCCTTTTTAAATAAGGACATTACATTAGCCTCCTTGAAAAAGTGCAACATCCCCACCGACACCTGGGAATCCCTGACCCAAGACCGCACAAAGTGGAGGAGAAGCATCCGGGAAGGCGCTGAACACCTCGAGTCTCTTCGCCAGGAGCAAGCGGAAGCCAAGCGCAAGCAGCGCAAGGAGCGCACGTCAAACCAAGCACCCCACCCACCCACCCCTTCAACCACCGTCTGCCCCACCTGTGACAGAGACTGTAGGTCCCGCATTGGACTCATCAGTCACCTGAGAACTCATTTTTAATGTGGAAGCAAGTCATCCTCAGTTCCGAGGGACTGCCTAAGAAGAAGAAGAAGAATATATTAGCATGGATAGAGGATTGGCTAACTAACGGAAAACAAAGAGTCGGAATAAATGGGTCATTTTCCAGTTGGCAAACTATAATTAGTGGGGTGCCACAGGGAGCAGTGCTGGGGCCTCAACTATTTACAATCTATATTAATGAATTGCATAAAGGGACCACGTGTACTGTAGCCAAATCTGCTGATGATACAAAGATAGGTGGGAAAGCAAGTTGTGAGGAGGACATAAAAGGCTCGATTATGCCAGGCCGGAGGAGGCGGGATTGGAGGCGTGTGAGTTGTTAAAATCACCAAAAAATGGTGGGCGGGCCCGATCCCGCCTCCATCCCGCCGCCGAGCAATTTTCCCAAAAGCGTGTTTTCTGACCCCCTTTCCATCCCACCTCCAAGAGGCAGGATAGGCCCTTAAGGCCCTTAACAACCACTTAATAGCCTCTATAATCCCATTTTGAGAGGCCTTTCTGATTTTTAGTCATTCCCCCCATCCCTCACGCTGCCTCTGGAACATGCCAGGTAATGCTGGTGGCCTCACACGTGGATTGCTTACGAACAGCTGCAGCTCCACCTTTACAAAGATGTTTTCACCAATAATCATTTGCAGGTGGCAGAACTTTGCTGTTTCAGGTCTGGGGGAACTTTTAGCAGGCATACTCAGTGTTGTGGAAGTTTGGAGCCTGACACCCATCTCCAGTGTGACCTCCTGGGAAACCCCTCTCCCCACCTTGGCTGAGCGCTTCCTCAACTGAGGCATATACCAGAAGCATGGTGACCATTTAATTCCTTTCCTCCTGGACATCAGATTCAGACGAAGACCAGCCGCGGCAGCAGCAGAACCCTGAACAACAGCAGCACCAACAGCAGGAGCATCAACAGGAGCGCCAAGCTGCTAGTCACCCACCTGAAGATGCACAGGCCAGAAGTTGCCAGAGCGCGACGATATTGTTGCCCGGGATGCAAGGGAAGCACTCATGTTGGTCACATTTGCTTAGCCTGTACAATCAAACACTTTTGCCTCACACCTTCTTACCAGAGCATCGCCAATGGCCAAGAACCTGCATTTCCTATCACTCTGACCACCATACTGACAATTGCAAGTCGCTCTAAGCCCTCAATGTGGAAGTCCCATTTGCGAAATGACACAGGCCACAACTTAGCAGTTTGCCATCAGAATTTTTTATGACAACAAGCAACTGGTGGCATTTCAAAAATAAACACATTACACCCAAGTGACTACGCTTGTGACTACTTGTGCATTATCTTCCTCTTACGCGTGCTCCTACGTGGTGCTTCCCCTGTGGTTTCAGCAGATGTGGAGGCTCCTTGCTCACTTTCTTGCTGCTCCTGTCTCGACATTTTTGGCGGCTGTCCTCTGAAGTTGCGAACCTGTGAGGGCTCAGCAACAATCTGCTGCTCCTGCGGCTGTACAGGGGATGAGACGCCCATGTCAGTTGGGTGAGGGCTCTGGTGGGGCTCTGACCGAGGGCTTTGCAGTGGCATGGTCATTTGAGCACTTGGAGAGGAGACCCCACTTCCTTGTTATCTGCCACCAACATCCCTCTCATGGGTCAGCCCCACTTCAGAGCTAGCAAGTGGCTTGACAGCACCTTGCTGCACTTCAGGAGGGCCATGAGGACCCATTTCTGCACTGGAAGTCCTACTCCAGAGGACTTCCATGAAGGTCTGGTTTCTATGCTCAGTAGCTGACCATTGTTCCTCAAGAGATGCCAGTCTATTCTGAACAATGACCATGTTTTCTACACTCTGGCGACTTAGCTCCTCCATGGCCGTAGCCATCCTCTCCTCTACTGTAGCCATCATTTCCACAGAGGTTGCCGTCCTTTCCGTGGTGATGCGTTCATGCGACAATGCCTCCACAAAGGCTCTGCTCATGTTCACGATGGACTCCTCCATTTGCTCGACACTCGCAGCGACCCTGGAGACAAAACCTGCCAGAGACTCCTGCACCTGTTCCTGGAGTTCCAGCACCGCTCTCGTTCTGGATGGACCCGGAGGCACAGGGTTGACATGCAGCTGAGCTGAGCTGGGAGTGTCCTGCACCCTCTGACTAGGACGCTCCACTGCTGTCTCTGTCTCCACCGTCTGCTGATGCTCACTTGTGAGCTGCGATACACCAGGTGCCAACACTACTCGATCTCGCGAAGGTCCAACCGAGGTGTGAGTGTCTGCGCTGGTGCTGGGTGTGCTGAATTCTGCTGAGGCTGCACCCTCAGAGGTTGCAGCTTCCTCTGAGGAGTCTGGAAGCTCAGGCTCTTCTTCCTGGACAGTGGGGACGGGGGCTTTTGATGGTCCTGTGGGGGAGTAAAGGAAAGAGTTAGAGATGTGAGGTTAAGGTTACATGAACATGGAATAGTGCAGATGATCATAAGTCAATCTGTTAGAGCATTAGATTCATCACCAGTGATTCATGCAATGTCAATGAGAGAGATGCCAAACTATTCTGTCACCAGCTTGCTGCGATGCGCCCATCTGTCCAACCCCCACTTGGGAATACGCCTCGATCCCAGTGATTTTCAGGGCCGCCTCCTCCCAGGTGGCGAGCTGGCCTACTGAGGGTGGCCCTCATCCTGTCATGGCTCTTTCCCTCTTATTGTGGGCTCTCTTTTCCTGCAACACATAGAAACATAGAAGATAGGAGCAGGAGTAGGCCATTCGGCCCCTCAAGCCTGCTCCGCCATTCAATGAGATCATGGCTGATCATCCAAATTCAGTACCCTGTCCCTGCCTTCTCCCCATATCCCTTGATCCCTTTAGCCTTAAGAAATATATCCAACTCCTTCTTGAATATATTTAATGAATTGGCCTCTACTGCCTTCTGTGGTAGAGAATTCCACAGGTTCACCACTCTCTGGGTGAAGAAATTCCTCCTCATCTCAGTCCTAAATGGCTTACCCTTATCCTTAGACTGACCCCTGGTTCTGGACTCCCCCGCCATCAGGAACATCCTTCCTGCATCCAGTCTGTCCAGTCCTGTTAGAATTTTATAAGTTTCAATGAGATCCCCTCTCATTCTTCTAAACTCCAGCGAATATAAGCCCAATCGACCCAATCTCTCCTCATACGTCTTTCCTGCCATCCCAGGTATCAGTCTGGTGAATCTTCGCTGCACTCCCTCCATGGCAAGAACATCCTTCCTCAGATAAGGCGACCAAAACTGCACACAATACTCAAGGTGTGGTCTCACCAAGGCCCTGTACAACTGCAGCAAGACATCCTTGTTCTTGTACTCGAACCCTCTTGCTATGAAGGCTAACATACCATTTGCCTTCTTAACCGCCTGCTGCACCTGCATACTTTCCTTCAGCGACTGGTGCACAAGGACACCCAGGTCTCGTTGCACTTCCCCTTCTCCCAATCTATTGCCATTCAGATAATAATCTGCCTTCCTGTTTTTGACACCAAAGTGGATAACCTCGCATTTATCCACGTTATATTGCATCTGCCATGCTTCTGCCCAATCACCCAACCTGTCCAAATCATGCTGGAGTTTCTCGGCATCCTCCTCACAGCACACACGCCCACCCAGCTTTGTGTCATCTGCAAACTTGGAGATGTTACATCTAGTTCCCTCGTCTAGATCATTTATATATATTGTGAATAGCTGGGGTCCTAGGACCGATCCCTGCGGTACCCCACTAGTCACTGTCTGCGACTTGGAAAAAGAGCCGTTTATTTCAACTCTTTGCTTTCTGTCTGCCAACCAGTTCTTTATCCAAGTCAGTACCTTGCCCCCAATCCCATGTGCCTTAACTTTACACGCTAATCTCTTATGCGGGACCTTATCAAAAGCCTTCTGAAAGTCGAAATACACTGTGATGAAATATGTCATTCATCAGACTCTGTATTTAACTACATATATTGTATTGCCTGCTCCTGTGTTTTTACCTTGTATATTGTATATAGTGCACCGCTCCCTTTCTCCCCATTGGGTGTGTCGGCTCCGCCCATACCTGGCCCTACTTAAGACAAGCCCAGGCTTGTCTTGCAGCAGAACAGCAGAATGCGAGGTGAAGACACAGGCATCTTTCTTTGCTAATAAAAGCCTAGTTTTATCCAGTTAACTTTGAGCCTTGAAGTTATTTAGGCGCATCAATTTTATTAGCAAACTTTCAACGATGGATCAACTTTTGAAACCGGAACGCTTGGATTTGGACCCGCATGCTTCGGATGCATCGGCACGATTTGGACACTGGTTCCAGTGCTTGGAATTTTTTATGGCCAACTCCGAAGCCTTCACAGCCTCTAGAGCCACCGGAGATGTGAAACTCGGGATCCTGCAGAATCGGGTAAGCCACCGGGTTTTTCCACTCATCCAAGACACCGCCACCTACCTGGATGCCTGCAACATTCTAAAGGCCCACTATCAGCGGCCTACCAACGAGGTGTACGCCAGGCATCTGCTTGCTACCTGCACACAGCGACCCGGAGAGTCGCTAGAGGACTTTCTAGTCACCCTAAAAGTGCTTGGCAAAGACTGCAAATGCAAAGACGTGAAAGCCACGGTATACACAGGCGAGCTTATTCAGGATGCCTTTATCGCAGACCTTAGCTCTAATTACATCCGGCAGAGACTGCTAGAGAAAACGGGCCTAGATCTGACACAGGCTGTGGACACAGCGCGATCGCTGGATGTGGCTCAGAAGAACTCTGACTCCTACTCTTCAGGCCGCGCCGCCCACGCCGCCTCGAACGCACCAAGGGCGCCGCCATGTTGGAAGACATCTTCCCCGCCCGGTAGCCCAACACCGTCGGGGCTCTGCTCTCCCCCCAGAAGCCCTACGACCGCCGCGACGCATCGAGGCCCCAAATGCTACTTCTGCGGGCAGCCGAAGCACACCAGGAACCTGTGCCCGGCGAAAGGCACCACCTGCTGTAAGTGCGGTAAGAAGGGGCACTTTGGGAAGGTGTGCAGAGGGAACCCCGCAGGCAAATCCGCCACCGCCGCGTGCGCGCCGTGGGAGCGGCCATCTTGGATGCCATCTTGTCCGACCTCGTGGGGTCCGCCATCTCGCGAGCAGACATCGTGGATGCCATCTTACCCGGCCTCGTGTGGCCCACCATCTTGTCCCGATCAGGGCCCTACAGTGGCGTCGATCACAGTGGACCAGTCCAGACCGCACCCACTATCCAAATCGATGGTGGACATCGAGGTAAACGGGTGCAAGGTTAAATGTTTAATTGACAGCGGGAGCACGGAGAGCTTCATTCACCCTGGTCTGGTACAACGACTCTCTCTAACTATAGCCCCTACTCAGGGCACGATCTCTATGGCCGACAAAACCCAGATATCGACTATTGCGGGTTACTGCGCGGTACGATTGTCCGTTAAAGGCACTGTATATAATCATTTTAAACTGTTAATTATGAAGGATTTATGTGTGAGCGTGATCTTGGGCCTGGATTTTCAGTGCCACCACCAAAGCATCACGCTCAATTTCGGTGGGATCCAGCCGCCCCTCACAGTGTGCGGTCTGGCTACCCTGAAGGTAAAGCCGCCTTCGCTATTCGCGAACCTTACCCCTAACTGCCGGCCAATAGCGACCAAAAGCAGTAGGTACAGCTGGGAGGACAGGCGGTTTATCGCGACCGAGGTAGACAGGCTCCTGAGGGAGCGCATTATTGAAGGCAGCAACAGCCCGTGGCACGCCCAAGTGGTGGTGGTGAGGGGTAGCGAGAAGAAGCGGATGGTGATTGACTATAGTCAAACAGTCAACATCTATACCCAACTAGACGCCTACCCGCTACCCCGCATATCCGAGATGGTGAACCAAATTGCCCAATACCGGGTGTTCTCCACTATCGACCTCAAGTCAGCATACCACCAGCTCCCTATCAGACCAGAGGACCGTTCGTACACCGCCTTCGAGGCAAACGGACGCCTCTACCAGTTCCTCAGAGTCCCCTTTGGGGTGACGAATGGGGTCTCGGTCTTTCAGAGGGAGATGGACCGCATGGTCGATGACCACCACTTGCAGGCAACCTTCCCCTATCTCGACAACGTCACCATCTGCGGCCACAACCAACAGGACCACGACTCAAACCTCGCGAGGTTTCTGAAAACCACACAAAAACTCAACCTCACTTACAACGAGGACAAGTGCGTTTTCAACACCACGCGCCTCTGCATACTAGGCAGCGTGGTGGAGAATGGGGAAATCGGACCAGGCCCCGACCGATTGCGCCCCCTACGGGAGCTGCCCCTGCCCAACACTCCCAAAGCCCTGAAAAGGTGCCTGGGGTTATTATCGTATTATGCCCAATGGGCCCCCAACTACTCTGATAAAGCCCGCCCCCTCTTGAAAGCATCCTCTTTCCCGCTCTCTGCTGAGGCCCATGCTGCCTTCAAAAGCATTAAGCAGGATATTGAGCGGGCCACGCTACAGGCAGTCATAGAGTCATAGAGTTATACAGCACAGAAAGAGGCCCTTCGGCCCATCGTGTCTGCGCCGACCATCAATCCCTGTCCAGTCTAATCCCATTTTCCAGCATTTGGTCCATAGCCTTGTATGCAATGGCATTTCAAGTGCTCATCCAAATGCTTCTTGAATGTTATGAGGGTACCTGCCTCTACCACCCTTTCAGGCAGTGAGTTCCAGATTCCAACCACCCTCTGGGTGAAAAAGTTCCTCCTCAAATCCCCTCTAAACCTCCTGCCCCTTACCTTGAATCTATGCCCCCTTGTTATTGACCCCCCTACTAAGGGGAAAAGTTCCTCTTTATCTACCCTATCTATACCCCTCATCATTTTGTACACCTCAATCAGGTCCCCCCTCAGCCTTCTTTGCTCCAAGGAAAACAACCCCAGCCTGTTTAGTCTTTCTTCACAGCTGAGGCGCTCCATCCCAGGTAACATCCTGGTGAATCTTCTCTGCACCCTCTCCAAAGCAATCACATCCTTCCTATAGTGAGGCGACCAGAACTGCACACAGTACTCCAGCTGTGGCCTCACCAGCGTTTTGTACAGCTCCATCATAACCTCCCTGCTCTTATATTCTATGCCTTGGCTAATGAAGGCAAGTATCCCATATGCCTTTTTAACCACCTTATCTACCTGTTCCGCTGCCTTCAGAGATCTATGTACATGTACACCAAGGTCCCTCTGACCCTCTGTACTTCCTAGGGTCCTACCACTCATTGTGTATTCCCTTGCCTTATTTGTCCGTCCAAAATGCATCACCTCGCACTTTTCAGGGTTAAATTCCATTTGCCACTTTTCCGCCCATCTGACCAACCCGTTTATATCGTCCTGTAGCCTGAGGCTTTCCTCCTCGCAATTTACCACCCCACCAATTTTCGTGTCGTCTGCGAACTTACTGATCATACCTTTTACATTCTCATCCAAATCATTTATGTAGATCACAAACAACAAGGGACCCAGCACCGATCCCTGAGGTACCCCACTGGACACAGGCTTCCAGTCACAAAAGCAACCTTCGACCATCACCCTCTGCCTCCTGCCACTCAGCCAGTTTAGGATCCAACGCGCCAAGGCACCCTGGATCCCATGGGCTCTTACCTTCTTGACCAGTCTCCTATGCGGGACTTTGTCAAAAGCTTTACTGAAATCCATGTAAACCACATCCACAGCATTTCCCTCATCCACCCCCCTAGTCACCCCCTCGAAAAATTCAATCAGATTGGTCAGACATGATTTACCCTTGACAAAGCCATGCTGACTATCCCCGATTAATCCTTGCCTCTCCAAGTGGAGACTAATTTTGTCCCTCAGAATTTTTTCCAATAATTTCCCTACCACAGATGTTAGGCTCACTGGCCTGTAATTCCCTGGTTTATCCCTGCTACCCTTCTTGAATAATGGTACTACGTTAGCTGTTCTCCAGTCCTCTGGTACATCCCCTGTGGCCAGAGAGGTTCTGAAAATTTGTGTCAGAGCCCCTGCAATCTCCTCCTTTGCCTCACACAACAGCCTGGGATACATCTCGTCCGGGCCTGGGGATTTATCCACTTTTTGGCCTGCTAAAACCGCTAGTACCTCCTCCCTCTCGATGCTAATATGTTCAAGTATGTCACAGTCCCCTTGCCCGATTTCTATGTCTACATCGTCTTTCTCCATAGTGAACACAGATGCAAAAAATTCATTCAAAACCCCGCCTACATCATCTGGCTCTACACACAGATTGCCACTTTGGTCCCTAATGGGCCCTACCCTTTCCCTGGTTATCCTCTTGCCCTTAATATACTTATAAAACATCTTAGGATTTTCCTTTATTTTGCTCGCCAGTGTTATTTCATGGCCCCTCCTCGCCCTCCTAATTTCTTTTTTAAGTATGCCCCTGCACTTTTTATACTCCTCTAGGGCTTCCTCCGTCTTTAGTCTTTTGTAACTGCCAAAAGCCCCCCTTTTTTTCCTAATGCATTTTTGTATATCCCTTGTCATCCAAGGTTCCCTTTGCTTGTTGGTCCCACCCTTGACCTTTACAGGAACATGTTGGCGTTGTACTCTCTCTATTTCCCTTCTGAAAGTCTCCCACTGCTTTGATGTGGATTTTCCTATAAGTAGCTGCTCCCAGTCCACTTTGGCCAGATCCTGCCTTATCATATTAAAATCGGCCTTCCCCCAATTTAGAACCCTTATTTCCGGGCCGTCTTTGTCTTTTTCCATGACCACCTTAAATCTCACCGAATTATGGTCACTGTCGCCAAAATGCTCTCCTACTGACACTTCCACCACTTGCCCGGCTACATTCCCTAGAATTAGGTCCAGTACCGCCCCCTCTCTTGTAGGTCTTTCTACATGTTGGCTCAAAAAGCTCTCCTGGATGCACTTTAAGAATTCTGCACCCTCTAAGCCTTTCACACTCTGACTATCCCAATTAATATTGGGGAAGTTGAAATCCCCCACTATTATTACCCTATTATTTTCGCACTTCTCTGAGATTTGCCTACATATCTGTTCCTCTATCTCCCCCTGACTGTTTGGGGGCCTATAGTACACTCCCAGCAAAGTGCTTGCCCCCTTTTTGTTTTTAAATTCTACCCATATGGCCTCATTAGAGGAACCCGCTAATATATCATCCCTCCTTACAGCAGTAATTGATTCCTTAATTAATATTGCAACACCCCCTCCCCTTTTACACCCCACTCTGTCTCGCCTGAAGATTCTATACCCCGGAATATTGAGCTGGCGGTCCTGACCCTCCCTCAACCATGTCTCCGTGATAGCAACAATATCGTACTCCCATGTGTTCAACAACAACTTCAGTTCATCCACCTTATTTGCAAGACTCCTTGCATTAAAATAAATGCCTTCCAGCCTTGCCATATTCCCTTTTGCCTTCACATATTTGCACTGCCTTCCCAGCTGACTTGTTTTTTCCTCCGTATTTGGCTGTAAATCACCCCCTACTATAGTTCCACTCTGTATCCCATCCCCCTGCCAAGTTAGTTTAAACCCCCCCCAGCAGTGGTAGCAAACCTCCCCACAAGGATATTGGTCCCCCTCTGGTTCAGGTGTAAACCGTCCGACTTGTACAAGTCCCACCTTTCCCAGAAGCAGACCCAGTGATCCAGGAAACTAAAGCCCTCCCTCCTGCACCATCCCTTTAGCCACGCATTCATCTGTTCTATCTTCCTATTCCTATACTCACTAGCACGTGGCACCGGGAGTAATCCAGAGATTGCAACCTTTGAGGTCCTGCTCTTTAATCTTCCACCTAGCTCCCTAAATTCTTGCTGCAGGACCTCATCCCTCTTTTTACCTATGTCGTTGGTACCAATGTGGACCACGACCTCTGGCTGTTCACCCTCCCCTCCAGAATGCCCTGCAGCCGCTCAGTGACATCCTTGACCCTGGCACCAGGGAGGCAACAAACCATCCTGGATTCACATCTACGGCCACAGAAACGCCTATCTGTTCCCCTTACTATAGAATCCCCTACCACTATTGCTCTCCCACTCTTTTTCCTCCTTTCCTGGGCAGCAGGAGCACCCCCAGTGCCAGGCAGTTGGCTGCTGCTGCCTTCCCCTGGTGAGTCATCCCCCTCAACAGTATCCAAATCGGTATACCTGTTTGAGAGGGGAATGGTCACAGGGGTCTCCTGCACTACCTGCCTGCTTCTATTGCTCCGCCTGGTGGTCACCCATTTCCTTTCTTCCTGTGCAGCCCTTACCTGCGGTGTGACCAACTCACTAAACGTGTTATCCACGTCCCTCTCAGTGGACGAGGACACTCCCTTTCAAGTGGAAAGTGATGCGTCTGACTTTGCCTTGGCGGCCACCCTCAACCAGGCGGGGCGGCCCGTAGCTTTCTTCTCGAGGACCCTCCAGGGGCCCGAGATCAGACACTCCTCCGTGGAAAAGGAGGCCCAAGCCATCGTGGAGGCAGTGCGCCACTGGCGGCACTACCTAGCCGGCAAACGCTTCACCCTACTTACCGACCAGCGGTCGGTAGCGTTTATGTTCAATAATAAACGGAGGGGGAAGATTAAAAATGATAAGATTCCTAGGTGGCGGATCGAGCTCTCCACCTTCGAGTACGACATCATATACCGGCCGGGGGCCCTTAACGAATCCCCCGACGCCCTCTCATGAGGGATGTGTGCCAACGCCACCGGGGATCGGCTACAGACCCTCCACAACGACCTCTGCCACCCAGGGGTCACACGGCTGTTCCACTTCATAAAGTCCCGCAACTTACCCTACTCGATTGAGGAAATTCGGTCTCTGACCAGGAACTGCCGCACTTGCGCTGAGTGCAAGCCTCGGTTCTACCGCCCTGATAGAGCCCACCTAATTAAAGCTACATGGCCCTTTGAGCGGCTTAGCTTAGATTTCAAGGGCCCCCTCTCGTCCATCGACCGCAATGTTTACTTCCTGAACATTGTGGACGAATACTCCCGTTTCCCATTCGCCTTCCCCTGCCCAGACATGACCAGCGCCACGGTCATTAAATGCCTCAACTACCTGTTCTGCCTGTTTGGTATGCCAAACTATATCCACACGGATAGGGGGGCGTCCTTCATGAGTGAAGAGCTACGCCAGTACATGCTGTCCAAGGGGATTGCCACGAGCCGTACCACCAGCTACAACCCCCGGGGTAACGGTCAGGTGGAGCGAGAGAACGGGACAGTATGGAGGGCGGTCACTCTAACTCTAAGGACCAAGGGCCTCCCTATCTCCCGCTGGCAGGAAGTCCTCCCAGATGTGCTCCACTCAATACGGTCACTATTGTGTACCGCCACTAATGCCACGCCTCATGAGCTAATGTTTGTGTTTCCCCGGAAATCAACCTCAGGCGTACCCACACCGTCATGGCTCTCCACCCCAGGTCCGGTACTTTTGCGGAAGCATGTGAGGGGCCACAAGACGGACCCTCTCGTGGAGCCAGTGCACCTGCTCCACGCCAACCCACAATATGCGTATGTCCGGCACGCCGACGGACGGGAGGACACTGTGTCCATAAAAGACCTCGCCCCAGCCGGTAACAACAGCAACAACGACATTGACTACAACAACAACAGTAACAACGACAACAACCACAACAACTATTACCCACCCACTCCACCCACTATTCTTTCATCACCCCCGGAAGAACACCAGCCAACGGTACCCCCACCACCTACTCCTTCAACAACCCCGGTGGCACCCCCGGCAGAGACCCAGGAGGTCACCTGGGACACCCAGCCGGCACCCGCAGCACCGCAACCGTTACGTCGGTCACAGAGGACTATCACACCCCCGGACAGACTAAATCTGTAGAAGGGGTGAATGTGATGAAATATGTCATTCATCAGACTCTGTATTTAACTACATATTGCCTGCTCCTGTGTTTTTACCTTGTATTGTATATAGTGCACCGCCCCCTTTCTCCCAATTGGGTGTGTTGGCTCCGCCCATACCTGGCCGTACTTAAGACAAGCCCAGGCTTGTCTTGCAGCAGAGCAGCAGAATGCTAGGTGAAGACACAGGCATCTTTCTTTGCTAATAAAAGCCTAGTTTTATCCAGTTAACTTTGAGCCTTGAAGTTATTGAGGCGCATCATACACCACATCCACTGGTTCTCCCTTATCTATACTACCATTTACATCCTCAAAAAATTCCAGTAGATTAGTCAAGCACGATTTACCTTTTGTAAATCCATGTTGACTTTGTCCGATCCTGTCACTGTTTTCCAAGTTCTCTGCTATTACATCTTTTATAATGGATTCTAGCATTTTCCCAACTACCGATGTCAGGCTTACTGGTCTGTAATTCCCCGTTTTCTCTCTACCACCTTTTTTGAATAGTGGGGTAACATTAGCTACCCTCCAATCCATGGGAACTGTTCCAGAGTCTATTGAATTTTGGAAGATGACCAGCAATGCATCTACTATTTCTAGGGCCACTTCCTTAAATACCCTAGGATGTAGATTATCAGGCCCTGGGGATTTATCTGCCTTCAGTCCCGTCAATTTCCCTAACACCATTTCCCTACAAATACTGATTTCTTTCAGTTCCTCCCTCTCATTAGACCTTATGTTCCCAGACATCTCTGGGGGGTTATTTGTGTCCTCCTTTGTGAAGACAGAACCAAAGTATGTATTTAATTGGTCTGCCTTTTCTTTGTTCCCCATTATAAATTCCCCTGAATCTGACTGCAAGGGACCTATGCTTGACTTCACCAATCTTTTTCTCTTCACATATGTATAGAAGTTTTTACTGTCAGTTTTTATGTTCCCTGCAAGCTTACTCTCATACTCTATTTTCCCCCTCTTAATTAATCCCTTTGTCCTCCTTTGCTGAATACTAAACTGCTCCCAATCCTCAGGTTTACTGCTTTTTCTGGCCAATTTATATGTCTTCTCCTTGGATCTTATGCTATCCCTAATTTCCCTTGTTAGCCACGGTTGAGTCACCTTTTTTGATTTATTTTTATGCCAAACAGGGATGAACAAATTCTGTAGTTCATCCATGCGATCTTTGAATGTTTGCCATTATCTATCCACTGTCAACCCTTTGAATAACATTCCCCAATCAATCCTACCCAACTCGCGCCTCATACTATCATAGTTTCCTTTATTTAAATTCAGGACCCTAGTCTCTGAGTCAACTACTTCACTCTTCATCTTAATGAAGAATTCTATCATATTATGATCGTTCCGACCCAAGGGGCCTCGCACAACAAGATTGATAATTAATCCTTTCTCATTACATAATACCCAGTCTAAGATGGCCTGATCTCCAGTTGGTTCCTCGACATATTGGTCCAGGAAACCATCCCTTATATACTCCAGGAATTCCTCCTCCACAGTCTTGTTACTAATTTGGTTAGCCCAATCTATATGTAGATTAAAGTCACCCATGATTACTGTAATACCCTTGTTACATGCATCTCTAATTTCCTGTTTGATGCCGTCCCCTACATTACCACTACTGTTTGGAGGCCTATAGACAACTCCCACCAATGTTTTCTGCCCCTTGGTGCTTCTTAGCTCCACCCAGACTGATTCTACATCTTGATTTTCTGAGCCAATATCCTTTCTCACTATTGCTTTGATTTCATCTTTTACTAACAACGCCACCACACCTCCTTTTCCTTTTTGCCTGTCCTTCCTAAATATCGAATATCCTTGGATATTCAGCTCCCAGCCTTGGTCACCCTGCAGCCATGTCTCCGTAATCGCAATTATGTCGTATCCATTTACATCTATTTGCGCTGTTAATTTGTCTACTTTATTACGAATGCTTCGTGCAGTCAGATACAGTGCCTTTAGATTTGTCTTTCTAACATTTTTAAACATCTTAACATTTGTTTGTACTATGGCCCTATTTGTCTTATCACCATTTTTTCTTACCCGGACCCTATTTGTTAGTGCACTCTTTTGTTTGTACGCTCTGTCTCTTCCTGACACAATCTGGTTATCCTTAACCCAATCACTTACCTGCACTGCTTCCTTGTCTTTTCTCTTTAGCATTCTAGATTTCTCTCCAATGGGACCCTTCCCCCCTCACCTTATTTAGTTTAAAGCCCTATCTACCTCCCTAGTTATTCGATTCGCTAGACCTCTGGACCCAATATGTCTCAGGTAGTCCGTCCCAACGGAACAGCTCTCTCTTTCCCCAATACTGGTGCCAGTGCCCCATAGATCAAAATCCACTTCTCCCACACCAATCTTTGAGCCATGCATTCATCTCCCTGATCCTATTGACCCTATGCCAATTTGCTCATGGAGCTGGTAATAATCCAGAGATTATGACCTTTGTGGTTCTGCTTTTTAATTTTGTCCCTAGCTGCTCAAACTCTCTCAGCAGAACCTCTTTCTTTGTCCTACCTATGTCATTGGTACCTACATGGACCACGACAACTGGATCCTCCCCCTCCCACTCCAAGTTCTTCTCCAGCCCGGAGGAGATGTCCTTTACCCTGGCACCAGGTAGGCAACATAGCCTTCGGGACTCACACTCCTGGCTGCAGAGAACAGTGTCTATCCCCCTAACTATACTGTCGCCTACTACAACCACCTTCCTTTTTACTCCCCCCACTTAAACGGCTTCCTGTACCACGGTGCCGTGGTCAGTTTGCTCGTCCTCCCCGCAGTCCCCGCACTGGTCCACAAGGGTTGCCAGAACCTCGAATCTATTGGACAAGTGCAGGGACTGAGGCTCCTGCGATACTACCTCCTGGATCCCTGTACCTGCTTCACTCGCAGTCACACCCTCCTGTCCCTGACCACATATTTAATCTAAGGGTTGTGGCTGCCTCCTGGCGCAAAGTGTCCAGGTAACTTTCTTCCTCCCTGATGTCTCGCAATGTCTGCAGCTCGGACTCCAGCTCCTCAACTCAGAGCCGAAGTTCCTCGAGCCGCAGACACTTACCACAGATGTAGTCACCCTGGACAAAAATGTCCACAAGCTCCCACATATTGCAGCAGCAACACATCTCTGCTGATTTAAGTGAGTGGGCAAAACTTTGGCAGATGGAGTATAATGTGGGAAAATGTGAGGTTATCCACTTTGGTAGGAAAAATAAAAGAGCAAATTATTATTTAAATGGAGAGAGACTACATAATGCTGCGGTACAGAGGGATCTGGGGGTCCTCGTACATGAAACACAAAAAGTTAGCATGCAGGTACAGCAAGTAATTAGGTGGGCAAATGGAATGTTGGCCTTTATTACAAGAGGGATGGAGTATAAAAGTAGGGAAGTCTTGCTACAACTGTACAGGGCGCTGGTGAGACCACACCTGGAGTACTGCGTACAGTTTTGGTCTCCTTATTTAAGGAAGGGTATACTTGCATTGGGGGCAGTTCAGAGTCGATTCACTAGGTTAATTCCTGAGATGAAGGGGTTGTCTTATGAAGAAAGGTTGAGCAGGTTGAGCCTGTACTTATTGGAGTTTAGAAGAATGAGAGGGGATCTTATTGAAACATATAATATTCTGAGGTAGATGCAGGGAGAATGTTTCACCTTGTGGAGGAATCTGGAACTAGGGGGCACAGTTTCAGGATAAGGGGTCGCCCATTTAAAACAGAGATGAGGAGGAATTTCTTCTCTCAGAGGGTCGTGACTCTTTGGAATTCTCTACCCCAGAGAGCTGTGGAGGCTGAATATATTCAAAGCGGAGATAGTCATTTATTTGAGTTACAGGGGAGTCAAGGGTTATGGGGAGCGGGCAGGAAAGTGGCGTAGAGGCCAAGATCAGAACAGCCATGATCTTACTGAATGGCGGGGCAGGCTCGAGGGGCCGAATGGCTGACTCCTGCTCTTGTTTCTTATGTTCTTATTTTCGGGGCTTGGTGACATTGAGACACTCAACTAAGGTAAATGCAATAATATTTACAAACAGTGGGGAAATATCACGTGATTGAATGGCAGGTGAACAAATGTCAAATGATCAAATCCCCAGGAATACATCAAACCAGAGTGGGCAGCCTCCAACTGAAATTGCGGATCGGGTCTCAATGACTTCACTGGGCCCCCATCTATTTATTTAAGGGGGACCCCACTGTCCACCTGCCGGTGTCGTCGGACCCTGACATTGAAGTATCGATGCCAGAAACCTGACAGTTAAAATGGCGCCGGGCGGGAACTGTGTGGAAAGTGCACGAGCCCGACTCTAACCCCCTCGCACGGCCGGTGGCGTGAGTTAAAAATTGCCCACCTCCCTCTCAGCATTCCCTTTAAGCGTGGTCCGCGCCGCGCTCTGCAGCTCCCGCGCAGCCAGCTCACCGGCTTTCAGATAGGGGGAAAAAAACGCGCATGCGCGGCGTTTTGAAGGGGCCGCGCACCCAAAATAAAAGAAACGAAAGGGTACATTGCTCCCTGTGCCCTGGCGAAAAAGACTTCATCGGCATAAAGTTTGAAAGGTATAATGCTGCCCAACGAACCGCACAAAGGGCTTTCTGACATGATCCTTTGGCACTCAGCCTGACAGCAGCAGGAGGCTCAATTTCTGCCGATGCATTAGAGGTGGCCCCAGTCAACAGAGTAAACAGCAGCCTTTCGGATTTGACAGACCGTTGCTCCTTACTGTCGCTGACCCTTGTCAAGCAGCTGGCCCTCAGCAAATTGAACACACACACGGTTTAAAGGTTGTTTTTGATAGCTCCAGTGTAAAAACCTCTTCGGGGTGGTGCGGGGTGGGTGGGGGTGGGGGAGGAATTGATAAACCGTGGATGATGCGAGTGCCGTTTCCAGTCGGGATGTTTCCAGTAGGGTGATTCAGAGCACCCACCACATACATGCCGGCTGTCTCAGAGACTCAGAATTTATCATTTCACGTAATCAAGGCTGACATTCCCAATGCAGTGCTGAGTGAGCACTGCATTGTCAGAGGTGCCGTCTTTCGGATGATCCTCTTCTGCCCTCTCAGGTGGACGTAAAAGCTCCCACGCCATTATTTCGAAGAAGAGCAGGGTAGTTGTCCCCAGTGTCCTGGCCAATACTTATCCACAACCCACATCACCAATAAAAACGGGATGGTTTCCTGGACCAATATGTTGAGGAACCAACCAGAGTTCAGGCCATCTTAGACTGGGTATTATGCAACGAGAAAGGATAAATTAGCAGTCTTGTTGTACGAGGCCCCTTGGGTCGGAGCGATCATAATATGATCGAATTCTTCATTAAGATGGAGAATGAAGTAGTTGACTCAGAGACAAGGGTCCTCAATTTAAATAAAGGAAACTACGATGGTCTGAGGAGCGAGTTGGGCAGGATTGAGTGGGGAATGGCGCTCAAAGGGTTGACGGTGGATAGGCAATGGCAAACATTCAAAGACCGAATGGATGAGCTACAGAATTTGTTCATCCCAGTTTGGCGCAAAAATAAAACAAAAAAGGTGACTCAACCGTGGCTAACAAGGGAAATTAGGGATAGCATAAGATCCAAGGAGAGGACATATAAATTGGCTAGAAAAAGCAATAATCCTGAGGATTGGGAGCAGTTTAGGAGTCAACAAAGGAGGACAAAGGGATTAATTAAGAAAGGGAAAATAGAATATGAGAGTAAGCTAGCAGGGAACATAAAAACTGACTGCAAAAGCTTTTATAGATATGTGAAGAGAAAAAGATTAGTGAAGTCAAGCGTAGGTCCGTTGCAGTCAGAATCAGGGGAATTTATAATGGGAAACAAGAAAATGGCAGACCAACTAAATGCATACTTTGGTTCTGTCTTCACAAAGGAGGACACAAATAACCTCCCAGAGATGCCGGGGAACATAGGGTCTGATGAAAGCGAGGAACTGAAAGAAATCAGTATTTGTAGGAAAATGGTTTTAGGAAAATTGATGGGACTGAAGGCCGATAAATCCCCAGGGCCTGATGGTCTACATCCCAGGGTACTTAAGGAAGTGGCCCTAGAGATAGTAGATGCACTACTGATCATCTTCCAGAACTCGATAGACTCTGGAAAGGTACCCATGGATTGGAGGGTAGCTAATGTTACCCCACTATTCAAAAAAGGTGGTAGAGAAAAAGCGGGGAATTATAGACCGGTAAGCCTGACATCGGTAGTGGGGAAAATGCTAGAGTCTATTATAAAAGATGTAATAGCAGAGCACTTGGAAAGCAGTGACAGGATCGGGCAAAGTCAACATGGATTTACAAAAGGTAAATCATGCTTGACTAATCTACTGGAATTTTTTGAGGATGTAACTGGTAAAATAGATAAGGGAGAACCAGTGGATGTGGTGTATTTGGACTTTCAGAAGGCTTTCGATAAGGTCCCACACAAGAGATTAGCGTGCAAAATTAAGGCACATGGGATTGGGGGCAAGGTATTGACTTGGATAGAGAACTGGTTGGCGGACAGAAAGCAAAGAGTTGGAATAAACGGGTCATTTTCCGAGTGGCAGGCAGTGACTAGTGGGGTACCGCAAGGATCGGTCCTAGGACCCCAGCTGTTCACAATATATATTAATGATCTGGACGAGGGAATTGGATGTAATATCTCCAAATTTGCAGACGACACAAAGCTGGGCGGGAGGGTAAGCTGCGAGGAGGATGTCGGGAAACTCCAGTACGATTTGGACAGGTTGGGTGATTGGGCAGAAACATGGCAAATGCACTATAATGTGGATAAATGTGAGGTTATCCACTTTGGTGACAAAAACAGGAAGGCAGATTATTATTTGAATGGCAATAGATTGGGAGAAGGGGAAGTGCAAAGAGACCTGGGTGTCCTTGTGCACCAGTCACTGAAGGTAAGCATGCAGGTGCAGCAGGCGGTTAAGAAGGCAAATGGTATGTTGGCCTTCGTAGCAAGAGGGTTCGAGTACAGGAACAAGGATGTCTTGCTACAGTTGTACAGGACCTTGGTGAGACCGCACCTTGAGTATTGTGTGCAGTTTTGGTCACCATACCTGAGGAAGGACGTGCTTGCCATGGAGGGAGTGCAGCGAAGATTCACCAGGCTGATACCTGGGATGGCAGGAATGACGTATGAGGAGAGATTGTGTTGATTGGGCTTATACTCACGGGAGTTTAGAAGATTGAGAGGGGATCTCATCGAAACCTATAAAATTCTGTCAGGTCTGGACAGACTAGATGCAGGAAGGATGTTTCTGATGGCCGGGGAGTCCAGAACCAGGGGTCATAGTCAAAGGATAAGGGGTAAGCCATTTAGGACTGAAATGAGGAGGAATTTCTTCACCCAGAGAGTGGTGATCCTGTGGAATTCTCTGCCACAGAGGGCGGTGGAGGCCAGTTCATTAAATATATTCAAGAAAGAGTTGGCTATGTTTCTTGAGGCTGAAGGGATCAAGAGATATGGGGAAAAGGCGGGGACAGGGTACTGAGTTTGGATGATCAGCCATGATCACATTGAATGGCGGAGCAGGCTCGAAGGGCCGAATGGCCTACTCCTGCTCCTATCTTCGATGTTAAAACAGATTATCCAGTCATTATCATATTGCTGTTTGAGGGAGCTTGCTGTGTGCAAATTGGCTGCTGTGTTTCCTACATCACAACAGTGACTACACTCCAGAAAGTATTGGCTGTAAAGCAATTTGGACATCCTGAGGTCATGAGAGGCGCTATAAAAATGCAAGTTCCTCTCTTCAAAATAGCAGCTGTGGGATCTTCATCTGAGAGGGCTGCGGGGCTTCAGTTTAACATCTCATCCGAAAGACGGCTCCTCCGACCGTGCCGCACTCCCTCGGCACCGCACTGGGAGTGTCAGCCTGGATTACAGGCTCAGGTCTCTGGAGCGCGACTTAAACCCACCGCCATCTGACTCGGAGGCGAGAGGTGCTGCTGACTGAGCTGCAGCTGACCCTGGAGAAGCTCGGGGAGTGAGTGCGTTAGGACAGGAGCTGAGGTGAACACCTTGGGGAACATGTCGGAGCGGAACCAGGAGGTGGCAGTGCCGCAGAAATGGGCTGTGGAGGAAACCGGAGTGAGGGAAGGTGTTGAAGGAGGAAAGGAAGTGAAGGGACAGCAAGCGGTGGTTTGCTTGCGCACGATATCATTTCAACTAAAACTGAAAGCGGAGACAAAAGCAACAGAGTAGCATCCTAGGGCTGGATTTTGTCAATGGGGACGTGATGGAGGCGGGACTCCCACTTTTTAGGTTGTGGTCCCGCCTCCATCGATTTGTGGCCAGCCCACGTGATTTTCCCTTGATTGACCTTGTTAAGCCCGCCCAGCGGGCTCAGCAGGCCAATTAAGGGACACCCGGTTACAGGTGACGTCAAACGCTGACATTTCATCTGTCAAGAGCTTTTGACAGATGAAATATCAGCGTTTGACAGCTCTGTGAAGCTGTCAAACACTGACAATCTGACTTCTAACTTGAGTCCTTCTCCACAGACTCAGTTAGAAATCTCTCCAGAACAGAAAGCTGAATGCTGCAACTTTTGACAGCTCGCGGCCATTCTGCTTTCTGTGCCGGTGAAATGAGGGACTCCCGAGACCTGAAGGAAGGAAGCCTGCATTAGTAAGTAAAGGTAAGTAAAACTTATTTAAACACTTTACGCACACCAAACACACTTACCTCTGCACTCATGCACCCATCACTCACCTGAACACCGGACATCTCGAACCCTCCAAGTCCTTCAGCCCGACGGTCCACCTCGCTAACTTGGCGTGGTTTGGAGCCATCGGGCAGCCCACGCTTCAGGGATAAAAATAGGGATTAGGCTAAAAACTGCCTGTTAACCACCTGTAACAGGCAGTTAATTGGCACTAATCCCCTTCCCGCCTCAGGGAGGCGGCTCCCAGCACAGGTCGGGTACCCGCCTCCTGGGAAACGGGCATGGAGGCGGGTTGGGGGCGCGAATGGTTCATGCCCCTCGATTGTGCAATTTTCCCCCCACTCCTGCCTCCAAACCCGCCTCCACGGGGCTTGGAAATTCGAGCCCCTAGACTCCCAAAGCAGTGTGGGAGCACCTTCACCGCACGGACTGCAGCGGTTCAAGAAGAATGCGGCTCACCACCACCTTCTCGAGGGCAACTAGAGATGGGCAATAAAGGCCGGCCTTGCCAACGACGCCCGCGTTCTGAGAATGAATTAAAAGTAAGTGAATTCATGAGAGTTCTGAAAGACCTGTTCTTCTGCTTTATTGTTGTAACATTGAAAATGCAGAGCCAGTGAAAAGTGGTTTTGAAGCATTCGGCTATGATTAACAGTCTCTCCGTCATCCCAGCCAATCACCTCAGTGCACACATCAGAATGGCGTCAAATAATAAATTAACACAATATGTACAAAGAGTAACAGCCTTGACTCGGTGGTCCTTCTCCTGCCTCTGAGTCAGAAGCTGGAAGATGAAGCATTACTGCAAAGGTTAATCCAGGCTGATGCTTCAGAGCAGTAATCTTCTTCTGCTTCTTCCTTTGTTCGGTAGTAGCAAAGCAAATCAAATGTCAATATCTAAGTCGGATATCCAGGCCAAAGCTTCCGGTGTAACAGTGTGGATATCTTGTAGGCAGCCTGCGAATTTCCTCTGAGGGCAGTGCTCAATGATGTGCTCCAGGGTCTGATTAGGAGCTCCTCAGTCACATGATGGGGATGCTTTAATCTTCGGAGGTGGTTGATGGTCGTCCACTGTTTGCGAGGAAGGTTTGATCCTTTAGGTTGTACTGTGGAGTGCAGTGCAGTATTGAGGGAGCGCTGGACTGTCGGAGGTGCCGTTTCTCAAATCAATTGTTCTTTCTCAGGTAGGGGTAAAAGATCCCATGAGAACATAAGAACATAAGAAATGGGAGCAGAAGTCGGCCATTCGGCCCTTCGAGCCTGCTCCGCCATTCAATGAGATCATGGCTGATCTGCTGCGTCAACTCCATTCACCGGCCCTATCGCCATATCCCTTGATGCGCTTACCAGTCAGAAATCTATCAACATCTGTTTTGAATATACCCAATGACTGAGCCTCCACAGCCCTCTGGGTTGGAGAATTCCAAAGATTCACCACCCTCTGTGTGAAGAAATTTCTTCTCATCTAAGTCCTGAAAGGCCTACCCTTTATCCTGAGGCTGTGGCCCCTGGTTCTAGGCTTCCCAGCCAAGGGAAACATTCTCCCAGCATCCACCCTATTAAGCCCTGTAATAATTTTGTATGCTTCAATGAAATCCCCTCTCATTCTTCTGAATTCAAGAGAATACAGGCCTAGTTTATTCAATCTCTTCTCATACGACAGTCCCGCCATCCCAGGAATCAATCTCGTGAACCTTCGTTACACTCCCTCTATGGCAAGTATATTCTTCATTAGGTAAGGAGACCAAAATTGTACACAGTACTCCAGGTGTGGTCTCACCAAGGCCCTGTATAATTGGAGTAAGACTTCTTTACTCCTGTACTCAAATCCTCTTGTAATGAAGGCCAGCATACCATTTGCCTTCCTAATGGCTTGCTGCACCTGCACATTCACTTTCAGTGACTCATGTACAAGGACACCCAGGTCCCTTTGAGCATCTGCATTCCCAATCTTTCACCATTTAGGAAATACTCTACCTTTCTGTTTTTTCTACCAAAGTGGATAACTTCACATTTATCCACATTATATTCCATCTGCCATGTTCTCGCCCACTCACTGAGTCTGTCGAGATCCCCTTGAAGCCTCTTCACATCCTCTTCGCAACTGACACTGCCACCTAGCTTTGTATCATCAGTAAATTTGGAAATGTTACATTTAGTCCCCTCATCCAAATCATTGATATAGATTGTGAATAGCTGGGGCCCAAGCACCGATCCTTGTGATACCCCAGTAGTCACAGCCTGCCATCCTGAAAAAGACCCGTTTATCTCTACTTTTTGTTTTCTGTCTCTTAACCAATTCTCAATCCATGCTAGTATATTACCCCCAATTCCATGTGCCCTAATTTTGTTCACTAACCTCTTGTGTGGGACCTTATCGAAGGCTTCTGAAAATCCAGATACACCACATCTCCCGGTTCCCCTTTGTCTATTCCACTAGTTACATCCTCAAAGAACTCCAATAGGTTTGTCAAACAGGATTTCCCTTTCATAAATCCATGTTGACTCTGCCCAATCTTACTATTAGTTTCTAAGTGCCCAGTTATTGCATCCTTTATAATAGATTCCAGCATTTTCCCAACTACTGATGTGAGGCTTGTTAAGTCTGTGTGTTCCAGTTATGGTTAATATGAATCACTGCACACAGACCACAAGAATAACTTTAACAGGTCTTTACTAGTCGAAAGTCAGGGCTGAACTGAGCACAATATTATTACACTGTGCTTATATACCGGTGTGGTCACCACCGGTATTACGTATACAGCAGCCAAAGAAAGTAGTACCTTTCTTAAGGTGGACCAGGCTTAAGTTCTCTTAAGGTGGAACAGGTTACATACACCACAATCCTCCCTTTTTAGCTTAACAGTCATATCCCCAAATAAACATAACATATATACATATATAACTTCAGGTATAACAGTTCAAAGGTTCAGGCCTAGAAATTCACTGGCCTTAGCGCCGCTTTTGAGGCGCTAGAGGGCCTAGCGGCGAAGTTATGGCCAGTTTTGAAATTGACAGGGGCCCTAAATCGGCGTTAGGCCGGTAGCGCTGCGCCGGCACCAATGACGTCATCGGTGTGCGCAGCGTCCCGGTTGCCATGGTAACCCGCCCGAACTCGGAAATTGAGTTGCGGCCGCCTCGCCCGTGGCAGCCGCAAGCAACGTTCTGGCAGAGGTGCCTTACAGAACGTTGCGCCGGCGCATTAAAGGCCCCGCGGCGGCCGGCCGCTTTCCCGCCGCCCGCCTGGCCGCAGCTCCCTCCCCGGACTTCCCCCCCCCGGAACAGAAGCAAGCCCGGCACTTGTCCGAGGTGCCGGGCTCATTTTTAAAAAGATTATCGCGGGCCGCGGCCGGGTGCAGGCAGCTCCTCCTTAAGGGAAGGAGGAGGCCTGCACTTCCCGAACCTGCCGCACCGCAGCGGGCGCCGCAGCGCCGGAATAGCGCCGAAATTCAGCGCATAGCGCCAGTTTTCAGGCGCTAACAGCTTTCAGCAGCGCCGGCAGCCGTTTGGACGCAGAAGTAGTGAATTTTTGGCCCGCCCAGCGCGACTTAGCTCCGGCACTAACTTCCGGCGCTAAAGCCGTCGCTGCGCCAAAACCCAATTTCTAGGCCTCAGTCTCTCAGGAGGCTTTCTGATTCGGCTCGGATAACGCCTTTCAGTGGTCTCTGATTCTTGTTGTTGAGGTGCCTCCTCTAGTTGGTTGCCAATGTATTGGGTGTCATCATCATCAAATACATTCTCGGCCGAGGTAGATGCTTCAGGTTCATGAACGTCTTCCACAGCTGTCTCTGTCACAACCATGGGTTCGACCCTTGCTCTCGACTCTACCAGTTGATCCGCATGACGCCTTATCACATTATGACCAATATCTACGGTGTACATCAGAGGTCCTTGTCTGACCCGGATTGTTCCGGACTGCCATTTGTCGTTTCCATAGCCGCTTGCCATCACTGGTTGTCCTACGTCGAAAGTTCGAGTGGTCTTGCTGTTAATATGCTGAAACTGTTTGTTTTCCACTTCCCTCCGCACATTTGGTTTTAACAAGCCCAACTTGGACCGCAACCTCCTGTTATAAAACATCATAGCAGGACTTTGGTTAGTCACGGCATGATCGGCGTTTCTATATGACATCAGGAACTTATCGACCTTGTGTTGCAGCGGAATCTGATCATCATTCATGGCCTCAATAGCCTTTTTGAATGTCTGGACAAATCTTTCAGCCAACCCGTTTGTCGCCGGATGATATGGGGCAGAGGTATAATGTTTAAGTCCATTCTTCTTTAAGAATTGTTGGAATTCTTCCGATACAAACTGTGGTCCGTTGTCCGAACAGATCTGTTCTGGCAATCCGTTCCTTGCGAATATTGTTCTTAACACCGCAATTGTCTTTTCTGAAGTAGTGGTATTCATCTTGATGACTTCTGGCCATTTGGAATGTGCGTCCACCGCGATTAGGAACATGGAGTCCATGAATGGACCAGCAAAGTCAATGTGTACGCGTTGCCATGGGGCTGAAGGCCATTCCCATGGGTGTAGCGGTGCAATCGGAGGTGCATTTTGCACTTTTTGACACCCAGCGCAGCTTTTCGTTAACTCCTCAATCTGTTGGTCAATACCCGGCCACCATACGTAAGCCCTAGCAAGACTTTTCATTTTAACTCCCCCCAGATGACCTTCATGTAGTTCTTTTAAAACTCTTTCCCTTAACTTGGGAGGAATAATCACTCTTGTCCCGTACATCAAAGTACCATGGCAGACGGACGGCTGGTCTCGCCTTGCCGAGAATGCCGGTAACAGAGGATCACCCCGTGTTGGCCATCCTTTCACTGTCACCTCGTAGACTCTGGACAGTGTCGGGTCGTTCCTGGTTTCTCTTTCAATACTTGCGTTGGTGACAGGTAAACACTCGATAATGGTCGAATGAAATAACTCAACAGGGTCAACTTCCGTCGTGTCTTCATCTTCAGGTAGTGGCAGGCGCGACAGGCCATCAGCATTGCCATGCTGTTTCGTACCTTTGAATTCTATCTGATATTGATGTGCCCCTAAGAAAAGAGACCATCTCTGGAGACGCTGTGCTGTCATCACCGAAACACCCTTCTTAGGGTTAAAAATGGACACCAACGGTTGATGGTCCGTCAAAAGTGTGAATTTTTGGCCCTGTAGGTAATGATTAAACTTCTTCACTCCCCATACAAGGCTAAGGGCCTCCCTATCGATTTGCGCATAGTTGCGCTCAGCGGAGGTCAATGATCTGGATGCAAACGCGACTGGCCTTTCCATGCTATTTGGCAATTTATGTGAGAGTACGGCCCCAATACCATATGGAGAAGCATCACAAGCCAACCGAATAGGCAGTGTCGGGTTGAAGTGAGCCAACACTTCCTCTGAGGTGATCAATTCTTTGCTTTTGCGAAATGCCTTCTTACAGTTTTCGCCCCAGTCCCATGGTACCCCTTTCTGTAAAAGAGCGTTCAACGGATGCAGCACCGTGGATAGATTTGGCAGAAATTTATGGTAGTAGTTAATTAATCCTAGAAACGACCTCAACTGAGAGACATTCTCCGGAGCGGGAGCCTTTACAACTGCCGGTATCTTGTCAGGAGACTTATGAAGCCCCTCCCGGTCAATGACATGACCACAGTACGAGATCCGCTTCTGGAAGAACTCACATTTCTGCCGATTTACCCTAAGTCCAAACTCTTTCAGTCTGTTGAGCACCAGTTCCAAGTTAGCGAGATGCTGTTCATCACCATCACCTGTGATCAGAATGTCGTCCAGGTAACATTGTGTGCCTGGAATTCCCTGTAATACCTACTCCATGGCCCTCTGCCAAATTGCTGGAGCCGATGCCACACCAAAAACCAGCCTATTGTACCGGTACAACCCTCGATGCGTGTTGATCGTGAGGTATTGGCGTGACTCTTCTTCAACCTCCATCTGCAAGTACGCCTGCGCCAGGTCTACCTTGGTGAAGTGTTTCCCGCCAGACAGTGAAGCGAAAATATCCTCAATCCGTGGAAGCGGATACTGCACCATGTGAAGCACCGGATTAACGGTGATCTTGAAATCTACACAGATGCGAACCTTCCCTGGATCTCCTGGCTTATTGTTCGCAGGACGTTTCATAACGGGAACAATGGGCGTAGCCCACTCACTCCAATCTACTTTAGACAGTACCCCTGAACGTTCTAGTGCTTCCAGCTCCGCTTCAACCGCAGGTCGTATTGCATAGGGTACCGGTCTGGCTTTAAAAAATTTTGGTTGTGCATGTTCATCAATCTTGATGTTTGCCGTAATTCCTCTCAGTGTTCCCAGTCCCGGCTGGAACACCTCTTTAGCCTCATCCAATATTCTGGACAATCGTTTAGGTTTGACAGCTGTTTCCCCGGAACCTACCGTTAGTGCTTTCAAGGAGTGCCAGTCCATATTCATTTTCCTAATCCACTCCCGTCCTAGTAGTGGTGGACCTCCTTCAGGTAGTACATATAAGTCCATTACTTGGCTTCCTTCGCCCTTGTGGACCACTTCTACCTCTATTTTTCTGATGGGGTACACTCTTTGCCCCGTGTATGTTTTCAATATAATCTCCGTATCCTGTAAGGGAATATGTTGGAATAACCTTCTGTAATCTTTCTTATTCATGACCGTCAATGCCGATCCAGTGTCCAATTCCATTTTTACTTGGACTCCTGCTATCTTAAGAGTGACCCAAATTGTCTGGAGGTCTGTATCCTTACCAACGTTGTGTATTCTTAAGCTATCCAGTTCATTACTGCTAGCATCTGAATCTGACTTCTGTTCAGTCAAATTGTTCTTTGTCACCTTGTGTACCTTTGCATATTTTCCTTGCGGTGACTTTTTATTGCTGGTCTTCTTTCCTGACCGGCATACTTTAGCTATGTGGCCAAACCTGCCACACGTTCTGCATTCTTGGTTTTTAAACCAACACTGGTTCTGATCGTGCGTTGTCTTTCCACAACGATAACATTTGACAGAACTCAAACCCAATTTGTTTGTACCGAGTTCTGGTGGCCGTAGCTGCATTACTGCCGTGCCTCTCGCTGCGGCCTCGTGTGCTGCTGCCATAGTGACCGCCTTCTTGAGAGACAGCTCATTCTCCTCGAGCAGTCGCCTTTGTGTATCCTGTTTAAATAAACCACACACAAATCTATCTCGAAGTGCCTCTGTCAGTCCCGTTCCAAACTGACAATATTTTGCTAGCTTACGTAATTCCATCAAATATTCAGCATTGCTTTCATTTTGCCGCTGTCTTCTATCGTAAAATTTAAATCGTTCCGCTAGCATCAGCGGCGTGGGGCTAAGATGATTTTTTAGGACAGTAACAATCTGTTCGAACGTCTTATCCGCCGGTTCATCTGGTGATAACAGGTGTTTCAATTGCCCGTATGTCTTCGCACCCATTAAGTTTAGTAATGTTAGTGCTTTACCTGTCTCAGGAATTTTATTTGCCTTACAATAGTTTTGTATGCGTTCTACATACATAGCCCAGTCTTCTATATCACTGTCGAAGGCATTAATGTTCCCATGTTTAGGCATCCTTGCAATCTTCTTGAGAAACAAAAAAAATTCTCTTTTATTTTAAAATGGCGGTTTCCCGCGCTTGTCTTCTTCCCCTGCCTACTAAAATGGTGGCTTCCCGCGTTTGCCTTTCTCCCCCGCTGGCTGTAATGGCGATTGCCGTATTGCTGCCGTTCGCGCCTCCCCAGCAGTTCTCAATTCGTGCCTCCCAGCCCCTCTTGCAGTCCGGTCCTTTCCACCGGCTGCGGCTGAGTTCTCCGTGGTTTTTTTAAATTTTCTCCCGCGCCTTACGCTGTCCCGGTCGCTGCGCCTCGCGGCCTCGGTAGCTGCCCGGCCTTTTTCACCGGTCGCGGTCGAGCTCTCTCTCGACGCTGTTGCATCTCCCAGCCCGCTTGCAGCCCGGTCTTTTACACCGGCTGCGTTTGCATTCACCGCAGCTCCCGTGCTTTACGCTGCCCCAGTCTCAGCGCCTCTGGCCCCGACTTCTGTCCGGCTCTTTTCCCCGGCCGTGGTCGTGTTCTCCGCCCTTATATCCTCCGTTTTCCCTCCCCTACTCCACAGCCAACGTGGCCGACTTGCTGCTCGTCGCTGATCGGTTTACCCACCACCGTGGTAGAAGGGATGATCACTGCCTGTCGCTGATGGAAGGCTTCGTGTCAGGATTCTTCCTTTGCTCTTCAGACCCGAGTCTTTTCTCAGCAGGATAATGAGGGCGGATGCCTCTTCTCGACGCCCGTTAAACTGCCTTGAATGTATCTCTGCCGCAGGGTAAGGTCGTACTCGTCGCCACTGTTAAGTCTGTGTGTTCCAGTTATGGTTAATATGAATCACTGCACACAGACCACAAGAATAACTTTAACAGGTCTTTGCTAGTCGAAGGTCAGGGCTGAACTGAACACAATATTATTACACTGTGCTTATATACCGGTGTGGTCACCACCGGTGTTACGTATACAGCAGCCAAAGAAAGTAGTACCTTTCTTAAGGTGGACTAGGCTTAAGTTCTCTTAAGGTGGAACAGGTTACATACACCACAAGGCTAACAGGTCTGTAGTTCCCTGTTTTCTCTCTCCCTCCTTTCTTAAATAGCGGGGTTACATTTGCTATCCTCCAATCTGCAGGAACCGTTCCAGGATCTGTAGAATTTTGGAAGATGACAACCAATGCGTCCACTATTCCAATGGCCACCTCTTTCAAAACCCTAGGATGTATGTCATCCGGTCCTTGGGATTTATCAACTTTTAGTCCCATTAAAAAGAACAGGGGAGTTTTCCCAGTGACCTGGCCAACATTTTTCCATTACTTTTAGCGCCCCGAAAATGTTAGCGCCCCCGCGCCCGAAATTGAATGGTAGCGCCCCAAGCAGGAGGCGGGGCGCTACTGGAAGCGCTCCCCCTCCCTCTTGGGGTGCTCCCATTGGATATCCCGGTGCTACATGCAGCAGTGCCATGCGTGCCAACACATAGCGCCGTGGTACTGCAAGCCTTCCTCCCCTGGTTAAAGGGGAGGGGCCTAGCGCTCCAGGGCCCTGCCAGACCATCGGGGAATGGGCAAAAGAGCCCAGCACTCAGGAGGATTGCTGGGCTGAGTGATCGCGGCCAGCACCCCGTGGGTGGAGGGCAGAGAGGGCAGGTGCTGGCGGGCAGCCCAAAAAAAAGGGTTGCCCGGCACCTGCTCTATAATTATCGCTGCTCCAGCCCCCCTGACCCTGTCGGACGTAGCATCCGGTGGTAGGTCAGGAGGCTCGAGCCAAGTTTGCGACCAGGCCTCCCGCCAGTGACATCATCGCTGGAGGTGCAGCACCACGGGGCGCTACCGGCTACCGCCGCCGCTAACCCCCCGCTGGTATCGGGTATCGAACCGCGAGGATGGACGCGTCGGGCGACAATTGGCGGGGGCAGGCAGTTGGCGACGTGAGGTCATGTGATGAGGCCTCCAGGAATCCGTGCAAGCGAAGTTGTCAACCGTACCGCAGACAGGTGCTGTGGTTCTTTTGTAACTCTTCGCGACAGCAGCCAGACACCCCGAAAGTGGTGCAGCCTGGCCTGGTTCCTGCAACACCCCCAGCAATGCCCCCCCACTCCCCCACCTCCCCCCACCACCCCCTCCACCCCGATCTGCGGCACCCCTGCAATCCCCAGGCTGGAAGTATTTCTGGAAACCTGGTTATAAGACCCTGGTCAGGCCGCACTTGGAGTACTGTGCACAGTTCTGGTCTCCAGGGAATGAAAAGGACATAGAAGTACTGGAGAATGTACAAAAAAGATATACAATGATGGTACTGAGAGAACTGAGAGATTACAGCTATTGGGAAAGATTGAACAGGTTGGGGCTTCTTTCTTTAGAAAAGAGAAGACTTAGAGGTGAGAAAACAGAAGTCTTTAATATTATGAATCAGTTGGACAAGGTAGATGTGGAGAGAATGTTTCCACTATGGGAGCATCCAAAACTAGGGGATAAATATAAGATAGTTACTAATAAATCCAATAGGGAAATCAGGAGAAATTTCTTTACTCAGAGAATGATTAGATTGTGGAACTGGCTAATAGAAAACATAGAAAAATAGGAGCAGGAGTAGGCCATTTGGCCCTTCGAGCCTGCTCCACCATTCAATATGATCATGGCTGATCCTCTATCTCAATACCATATTACTGCGCTCTCCCCATACCCCTTGATGTCTTTTGTGTCTAAAAATCTATCTATCTCCTTCTTAAATATATTCAGTGACTTGGCCTCCACAGTCTTCTGTGGTAGAGAATTCCACAGGTTCACCACCCTCTGAGTGAAGAAATTTCTCCTCATCTCAGTCCAAAATCCTGTATCCTGAGACTGTGACCCCTCGTTCTAGACCCACCAGCCAGGGGAAACATCCTCCCTGCATCCAGTCTGCCTAGCCCTGTCAGAATTTTATACGTTTCAATGAGATCCCCTCTCATTCTTCTAGACTCTAGTGTATACAGGCCTAGTCAACCCAATCTCTCCTCATACGACGGTCCTGCCATCCCAGGAATCAGTCTGGTGAACCTTCGCTGCACGCCCTCTATGGCAAGTATATCCTTTCTTAACTTAGAGGCTTTCAAAAGGAAACTGGACGAGTACATGAGAGGAAAGGAAATAGAAAGATAGGCTGAAAGGCCGAGATGAGGTGAATGGATTGGGAGGAGACTCGTGTGGAGCCTAAACACCAACACAAACTAGTTGGACTGAGTGGCCTGTTTCTGTGCTGTATGTTCCATGTAATTCTATGTAAATTAGCTGGCCATTGGATTCAGTAGTGCTCTGGTTGGGTGCAGGGCAGCAGCAGGCTGGGACCGGGGGTGGAGGGTGGGGTGTTGGGGGGGTGGGAAGGTCAGGGCCCCAATCTGACTCTGGGGCAAAGCAGAGTGAGACTGCCTGGAGTGCCCTGTCTCTGGGTTTACACTGCCAGTTCTTATTGGCCCCATGCAACAAAACCGCTTTACACAAGATCTAACCAACAGCAGCAAAAGAACCGGTGGGGGGGGTGGGGGCAGTGGGTGCGGGGGGAGTTGCAGAGATTTTTTTTACACAATGTATTCTGCCCTTGCAGCGCGTTCCTATGCAGAGCTAGACAGATAGCTAACAATTTGATATCTTCCCATAAAAATCACAAGGCTTGACTTTTCTTGTAAAACTTTACTGAAAGATTCTTATTGTGAAACTGAAATACAACACAGAAATGGAAGCACACATTAGTATACAAGCATATAACTGATATGCATACACAAATTTAGGTACGCCTGAGCAACACAGTACATTTAGCATGTAACTTACCAAACACGTGGAAACACAGCTTACTGTGAATATACATTTAGCAAACTGGAAGGCATTCTCTTTAAATTAGCCCTGTACATAGTGCATCAAAATACAGCTACTAGTTAACCAGCTAGACAGAGAGCGAGCACTTCACGGCTAGCTGTGTAAGTTTGCTTACAGAGAAAAGTTACAAACTAAACATTTTCTGCAAAATATAGTGTACACTAATCATCTATAACATCCTCAAGTACTTACAGACAAATAGTGACCAAGGCTCAAGCGTGGCAACAATATAACTTCCCAGACCATGTGTGGCTGTAGGTCTGTGATATACAGTAGTTTACTTTACTGCACTTACTGTGCTTTACTGCACTTTACTGTGCTTTTACTGCAGTTGCTAGGTACCAAATATCCACTAGGTGGCGGCACACAATGGGAATCGACCCAAATTACTCAAACCCCTGAATTAACTGGAAAACTAACATAAATTCCTAAAGAAAGACAGCACACAGTGAGTTGTTGTGATCTGGAATGCGCTGGCAGAAAGGGCGGTGCAAGCGAATTCAATAGCACATGGGATTGGGAGTAAGGTACTGTCTTGGATAGAGAACTGGTTGGCAGACAGGAAGCAAAGAATTTGTATAAATGGGTCTTTTTCCGAGTGGCAGGCAGTGACTAGTTGGGTACCACAGGGATCGGTGCTAGGACCCCAGCTTTTCACAATATATATAAATGATCTAGACGAGAGAACTAGGTGTAATATCTCCAAGTTTGCAGACGACACAAAGCTGGGAGGGCGTGTGTGCTGTGAGGAGGATGCCGAGAAACTCCAGTATGATTTGGACAGGTTGGGTGATTGGGCAGATGCAGTATAATGTGGATAAATGCGAGGTTATCCACTTTGGTCGCAAAAACAGGAAGACAGATTATTATCTGAACAGCAATAGATTGGGAAAAGGGGAAGTGCAACGAGACCTGGGTGTCCTTGTGCACCAGTCGCTGAAGGTAAGCATGCAGGTGCAGCAGGCGGTTAAAAAGGCAAATGGTATGTTGGCCTTCATAGTGAGAGGATTCGAGTACAGGAGCAAGGATGTCTTGCTGCAGTTGTACAGGGCCTTGGTGAGACCACACCTTGAGTATTGTGTGCAGTTTTGGTCACCTTATCTGAGGAAGGATGTTCTTGCCATGGAGACAGTTGAGGCCAATTCATTAAATATATTCAAGAAGGAGTTAGATATATTTCTTAAGGCTAAAGGGTTCAAGGGATATGGGGAGAAAGTAGGGACAGGGTACTGAATTTGGATGATCGGCCATGATCTCATTAAATGACGGAGGAGGCTCGAGGGGCCGAATGGCCTACACCTGCTCCTATCTTCTATGTTTCTAAGTAATTGGAGAGCTCTTTCAAACGGCTGAGACAGGCAGAGGCTGAGGCTCAATGGACCGAATGGCCTCCTTTTGTGCTGTATGATTCTGAGCGAGCAATTACACTCTGACAGTGTAGATCCGTAGCATTGACCGGCCACGACTGTGTGGTGCTGTGTGGCTCCGTTATAATCGTCAAGGAGTTCCACTGATATAGCCAGGCCAACCGATGAGGACCACGGGTATGGAATCCCTTCCTGACCTCCATTCCAATCTCCGGTGCCTGAGGCCAATTTTCACCTCACCCGCCAGTCGGGAAAGGGACAGAATCGGGTGCGACGCTGGTTCTGCACCTCCGCTCGATTTTACTCACCATTGAAGTCAGTGGAGAGCAACATCGGGCAGGGTGTAAAACCGTCGTTCCACCCGATCCCGTGGGTTTTCCGCCCGGTGACCTAGGTTAAAATTGCATCCCCCAATCCGAGGTGACCAAAGAGAGCTCGGTCACGATGGGCAACAATGACTTCCATCTCCTCAAGTCCGGTTTGAAGTCACATCTCTGTTGCGGACAATGTCCATCCATCTAATTCCCAGCAGTCGCCTCTGACGCCGCCTGTGAAATGCTTGCAGTCTCTTAATGTCTTCCTTGGGCGGTCTCCATCTTTCAGATTCAGAAAAGTGTCGGAGGGAGGCAGGTGTGACAGAGCTCGCGCTTTCGTAGGGATTTTCACCTTCTTTTGACCCATGCAGGCCCTTCATTACTGAAGCCGCTAAGCTGATTCTCCTCAGTCTGTCAGGCTCGCTACACCCACCCGATGACAAGTCGAGAAAGTCGTCCACTACCTCCCATCTCTTCTCCAACAACTTGAGCGTCTTCTCTCACCGAGTTTGCTCCAACACGCTGGACTTTTGTCTTTGCCCAAGAAACCAATAGCCCAGAGGTGGCAGCCTCCATTTTGTATCCATCATCTTGAATGTCTTTATTTAAACCCCCACCCAGTGCTCAGAGAGGTAGGTTTTAAGGAGCGTCTTAAATGAGGAGAGGTAGAGAGGCGGAGAGGTTGCCGGAGGGAATTCCAGAACTTAGGGCCTAGGCAGCCAAAGGCCGCCAATGGTGGAGCGATGAAAATCAGGGATGCGCAAGAGCTCATAATCGGAGAGGCGCAGAGATCTCATAGAAACATAGAAGATAGGAGCAGGAGTAGGCCATTTGGCCCCTCAAGCCTGCTCCGCCATTTAATGAGATCATGGCTGATCATCCAAATTCAGTACCCTGTCCCTGCTTTCTCCCCATATCCCTTGATCCCTTTAGCCTTAAGAAAATATATCCAACTCCTTCTTGAATATATTTAATGAATTGGCCTCAACTGCCTTCTGTGGTAGAGAATTACACAGGTTCACCACTCTCTGGGTGAAGAAATTCCTCCTCATCTCAGTCCTAAATGGCTTACCCCTTATACTTAGACTGTGACCCCTGGTTCTGGACTCCCCCGCCATCGGGAACATCCTTCCTGCATCTAGTCTGTCTAGTCCTGTTAGAATTTTATAAGTTTCAATGAGATCCGTTCTCATTCTTCTAAACTCTAGTGAACATAAGCCTAATCGACCCAACCTCTCTTCATACGTCATTCCTGCCATCCCAGGTATCAGTCTGGTGAGTCTTCGCTGCACTCTCTCCATGGCAAGAACATCTTTCCTCAGATAAGGTGACCTTAACTGCACACAATACTCAAGGTGTGGCCTCACCAAGGCCCAGTACAACTGCAGCAAGACAGCAAGACATCTCGGAGGGTTGTAGGGCTGGAGGAGGTTACAGAGATAGGGAGGGGCGAGGCCATGGAGGGATTTGAAAATGAGGATGGGAGAATTTTCAAATCGAGGCGTCGCCGAACGGGAAGCCAATGTAGGTCAGCGAGCGCAGGGGGCGATGGGTGAACGGGACTCAGTGCGAGTTAGGACACGGGGCAGCAGAGTTTTGGATGGGCTCAAGTTTATTGGGACACACTTAGCAACCACCCCAGTGACCTGGTCTTTCTTGGTCGAAGATTTATCAGTCTGTTATTAAACCCCTGTAGTATGCCCTTTTTCATCCAAGAGGTACTAACGGTTTAGGAATGCTGTCTTCAAAAAAGAACAAGCAGTTTAGACAGGTAATTTTTACTCACAATGCGAAATGCTTCTTTGTTCACGGCACATTATAGCGTGATGATGGCTTTCGAAATGGATGAGCCAAGTCTTAGGTTATCTCACTTAAGATTCCTTGCATGGTTTCATCTGCCTGGCACCCCCACGGTGCAAATATAACAGAACGCTGGTGTTAAACTTAATTGGAGGAGTGTTACACAGCATGACCTGGGAGTCTGCACCTTGAATATAACGTGTGAACAATACCTGTCAAAAAGCAGTAGGAGCAGCTGCAGTACCTGAGAATGATTCCAAACCCACGTCTTAATTCAAGGGGCTGCCTGTCTTGGCAGAACAGAGCAGTCAAAGACTTTTTTTTGTGAGTAATGTACCTTTGTTCTAAGACTGAACCACTGCCCCCACATAGAATGGTACAGCACAGAAGGAGGCCATTCGGCCCATCGCACCTGTGCTGGCTCTGAACGAGCTATCCAATTCGCCCCGCTCCCCCCTCCAACACTATTTCTCCAAAGCCCTGCAATTTTTTTTTCCCTGTAAATGTTTAAAATGAGTTACCGACCCTCATAGTCATAGTCATAACGGCACAGAAGGAGGCCATTCGGCCCATCGAGTCGGTGCTGGCTCTCTGTAGAGTAGTCCAGTCAGTCCCATTCCCCCGCTCTATCCCGTAGCCCTGCAAGTTTATTTCCCTCAAGTGCCTATCCAGTCTCCCCTTGAAAACATTGAGTGTCTCCGCTTCCACCACTTCCATCAGCAGCGAGTTCCAGGTCCTCACCACTCGCTGCGTAAAAAAGTTTTTCCTCACATCCCCCCCCCGTATCTCTAGCCCAAAACCTTAAACCTCCTGCCAGTGGAAACAGTTTCTCCCTATCTACTTTATTAAAACCCCACATAATTTTGAACACCTCTATTAAATCTCCCCTTAACCTGCTTTGCCCAAAGGAGAACAATCCCATCTTCTCCAGTCTCTCTACATTACTGAATTTCCTCATCCCTGGTACCATTCTGGTAAATCTCGTCTGCAACCTCTCCAAGGACTTGACATCCTTTCTAAAGTGCGGTGCCCAGAACTGGACACAATATTCCAGCTGAGGCCTAACCAGTGAGTTGTAAAGGTTTAGCATCACATCTGAGGAGGTTCTTATAACATCTCTCTTTCGATCTTTCTTATTCTTGAACAGGATGCAAGAAAGCCATTATTTTCTGATGGGGGAGCCCTTTGTCACTTGCAGCTTCTAACCTCTCTTCTCCACTGACAATTTTCTCTTGTCTCGCTCTATTTTATTGATACTACGACAGTAAGTGCCACTTAGAGCTTTCTTCTAGGTATCAGCCGTGGCTCAGTGGGTAGCACTCCCTCACCTCTGAGTCAGAATGTCATGGTTTCAAACCCTACTCCAGAGACTTAAACACACAAGTGCCAGGCAATGACTATCTCCAACAAGCAAGAGTCTAACCACCGCCCCTTGACATTCAACGGCATTACCACTGCCAAATCCACCACCATCAACATCCTGGGGGGTCACCGTTGACCAGAAACTTAACTGGACCATCCGCATAGATAATGTGGCTACAAGAGCAGGTCAGAGGCTGGGTATTCTGTGGCGAGTGTCTCACCTCCTGACTCCCCAAAGCCTTTCCACCATCTACAAGGCACAAGTAAGGAGTGTGATGGAATATTCTCCACTTGCCTGGATGAGTGCAGCTCCAACAGCACTCAAGAAGCTCGACACCATCCAGGACAAAGCAGCCCGCTTGATTGGCACCCCATCCACCACCTTAAACATCTGCACCCTCCACCACCGGCGTACCATGGCTGCAGTGTGTACCATCTACAAGATGCACTGCAGCAACTCACCAAGGCTTCCTCAACAGCACCTCCCAAACCTCTACCACCTAGAAGGACAAGGGCAGCAGGTGCATGGGAACACCACCTCCTCCAAGTTCCTCTCCAAGTCACACATCATCCTGCCTTGGAAATATATCCTTCATCGTCGCTGGGTCAAAATCCTGGAATTCCCTCCCTAACAGCACTGTGGGAGTACCTTCACCACACGGACTGCAGCGGTTCAAGAAGGCGACTCACCACCACCTTCTCAAGGGCAATTAGGGATGGGCAATAAATGTTGGCCTTGCCAGCAGCGCCCACATCCCAGGAACAAGTGGAAAAAAAATACAGGCTGACACTCCAGTGTAGTACTGAGGGAGTGCTGCGCTGTTGGAGGTGCCGTCATTCAGATGTAGACATTAAACCGAGGCCCGTCTGCACCCTCAGGTGGATTTAAAAGATCCCTCGGTACTATTATAAGAAAGGCATGGGAGTTGTCCTAGCCAACATTTATCTCTCAACCAATACTTAAAACAGATTATCAAATCAATTATTTAAATACTGGTTGTGGGAGCTTGCTGTGCACAAATTGGCTGTCGCGTTTCCTACATTACAACAGTGGCTACACTTCAAAATGTACGTCATTGGCAGGAGGGTCAGTATCCAGAGGAACAGTTTAAAATGACAAAATATCCAGAGGTGAGATAAGGAGCATTTTTTTAGCGTAGCGAGTTGTTATGATCTGAAATGCGCTGCCTGAAAGGGTGGTGGAAGCAGATTCAATAGTAACTTTCAAAAGGGAAGTTGGAAAAATACTTGAAGGAGAAAAAAATTGCAGCGTTATGGGGAAAGAACAGGTGTAAGGGACTAATTGGAAAGCTCTTTCAAAGAACTAGCACAGGCACATTAAGTACTTAAGAAATAGGAGCATAGAAACATAGAAACATAGAAATATAGAAACATAGAAACATAGAAGATAGGAGCAGGAGTAGGCCATTCGGCCCCTTGAGCCTGCTCCGCCATTCAATGAGATCATGGCTGATCATCCAAATTCAGGACCCTGTCCCTGCCTTCTCCCCATATCCCTTGATCCCTTTAGCCTTAAAAAATATATCCAACTCCTTCTTGAATATATTTAATGAATTGGCCTCTACTGCCTTCTGTGGCAGAGAATTCCACAGGTTCACCACTCTCTGGGTGAAGAAATTCCTCCTCATTTCTGTCCTAAATGGCTTACCCCTTATCCTTAGACTGTGACCCCTGGTTCTGGACTCCCCCGCCATCGGGAACATCCTTCCTGCATCTAGTCTGTCTAGTCCTGTTAGAATGTTATAAGTTTCGATGAGATCCCCTCTCATTCTTCTAAACTCCAGCGAGTACAAGCCCAATCGACCCAATCTCTCCTCATACGTCATTCCTGCCATCCCATGTATCAGCCTGGTGAATCTTCATTGCACTCCTTCCATGGCAAGAACATCCTTCCTCAGATAAGGCGACCAAAACTGCACACAGTACTCAAGATGTGGTCTCACCAAGGCCCTGTGCAACTGCAGCAAGACATCCTTGTTCCTGTATTTAAACCCTCTCGCTACGAAGGCCAACATACCATTTGCCTTCTTAACCGCCTGCTGCACCTGCATGCTTACCTTCAGCGACTGGTGCACAAGAACGGCCAGGTCTCGTTGCACTTCCCCTTCTCCCAATCTATTGCCATTCAGATAATAATCTGCCTTCCTGTGTTTGACACCAAAGTGGATAACCTCGCATTTATCCACGTTATATTGCATCTGCCATGCTTCTGCCCAATCACCCAACCTGTCCAAATCATACTGGAGTTTCTCGGCATCCTCCTCACAGCACACACGCCCACCCAGCTTTGTGTCGTCTGCAAACTTGGAGATATTACATCTAATTCCCTCGTCCAGATCATTAATATATATTGTGAACAGCTGGGGTCCAAGGACCGATCCCTGCTGTATCCCACGAGTCACTGCCTGCCACTCGGAAAAAGAGCCGTTTATTCCAACTCTTTGCTTTCTGTCTGCCAACCAGTTCTCTATCTAAGTCAATACCTTGCCCCCAATCTCATGTGCCTTAATTTTACACGCTAATCTCTTATGCGGGACCTTATCGAAAGCCTTTTGAAAATCCAAATACACCACATCCACTGGTTCGCCCTTATATATTTCACCAGTTACATCCTCAAAAAATTCCAGTAGATTCGTCAAGCACGATTTATCTTTTGTATATCCATGTTGACTTTGTCCAATCCGGTCAATTTTTTCCAAGTGCTCTGCTATTACATCCTTTATAATGGACGCTAGCATTTTCCCCACTACCGATGTCAGGCTTGCTGGTCTGTAATTCCCCGTTTTCTCTCTACCACCCTTTTTGAATAGTGGGGTTACATTAGCTACCCGCCAATCCATGGGTAATGTTCCAGAGTGTATCGAATTTTGGAAGATGCCCAGCAATGCATCTAATATTTATAGGGCCACTTCCTTAAGTACCCTAGGATGTAGATTATCAGGCCCTGGGGATTTATCGGCCTTCAATCCCATCAATTTCCCTAACACCATTTCCCAACAAATACTGATTTCTACCAGTTCCTCCCTTTCATTAGACCCTATGTTGCCCGACATCTTTGGGAGGTTATTTGTGTCCTCCTTTTTGAAGACAGAACCAAAGTATGTATTTAATTGGTCGGCCATTTCTTTGTTCCCCATTATTAATTCCCCTGATTCTGACTGCAAGGGACCTACGCTTGACTTCACCAATCTTTTTCTCTTCACATATCTATAAAAGCTTTTACAGTCAGTTTTTATGTTCCCTGCAAGCTTACTCTCTTACTCTATTTTCGCCCTCTTAATTAATCCCTTTGTCCTCCTTTGTTGGATCCTAAACTGCTCCCAATCCTCAGGTTTACTGCTTTTTCTGGCCAATTTATATGTCCTCTCCTTGGATCTTATGCTATCCCTAATTTCCCTTGTTAGACACAGTTGAGTCACCCTTTTTGTTTTATTTTTATGCCAAACTGGGATGAACATATTCTGTAGTTCATCCATGCGATCTTTGAATGTTTGCCATTGCCCATCCACCATCAACCCTTTGAGTGACATTCCCCAATCAATCCTACACAACTCGCACCTCATACCATCGTAGTCTCCTTTATTTAAATTCAGGACCCTAGTCTCCGAAGCAACTATTTCACTCTCCATCTTAATGAAGAATTCCATCATATTATGATCGCTCCGACCCAAGGGGCCTCACACAACAAGATTGCTAATTAATCCTTTCTCATTACATAA
Source organism: Somniosus microcephalus (assembly GCF_052327205.1). Classification (NCBI taxonomy): domain Eukaryota; kingdom Metazoa; phylum Chordata; class Chondrichthyes; order Squaliformes; family Somniosidae; genus Somniosus; species Somniosus microcephalus. The sequence continues at coordinate 24,627,377 of NC_140987.1, read as the reverse complement.
TACCCAGTCTAAAATGGCCTGATCTCTAGTTGGTTCCTCGATATATTGGTCCAGGAAACCATCCCTTATATACTCCAGGAATTCCTCCTCCACAGTATTGTTACTAATTTGGTTAGCCCAATCTATATGTAGATTAAAGTCACCCATGATAACTGCTGTGCCCTTATTGCACGCTTCTCTAATTTCCCGTTTAATGCCATCCCCAACCTCTGTATTACTGTTTGGAGGTCTATATACCACTCCCATTAACGTTTTCTGCCCCTTGGCTTTTCTCAGTTCTACCCATACAGATTCCACATCATCAGAGCTAATATCCTTCCTTTCAATTGTTTTAATCCCCTCTTTAACCAGCAATGCTACCCCACCTCCTTTTCCTTTCTGCCTATCTTTCCTGAATATTGAATACCCCTGGATGTTGAGTTCCCAGCTTTGGCCACCCTGGAGCCATGTTTCCGTAATCCCAATCATATCATATTCGTTTACCTCTATTTGCGCAGCTAATTCATCCACCTTATTACAAATGCTCCTCGCATTAAGACACAAAGCCTTCAGGCTTTTTTTTAACGCTCTTAGATCTTTTAGAATTATTATTTACTGTGGCCATGTTTGATTTAAACCCTTGATTTCTCTGCCTATCACTTTTGTTTTTCTCCTTCCTGTCTTTTGCTTTTATCCTTGTTTCCCTTTCCTCTGTTTCCCCGCTCAGGTTCCCAACCCCCTGCCATGTTAGTTTAAACTCTCCCCCAGAGCATTAGCAAACACTCCCCCAGGACATCGGTCCCGGCCCTGCCCAGGTGCAAACTGTTCGGTTTGTACTGGTCCCACCTCCCCCAGAACCGGTTCCAATGTCCCAGGAATTTGAATCCCTCCCCCTTGCACCATTCCTCTAGCCACGTATTCATCTGAAATATCCTTCTATTTCTACTCTGACTAGCACTGGTAGCAATCCTGAGATTACTACCTTTGAGGTTCTATTTTTTAATTTACCTCCTAACTCCCTATATTCAGCTTTTAGGACTTCATCCTGGTTTTTACCTATATCGTTGGTACCTATATGCACCACGACAACTGGCTGTTCACCCTCCCCCTCCAGAATGCCCTGCAGCCGCTCCGAGACATCCTTGACCCTTGCACCAGGGAGGCAACACACCATCCTGGAGTCTTGTTTGCGGCCGCAGAAACACCTATCTATTCCCCTTACAATAGAATCCCCTATTACTATAGCTCTCCCCCTCTTTTTCCTCCCGTTCTGTGCAGCAGAGCCACCCCTGGTGCCAGGAAGTTGGCTGCTGCTGCCTTCCCCTGGTAAGCCACCCCCCCCATCAGTATCCAAAGCGGTATATCTGTTTGAGAGGGGGATGGCCACAGGTAACCCCTGCACTACCTGCCTGCGCCTACTACTCTGTCTGTTGGTCACCCCTTCCCTTTCTGCCTGTGCCACCTTTATCTGCGGTGTGACCAACTGATTAAATGTGCTATTCACGACGTCCTCAGCATCGCGAATGGTCCAATATGTATCCAATCGCTGCTCCAGTGCCGCAATGCAGTCTGCCAGTAGCTGCAGCTGGACACACTTCCTGCACACATGGTTGTCAGGGACACAGGAAGTGTCTCTGAGTTTCCACATAGCGCAGAAGGAGCATACCATGGCACCGGGCTGTCCTGCCATGACTTACCCTTTAATTAATTGAAATTAAATTAAACAAATCAATCCCACCAATTACACTACAGATAAATTATATATTTAAGGGCCCTGGTTTACCAACAGTCCCCGCTACACCACAGAGACCCTAGGGGGGCACGGTGGCATAGTGGTTAGCACTGTTGCCTCACAGCGCCAGGGACCTGGGTTCAAATCTGGCCTCGGGCAACTGTCTGTGTGGAGTTTACACATTCTCCCTGTGTCTGCGTGGGTTTCCTTCGGGTGCTCCGGTTTCCTCCCACAGTCCAAAGATGTGCAGGTTAGGTTGATTTGGCTATGATAAATTGACCCTTAGTGTTAGGGGATTAAATACGTGGGGTTACGGGGATAGGGTGGGATATGTGTCGGTGCAGGCTCGATGGGCCGAAATGGCCTCTATCTGCACTGTAGATTCTGTGATTCTGTGATTCTGTGAAACTATAAACCACAGAGTTTAAGTTTAAAAAAGAGAGAAATACTCACCAACCAATCACTTACCTGCTTTCTGGTGACGTCACACTTCGATTACTTTTTACTTCCCTCCCTCTCTGAGATTGGTAAACCTACTTGCTCTCAGCCGCCTTTTATAGCCTCGCCGCTCGCGTTTCCCGCTGCCGCTGCTGCCGCTGTGAGGTCTACCTGCTCTCAGCTGCCTTTTATAGCCTCGCTGCTCGCATTTCCTGCCGCCGCCGCTGCCGCTGTAAGGCCTACCTGCTCTCAGCTGCCTTTCGGCCCCTCGAGCCTGCTCCGCCATTCAATAAGATCATGGCTGATCTGGTCTTGGACTCAACTCCACTTTCCTGCCTGTTCCCCATAACCCTTGACTCCCCTGTAGCTCAAATATCTGTCTATCTCCGCCTTGAATATATTCACTTACTCCGGCTCCACAGCTCTCTGGGGTAGAGAATTCCAAAGATTCACGACTCTCTGAGCGAAGAAATTCATAGAAACATAGAAACATAGAGATAGGAACAGGAGTAGGCCATTCGGCCCTTCGAGCCTGCTCCGCCATTCAATGAGATCATGGCTGATCTTCGTCTGAGATCTTAGCTGATCTTACCAGTTCAGTACCCCGTCCCCGCCTTTTCTCCGTAACCCTTAATCCCCTTAGCCTTCAGAAATATATCCAATTCTCTCTTGAAAATATTTATTGAATTAGCCTTCACAGCCCTCTGTGGCAGGGAATTCCACAGGCTCACCACTCTTTGAGTGAAGAAATTCTTCCTCATCTCTGTTTTAAATGATTTGCCCGCTATTTTTAGACTGTGGCCCCTGGTTCTGTGCTCCCCTGCCATTGGAAACATTCTCTCTGAATTCAGCCTGTCCAGGCCTGCCATAATTTTATATGTTTCGATGAGATCCCCTCTCAATCTTCTAAACTCCAGTGAGTACAAGCCCAAACTATTCAATCTCTCCTCGTAGGTCATTCCCGCCATTCCAGGTATCAGCCTGGTGAATCGCCGCTGCACTCTTTCCATGGCAAGAACATCCTTCCGCAGATGGGGCGACCAAAACTGTACACAATACTCCAGATGCGGTCTCACCAGCACCTTGTACAGCTGTAGTAAGGTATCCCTATTCCTATACTCGAACCCCCTTGATATGAAGGCCAACATACCATTTGCCTTCTTAATCGCCTGTTGCACCTGCATGCTCTCCTTCAGTGACTGGTGCACAAGAACACCCAGGTCCCTCTGCACTTCCCCATCTCCCAATCTATTGCCATTTAGATAATAATCTACCCTCCTGTTTTTACCCCCAAAGTGGATAACCTCGCATTTATCCACATTATAGTGCATCTGCCACGTATCCGCCCATTCCCCCAACCTGTCCAAATCGCACTGTAGCCTCCTGACATCCTCATCAGAGCCCACCCCTCCTCCTAGTTTAGTGTCGTCAGCGAATTTGGAAATATTGCATCCAATTCCCTGATCCAGATCATTTATATATATTGTGAACAGCTGAGGTCCCAGGACAGATCCTTGCGGCACCCCGCTGGTCACTGCCTGCCACTCCGAAAACGAGCCGTTTATTCCAACTCTCTGTTTTCTATCCGCCAGCCAGTTCTCTATCCACGTTAATACTTTGCCCCCAATCCCATGAGCCTTAATTTTGCATGATAATCTTTTGTGTGGAACCTTATCGAAGGCTTTCTGGAAGTCAAGGTACACCACATCCACTGGCTCTCCCCCATCTATTTTACCAGTTACTTCCTCAAAAAATTCCAGCAGATTAGTCAAACACGATTTACCCTTTGTAAATCCATGTTGACTCTGTCCGATCCTTTCCCCATTAGTCAAGTGCTCCGCTATTTTATCCTTAATAATGGACTCTAGCATTTTGCCCACAACCGATGTAAGGCTTACTGGTCTATAATTCCCTGCTTTCTCTCTACCCCCCTTTTTAAATATTGGGGTAACATTAGCTACCCTCCAATCCACGGGTACTGTTCCCGAGTCAATGGAGTTCCGGAAGATGATCCTTAGAGCATCTGCTATCTCCAGGGCCACCTCCTTAAGTACCCTAGGATGTAGTTTATCAGGCCCCGGGGATTTGTCGGCCTTCAGTCCCCTCAACTTACCCAACACCATATCCCTAGAGATACTAATTTCTGTCAGCTCCTCCCTCTCATTAGTCCCTATGTTTGCCGATATTCCTGGGAGGTTATTTGTGTCCTCCTTTGTGAATACAGAACCAAAGTATGAGTTTAATTGGTCTGCCATTTCCTTATTCTCCATTATATATTCTCCCGAATCGGACTGCAAGGGACCGACTTGGGATTTTACCAGTCTTTTCCTCCTGATATACCGATAAAAGCTTTTGCAGTCTGTCTTTATGTTTGCTGCAAGTTTACTTTCGTATTCTATTTTCCCCTTCCTGATTAATCCCTTTGTCCTCTTTTGCTGTATCCTGTACTGCCCCCAATCTTCCGGTCTGGTGCTTTTTTTTGCCAGTTGATATGCCCTTTTTTTTGATTTTATGCTGTCCCTAATTTCCCTCGTTATCCACGGTTGAGCCACCTTTTTATGTTTATTTTTATGCCAAACCGGTATAAACATGTTCTGGAATTCTTCCATTCTATCTTTGAATGCTTGCCATTGTCTATCCACTGTCAATCCCCCCAGAAACACCACCCAATCAATCTTACCCAATTCCCGTCTCATACCCTCGTAATTCCCTTTATTTAAGTTCTGGACCTTAGTCTCTGATTCAATTTCCTCACTCTCCATCTCGACTGAGAGCTCGATCATATTATGATCGCTCTGACCCAAGGGGCCTCGTACAAGAAGATTGTTGATAAGTCCCTTCTCATTGCACAATACCCAGTCTAAAATGGCCTGATCTCGAGTCGGCTCCTCGACATATTGGTCCAGATAACCGTCCCGAAAACATTCCAGGAATTCCTCCTCCTCAGAATTTTTACTAATTTGCGTAGTCCAATCAATATCTAAATTAAAGTCACCCATGATGACAGCTGTGCTCTTATCGCACGCTTCTCTAATTTCCCTTTTTATGCCTTCCCTCACCTCCATATTACTATTTGGAGGCCTATATATCACACCCACTAACGTTTTCCTCCCCTTGCTATTTCTCATTTCTACCCATACAGATTCCGTTTCATCCGAGTTAATATCCTTCCTTTCCATTGCATTAATCCCCTCCTTTACCAGCAATGCTACCCCACCTCCCCTACCTTTTTGCCGATCCTTCCTAAATATTGTATATCCCTGGATGTTAAGTTCCCAGCCTTGCCCACCCTGCAGCCACGTTTCTGTAATCCCAATCAAATCATACTTGTTTACCTCTATTTCCACAACTAATTCATCCACCTTGTTCCTAATGCTTCTAGCATTAAGATACAAAGCCTTCAGGCTTGCTTTTTTCACACTCTCATTATGAATTAGTTTGGCCCTTTGTGTTTCTCTCCTTTGCTTATTGCTTCTCACCTTTCTACCATCTATTTCTGACTTCATATGACTTCCCTCTTTTCCACTACCTAGGTTCCCATCCCCCTGCCAAATTAGTTTAAATCCTCCCGAACCGCCCTAGAAAATATTACCCCGAGGACATCGGCTCCCTCACAGTTCAGGTGTAGACCGTCCCCTTGGTACAGGTCACTCCTCCCCAAGAACTGGTTCCAATGCCTCAAGAATTTAAATCCCTCTCCCTTGCACCACTGCTCAAGCCACGTATTTAGCTTATCTATCTTACTCTCTCTAAACTTATTAGCTCGTGGCACTGGTAGCAATCCAGAGATTACTACCTTTGAGGTCCTACTTTTCAATTTAGCTCCTAACTCCCTAAATTCAGCTTGTAGGACCTCCTCCCTCTTTTTACCTACATCGTTGGTACCTACATGTACCACGACAACTGGCTGATCCCCCTCCCCCTTCAGAATGCTCTGCACCCGCTCCGAGACATCCTTGACCCTTGCACCAGGGAGGCAACATACCATCTTGGAGTCTCGGTCTCGGCCACAGAAACTCCTATCTATCCCCCTTACAATTGAATCCCCTATCACTATAGCCCTATCCCTCTTTTTCCCGCCCTTCTGTGCAGCAGAGCCAGTCATGGTGCCCTGAACCTGGCTGCTGGTGCCTTCCCCTGATAAGTCATCTCCCCCAACAGTACCCAAAACGGTAAACCTGTTTTGGAGGGAGATGACCGCAGGTGACTCCTGCACTACCTTCCTGCCTTTACCCTGCCTTTTGGTCACCCATTTACTGTCTGAGCTAGCCTTTACCTGCGGTGTGACCAACTCACTGAATGTGCTATCCACAACATCCTCAGCATCGCGTATGCTCCAGAGTGAGTCCATTCGCAGCTCCAGCGCCGCCATGCGGTCTGCTAGGAGCTGCAGCTGGACACACTTCCTGCACACATAGTTGTCAGGGACAGTGTCCCTGATTTCCCACATGGCACAGGAGAAGCATGACACGGGTCCGAGCTGCCCTTCCATGACTTAACCCTTACAATACCCTTTTATTTACTACGATTTAGCTTAATTATTGAATTCTACTTAGAATAAGTTTGTGAAAGTACTCTCCAACCAGTCACCTACCTGTTTTCTGGTGTTGTATTTTCACTGCCGCCTCCTGTCCTGGAACCTTCTCCACCTAGGTTAGGCTCCTGAAATAAAATAAATTGAACCTACCTTTTCAACTTCCCCTAACCCCTAAAAGGTTAGAGGAGGTGGAAGGGTGGGAGACACTACACTGTAGTGTTTCGGGTTTAGCAACAGCTCCACCTATATAAGAGTTACTGGCCTCCTGCTCTCCCGACTGCACCAGCTGTGAAAGAAAAAGCCCGCGAAAGGTGAGCTTTTAAACTCACCAGTTACTGGCCTCCTGCTCTCCCGACTGCCCCAGCTGTGGTCTCGGGCCTCGCCTCTCTCCGGTTTTTATACCGGCTCTGAATCACTGCTCCCGACTGGTCTCGGGCCTCGCCTCTCTCCGGTTTTTATACCGGCTCTGAATCACTGCTCCCGACTGGTCTCGGGCCTCGCTGGTCGCCGGGTTTTCTCCCGAGCTCCTCCTCGCTGCTCCCGCTGGTCCCGACTGGTCTCGGGCCTCGCCTCTCTCCGGTTTTTATACCGGCTCTGAATCACTGCTCCCGACTGGTCTCGGGCCTCGCTGGTCGCCGGGTTTTCTCCCGAGCTCCTCCTCGCTGCTCCCGCTGGTCCCGACTGGTCTCGGGCCTCGCCTCTCTCCGGTTTTTATACCGGCTCTGAATCACTGCTCCCGACTGGTCTCGGGCCTCGCTGGTCGCCGGGTTTTCTCCCGAGCTCCTCCTCGCTGCTCCCGCTGGTCCCGACTGGTCTCGGGCCTCGCCTCTCTCCGGTTTTTATACCGGCTCTGAATCACTGCTCCCGACTGGTCTCGGGCCTCGCTGGTCGCCGGGTTTTCTCCCGAGCTCCTCCTCGCTGCTCCCGCTGGTCCCGACTGGTCTCGGGCCTTGCCTCTCTCCGGTTTTTATACCGGCTCTGAATCACTGCTCCCGACTGGTCTCGGGCCTCGCCTCTCTCCGGTTTTTATACCGGCTCTGAATCACTGCTCCCGACTGGTCTCGGGCCTCGCTGGTCGCCGGGTTTTCTCCCGAGCTCCTCCTCGCTGCTCCCGCTGGTCCCGACTGGTCTCGGGCCTCGCCTCTCTCCGGTTTTTATACCGGCTCTGAATCACTGCTCCCGACTGGTCTCGGGCCTCGCCTCTCTCCGGTTTTTATACCGGCTCTGAATCACTGCTCCCGACTGGTCTCGGGCCTCGCTGGTCGCCGGGTTTTCTCCCGAGCTCCTCCTCGCTGCTCCCGCTGGTCCCGACTCCTCATCTCCATCTTAAATGGGCGACCCCTTATCCTAAAATTATGTCCCCTAGTTCTAGATTCCCCCACGAGGGGAAACATCCTCCCTGCATCTACCTTGTCAAGCCCCCTCAGAATCTTATGGCCTAGAAATTCAGTATCGCCATGCTTGGGGCGCTAAAGTCAAGCGTGCGCTAAATTTAACGCCTGGCGCAAATTATCGCCACCTTCAGCGAAATTGACTTGCTTCGCCCCAAGAGATTCTTGGTGCGCTAAATCAGGTGATACACGACTATCCTAAGGCGCTAAGCCGGAGAGGCGAGGCGCTACCACCGAGGGCGGGCGCAGCGCAGGTGCGGCCAGTTAGCGATTGCACGCAGACACGCTGGCGCTGGTGACCTGTTAAAGCGGGTGGGTCGATTTGGCTTGCAGCCACGCCCTGCACATTTCAGCCCTGATTCTCGATGAGGACTGACCTGCTGCAACATTCTTAGGACAACGACCATGGAGAGGGCAAGGGAGCGAGCGCAGCGGTTTACTGAGGGGGCGCTGAACGTGCTGGTTGGCGCAATGGAGCGCAGGCGCCAGATCATCTTTCCGGACAGTGGCAGGAGGCCGCTGCCCAATGAGTACCAAGAAGCTTGGAGGGAGGTGGCACACAGAGTGACCTCCAATAGCACGGTGCCTAGGACCCCGAGGCAATGCAGGAAGAAGTTCAACGACCTCACTCGGGTTGTTAGGGTGAGTTCCCTTTCCAGTATCCTCTTCATCCCTGCATGTGCACCTCACTTTATGGCCAAAGGGTCCTGAAAGCCCCAATGCCCAGCCCTCATCCAACACTTATAGGCCTCTCATGAAACTCACATGCACATTCGTCATTTCTCACATTGTAAGGGCTATTCAACCATGGGAGGCAGTGCAGCCAAGATCAGGGTTTCACACTGTAAGAGCTATTCCACCATGGGAGGCAGTGCAGCCAAGATCAGGGCTTCACACTGTACTCAGAGCCTGTCCTTTCTCTTGCAGGGCAAGCTGGCCCTTAACAGGAGGCAGCAGCAGCGGACCGGGGGAGGCCGTGCTGAACTTAAAGACCTGAGCCATCTGGAGCAGCGTGTCGAGCGGATTATGGCAGGCCGGCTGAGTGGCCCTGTCGCCTCTGGAGATGCCGACCCCGTTCTGGACAGCGATGGTAAGGTCATCACCTTTTTGTCCTCTCTCTGTCCACTTGTGCCTCACCCCAGCATCCTTTGCCACTATCGAACCAATGCAGTGCATTGCAGCACTCATGCCTCCCTCGCTGCCGCCCTGTCCTGACGCTAAAGCAACTCCTGTACCTCCCTGCTTTCAGATGCTGAATCGCCAGGTGAGGAGGCGGGCCCTCAAACTGCCAGTGAGACTGATTCGGAAGGCGAGGAAGAGGAAGCCGGAACATCAGTGCCACCCTCAGCCGAGGCAGGCCATGCCCATAATGGGGACACGTCTTCCCTGGAGGGGAGCAGGGGGGAAGGGTCTGAGGAGGGTGAAGCTCCGGGGCCCAGTGGGCTGCAGCAACGCGGGGGTGGTAGGGAAGCTCGGCGGCCTTCTCCCCGGAGGGAGAGTCTGGCCTCCAGTCCTGCTACAGTGAGCACAGAGGAGGTGTGGCTCCTTGCTGAAATGGGCGCCCAGGCGGAGCAGAGGCACACTGAGCTCATGGCTGCAGTGGCAAGGATGCCTGACTCCATAGAGTCACTGGCAAGGAGTGTACAGGAATTCAGGGCAGCACAGGCAAGGAATCTGCAGGACTTCAGTGCAACACAGGCAGCTTCCAGCCAAGTGCTTAGTCGTGCCATGCAGTCACTGGCTGGTCTGATGCAGACACAGATCAGGGCCACATGAGCACTAACTGCTGCCACCCTCGCTGGATCGGGCAGGATTCGCTGGGGCCCTCGCCGCGCCACAGCACGCCAGCAGTCTGTGCTTCAGCAGATTGCTGCGCATGCTGCAGTGCTGGCCCGTGCGAGTGCCAGTGTATCAGCCGACCAGGGAGTGCCTGTGCTCTGTCAGGTTGGCAGCATTCCAACTGCTGCAGCCACTGGGGTCCCATTGCGGAGGAGCAGCAGGGTGGGAAGGGGCCAATCTCGCAACCGAGGCAGATCACCCCCGCAGGAGAGAAAGTAGGAGCTGTTGCAAAATGCTGTTTTTTGTTGTGAAAGCCGAGGGTCATGGTCCTTTTTGGTGAACTCTTTTGTTGATTGCCTGCAGGTGGTGAGAGCCAGTTATGTGTTTGACTGTTTTTTGGGGGGTTTCTCTGTTTTTGTTTGTCATGCGGGAAGGGCACAGAGCTTGTTGAATAAAAAATTGTCTTTATTCAGATTGTGCATGTTTGCACTTTGAACTATTTGTTGCCTTGACCGGCTCAGGGTTTGCTGGCACAAGCCATTCCCTCAGAGGGGGCCTAGAACCGTCTTGCAATAAGCCGCTGATGGACGGCCCTTGCACTTTGTGCCTCCCTCCCATCTTGGTGCTTCTCCTCTTCCTCCTCCTCCTCCTCTGGTGGTGCTCCAATGTCTGGTGGCAGTGGCTGAGTCCTGAGGATAGCCAGGTTGTGCAGCATGCAGCACACTACCACGAAATGGGAGACTCGCTCAGGCGAGTACTGAAGGGCTCCCCCAGAATGGTCCAGACAGCGGAACCGTTGCTTTAGCACACCGATGGTGTGCTCAATGATGTTCCTGGTCGCTTGATGGCTGTCATTGTATCGTTCTTCAGCAGGGGTGCTGGGCGCACGGAGCAGGGTCATCAGCCAGGTGCACAAAGGATAGCCCTTGTTGCGAGAAGCCAGCCTCCTGGGTGAGCCGGGGCTTCGAAAAGGTCTGCAACAGAAGTCTGACGCAGGATGAAGGCGTCGTGGCTGCTGCCTGGAAAGCAGGCATTGACAGCTAGTATCAGCTGTCTGTGGTCACACACCAACTGCACGTTCAATGAATGGAACCCCTTCCGGCTGCGGTAATCCTCGGCATTTTCTTGTGGCGCCCGCAAAGCCACATGCCTGCAGTCAATGGCGCCCTGGACCATGGGGAAGCCCGCGATTGATGCAAATCTCATTGCGCGCTCTTGCTGCTTGTCCAGGGTCATGGGGAAGGAAATGTACTGATTGTAAAGTCTGTGAGTTGTACAGTTAATAACGACACAGACTTCAGAAGTAACAAACAAACAGGTCTTTACTATTCGAAGGTCAGGGCGAATCTGCCCTAGTAATCCTGTCACAACCCTTATATACTGGTGTGGTCACTGTCGGTATTACCGTATACAGAAGCCAAACAAGTAGTGCCACACTTAAAGTAGTTCCCTTAAAGGTGAACGGTTACATACAATAATTTCCTTAAAGGTAGACGGGTACATACACTACAATCCTCCCTTTTTAGTTTTCAACATACTGAGTCCATAGTGGACATACGTTATCACATATATACAGATTTATGTAAGACAGTTCATAGATTCAGTCTTTCTGGAGGTTTCCGGATTCTGTCCGGATAACGCCGCAGTGGTGTCGTCATTCCAGGCGAGCTAGTAGGTGTTTCTGGCAAAGTCGAATCGGCTCGAAGGAAAGTGTCAGGTTCCGCTGATTCCAGAACTACCAGATCGGACGTAGGTGTTCTGGGTATCTCAATCTCAACATTACCCGGGTAAGGTGGTGAAGTCGGTGGCCCATTTGTGGCGGACCCTATGATCTGGTCAACATGGCGCCTTATTATATTGTCCCCAATGTCCACGGTGTACATTAACGGCCCTAGCCTTTTTCCAATAGTTCCAGGCTGCCATTTCTCAGTACGGTAGTCCCGGGCCAAAACTTGTTGACCGATCTGGAAAGATCTAGTGGCCCTTTCATTCATGCCCTGGAATTGCCGATTCTCTATGTCCCTTCTGACGTTTGGTTTGAGCAAATCCAGCCGGCATCTTAGGCGTCTATTACAAAACATCATTGCGGGAGTTTGATTTGTGACCGCATGTGTTGCATTTCGGTATGCCAACAAAAAGCTATCCACCTTATGCTGTAGACTTATGTCTTCATTACTCATGGCCTTTACGGCCTTCTTGAAGGTCTGGACAAACCTTTCAGCCAATCCATTGGAGGCGGGATGGTATGGGGCTGACGTGTAATGCTTAACCCCATTGCTCTTTAAGAATTTCTTAAATTCCTCGGACACAAATTGCGGTCCATTATCAGAACAGATCTGTTCTGGCAGGCCATTCCGAGCAAACATAGTTCTTAACACTGTGATGGTTTTTTCCGTCGTGGTGGTGGTCATCTTAATTACTTCTGGCCACTTGGAGTGGGCATCTACCGCAATTAGGAACATCGAGTCCATAAATGGACCAGCAAAGTCGATGTGTACTCTTTGCCAAGGAGATGAGGGCCACTCCCATGGATGCAGAGGAGCCTGTGGTGGCGCGTTCTGAACCCTCTGACATCCTAGGCAATTCTTCGTGATCTCCTCTATGTCCCCATCGATGCCTGGCCACCACACAAACGCTCTTGCTAGATTCTTCATCTTTACTCCACCCAGATGTCCTTCGTGCAGCTCCTTGAGTACTTTCTTTTGGAGTTTGGGCAGAATCACCACTCTAGACCCACACATCAGGGTTCCTCGACACACTGACAGTTGTTCTTTCCTCTGTGAGAATGCTTGCAGTGTTGGTTCGCTCTGTGCTGGCCATCCCTCCACCGTTAAATCATAGACTCGTGAAAGAGTCGGGTCATTCCTTGTCTCGTTCTCGATCATTGAGTTTGTTATCGGCAGACACTCCACTATGGATGAGTGGAACAACTCTACTGGGTCCACTGTACTCGCTTCTTCTACCATCGGCAATGGCAAGCGTGATAACCCATCAGCATTTCCATGCTGTTTGGACCTTTTGTACTCAATGTCATATTGGTGTGCCCCAAGTAAAACTGACCATCTTTGTAACCTTTGTGCTGTCATGGTGGAAACGGCCTTGTTTGGGTTGAATATGGACACCAACGGCTGGTGGTCTGTCAGCAATGTGAACCTCTTACATTGCAGGTAATGGTTGAATTTCTTCACGCCCCACACAAGACTGAGGGCCTCCCTGTCTATCTGGGCGTAATTTCGCTCCGCGGGTGTCAATGATCGGGACGCAAATGCCACTGGCCTTTCCGAGCCATTTGGTAGCCTGTGCGAAAGTACTGCCCCAATTCCGTACGGGGAAGCATCACAAGCCAGCCGAAGGGGTAATGCTGGGTTGAAGTGAGCCAACACTTCTTCAGAGGTAATCAACTCCTTGCTTCTGCGAAAAGCCTTTTTGCATTCTTCACTCCACCTCCATGGTGTTTCTTTTCGCAACAGCTCATTCAGCGGATGCAGCACCGTGGATAAATTTGGCAGAAACTTGTGATAGTAATTAATCAACCCCAAGAATGATTTTAACTGTGACACGTTTCCTGGAGCGGGGGCCTTCACGACCGCTTCTATCTTTTCAGGTGACTTATATAGTCCCTCTCGGTCAATGACATGACCGCAGTATGAGATCCGTTTTTGGAAGAACTCACACTTCTTGCGATTAACCCGAAGGCCATACTCCTTCAACCTGGTGAGTACCAGTTTCAAATTCGTGAGGTGTTCTTCCTCATCTTTTCCCGTGATTAGAATATCATCTAAGTAGCACTGCGTGCTTGGAATTCCTTGTAACACCTGTTCCATGGCCCTCTGCCAAATTGCTGGCGCCGAAGCTACCCCAAAGACCAGTCTATTATAGCGGTACAAGCCTCTGTGAGTGTTGATGGTGAGGTATTGGCGTGACTCTTCCTCAACTTCCATCTGTAAATATGCCTGAGCCAGGTCTATCTTCGTGAAGTGCTTCCCTCCAGCCAACGAAGCAAAAATATCTTCAATCCTCGGAAGCGGGTATTGTACCGTGTGAAGTACCGGATTCACTGTGATCTTGAAATCTCCGCAGATACGGACCTTCCCCAGTCCCCCTGGCTTATTACTTGGTGAGGATTTCATGACGGGAACAATGGGCGTGGCCCACTCACTCCAGTCTACTTTCGACAGAACCCCTGATCGTTCAAGTTCTTCCAGTTCTGCCTCCACTGCTGGTCGTATTGTGTACGGTACCGATCTGGCCTTAAAAAACTTTGGGCTTGCATGTTCTGCAATCTTAACCTTTGCTTTAATACCTCTCAGCGTTCCCAGTCCTTGCTGGAATACCTCTTGAGCTTCGTCTAATATTCTGGACAACCGTTCAGGTTTGACATCCTCTTTTTCGGACTCCACCGTCATGGTGTTTAGTGCATGCCAGTCCATCTTTATTTTTCGGATCCACTCCCGTCCCAGAAGTGGTGGACCTCCTTCAGGCAACACATACAGATCCAACCGGTGGTGATCTTTATCCTTGTATCTCACCTTAACTTCTATCTTTCCGATGGGGAATACTTTGTGCCCCGTGTATGTCTGTAGTACTAGTTCCGTATTCCGTAGTGGAATATGCTTGAAAAACTTTTTATAGTCATGCTTATTCATAACCGTCAACGCCGATCCGGTGTCTACTTCCATTTTTACTTGGGCCTTTTCAATCTGTAGCGTTATCCAAATAGTTTGTCGGTCAGCTTCGTTGCTCACGTTGTGAATTCTTAGACTGTCCAGTCCTTTGTATTTGGAGTGTGAGCCCGACTTCTGTTCCTTCAGACTCTTCCTAGTCACCTCTTGTACCTTCCTGTACCATTTTTGTGCGGACTCCTTATTGTTGTCCGTCGTTCCTGACCGGCACACTTTAGCTATGTGCCCGATCTTGCCACATTTCCTGCATTCTTGGTTTTTTCCCCAGCATTGCTTCTGGTCGTGTGTTGTCTTCCCACAACGATAGCATATTGTTGTCCTCGAGGTGATGTGGTCCACCCCTAGTGCCACCGCCTTCCGCTGCATTACCGCCGTTCCTTTCGCTGCGGCTTCGTGTGATGCGGCTATAAGGACAGCCCTGTCAAGTGTGAGGTCGTTCTCTTCCAGTAGTCGTTTTTGCGTCCCTTCTTTGGACAATCCACATACGAACTTGTCTCGCAGTGCCTCTGTCAGATTCCCTCCGAACTGGCAGTGTTTCGCTAGCCTCCGCAGTTCGACCAAGTATTCCGCGTTGCTTTCGTCTTTCTTCTGCGTTCTTGCATAGAATCTGAATCGTTCAGCCAGCTTCAACGGTGTGGGGTTCAAGTGATCCTTCAGTACTGCTACAATATCATCGAAAGTCTGATCCGCCGTTTTCGCACCCATCATGTTAAGTAAGGTTACAGCTTTTTCCTCCTTAGCTATTTTGTTAGCCTTACAATGTATCTCAATACGTTCCACGTACGTGGGCCAGTCTTCTATCTCGGAGTTAAAATCGTTGATGTCCCCACTCTTAGGCATCTTCCTTTCCTTGGGTACAACACAAGTATTTCTTTAAGTTCTTATGTATTATTATTTTTTTTTTTCTAAATTGGCGGCTTTTCCCGCGAAAATGGCGGTTTCCCGCTCTTTCCTTCTCTCCCCGCCCACTTCAATGCCGGTTTCCCGCTTCTGTCGTCTTCTCCGCCTAATGGCGGCTTCCCGCGTTTCTTCCTGGTGGAAGGGGTACGCTTTCCCCACAGCGGACAGGTTCAGCCGCTGGGCTGGCTCTCGCCCAGCTCCCCTTACTCGGCTCTGCCTTTTCCTCCCGCCCGCACGGCTCTCCCGGCGCTGGGTACACCCCGTTAACGGAGGACAGTTCAGCCGTTGGACTGGCTCTCGCGCAGTCTCTCTCCCCTCGCTCGGCTCTGTCTCTCCCTCTCCCGCACGTTCGGTTCTACCGGCTCTGGGTACCCCGTTGGTGGAGAACAGCTCAGCCGCTGGACTGGCTCTCGCGCAGTCTCTCTCCCCTTGCTCGGCTCTTGTTCGCCTCCCCGCCCTCTCGCAGACCGGTGTTTCCCTCCCCCGGCTGCGGTCGGGTTTCTCTTCCCGCGCCTACTCCCAGTCTCAGCGCTTCGTGGCTGCGGTCGCTGCCCGGCTTTCCCCGCCGATCGCGGTCCGACTGTCTCACGACGCCGTTGGACCCGACTTTCTGACCGGCTCTGTTCCCCCTCGACCGTGGTCGAGTGCACAGCCCTTATCCTCCGGATATTCTCTACCCCTTCCCCTACTCACAGTCTCCGCGGTCGCCTTGTTTCCTGCTGATTGGCTCACTCCGCACCGTGGTAAAAGGGTAGTCAGTGCCTGTTGTTGATGAAAACTTTTGTTGCTAGTCTGCTTCCTTTCTGTTGCTGCAGCCTCGTGTTTTCTTCCAGCAGCACGACGAGGGCAGTTGCCTCTCTTCGACGCTCTTCGTTGCTTTGGTAGTCTTGCCGCAGGGTACGATCGGACTCGTCGCCACTGTAAAGTCTGTGAGTTGTACAGTTAATAACGACACAGACTTCAGAAGTAACAAACAAACAGGTCTTTACTATTCGAAGGTCAGGGCGAATCTGCCCTAGTAATCCTGTCACAACCCTTATATACTGGTGTGGTCACTGTCGGTATTACCGTATACAGAAGCCAAACAAGTAGTGCCACACTTAAAGTAGTTCCCTTAAAGGTGAACGGTTACATACAATAATTTCCTTAAAGGTAGACGGGTACATACACTACACTGATGTCTCCTTTTGAAGAGGGCATTGGTGACTTGGCGGATGCAGCAATGCACCGCGAACTGGGAGAGATTGGCAATGTCCCCAGTAGCAGATTGGAAGGAGCCGGTGGCATAGAAGTTGAGAGCCACTGTCAGCTTCACTGCCACCAACAGAGACGTCCTGCTCCTCAGCTGAGGCTGCAGATCTCTCTGAAGCAGGTGGCAGAGCTCAGTGACCACCTCCCTTCTGAATCGAAGCCTCCGAATACACTGCTCCTCAGACATGTTGAGGTATGAGAACTGCTGGCGGAATACCCTGGGAGGGTAAGGCCTCCTGTGCCGACGCCTGTTGGCCCTCCTCCGTCTGGCCATGATTGGCACTCTCTCTCGGTGTCTCTGAGCCCTCTCAATGCAATGGAGAAACGCAACGTTTGCACCCATTGCAGCCCCCATAATATGTGGCCACTCAAGGCTGTGGCAGTGAAAAATCAATCCAACTGCAAAGTTCTGGGCTGAAGCCAGAAGTACCTGTGCGAGCGCTGAGTCAATGCAGAAAGCTCTCTCCCTCTGTCTCTCTGCAAATCTCTCTCTCTCACACACAGAAGGAGTGGTCCAAAAATGGCTACCACTAAGAAGCCAGGAAGAGCCCCCTTTAAATAGTGCCCCCGCAGCCCCACAGCGACTGTGTACTGTTCCACTCAACCAGTCGCTGGGAGCGCCAGGCACAAAGAAGGGGCGTGCCAGTGAATTTCCAGTTCGGGGTGCAGCAAGGGCGTTGCACCATGAAATGACATAAGGATCTGCGCGCGCAGCTGAGCGGGCATTGCGATTTTGCGCTGCCGCTAAATGTCCGCTCAATTTCACGAGAGGCGCGGGTCGTGCCACGCCCGGGCGCTAGCCACTTTGCGCCCCACTTATCGCTTCCTTAAGGCGCTAGCGGCTGGCGCTAACAACTGAATTTCTAGGCCTATGTTTCAATAACATCACATCTCATTCTTCTAAACTCCAATGAGTATAGGCCCAACCTGCTCAACCTTTCCTCATAAGACAACCCTTTCATCTCAGGAATCAACCGAGTGAACCTTCTCTGAACTGCCTCCAGTGCAAGTATATCCCTCCTTAAATAAGGAGACCAAAACATTCTCCTTGAGGTAATGGTGCTCCCATGATTGGGGATCCCAGGGTATTGAGCCAGTGATGATGAAGGAACAGTGATATATGTCCGAGGTGTAATACAACATCTGGAACATTAGCTTCCTCAGCAGGACAAGACGACCCATGATCAGGTTTGTGCAGGTTAAGTTGCAGGACATCAGAAAGTATTTCCTACACAGGGGGTGATCAACAACTGGATTTGGGTTGCTAGGATGCAGTAATGGGAAGATGGTAGGGTTGGTATTCTGGAAGAATGGGCTCAAACGGATCAAAGAGATTCTTAAGCCAAACCTAATGTACGTGGTCCATTCACACATTATATACAACAGCAGTGAGACCTCCAACAACTTGCATTTATGTAGCGCCTTTAACGTTGGGACAGAATTCTCCAGAGAGTAGGACTCAGGAATCCCTCTGACCCGGTTGACCGATTGACCCCGTTCCAATGCTCCAATCTTCCCACTCCCGGCCTCCCTCCTTTACCGGCCTCCCTCCTCTCCCAATCTCCCTCCTCTCCCAATCTCCCTCCTCTCCCGATCTCCAACTTTTACTGGACTCCCTCCTCTCCCAATCTCCCTCCTCTCCCGATCTCCCTACCTCACTTGATCTCCCTCCTCTGCCGATCTCCCTTCTCTCCGGATCTCCCTCCTCTCCCGATCTCCCTCCTTTACTGGACTCCCTCCTCTCCCAATCTCCCTCCTCTGCCGATCTCCCTCCTCTGCCGATCTCCCTCCTCTCCCGATCTCCCTACCTCACTGGATCTCCCTCCTCTCCCAATCTCCCTACCTTACTGGATCGCCCTCCTCTCCCGATCTCCCTCATCTGCTGATCTCCCCCCTCTCCCGATCTCCCTCCTCTCCCGATCTCCCTTCTCTCCCGATTTCCCTCCTCTCCTGATCTCCCTCCTCTCCCGATCTCCCTCATCTGCTGATCTCCCTCCTCTTCCTCATCTGTCGATCTCCCTCCTCTCCCGATCTCCCTCCTAGAGTCATAGAGTCATAGAGTAATACAGCACGGATAGAGGCCCTTCGGCCCATCGTGCCCGCGCCGGCCATCAAGCCCTGTCTAATCTAATCCCATATTCCAGCATTTGGTCCGTAGCCTTGTATGCTATGGCATTTCAAGTGCTCATCCAAATGTTTCTTAAATGTTGTGAGGGTTCCTGCCTCCACAACCCTTTCAGGCAGTGAGTTCCAGACTCCAACCACCCTCTGGGTGAAAAAGTTCTTTCTCAAATCCCCTCTAAACCTCCCGCCCTTTACCTTGAATCTATGCCCCCTAGTTATTGACCCCTCTACTAAGGGAAAAAGCTCCTCAGCATCCATCCTATCTATGCCCCTCATAATTTTGTACACCTCAATCATGTCCCCCCTCAGCCTCCTCTGCTCCAAGGAAAAGAAACCCAATCTGCCCAGTCTCTCTTCATAGCTGAAGCGCTCCAGCCCTGGTAACATCCTGGTGAACCTCCTCTGCACCCTCTCTAACGCGATCACATCCTTCCTGTAGTGTGGTGACCAGAACTGCACACAGTATTCCAGCTGTGGCCTAACCAGTGTTTTATACAGCTCCATCATAACCTCCTTGCTCTTATATTCAATGCCTCGGCTAATGAAGGCAAGTATCCCATATGCCTTTTTTACCACCTTATCCACCTGTTCCGCTGCCTTCAGGGATCTCTGTACTTGCACACCCAGATCCCTCTGACCCTCCGTCTTGCCTAGGGTCTTTTCATTCATTGTGTATTCCCTTGCCTTGTTAGTCCCCCCAAAAGTGCATCACCTTGCACTTTTCCGGGTTAAATTCCATTTGCCACTGTTCCGCCCATCTGACCAACCCATCTATATCGTCCTGCAGACTGAGGCTACCCTCCTCGCTATTTACCACCCTACCAATTTTTGTATCATCCGCGAACTTATTGATCATACCTTTTACATTCATATCCAAGTCATTAATGTAGACCACAAACAGCAAGGGACCCAGCACCGATCCCTGTGGTACCCCACTGGCCACAGGCTTCCAGTCACAAAAACAACCTTCGACCATCACCCTCTGCCTTCTGCCACTAAGCCAGTTTTGTATCCAACGTGCCAAGGCACCCTGGATTCCATGGGCTCTTACCTTCTTGACCAGTCTCCTGTGCGGGACTTTATCGAAGGCCTTACTGAAATCCATATATACCACATCCACTGCGTTACCCTCATCCACACACCTAGTCACCCCCTCAAAAAATTCAATCAAATTAGTCAGACATGATCTTCCCTTGACAAAGCCATGTTGACTATCCCTGATTAATCCTTGCCTCTCCAAGTGGAGACAAATTTTGTCCCTCAGAATTTTTTCCAATAATTTTCCTACCACTGATGTTAGGCTCACTGGCCTGTAGTTCCCCGGTTTTTCCCTACTTCCCTTCTTGAATAATGGTACTACATTAGCGGTTCTCCAGTCCTCTGGCACATCCCCTGTGGCCAGAGAGGTCCTGAATATATGTGTTAGAGCCCCCGCAATCTCTTCCTTTGCCTCACACAGCAGCCTGGGATACATTTCATCCGGGCCTGGGGATTTATCCATTTTTAGGCCAGCTAAAACCGCCAGTACCTCCTCCCTCTCGATGTTAATATGTTCGAGCATATCACAGTCCCCCCGCCCTATTTCTATGTCTACATCGTCCTTCTCCATAGTGAAAACAGATGCAAAAAATTCATTTAGAACCCCTCCTACATCTTCCGGCTCCACACACAGATTGCCACTTTTGTCCCTAATGGGCCCTATTTTTTCCCTAGTTATCCTCTTACCCTTAATATACTTATAAAACATCTTAGGATTTTCCTTTATTTTGCTCGCCAGTGTTATTTCATGGCCCCTCCTTGATCTCCTAATTTCTTTTTTAAGTATCCCCCTGCACTTTTTGTACTCCTCTAGGGCTTCCTCCGTCTTTAGCCTTTTGTATCTACCAAAAGCCCTCCTTTTTTTCCTAATCCATTCTCGTATATCCCCTGACATCCAAGGTTCCCTGTGGTTTTTGGAACCACCCTTGACCTTTACGGGAACATGTTGCCATTGTATGATCTCAATCTCCCTTCTGAAAGCCGCCCATTGCTCCGATGCGGATTTTCCTACAAGTAGCTGATCGCAGTCCATTTTGGCCAGATCCTGCCTTATCCTATTAAAATCGGCCTTCCCCCAATTTAGAACCTTTATTTCCAGCCCATCCCTGTCCTTTTCCATGACCACCTTAAATCTTACCATATTATGGTCACTATCACCAAAGTGCTCACCTACTAGCACTTTTTCCACTTGGCCGGCCACATTCCCTAGAATTAGGTCCAGTACCGCCCCCTCTCTTGTAGGACTTTCTACATGCTGGCTCAAAAAGCTCTCCTGGATGCACTTTAAGAATTCTACACCCTCTGAGCCTTTCACACTCTGACTATCCCAGTTAATATTGGGGAAGTTGAAATCCCCCATTATTATTACCCTATTATTTGCACATTTCTCTGAGATTTGCGTACATATCTGTTCCTCTATCTCCCCCTGACTGTTTGGCGGCCTATAGTACACTCCCAGCAAAGTGCTTGCCCCCTTTTTGTTTTTAAGCTCCACCCATATGGCCTCATTAGAGGAACCTGCTAATATATCATCCCTCCTTACTGCAGTAATTGACTCCTTAATTAATATTGCGACACCCCCTCCTCTTATACCTCCCCCTCTGTCTCGCCTGAAGATTCTGTACCCCGGAATATTGAGCTGCCAGTCTTGCCCCTCCCTCAACCATGTCTCCATGATAGCAACAATATCATACTCCCATGTGTTTATTAACACCTTCAGTTCATCCACCTTATTTGCAAGACTCCTTGCATTAAAATAGATGCCATCCAGCCTTGCCCTTATATATTTGCCCTGTCTACCAAGCTGACTTGTTTTTTTCTCTATAATTGGCAGCACATCACCCCCTATTTCAGCTCCCCTCTGTATCCCATCCCCCTGCCAAGTTAGTTCAAACCCCCCCCAACAGTGCTAGCAAACCTCCCCGCAAGGATATTTGTCCCGCTCTGGTTCAGGTGCAACCTGTCCGACTTGTACAAGTCCCACCTTTCCCAGAAGCAGGCCCAGTGATCCAGGAAAGTAAAACCCTCCCCCCTACACCAACTCTTTAGCCACGCATTCATCTGCTCTATCCTCCCATTCCTATACTTACTAGCACGTGGCACTGGGAGTAATCCAGAGATTACAACCTTCGAGGTCCTGCTCTTTAATCTGTTACCTAGCTCCCTAAATTCTTGATGCAGGACCTCATCCCCCTTCCTTCCTATGTCGTTGGTCCCAATGTGGACCACGACCTCTGCCTGCTCACCCTCCCCCTTAAGAATGCCCTGTAGCCGCTCAGTGACATCCCAGACCCTGGCCCCAGAGAGGCAACAAACCATCCTGGAGTCACGTTTGCGGCCACAGAGACGCCTATCTGTTCCCCTTACGATAGAATCCCCTACCACTATTGCTCTCCCACTCTTTTTCCTCCCTTTCTGAGCAGCAGAAGCGTCCCTGGTGCCAGGAAGCTGGCTGCTGCTGCCTTCCCCTGGTGAGTCATCCCCCTCAACAGTATCCAACTTGGTATACTTGTTTGAAAGGGGGATGTCCGCAGGGGTTCCCTGCACTTCCTGCCTGCCTCTGTTGCTCCGCCTGATGGTCACCCCCTGTGCAGCCCTAACCTGAGGCGTGAACAACTTGCTAAACGTGCTATCCACGACCCTCTCAGCATCGCGCATGCTCCAAAATTCATCCACCCGCAGCTCGAGCGCCGCAATGCGGTCTACAAGTAGCTGCAGCTGGATGCATTTCCCGCACACATGGTCGTCAGGGACACTGGCAGCGTCCCTGACTTCCCACATGGAGCAAGAGGAGCAGAACACGGGTCTGAACTCTCCTGCCATGACTTACTCCTTTACTTAATTTAAAAATTTATTCAATACCCCAGTTACAGGTATACTCTAGGGCGCTTTATTTACCAACTGTCCCCACTACACCAGAGACCCTAGAAATTTAACACCACAGAAGTCAAGCTTGTATTGAAAAGAGAGAAATACTCACCAACCAATCACTTACCTGCTCCCTGGCGATGTCACACACTGATTACTTTTTACCTCTCTCCCCGCTGCTGAGTTGGTATGCCTCGCTGCTCTCCGGTTTTTATACCGGCTCCTCACCTCCCAGGCTCCGTGCTCCGACTGCTCTCGGGCCTCACTGCTCTCCGGTTTTTTATACCGGCTCCTCACCTCCCAGGCTCCGTGCTCCGACTTCTCTCGGGCCTCGCTGCTCTCTGGTTTTTATACCGGCTCCTCACCTCCCAGGCTCCGTGCTCCGACTGCTCTCGGGCCTCGCTGCTCTCCGGTTTTTATACCGGCTCCTCACCTCCCAGGCTCCGTGCTCCGACTGCTCTCGGGCCTCGCTGCTCTCCGGTTTTTATACCGGCTCCTCACCTCCCAGGCTCCGTGCTCCGACTGCTCTCGGGCCTCTCCCGATCTCCCTTCTCTCCCAGTCTCCTTCCTCACTGGATCTCCCTCCTCCCGATCGCCACACACTCAGTCACCTGTCTCCCGATTTTCCCTCCTCTCTCAGTCTCCTCAATCCTGATTTCCCTCCACTTCCAGTCAGTCCACTCTCAGTCGCCCCCCGTGATCTCCCGATCTCCCTCCTCTCCCGATTGCCCTCCCTTCCCCTTTAAGCACTTAACTGAGGATCACTGCCATCGACGCAGTGGCCCAACTAGCCAAACCAGTTTGCCTGCGAGCTGCCTGGGGGCGGCCAGCAGGTGTCTGTAACTCGCTACTCTTTCTAGGTGAATTTCTGGGCTCTCTATGTTTCTGAGTGGAAAGGCCACACTTAGATATTGGTTGGTCCATGTTACAGAGGTAAATGCACCTGGGACTCCGTATCCATTCATTCTCGCTGGTGTGAGCCCAGGCTTGCTGCTCGCTCCTTCTCCGCTATAGGAAAGAAAGCCTTGCATTTATATAGCACCTTTCATGACCACTTGGTTGTGGCCTATATCCTTACTTGATGCAAGAACATCGAATGTCCACTCAAAATGCACTGTACTGAAAAAAGACATACACAGCAGACTGTCAGTGGAGCATTTTGCCCCTTACAGATATCTATGAAGAGCGAAATACATGACTGCACTATAAATAATGTGTGCAAAGCAAAATGTCATTCAGAGCCGCACAAAAATCATTAAAAGAACAGGCAACCGTAACCCAAACTGCTTTACTGCTGACGAGGTACTTTTGAAGTTTAGTCACTGTTGTAATGTAGCCTCGTGTAAACTCAGCAGCCAATGTGCACACAGCAAGCTCCCACCGACAGCAGTGTAATACAGTAATAAGTAACCAGAGATAATCTGTTTTTAGTGATGTTGGTTGAGGGATAAATATTGGTCCTGGAGACTGGGTGGAACTCCCCCTGCTCTTCTTTGAATAGTGGCATGGGATCTTTTACGTCAGCCCGTGGGAGCAGACTGGGTCCTCGGTTTAATGTCTTCGCCGAAAGACGGCACCTCCGACGGTGCAGCACTTCCTCAGTACAGGAATCCCGCCCCAACCACGGTTTTGCCATACGCGGATTTCAGGTATACACGGTTTCCTCTCTGCGACAACCTTTGTGAACCGCAGCAGTGAATTTTGCGTATACGCGGTTTTTAATTTAGGATTAAGGTAAGTAACATGATTTTATTGCTTTTATATTCTTTTTTATTGTGTTATTTGAACATTTATACTGTATTTGCCAACCCGCGGTTTTACTAACCACGGGGGTTTTCAGGGACGTACCCCCCGCGGTTGGGGAGGGATCCCTGTACTGCACTGGGAGTGTCAGCCTAGATTTTTGAGCTCAAGTCTCTGGAGCGGGACTTGAACCCACGACCTTCTGACTCAGACGCGAGCGTGCCGCCCACTGAGCCAAGGCTGACACCCCCACAGCGACCCTCTTGGTTAGGCACATCACGGTTGCCGACAATTTAATGTCAGTGCCAGATTTTAGGAGGGCTCCGTTTTCAAGCAACGCTGTGATACAGAAGGAAAATTGAGGCTTTGCTCCTCTTACGTGGGCAGGAATACCCTCGATGTTCCTCGGATAAATAAGAGGGAACCTGGTAAAGTCCAGCCCGAATGGTTAAATCAGGAGGTCGCAGGGAGATTAATCTAAAAAAAACCCGTCACTTACAGCTAATAAAGAGAACAGGGACAAGTATTCTGGCACAGGCACAATGGGCCGAATGGACTCCTTCTGTGCCGCATCATTCTGTGATTCTATACAAAACAGCTGAAAATAAATAAAGACACTATCGGAAAGGCTAAAAACTATTAGGAGAAAAAGGACTGTGAACAGGTGTAGTTGGGATGACAAAGCTTTATTTCATTATGCTAGACAGACCATACAGGTCCTTGGAGAGGTTTCGCGAGGCAAAGAAAGAAAAGACTTACAGTCATAAAGTCTTCCATGACCTCAGGGCATCCCAAAGCACTTTAATGCCAATGAATTGCTTTTGAAGTGTAAGTCTCTGCTCTAGTTTTGAGGGTCTGGAGCTTGTCGCAGACTCAAGCAACTGCACTTCATCTCTCTACAATACTGTCCTCTGGCCGGAATTATGACGTGAGCGACTTCAGAACTAAGCTCTCTGGCAGGAGGTGCTCGCGAGGGAAAGAAAGACTTGTAGCGCTTTTCACAACCTCGGGTGTTTTACAGCCAATTAAGTACTTTTTTTGAAGTATAGTCACTGTTGTCATGTAGGAAACGCAGCTGCCAATTTGTGCACAGCAAGCTCCCACAAACAGCAATGTGATAATGACCAGAATATCTGTTTTCAGTGGTGTTGGTTGAAGGCTCAATATTGGCCAAGACATCAAGCAGAACTCCCCTGCTCTTCTTTGAAATAGTGCCACGGGATCTTTTATGTCCACCTGAGAGGACAGATGGGGCTTTGGTTTAACGTCTCATCTGAAAGATGGCACCTCTGACAGTGCAGCACTCCCTCAGTGCTGCACTGGGATTATCAGCCTAGATTTTTGTGCTCCAATCTCTGGGGTGGGGCTTGAACCCACAACCATTCTGACTCAGAGAGCGAGAGCGCTGCCCGCCGAGCCACGGCTGACACACAGACAGCAGCGTGTGCAGGGATGGGAAGAAGGAGCAGGCTGCTGCTCGGGTGGGGTGATCCCCTGTCGGAGCGCTGAGCGAGCGAGGTGGTCTGCGGCCTTGGTGTTGACCTGATCGTTCCTTCTACCAGGCTCCTGGGCCGCTAAAGCCTGCTCGGCTTTGCCAGATTTTCATGCTTCCTTTAGCCGACTGCCCTTTAGCTACCCACACACTCTCTCTGCGTCTCATGGGGGGAAAATGATGAAAGGTGAATACGACTTATGGAGGGCAAGTTGTTTGATTTACGCCTGTTTGTTTCTTTTATAATGTTCCTTGTTGCAGATTCTGTAAATTTACTTTCACTTCCATTTTGTGAGCTGCTTAACACCGAAACCTCTTTTATCGGAATCCACATGTACAACAAGATCCATTGTTTTAATCAATCACAAGGTTGTGACTCTGAATGTTATAATGTGCTTTTCAGAACATTTCAGAACTCTGTGTCTTTTATTATTTTGGTTTATCTCATTGAGCCTCCGATTGTCTCGTGCATATTTCACTTCTGCCATTTAACCACCTCCTGTTTTTCACTTCAGCTCTTTACAAGTCATTCAATTTACCAAGGCCACTATTTCGAGAAGAGCACGGGAGTTTGAACGTTTGAGTGCTGGAGACTCAAACGTGGTAATCTTGCAGACACACAATTGCTTGACGTTTCCTACATGCAGGGGAGTTGTCCCCGGTGTCCTGGACAATATTTATCCCTCAATCAACATAACAGAATGTGATTATCTGGTCATTATCACATTGCTGTTTGTGGGAGCTTGCAAATTGGCTGCCGCGTTTCCCACATTACAACGGTGACTACACTCCAAAATTATTTCATTGGCTGTAAAGCGCTTTGGGACGTCCGGTGGTTGTGAAAGTCGCTGTAAAAATGCAAGTCTTTCTTTCTTTTCTTTCTTTAACATAGTAAATCGTTCCGAGGTGCTTCACAGGAGCGTTATCCGAGCCACACGAGGAGGTATTAGGACAGGTTGATCAAAGAGGTAGGTTTTAAGGAGCATCTTAAAGGAGGAGGACAAGGTAGAGAGGCGGAGAGGTTTAGGAAGCTGAGGGCCCAGGCAGCTGAAGCCGCGGCCGCCAATGGTGGAGCGATCAAATCGGGGACACGCAAGAGGCCAGAATTGGAGGAGTGCAGAGATCTCGGAGGGTTGCGGGGCTGTGGAACAAAGACAGACAGGAAAGAAAAAGAAGCAAGCAGTGCTGTTACATAAATGCTATATTAATTAGACCGAACAGCAAGCACATGGAGCTGCCAACAGCCGTCAGAGCGAAGCAGAGTCAGCAGCAATGCACGATACCCCAGCTTAAGAAGGAACAGAGCTTGAGAGGCGAAGAAGGCTCTCGGGGAACAGAAGAGACAGAGAGAAAAGCAAATCAGCGCGGTTTGAGTTCCAGTTAGTGTTCAAACTTATCAAGGGTTTTGATAGAGTGAATAGGGAGAAACTGTTTCCACTAGCAGGAGGACACAGATTTAAGATAATTGACAAAAAAGCCAGAGGGGAGGTGAGGAGACATTTTTCAGGTCTAATGGGAAAGCGCAGAGGGGAGTGGGACTAATCGGAGCGCTCTTTCAAAGAGCTGGCACAGGCATGATGGGCCGAATGGCCTCCTTCTGTGATGTATCGTTCCATGAAAGGTATGATTGAGTGTTTCAACGGCAATCTTCTTTTACAATATGTTAAACACATAGGCTGGGAACTTCCTCAGTTTCTGTTCCCATAGCTTTGCCGGAGGTGCTCATGCATGTAAACGGGTTTTCCGCCACACTTCCAACGAAGTCTTGGCGTTGGAGTGGGAGCAGCTCCAAGGAAATTCCCAACCTTGGTTTCACAAAAGGCCTTTTACAAAGAATCCACGACAGAAACAGGCCACTCGGCCCAACTGGTCCGTGCCGGTGTTTATGCTCCACACCAGTTTCCTCCCACCCCTACTTCATCTCACCCTACCAGCATATCCTTCTATTGCTTTCTCCCTCATGTGTTTATCCAGCTTCCCCTTAAAGGCATCGCTGCTATTTGCCTCACTAGGCCTCAGCTAGAGTACTGCGTGCATTTCTGGTCACCACATTACAGGAAAGGTGTGATTACATTACAGAGGGTGCAGAGGAGATTTACAAGGATGTTGCCGAGAGTAGAGAATCTTCACTATGAGGAAAGACTGGATAGGCTGGGTCTGTTTTCCTTGGAACAGAGGAGGCTGAGGGGAGACCTTATTGAGGTGTATAAAATTATGAGGGGCATAGATAAAGTGGATAGAAAGGACCTATTTCCCTTAGCAGTGGGGTCAAAAACCAGGGGGCACAGATTTAAAGTAATTGGGGGAAGGTTTAGAGGGGATTTGAGGGGAAATGTCTTCACCCAGAGGGCTGTGGGGGTCTGAAACTCACTGCCTGAAAGGGTGGTAGAGGCAGGAACCCTAACCACATTTAAAAAGTACTTGGATGTGCACTTGGGATGCTGTAACCTGCAGGGCTACGGACCAAGAGCTGGGAAGTGGGATTAGGCTGGATAGCTCTTCGTTGGCCAGCGCGGACACGATGGGTCGAAATGGCCTCCTTCCGGGCTGTCACTTTCTATGATGCTGTGATTCTATGATTCAACCACTCCCTGTGACAGCGAGTGCCACATTCTCACCCACTCACTGGGTAAAGAAGCCTCTGCTGAATTTTTTATTGGATTTATTAGTGACTATCTTATATTTATGACACAGATCATAATAAAGTACTTCTATTTTCGCAGAAGCTAATTTCCGTTAATGGTAAAGGTCACTTTCTGTTGCTCATAGATTTAGCATCGTTATAAATGCTAATCTGTCAGTTGGCATTAAGAAATTGGCACCTTCAATAGTTAATTAGGTGCCATCTCAAACCAGTGGTAAGCCTTGAATCGGAATGTTATGGATCTTATTGACGCTCCGGGATATTGGCACATATGCCTACAATCTCCAGATGGTACATACATACATAGATACATATAGATACATAGAAGATAGGAGCAGGAGTAGGCCATTCGGCCCCTCGAGCCTGCTCCGCCATTCAATGAGATCACGGCTGATCATCCAAATTCAGTACCCGGTCCCTGCCTTCTCCCCATATCCCTTGATCCCTTTAGCCTTAAGAAATATATCCAACTCTTTCTTGAATATACTTAATGAACTGGCCTCCACCGCCCTCTGTGGCAGAGAATTCCACAGGTTCACCAGTCTCTGGGTGAAGAAATTCCTCCTCATTTCAGTCCTAAATGGCTTACCCCTTATCCTTAGACTATGACCCCTGGTTCTGGACTCCCCGGCCATCAGAAATATCCTTCCCGCATCCAGTCTGTCCAGGTCTGACAGAATTTTATAGGTTTCGATGAGATCCCCTCTCAATCTTCTAAACTCCAGTGAGTATAAGCCCAATTGACACAATCTCTCCTCATACGTCATTCCTGCCATCCCAGGTATCAGCCTGGTGAATCTTCGCTGCACTCCTTCCATGGCATGAACGTCCTTCCTCACGTAAGGCGACCAAAACTGCACACAATACTCAAGGTGTGGTCTCACCAAGGCCCTGTACAACTGCAGCAAGACATCCTTGTTCTTGTACTCGAACCCTCTTACTACGAAGGCCAACATACCATTTGCCTTCTTAACCGCCTGCTGCACCTGCATGCTTACCTGCAGCGACTGGTGTACAAGAACACCCAGGCCTCTTTGCACTTCCCCCTCTCCCAATCTATTACCATTCAAATAATAATCTGCCTTCCTATTTTTGCCACCAAAGTGGATAACCTCACATTTATCCACATTATAGTGCATTTGCCATCTTTCTGCCCAATCACCCAACCTGTCCAAATCGTGCTGGAGTTTCACGACATCCTCCTCACAGCATACCCTCCCCCCCAGCTTTGTGTCGTCTGCAAATTTGGAGATATTACATCCAATTCCCTCGTCCAGATCATTAATATATATTGTGAACAGCTGGGGTCCTAGGACCGATCCTTGCAGTACCCCACTAGTCACTGCCTGCCACTCGGAAAACGACCCGTTTATTCCAACTCTTTGCTTTCTGTCCGCCAACCAGTTCTCTATCCAAGTCAATACCTTGCCCCCAATCCCACGTGCCTTAAGTTTGCACGATAATCTCTTATGCGGGACCTTATCGAAAGCCTTCTGAAAGTCCAAATACACTACATCCACTGGTTCTCCCTTATCTATTTTACCAGTTACATCCTCAAAAAATTCCAGTAGATTAGTCAAGCATGATTTACCTTTTGTAAATCCATGTTGACTTTGTCCGATCCAGTCACTGCACTCCAAGTGCTCTGCTATTACATCTTTTATAATGGACTCTAGCATTTTCCCCACTACCGATGTCAAGCTTACTGGTCTATAATTCCCCGCCTTTTCTCTACCACCTTTTTTGAATAGTGGGGTAACATTAGCTACCCGCCAATCCATGGGTACCGTTCCAGAGTCTATCGAGTTCTGGAAGATGACCAGCAATGCATCTACTATTTCTAGGGCCACTTCCTTAAGTACCCTGGGATGTAGATTATCAGGCCCTGGGGATTTATCGGCCTTCAGTCCCATCAATTTTCCTAACACCATTTCCCTACAAATACTGATTTCTTTCAGTTCCACCCTTTCATCAGACCCTATGTTCCCCGGCATCTCTGGGAGGTTATTTGTGCCCTCCTTTGTGAAGACAGAACCAAAATATGTATTTAGTTGGTCTGCCATTTCTTTGTTCCCCATTATAACTTCCCCCGATTCTGACTGCAAGGGACCCACGCTTGACTTCACCAATCTTTTTCTCTTCACATATCTATAAAAGCTTTTACAGTCAGTTTTTGTGTTCTCTGCAAGCTTACTCTCATATTCTATTTTCCCTTTCTTAATTAATCCCTTTATCCTCCTTTGTTGAATCCTAAACTGCTGCCAATCCTCAGGGTTATTGCTTTTTCTGGCCAATTTATATGCCCTCTCCTTGGACCTTATGCTATCCCTAATTTCCCTTGTTAGCCACGGTTGGGTCACCTTTTTTGTTTTATTTTTATGCCAAACTGGGATGAACAAATTCTGTAGTTCATCCATTCGGTCTTTGAATGTTTGCCATTGCCTATCCACCGTCAACCCTTTGAGTGCCATTCCCCAATCAATCCTACCCAACTCGCTCCTCAGACCATCATAGTTTCCTTTATTTAAATTGAGGACCCTAGTCACCGAGTCAACTACTTCATTCTCCATCTTAATGAAGAATTCGATCATATTATGATCGCTCCGACCCAAGGGGCCTCTTACAACAAGATTGCTAATTAATCCTTTCTCGTTACATAATACCCAGTCTAAGATGGCCTGATCTCTGGTTGGTTCCTCGCCATATTGGTCCAGGAAACCATCCCGTAAACACTCCAGGAATTCCTCCTCCACAGTATTGTTACTCATTTGGTTGGCCCAATCTATATGTAGATTAAAGTCACCCATGATGACTGCTGTGCCCTTATTGCACGCTTCTTTAATTTCTCTTTTAATGCCATCCCCAACCTCCGCCTTACTGTTTGGAGGTCTATAAACCACCCCCACTAACGTTTTTTTCCCCTTAGTATTTCTCAATTTTACCCATACAGATTCCACCTCATCAGAGCTAATATCCTTCATTACAATTGTGTTAATCCCTTCTTTAACCAATAATGCTACCCCACCTCCCTTTCCTTTTTGTCTATCTTTCCTGAATATCGAATACCCCTGGATGTTGAGTTCCCAGTCCTGGCCTTCCTTGAGCCACGTTTCCGTAATCCCAACCAAATCGTATTTGTTTACTTCTATTTGCGCAGCCAATTCATCCACCTTATTACAAATGCTCCTCGCATTAAGACACAAAGCCTTCAGGCTTGTTTTTTTAACGCTGTTAGACCTATTAGAATTATTATTTACTGTGGCCATGTTTGATTTAAACTGTTGATTTCTCTGATTGCCACTTTTGTTTTTCTCCTTCCTATCTTTTGTTTTTATCCTTGTTTCCCTTTCCTCTGTCTCCCTGCTCAGGTTCCCAACCCCCTGCCATTTGAGTTGCACCACCAATAGGAAAGGAGTAGTGGTAGCCAATTCATTGTGGGACCTTAATAGTCCAGTAACTTAACCACTGTGCTGCTGTACCCCTCTGGCTGCAGGAAGAAAGAACGAACGAACTTGCATTTATACAGTTTCCTGGGTCGGCTCATTTGCATATATCCATTGGAGCAGTCATTGTAAAACAAGGAGTCATTTTTTATTTTTTCACAGGGTGTGGGCGTCGCTGGCAAGGTCAGCATTTATTGCTCATCCCCT
Source organism: Somniosus microcephalus (assembly GCF_052327205.1). Taxonomy (NCBI): domain Eukaryota; kingdom Metazoa; phylum Chordata; class Chondrichthyes; order Squaliformes; family Somniosidae; genus Somniosus; species Somniosus microcephalus. The sequence goes on along the minus strand of NC_140987.1, from coordinate 24,595,129 downwards.
AATGAAGGTGTTCGTCTTCTTGAATACAACTGAGTGGCTTGTTAGGCCATTTCAGAGTCAATCATGTTGGTGTGGGAAGCACTCTCGCCTCTGAGTCAGAAGCTTGTTTTTTCATAGTCCTACCCCAGAGACTTGAGCAAAAAAAATCTAGGCTGATTCTCCAGTGCAGTGCTGAGGGAGTGCTGCACTGTCAGAGGTCCCGTCTTTTGGATGAGACGTTAAACCGACGCCCCATCTGCCCTCTCAGGTGTACATAAAAGATCCCATGGTTCTATTTTGAAGAAGAGCAGGGGGAGTTCTCCCCAGTGTCCTGGGGCCAATATTTATCCCTCAATCAACATCACTAAAACAGATTATCTGGTCATTATCGTATTGCTGTTTGTGGGAGCTTGCTGTGTGCAAATTAGCTGCCATGTTTTCTACATTATAACAGTGACTACACTTCAAGAAGTGCTTCTTTGGCTGTAAATCGCTTTGGGATGTTGTGAAAGGCGCTATATAAATGCAAGTCTTCCTTTTTTTCAGTCCCGCACCAATGTGGTTGATTCTTAACTGCTCTCTATAGAGGCCTAGCAAACCAGTCAGTTATATCACCAACCGAGAATGAAAAATACTTATAAAAATATTCTGCTGTCCTAGCCAACCTTCCTCCCTAAACTGGCAGAAGTAAAAACTGCTTATTCATCTCAGTGCTTTCGGTGGGATCTTGCTGCCTTTGCCTACATGACAGCTAACAGCAGAGACTGCACTCCCAGCTCTTTTGAGAGATGTGATACAGAATCATGGAATTGTAGAGCGCAGAAGGAGGCCATTCGGCCCGTTGAGTCTGTGCCGGCTCTTTCGAAGAGCAATCCAGTTTGTCCCACTCCCCCTGTTTGTTCCCCATGTCCCTGTGATTTTTTTTTCTCCTTCAAGTGTTTATCCTAGTCCTCTTTGAAAGCTACTTTTGAATCTGTTTCCACCACCCGATCAGGCAGCGCATTCCAAATCCTAACCACTCGTTGCGTAAGAAAGATTTTCCTCACATCGCCTCTGGTTCTTTTGCCAATCACCTTAAATATGGCGAGGTAGTTTTATATTGAGGGATGGTTGTCAGCTGTAGGCGCAGTAAGATGGTCCATTAACATTAATGGACTGGTGACATTTTCATGGTTCTTGCAAGCCTCTGATGGATCTCCAGTCAAAAATGTAACAGCAACACTAGATTTCCTCTCTTTCAGCAACAGAATCACAGGTCTGCAGCTCGGAGCAGCAGCAGGAAGAGTAATGAGTAGAAGAGAGCAACCGACCAACGCCGTGGATCTAGTTTTGCGATGCTCCTCTGGCAAAACCCTGAAGGCAGCAGGACAGGTAGATAAGGTGGTTAAAAAGGCATATGGGATACTTGCCTTCATTAGCCGAGGCATAGAATGTAAGAGCAGGGAGGTTATGATGGAGCTGTTCAAAACGCTAGTTAGGCCACAGCTGGAATACTGTGTGCAGTTTTGGTCGCCATGCTATAGGAGGGATGTGATTGCATTGGAGAGGGTGCAGAGGAGATTCACCAGGATGTTACCTGGGCTGGAGCGTTTCAGCTATGAAGAGAGACTGGACAGGCTGGCGTTGCTTTCCTCAGAGCAGAGAAGGCTGAGGGGGGACCTGGTTGAGGTATACAAAATTATGAGGGGCACAGATAGGGTAGATAGAAAGGAACTTTTCCCCTTAGCAGAGGGGTCAATAACCAGGGGGCATAGTTTCAAGGTAAGGGGCAGGAGGTTCAGAGGAGATTTGAGGAAAAACATTTTCACCCAGAGGGTGGTTGGAATCTGGAACTCACTGCCTCAAAGGGTGGTAGAGGCAGGAACCCTCACAACATTCAAGAAGCATTTCGATGAGCACTTGAAACGCTATGGACCAAGGCTATGGACCAAGTGCTGGAAAATGGGGTTAGAATAGATAGGGCTTGATGGCCGGCGCAGACACGATGGGCCGAAGGACCTCTTTCTGTGCTGTATAACTCTATGACTCTCTGACTATGACTCTATAAAACCTCTCATGTGAAGAAGTGTTGGTAATAAAGACGCCCCTGTCGGATTATTGCAAATCAGACTCAACAGGCGTGCAGTGGGATCAATTTTAACCTGACTCGCCAGTCGGCAAACCAACGGGATCGGGAGACTCCCAGTTTTATGCCCCCGCCGAATGTTACCCTCCGTCGACTTCATTGGAGAGTAAGATCAGGCGGGGCTGTAAAATCCAGCTTAAAGCTGCTGCCTTGTTGCACACTCTGAGCTGATTCTCCCATTATGGGCTGGCAGTGTGAAGCCTTGCCTTTCACCAGGGCATGGTGGAAGAAACATACAGGCAGCGAGTCCACCAGTGCAAGAAAACCAGTTGCCAGAGCCTACTCGGAGAGTGACCCCTCCCTCATCTGTGCCTACACACCTTACAACAGATGCCGCACTTCAAAGCGATGCATTGGACCTGAAAGAAAGACTTGCATGTATACAGCGCCTTCCACGACCTCGAGATGTCCCAAAGTGCTTTACAGCCAATGGAGTACTTTTTTGAAGTGTAGTCACTGTTGTAATGTGGGAAACACAGCAGCCAATTTGTGCACAGCAAGCTCCCACAAACAGCAGTATGATAAAGACAAGGATAATTTAGAAACATAGAAAAATTGGAGCTGGAGTCGGCCATTCGACCCTTCGAACCTGCTCCGCCATACAATATGATCATGGCTGATCCTCTATCTCAACACCATATTCCCGCTCTCTCCCCATAGCCCTTTGATACCTTTTGTGTCTAGAAATCTATCTATCTCCTTCTTAAATAAATTTTATTTATTCATTGATGGGATGTGGGCGTCGCTGGCTGGCTAGGCCTGCATTTAGTGCCCATCCCTAATTGCCCTTGAGAAGATGGTGGTGAGCCGCCTTCTTGAACCGCTGCAGTCCATATGGTGTAGGTACACCCACAATGCTGTTAGGAAGGGAGTTCCAGGATTTTGGCCCAGCGACAGTGAAGGAACGGCGATACAGGTCCAAGTCAGGATGGTGTGTGGCTTGGAGGGGAACTTGTAGGTGGTGATGTTCCCATGCGTCTGCTGCCCTTGTCCTTCTAAGTGGTAGAGGTCGCGGGTTTGGAAGGTGCTGTTGAAGGAGCTTTGGCGAGTTGCTGCAGTGCATCTTGTAGATGGTACACACTGCAGCCACGGTGCGCCGGTGGTGGAGGGAGTGAATGTTGAAGATGGTGGATGGAGGGCCAATCAAGCGGGCTGCTTTATCCTGAATGGTGTCGAGCTTCTTGAGTGTTGTTGGAGCTGCACTCATCCAGGGCATTGGAGAGTATTCCATCACACTCCTGACTTGTGCCTTGTAGATGGTGGAAAGGCTTTGGGGAGTCAGGAGGTGAGACACTCGCCGCAGAATTCCCAGCCTCTAGCCTGCTCTTGTAGCCACAGTATTTATATGGCTGGTCCAGTTCAGTTTCTGATCAATGGTAACCCCCAGGATGTTGATAGTGGGGGATTCAGCGATGGTAATGCCATTGAATGTCAAGGGGAGATGGTTAGAGTCTCACTTGTTGGAGATGGTCATTGCCTGGCACTTGTGTGGTGCGAATGTTACTTGCCACTTGTCAGCCCAAGTCTGAATGTTGTCCAGGTCTTGCTGCATATGGACACAGACTGCGTCAGTATCTGACGAGTCTCGAATGGTGCTGAACAGTGTGCAATCATCAGCGAACATCCCCACTTCTGACCTTATGATGGAGGGAAGGTCATTGATGAAACAGCTGAAGATGGTTGGGCCTAGGACACTGCCCTGAGGAACTCCTGCAGTGATGTCATGTGATTGAGATGAATGACCTCCAACAACCACAGCCAACTTCCTTTGTGCTAGGTATGATTTCAGTGACTTGGCCTCCACAGCCTTCTATGGTAGAGAATTCCACAGGTTCACCACCCTCTGACCAGATGATCTGTTTTAGTGATGTTGATTGAGGGATTAATGTTGGCCCCAGGACACCGGGGAGAACTCCCCTGCTCTTCTTCAAATAGTGCCCATGGGATCTTTTACGTCCACCTGAGAGATTTAACGTCCCATCTGAAAGACGGATGCACTTTGCACTTTGGGGCGTTACTTAGATCGGCTGTGAATCTTCTTTCTCTCGTTTATTGACTCTGAAGTCACACTGCGCCAAGGCCAGTGTATAGACGGGAATGCGATGGAATACTGCCGCACCGCCGCTGCCGTATCTATGAGCTACGGGTTGCACGGCCAAGGTCACTTCGAACTCACCTTCCAGCCTAGCGATTCCAAGCAACTCCGAGGGACAAGAGCAGCGAGATCATCATCGCTAGATTCCCCCGCCCCCCCACCAAGTGGCTCACCATCCTGACTCGGACACAGATCGTCGATCATTCATGGTCGCTGGGTCACATCCTGACGTTCCATCGTCATTGGAGCACCTTCATAGAATGACATAGAATCTACAGCACAGAAAACAGGCCATTCGGCCCAGCTGGTTCATGCTCCACACGAGCCTCCTCCCACCCCTCTTCATCTCACCCTTTCAGCGTAACCTTCTATTCCTTTCCCCCTCAAGTGCTTCTCTGGCATCCCCTTAAGTGGTCTGTGCTATTCGCCTCAACCACGCCCTGTGGTAGCGAGTTTCACATTCTCATCATTCTTTCCATGCAATTTTTTCCTTTAGCAGTATTTGTCCAACTCCCTTGTTAAAGTGACTGAAATGAATCAACTGAGCGGCCTGCGGGTGGCGCTGTCCAGGGAGAGTATAAATACTCGGGCATTGGCCCAGCTTGCGCAGGACATTCTTAACAGGAACTAGTGAAGGACACAACTAGACCTCCATATTGTAAAACAGTTGATTAAAGCTTTGTTTAACGCTTAGACCAAGTGCCTAATAGTTTTCTTACGTCAGTGACTATTGAATCTGCTTCCACCGCCCTTTCAGGCTGCTCATTCCGTATCATAATAACTTGCTGTGCAAAAGAAAGATTCTCCTCATCTCCCGTCTGGATTTCTTTTTTGCCAGTTATCTTAAATCTGTTTACTCGCTCAAAACCCTTCGTAAGTTCGAACACCAATTGGAATTCAAACCTCGCTGATTTGCATATCTCTGTCTCCTCTGTTCCCCCAGAGCCTTTTTCAACTCTCAAGCTCTGTTCCTTCTTACGATGTGGTATCTTGAGTTGCTGTTTGCTCTGATGGCTGTTGGCAGCTCCATGCACTTGCCGTTCGGTCTAATTAATATAGCTTTTATGTGACAGCACCGCTTGCTTCCATTTCTTTCCTCTCTGCCTTTCTTCTGAGCTCTCAGCCTAGCAGGTACATGGCTAATCGCTGCACTGCCTACATGCAGGAAACTTCAAACCACCGCGAGTCGGCAAGATTGCCACGTTTGAGTTGCCAGCTCTCAAACAACAACACCAACTTGTATTTATATAGCGCCTTTAACGTAGTACATCATCCCAAGGCGCTTCACAGGAGCGATTATCAAACAAAGATTTGACACCGAACCACATAAGGAGATATTAGGACAGATGACCAAAATTGAGGCATTGTCAGACAATGTAAGAAAGACTTGCATTTATGTAGCGCCTTTCAGAACCACCGGATGTCTCAAAGCGCTTTACAGCCAATGAAAATGCTGGAGGCCATTGATAAGGACGTGGTAGCAGGACATTTAGAAAATGCGAGAGTCCATTATAATAGATGTAATAGCAGAGCACTTGGAAAACAGTGACAGGATCGGACAAAGTCAACATGGATTAACAAAAGGTAAATCGTGCTTGACTAATCTACTGGAATTTTTTGAGGATGTAACTGGTAAAATAGATAAGGGAGAACCAGTGGATGTGGTGTATTTGGACTTTCAGAAGACTTTCGATAAGGTCCCACATAAGAGATTAGCGTGTAAAGTTAAGGCACATGGGATTGGGGGCAAGGTATTGATTTGGATAGAGAACTGGTTGGCAGACAGAAAGCAAAGAGTTGGAAGAAACGGGTCGTTTTCCGAGTGGCAGGCAGTGACTAGTGGGGTACCGTAGGGATCGGTCCTAGGACCCCAGCTATTCACAATATATATTAATGATCTAGACGAGGGAACTAGATGTAATATCTCCAAGTTTGCAGATGACACAAAGCTGGGTGGGTGTGTGTGCTGTGAGGAGGATGCCAAGAAACTCCAGTATAATTTGGACAGGTTGGGTGATTGGGCAGAAGCATCGCAGATGCAATATAATGTGGATAAATGCGAGGTTATCCACTTTGGTGTCAAAAACAGGAAGGCAGATTATTATCTGAATGGCAATAGATTGGGAGAAGGGGAAGTGCAACGAGACCTGGGTGTCCTTGTGCACCAGTCGCTGAAGGTAAGCATGCAGGTGCAGCAGACGGTTAAGAAGGCAAATGGCATGTTGGCCTTCGTAGCGAGGGTTCGAGTACAGGAACAAGGATGTCTTGCTGCAGTTGTACAGGGCCTTGGTGAGACCACATGTTGAGTATTGTGTGCAGGTTTGGTCGCCTTATCTGAGGAAGGATGTTCTTGCCATGGAGGGAGTGCAGCGAAGATTCACCAGGCTGATACCTGGGATGGCAGGAAAGACATATGAGGAGAGATTGGGTCGATTGGGCTTATACTCGCTGGAGTTTAGAAGAATGAGAGGGGATCTCATTGAAACTTATAAAATTCTAACAGGGCTAGACAGACTAGATGCAGGAAGGATGTTCCCGATGGCCGGGGAGTCCAGAACCAGGCGTCACAGTCTAAGGATAAGGGGTAAGCCATTTAGGACATAGATGAAGGAGGAATTTCTTCACCCAGAGAGTGGTGAACCTGTGGAATTCTCTACCACAGAAGGCAGTAGAGGCCAATTCATTAAATATATTCAAGAAGGAGTTAGATATATTTCTTAAGGCTAAAGGGATCAAGGGATATGGGGAGAAAGCAGGGACAGGGTACTGAATTTGAATGATCAGCCATGATCTCATTGAATGGCGGAGCAGGCTCGAGGGGCCAAATGGCCCACTCCTGCTCCTATCTTCTATGTTTCTATGTTTTCTAAAATCATAATATAGTCAAGCAGAGTCAGCATGGTTTTATGAAAGGGAAATCATGTTTGACAAATTGCTGGAATTCTTTGAGGATGTAACGAGCAGGGTGGATAAAGGGGAACCAGTAGATGTCGTGTATTTGGATTTCCAGAAGGCATTCGATAAGGTGCCACATAAAAGGTTACAACACAAGAAAAGAGCTCACGGGGGTTGGGGGTAATATATTAGCATGGATAGAGGATTGGCTAACTAACAGAAAACAGAGAGTCGGGATAAATGGGTCATTTTCAGGTTGGCAAACTGTAACTAGTGGGGTGCCGCAGGGATCAGTGCTGGGGCCTCAACTATTTACAATCTATATTAATGACTTGGATGAAGGAACTGAGTGTAATGTAGCCAAGTTTGCTGATCATAAAAAGATAGGTGGGAAAGCAAATTGTGAGGAGGATGCGAAGAATCTCGAAAGGGATATAGATAGGCTCAGTGAGTGGGCAAAAATCTGGCAGATGGAGTTAAATGTGGGAAAATACAAGGTTATCCACTTTGGTAGGAAAAATAAAAATGCAAATTATTATTTAAATGGGGAGAGATTACAAAATGCTGAGGTACAGAGGGATCTGGGGGATCTTGTACATGAATCACAAAAAGTTAGCATGCAGGTACAGCAAGTATTTAGGAAGGCAAATGGAATGTTGGCCTTTATTGCAAAGGGAATGGAGTATAAAAGTAGGGAAGACCTGTTACAATTGTACAGGGCGTTGGTGAGACCACACCTGGAGTACTGCATACAGTTTTGGTCTCCTCATTTAAGGAAGGTATTCTGCCCTTGCAGCGCGTTCCTATGCCGAGCTAGACAGGTAGCTAACAAGGTTTGACTTTTCTTGTAAAACTCTACTGAAAGATTCTTATTGTGAAACTGAAATACAATACAGAAATGGAAGCACACATTAGTATACAAGCACATAACTGATATGCATACACAAATTTAGGTAAGCCTGAGCAACACAGTACATTTGGCATGTAACTTACCAAACACGTGGAAACACAGCTTACTGTGAATATACATTTAGCAAACTGGAAGGCATTCTCTTTAAATTAGCCCTGTACATAGTGCATCAAAATACAGCTACAAGTTAACCAGCTAGACACAGAGAGCGAGCACTTCACGGCTAGCTGTGTAAGTTTGCTTACAAAGAAAAGTTACAAACTAAACATTTTCTGCAAAATATAGTGTACACTAATCATCTATAACATTCTCAAGTACTTACAGACAAATAGTATCCAAGGCTCAAGCGTGGCAACAATATAACTTCCCAGACCATGTGTGGCTGTAGGTCTGTGATATACAGTAGTTTACTTTACTGCACTTACTGTGCTTTACTGCACTTTACTGTGCTTTTACTGCAGTTGCTAGGTACCAAATATCCACTAGGTGGCGGCACACAATGGAAATCGACCCAAATTACTCAAACCCCTGAATTAACTGGAAAACTAACATAAATTCCTAAAGAAAGACAGCACACTTGCATTGGAGGCAGTTCAGAGAAGGTTCACGAGGTTGCTTCTGGAGATGAAGGGTTTATCTTATGAATAAAGGTTGAGCAGGTTGGGCCTATATTCATTGGAGTTTAGAAGAATGAGAGGGGATCTTATTGAAACATATAAGATTCTGAAGGGGTTTGACAGGGTGGATGCTGAGAGGATGTTTCCCCTCGTGGGGGAATCTAGAACGAGAGGGCATAATTTCAGAATAAGGGGTCACCCATTTAAAAAGGAAATGAGGAATTTCTTCTCTCAGAGGGCAGTGAATCTTTGGAATTCTCTTCCCCAGAGAGTTGTGGAGGCTGGGTCATTGAATATATTTAAGGTGGAGATAGACAGATTTTTTGAAAGTTAAGGGAGTTATGGGGAGGTTATGGGGAGCGGGCAGGGAAGTGGAGTTGAGGCCAAGATCAGATCAGCCATGATCTTATTGAATGGTGGAGCAGGCTCGAGGGGCCGAATGACCGACTCCTGCTCCTACGTCTTATGTTTTTAATGAAGTGCTTTTGAAGTGGAGTCACTGTTGTAATGTGGGAAACACGACAGCCAATTTGCACACAGCAATGAGATAATAGTAGATGCATTGCTGGTCATCTTCCAGAACTCGATAGACTCTGGAACAGTACCCATGGATTGGAGGGTAGCTAATGTTACCCCACTATTCAAAAAAGGTGGTAGAGAAAAAGCGGGGAATTATAGACCAGTAAGCCTGACATCGGTAGTGGGGAAAATGCTAGAGTCCAATATAAAAGATGTAATAGCAGAGCACTTGGAAAGCAGTGACAGGATCGGACAAAGTCAACATGGATTTACAAAAGGTAAATCATGCTTGACTAATCTACTGGAATTTTTTGAGGATGTAACTGGTAAAATAGATAAGGGAGAACCAGTGGATGTGGTGTATTTGGACTTTCAGAAGGCTTTCGATAAGGTCCCGCATAAGAGATTACATCAGAACATAAGAACATAAGAAATAGGAGCAGGAGTAGGCCAATCGGCCCCTCGATCCTGCTCCGCCATTCAATAAGATCATGGCTAATCTGATCCTAACCGCCAATCTACTATCACAGAACCATCTCCTGAATCTAACAGAATTAGACACACGAAATAGGAGCAGGATCAGGCTACATGGCCCCTGGGCCCGCTCCGCTGCCCACAGGGCCATGTCTGATCCGAACCTAGACTCATGTCCAAATTCCTGCCCGCTCCCCGTAACCCTTAATTCCCTTTACTTCTAGGAAACTGTCTATTTCTGTTTTAAATTTATGTAATGATGTAGCTTCGACAGCTTTTTGGGGCAGCATATTCCATGGACCTACCACCCTCTGAGTGAAGTAGTTCCTCCTCATCTCAGTTTTGAAAGAGCAGCCCCGTATTCTAAGACTATGCCCCCTAGTTCTAGTTTCACCCACCATCGGGAACATCTTCCCCGCATCCACCCGATCCGACTCCTTCACAATCTTACATGTTTCAATAAGATCACCTCTCATTCTTCTGAACTCCAATGAGTAGAGTCCCAATCTACTCAACCTCTCCTCATATGTCCATCCCCTCATCCCCGGGATTAACCGAGTGAACCTTCTTTGTACTGACTCGAGAGCAAGTATGTCCTTTCTTAAGCATGGACACCAAAACTGTACGCAGTATTCCAGCTGCGGCCTCAACAATACCTTGTACAACTGAAGCAATACCTCCCTATTTTTATATTCTATCCCCCTAGCAATGAAAGCCAACATTCCATTGGCCTTCTTAATCACTTGCTGCACCTGTATACTAACCTTCTGAGTTTCTTGCACCAGGACCCCCAGATCCCTTTGTACTTCAGTACTTTCCAGTTTCTTGCCATTAAGATAATAACTTGCTCTATGATTTTTCCTGCCAAAGTGCATAACCTCACACTTTCCAGTATTGTATTCCATCTGCCAAATCTCTGCCCACTTACTTAGCCTGTCTATGTCCCCTTGCAGGTTTTTTATGTCCTCCTCACTCACTACTTTCCCTCCCATCTTTGTATCATCTGCAAACATTGATATGTTACACTCGGTCCCCTCCTCCAAATCGTTAATATAGATTGTAAAGAGTTGGGGACCCAGCACTGACCCCTGCGGAACACCACTAGTTACTGATTGCCAGTCTGAGAATGAACCATTTATCCCAACTCTCTGCCTTCTGTTAGATAGCCAACCCTCTATCCATGCCAGAATATTACCCCCAATCCCGTGATTTTTTATCTTAAGCAATAATCTTTTGTGTGGCACCTTGTCAAATGCCTTTTGGAAGTCTAAATACACTACGTCCACTGGTTCCCCTTTATCCACCCGATATGTTACTTCCTCAAAGAACTCCAGCAAATTTGTCAAACATGACTTCCCCTTCATAAAACCATGCTGACTTTGTCCCATTAAATTATGATTATCCAAATGTCCTGTTACTGTCTCCTTAATAATGGACTCCAAAATTTTACCTACCACAGATGTTAGGCTAACCGGTCTATACTTTCCAGCCTTCTGTCTACTGCCCTTTTTAAATAAGGGTGTTACATTAGCAGTTTTCCAGTCTGCCGGGACCTTTGCTGAGTCCAGGGAGTTTTGGAAAATTATTACCAATGCATCCACAATCCCTACCACCACTTCCCTCAAGACCCTAGGATGTAAGCCATCAGGTCCAGGTGATTTATCCGCCTTGAGTTCCATTATTTTACCGAGTACCACTTCCTTAGTGATTTTGATCGTGTTTAGCTCCTCCCCCCCTATAACCCCCTGTTTGTCCAGTGTTGGGATATTCTTAGTGTCCTCTACTGTAAAGACTGATACAAAATATTCATTCAGTGTTTTTGCCATCTCCATATTTCCCACCATTAATTTCCCGGTCTCATCCTCTAAGGGACCAACATTTACTTTAGCCACCCTTTTTCCTTTTATATAACTATAAAAACTCTTACTATCTGTTTTTATATTTTTTGCTAATTTACTTTCATAATCTATCTTCCCTTTCTTAATCAATCTTTTTGTTATTTTTTGCTGTCTTTTAAAATTTTCCCAATCCTCTATCCTCCCACTAGATTTGGCTACTTTATATGCCCTTGTTTTTAGTCGAATACTATCCTTAATTTCTTTACTTAGCCACGGATGGCTGTCTTTTCTTTTACACCCTTTTCTTCTCAGTGGAATATATATTTTTTGGAAGTTGTAAAATAATTCCTTAAATGTACACCACTGATCATGTATCGTCTTACCCTTTAATCTATTTTCCCAATCCACTCTACTCAATTCCGCTCTCATACCTTCATAGTCTCCTTTATTCAAGCTTAGCACGCTTGTTTGAGATCCAACCTTCTCACCCTCTAATTGAATATGGAATTCAACCATGTTATGGCCAATCATTCCAGGGGGATCCTTTACTAGGACATTTTAAATTAACCCTGTCTCGTTACACAGGACCAGATCTAAGGTTGCTTGCCCCCTGGTCGGATCAGTTACATACTTTAGCATTCAAAATTAAGGCACATGGGATTGGGGGCAAGGTATTGACTTGGATAGAGAACTGGTTGGCGGATAGAAAGCAAAGAGTTGGAATAAATGGGTCATTTTCTGAGTGGCAGGCAGTGACTAGTGGGGTACCACAAGAATCGGTCCTAGGACCCCAGCTGTTCACAATATATATTAATGATCTGGACGAGGGAACTGGATGTAATATCTCCAAATTTGCAGACGACACAAAGCTGAGTGGGAGGGTATGCTGTGAGGAAGGTGTCGTGAAACTCCAGTTCAATTTGGACAGGTTGGGTGATTGGGCAGAAACATGGCAGATGCACTATAATGTGGATAAATGTGAGGTTATCCACTTTGGTGGCAAAAACAGGAAGGCAGATTCTTATTTGAATGGCAATAGATTGGGAGAAGGGGAAGTGCAAAGAGACCTGGGTGTTCTTGTGCAGCAGTCGCTGAAGGTAAGCATGCAGGTGCAGCAGGCGGTTAAGAAGGCAAATGGTATGTTGGCCTTCGTAGCAAGACAGTTCGAGTACAGGAACAAGGATGTCTTGCTGCAGTTGTACAGTGCCTTGGTGAGACCGCACCTTGAGTATTGTGTGCAGTTTTGGTCGCCTTATCTGAGGAAGGACATTCTGGCCATGGAAGGAGTGCAGCGAAGATTCACTAGGCTGATACCTGGGATGGCAGGAATGACGTATGAGGAGAGATTGTGTTGATTGGGATTATACTCACTGGAGTTTAGAAGATTGAGAGGGGATCTCATTGAAACCTATAAAATTCTATCAGGCCTGGACAGACTAGATGCAGGAAGGATGTTTCTGATGTCCGGGAAGTCCAGGACCAGGGGTCATAGTCTAAGGATAAGGGGTAAACCATTTAGGACTGAAATGAGGAGGAATTTCTTCACCCAGAGAGTGGTGAACCTGTGGAATTCTCTGCCACAGAGGGCGGTGGAGGCCAGTTCAGTAAATATATTCAAGAAAGAGTTGGATATATTTCTTAAGGCTAAAGGGATCAAGGGATATGGGGAGAAGGCAGGGACCGGGTACTGAATTTGGATGATCAGCTATGCTCTCATTAAATGGCGGAGCAGGCTCGAGGGGCCGAATGGCCTACTCCTGCTCCTATCTTCTGTGTTTCTATGTTTCTATAATGACCAGAAAATCTGTTTTTGTTATGTTGGTTGAGGGATAAACATGTAGGTCAGGGGTGAAGGGTGAACAGGATTTGGTGTGAGTTAGGATTTGGGCAACAGAGTTTTGGATGAGCTCGAGTTTACGGAGAGTGCAAGGTGGGAGGTCGGCCAGGAGTGCGTTGCAATAGTCGAGTCTGGGGGTAACAAAGGCACGATGAGGGTTTCAGCAGCGGATGAGCTGAGCAAAGGCAGAGACGGGCGATGTTACTGGTAATGAAGGAATTGGCAGTGAAATAGCATCTTTCACAATCTGAAGTTGGCTGTCCCAAAAGCGCATTACAGCCAACGAAGTATAGACAGTGTTTTAATGTAAGGAAACGCAACAGCCAATGAGGTACTTTTGAAGTGGAGTCACTGATGTAATGTAGGAAATGTGGCAGCCGATTTGTGCACAGCATGCTCCCACAAACAGCAATGTGATAATGACAAGGATAATTGAGAAACCTAAAAAAATAGGAGCAGGAGTAGGCCATTCAACCCTTCGAGCCTGCTCCCATTCAATATGATCATGGCTGATCCTCTCTCTCAATACCATATTCCCACTCCCTCCCCATACCCCTTGATGCCTTTTGTGTCTAGAAATCTATCGATCTCCTTCTTAAATATATTCAGTGACTTGGCCTCCACAGCCTTCTGTGGTAGAGAATTCCACAGGTTCACCACCCTCTGAGTGAAGAAAATCCTCCTCATTGTAGTGTATGTACCTTTAAGACAGAACTAATTTTACAGCTCCTGTATACTGTAGTACCGGCAGTGACCACACCTGTCCATAAGCCTTGCGCATGCCTCTGTACCCCCAGTCTTGAGACTACCCTCCTCCAGTAAATACCTGTTTATTGTTAAGTTACAGCATCCGTGTGGTTATTGAAAACATCATACTCGCAGACTCACGGATCTAACAGTGGCGACGAGTGTCGATTCGAATCTACCTGCAACTCTGCATTTCCCTTCGAGGATTCGCTCCGGGAGGGCGGTGTAAGAAAGTCGAGGCCAGGAACAAGGGCGTCGACCACGAGCAACCGCCCAGTTGTCCGGCAGAGAGTGAACATCGCAGGGGAGTCTGTGGAGAGCCGGGCTTGGTTCCCCAGCCACGACGATCAGCAAGAGACTGACGACAGGTCCAGCGCAGACCCTTCCCGGACAGCGGCGGCTGGAGCCGACCGACAGCGGAGAGAAAGCCGAGCAGCGTCGACGGGGTAAGACAGAGGGTGAAGCGCACAGGGCGCAGCCGGGGGTTGAAAACCGAGCGGCGTCGAACGAAAAAAAAACAAACCGGAGAGAGAGAGGGTAGAGCACAGCCAGGGCTCAAAGGGCTGAACAGTGTCCACGGGGAGAAGAAGGGAGAGCGCGGGAGATGCCATTGAGCTGCGGAGAAGACGGAAGAGCGCGGGAGACGCCATTTTTCGAAGCCGCAGCGGAGAAGAAGGGCGAGCGCGGTAAGGAAGGAAAGCGCGGGAGATGCCATTTTGTGCCAGCGGAGAAGAAGGGGAAGCGCGGGAGATGCCATTTTTAACAGTTAAATCACACCCAGGGATGCCGAAGAGTGGCAGTATCTCTACGTTCGACAATGAAGTCGAAGATTGGGCGACATATGTGGAACGTATTGAGGTGCACTGCAGGGCGAATGAAGTGCCAGACGCTAGTAAAGCATTGGTTTTGTTAAATTCCATGGGTGCAAAAACTTATGGGTTACTGCGAAATCTAATAACCCCAGAGAAGCCAGTGAACAAGAATTTCGAAAGCATAGTAGAAATCCTACAGGACCACTTAAACCCCACACTGCTGCTGATAGCAGAACAATTTAAGTTCCATAAAAGGAACCAACACAAAGACGAAAGCAATGCTGAGTAGCTAACGGAACTGCGCAAGCTATTGAAACACTGCCAGTTTGGAGCGGGACTAGCAGATACGTTAAGGGACAAGTTTGTGTGTGGGCTACAAAGTGAAGGAACCCAGAAACGGCTTCTATCAGAAAAGGATCTTACGCTGGACAAGGCTTTCAGTATGGCAGTATCACACAAAGCAGCCGCAAGGGGCGCTGCAGAGATACAACGGAGACCGCAAGAATATGGCACCAATGAAATGTCCTATGGAACAGGGAAGTGCTATCGCTGCGGCAGAACAACACATGACCAGAAGGATTGTTGGTTCAAGGACCAAGTGTGCAGACAGTGTGGAAAAGCAGGACACATAGCAAGAGTCTGCAGGTCTGGGAAGAAAACCAACAGTGAGCAATCTTCACAGGAGTAGTACAAAAAGGTACACCAGGTGATGGACAGTGGTTCAGACGAACAGAAAAGTGACACAGACTCCGGAAGCAAGGAGCTGGGTTGTCTGAAACTACATAAGGTAACCAAAATGGAGGATCACCAGACTATCTGGGTTACATTCAAGATAGATGGAGTCCAAGTGAAAATGGAATTGGACACAGGATCTGCCCTAACAGTCATAAACCAAAGGGACTACAAGCGGCTATTTTCACATATACCCTTGAAAGCTACAGAGATTGTCTTGAAGATGTACACGGGGCAAAAAGTCTACCCCAAAGGAAAAATAAGGGTGAAAGTGATATATAAAGGCCAGGAAATACCTAAAATGGATATATATGTATTGCCAGATGGAGGACCACCACTGCTAGGACGTGAATGGATCCGGAAGATACCATTAGATTGGCATTCCATACAGGCACTGAAGGTTGAGGCCAAAAAGGATGACGACATCACACCTGGACGATTGTCAAAAATGCTAACTGACGCACAAGAAGTGTTCCAGGAGGGACTCGGTACACTAAAAGTCATAACAGCAACGATTAAAATAGAGGAAAATGCAAGCCCAAAGTTTCTTATGGCCAGACCAGTGCCTTATGCGATCAGACCAGCTGTCGAAGCAGAGCTGGAAGGGTTGGAACGTTCAGGAGTACTGTCCAAAGTGGACTGGAGCGAGTGGGCTACACCCATCGTTCCTGTAATGAAGAGGTCGTTGAGTAATACGCCTGGGGAACCAAAGAAGGTCCGCATCTGTGGGGATTTTAAGGTGACAGTGAACCCAGTCCTTCACACGGTACAATATCCGCTTCCACGAATTGAGGATATTTTTGCCTCGCTATCTGGAGGTAAACGCTTCACCAAAATTGATCTAGCCCAGGCGTACTTGCAAATGGAGGTAGAAGAAGCTTTGAAACAATCCCTTATGATTAACACTCATAAAGGTCTCTATCAATAAAACCGGCTGGTGTTCGGGGTAGCCTTAGCTCCGGCTATCTGGCAAAGGGCAAAGAATCAAGTCCTGCAAGGGATTCCAGGGACCCAGTGTTGTTTGGATGACATCCTGGTCACGGGCGAAAATGACAGTGATCACCTCGCCAACTTGGAGAAGGTGCTCACCAGATTAAAGGAGTATGGGCTACGAGCTAATCACCACAAGTGCGAGTTTTTCCAGAAACAGATCTCGTATTGTGGCCACGTCATCGATGAAGAGGGGTTACATAAGTCCCCTGAAAAGATTGAGGCAGTAGCCAAGGCTCCAGCACCGGAAAATGTGTCACAACTGAGGTCGTTCCTCGGGCTGGTAAACTATTACCACAAGTTCTTACCAAATTTGTCCACAGCATTACACCCACTGAACACCCTACTGCAAACAGGGGTACCATGGAGGTGGAATGACGAATGTAGATGAGCTTTCCAGAAGTGTAAAGAATTGATCACATCAAAAGAGGTGTTGGCCCATTTCAACCCAGCACTATCAATTCGTTTGGCATGTGATGCAGCACCCTATGGTGTTGGAGCGGTGCTGTCGCACAAATTCCCAGACGGGTTGGAGAGGCCGGTAGCCTTTGCGTCTCGGTCACTAACCTCAGCCGAGCGCAACTACGCCCAGATTGACAGGGAGGCCCTCAGCCTAGTGTGGGGAGTCAAAAAATTCAACCACTATCTGCATGGGCAGAAGTTCACCTTGCTGACTGACCACCAACCACTTGTCTCCATCTTTAATCCTAAGAAGGGCGTGCCAGTGATGACTGCACAACGTTTACAAAGATGGTCCCTGTTTCTAGGGGCGAATCAATATGAAATAGAATATAAAGGCACGAAACAGCATGGGAACGCTGATGGACTATCACGCCTGCCACTGCCTACTGTGGAGGAAGCACCAGCAGTGGACCCTATCGAGATATTATATTCGTCAATAATTGAATGATTGCCAGTAACGAACGTGGATATAGAGAAAGAGAACCGCAATGATCCGACGCTGTCTCGGGTATATGATTTGACAGTGAGGGGATGGCCAACACATGGCGACTCACTGTTACCAGCATTCTCATCCAGAAGAGAACAGCTGTCAGTATGCCAGGGGACAGTGATGTGTGGATCCAGAGTGGTGATTCCACCCAAGTTAAGGGAGAGAGTGCTAAATGAGCTACATGAAGGTCATCTGGGGGGAGTGAAAATGAAAAGCCTTGCTAGGGCTTATGTGTGGTGGCCGGGAATCGAGCAACAAATCGAAGACCTAACTAAGAGCTGCTCAGGATGCCAGAAGGTCCAAAATGCACCACCACGTGCCCCTCTACACCCATGGGAGTGGCCCTCCTCTCCATGGCAACGGGTGCATATTGATTTCGCTGGTCCATTCATGGACTCAATGTTCTTAATAGCAGTGGATGCTCATTCGAAGTGGCCTGAGGTGACAAAAATGTCCTCAACCACTACAGAGAAAACGATTGCAGTCCTACGGACCATATTTGCCAGAAACGGTTTGCCAGAGCAGATTTGCTCTGATAATGGACCACAGTTTGTGTCCGACGAGTTCCAAAAATTTATGAGAAGGAATGGGGTAAGGCATTACACATCCGCCCCGTATCATCCAGCCACAAATGGATTGGCTGAAAGGTTCGTACAAACCTTTAAGAAGGCGATAAAGGCCATGTGCGACGAGGAAATTCCACTACAGCATAAGGTGGACAATTTCTTATTAGCCTACCGAAACGCGACACATGCAGTTACCAACCAGACCCCGGCCATGATGTTCTTTAACCGAAGGTTGAGATCTCGTCTGGACTTGCTCAGACTAAATGTGCGAAGAAATGTTGAGGATAAACAATTCCAGCACATCAATGAGAAGCCAACAAGGAGCTTCAATGTAGGACAACCAGTCTTGGCCCGTGACTATCGAATAGAGAAATGGCAACCCGGAACGATATGCACAAGGCAGGGGCCATTAATGTACACAGTGGATGTCGGGGAGAACATTGTGAGATGCCACATCGATCAGATCTTAGCTTCACAGGAACGAGTCAACCCCATGTCTCGAGTACCTGGGGATGAACCCGACATACCGGTAGCATCTACCTCAGAATCAGTAGCAGTGGAAACCGATGAACTACCCGATGAAAAGGGGCCAGAATCGCCTCTGCACCAAGAACAAGAACCTCAGGAAAGGCGCTATCCCGAAAGGGTCAGGAAGCCACCCCAAAGACTGAATCTATAAATGGACTATTGTTGTTTAATGTACATGTTAAAGTGTTAATTGTTATTTGAATATTAGGGGTACTACTAATCTAAAAGGGGAGGAATTGTAATGTATGTACCTTTAAGACAGAACTACTTTTACAGCTCCTGTATACTGTAGTACCAGCAGTGACCATGTGATGAAATATGCCATTCATCAGGCACTGTATTCTCTGTGTTTAGTTTAGTTTCAGTTTCATTTCCCTACCTGGATTGTATTGTGTGTAGGGCTCCGCCCATACCTGGCCCCTACTTAAGCAAGCCCCAGCATGTCTCTCAGACAGTACAGCAGATCTCTGGATGAGAGACACTTCTCCAATGTGTATTACTTTCTGAGTTAATAAAAGCCTTGCTTTGTTCCGTTAACATTGAGTCTCGGATTCATTGAGGGACATCAATTTTATTAACTCAATTTTCAACGCAATGGACCAACTCTTGAAACCCGAACGTTTGGATTTGGACCCGCATGCTTCGGACGCATCGGCACGATTCGGACACTGGTTTAAGTGTATGGAATTCTTCCTGGACAATTCCGCAGCCATCACAGGCGCTACGGACGCTGAAAGTATGAAACTCGGAATCCTGCGGAATTGGGTAAGCCACCGGGTTTACCCCCTCATCCAAGATGCCGACACGGACCCGGCCGCCTGCGACATCCTAAAGGCGCATTACCAGCAGCCTACGAACGAGGTGTACACTAGGCATCTGCTCGCTACTCACACACAGCGACCTGGGGAATCGCTGGATGAGTTCCTAGTCACCCTGAAAACGCTTGGCAAAGACTGCAAGTGCCAAGATGTAAAAGCCGCAGTGTACACTGACGAGCTTGTTCGTGATGCCTTTATTGCAGGCCTCAGCTCCACTTACATCCGGCAGAGACTACTGGAAAAAACGGGATTGGACCTGAAACAGGCTGTGGACACAGCGCGATCCCTGGATGTGGCCCAGAGAAACTCGGACGCCTACTCTTCGGCCCGCGCCGCCCACGCCGCCACGTGTGCACCAAGGGCACTGCCATCTTGGAAGGCATCTTCCCCGCCCGGCAGCCCGACACCGTCGGGGCCCCGCTCTCCCCCCAGAAGCCCTACGACAGCCGCGACGCGTCAGGGCCCCAACTGCTACTTCTGCGGGCAGCCGAAGCACATCAGAAACCTGTACCCGGCGAAAGGCACCACCTGCTTTAAATGCGGTAAGAAGGGCCACTTCAGGAAGGTGTGCAGAGGGAACCCCGCTGGAAAACCCGCCACCGCCGCGTGTGCGCCGTGGGAGCGGCCATCTTGGACGCCATCTTGCCCGACCTCGTGGGGTCCGCCATCTTGTGAGCAGACAGCGTGGACGCCATCTTGTCTCGATCAGGGCACTACAGTGGCATCGGTCACAGTGGACCAGACCAGACCGCACCCGCTATCCAAATCAATGGTGGAAATCGAGGTAAACGGGTGCGGGGTTAAATGTTTAATTGACAGTGGAAGCACGGAGAGTTTTATCCACCCTGAACTAGCACAACAACTCTCTCTAACGGTGGTCCCTGCTCGGGGCACCATCTCTATGGCTGATAAAACCCAGACATTGACCATTATGGGTTACTGCGCGGTATAATTGTCCGTTAACGGAACTGTATACGATAATTTTAAATTACTAATCATGAAGAATCGATGTGCGAGCGTGATCTTGGGCCTGGATTTCCAGTGCCACCACCAAAGCATCATGCTCAAGTACGGTGGGTCCCAGCCGCCCCTCACAGTGTGCGGTCTGGCTACCCTGAAGGTAAAGCCGCCTTCGCTATTCGCGAACCTTACTCCCAACTGCCGGCCAATAGCGACCAAAAGCAGAAGGTACAGCTGGGAGGACAGGCGGTTTATCGCGACCGAGGTAGACAGGCTCCTGAAGGAGCGCATTATCGAACGCAGCAACAGCCCGTGGCGCGCCCAGGTGGTGGTGGTGAGGGGTAGCGAGAAGAAGCGGATGGTGATAGATTATAGCCAGACGGTTAATCTATACACCCAGCTAGACGCCTACCTGCTACCCCGCATATCCGAGATGGTGAGCCAAATCGCCCAATACCGGGTGTTCTCCACCATCGACCTCAAGTCAGCGTACCACCAGCTCCCTATCAGACCAGAGGACCGCCCGTACACCGCCTTCGAGGCGAACGGACGCCTCTACCAATTCCTCAGAGTCCCCTTTGGGGTGACGAATGGGGTCTCGGTCTTCCAGAGGGAGATGGACCGCATGGTCGATGACCACCACTTGCAGGCAACCTTCCCCTACCTCGACAACGTCACCATCTGCGGTGACAACCAGCAGGATCACGACTCGAACCTCAAGAGGTTCCTGAAAACCGCACAAAAACTCAACCTCACTTACAACGAGGACAAGTGTGTTTTCAACACCACGCGCCTCTGCATACTAGGCAGCGTGGTGGAGAATGGGGAAATCAGACCAGACCCCGACCGATTGCGCCCCCTACGGGAGCTCCCCCTGCCCAACACTCCCAAAGCCCTGAAAAGGTGCCTGGGGTTATTTTCTTATTATGCCCAATGGGTCCCCAATTACTCCGACAAAGCCCGCCCCCTCTTGAAAGCATCCTCTTTTCCGCTCTCTGCTGAGGCCCACGCCGCCTTCAAAAGCATTAAGCGGGATATTGAGCGGGCCACGCTACAGGCAGTGGACGAGAACACTCCCTTTCAAGTTGAAAGTGATGCGTCTGACTTTGCCTTGGTGGCCACCCTCAACCAGGCGGGGCGGCCCGTAGCTTTATTCTCGAGGACCCTCCAAGGGCCCGAGATCAGACACTCCTCCGTGGAAAAGGAGGCCCAAGCCATCGTGGAGGCAGTGTGCCACTGGCGCCACTACCTAGCCGGCAAATGCTTCACCCTACTTACTGACCAGCGGTCGGTAGCGTTTATGTTCAATAATAAACAGAGGGGGAAGATTAAAAATGATAAGATTCTTAGGTGGCGGATCGAGCTCTCCACCTTCGAGTATGACATCATATACCGGCCAGGGGCCCTGAACGAATCCCCCGATGCCCTCTCACGAGGGATGTGTGCCAGCGCCACCGGGGATCGGCTACAGACCCTCCACAACGACCTCTGCCACCCAGGGGTCACACGGCTGTTCCACTTCATAAAGTCCCGCAACTTACCCTACTCGATTGAGGAAGTTCGGTCTCTGACCAGGAACTGCCGCACTTGCGCTGAGTGCAAGCCTCGGTTCTACCGCCCAGATAGAGCCCACTTAATCAAAGCTACACGGCCCTTTGAGCGGCTCAGCTTAGATTTCAAAGGCCCCCTCCCGTCAGTCGACCGCAATGTTTACTTCCTGAACATTGTGGACGAATACTCCCGTTTCCCATTCGCCTTCGCCTGCCCAGACATGACCAGCGCCACGGTCATTAAATGCCTCAACAGCCTGTTCTGCCTGTTCGGTATGCCGAGCTACATCCATACGGATAGGGGGGCGTCCTTCATGAGTGAAGAGCTACGCCAGTACATGCTGTCCAGGGGGATCGTCACGGGCCATACCACCAGCTACAACCCCCAGGGTAACGGCCAGGTGGAGCGAGAGAACGGGACAGTATGGAAAGCAGTCACCCTAGCTCTAAGGACCAAGGGCCTCCCTATCTCCCGCTGGCAGGAAGTCCTCCCAGATGTGCGCCATTCGATACGGTCGCTATTGTGTACTGCCACTAATGCCACGCCTCATGAACGAATGTTTGTCTTTCCCCGGAAATCCACCTCAGGCATATCCATGCCGTCATGGCTCTCCACCCCAGGTCTGGTATTTGTACGAAGGCATGTGAGGGGCCACAAGACGGACCCTCTCGTGGAGTCAGTGCACCTACTCCACGCCAACCCCCAATACGCGTATGTCCGGCACGCCGACGGATGGGAGGACACCGTGTCCATAAAAGACGTCGCCCCAGCCGGTAACGACAACAAGCACGACCACAACAGCAACAACGATCACAGCAATTCTTACCCACCCACTATCCTTTCATCACCCCTGGAAGAACATCGACCAACGGTGCCCCCACCA
This sequence comes from Somniosus microcephalus, assembly GCF_052327205.1. Classification (NCBI taxonomy): domain Eukaryota; kingdom Metazoa; phylum Chordata; class Chondrichthyes; order Squaliformes; family Somniosidae; genus Somniosus; species Somniosus microcephalus. The sequence continues at coordinate 24,572,301 of NC_140987.1, read as the reverse complement.
ACTACCCCTTCAACAACCCTGGCGGCACCCCCGGCAGAGACCCAGGAGGCCACTGGGGACACCCAGCCGACACCCGCGGCACCACAACAGCCACGTCGGTCACAGAGGACTATCAAACCCCCGAACAGACTAAATCTGTAGAAGGGGTGAATGTGATGAAATATGCCATTCATCAGGCACTGTATTCTCTGTGTTTAGTTTAGTTTCAGTTTCATTTCTCTACCTGGATTGTATTGTGTGTAGGACTCCGCCCATACCTGGCCCCTACTTAAGCAAGCCCCAGCGTGTCTCTCAGACAGTACAGCAGTTCTCTGGATGAGAGACACTTCTCCAATGTGTATTACTTTCTGAGTTAATAAAAGCCTTGCTTTGTTCCGTTAACATTGAGCCTCGGATTCATTGAGGCACATCAGACCACACCTGTATATAAGCCTTGCGTATGCCTCTGTACCCCCAGTCTTGAGACTACCCTCCTCCAGTAAATACATGTTTATTGTTAAGTTACAGCATCCGTGTGGTTATTGAAAAACATCATACTCGCAGACTCACGGATTTAACACCGGGCTCTCGGGAAACAGCCGGCAATGCCGTGGGGTGGGGGGGGCGTTAGGAGGCCGGGGACAGAGGTGCTGGCAGGCGGCCGCCCCGCAACTCCACCTTAACTTGCGCCGCTGTCGGCACAGTAAGGCCCCGTGAACCGGGCGTGGGTAGCGAACGGCGCAACTGCGGCGTTCGCTACCAAATATCATGAACAGGGCGCGAATGGGGCGCTGCGCACACCGATGACATCATCGGTGGCGGCGCAGCGCAAATAGCTAACGCCACCATTAGCACCCCTGCTGAATATCGCGGGAGGCGCAGCCAGTGGTGCTACAGCCACTGACTGCCTCTTTAGGCGCCAACAGGTGGCGCTACTCACCCAATTTCTCCCCCTGTGACCCCTCGTTCTAGACCTCCCCCAGACAGGGGAAACATCCTCCCTGCATCCAGTCTGTCTAGCCCTGTCAGAATTTGCTTTTCTTTAGTGATGTTGGTTGAGGGATAAATATTGTCCAGGACACCGGGGATAACTCCCCTGCATGTAGGAAACATCAAGCAATTGCGTGTCTGCAAGATTACCACGTTTGAGTCTCCAGCACTCAACCGTTCAAACTCCCCTGCTCGTCTCAAAATAGCGGCCGTGGTAAATTGAATGACTTGTTAAGAGCTGAAGTGAAAAACAGGAGATGGTTAAATGGCAGAAGTGAAATATGCACGAGACAATCGGAGGCTCAATGAGAGAAATAATAAAAGACACAGAGTTCTGAAATGTTCTGAACAGCACATTATATCATTCAGAGTCACAAGCTTGTGATTGATTAAAACAATGGATCTTGTTGTACATGTGGATTCCGATTAAAGAGGTTTCGGTGTTAAGCAGCTCACAAAATGGAAGTGAAAGTAAATTTACAGAATCTACAACAAGGAACATTATAAAAGAAACAAACAGGTTTAAATCAAACAATTTGCCCTCCATAAGTCGTATTCACCTTTCATCATTTTCCCCCCATGAGACACAGAGAGAGTGCGCGGGTAGCTAAAGGGCAGTCGGCAGGTACAAAGGAAGCATGAAAATCTGGCAAAGCCGAGCAGGCTTTAGCGGCCCAGGAGCCTGGTAGAAGGAACGATCAGGAAGGCCAAGGCCGCAGACCACCTCGCCCGCTCAGCGCTCCGACAGGGGATCACCCCGCCCGAGCACCAACCTGCTCCTTCCTCCCATCCCTGCACACGCTGCTGCTTGTGTGTCAGCCGTGGCTTATTGGGCAGCACTCTCGCTCTCTGAGTCAGAATGGTTGTGGGTTGAAGTCTCACTCCAGAGACTTCGAGCAGAAAAATCTAGGCTGATGCTCCCAGTTAAACCGAGGCCCCGTCTGCCCTCTCAGGTGGACACAAAAGGTCCCACAGCACTAATACAAAAGCAAAATAATGCGGTGCTGGAAATCTGAAATAAAAACAGAAAACGCTGGGAATACTCAGCAGGTCCGGCAGCATCTGTGGAAAGAGAAACAGAGTTAACGTTTCAGGTCGATGACCCTTCGTCAGAATTGGAAGAAGTTGGAGATGGAACAAGTCTTTAATAGGGCCACTATTTCGATAAGAGCAGGGCAGTTATCCCCGGTGTCCTGGCCTCAATATCTATCCCTCCAATCAACATCACTAAAAACAGATTATCTGGTCATTATTACACCACGTGCGATCTTGCTGTCTGCAACTTGGCTGCCGTGTTTGCTACATTACAACAGTGACTACACTTCAAAAATAGTACTTCATTGGCTGTAAAGCGCTTTAGGATGTGCTGAGGTTGTGTAAGACGCTATAAATGCAAGTCTTTCTTTACTTCCCTCCCATGTTGCGAGCATCTCCTGCCAGAGAAAAAAAGTTCTGAAGTTCAAGTTAGTATTCAGGCCGGAGGACGGCATTGTAGAGAGGCGAAGTGCGGTTCCTTGAGCTTACGTTCAACAACTGGTGTAATTAATTGGCATTAAATTGCTTTGGGATGCCCTGAGGTCATGAAAGACTGTAAGTTCTTTCTTTGCCTCGCTGAATCTCTCCAAGGACCTCTATTGTCTTTCTAACATAATGGAAAAAAAAATGCCATTCCAATTACACCTGTTCGCAATGCCTTTTCCTCCTGATAGTTTTTTAGCATTTCTGATAGTGCCTTTATTTATTTTCAGCTGTTTTGTATAGAATCACAGAATGATGCAGTGCAGAAGGAGGCCATTCGGCCCATCGTGCCTGTGCCAGAATCGGTATACCTGTCCCTGTTCTCTTTATTAGCTGTAAGTGACATAGGGGAAGATCAGGAGGGTGGGCTCTTGGGAGAGGAGAGAGATTGGGAAAGGGAGGCATCCATTTGATCACCGTCCTCTTGGGATCTCCCTCCTCTCCCGAGCTCCTTCCTCTCCTGATCTCCCTCCTCTCCCGATCTCCTTCCCCTCCCGGACTCCCTCCTCTCCTGATCTCCCTCCTCTCTCGATCTCCTTCCTCTCCCGATCTCTTTCCGCTCCCGGTCTCCCTCCTCTCCCGGCCTCCCTCCTCTCCTGATCTCCCTCCTCTCCTGATCTCTCTCCTTTAGAGGATGGTGATCGGGAGATGGGCGACTGGGAGATCGGGAGTGGGAGAGGAGGGAGATCGGGAGAGGAGGGAGATCGGAACGGGGCTAACCGGTCAACAGGGTCAGGGAGGTTCCTGGGTCCTACTCTCTGGAATTCTGTCCCTACGTTAAAGGCGCTATACAAATGCAAGTTGTTGGAGGTTGTATTGGAATCATCATAGATACATAGAACGGTTACAGCACAGAAGAAGATCATTTGGCCCGTCGAGCCCGTGCCGGCTCTCTGCAAGAGCATTTCAGCTAGTCCCACTCCCCCGCCCCTTCCCCGTAGCCCTGCAAATTTCTTTCCTTCAAATACTTATCCAATTGCCTTTTGAAAGCCGTGATTGAGTTTGCCTCCACTACTCTTTCAGGCAGTGCATTCCAGATCCTAACCACTCGCTGCGTAAAAAAGTTTTATCTTATGTCGCCTCGGGTTCTTTTGCCAATCACCTTAAATCTGTGTCCTCTGGTTCTCGATCCTTCTGCCAATGGGAACAGTTTCCTTCTATCTACTCTAGACACCTCATGATTTTTAACACCTCTATCAAATCTCCTCTCAATCTTCTCTGCTCCAAGGAGAACAACCCCAGCTTCTCCAGTCTATCAACATAACTGAAGTCCCTCATTCCTGGAATCATTCTCGTAAATCTTTTCTGCACCCTCTCTATGGCCTTCACATCCTTCCTAAAGTGTGGTGCCCAGAATTGGACACAGTGCTCCAGATGGGACCTTCTTCTTCTTAGGCAGTCCCTCAGAACCGAGGGTGACTTGCTTCCACATTAAAAATGAGTTCTCAGGTGATTGATGAGTCCAATGCGGCACCTACAGTCTCTGTCACAGGTGGGGCAGATGGTGGTTGAAGGGGCGGGTGGGTGGAGTGCTTGGGTTGACGTGCGCTCCTTCCGCTGTTTGCGTTTGGCTTCCGCTTGCTCCCGGCGAAGAGACTCGAAGTGTTCGGCGCCTTCCCGGATGCTTCTCCTCCACTTTGTGCGGTCTTAGGCCAGGGATTCCCAGGTGTCGGTGGGGATGTTGCACTTTTTCAAGGAGGCTTTGAGGGTGTCCTTGAAGCATTTCCTCTGCCCACCTGGGGCTCTCTTGCCGTGCCGGAGCTCCGAGTAGAGCGCTTGTTTTGGGAGTCTCATATCGGGCATGCGGACAATGTGACCCGTCCATCGGAGCTGATCGAGCGTGGTCAAAGCTTCGATGCTGGGGACGTTGGCCTGAGCAAGAACACTGACATTGGTGCACCTGTCCTGCCAATGGATTTGCAGGATCTTGCGGAGGCAGCGTTGGTGGTACCTCTCCAGTGCTTTGAGGTGCCTGCTGTACATGGTCCATGTCTCTGAGGCATACAGCAGGGCGGGTATCACTGCTGCTCTGTAGACCATGAGCTTAGTGCTGGGTTTGATGTCCTGGTCTTCAAACACTCACTTCCTCAGGCGACCGAAGGCTGCACTGGCACACTGAAGGCGGTGTTGGACTTCGTCGTCGACGTCTGCCCTTGTCATAGAGTCATAGAGTCATAGAGTTTTACAGCACAGAAAGAGGCCCTTCGGCCCATCGTGTCTGCGCCGCCCATCCATCCCTGTCCAGTCTAATCCCATTTTCCAGCATTTGGTCCATAGCCTTGTATGCAGTGGCATTTCAAGTGCTCATCCAAATGCTTCTTGAATGTTGTGAGGGTTCCTGCCTCTACCACCTTTTTGGGCATTGAGTTCCACATTCCAACCACTCTCTGGGTGAAAAAGTTCCTCCTCAAATCCCCTCTAAATCTCCTGCCCCTTACCCTGAATCTATGCCCCCTTGTTATTGACCCCCCTACTAAGGGGAAAAGTTCCTCTTTGTCTACCCTATCTATGCCCCTCATCATTTTGTACACCTCAATCAGGTCCCCCCTCAGCCTTCTTTGCCTCAAGGAAAACAACCCCAGCCTGTTTAGTCTTTCTTCATAGCTGAGGCGCTCCATCCCAGGTAACATCCTGGTGAATCTTCTCTGCACCCTCTCCAAAGCAATCACATCCTTGACAGTAGGCTCCCGAGGTATGGAAAGCGTAGTGTATGTGCTTTAAGTCAGAACTACTTTTTACAGCTCCTGTATACTGTAGTACCGGCAGTGACCACACCGGTATATAAGCTGTGCGCATGCCTCTGTACCCCAGTCTAGAGATTACCCTCCTCCAGTAAAGACCTGTTATTTGTTTATGTACAGCATCCGTGTAATTATTTATCCACTGAACCACGGATCTAACAGTGGCGACGAATGTGGATGCGAATCTACCTGCAACATAAAAAAAATAAAAAAAATAGTCGAGTCCAGGAACACGGGCGTCAACCGCGAGCAACCGCCCAGCAGTCAGGCAGAGATCCAACTTTGCTGGGGAGGCTGTGGAGAGCCGGGCTTGGTTCCCCAGCCACAACGAACAGTAAGAGACCGACGACAGGTCCAAAGCAGACCCTTCCCGAGCAGCGGCGGCTGGAGCCGACTGACGGCAGAGAGAGAGAGCCGGGCAGCGTCGACCGGGTAAGAAAGAGGGTGAAGAGAGCAGGGCGCAGCCGGGGGTTGATCACCGAGCAGCGTCGAGGAAAAATACTGCAAACCGGAGAGAGAGAGGGTAAGAAATAGCCGGGTTCTAGACTGAGCGGCGTCGACAAATATCAAGAGAAGAACGCGCAGAGCACAGCCAGGGAGCACGGGCTGATCAGGGTCCGTGGGGCGAAGCAAGGGGAGATGCCATTAAGCCGCGGAGAAGCAGGGAGAGCGCGGGAGGCGCCATTGAGCCGCGGAGAAGAAGGAAGAGCGCGGGAGACGCCATTTTGCGAAGCCGCAGCAGAGAAGACGGGCGAGCGCAGGAAGGAAGGAAAGCACAGGAGGTGCCATTTTGTGCCAGCGGAGTAGAAGGGGAAGCGCGGGAGGCGCCATTGGGGATAGTTAACGCACAACCAAGGGTGCCAAAGAATGGCAGTATCTCTACGTTCAACAATGAAGTCGAAGATTGGGTGACATATGTGGAACGTATTGAGGTGTACTGCAGGGTGAATGAAGTGCCAGATGCTAATAAAGCACTGGTTCTGTTAAATTCCATGGGTGCAAAAACTTATGGGTTACTGCGAAATCTAATAACCCCAGAGAAGCCAGTAAACAAGAATTTTGAAAGCATAGTAGAAATCCTACAGGACCACTTAAACCCCACACCGCTGCTGATAGCAGAACGATTTAAGTTCCATAAAAGGAACCAACACAAAGACGAAAGCAATGCTGAGTACCTAACGGAACTGTGCAAGCTATCGAAATACTGCCAGTTTGGAGCGTGACTAGCAGACACGTTAAGGGACAAGTTTGTGTGTGGGCTACAAAGTGAAGGAACCCAGAAACGGCTTCTATCAGAAAAGGACCTTACGCTGGACAAAGCTTTCAATATGGCAGTATCACACGAAGCAGCCGCAAGGGGCGCTGCAGAGATACAACGGAGACCGCAAGAATACGGCACCAACGAAATGACCTATGGAACAGGGAAGTGCTATCGCTGCGGCAGAACAACACATGACCAGAAAGATTTTTGGTTCAAGGACCAAGTGTGCAGACAGTGTGGGAAAGCAGGACACATAGCAAGAGTCTGCAGGTCTGGGAAGAAAACCAACAGTAAGAAATCTCCACAGGAGAAGTACAAAAAGGTACACCAGGTGATGGACAGTGGTTCAGACGAACAGAAAAGTGACACAGACTCCGGAAGCAAGGAGCTGGGTTGTCTGAAACTACATAATGTAACCGAAATGGAGGATCACCAGACTATCTGGGTTACACTCAAGATAGACGGAGTCCAAGTGGAAATGGAATTGGACACAGGGTCAGCTCTAACAGTCACAAATCAAAGAGACTACATGCGGCTATTTTCACACATACCCTTGAAAGCTGCAGAGATTGGCTTGAGGACGTATACGGGGCAAAAAGTCTACCCCAAAGGAAAAATAAGGGTGAAAGTGACATATAAAGGTCAGGAAATACCTAAAATGGATATATATCACAGAAATCACAGAAATCACAGAAACCCCACGGTGCAGATAGAGGCCATTTCGGCCCATCGAGCCTGCACCGACACCGATCCGGAAGATACATTTAGATTGGCATTCCATACAGGCACTGAAGGTGGAGGCCAAAACGGATGATGACGTCACACCTGGACAACTGTCAAAAATGCTAACTGACGCAAAAGAAGTGTTCCAGGAGGGACTAGGAACACTAAAAGGAATAACAGCAACAATTAAAATAGAGGATAATGCAAGCCCAAAGTTTCTTAAGGCCAGACCAGTGCCTTATGCGATCAGACCAGCAGTTGAAGCAGAGCTGGAAGGGTTGGAACGTTCAGAAGTAATGTCCAAAGTGGACTGGAGCGAATGGGCTACACCCATCGTTCCTGTAATGAAGAGGTCATTGAGTAATACGCCTGGGGATCGAAAGAAGGTCCGCATCTCTGGGGATTTTAAGGTGACAGTGAACCCAGTCCTTCACACGGTGCAATATCCGCTTCCACGAATTGAGGATATTTTCGCCTCGCTATCTGATGGTAAACGCTTCACCAAAATTGATCTAGCCCAGGCGTACTTGCAAAAGGAGGTAGAAGAAGCTTCGAAACATTACCTTATGATCAACACCCATAAAGGTCTCTATCAATACAACCGGCTGGTGTTTGGAGTAGCCTCAGCTCCAGCTATCTGGCAAAGGGCGATGGATCAGGTCCTGCAAGGGCTTCCAGGGACCCAGTGTTATTTGGACGACATCTTGGTCACGGGCGAAAATGACGGTGATCACCTCGCTAACTTGGAGAAGGTGCTCGCCAGGTTAAAGGAATATGGGCTACGAGCTAATCGCCACAAGTGCGAGTTTTTCCAGAAACAGATCTCGTATTGCGGCCACGTCATCGATGAAGAAGGGTTACATAAGGCCCCTGACAAGATTGAGGCTGCAGTCAAGGCTCCAGCACCGGAAAATGTGTCACAACTGAGGTCGTTCCTTGGGCTGGTAAACTATTACCACAAGTTCTTACCAAATTTGTCTACGGTACTACACCCGCTGAACACCCTACTGCAAACAGGGGTGCCATGGAAGTGGGATGACAAACGTAGACGAGCTTTCCAGAAGTGTAAAGAATTGATCACGTCAAAAGAGGTGTCGGCCCATTTCAACCCAGCACTACCAATTCGTTTGGCATGTGATGCATCCCCCTACGGCATTGGAGCGGTGCTGTTGCACAAATTCCCAGAGGGGTTGGAGAGGCCAGTAGCCTTTGCGTCTCGGTCACTAACCTCAGCCGAGCGCAACTACGCCCAGATTGACAGGGAGGCCCTCAGCCTAGTACGGGGAGTAAAAAAATTCAACGATTATCTGCATGGGCAGAAGTTCACCTTGCTGACTGACCACCAACCACTTGTCTCCATCTTTAATCCTAAGAAGGGCGTGCCAGTAATGACCAATGAATGGACCCTGTTTCTAGGGGCGAATCAATATGAAATAGAATATAAAGGCACGAAACAGCATGGGAACGCTGATGGGCTATCGCGCCTGCCACTGCCTACGGTGGAGGAAGCACCAGCAGTGGACCCTATCGAGATATTTTATTCGTCGATAATTGAACGATTGCCAGTAACAAACGCGGATATAGAGAAGGAGACCCGCAATGATCCGACGCTGTAACGGGTATATGAATTGACGGTGAGGGGATGGCCAACACATGGCGACTCACTGTTGCCAGCATTCTCATCCAGAAGAGAACAGCTGTCAGTATGCCAGGGGACAGTGATGTGTGGATCCAGAGTGGTGATTCCACCCAAGTTAAGGGAGAGAGTGCTAAAGGGGCTTCATGAAGGTCATCTGGGGGGAGTGAAAATGAAAAGCCTTGCTAGGGCTTATGTCTGGTGGCTGGGAATCGATCAACAAATCGAAGACCTAACTAAGAGCTGCTTCGGATGCCAGAAGGTCCAAAATGCACCACCACATGCCCCTCTACACCCATGGGAGTGGCCCTCCTCTCCATGGCAACGGGTGCACATTGATTTCGCTGGTCCATTCATGGACTCAATGTTCTTAATAGCAGTGGATGCTCATTCAAAGTGGCCTGAGGTGATAAAGATGTCTTCAACCACTACAGAGAAAACAATTGCAGTCCTTCGGACCGTATTTGCCAGAAACGGTTTGCCAGAGCAGATCTGCTCTGATAATGGACCACAGTTTGTGTCCGACGAGTTCCAAAAGTTCATGAAAAGGAATGGGGTAAGGCATTACACATCCGCCCCGTATCACCCAGCCACCAATGGATTGGCTGAGAGGTTCGTACAAACCTTTAAGAAGGCGATAAAGGCCATGTGCGACGAGGAAATTCCACTACAGCATAAGATGGACAATTTCTTATTAGCCTACCGAAACGTGACACATGCAGTTACCAACCAGACCCCGGCCATGATGTTCTTTAACCGAAGGTTGAGATCTCGTCTGGACTTGCTCAGACCAAATGTGCGAAGAAATGTTGAGGACATTCCAGCACATCAACGAGAAGCCGACAAGGAGCTTCAATGTAGGGCAACCAGTCTTGGCCCGTGACTATCGAACAGAGAAGTGGCAACCCGGAACGATATGTACAAGGCAGGGGCCATTAACGTACACAGTGGATGTCGGGGAGAGCACTGTGAGACGCCACGTCGATCAGATCTTAGCGTCACAGGAAGGCGTCAACCCCATGTCTCGAGTACCTGGGGATGAACCCGACATACCGGTAGCATCTACTTCAGACCCAGTAGCAGTGAAACCCGATGAACTACCCAATGAAAAGTGGTCAGAATCGCCTCTGCACCAAGAACAAGAACCTCCGGAAAGGCGCTATCCCGAAAGGGTCAGGAAGCTGCCCCAAAGACTGAATCTATAAATGGACTTTTGTTATTGAATGTACATGTAGAAATGTAATTGTTATTTGAATATTAAGTGGGTATTTTTAATCTAAAAAGGGAGGAATTGTAGTGTATGTGCTTTAAGTCAGAACTACTTTTTACAGCTCCTGTATACTGTAGTACTGGCAGTAACCACACTGGTATATAAGCTGTGTGCATGCCTCTGTACCCCAGTCTAGAAATTACCCTCCTCCAGTAAAGACCTGTTATTTGTTTATGTACAGCATCCGTGTAATTATTTATCCACTGAACCACGGATCTAACAGAAAGTGGTTCACGTTGTCCAAGGCCTTGTCGTGGATTTTGATAATCGGGGGGCAGTACTATGTGGCGGGGGCAGGTTGGTAAAGGACCTTTGTCTTACAGATGTTTAGTATAAGGCCCATGCTCTCGTATGCTTCGGTGAAGGTGTTGACGATGGTTTGGAGTTCGACCTCCGAGTGAGCGCAGACGCAAGCCTCGTCTGCATACTGTAATTCGCCGACAGAGGATGGGTCAACCTTGGATCTGGACTGGAGGCGACGGAAGTTGAACAGTTTCCCATTTGTTCTGTAAATTAGCTCCACTCCAGTGGGGAGCTTACTGAGGGTGAGATGGAGCATTGCAGCAAGGAAGATCGAGAATAGCGTTGGTCCGATGACACAGCCTTGTTTGACCCTGGTTCGTATGTGAATTGGGTCTGTGGTGGAACCGTTGGTCAGGATCACGGCTTGCATGTCATCGTGAAGCAGGCGGAGGATGGTGACAAACTTTTGAGGGCAGCCGAATTTGAGGGGGACACTCCATAATCCCTCATGGTTGAGAGTGTCGAAGACCTTTGTGAGATCAAAGAAGTCCATGTACAGCAGTTGGCGCATTTCTCTTGACCAAACCAGAGTTTTATACAGGTTCATCATAATTTCCACACTATTGTACACTATGAGTTGGATTTTCATTGGGCCGTGGAGGCGGGATTGGAGGCATGTGGGGGGTTAAACTTGCATAAACTGGCAGGCGGGCCCAACCCCGCCTCCATCCCGCCTCCACGCAATTTCAAATAATTCGTGTCTAGTGGTCCCGTCTCTGTCCCGCCTCCAAGAGGCGGGATAGGCCGTTAAGGCCCTTAACAAGCACTAAATTGGCTCTATAATACCATTTTGATATGCCTTTGCGATTTTAACTCTTTTCCCACGTGAAACACATCTGTTCTGAAACACGACAGTGAAACCTGGCGGGAGCACAATTGGGTTGCTGACTCTCAGCTGCAGGTCGACCATTAAATAGTAGATTTCATGAACCATCATTTGCAGGTGGCAGGACTTTGTTGTCTCAGGTCTGGGGGAACTTTTAGAAGGCATAACCACAGCTGTGGAAGTTTGGAGCCTGACACCCATCTCCAGTGTGACCTCCTGACAAAGCCTTCTCACCACTTTCACTGAGCGCTTCCTCAACTGAGGCATATACCAGAAGCATGGGAGCCATTTATTTCCTTCCCTTCTGGGCATTAGATGAGGAAGAAGACCAGCTGCGGCACCAGCAGAACCAGGAACAACAGCAGCACCAACAGCAGCAGCACCAACAGGAGCGCCAAGCTGCTGCTCACCCACCTGAAGCTGCACAGGCCAGAAGGGGCCAGCGCATGGAAGCCCGTCGGTGCAGGAGCTACCCCCCAAACAGGGTCTACAGACACAGGGTCAGCTACCTCAACATGTCTGAGCAGCAGTGCCAAAGGTGGCTCCGACTTTCGTGAGAGGTAGTGGGTGATATTTGCGCAATGCTGCAACAATACCTGCAGCCCAGAGCAACAGGTGGACAACCCTTACCAGTGGCCGTCAAAGTCACCACCGCACTCAACTTTTTTGCCTCAGGCTCCTTCCAGGGATCAGCAGCAGACAACAGCGGTATCACCCAGGCGGCCGCAAACAAATGCATTACGCAGGTAGCCGATGCCCTCTTTGCCATCGCGCACCATCACATCCATTTCACCAAGGATCAAGCAAGTGTCATGACGCATGAAACATAGAAACATAGAAACAGAAGATAGGAGCAGGAGTAGGCCATTCGGCCCCTCGAGCCTGCTCCGCCATTCAATGAGATCATGGCTGTAGTGTATGTACCTTTAAGAGGAACTATGTTTTTGAAGCCCCTGTATACTGTAGTACCAGTAGTGACCACTCGGGTATATAAGCCTGTGTAGCGACTTGTGTTGTTAGTTCACCTCCAGACTTTGTTCAGTAAACACTTGTTAAATCAACTCCTGCATTCCGTGTCTCCATTAACACACGGATCTAACAGTGGCGATGAGTTAGAAACGAACTTACCTGCAATTCGGCAGCACCTCAAGGGGATCGATTCCTCAGACGAAGGTCGAAGCCAGAAGCAAGAAAAAATAAAAATAAAAAAAATAACTCGAAGAAACTCGAAAACGAGGGCCAGGCTTGGTCTCCAGTCTGTGGTTTCCCCAGCTAAACGGGCTGGTGGCAGGTAGTGCACTGATCCTTCCTGGGCTGCGGCAGGCTAGAACTCGATCGGATGGCTCTGCAACGGGGCCGGGCAGCGAGTCGGGAAGCAGAAGCAAAGAGAGAGAGAGGGTGGAGCACTCAGGGCGCGGCCGGTGCTGCAAAGCAGGTCGACGTTCGGACCGAGCAGAGGGAGGGGAAAGTCCCAGAGGGTCCGCTCCACGACGGGAACGGTTCTCCAAGTAATGGAGAAACTATTGAAGCGACATATAAAAATAATAGAAATACCGCGAAAAGCTGCAGGTCGCAACGGGAACCGCGGAGAACAGCATTGGCAGCAGCGGCAGCGGCGGGAAAGCGTGGGCGGCGCCATCTTAACTTGGCGGGGAAGAAAGAAAGGCGCGGGAGGCGCCATTTTGATCCATCGGGGATGGAGGAAAAGCGCGGGAAGCGCCATTTTAGATTTTCAAGATGCCGAAGACTGGCAATATTACTGCTTTCGATAGTGATATAGAAGATTGGACCACATATGTGGAAAGAGTGGAGGTATATTGCAAGGCGAATGAAGTAGCGGATGATAAAAAGGCATCGGTACTTCTAAATCTGATGGGCGCAAGGACATACGGACTGTTACGAAACTTGATCACTCCAACCAAACCGATGGACAAGAATTTTAATGAGATTGTTGATACCTTACAGGAGCACTTAAACCCAACACCGCTACTGATAGTGGAATGATTCAAATTCTTCAGGAGGAATCAGCACAAGAATGAAAGTAACGCTGATTACCTCACCGAATTACGAAAGCTGTCAAAGCACTGCCAATTCAGGGCAGGACTGGCAGATTCTCTGCGAGACAAATTCGTCTGGGGTCTCCTAAGCGAAGGAACACAGTAAAGACTACTTTCTGAGAAAGATTTAACACTGGACAAGGCTTTCAGTGTGGCTGTATCATACGAAGCAGCAGCAAGAGGAGCTGCAGAGATACAGCAAAAGCCACAGGACTTCGGCACCCATGAAATGACATGGGGTTTTGAGAGATGTTGTCGCTGCGGCAGATCCACCCATGACCAGAAGGGCTGCTGGTTCAAGGACAAAGCATGAAGGCAATGCGGAAAGATGGGACATAGTGCACGTGTATGCAGATCTGGAAAGAAATCCGCTGACAGTAAAAAGGTCAATAAGGAAAAGTACAGAAAGGTACAAATGATGACGGACAGTAGCTCCGAAGACCAGAAGAGCGATAGCGACTCTGGAAACAAGAGACTAAGCTGTCTCAAATTACATAATGTAATTGCCAAAGAAGATTACCAGACCATTTGGGTTACCCTCACGATAGTGGGGTCCCCAGTCAAAATGGAGCTAGATACAGGATCAGCTCTGACCGTCATGAGTCGATGGGATTACGAGTGGCTATTTCCGCATATACCTTTGAAAGACACATCCATTGTCTTGAAGACATATACGGGGCAGAAAGTATACCCCAGAGGGAAAATAAGGGTGCCTGTTGTATACAACAGCAAGGAAATACAGAAGTTGTATTTTTACGTTCTGCAAGATGGTGGTCCACCGTTGTTGGGACGTGAATGGATCAGAAAGACACGTTTAGACTGGCACTCCATTCAGGCACTGACGATGACCAGTAAGAAAAAAAACGATGATGACGTCATACCTGGACGATTAAAAGAAATCTTGGCTAACGCCAAAGAAGTGTTTCAACAGGAACTAGGAACCCTGAAAGGCGCCACCGCCTCAATAAAAATGGAAGATGCGGCAATTCCCAAGTTTTTTAAGGCAAGGCCGGTGCCATACGCAATTCGTCTAGCCGTCGAGGCAGAGCTGGAGAATTTGGAAAAAGCAGGCGTGTTATCCAAGGTAGATTGGAGCGAGTGGGCAACACCCATTGTCCCGGTCATGAAGAAAACGTTGAATAATTATAAATCTGAAGAACAGAGAAAAGTTCGCATCTGTGGGGACTTCAAGGTGACTGTAAACCCGGTTCTTCACACGGTACAGTATCCTCTTCCGAGGATAGAAGATATTTTCGCCTCACTATCCGGAGGGAAACGTTTCACCAAAATTGACTTAGCACAGGCATATCTACAGATGGAGGTTGAGGAGGCCTCTAAAAAGTATCTCATGATAAACACACACAAAGGCCTGTACCAGTACAATCGACTGGTTTTCGGAGTGGCATCAGCTCCGGCTATCTGGCAAAGAGCTATGGAGCAAGTCCTGCAAGGGATTCCGGGGACTCAATGCTACCTAGACGACTTCCTTGTAACAGGAGAAAACGACAACGAGCACCTTGCCAACTTGGAGCAGGTGCTCACAAGGCTGAGAGAACGGGGCCTATGAGCAAATCGCCCCAAGTGCGAATTTTTCCAGAAACAAATATCATATTGTGGCCATGTCATTAACGAAGAAGGGTTGCATAAGTCACCTGAAAAAATTGAAGCGGTCGTAAAGGCCCCAGCGCCTGAAAATGTCTCACAGTTAAGGTCGTTCCTGGGATTAGAAATTACTATCATAAATTTTTACCAAACTTGTCGACGGTTCTGCACCCGCTTAACGCACTGCTACAAACGGGAGTAGTTTGGAAATGGAGCAAAGACTGTAAGCGTGCCTTCCATAAATGCAAAGGCTTGATCACGTCCAGGGAAGTGTTGGCTCATTACAACCCATCACTGCCAATCAGACTGGCGTGCGATGCATCCCCTTACGGCGTGGGAGCGGTATTATCGCATAGATTCCCTGATGGCTTGGAGCGGCCGATAGCTTTTGCGTCACGCTCATTGAACTCAGCTGAGCGTAACTATGCCCAGATCGACAGGGAGGCACTCAGCCTGGTGTGGGGGGTGAAGAAGTTCAACCATTACCTACACGGACAAAAATTTACCTTGTTGATTGACCATCAATCAACCCCTCGTCTCCATATTCAACCCTAAAAAGGGCATTCCCATTATGACAGCGCAAAGGCTACAGAGGTGGTCCCTTTTCCTAGGGGCACACCAATATGACATAGAATACAAAGGAACAAAACAGCATGGGAATGCTGACGGGTTATCGCGCCTACCGTTGCCAACGGTGGAAGAGGCGCCTACAGTGGACCCAGTGGAGATGTTCCACTCGACCATAGTGGAATGTCTACCGGTGACAAATTCTACCATTGAAAAGGAAACGCGAAATGACCCGACTCTCTCACGAGTCTACGATTTAACGGTGAAGGGATGGCCAGCACATGGCGAACCACTGTTGCCAGCATTGTCGCAAAGAAGAGAACAGCTGTCAGTGTGCCGAGGAACCTTGATGTGTGGATCCAGAGTGGTGATTCCACCCAAACTCAAGGATAGAGTGCTAAAGGAGCTTCACGAGGGGCATCTGGGTGGAGTGAAAATGAAGAACTTAGCCAGAGCGTTTGTGTGGTGGCCAGGTATCGATGGAGACATCGAAGAAATGACCAAGAGCTGTCTAGGATGCCAGAAGGTCCAAAACGCCCCACCACAAGCCCCTCTACATCCATGGGAGTGGCCCTCATCTCCATGGCAAAGGGTACATATCAACTTTGCTGGTCCATTTATGGACTCAATGTTCTTATTCACGGTGGATGCACACTCCAAGTGGCCGGAGGTAATAAAGATGTCCTCCACCACCACGGAAAAAACCATCACAGTATTAAGGACCATATTCGCCAGGAATGGGCTGCCTGAACAGATCTGTTCTGATAATGGACCGCAATTTGTATCCGAAGAATTCAGGAAGTTCTTAAAAAACAATGGGGTTAAGCACTACACGTCCGCCCCATACCATCCCGTCACCAATGAATTGGCTGAAAGGTTTGTCCAGACCTTCAAGAAGGCCATAAAGGCCATGGGTAATGAAGACATAAATCTACAACATAAGGTAGATAACTTCTTGTTTGCGTACAGGAATGCAACACATGTGGTTACAAACCAAACCCCCGCCATGATGCTTTTCAATAGAAGACTAAGATGCCGGCTGGATTTGATCAAGCCAAACGTCAGAAGGGACGTAGAGAACCGGCAATTTCAAAGCATGAATGAAAGGCCAACTAGAACCTTCCAGATAGGTCAACCAGTTTTGGCCCGGGACTACCGTACCGAGAAATGGCAGCCTGGAACTATTTGCACACGACTAGGACCGCTGATGTATACCGTGGACATTGGAGAAAGCATAATAAGGCGCCATGCTGACCAGATCATAGAGTCATCCGAAAAAGGACAACCTACACCACAACTCTATACGCCTAGTGATGAAGCAGAGATACCCATAATATCTACCTCCGATCCGGTGATACTGGAACCAGATGAACCCGACACTGGTATTGAAGCCGAATCGACCTTGCCAAAAGAACCTACTACACCACCGAGGTGTTATCCGGACCGAGTCAGGAAGCCTCCAGAGAGACTGAATTTGTAATTGATTAACTTCAGCAAATGTGTATATAATTGTTCTTGTAAAAAAATGTTATTTAATGATTACTTAAAATGTTATGTACTATTTATCTAAAAGGGGAGGAATTGTAGTGTATGTATCTTTAAGAGGAACTATGTTTTTGAAGCCCCTGTATACTGTAGTACCAGTAGTGACCACTCGGGTATATAAGCCTGTGTAGTGTCTTGTGTTGTTAGTTCACCTCCAGACTTTGTTCAGTAAACACTTGTTAAATCAACTCCTGCATTCCGTGTCTCCATTAACACACGGATCTAACAATGGCTGATCATCCAAACTGAGTACCCTGTCCCTGCTTTCTCCCCATATCCCTTAATCCCTTTAGCCTTAAGAAATATATCTAACTCCTTCTTGAATATATTTAATGAATTGGCCTCAACTGCCTTCTGTGGTAGAGAATTCCACAGGTTCACCACTCTCTGGGTGAAGAAATTCCTCCTCATCTCTGTCCTAAATGGCTTACCCCTTATCTTTAGCGTGTGACCCATGGTTCTGGACTCCCCTGCCATCGGGAACATCCTTCCTGCATCTAGTCGGTCTAGGCCTGTTAGAATTTTATAAGTTTCAATGAGATCCCCTCTCATTCTTCTGAACTCCAGTAGGCATAAGCCCAATCGACCCAATCACTCCTCATAAGTCATTCCTGCCATCACAGGTATCAGTCTGGTGAATCTTCGCTGCACTCCCTCCATGGCAAGAGCATCCTTCCTCAGATAAGGCGACCAAAACTGCACACAATACTCAAGGGGTGGTCTCACCAAGGCCCTGTACAACTGCAGCAAGACATCCTTGTTCCTGTACTCGAATCCTCTCGCTACAAAGGCCAACATACCATTTGCCTTCTTAACCGCCTGCTGCACCTGCATGCTTACCTTCAGTGACTGGTGCACAAGGACACCCAGGTCTCATTGCACTTCCCCTTCTCCCAATCTATTGCCGTTCAGATAATTCTCTGCCTTCCTGTTTTTGCCACGAAAGTGGATAACCTCGAATTTATCCACATTATACTGCATCTGCCATACATGTGCCCAATCACCCAACCTGTCCAAATCATACTGGAGTTTCTTGGCATCTTCCTCACAGCACACATGCCCACCCAGCTTTGTGTCATCTGCAAACTTGGAGATATTACATCTAGTTCCCTCATCTAGATCAATAATATATATTGTGAATAGCTGGGGTCCTAGCACCTATCCCTGCGGTACCCCACTAGTCACTGCCTGCCACTCAGAAAAAGAGCCATTTATTCCAATCTTTGCTTCCTGTCTGCCAGCCAGTTCTCTATCCAAGTCAGTACCTTGCCCCCAATCCCATGTGCTTTAACTTTACATGCTAATCTCTTATGCGGGACCTTATCGAAAGCCTTCTGAAAGTCCAAATACACCACATCCACTGGTTCACCCTTATCTATTCTACCAATTACATCCTCAAAAAATTCCAGTAGATTAGTCAGCACGATTTACCTTTTGTAAATCCATGTTGACTTTGTCCGACCCTGTCACTGTTTTCCAAGTGCTCTGCTATTACAACTTTTATAATGGGCTCTAGCATTTTCCCAAATGCTGAAAAAGAGTGGGAGAGCAATAGTGGTAGGGGATTCTATAGTAAGGGGAACAGATAGGCGTTTCTGTGGCCATAGACGTGAATCCAGGATGGTTTGTTGCCTCCCTGGTGCCAGGGTCAAGGATGTCACTGAGCGGCTGCAGGGCATTCTGGAGGGGGAGGGTGAACAGCCAGAGGTTGTGGTCCACATTGGTACCAACGACATAGGTAAAAAGAGGGATGAGGTCCTGCAGCAAGAATTTAGGGAGCTAGGTGGAAGATTAAAGAGCAGGACCTCAAAGGTTGTAATCTCTGGATTACTCCCGGTGCCACGTGCTAGTGGGTATAGGAATAGGAAGATAGAACAGATGAATGCGTGGCTAAAGGGATGGTGCAGGGGGGAGGGCTTTAGTTTCCTGGATCACTGGGTCTGCTTCTGGGAAAGGTGGGACTTGTACAAGTCGGACGGTTTACACCTGAACCAGAGGGGGACCAATATCCTTGCGGGGAGGTTTGCTAGCACTGTTGGGGGGGGTTTAAACTAACTTGGCAGAGGGATGGGATACAGAGTGGAGCTATAGTAGGGGGTGATTTACAGTCAAATACGGAGGAAAAAACAAGTCAGCTGGGAAGGCAGAGCAAATATGTGAAGGCAAAAGGGAATATGGCAGGGCTGGAAGGCATTTATTTTAATGCAAGGAGTCTTGCAAATAAGGTGGATGAACTGAAGTTGTTGTTGAACACATGGGAGTATGATATTGTTGCTATCACGGAGACATGGTTGAGGGAGGGTCAGGACTGACAGCTCAATATTCCGGGGTATAGAATCTTCAGGCGAGACAGAGGGGGGTGTAAAAGGGGAGGGGGTGTTGCAATATTAATTAAGGAGTCAATTACTGCTGTAAGGAGGGACGATATATTAGCGGGTTCCTCTAATGAGGCCATATGGGTAGAACTTAAAAACAAAAAGGGGGCAAGCACTTTGCTGGGAGTGTACTATAGGCCCCCAAACAGTCAGGGGAGATAGAGGAACAGATATGTAGGCAAATCTCAGAGAAGTGCGAAAATAATAGGGTAATAATAGTGGGGAATTTCAACTTCCCCAATATTAATTGGGATAGTCAGAGTGTGAAAGGCTTAGAGGGTGCAGAATTCTTAAAGTGCATCCAAGAGAGCTTTTTGAGCCAACATGTAGAAAGTCCTACAAGAGAGGGGGCGGTACTGGACCTAATTCTAGGGAATGTAGCCGGGCAAGTGGTGGAAGTGTCAGTAGGAGAGCATTTTGGCGACAATGACCATAATTCGGTGAGATTTAAGGTGGTCATGGAAAAAGACAAAGGCGGCCCGGAAGTAAGGGTTCTAAATTGGGGGAAGGCCGATTTTAATATGATAAGGCAGGATCTGGCCAATGTGGACTGGGAGCAGCTACTTATAGGAAAATCCACATCAAAGCAGTGGGAGACTTTCAGAAGGGAAATAGAGAGAGTACAACGCCAACATGTTCCTGTAAAGGTCAAGGGTGGGACCAACAAGCAAAGGGAACCTTGGATGACAAGGGATATACAAAAATGCATTAGGAAAAAAATGGGGGCTTTTGGCAATTACAAAAGACTAAAGACGGAGGAAGCCCGAGAGGAGTATAAAAAGTGCAGGGGCATGCTTAAAAGAGAAATTAGGAGGGCAAGGAGGGGCCATGAAATAACACTGGCGAGCAAAATAAAGGAAAATCCTAAGATGTTTTATAAGTATATTAAGGGCAAGAGGATAACCAGGGAAAGGGTTGGGCCCATTAGGGACCAAAGTGGCAATCTGTGTGTAGAGCCAGATGATGTAGGCGGGGTTTTAAATGAATTTTTTGCATCTGTGTTCACTATGGAGAAAGACGATGTAGACATAGAAATCGGGCAAGGGGACTGTGACATACTTGAACATATTAGCATTGAGAGGGAGGAGGTATTAATGGTTTTAGCAGGCCAAAAAGTGGATAAATCCCCAGGCCCGGACGAGATGTATCCCAGGCTGTTGTGTGAGGCAAAGGAGGAGATTGCAGGGGCTCTGACACAAATTTTCAGAACCTCTCTGGCCACAGGGGATGTACCAGAGGACTGGAGAACAGCTAACATAGTACCATTATTCAAGAAGGGTAGCAGGGATAAACCAGGGAATTACAGGCCAGTGAGCCTAACATCTGTGGTAGGGAAATTATTGGAAAAAATTCTGATGGACAAAATTAGTCATCACTTGGAGACGCAAGGATTAATCGGGGATAGTCAGCATGGCTTTGTCAAGGGTAAATCATGTCTGACCAATCTGATTGAATTTTTCGAGGGGGTGACTAGGTGTGTGGATGAGGGAAACGCTGTGGATGTGGTTTACATGGACTTCAGTAAAGCTTTTGACAAAGTCCTGCATAGGAGACTGGTCAAGAAGGTAAGAGCCCATGGGATCCAGGGTGCCTTGGCGCGTTGGATCCTAAACTGGCTGAGTGGCAGGAGGCAGAGGGTGATGTTCGAAGGTTGCTTTTGTGACTGGAAGCCTGTGTCCAGTGGGGTACCTCAGGGATCGGTGCTGGGGCCCTTGCTGTTTGTGATCTACATAAATGATTTGGATGAGAATGTGAAAGGAATGATCAGTAAGTTCGCGGATGACACGAAAATTGGTGGGGTGGTAAATTGCGAGGAGGAAAGCCTCAGGCTACAGTACGATATAAACGGGTTGGTCAGATGGGCGGAAAAGTGGCAAATGGAATTTAACCCTGAAAAGTGCGAGGTGATGCATTTTGGATGGACAAATAAGGCAAGGGAATACACAATGAGTGGTAGGACCCTAGGAAGTACAGAGGGTCAGAGGGACCTTGGTGTACATGTACATAGATCCCTGAAGGCAGCGGAACAGGTAGATAAGGTGGTTAAAAAGGCATATGGGATACTTGCCTTCATTAGCCGGGGCATAGAATATAAGAGCAGGGAGGTTATGATGGAGCTGTACAAAACGCTGGTGAGGCCACAGCTGGAGTACTGTGTGCAGTTCTGGTCGCCTCACTATAGAAAGGATGTGATTGCTTTGGAGAGGGTGCAGAGAAGATTCACCAGGATGTTACCTGGGATGGAGCGCCTCAGCTATGAAGAAAGGCTAAACAGGCTGGGGTTGTTTTCCTTGGAGCAAAGAACGTTGAGGGGGGACCTGATTGAGGTGTACAAAATGATGAGGGGCATCGATAGGGTAGATAAAGAGGAACTTTTCCCCTTAGTAGGGGGGTCAATAACAAGGGGGCATAGATTCAAGGTAAGGGGCAGGAGGTTTAGAGGGGATTTGAGGAGGAACTTTTTCACCCAGAGGGTGGTTGGAATCTGGAACTCACTGCCTGAAAGGGTGGTAGAGGCAGGAAACCTCATAACATTCAGAAGCATTTGGATGAGCACTTGAAATGCCATTGCATACAAGGCTATGGACCAAATGCTGGAAAATGGGATTAGACTGGACAGGGATTGATGGACAGCGCAGACACGATGGGCCAAAGGGCCTCTTTCTGTGCTGTAAAACTCTATGGCCTAGAAATTGAGTTTGCGCTGCGCCAGGGCTTTAGCGCCGGAAGTTAGCGCCAGCGCTAAGTCCCTTTGCGCGCGCCAAAAATTCAGTAGCGCCGCGCCCAAACGGCTGCCGGCGCTACTGAAGGGTTTTAGCGCCTGAAAACTGCCGCAACGCGCCGCATTGCGGCGCTATTCCGGCGCTGCGGCGCCCGCTGCGGTGCGGCAGGCTCGGGAATTGCAGGCCTCCTCCTTCCGTTAAGGAGGAGCTGCCTGCACCCGGCCGCGGCCCGCGCAAATCTCTGCAAAAATGAGCCCGGCACCTCGGACAAGTGCCGGGCTTGCATCTGTTCCGGGGGGGGGGCGGGGGAGAAGTCCGGGGAGGGAGCTGCGGGCTGGCGGCCGGCGGGAAAACGGCCGGCCGCCGCGCCTCCTTAAAGCGCCGGCGCAGACTCCGGCAGCACTCGTTTGCCGGAGTCTTAGTTGCGGCTGCCACTGGCGAGGCGGCCGCAACTGAATTTCGGCTTGGGGCCGGGTTACCACGGCAACCGGGACGCTGCGCACACCGATGACGTCATCGGTGCCGGCGCAGCGCTACCGGTCTACCGCCGCGGAAGGGCCCCAGGCAATTTAGGAACCGGCGCCAATTGCAGCGCTAGGCCCTCTAGCGCCGCAAAATCGGTGCTAAGGGCACTCAATTTCTAGGCCTATGACTCTATGACTCAAACTACCGATGTCAGGCTTACTGGTCTGTAATTCCCCGTGTTCTCTCTACCACCTTTTTTGAATAGTGGGGTAACATTAGCTACCCTCCAATCCATGGGAACTGTTCCAGAATGTATAGAATTTTGGAAGATGACCAGCAATACATCTACTATTTCTAGGGCCACTTCCTTAAGTACCCTAGGATGTAGATTATCAGGCGCTGGGGATTTATCGGCCTTCAATCCTGTCAATTTCCTTAACACCATTTCCCTACAAATACTGATTTCATTCAGTTCCTCCCTCTCATTAGACCCTATGTTCCCCGACATCTCTGGGAGGTTATTTGTGTCCTCCTTTGTGAAGACAGAACCAAAGTATGTATTTAATTGGTCTGCCATTTCTTTGTTCCTCATTATAAATTCCCCTGGTTCTGACTGCAACGGACCTACACTTGACTTCACCAATCTTTTTCTCTTCACATATCTATAGAAGCTTTCACAATATATATTAATGATCTGGATAAGGGAACTAGATGTAATATCTCCAAGTTTGCAGACGACACAAAGCTGGGTGGGCGTGTGTGCTGTGAGGAGGATACCGAGGAACTCCAGTATGATTTGGACAGGTTGGGTGATTGGGCAGAAGCATGGCAGATGCAATATAACATGGATAAATGCAAGGTTATCCACTTTGGTGACAAAAACAGGAAGGCAGATTATTATCTGAATGGCAATAGATTTGGAGAAGGGGAAGTGCAACGAGACCTGGGCGTCCTTGTGCACCAGTCTCTGAAAGCAAGCATGCAGGTGCAGCAGGCGGTTAAGAAGGCAAATGGTATGTTGGCCTTCATAGTGAGAAGGTTTGAGTACAGGAACAAGGATGTCCTGCTGCAGTTGTACAGGGCCTTGATGAGAGCACATCTGGAGTATTGTGTGCAGTTTTGGTCGCCTTATCTGAGGAAGGATGTCCTTGCCATGGAAGGAGTGCAGCGAAGATTCACCAGGCTGATACCTGGGATGGCAGGAATGACGTATGAGGAGAGATTGGGTCGATTGGACTTATACTCGCTGGGGTTTAGAAGAATGAGAGGGGATCTCATTGAAACTTCTAAAAATCTAACAGGACTAGACAGACTAGATGCTGGAAGGATGTTCCCGATGGTCGGGGAGTCCAGAACCAGGGGTCACAGTCTAAGGATAAGGGGTAAGCCATTTAGGACAGAGATGAGGAGGAATTTCTTCACCCAGAGAGTGGTGAACCTGTGGAATTCCCTACCAAAGACGGCAGTAGAGGCCAATTCATTAAATATATTCAAGAAGGACTTGGATATATTTCTTAAGGCTAGGGGGATCAAGGGAAATGGAAAGTCAGGAACAGGGTACTGAATTTGGATGATCAGCCATGCTCTCATTGAATGGCAGAGCAGGCTCGAGGGGCCGAATGGCCTACTCCTGCTCCTATCTTCTATGTTTCTATGTTTCTAAGCTTTTACAGTCAGTTTTTATGTTCCCTGAAAGCTTACTCTGATACTTTATTTTCCCCCTCTTAATTAATCCCTTTGTCCTCCTTTGCTGAATCCTAAACTGCTCCCAATCCTTAGGTTTGCTGCTTTTTCTGGCCAATTTATATGTCCTCTCCTTGGATCCTATGCTGTCCCTAATTTCCCTTGTTAGCCACGTTTGAGTCACCTTTTTTGTTTTATTTTTATGCCAAACAGGGATGAACAAATTCTGTAGTTCATCCATGCAATCTTTAAATGTTTGCCATTGCCTATCCACCGTCAACCCTTTAAGTAACATTCCCCAATCCATCCTACCCAACTTGCGCCTCATACCATCGTAGTTTCCTTTATTTAAATTCTGGACCCTAGTCTCTGAGTCAAATACTTCACTCTCCACCTTAATGAAGAATTCCATCATATTATGATTGCTCCGCCCCAAGGGGCCTCGCACAACAAGGTTGCTAATTAATCCTTTCTCATTACATAATACCCAGTCTCAGATAGCCTGATCTCTAGTTGGTTCCTCGACATGTTGGTCCAGGAAACCATCCCGTATACACTCCAGGAATTCCTCCTCCACAGTATTGTTACTAATTTGGTTAGCCCAATCTATATGTAGATTAAAGTCACCCATGATGACTGCTGTGCCCTTATTGCACGTGCCTCTAATTTCCCATTTAATGCCAACCCCATCCTCAGCATTACTGTTTGGGGGTCTGTCTACCACTCCCACTAATGTTTTCTGCCCCTTTGTATTTCTCAGCTCTGCCCATACAGATTCCACATCATCAGAGCTAATATCCTTCCTACTATTGTGTTAATCTCCTCTTTAAACAGCAATGCTACTCCACTTCCTTTTCCTTTTTGCCTGTCTTTCCTGAATATTGAATACCCCTGGATGTTGAGTTCCCAGCCTTGGTCACCCTGGAGCCATGTTTCCGTAATCCCAATCATATCATATCCATTTACATCTATTTGCGCAGCTAATTCATCCACCTTATTACGAATGCTCCTCGCATTAAGACACAAAGCCTTCAGGCTTGTTTTTTTAACGCTCTTAGACCTTTTAGAATTATTATTTACTGTGGCCATGTTTGATTTAAACCCTTGACTTCTCTGCCTGCCACTTTTGCTTTTCGCCTTCCTGTCTTTTGCTTCTATCCTTGTTTCCCTTTCCTCTGTCTCCCTGCACAGGTTCCCAACCCCCTGCCATTTTAGTTTAAACCCTCCCCCAGCAGCACTAGCAAACACTCCCCCAGGACATCAGTCCCGGTCCTGCCCAGGTGCAAACCTTCCAGTTTGTACTGGTCCCACCTCCCCCAGAACCAGTTCCAATGTCCCAGGAATTTGAATCCCTCCCCCTTGCACCATTCCTCTAGCCACGTATTCATCTGAAATATCCTTCTATTTCTACTCTGACTAGCACGTGGCACTGGTAGCAATCCTGAGATTACGACCTTTGAGGTCCTATTTTTAAATTTACCTCCTAACTCCCTATATTCAGCTTTTAGGACCTCGTCCCGGTTTTTACCTATATCGTTGGTACCTATATGCACCACGGCAACTGGCTGCTCACCCTCCCCCTCTAGAATGCTCTGCAGCCGCTCCAAGACATTCTTGACCTTTGCACCAGGGAAGCAACTTACCAGCCTGGAGTCTCGTTTGCGGCTGCAGAGATGCCTATCTATTCCCTTACACTAGAATCCCCTATTACTATAGCTCTCCCACTCTGTTTCCTCCTGTCCTGTGCAGCAGAACCATCCACGGTGCCAGGAAGTTGGCTGCTGCTGTCTTCCCCGATAAGCCATCCCCCCCAACAATATCCAAAGCGCTATATCTGTTTGAGAGGGGGATGGCAACAGGGGACCCCTGCACTACCTGCCTGTGCCTACTACTCTGCCTGGTGGTCACCCATTCCCTTCCTGCCTGTGCAGCCTTTACCTGCGGTGTGACCAACTCCCTAAATGTGCTTTCCACGACATCCTCAGCATCGCGAATGCTCCAGTATGTATCCATTCACAGCTCCAGCGCTGCAATGCGGTCTGCCAGTAGCCGCAGCTGGATACACTTCCCGCACACATGGTCGTCAGAGACACAGGAAGTGTCCCTAATTTCCCACATAGTGCAGGAGGAGCATACCATGGCACTGAGCTGTCCTGCCATGACTTACCCTTCAATTAATTTAAATTAACTTACATCAAATCAATACCACCAATTACACTACAATTAAATGATATACTCAAGGGCCCTTGGTTACTAGCACTAGAAACTATAACCTCAAAAAAATTAAGACCTTCTAAACTTTATAAACTATGAACCTTAACTGTCAAACTATAGAGTAGTATAAATACTCCCTGGCCGTACTCACCCAATCAGCTGCTCCCTCCTGCCCGCATCACGTTTTGAATCATGACGTGGCTCTGGAACGCCGCCGCTGGTCTGAGATTGGTAAGAAAGCCCGCAAAAGTGAGTTTAAATACTCACTGCATCTCCGGTCTCACTGCTCCCGACACCAGCCTCTGCAAAGAAAGCCCATGAAAGTGAGTTTAAATACTTACTGGGTCTCCGGTCTCACTGCTCCCGGCACCAGCCTGTGAAAGAAAGCCCATGAAAGTGAGTTTAAATACTCACTGGGTCTCCAGTCTCATTGCTCCCGACACCAGCCTCAGTTGGATTTGCTAATCTGGCAGGCTTTCCAAGGGTGCAGGGTGTTGTTGACTGCACACAAGTGGCCCTTAAGGCACCCCATTGCAATCCAGGTATTTTTGTCAACCGCAAGGGCTTCCACTTCCTCAATGTTCAGCTGGTGTGTGACGACAGGAAGGAAATTTTGCATGTTTGTGCCAAGTACCCTGGCAGTTGCCATGACTCCTTCATACTGCGCCAGTCTAGTGTGCCTCCGCTATTGGAGACAAGGGCTATCCCCTGAGGATGTGGCTAATGATGCCGTTAAGGAAGCCATACAACGAAGCTGAGGAGAGCTACAACTCCAGCCACATGTCCACCAGAACCATGATCGAGTAAACCATCGGTTTGCTGACGATGCGCTTCAGATGCCTGGATAGATCAGGTGGAGCCCTGCAGTACTCAGCAGCCAGGGTCTCCAGAATCGTCGTGGTTTGCTGTGCACTTCACAACATGGCACAGCATCGTGGCTTGCAGATTCCTGAGGACCAAGTGGTTCCTCACATATCCTCCTCAGATGAGGAGGAGGAGGAGGAGGAGAGTGAAAACAAACATCTTGCAGAGGCCCATCAACCAGCGGCAGCAGTATGCGAGAACATAGCTGACCGGGATGCAAGGAATGCACTCATCTTGGCCAGATTTGCTTAGCCTAGCCACTCAAGCACTTTTGCCTCGCAGCTTCTTACCTGAGCATCAACAATGGCCAAGAACCAGCTGATTTCTAGCAATTTGACCACCATACTGATAATTTCAAGTAATCCTAAGCCCTCAATGTGGAAGTCCCATTCGCGAAATGACACACGCCACAACTACAGCAGTAGCCATCAGATCTTTTATTTACATTCTTCATCTGATGGCTTTTCCACGTAAATCATCAAATTTCACCCAAGTGACTACCCTTGTGACTATTTGTGCAATATCTTTCTCTTACGTGTGCTCCTACGTGGTGCTTCCCCTGTGGCTTCAGCAGATGTGGAGGCCCCTTGCTCACTTTCCTGCTGCTCCTGTCTCGATATCTTTGGCGGGCGTCCTCTGGGGTGGCGAACCTGTGAGGGCTCGTCAATAGTCTGCTGCTTCTGCGGCTGAGCAGGGGTTGAGACACCAATCTCATTTGGGTGTGGACTCTGGTGAGGCTCTGACCGAGGGCTCTGCAGTGGCATGGAAGTGTGAGCACTTGGAGAGAAGCCCCCACTTCCTTGATGTCTGCCACCAACTTCCCTCTCATGGGTCAGGTCCCCCTCAACGCTTGCAAGTGGCTTGAGAGCACCTTGCTGCACATCAGGGGGGCCATGGGGACCCGTATCTGCACTGGCAGTCCTACTCAGAAGGACTTCCATGAAGGTCTGCTTTGCTTTCTCTGCTCAATAGATGACCATCGCTCCTCCAGAGATGTCATTCTATTCTGAACACTCACCATGTTTTCTGCACTCTGGCGACTTATCACCTCCATGGAGGTTGCCATCCTTTCCATGGTGATGCGTTCATGCGCCAATGACTTCATAAAGGCTCTGCTCATGTTCGCTATGGACTCCTCCATTCGCTCCACACTCGCAGTGACCCTGGAGACAAAACCTGCCAGAGACTCCTGCATCTGTTCCTGGAGTTCCAGCACCGCTGATCTTATGGATGGACCCAGAGGCAGAGGGTCGACATGCAGCTGAGCCAAGCTGGCAGAGTCCTGCGCCCTCCGACGAGGACTCTCCACTGCTGTCCTTGTCTCCACAATCTGCTGATGCTCACTTGTTAGCTGTGATACACCAGGTGACAACACTACTCTATGTCCCGAAGGTCCCACCGAGGTGTAAGTGTCTGCGCTGGTGCTGGGTGCGCTTATTTTTGCTGACGCTGCACCCTCAGAGGTTGCAGCTTCCTCTGAGGAGTCTTGATGTTCAGACTCTTCCTCCTGGCTAGTGGGGATGGGTGCTTGCGATGGTCCTGTGGGGGAGTAAAGGAAAGAGTCAGAGGTGTGATGCCAAGGTTACATGCACATTGCATATTGCAGATGATTATTAGTCCATCTGTTAGAGCTTCAGAATCATTATCAGCGACTCATGCAATGTCAATGAGAGAGATGGAAAACGATTCTGTCACCAGCTTGCTGTGATGCACCCCTCTGTCCGTCCCCCACTTGCGCATCTTCCTCCACTCCTACGATCTCCAGGACTGTCTCCTCCCAGGGGGTGAGGTGGGCTACTGAGGGTGGCCCTCCTCCTGTCCTCGCTCTTTCTCGCTTATTGTGAGCTCTCTTTTCCTGCAATGAGGAAGACAAGTAGAGGTTGAGTGAGAATGAAGGAGTGAGTGTAGAGATTCCATAGCATAAATACTTAGAAGGAGACAAAGATGGAGTGAGGTGGCAAGACCAAGGGCCCTCCCTGTGTGTTGTCAGTTGTTTTCATAGCACCACAGTGATAGGGAGTGTGAGGGCTGCATAGTCGAATAGTTAGGTGAATGTGACCATCGAGAGAGAGGGAATGGGTAAGGGTGCATGGATGTCAGTGTCAAGTGGGATGTGGAGGAAGAGATTGCTAAAGCTGAGTGCTGGTGAGGAAAGGCAATGGGGATCAGATTGAGGGTGATGGGAAATTCATAC
Source organism: Somniosus microcephalus (assembly GCF_052327205.1). NCBI lineage: Eukaryota > Metazoa > Chordata > Chondrichthyes > Squaliformes > Somniosidae > Somniosus > Somniosus microcephalus. Next base: position 24,542,765 of record NC_140987.1, on the reverse strand, counting down.
TCACTTTTCCAGTGCGCCGAAGGTCATGAAATCTCTCCCTGCACTGTATCCAGGTTCTGCGTGTTACCGATAAGGAGTTGACCTCTTCTGCCACCTGGATCCACGCAGCCTTTGTCTGCTGGGGAGGCTTCTTCCTCCCTGATGAAGGGAAGAGCACCTCCTTATGAGCTCTTGCTCCCTCCACTAAAGCCTGCAGGGCAACGTCGTCAAATCTTGGAGCAGACCTCGGTCTTTCACTGGCCATTCTGCCTCCAGGTCGCTGTAGCAGCAAAGGCCAAAAGGTTGGCAGTCTGCAGAAGAAGCAAGGCTTGTTGCAGACCTTAAACGTAGCAGCAATGATGACGTCATCAGGAGGCGACTTTCAGACTGGAAAAACTCATTTGCCATGGGTTCCCACACGCTGGAAGTTAAAATCGCATCAATCTCCCACATCGATTTAGATTCGTGTGGATAACACAAAATGCGGATTACACGACCCCAACCCGCCCCTGAATTAAAATTCAGCCCATACCTCTATTTATGAAGCCCAGGATCCCGTAAGCCTTTGTAACTGCTTTCTCAACCTGCCCTGCCACCTTCAACAATTTGTGCACACATACCCCCAGGTCTCTCTGTTCGTGCACCGCCTTCAGGATTGTACCATTTAGTTTATATGTCCTCTCCTCATTCTTTCTACCAAAATGTATCACTTCACACTTTCCTGTGTTAAATTTCATCTGCCACGTGTCCACCCATTTCACCAGACTGTCTATGTCTTTCTGAAGTCTACCACTATCCTCCTCACTGTTCACTCTGCTTCCAAGTTTTGTTTCTGCAATGTATGTACCTTTAAGGGAGAGAACTACTTTTTACAGCTCCTGTATACTGTAGTACCGGCAGTGACCACACCTGTATATAAACCCTGATTAGTGATCTGTACAGTTAGTTCTAGAGTAACCCTCATTCAGTAAACACCTGTTGTACCGTTTCTCCTGCAGTCTGTGTCTTATTATACACAGACACAACAGTTTCATCTGCAAATTTTGAAATTGTGCCCTGTGCACCCATGTCCAAGTTATTAATATATATCAAGAAAAGCAGTGGTCCTAGAACTGACCCCTGGGGAACACCACTGTATACCTTCCTCCAGCCCGAAAAACAACAATAGAGGTATTTCCTATCACTTAGCCAATTTTGTATCCATGCTGCCAGCGTCCTCATGCTTCCCTTTTATTGCTGTTGTATCTAATGGATGAAAAATGTCTTTGTTCCATTTGAGCCCATTCTTCCAGAATTCCCATTACAGCATCCTAGCAACCCAATCCAGCTGTGTAGGAATTACTGTCTGATGCCCTGCAACGTCTCCTTCACAAACCTGACCGTGGGTCCTCTTGTCCTGCTGATGAGGCTAATATTCCAGATGTATTTGACATATACCACCTGTCATGAATCTTATCATTCATGGAGAAATCACTCATGAAATGACACTGGGCGGCCAGCTGGTGCCGCCGTCCAAGGAGTATAAATACTCGGGCGTGGGCCCAGCTGCCCAGGACGTTTTTGTAACCAGGAACTAGTGATGTAACTAGAATCTTATGGTTGTGAAACAGTTGATTAAAGCCTTGTTTTATATTCAACCAAGTGCTTAGTGAGTTTTCTTACGTCACCACTGTTCCTTCATTGTCACTGGCTCAATACCCTGCCTACCCCTATCGTGAGAGTACCATCCTCACAAGGACCACTTTGGTTTAAGGAGAAGGCCCGCCACAACCTTCTGAGGGCAACTTGGGATGGGCAATAAACGCCAGCATCGTCCAGATCCCCAGAGCAAATTTTTAAAGAAGGTCCCCTTAGAGGCATCTTTACTCAAAGCTGAAAAGCCCTAACTTGTACAAGGCTAAAACCTACTCCATTGTCCCAAGTCATTCTCTGTAGTTCATGTGCCTAAGACCGGCACTAAGCTCATGGTCTACAGGGCAGCAGTGATACCCGCCCTGCTGTATGCCTCAGAGACATGGACCATGTACAGCAGGCACCTCAAAGCACTGGAGAGGTACCACCAACGCTGCCTCCGCAAGATCCTGCAAATCCATTGGCAGGATAGGCACACAAACGTCAGTGTTCTCGCTCAGGCCAACATCCCCAGCATCGAAGCTTTGACCACGCTCGATCAGCTCTGATGGATGGGTCACGTCGTCCGCAGGCCCGATACGAGACTCACAAAACTAGCGCTCTACTCGGAGCTCCGGCACGGCAAGAGAGCCCCAGGTGGGCAGAGGAAACGCTTCAAGGATACCCTTAAAGCCTCCTTGAAAAAGGGTAACATCCCCACCGACACCTGGGAATCCCTGGCCCAAGACCACACAAAGTGGAGGAGAAGCATCCGGGAAGGCGCCAAACACCTCGAGTCTCTTCGCCGGGAGCAAGCAGAAGCCAAGCGCAGGCAGCGCAAGGAGCGCACGTCAACCCAAGCACCCCACCCACCCGCCCCTTCAACCACCGTCTGCCCCACCTGTGACAGAGACTGTAGGTCCCGCATTGGACTCAGCAGTCACCTGAGAACTCATTTTTAATGTGGAAGCAAGTCATCCTCAGTTCCGAGGGACGGCCTAAGAATAATAAGAAGAATGTGCCTAATACAACAACAACAACTTGCATTTATATAGCGCCTTTAAGATAGTGAAACATCCCAAGGCCCTTCACAGGAGCATAATCAGAAATAAATTTACGTCGAGCCATATAAAGAGATATTAGGATAGGTCAAAGAGGTAGGTTTTAAGGAGCGTACTCTAAAGGATGTGAAAGAGGCGGAGAGGTTGAGAGAGCTCAGGCCTCAACAGCTGAAGGCACGGCCACCAATGGTGGAGCGATGAAAGTCGGGGATGCGCAGGAGGCCAGAATTGGAGGAGCGCAGAGATCTACTGTGTGTGACAGCTGAGCCTTAGTCAACATTATCAAAGGAATCGCAGATGATGTTGCAATGCAGATTCCTTGCAGAGCATCCTGGCAGTCCACTTGCACGGCACGTCTGTTATTAATGCTCCTATTGTTATTTAAACAGCATGCAGTGTTGTATAGGATCAGGCAGGTGACACATGTGTTCACAGATGTTCCTGAGGATGTATTATCATCTGCCCCTTCGTAAAAATCTTGACAAAGATCCCAACTCGTGCCATTTCTAACAACCATTGTAGTTCATTTTGTTCTGTTATTTATCTCTTGTGCATTGCTTTGCGGATCTGAAAACTTCCATAGAACGGTGTCTCTTGCATCAATCTAGAAAATGAATGAGACATCTGTAATTCCCCTAGGGACAGGTTCTTTCTCAATTGTGTAGATGTGATGGAATCACTGGCGTCCTTCCACCAATGTCATCTACAGAAAATAACTGACATCGCATCTGGTTAAAGGGAAACGGGGCTTTCTTCTCTCTCACCAGGTTTACCCCCCTCCCCTCTGCACAGGTGTCAGCTGTGGCTCAGTGGGTGGCACTCTCGCCTCTGAGTTAGAAGGTTGTGTGGGTTCAAGCCCCTACTCCAGAGACTTGAGCACAAGTTCTAGGCTGGCGGTACTGAGGAAATGTTGCGCTGTCGGAGGTGCCGTCTTTTTCATGAGATGTTAAACCAAGGCTCCATCTACTCTCTCAGGTGGATGTAAAAGAACCCACGGCCATCATTTGGAAGAAGGGAAGTTCTCCCCGAGTGCCCTGGCTACTATTTATCCCTCAACCAACATCACTTAAATTCAGTTAGGGGCGCCCAGCTCGCCTGGGCGCCGGAATTACCGCTGCGTGCGGAGCCACTTGCGCCAGCGGGAAATTCAGTTTCAACGCCCCAAGTGGAAGCCGGCCGCTAAACAAGGGTTTCGGCGCCCCGCTTGGGGCGCTGAAACTGAATATCGGCGTGTAAAGTGCCGCAGCGCCACCCGCTGCGGCATGGCAGCCTGCGGTACTGCAGGCCTTCCTCTCATTCTTAAGGGGGAGGTGCCTGCAACAGCGCGATCCCTGCTCGCGAGTGCCGGCAAATGAGCCCGGCACCAAGGAGAAGTGCCGGGCTCTCTGGAAACAGCCGGCAATGCCGCGGGGGGGGGTGTAGGAGGCCGGGGAAGGAGGTGCGGGCAGGCGGCCGCCGAAAAAGCGGCCAGCCGCACCTCCACCTTAACTCGCCCCACTACCGGCACAGGTAGGCCCCGTGTACCGGTCGCTGTTTGCGGCCGGCGTGGGGGAGGCGGCAGCAACCAAATATGGCCAGTGGGGCGATAGCAGGGCGCTGCGCACACCGATGACGTCATCGGTGGCGGCGCAGCACTACTGCCTAGCGCCGCCATTAGCGCCCGGCTAAATATCGCAGTAGGTTTGCACAGTGGCGCAAAAGCCCTCTTTGGGCGCAAACTAGTGGCGCAGGCCACTGAATTTCTAGGCCATGATCTGGTCATTGCTATCTGTGGGACCTTGCACCTTATGCAAATTGACTGTTGCATTTCCTACCTTACAATAGTTGAAAAAAATACATTTTTGGCTGTAATGTGCATTGGCGGGGTGGGGGCACTGTATAACTGTAAGTTGTTTTTGTTCATTAAGGCTTGTTTTTGAAAACCTCGAACATTTGCCTATTACCTAGTCTTAGCGAAACAGTTGTACACGTTCCCATCCAACGTTCAGATTCTGAACACAATGGCCTAGAAATTCAGTTGGCTGTGCCAGCCATTAGCGCCTTAGGAGGAGTAGATCTCGAGCGCTAGGCGCTTAGCGCCCGGGCGCAGCGCGATCTGCGCCTCGTCCCAACTTCAGTAGACATTTAGCGCCGGCGCAAAGTCATTGCGCGCGCTCATCTGCGCGCGCAGATCATGACGTCATTTCGTCGTGCAGCGCCCTTTGTGCGCCCGGAACCGGAACTTCACTCGCGCTGCCCCATTGTGCGCCTGGCGGCCCGAACGACTGTGAAGTGGAACGGTACACTGCCGAGGCAGGCCGCTGGGAGCGCAAATTAAAGGGCACTCCTGCAGTAGAAAAGGCAGCCGTTTTGCAACACTCCTTCTTTGGGAGGAGGAGGAGGAGGAGGAGGAGGAACAACAACAAAGTGATGGAGAGAAGCCCTCCTCAAAAACACAAATACACTAGTCTCGGCCTGTCAAAAAAACAAATCCACCCTCCCCCTTTAAGAGCTCACCGGAGCCAGAGTGTCTGCCGGCAATCAGCAGCTCGCCGTACCTGCCCTGCGCCCAACTTCCGGTGTTAGCGCCCCGGGCTGCCGGCTTAGCGCCTAATGATAGTCGTGCATCGCCTGTTTTAGCGCAGCAGCAACCTCTTAGGGCGATGCAACTGAATATCGGCGAAGGGGGCTCGACTTTGCGCCGGGCGCAAACTCGGAGCAGCAGAGAGCAGCGAGGAGGAGCCCGGCTTAAAAACCGGCGGCAGTTGCGAGGCCCGACCACTCGGAGCAGCAGAGAGCAGCGAGGAGGAGCCCGGCTTAAAAACCGGCGGCAGTTGCGAGGCCTGACCACTCGGAGCAGCAGAGAGCAGCGAGGAGGAGCCCGGCTTAAAAACCGGCGGCAGTTGCGAGGCCCGACCACTCGGAGCAGCAGAGAGCAGCGAGGAGGAGCCCGGCTTAAAAACCGGCGGCAGTTGCGAGGCCCGACCACTCGGAGCAGCAGAGAGCAGTGAGGAGGAGCCCGGCTTAAAAACCGGCGGCAGTTGCGAGGCCCGACCACTCGGAGCAGCAGAGAGCAGCGAGGAGGAGCCCGGCTTAAAAACCGGCGGCAGTTGCGAGGCGTACCAAATCAACAGCAGAGGAGAGGGGTAAATAGTAATCAGTGTGTGACGTCACCAGGGAGCAGCTGGTGCAGTCGGGAGAGCAGGAGGCCAGTAACTCTTATATAGGTGGAGCTGTTGCTAAACCCGAAACACTACAGTGTAGTGTCTCCCACCCTTCCACCTCCTCTAACCTTTTAGGGGTTAGGGGAAGTTGAAAAGGTGGGTTCAATTTATTTTATTTCAGGAGCCTAACCTAGGTGGAAAAGGTTCCAGGACAGGAGGCGGCAGTGAAAATACAACACCAGAAAACAGGTAGGTGACTGGTTGGTGAGTACTTTCACAAACTTATTCTAAGTAGAATTCAATAATTAAGCTAAATCGTAGTAAATAAAAAGGTATTGTAAGGGTTAAGTCGTGGAAGGGCAGCTCAGACCCGTGTCATGCTCCTCCTGTGCCATGTGGGAAATCAGGGACACTGTCCCTGACAACTATGTGTGCAGGAAGTGTGTCCAGCTGCAGCTCCTAGCGGACCGCATGGTGGCGCTGGAGCTGCGAATGGACTCACTCTGGAGCATACGCGATGCTGAGGATGTTGTGGATAGCACATTCAGTGAGTTGGTCACACCGCAGGTAAAGGCTAGCTCAGACAGTAAATGGGTGACCAAAAGGCAGGGTAAAGGCAGGAAGGTAGTGCAGGAGTCACCTGCGGTCATCTCCCTCCAAAACAGGTTTACCGTTTTGGGTACTGTTGGGGGAGATGACTTATCAGGGGAAGGCACCAGCAGCCAGGTTCAGGGCACCATGACTGGCTCTGCTGCACAGAAGGGCGGGAAAAAGAGGGATAGGGCTATAGTGATAGGGGATTCAATTGTAAGGGGGATAGATAGGAGTTTCTGTGGCTGAGACCGAGACTCCAAGATGGTATGTTGCCTCCCTGGTGCAAGGGTCAAGGATGTCTCGGAGCGGGTGCAGAGCATTCTGAAGGGGGAGGGGGATCAGCCAGTTGTCGTGGTACATGTAGGTACCAACGATGTAGGTAAAAAGAGGGAGGAGGTCCTACAAGCTGAATTTAGGGAGTTAGGAGCTAAATTGAAAAGTAGGACCTCAAAGGTAGTAATCTCTGGATTGCTACCAGTGCCACGAGCTAATAAGTTTAGAGAGAGTAAGATAGATAAGCTAAATACGTGGCTTGAGCAGTGGTGCAAGGGAGAGGGATTTAAATTCTTGAGGCATTGGAACCAGTTCTTGGGGAGGAGTGACCTGTACCAAGGGGACGGTCTACACCTGAACTGTGAGGGAGCCGATGTCCTCGGGGTAATATTTTCTAGGGCGGTTCGGGAGGATTTAAACTAATTTGGCAGGGGGATGGGAACCTAGGTAGTGGAAAAGAGGGAAGTCATATGAAGTCAGAAATAGATGGTAGAAAGGTGAGAAGCAATAAGCAAAGGAGAGAAACACAAAGGGCCAAACTAATTCACAATGAGAGTGTGAAAAAAGCAAGCCTGAAGGCTTTGTATCTTAATGCTAGAAGCATTAGGAACAAGGTGGATGAATTAGTTGTGGAAATAGAGGTAAACAAGTATGATTTGATTGGGATTACAGAAACGTGGCTGCAGGGTGGGCAAGGCTGGGAACTTAACATCCAGGGATATACAATATTTAGGAAGGATCGGCAAAAAGGTAGGGGAGGTGGGGTAGCATTGCTGGTAAAGGAGGGGATTAATGCAATGGAAAGGAAGGATATTAACTCGGATGAAACGGAATCTGTATGGGTAGAAATGAGAAATAGCAAGGGGAGGAAAACGTTAGTGGGTGTGATATATAGGCCTCCAAATAGTAATATGGAGGTGAGGGAAGGCATAAAAAGGGAAATTAGAGAAGCGTGCGATAAGAGCACAGCTGTCATCATGGGTGACTTTAATTTACATATTGATTGGACTACCCAAATTAGTAAAAATTCTGAGGAGGAGGAATTCCTGGAATGTTTTCGGGACGGTTATCTGGACCAATATGTCGAGGAGCCGACTCGAGATCAGGCCATTTTAGACTGGGTATTGTGCAATGAGAAGGGACTTATCAGCAATCTTCTTGTACGAGGCCCCTTGGGTCAGAGCGATCATAATATGATCGAGCTCTCAGTCGAGATGGAGAGTGAGGAAATTGAATCAGAGACTAAGGTCCAGAACTTAAATAAAGGGAATTACGAGGGTATGAGACGGGAATTGGGTAAGATTGATTGGGTGGTGTTTCTGGGGGGATTGACAGTGGATAGACAATGGCAAGCATTCAAAGATAGAATGGAAGAATTCCAGAACATGTTTATACCGGTTTGGCATAAAAATAAACCTAAAAAGGTGACTCAACCGTGGATAACGAGGGAAATTAGGGACAGCATAAAATTAAAAAAAAGGGCATATCAACTGGCAAAAAAAAGCACCAGACCGGAAGATTGGGGGCAGTACAGGATACAGCAAAAGAGGACAAAGGGATTAATCAGGAAGGGGAAAATAGAATACGAAAGTAAACTTGCAGCAAACATAAAGACAGACTGCAAAAGCTTTTATCGGTATATCAGGAGGAAAAGACTGGTAAAATCCCAAGTCGGTCCCTTGCAGTCCGATTCGGGAGAATATATAATGGAGAATAAGGAAATGGCAGACCAATTAAACTCATACTTTGGTTCTGTATTCACAAAGGAGGACACAAATAACCTCCCAGGAATATCGGCAAACATAGGGACTAATGAGAGGGAGGAGCTGACAGAAATTAGTATCTCTAGGGATATGGTGTTGGGTAAGTTGAGGGGACTGAAGGCCGACAAATCCCCGGGGCCTGATAAACTACATCCTAGGGTACTTAAGGAGGTGGCCCTGGAGATAGCAGATGCTCTAAGGATCATCTTCCGGAACTCCATTGACTCGGGAACAGTACCCGTGGATTGGAGGGTAGCTAATGTTACCCCAATATTTAAAAAGGGGGGTAGAGAGAAAGCAGGGAATTATAGACCAGTAAGCCTTACATCGGTTGTGGGCAAAATGCTAGAGTCCATTATTAAGGATAAAATAGCGGAGCACTTGACAAATGGGGAAAGGATCGGACAGAGTCAACATGGATTTACAAAGGGTAAATCGTGTTTGACTAATCTGCTGGAATTTTTTGAGGAAGTAACTGGTAAAATAGATGGGGGAGAGCCAGTGTACCTTGACTTCCAGAAAGCCTTCGATAAGGTTCCACACAAAAGATTATCATGCAAAATTAAGGCTCATGGAATTGGGGGCAAAGTATTAACGTGGATAGAGAACTGGCTGGCGGATAGAAAACAGAGAGTTGGAATAAACGGCTCGTTTTCGGAGTGGCAGGCAGTGACCAGCGGGGTGCCGCAAGGATCTGTCCTGGGACCCCAGCTGTTCACAATATGTATAAATGATCTGGATCAGGGAATTGGATGCAATATTTCCAAATTCGCTGACGACACTAAACTAGGAGGAGGGGTGGGCTCTGATGAGGATGTCAGGAGGCTACAGTGCGATTTGGACAGGTTGGGGGAATGGGCGGATACGTGGCAGATGCACTATAATGTGGATAAATGCGAGGTTATCCACTTTGGGGGTAAAAACAGGAGGGTAGATTATTATCTAAATGGCAATAGATTGGGAGATGGGGAAGTGCAGAGGGACCTGGGTGTTCTTGTGCACCAGTCACTGAAGGAGAGCATGCAGGTGCAACAGGCGATTAAGAAGGCAAATGGTATGTTGGCCTTCATATCAAGGGGGTTCGAGTATAGGAATAGGGATACCTTACTACAGCTGTACAAGGTGCTGGTGAGACCGCATCTGGAGTATTGTGTACAGTTTTGGTCGCCCCATCTGCGGAAGGATGTTCTTGCCATGGAAAGAGTGCAACGGCGATTCACCAGGCTGATACCTGGAATGGCGGGAATGACCTACGAAGAGAGATTAAATAGTTTGGGCTTGTACTCACTGGAGTTTAGAAGATTGAGAGGGGATCTCATCGAAACATATAAAATTATGGCAGGCCTGGACAGGCTGAATTCAGAGAGAATGTTTCCAATGGCCGGGGAGCACAGAACCAGGGGTCACAGTCTAAAAATAGCGGGCAAATCATTTAAAACAGAGATGAGGAAGAATTTCTTCACTCAAAGAGTGGTGAGCCTGTGGAATTGCCTGCCACAGAGGGCTGTGAAGGCTAATTCAATAAATATTTTCAAGAGAGAATTGGATATATTTCTGAAGGCTAAGGGGATTAAGGGTTACGGAGAAAAGGCGGGGACGGGGTACTGAACTGGTAAGATCAGCTATGATCTCAGACGAAGATCAGCCATGATCTCATTGAATGGCGGAGCAGGCTCGAAGGGCCGAATGGCCTACTCCTGTTCCTATCTCTATGTTTCTATGTTTAGCGGCCGCCCGACTTTACCGCCCCAAAAGTGGCTATACTGAATTTCTCGGCCAATGACTCCAGATAGAGAGGAAGAGAAAAAACAGCAGAGAATGCTGGAAAAACTCAGCAGGTCAGGCAACATCCGTGGAGAGAAATTTGAGTTGACGTTTCGGGTTGAAACCCTTCTTCAAAACTGGAAAGAAAATAAAAAGATCGAAGGCAAAGCTGCGATCGAACAAAAGAAGAAAAAGAGAAAATAAAAGGTATGCGAAGTGGGCATTGGGGGGAGGGGAGGAGAGTGACTCCGAACTAAAGAGAAAGTGTGACGGTAACTATGACAACCTTATAAACAATTTTGAAACAACTTAAAAATCCGATTTAGCAATAGCAAGTGCCAGTAGATATTGCAGAAGCTTGCAATTTCTCTGCATGGAATAGGAAGATAGGAGGAGGCCATTAAGCTCCTCGAGCATGTTCGACCATTCAATTAGATCATGGCTGATCTGTATCTTAAGTCCATCGCCTTGTCTCCATATCCCTTAATACCCTAGCCGAACAGAAATCTTTCAATCTCAGTTTTGAAATTTTCAATTGACTCACCCCAGCCTCAACAGCTTTTTGAGGGAGAGAGTTCCACATTTCCGCTACCCTTTGTGTGAAGAAATGCTTCCTGACATCACACGCCTCCCCTCCCCGCTGAACGACCTAGATCTGTGAAACACCCTAGGACAGTTTTACTACGTTAAAGGCGCGATATAAGGGCAAGTTCTTGTTGCCGCACGTCAGTCTGAAGCTAATTCTTCCGCCTGCACTTCGGAACATGTAAAAACCCGTGGAAGGGGGAACTTCTAAGTCTGGAGGTCTTGATCCAGATCTGGCTCTTAATGCGGTGCGACAGAGAGAACTTCAGTGATCAGATTTTCACAGCTTTGCAACGATCAAAAGGTTAAGCCGCGTCTCTCTTAAGCAGTACGCAGATGCTTCGTGTACGACTAGGATAGAGTGCAGAAAGTGAAACTCGCGCCGCACCTTGACCGCTTAATAAGATGTAGCTGTAATTACAGTGTCTGCAATGACTGAGGAGAATGGAAATTATTCGACGATCATTAAGCTGTCAGCGCTGAAAGCATATCTTTCATTGTGCGCTTCACAAAAACGCAAATTTGGGGGCAGGGGAGAGAGTTTAAAGCATATCACAGATGATAATGCCTCCCACTGAAGGTACAGTGTGTGTGGTTTCATTAAGAGATTCAGGTTAGAATTATAGAATCAGACAGCAGAGGGGTCAATAACCAGGGGGCAGAAATGTAAAGTAGTTGGTAGAAGGATTCGAGGGGAGGGGAGTTGAGGAGAATTTTTTTTCACCCAGAGGGTGGTGGGGGTCTGGAACTCACTGCCTGAAAGAGTGGTAGAGGCAGAATCCCTCATTGCATTTAAAAAGTACTTGGATATACACCTGAAATGCCGTGACCTACAGGGCTATGGACCAAGAGCTGGAAAGTGGGATTAGGCTGGATAGCTCTTTCTCAGCCGGCGAGGAGATGGGCCAGATGGCCTCCTTCTGTGCCATAAATTTCTATGATTCTATGATTCTACGGAGGCCATTCGGCCCGTCGTGCCTGTGCCAGCTCTTTGCAAGAGCTATCCAATTAGTCCCACTCCTCTGCTCTTTCCCCATAAACCTGTAAATCTTTCCTTTTCGAGTATCCAATTCCCTTTTGAAAGTCACTACTGAACCTGCTTCCACCAGCCTTTCAGGCAGCGCGTTCCAGATCATAACAACTCGCTGAGTGATCGAATGTTTCAAGAAATGAAGCATCGCTGCCTTGTGATCATTTCTTTTCCTTCTGATGGATCGAAAGGTATCACAGAATGTCTCAAAGGGTTTAGTTTTCCATTGTGTTTTGCCCCGGGGGCAGGTTCCTAACTCAAGTCTCACACATGAGCTTCTTAAGCCACTTCCTAGGGAAGCATAACTGAGGTGGCTTCCCATTGTCTTCCTCACGGTTTTTCTCTCTGGAGCACTTTCTCCTAGGTCGGCTCCCAAGCAACACTAAAGCACCCCCCCCTACCCTTTACAATGGGCGAGGGGGGCGCCCATCGGATGGGAGCACCCCCGCTGAACGTCAATCCAGTATTCAGAGCCGGCGCTCATGTCTCCACTCGCCGGGTCTAAGAACATAAGGACATAAGAAATAGGAACAGGAGTCAGCCAATCGGCCCTTCGAGCCTGCTCCACCATTCAATGAGATCAGGGCTGATCTTCAAAGACAACTCCCATATCCCTTAGTGTCCAAACATCTATTGATCTCAGCCTTGAATATACCCAACGACTGATCCTCCACAGCCCTTTGGGGTAGAGAATTCCAAAGATTCACCACCCTTTGAGTGAAGAAATTTCTCCTCATTTCAGTCCTAAATGGCCGACCCCTTATTCTGAGACTGTGACCCCTGGTTCTAGACTCCCCAGCCAGGGAAACATCCTCCCTGCATCTACCCTGTCAAGCCCCTTAAGAATTTTATAAGTTTCAATGAGAGCCCCTCTCATTCTTCTAAACTCTAGAGAATATAGGCCAAGTCTACACAATCTCACCTTATAGGACAATCCCCCCATCCCAGGAACCAGTCTGGTGAACCTTCATTGCACTCCCTTGATGCAAATATATCCTTCCTTCGGTAAAGAGACCAAAACTGTGCACAGTACTCCAGGTGTGGTCTCAGCCCTATATAATTGCAGTAAGCCTTCTTTACTCTTATACTCCAATCCTTTAGGCCAACATACCATTTGCTTTCCTAATTGCTTGCTGTACCTGCAATGTTAACTTTCAGTGATTCGTGTACAAGGACACCCAGGTCCCTCTGAATACCAGCATTTCCCAGTCTCTCATCATTTCTGCAGTGGGGTCCAAACCCGACCCTTCTGACTCAGAGGGGGAATACTACCACTGAGCCAGTGAACACTCTGTGCAGCAGGCGTGGGAGGAACAGGTAACTTCGATCTCAGCCTTGCATATACTCAACGACTGAGCATCCACAGCCCTCTATTCCCAAAGCTCGCCAACTCTTTGACCAAACTTTTGGCCATCTGTCCTAATATCGCCTTATGAGACTCAGTGTCAAATTTTGTTTGGTGAAGCTCTTGTGAAGCACCTTGGGACGTTTTACAATGTTAAAAGTGCTATGTAAATGCAAGTTGTTAACGTTTTGGGGGGTTTTCCTCGCCTCATGTCTGGGTCTGTTGTGGACACAAGAACTTAAGAAATAGGAGCAGGAGTCGGCCATTTGGCCCTTTGAACCTGCTCTACCATTCAATAAGTGGCCATGGAATCTTTTACATCCGCCTCTGAGAGGGCAGGCGAAGCCTCATTTGACCGTCTCATCTGATCTGACCGTGCAGCACTGCCCCAAGCACTGCAAGTTTCAAGATGCGTTGAAGGAGATAGCTCAGGAAGAAGCATTTTTATTGTCTTGAGATAAGCACGGTGGCATAGTGGTTAGCACTGTTGCCTCACAGCGCCAGGGACCCGGGTTCAAATCTGGCCTCGGGTGACTGTCTGTGTGGAGTTTGCACATTCTCCCCGTGTTTGCGTGGGTTTCCTCCGGGTGCTCTGGTTTCCTCCCACAGTCCAAAGATGTGCGGGTTCACAGAATCACAGAATCACAGAATCACAGAAACCCCACAGTGCAGATAGAGGCCATTTCGTCCCATCGAGCCTGCACCGACACATATCCCACCCGATCCCCGTAACCCCTACACCAACACATATCCCACCCTATCCCCGTAACCCCACGTATTTAATCCCCCTAACACTAAGGGTCAATTTATCATAGCCAATCAACCTAACCTGCACATCTTTGGACTGTGGGAGGAAACCGGAGCACCCGGAGAAAACCCACGCAAACACGGGGAGAATGTGCAAACTCCACACAGACAGTCGCCCGAGGCCGGATTCGAACCCGGGTCCCTGGCGCTGTGAGGCAACAGTGCTAACCACTATGCCACCGTGCTGTTAGGTTGATTGGCCATGATAAAAATTGGCCCTTAGTGTTAGGGGGGATTAAATATGTGGGGTTATGGGGTTACGGGGATAGGGCTTGGGTGGGATGGCTGTTGGTGTAGGGACCTGGTGCTAGGGTTTGGATGATCAGCCATGATCTCGTTGAATGGCGGAGCAGGCTCGAAGGGCCGAATGGCCTACTCCTGCTCCTAGTTTCTACGTTTCTATGTTTCTATATATTGAGGAGGAGAATAAAGGAAAGGAGTCTGGAGTTCTCTTGTTCTCTTTGTTATCCCTCCTATGCATCGGTCTTCTAACTGGCAGATGTTTGACAAGGTGAAGGTTAGCGGTCTTGACGTGCAAAGGGACAACCCCCTCAGGTTGCTCCTCATCCAACTCCTCCTGTGGTTCACATTCAGCTGAGCAACTTCCCGACATGTGGTGCCGATCTGCACAATTTCGCTCAGTTCCACAACTATATCGTGCTGGGCCACTTAAAGCAAAGTGAACAACGCTCAAAGCTACGATCAGCGCCTATCTCCAGCGGTCCAGGCAGCGAGCAGGGAGGGAGGTCCCTGGTTCTATCCACGGTCTCTGTTGAGTTGCCAATTCTCAGCTGGCGCTAATGCTTCAGACTGCACGCAAAATTAAGTCTCATTGCACAAAGAAAGGATTGGAGCGCTGAATCAAGTGCCGATGGCCCAGCTCAGCGGCATTAAACTGGAGGCGTTGGCCAATATTAGGTGCAGTCTATTCACAAGTCATCATTGACAAAGGCATTTTCCAGTTCCTAAAGGGGAGGTTCATTGATGCGGCAGAACCTCCTTCTCATCATTGCTGCCTGTGCCGCCATCTCAGGTCAAGGAGAAGGAGCCGGACAACTCAAGCAGCCCTCATGGCCCTTATCTTCCCTGTGGCCACATGTTCTAATCTTTCTCACTCCCTCTGCTCCGTCTGCTTTAGATCCCGGTAGGCGAGGTCGACTGCCAGTACAGCCCCCATTAATATAACCAAGTGTAGCACTTTGATATGTTGTGAGAATAAATGTAACTAATTGTTAGTAGCCATAACACTCCTGATACTAAACAAGCTTTAAATGACTGAATTAAACTGTTGCACAATATCAAACTGACAAGGAAGCAGCAAAACAACATTAACCTGACAGCTGCGACTCATTACTCATGATCCCTTTAAGTAGCGTTCCTGGAGCCGGCATCCACCTGCTTGACGCCTCCTCTCCCTGTCGCTGTTGGGGCGAGGTGCTAAGGCAGGGGGGCGACAAGGAATTTTGCAGATTGGGCGCCCAGTGAGTGTTACTCGCTCACTGACATCACAATCTGCCTGGCGCTGAAGTCCCCGGTGGTAACTGTTAGCGGTGGTGCTACGGGGGGGCAGGGGGGGTGGGTTTGCCGTGTGGGGCTGGATTCGCCTTGCTCCAGCACTCCTGCATCAGTGCCCTGCTAGCACCCCCGCCAGGTGCTAACAGGAGACGCTAACCAACTGAACTTTTCTCCCAAATTTCTCTGTCCTTTGATTGATGGACTTTAGAGGGGTAGCTTTGTAGGTCTGGTTCTTCAGCTCTCTTGAGATCACCAGTGCCATAGATGTATTTGCGACTTCTATTCACTTGTTGCAAAATTACATAGAATTAAATAGAATATACAGCACAGAAATAGGCCATTCAGCCCAACTGGTCTATGCCCAGTGTTTATGTTCCATATGAGTCTCCTCCCACCCCTCTTCATCTCACCCTATCACATAACCTTCCATTCCTTTCTTCCTCATGTGCTTATTGTAATGATATCAGCAAATAGTGATGTTATTTGCCTGTTTGATTATGATGCCTTACCAGCATGTTTGCAGGTATTGATTACTTATGCCTGACCAGCAGAGGTCATGTGACTGAGACAAGCAAGGCAGTTTAGTTTAGTTTCAGTTTCGTTCTAGACGCATCACTAGCATGGTGTCTCCTGAAATGCTGTATAAAGAGTTGAACAGACTTTAGATTAAAAGGCATTCTCTTTCATAAATGTCTCGTCATTGAACTCACAAAGAAATCAATACACTTATCTAGCTTCCCATTAAATACATCTGTGCTATTCACCTCAACCACTCCCTGTGGTAGCGAGTTCTATATTCTCACCACTCTCTGGGTAAAGAAGTTTCCCTTTATTGGATTTATTAGTGACTATCTTACATTTAAGACCCCTAGTTTTGGTCTCCCCACAGGTCTACCTACCGAACCCCTTTCATAATCTTAAAGACCTCCATCAGGTCGTCCCTCAGCCTTCTCTTTTCTAGCGAAAAGTGCCCCAGCCTGTTAAATCTTTCCTGATAGTTATAACCTCTCAGCTCTAGTATCATCCTTGTAATAGTCTAATACCAGACGCACTGCATTCAAATCCCGTCCAAACCCTTGCCCCACCCTGCTTCTATGTCCTTTTTGTAGAATGGAGACCAGAACTGTGCACAGTACTCTAAGTGTGGCCTGACCAGGATCCTCTACAAGTTTATCATAACTTCAGTACTTTTGAATTCTTTACCCCTTCCATACCCCAGTGCTTTGTTAGCGTTTTTCATCGCTTTGTTGGCCTGCGATGCTGCTTTTAATGATTTGTTCACCTGTATCCCTAGACCCCTTTGCTCTTCTACACCATTCTGTTTCTTATTTTCTAAGGTGTAGGCGATGTTTGTGTTCTTTTACCCTCCTGCATTCTTCAAGCTTGTCCTTCCTAGATGCCACCGCATCTCTTCGCTTCCATCTTTTGTTTTCTTGGACCATTTCTACCATAGTTTAAGAGTCACCCCCCAGGCACCCTTCCCTCATGGACATCAATGAACCAGTTGCTTTTTCCTTTTTTTAAAAATCAACAACCCAGCAACTCTCATGGCCATTTTCTGCTGGTTTTATATCATAAGAACATAAGAATATAAGAAATAGGAGCAGGAGTAGGAGTCGGCCATTTGGCCCTTCGAGCCTGCTCCGCCATTCAATAAGATCATGGCTGATCTTCTACCTCATCACCACTTCCCTGTACTATCCCCATAACCCTTGATTCCCTTAATATTCAAAAATCTATCGATCTCTGTCTTGATTATACTTATTGACTGAGCCTCCACAGCCCTCTGGGGTAGAGAATTCCATAGATTCACCACCCGCTGAGTGAAGACATTTCTCCTCATCTCAGTCCCTTATTCTGAGACTGTGACCCCCTGGTTCTAGGCTCCCCAGCCAGAGGGAAACATCTCTCCCTGCATCTGCCTTGTCAAGCCCTGTAAGAATTTGATTTGTGGGATCAGATCTTGCCAAGGGTGGGATTTGACCCAATGACCTCTGGGGTACTGGTCCAGCACCATGGGCATTAGGATACCATACTCATGGTACTTTGCTTAGGTTCTCGGTTTAACAAAAAAAAACATGGATTTTTGCTTTGATCTAGATGCCACAGAACAAAGATGAACTAACAATGGACCTTACTTCCCCATACAGTTGCAGTTGCTCCAAGGGTGACCTTCTCACAGACAATTGTTATATGGTTTCAATTTGATCAGTTTTCATTATACACTTGAATTGCATTCACAATGATGCAGTTTTGTACTTTTTGTGCTTTCTGCTCATTGAAACAAGCCAATAAGATTACAACAATGAAGCATTTGTTAGTTTATAGATTGCTTTCTTTGTTGTGTATTACAAAGGAGAGGGGCGAAGGAGACGTTGCTATCGGGGGAGGAGTGTGAAATATTGGATGAAATAAACATAGTGAGCGAGGAAGTATTAAGGGGTTTAGCAGCTTTAAAAGTGGATAAATCCCCAGGCCCGGATGAAATGTATCCCAGGCTGCTAAGCAAAGCAAAAGAGGAAATAGCAGAGGCCCTGACCATCATTTGTCAATCCTCTCTGGCTTCAGGTGTGGTGCCGGAGGACTGGAGGACTGCTAATGTGGTGCCCTTGTTTAAAAAGGGAGAAAAGGATAGACCGAGTAATTACAGGCCAGTCAGCCTAACCTCGGTGGTGGGAAAATTATTGGAAAGAATTCTGAAGGACAGGACATCGATCTAAGATGAGGACAGGTCTGTGAAAACACAAGGCACGCCAGGAGGTCAAGTAGTCCGATTTAACCGGTCGGGTTTGCTAAGCAATGCTCGGATTGAAAGAAGCCCATCCCGCATTAATTAGCAAATGCCAGCCATAAACCGAGGCCCTTCTTTCTTGGGAATTTTGCAGTCGGAGGCGATAATTAGTGCTGGGCGCTAATCATTGCGCCCTGCCGATATTAGCGCCCCAAAATGGGCGATCCCCAATTTTTCCCCCCACTACCTTTATTAATGTTTTCCTTGGAACAGAGAAGGTTAAGGGGAGAAACTAACAGAGGTTGTACTGGCCGCGCTAGACGTGCTCCTATCTAGCTATCCAGCAAGTTAAACACTCATTCATAATAATTCTTCGTGAAGCGGTTGCTGTTTGAAGCTTTTACTTGAACGAATTTGTGAAAAGATATTGGCCTAGAAATTCGCTATTGCCGCGCCAGGTTTTTAGCGCCCGAAATTTAGCGCTCGCCCAGATTCCCGTAGCGCCCGCCTGAAATTCAGTTGCGGCGCCCCAAGACGGAGGCGGGCGCTATTGCAGGGTTTGGCCGCCTCGCTTGGGGCGATGAAAGTCAATTTCAGGCGTCCAGCTGCCGCTGCGGCACCCGATGCGGTGCGGCAGGCTGGGGTACTGCAGGCCTCCTCCTTCTCTTAAGGAGGAGCTGCCTGCAGCCGTGAGATCGCCGCTGGATTCCCCCGGTAAATGAGCCCGGCACCACGGAGAAGTGCCGGGCTCGCGGGAGTCAGACACCAATGCCGTGGGGGGGTGGTGCAGGAGTCCGGGGAGGGAGGTGCGGCCAGGCGGCCGCTGGGAAAGCGGCCGCCCGCCCCTCCACCTTTATGCGCCGGCCTCTCGGAGCTGCAAGGCCCCATTTTTCAAACGCTGTTTGCGGTCGCTACGGGCGAGGCGGTCGCAACTGAATTTGGCCGTCGGCACGGAATCGCGTTGGAACCGGGGCGCTGCGCACACCGATGACGTCATCGGTGCCGGCGCAGCGCTACCGGCTAACGCTGATTTTAGGGACCAACTGAATTTCGGGCACTAAAAAACTTTCGGCGCAAACCACTCTTTAGCCAATAAGTGGGCGCAAACGCGACTGAATTTCTAGGCCATTGCGTTTGGCCTAACATATGAAGTCAGATTACACTGGATTGAATCCCTCATGGAATTCTCCATTACTTAAGTCAGGTTCTTCCTGGTAAAACTGCTTCCTGGGGTCAACAGGACGAAAGGTAAGATGGTCAAATGACCTCACACAGGAAGAAAAGTCAGATGACCTTTCCAGCATACAAACTGTTAACACAATAACCGCCACCAGAGGGTGCTTTCTACACACATAAAATGTTCAGAATGTCCATCGGTCCAGAACACTCCCCGTCTGGGGTCATTAACGACTCCACATAGTCCAAACTCTACTTGTCACTGGAGTCCTCTGGCGACAAAAGAAGAACCACCTCAGAGACGGTCCGTCGATGTCGATGATAGGATGCAGCTTCCGTAGACTGCTGTGAGGGGGTAGGTTGCGTTCTGCTACGCACAGTTCCAACCTGGGTATGGTGAGGTCTGGCTGGGGCGCCAACTTGCCTCTATCAAAGACGAAGCCGATTTTGCTTTGTCCTTCTTGAGTGGTGACCTTTAGATAAGCCACACTTGCAATGGCCTTAGCGGATGCGTCTGCAAAGACACAAAGCTCTTTGAATTGGGCATTTAAGGGAGAGAAAGACGAATAGCAGCGAGGTATTCGGATCTCCTGTAAGTCTTGGAGTGAGTCTCTCCATCTGTCCCACTCTGCTTCCATCTCTTCAGGGAGAGGTGAATCCCACTCTTCAGCGCGTGTGGAGAGTTCCCTGAGGAGCAGCCTGCCTTGTATGGTGACAGGGGCTAAGAAGCCGAGAGGGTCGTATAGGCTGTTGACTGTAGAGAGCACTCCTCTACGTGTGAAGGGTTTCTTGGCGTCTAGGACTTGGAACGTGAACGTGTCTGTTGCTATGTTCCATGACACCCCTAGGCTACGCTGTAGGGGGAGGTCATCAGTGAAGAGGTCTAGGTCTTTGACGTCCTTAGCACGATCTTCAGGGGGGAATGCCTCCATCACTGCTGGTCTGTTAGAGGCTATCTTATGCAGCCTGAGGTTGGATAGTGCAAGTAGTTCCTGGGCTCGTCCGAGGGTACTGATGGCCTCTGCTTCGGTCGGGAATGACTTCAGTGCGTCGTCGACGTAGAACTCTCGGTCGATGAACCCTCTCACCTCACTGCCAAAGTCGTCGTCTTCTTCCTTGGCAGCCCTCCTTAGTCCGTATATGGCGACAGCAGGGGATGGGCTATTCCCAAAGACATGGACACGCATTCTGTAGTCCACAATGTCTCTATTAGGGTCATTGTCCTGATACCACAGGAAGCGGAGGAAGTCTCCGTGGTCTTCTCTCACCCCGAAGCAATGAAACATGTGCTGGATATCGGCAGTGATGGCGACGGGCTCTTCCCTGAATCTCATGAGCACTCCCAAGAGGCTGTTGTTAAGATCGGGCCCTGTGAGGAGTACGTCGTTGAGAGAGACGCCCTGATATGGTGCACTGGAGTCAAACACCACGCGGATCTGCATGGGGTAAGGTAGCTTGGACGACCATTCTCCAAGATGGAAGTCTTGAGTGTGCTCACCTGAGATGGCTTGTGAGCGCCCTTGAGGCACACATCTCCAACAACGACCCAGCCGAGGTCTAGCCTTTGTGCGAAAGGGGCGTCATGTTGACCGTTGATCTGCTCCCTTATCTTATGTACCCTCAGGATGTCTCTTCCCAACAACAGAAGTATGCTTGCATCTGGGTCAAGAGGTGGGATCTCATCTGCAATGCGTCTCAGATGACGGTGATAACGAGCTGCATTCGGAGTGGGAATCTCGGAACGGTTGCCGGGGACTTGATTACATTCGATGAGTGTAGGAAGGGGGAGACTAATCTTCCCATCGACTGACTCAACAACGTAACCGCAGGCCCTCCTGCCGGCTGTCTCTGAAAGTCCAGCACACGTCTTCAGCGTGTAAGGCGACGGACTTCCTTTGATCTTGAAGATGTTGAAGAACTTGGATCTTGCTAGAGAACGATTGCTTTGTTCATCTAGTATGGCATACATCTTTTCAGATTCCTGGCGACATCCTGCAGGGTACACATCAACGAGGCATATCTTGGAGCATGCTCTTACGCTCACTCCTTCTCCACACACCTCGGTGAACCTGGATGTAATCTCCGTACCAGCAGCTCCCTCTCTCTCCCCGCCGTGCTCTGACGCGGGAGGAGGCGTTTCTGACTTCCAAGGAGCTGGGCCTGGATGTAGTGCTGAAACGTGCCGATCACTTTCACATTCAGTGCATTTTGCATCCACCTTGCAGTTCTTGGCGAGATGGCTCGTGGACGAGCAGCACCTGAAACATATAGGCCTAGAAATTCAGTCGCGTTTGCGCCCACTTATTGGCTATAAAGTGGTTTGCGCCGGAAGTTTTTTAGCGCCCGAAATTCAGTTGGTCCCGAACATCGGCGTTAGCCGGTAGCGCTGCGCCGGCACCGATGACGTCATCGGTGTGCGCAGCGCCCCGGTTCCAATGGTAATCCGTCCCGATGGCCAAATTCAGTTGCGGCCGCCTCGCCCGTCGCGGCCGCAAACAGCGTTTGCAAAACGGTGCCTTACAGCTCCGAGAGGCCGGCGCATAAAGGTGGAGGGGCGGCCGGCCGCTTTCCCGGCGGCCGCCTGGCCGCACCTCCCTCCCCGGACTCCTGCACCACCCCCCCGCGGCATTGGTGTGTGACTCCCGCGAGCCCGGCACTTCTCCGTGGTGCCGGGCTCATTTGCCGGGGGAATCCAGCGGCGATCTCATGGCTGCAGGCAGCTCCTCCTTAAGAGAAGGAGGAGGCCTGCAGTACCCCAGCCTGCCGCACCGCATCGGGTGCCGCAGCGGCAGCTCGACGCCTGAAACTGACATTCTTCGCCCCAAACGAGGTGGCCAAACCCTGCAATAGCGCCCGCCTCCGTCTTGGGGCGGCGCAACTGAATTTCAGGCGGGCGCTACGGGAATCCGGGCGAGCGCAAAATTTCGGGCACTAAAGACCTGGCGCGGCGATACCGAATTTCTAGGCCATAGAGTTCTCTTTAAGATATTGTTTCCGATCTTCCAGGGACATCTCCCTGAAGCCTCTGCACTTCTTTAAAGGATGAGGCTTGTTGTGGATAGGGCATTGCTTGCTCATATCCTCAGGTTTCTTCTGAATCTTTGTGTGCTCAGTTGAGGACACTTGCATTCTGTGGACAGATATTGGTGTCTTTCCATGTCTGTCGAACTTGTCTCTTCTGGCAAGTGCTGGTTGGGAGAAGAAGTTGAAGCTGGGGTCGTTCCTGGCTTTGGCTTCTTTACGGATAAATTTAACGAACGCAGAGAATGGTGGGAACGCCACGTTGTGCTTTAGCTTGAACTTTGATCCAAACGTTATCCATTTCTCCTGCAGGTTAAATGGAAGCTTCTCAATGATGGGACTTACCCCTCTGGAAGTGTCTAAGTACGATAGACCGGGTAGGTAGCCGTCCTGCTTTGCGGCTTCGAGTTCCGACAACAGATCTCCAAGGTCGCGGAGCTTCTGGGGTTCCTTACTCGTCAACCTTGGAAAGTTCGCTAACCTGTCAAAGAGAGCCCTTTCAATGGCTTCGGGTGAGCCGTAGCTTTCTTCCAGCCTCACCCAAGCCTTCTTCAACCACTCTGGCAGCTGCCCCACATTGGCCGCTTTTATCCTGCAGGCCTGTCCGGCGGACTCTGGGCCGAGCCATTTGATAAGGAGGCCGAGCTCTTCTCCTGCCGACAGGTCTAAGCCCGATATGGCATCGTGGAAGCAGGACTTCCAAGCCCGACAATTCTCTGGCCTGTCATCAAACTTTGTGCATTGAGTGCTGTTGGAGTTTTGCTAAGTGGGAGAAAAATCATTTAAGTGTATTTTGTGAATTTTAGTGTGTTAAGAAGTCAATTATTTGAAGTAAGTTTAATTTTTTAAGGGTTTTTTAAACTCTTGGGCAGTTTAAACAGGAAGTAGAATCCGGGTATAAAAGGGGAGGGGCTAGTGCAGTGCACGGAGTGCTTTGTGCATTGAGTGCTGTTGGAGTTTTGCTAAGTGGGAGAGTTCGGATAAGTGGGAGGTGAGGGTGTGTTTTTTGCTCTGTTTTATTCCCCACTCCCAGGCTTAGACAGCACTGCGGAGGCGGAGCAGCGAGACGAGTCAACCAAACAGGCTCCACAGACAGTATTCAAGGAGGAGGTTGGTGATCAGCTGGTTGGTTGGTTTTCTTCCTTCTCTTCTCTTTCATACCTTTAAGTTGGTAAGTCCTATTGAATAGTGGTGTGATATTATCATATATATCCGGGCAGGGTCTTCATAACTAATAATAAGAAATTAAATTAATTATATAGAATGGAGCAGGTGATGTGTTACTGTTGCGAGATGTGGGAGCCGTTGAACCCCATTGAGGCTAACGGTGATTACATCTGCGACAAGTGTTTGCTGCTAGAGGAACTCAAGTTCCATGTTATGGAGCTTGAGACCGAGCTTCGGACACTGCGACACATCAGGGAGGGGGAGAAGTTCCTGGACTCTATGTTTCAGGAGATGGTCACACCTATGAAGTTAATTACTGCAGATGTAGTCCGTGGTCAGGGACAGGACGGTGTGACTACGAGTGAGGAAGGTACAGGGATCCAGGATGTAGTGTTGAAGGAGACGCAGCCCTTGTTCTTGTCCAGCAGGATCGAGGTTCTTACTCCCTGTGAGGGCGGGAGCGGGGACTGCAGGGAGGATGAGCAACCTGGCCACAGCACCGTGGTACAGGGGGCCATTCAAGTGGAGGGAGTAGAAAGAAATGTTGTAGTGGTAGGGGATAGTATCATTAGGGGGATAGATAGGGTTCTCTGCAGTCAAGAGCGGGAGTCCCGAAGGCTGTGTTGCCTGCCTGGTGCCAGGGTTAAGGACATCTCTTCTGGGCTGGAAAGAAACTTGCAGTGGGAGGGGGAGGATCCAGTTGTCGTGGTCCATGTTGGTACAAACGACGTAGATAGGACAAGGAAGATGGTTCTGTTAAAGGAGTATGAGCAGCTAGGGGTCAAATTAAAAAACAGAACCTCAAGGGTAATAATCTCTGGGTTATTACCTGAGCCACAAGCGAATTTGGCTAGGATAAATAAAATTAAAGAGTTAAATGCGTGGCTCAAAGACTGGTGTGGGAGAAATGGGTTTTGCTTCTTGGGACACTGGCACCAGTACTGGGACAGGAGGGAGCTGTTCTGTTGGGACGGACTCCACTTGGCCAGTGCTGGGACTAGAGTCCTGGCGAATCATATAACTAGGGCTGTAGAGAGGGCTTTAAACTAATTAGTGGGGGGGAGGTTTCTAGAGAGCAAATAATAGAAATGACAACAGAGAAGGTCATAGACTTAGGTAGCAGTGGGGGAATTAAAAAACAGAATGTGTCAGGAAGGGACAGAAGGTATGGAGTAAAAAGTAAAGTACTAAAAAGGGAAAAAACAGGAACTAAGTGCTACAAAACATATTTGAAAGTTCTTTATCTGAATGCACGTAGCATTCGTAACAAAATGAATGAGTTAACGGCACAAATAATGACATATGGGTATGATCTTGTGGCCATTACAGAAACATGGCTGCAGGGTGACCATGACTGGGAATTAAGCATACCAGGTTATTTAACAATCAGGAAGGACAGGCAGGAAGGGAGAGGAGGTGGGGTGGCTATGTTAATAAAGGAAGGAATCACTATAATACAGAGAAATGATATTGGGTCAAAGGAGCAGGATAGTGAAACAGTTTGGGTGGAGGTAAGGAATAATAAGGGGAAAAAAACACTAGTGGGTGTAGTCTATAGGCCTCCGAACAGTTGCAACTCTGTTGGACGGAGTATTAATCAGGAAATAGTTGAGGCTTGTAATAAGGGAACAGCTATAATTATGGGGGATTTTAATTATCATATTAACTGGACAAATCAAATTGGGCAGAGCAGCCTTGAGGAAGAGTTCATTGAGTGTATTAGGGATGGGTTTCTTGAGCAGTATGTAACTGAACCGACCAGGGGGCAAGCAACCTTAGATTTGGTCCTGTGTAATGAGACAGGATTAATTAAAAATGTCCTAGTAAAGGATCCCCTTGGAATGAGTGACCATAACATGGTTGAGTTCCATATTCAATTAGAGGGTGAGAAGGTTGGATCTCAAAC
This sequence comes from Somniosus microcephalus, assembly GCF_052327205.1. NCBI lineage: Eukaryota > Metazoa > Chordata > Chondrichthyes > Squaliformes > Somniosidae > Somniosus > Somniosus microcephalus. Next base: position 24,517,294 of record NC_140987.1, on the reverse strand, counting down.
AAGCGTGCTGAGCTTGAATAAAGGAGACTATGAAGGTATGAGAGCGGAATTAATTAGAGTGGACTGGGAAAATAGATTAAAGGGTAAGACGGTACATGACCAGTGGTGTACATTTAAGGAGTTATTTTACAACTTCCAAAAAATATATATTCCACTGAGGAAAAAAGGGTGTAAAAGAAAAGACAGCCATCCGTGGCTAAGTAAAGTAATTAAGGATAGTATCCGACTAAAAACAAGGGCATATAAGGTAGCCAAATCTAGTGGGAGGATGGAAGATTGGGAAGTCTTTAAAAGACAGCAAAAAATAACAAAAAGATTGATTAAGAAAGGGAAGATAGATTATGAAAGTAAATTAGCAAAAAATATAAAAACAGACAGTAAAAGTTTCTATAGTTATATAAAAAGAAAAAGGGTGGCTAAAGTAAATGTTGGTCCCTTAGAGGATGAGACCGGGAAATTAATGGTGGGAAACATGGAGATGGCAAAAACACTGAACAATTATTTTGTATCAGTCTTTACAGTAGAGGACACTAAGAATATCCCAACACTGGACAAACAGAGGGCTCTAGGGGGGGAGGAACTAAATACAATTAAAATCACGAAGGAAGTGGTACTTGGTAAAATAATGGGACTCAAGGCGGATAAATCCCCTGGACCTGATGGCTTGCATCCCAGGGTCTTGAGGGAAGTAGCGGTAGGGATTGTGGATGCATTGGTAATAATTTTCCAAAACTCACTGGACTCAGCAAAGGTCCCAGCAGATTGGAAAACTGCTAATGTAACACCCTTATTTAAAAAGGGTAGTAGGCAGAAGGCTGGAAACTATAGACCTGTTAGCCTAACATCTGTGGTTGGTAAAATGTTAGAGTCCATTATTAAGGAGACAGTAACGGGACATTTGGATAAACATAATTTAATAGGGCAAACTCAGCATGGTTTCATGAAGGGGAAGTCATGTTTAACAAATTTGCTTGAGTTTTTTGAGGAAGTAACATACAGGGTGGATAAAGGGGAACCAGTGGGCGTAGTGTATTTAGACTTCCAAAAGGCATTTGACAAGGTGCCACACAAAAGATTATTGCTCAAGATAAAAAATCACGGGATTGGGGGTAATATTCTGGCGTGGGTGGAGGATTGGCTCTCTAGCAGAAAGCAGAGAGTTGGGATAAATGGTTCGTTCTCAGATTGGCAACCAGTAACTAGTGGTGTTCCGCAGGGGTCAGTGCTGGGTCCCCAACTCTTTACAATCTATATTAACGATTTGGAGGAGGGGACCGAGTGTAACATATCAAAGTTTGCAGATGATACAAAGATGGGACGGAAAGTAGTGAGTGAGGAGAACATAAAAAACCTGCAAAGGGACATAGACAGGCTAAGTAAGTGGGCAGAGATTTGGCAGATGGAATACAATACTGGAAAGTGTGAGGTTATGCACTTTGGCAGGAAAAATCATAGAGCAAGTTATTATCTTAATGGCAAGAAACTGGAAAGTACTGTAGTACAAAGGGATCTGGGGGTCCTGGTGCACGAAACTCAAAATGTTAGTATGCAGGTGCAGCAAGTGATTAAGAAGGCCAATGGAATGTTGGCTTTTATTGCTAGGGGGTTGGAATATAAAAACAGGGAGTTATTGCTGCAGTTGTACAAGGTATTGGTGAGGCCGCACCTGGAATACTGCATACAGTTTTGGTGTCCATACTTAAGAAAAGACATACTTGCTCTCGAGTCAGTACAAAGAAGGTTCACTCGGTTAATCCCGGGGATGAGGGGGTGGTCATATGAGGAGAGGTTGAGTAGATTGGGACTCTACTCATTGGAGTTCAGAAGAATGAGAGGCGATCTTATTGAAACATATAAGATTGTGAAGGGGCTTGATCGGGTGGATGCAGTGAGGATGTTCCCAATGATGGGTGAAACTAGAACTACGGGGCATAATCTTAAAATAAGGGGCTGCTCATTCAAAACTGAGATGAGGAGAAACTTCTTCACTCAGAGGGTGGTAGGTTTGTGGAATTTGCTGCCCCAGAAAGCTGTGGAAGCTACATCATTAAATAAATTTAAAACAGAAATAGATAGTTTCCTAGAAGTAAAGGGAATTAAGGGTTACGGGGAGCGGGCAGGAAATTGGACATGAGTCTGGGTTCGGAATGGTCATGGCCCTGTGGGTAGTGGAGCGGGCCCAGGGGCCGTGTAGCCTTGTTCTGCTCCTACTGTGTTCTAATTCTGTTAGATTTCAGGAGATGGTTTTATTCCTGTTCCTGGCTGTGGTGGAGATCGCCTTTACAGAAGGTAAGTACTGTAGAAAATATAGGGACAGAGTGATCTCCTGGAAGAATTTCGATCGCCTAGATGGGTCGGAGAGGAATTTCCCAGATTTTCTTCTCCCAAATTGGCCATTGGGTCTTTATCTGGTTTTTCGCCTCTCCCGGGAGATCACATGGGTTCGGGTGGATGCAGAGTGATAGAAGATTTGAGGTTAGGATCAGATCAGCCATGATCTTATTGAATGGTGGAGCAGGCTCGAGGGGCCGATTGGCCTACTCCTGCTCCTATTTCTTATGTTCTTATGTTCTTATGTTGATTAACCCCGAAGTCACCAGCTGGGTGCGTGCAAGGTATTTGGCGAGGTCGTAGGTGCTGGGACCTGGGCCAGGGTTGCCTTGGCTGGGGGCTCTGTTGGGGGTCTCAAGGAACCGAGAGGGGATTTGCCTCTGACTTTCTCTATTCGGCGTCCTATTCCTTTGCACCGTGTCTTCCGTTCTGCTGGCGGAGACTCTGCGGCTTGAGGCACGCCGTCTGCTTTGACCTTGGTTGGCAACTTGTGGCATGTTATACGAAGTGTTTGCGTCTGTAGAGATGTGCGGGCCTCCATCCCTTTCTCCTGTCAACTGTATGTCGGCATGGTTGCTCACATAATCTATGGTGCGCTGTCGTGGACTCTGCCACGTAACGGGAATTAAAGGTTTGTAAGCTGTCTCGGGATCAGCTCCCTCCAAAATTGCCTCGAATACTTGTGTCTCGGCTAATGCAGCATCTATCTCTTTTTGTTGCTGCAGAGCCTCCAATGTGGCTTGGAGACGGGCCTGTTCAGCCTGGCGTTCCACTTGGTGCCGGGCCTGTTCCGCTTGGAATTCAGCTTGGAGTCGGGCCTGTTCTGCTTGGAGCCGGGCCTGTTCTGCTTGGAATTCAGCTTGGAGTCGGGCTTGTTCTGCTTGGAGCCAGGCCTGTTCTGCTTGGAGCCGGGCCTGTTCTGCTTGGGGTTCAGCTCGGAGACGGGCCTGACTTACTTTTATTTCTATTTCACTGTCCGTATGCGCAGCTCTGGCTTGAGCTGCTCCTAGTTTAGCCTGTGCTTTGGCGAGGGCTATGCTTACTCTAGAACCACCCGATGACTGTGAGCCAACTTGCGACCTGTAGTAACCGGTGCTTATAGACCGATTGTCACGTTCTACAGTTTCGTCTGCCTGTTTAAGGTCTTCTACTTGCTGCAAAGCATTTTCGCTATTATCTTCTGACATGTTGATGTGAGGTAGATGTGCTCTACGAGGTTCAGGCTTACTCTGGGTTCCTCCTGCTCCGCTCTTCACAGCTAGCCGTATTGCTATCTTTTCACTGATATCTTTTCACTGATATCTTTTCACTGTACTGGCTGCACTAGACGTGCTCCTATCTAGCTATCCAGCAAGTTAAACACTCATTCATAATAATTCTTCGTGAAGCGGTTGCTGTTTGAAGCTTTTACTTGAACGAATTTGTGAAAAGATATTGCGTTTGGCCTAACATATGAAGTCAGATTACACTGGATTGAATCCCTCATGGAATTCTCCATTACTTAAGTCAGGTTCTTCCTGGTAAAACTGCTTCCTGGGGTCAACAGGAAGAAAGGTAAGAAGGTCAAATGACCTCACACAGGAAGAAAAGTCAGATGACCTTTCCAGCATACAAACTGTTAACACAATAACCGCCACCAGAGGGTGCTATCTACACACATAAAATGTTCAGAATGTCCATCGGTCCAGAACAGAGGTGTTCAAAATAATGAGCAGTTTTGATAGGGGGAAACTGTTTCCTCTGGCAAGTGGGGCGGTAACCAGAGGTCATAAGAGTTAAACTAATTGTCAAAAGAACGAGAGGGGAAATGAGGAGAAATCTCTTCACACAGGGAATTGTGAAGATCTATAACATTCTACCTGAAAGGTGGTGGAATCAGGTTCCATAGGAACTTTCAAAGGGCAATTGGGCATGTCGTTGAAGAGGACTAATTTGCAGGGTTATGGGACTAAATTGAACAATTATTTTCAGCACAGGCACAACCGGCCGAGTGGCCTCCTTCTGTGCTGTAAGTCTCTATGATTCTATGGGCGCGAAATTCGGTTATGCCCCGTTTGGGAGAAGTACCGCCTTGACAGCTAAATTCGGTTTACCGCCTCGCACAGGAAGTGGAGCCCAATGTCGGGCGCTCCGCTTCCTGGTGGGGGGTAACTGAGGTAGTGTCAGGCCGCGTTTCAATGCCCCACCCCTTCAGTTAAAGGTGAGGGCCTCTGCGCACTCTGCAGGGCCTCCGAAGGTCCCACACTAGGCCACCAGGGTGGCAGGGTGCCGCGGCAGCAGCCCGGGGCGCCGAGGCTCGGTGCCGGGCTACGCGATGGCGGCCAGGACCACACCACGGCCCGCCGCGGAGGGCCGACCTGGAGGGTGGCCAAGAAAAGAAAATGGCGGCGTGGGTCGCGGCCCGCCTACCCTTTAACCGCTGCCCCGCGAGCGGTGGTCGGCCCGGTTCGCAACCCGCGAGGCTGGCGCTGACACCGCCTGCGGCAGCCTCACAGGGCTCACAGCCGAGTTTCTGCCGCGGGGCGGTAAGGGGTCGCAACGCATGGCGACGATGTCATCGCTGGCGGCGCAGCGGCCGGGGCACTACCGGCGAGGGCGCGGCACTATCGGGTAGCGCCTCAGCAACGCCCCGCCGAATTTCTCAGGAGGTACCTTTTTCGCCCCCCCAACCCCGGCCAATAAGCCCATTGCGCCATGTTAGCGCCCCCCGGAGGCGCTAACGCCAGGTGCAAAGGAGCTGAATTTCTAACCCAAGGAGATTAAGTGCCTGTGAAATGCATCAAAATTGCTGGACCAGGGCAGCGATATCAATGATCTGATTGTGTGCCCGGCCCCTGTGCGGTCCTATCTGAGTACAGGACTGTTTGAAAATTTCTGTTGACTTAATATTGGAATTACAACGAGAGAGAAAAAACTGAGACAGCAGCTGTTTAGGGAACAGATGCAGTATCGATGCGCAGTACTGGATGCCTGCTAGATTAGAAGGAAGAATAACCATGTAACTAAAAGTATATTGGCCTTGACATCGGAAAATAGATAGGAACATATCTATTCAGGCCATTGAGCCCCTGGAGCCTGTTCCGCCATTAAATTAGATCGTGACTGATCTGTATCTTTGCTCCATCTACCCGCCGGTACACCAAATCCCTTAATGAGGGATGGAAGGAGGCATAGCTCACTATCGGGTAGCTCATTTTAATTGGTTGCGTAAATGGCAGATCAAAGATTGGACCAGCAAAGGGAGAAATGCAATTATGAAATGGATAAGATACAGGTAAATACAAAAATCTATCAATCTCACTTTAGAAATCTTCAGTTGACCCCCAGCCTCAAATGCTATTTGGTGGAGAGAGTTCCAGTCTTCATAAGTGTCCTGAAAAATGATCTCTTTGGTTGTACCTTCATTCTCCTTCAAATCTTTTCCTATCACCGCTCAGTGTCCATCTTTGACTTTGCTAAAGCATCCTAGGGTATGTTTACTATGTTAAAGGCTTTACATAGATGCAAGTTGCTGTTGAGTCTGCAAGAAAAATACCTGCACACAATAAGGACAAAGTTCCTCAGTGGACACAAAATGGCCTCATGAGTCCCCAGAGAGGTCACCCGGTTGGTCAGAGAGGATACAGTCTTCTGGGTGGGGAAACCAGTGAACCCCCAGGACTGGTATGACTCTAATGGCAGCTATGTCATTGTCCCTGTAACCTCCTCCAGCCCCACAACCCTCTGAGATTTCTGTGTTCCTCCAATTCTGCCCTCGTGCGCATCCTCGACTTCCATCGCTCCACCATTGGCGGCTGTGCCTTCAGCTGCCGAGGCCCTAAGCTCTGAAATTTAAAATAATATATATTTTTTTAATTCGTTTATGGGGTGTGGGCATCGCTGGCAAGGCCAGCATTTATTGCCCATCCCTAATTGCTCTTGAGAAGTTGGTGGTGAGCCGCCTTCTTGAACCGCTGCAGTCCATGTGGTGAAGGTGCTCCTACAGTGCTGTTAGGGAGGGAGTTCCAGGATTTTGACACAGCGACGATGAAGGATCGATGGTATACTTCCAAGTCAGGATGGTGTGTGACTTGGAGGGGAACTTGGAGGTGGTGGTGTTCCCATGCGCCTGCTGCCCTTGTCCTTCTAGGTGGAAGAGGTCGCGGGTTTAGGAAGAGCTGCGGAAGAAGCCTTGGCGAGTTGCTGCAGTGCATTTTGTAGATGGTACACACTGCAGCCACAGTGCACCAGTGGTGGAGGGAGTGAATGTTTAAGGTGGTCAATGGGTTGCCAATCAAGCAGGCTGCTTTGTCCTGTATGGTGTTGAGCTTCTTCAGTGTTGTTGGAGCTGCACTCATCCAGGCAAGTGGAAAGTATTCCATCACACTCCTGACTTGTGCCTTGTAGATGGTAGAAAGGAGGTGAGACACTCGCCGCTGAATACCTAGCCTCTGACCTGCTCTTGTAGCCACAGTATTTATGTGGCTGGTCCAGTTAAGTTTCTGGTTAATGGTGACCCCCAGGATGTTGATGGGATTCGGCGATGGTAATGTTGTTGAATGTCATGGGGAGGTGGTTAGACTCTCACTTGTTGGAGATAGACATTGCCTGGCACTTCTGTGGCGCGAATATTACCTGCCACTTATCAGCCCAAGCCTGAACGTCGTCCAGGTCTTGTTGCATGCGGGCATGGACTCCTTCATTATCTGTGGAGTTGTGAATGGCACTGAACACTGCAGTCATCAGCGAACATCCCCATTTCTGACCTTATTTTGGAATTCCCTCCCTAAACTTCTTCGTCTCTTTCTCCTCCTTTAAAATGCTCCTTAAAACCTGCCTCTTTTACTAAGGTTTTGGTCACCTGTCCTAATGTTAGTGTCAGCCATGGCTCAGTGGGCAGCACTCTCACCTGAGTCAGAAGGTTGTGGGTTCAAGTCCCACTCCAGAGATCTGAGGACAAAAATCTAGGCTGACACTCCAGTGCGGTACCGAGAGAGTGCTGCACTGTCGGAGGTGCCGTCTTTCCGATGAGACGTTAAACCGAGGCCCCGTCTGCCCTCTCGGGTGGATGTAAAAGATCCCATGGCCACTATTTCAAAGAAGAACAGGGGAGTCCTGGGGCCAAAATTTATCCCTCAATCAACATCACTGAAAAACAGATGATCTGGTCAATGGCCCAGAAATTCGGGTCTCCACGGGTGAGTACGCACGGGGTACTCACCCGTAAGCCCAATGGAAGTGCCGGTTTCGTGCATGCACTGCGCATGCGCGGGAAACCGGCACTTCCGTTCCCCTGAAAGAAGGGGTTCAGAGGTCGAACGCGTGCACAGGAGAGGCAGCGCGTGCGCATCGAACTTACGTTTTTTTTGCAGGTTTTCCCGGGAAGGTAAGTCTCCAGAAGTTAGACATAAAAAGCAGTCGCAACGCCTGCTTTTTACAAGGTAAGTGATGAATTAATTAAAATTAAAACATTTTTTCCCACAGGTTTATTATTTTTAAATACTTTAAAGAAAGGTAAGTTTATTTTTAGCCCTGTTAGAAAATGTAATTAATTTTTCAAATATTTAAATTATTGTTTAAAATAGTTATTTCATGTAATTTATAGTTTATTTTAAAAATGTGATGTTTCTTTTAAAATTTCTTTGAGGTTTTAGTGATGTTTTGGGGCTTATAGTATTTATAGGTTTGACAGGCCTTCCTGTCAAACTTATGAATGAAGCATTCCCTGCTCCGATTGGCTCCCCATGGCCCACGTGATCCCAGGGGACGCATCGAACTAATTGCGCCCCTGGGATACGCAAGCACAGCGCGCTGGCAATTGGAGGAGGTCCAGGATCGCAATTCCACGGGGGCCCACAGCTCAACAGCCGGCGCGCAAGGTAAGTGCAGGTCGGAGGCTTGCACCCGCGGGAAGCCCCCGACCCGAATTTCTGGGCCATTATCACATTGCTGTTTGTGGGAGCTTGCTGTGCGCAAAATTGGCTGTCGCGTTTCCTACATTACAGCAGTGACTACACTTCAAACAGTACTTTATTGGCTGTAAAGCGCTTTGGGACAGACGGTGGTCGTGAAAGGCGCTATAGAAATGCAAGCCTTTCTTTTCTTTTAATCTCCTTGTGTGGCTCGGTATTGCCTGGTGTTTAATAACGATCCTGTGAAGCACCTTGGGATGTTGTACTCCATTAAAGGTCCTATATTATTGTTGTTAAAAGCTTCCTATCTTTATGAATATTGGAGCGGTTCTTGTAGAGTGCATCTTGATAACCTCACGTGTGGCGTTGTGTACATATTTCAGAATCTCCTATATCATGCACTGTGGCCATTATGTTTATGTGAAAACAGAAAGAACAGTTTGTGCTGTTAAGTTGCAATCGATACCCCGTGCTGATCTGACGGTTTTCTGAAGGCCAGTCTTTGACGCGCTTGACAGCTCTGGAGGAAATCAATTGGAGAACACTCAAAGCAATCGGTGCCTGGAGTGAGCACACATCTAGCCAGCAGCCTAACCAGGCAGGTGCTGTCAGTGTCTGGCCCTGTGAGTCTGGCCCCCGTGAATGCTCCTTCAGAAGGTGGGAGGAAGGGGCTGAGTTCTGCCAACATCGCCCCCCGTCCAGCCTCGTGTGAAACTGTAAAACATTAGAAAGATTAGAAAAAAAAGAACTTGCATTGATGTAGAGCCTTTCGCGTCCTCAGGAGGCCCCAAAGCACTTTACACCTAATTGAAAGACTTCTGAAGTGTCGTTACTCTTGCAGTGTAGCCTTGACTCTTAACTGCCCTCTGAACGAGCTACGCAGTTGTGTCAAACCTCCTACAGTGGTTCAAGAAGAAGGCCCACCACTGCCTTTTCAAGGCAACTAGGAATAAAAGCCGGCCTTGCCAGCGACGCCCCCATCCCGAGAATGGATTAAGAAGTATCAGAGTAAATGCACCAATCGCCCACTGTCAGCCAGGTTTGGATGAGCCAGGACTTCACTTCAGCTGATTTTCAGCATGAGTTGAGGCCAGCCTCAGTCTTTCATTCGTATCTCAGAACAACTGGCCTCGAGTCCATCGACCTGCCCGGCTGCACGCTGTGTCAGGACGTGCAGAACCTTGCTATCCTACTCCACCCCAAGCCCAGCTCCATCACTAAAATCGGTTTCAATTCCACCTCAGTAACAAGGCACACCCGCGCTCCTGTCTCTCTCCCCTTCTGCCACAAGTCCCTGCCTTAAACACCTCAAGGCTTGACTTGACTCCAAGAGCCTTTTTAACGGACCTCCCTGCCTTCCAGAAACTTCAACTCATCCAAAATGCTGTCCCTTGAATCCTCACCCGCACTAAGTCCCGCACTCCCCAGCTTGTTCTTTGGTTCCCCATGTTGATTCCAAAATTCTTGTTTCGAACTCTCCCCTGTCGGCAATCGACTCCTGTTTTACGTCCCTGCTTGCAATCTCCAACACTGGATCTGTCTTAACCTCTTCCAGCCTCCACTCCTCCAACACTGGATCTGTCTTCACCCCTTCCAGCCTTCGCTCCTCTAACACTGGATTTGTTTTCACCCCTTCCAGCCTTGATTTCCTTTTATTACTTTTCTCGTCAGCTCCGATTGCCGCTAAATACAACTCTAAACGTTGTTTGAATCTCCTCCAATTTTCAGCCACATTACCTGTCAACTGAAGCGTCGCCGGTGGGAGAAAACCTTCCATTTTTCACTTCGTTAGCTATTCTCTAATGGTAAGTAACGATGTTCTCTTTTGGCTTGCTAATCTGTGGAGAGCTGATTTAACTTCAGATTTTTCCTCTTCATCTCTTTCAATCACTTCTGACACCCTGTATTGATTTCTTTGTGGGTTCAGTGACGAGACATTTATGAAAGAGAATGTCTTTTAATCTAAAGTATGTTCAACTCTTTTTAACAGCATTTACAGGAGACACCATGCTAGTGATTCATCTGGAACGAAACTGAAACTAAACCAAACTGCTTGTCTCTGTCACATGACCTCTGCTGGTCAGGCACAAGCAATCAATACATGCAATCATGCTGGTAAGGCATCATAATCGAACAGGCAAATACCATCTCTATTTGCTGATACCATTACATCTCCTTTTCTTAAAACAAAAGTATTTTACTTTTAACTAACAACATATTTTCTTTGTATTAATCTGCATTTTAACTGTAACACTTAATGAACTTACATTATCATTATCATGATCAAGGTTTTTTAACCTTGCTTTGTGTGTTCACATGAAATATGTAACTACACTAGAACTTGAAGAAAGAATAAGATAACATTACTTCCTTCGAAAACAATAGTCCTTAAATTTGCTCAATGAGTCTCTCAGGAGGCTTCACGTGTCTTGAGGATTTTCTGATTGATTGTCCTTGAATCTGAGTTGTTGCCTCAGATGATGGTTTCTCAGCTGTGTGATCAGGTTGTTCAACAGTATCAGTCTCTTGACCTGCTGTGGCTGGTCCCATGAGAAGATCGCGACGATTTCTTCTCAGAACAGCACCCTCATCTGTCTGAATGGTGTATGATCTTGGTTGAACTTCACTCAGGACAGTTCCCTTCTGAGTCCATGTGTTTGTTTTGTCTTTGAACCTTACTTGGTCACCAGTGTGGAGTTCAGGTAGGTTTTGTGTTCCTCTGTCATAGTAGCACTTTTGCTTTTCTTTCTGCTGTTCTTTGAACTTCCTCACTTTCTCCCCCTCTTTTGTTTTCAGGAGGTTCTCCGGGATGGGTAGGTTTGACCTTAGCCGACGTCCCATCAGGAGTTGGGCTGGTGACATACCACACTCGAGCGGCGTTGTGCGGTATACAAGCATGCTCTGGTAGAAGTCAGTTCCACTGTCTTTTGCCTTGTACATCAGTCTTTTCACTGTCTGGACCGATTTTTCCACTAGACCATTGGACTGTGGAAAGTGAGGACTTGACGTTGTGTGGACAAAGTCCCACTCTTTGGCAAAGTGTCGGAAACTTGCATTGTAAAACTGGGGTCCGTTGTCTGTGAAGACCTCGCTTGCCACGCCATGTCTGGAGAATATGGCTTTCATACATGTTATCACAGCATCTGCAGTGGTGGTGTACAGTCTACAAACCTCTGGATACAGGGAGTAATAGTCTGTGACTACAAGATAGTCCTTCCCTTGACATATGAATAGGTCAGCGCCTACCTTCTGGTAAGGTCTGTCTGGTGCTGGGTGTGGCTTTAGTGGTTCTACCGGATTGCTTGCTCGATATTTCAGGCATATTGTGCAGTTTGACACCTCATTTGTCACATCTTGGTTGATTTGTGGCCAGTACATCACCTCTCGTGCTCTTTTCTTACACTTTTCGATTCCCAGATGTCCTCCATGGAACTTTTTTAACATCTCTTTTCTCAGACTCTTTGAGATAACTATTTTACTTCCTTTGTAGATGATGTCTTCGACCACTGATAGTTCCACCCTGCAGTTCCAGTACTCTGCCATGTCAGGTGAGCAGTCTTGCTTCATGTTGGGCCATCCATCCAAGATGCTTTTTCTCAGTCATCTCATTGTTTCATCTTTGTTTGTCTCAGTCTTTATGAGCTCCATTTTTGCATCTGCTATGGGCAGTGCACTTGTGATCATGTCCACGTAGGCGTTCACTTTTTCATCCATTGTGGTGTTTGCGGGCTCACTTGGGTCAACAGCTCTGGACAACGTGTCTGCTGTATACATCAGTTTACCTGGTGTGTACGCAACATTCAGTGTATAGCGTTGCAGCCTGATCATCATTCTTTGTATTCTAAGCGGACAGCTATTTAGTGGCTTTTGGAACAATGCAATCAAGGGCTTATGGTCAGTCTCTACACTGATTGCTTGTCCTGCCACAAACTGGTGAAACCTTTCACAGGCGCATGTGATGCTGAGCAGCTCCTTTTCTATTTGAGCATATCGCGTCTCCGCGTCTGTCATTGAGCACGATGCATATGCAATAGGTTGCCAGTAGTCATATTTTTGCAGAAGAACAGCACCGAGCCCACTCTGTGATGCATCTGATGATATCTTGATAGGTCTCGCTGGGTCATAAAACCTCAGAACTGGTTCCTCTGTGAGCAGTTTCTTTAGATCGCTCCATGACTTCTCATGCTCATGATTCCATTCCCATTCTTATTTCTTTTCAGTTAGTCTTCTCAGTGGTGCCATCTTTTCTGAGAGGTTGGATATGAATTTACCCATGTAATTGATCATTCCATTAAACCTCTGCACATCCTTTTTGCATTGTGGCTGTGGCATATTCTCAATGGCGGACACCTTTCTGGGATCTGGCCTGATGCCCTCACTGCTAAGGATATCTCCCACGAATGTCAGTTCTGTCACCCCGAGCTGGCATTTCTCTCTATTCAGCTTCAGGTTTGTTTTCCTTGTTGCTTCCAGCACTTTTTTCAGTCTCTCGTCATGCTCAGTTCTCGTGGTTCCCCATACGATGATGTCATCCATTGATGTATCAACTCCCTCCAGGTGCTCATAGATCATATGGATAGTCTTGTGATACACTTCAGGAGCTAAGGCAATGCCAAATGGTAACCTTAGGAATCTGTATCTGCCAAATGGACTGTTGAACGTGCACAGTCTTGAACTTGCTTCGTCCAATTTCATCTGCCAAAATCCTGATGATGCATCTAACTTGCTGAAATACTTTGCATTTGCAAACTGTGCCATGATTTCCTCATGTGTAGGAAGCTTGAAGTGCTCTCTCTTTATTGCTCTGTTTAGATCTCTTGGACCCAGGCAAATTCTGAGCTTTCCATTCTTTTTGTCCACTATGACGAGTGAACTCACCCACTCAGTTGGCTCATCTATCTTCCGAATCACGTTCAGGCTTTCCATCCTGTCCAACTCTGCCTTCAGTTGCTATTGAAGAGCAAACGGAACTTTTCTGCATGGATGTATGACCGTTGGCATACTTTTATCTACTCTGATCGTGTGTTCTCCTGGCAGGCAGCCTAGACCCTTAAATAGGTCGTTGTACTCTTTCATGAGTTCATCATAGACTGTCTCTCCTTCGCTTTCCACAACGAGGACTCTCTTTACCAGGTTCAGTCTCTCACAGGCTTTTAAACCTAGTATGGCTTGCACATCATTTGGCACCACGATTAATGCTAGCGTGTGCTCTCTGTCCTTGTGTGTTACTTTGACAATGCATCTTCCTTTCACTGGTATATCAGTACCTGAGTATCCTGTCACTTTCACTTTGATTCCATGTATCTTTGGTCTGGGTCTAATTTTCTTAAAATCAGTCTCTGATTTCACATTAACTTGTGCTCCAGTATCCAATTTAAATGGAATGTGTATGTCATTCACTTTTAGTGTCAACATCCAGTCTCTTTCTTCTTTTTTGTTTTCAGACACAACATCTACATAGAACTCCTCTATCTCGCTTTCATCTACTGTATGGACCTTGCTTTGTTGTGCTTGGTTCTTACAGCAATGGGCATAATGGTGGTTTTTGTTGCAACTATTGCATGTTTTACCATATGCTGGACACTTTTTTGGTGTATGCTGTGTACCGCATCGACTACATGACTTTCGGTTGTCCCTTTCATTTTCGTTCGCTGGCCACGCCTCTTTTTTCACATTGGCGCTCTTTTTGTTAAACAGTTTGTATCCGTTCTTTCTCACTGCATCCACGTTGCAGCTATTGTCACTGAACAGCTCCGTTGCCTGCAACTTCACAGTCTCTGCAGCCCTACACAGTGCTATGGCTTTTCCCAGGTCTAGATCTTGCTCTCTTAGCAGTCTTTCCCTTAGACCATTATCTGGAATACCACACACCAGTCTGTCTTTTATCAGCGAGTCTGTCAGTCCCCCAAATTCACATGTTTTGCTTCGGTTTCTCAGTTCAGTCACATACTGATCAATAGTCTCTCCCGTTTTCTGTACACATGTGAAAAATCTGTGCCTCTCAAACGTCACGTTACGTTTAGGTATGCAGTAGGCCTCAAACTGTTCCATTATTTTATCTAGCTTCATTTTGTTTCCATTAGCAGCGAATGTGAAGTTATTATACACCTCCAGCGCTTCATCACCCACGACATGTAAGAACAGTGACGATTTCCTTTTATTACTTTTCTCGTCAGGTCCGATTGCTGCTAAATACAACTCTAAACGTTGTTTGAATCTCCTCCAATTTTCAGCCACATTACCTGTCAACTGAAGCGTCGCCGGTGGGAGTAAACCTTCCAATTTTCACTTCGTTAGCTATTCTCTAATGGTAAGTAACGATGTTCTCTTTTGGCTTGCTAATCTGTGGAGAGCTGTTTAACTTCAGATTTTCCCTCTTCATCACTTTCAATCACTTCTGACACCATGTATTGATTTCTTTGTGGGTTCAATGACGAGACATTTATGAAAGAGAATGTCTTTTAATCGAAAGTATGTTCAACTCTTTTTAACAGCATTTACAGGAGACACCATGCTAGTGATTCATCTAGAACGAAACTGAAACTAAACCAAACTGCTTGTCTCTGTCACATGACCTCTGCTGATCAGGCACAAGCAATCATGCTGGTAAGGCATTATAATCGAACAGGCAAATACCATCTCTATTTGCTGATATCATTACACACCCCTTCCAGCCTCCACTCCTCTAACAGTGGATCTGTCTTCACTCCTTCCAGCCTTCGCTCCTCTAACACTGGATCTGTCTTCACCTCTTCCAGCCTCCACTCCTCTAACACTGGATCTGTCTTCACCCCTTCCAGCCTCCGCTCCTCTAACACTGGATCTGTCTTCACCTCTTCCAGCCTCTACTCCTCTAACACTGGATCTGGCTTCACCCCTTCCAGCCTCCACTCCTCTAACACTGGATCTGTCTTCACCCCCTCCAGCCTCCACTCCTCCAACACTGGATCTGTCTTCACCACTTCCAGCCTTCGCTCCTCTAACACTGGATCTGTCTTCATCCCTTCCAGCCTTCGCTCCTCCAACACTGGATCTGTCTTCACCCCTTCCAGCCTCCACTCCCCTAACACTGGATCTGTCTTCACCCCTTCCAGCCACCACTCCTCTAACACTGGAATTGTCTTCACCCCTTCCAGCCTCCACTCCTCTAACACTGGATCTGTCTTCACCCCTTCCAGCCACCACTCCTCTAACACTGGAATTGTCTTCACCCCTTCCAGCCTCCACTCCTCTAACAGTGGATCTGTCTTCACTCCTTCCAGCCTTCGCTCCTCTAACACTGGATCTGTCTTCACCCCTTCCAGCCTCCGCTCCTCTAACACTGGATCTGTCTTCACCTCTTCCAGCCTCTACTCCTCTAACACTGGATCTGGCTTCACCCCTTCCAGCCTCCACTCCTCTAACACTGGATCTGTCTTCACCCCCTCCAGCCTCCACTCCTCCAACACTGGATCTGTCTTCACCCCTTCCAGCCTTCGCTCCTCTAACACTGGATCTGTCTTCATCCCTTCCAGCCTTCGCTCCTCCAACACTGGATCTGTCTTCACCCCTTCCAGCCTCCACTCCCCTAACACTGGATCTGTCTTCACCCCTTCCAGCCACCACTCCTCTAACACTGGAATTGTCTTCACCCCTTCCAGCCTCCACTCCTCTAACACTGGATCTGTCTTCACCCCTTCCAGCCTCCACTCCTCTAACACTGGATCTGTCTTCACCCCTTCATGCCTCCACTCCTCTAACACTGGATCTGTCATCACCCCTTCCAGCCTCCACTCCTCCAACACTGGATCTGTCTTCACTCATTCCAGCTTCGCTCCTCTAACACTGGATCTGTCTTCACTCCTTCCAGCCTCCACTCCTCTAACACTGGATCTGTCTTCACTCCTTCCAGCCTTCGCTCCTCTAACACTGGATCTGTCTTCACCTCTTCCAGCCTCCACTCCTCTAACAGTGGATCTGTCTTCACCCCTTCCAGCCTCCACTCCTCTAACACTGGATCTGTCTTCACCCCTTCCAGCCTCCACTCCTCCAACACTGGATCTGTCTTCACCCCTTCCAGCCTTCGCTCCTCTAACACTGGATCTGTCTTCACCCCTTCCAGCCTTCGCTCCTCGAACACTGGATCTGTCTTCACCCCTTCCAGCCTCCACTCCTCTAACACTGGATCTGTCTTCACCCCTTCCAGCCACCACTCCTCTAACACTGGATCATTCACCCCTTCCAGCCTCCACTCCTCTAACACTGGATCTGTCTTCACCCCTTCCAGCCTCCCCTCTCTAACACTGGATTTGTCATCACCCCTTCCAGCCTCCACTCCTCCAACACTGGATCTGTCTTCACTCGTTCCAGCCTTCGCTCCTCTAACACTGGATCTGTCTTCAACCCTTCCAGCCACCACTCCTCTAACACTGGATCTGTCTTGACCCCTTCCAGCCTCCACTCCTCTAACACTGGATCTGTCTTCACCCCTTCCAGCCTCCCCTCTCTAACACTGGATTTGTCATCACCCCTTCCAGCCTCCACTCCTCCAACACTGGATCTGTCTTCACTCGTTCCAGCCTTCGCTCCTCTAACACTGGATCTGTCTTCAACCCTTCCAGCCACCACTCCTCTAACACTGGATCTGTCCACCCCATTCAGCCTCATCTCCTCTAACACTGGATCTGTCTTCACCCCTTCCAGCCTTCGCTCCTCTAACACTGGATCTGTCTTCACCCCTTCCAGCCTCCTCTCCTCTAACACTGGATCTGTCTTCACCCCTTCCAGCCTTCGCTCCTCTAACACTGGATCTGTCTTCAGCTCTTCCAGCCTCCACTTCTCTAACACTGGATCTGTCTTCACCCCTTCCGGCCTCCACTCCTCTAACACTGGATCTGACTTCACCCCTTCCAGCCTCCACCCCTCTAACACTGGATCTGTCTTCACCCCTTCCAGCCTCCACTCCTCTAACACTGGATCTGCCTTCACCCCTTCCTGCCTCCACTCCTGTAACACTGGATTTGTCATCACCCCTTCCAGCCTCCACTCCTCCAACACTGGATCTGTCTTCACTCGTTCCAGCCTTCACTCCTCTAACACTGGATCTGTCTTCACCCCTTCCAGCCTCCACTCCTCTAACACTGGATCTGTCTTCACCCCTTCCAGCCTCCACTCCTCTAACACTGGACCTGTCTTCACCCCTTCCAGCCTCCACTCCTCTAACACTGGATCTGTCTTCACCCCTTCCAGCCTCCACTCCTCTAACACTGGATCTGTCTTCACCCCTTCCAGCCTCCACTCCTCCAACACTGGATCTGTCTTCACCCCTTCCAGCCTTCGCTCCTCTAACACTGGATCTGTCTTCACCCCTTCCAGCCTCCTCTCCTCTAACACTTGATCTGTCTTCACCCCTTCCAGCCTTCGCTCCTCTAACACTGGATCTGTCTTCACCCCTTCCAGCCTTCGCTCCTCTAACACTGGATCTGTCTTCACCTCTTCCAGCCTCCACTCCTCTAACACTGGATCTGTCTTCACCCCTTCCAGCCTCCACTCCTCCAACACTGGATCTGTCTTCATCCCTTCCAGCCTTCGCTCCTCGAACACTGGATCTGTCTTCACCCCTTCCAGCCTTCGCTCCTCCAACACTGGATCTGTCTTCACCCCTTCCAGCCTCCACTCCTCTAACACTGGATTTGTCTTCACCCCTTCCAGCCTTCACTCCTCTAACACTGGATCTGTCTTCACCCCTTCCAGCCTCCACTCCTCTAACACTGGATCTGTCTTCACCCCTTCCAGCCTCCACTCCTCTAACACTGGATCTGTCTTCACCCCTTCCAGCCTCCACTCCTCTAACACTGGATCTGCCTTCACCCCTTCCAGCCACCACTCCTCCAACACTGGATCTGACTTCACCCCTTCCAGCCTTCGCTCCTCTAACACTGGATCTGTCTTCACCTCTTCCAGCCTCCATTCCTCTAATACTGGATCTGTCTTCACCCCTTCCAGCCTCCTCTCCTCTAACACTGGATCTGTCTTCACCCCTTCCAGCCTTCGCTCCTCTAACACTGGATCTGTCTTCACCCCTTCCAGCCTTCGCTCCTCCAACACTGGATCTGTCTTCACCCCTTCCAGCCTCCACTCCTCCAACACTGGATCTGTCTTTACCCCTTCCAGCCTCCACTCCTCCAACACTGGATCTGTCTTCACCCCTTCCAGCCTTCGCTCCTCTAACACTGGATCTGTCTTCACCCCTTCCAGCCTTCGCTCCTCTAATACTGGATCTGTCTTCACCTCTTCCAGCCTCCCTTCCTCTAACACTGGATCTGCCTTCACCCCTTCCAGCCTCCTCTCCTCTAACACTGGATCTGTCTTCACCCCTTCCAGCCTCCTCTCCTCTAACATTGGTTCTATCTTCACCCCTTCCAGCCTCCACTCCTCCAACACTGGAACTGTGTTCACTCCTTCCAGCCTCCACTCCTCTAACACTGGATCTGTCTTCACCCCTTCCAGCCTCCACTCCTCTAACACTGGATCTGTCTTCACCCCTTCCAGTCTTCGCTCCTCCAACACTGGATCTGTCTTCACCCTTTCCAGCCTTCACTACTCTAACACCGGATCTGTCTTCACCCCTTCCAGCCACCACTCCACTAACACTGGATTTGTCTTCACCCCTTCCAGCCTCCACTCCGCTAACACTGGATCTGTCTTCACCCCTTCCAGCCTCCACTCCTCTAACACTGGATCTGTCTTCACCCCTTCCAGCCTCCACTCCTCTAACACTGGATCTGTCTTCACCCCTTCCTGCCTCCACTCCTCTAACACTGGATTTGTCATCACCCCTTCCAGCCTCCACTCCTCCAACACTGGATCTGTCTTCACTCGTTCCAGCCTTCGCTCCTCTAACACTGGATCTGTCTTCATCCCTTCCAGCCTCCACTCCTCTAACACTGGATCTGTCTTCAGCCCTTCCAGCCTCCACTCCTCCAACACTGGATCTGTCTTCACCCCTTCCAGCTTCGGCTCCTCTAACACTAGATCTGTCTTCACCCCATTCAGCCTCATCTCCTCTAACACTGGATCTGTCTTCACCCCTTCCAGCCTTCGCTCCTCTAACACTGGATCTGTCTTCACCCCTTCCAGCCTCCTCTCCTCTAACACTGGATCTGTCTTCACCCCTTCCAGCCTTCGCTCCTCTAACACTGGATCTGTCTTCACCCCTTCCAGCCTCCTCTCCTCTAACACTGGATCTGTCTTCACCCCTTCCAGCCTCCTCTCCTCTAACACTGGATCTGTCTTCACCCCTTCCAGCCTTCGCTCCTTTAACACTGGATCTGTCTTCACCTCTTCCAGCCTCCACTCGTCTAACACTGGATCTGTCTTCACCCCTTCCAGCCTCCACTCCTCCAACACTGGATCTGTCTTCATCCCTTCCAGCCTTCGCTCCTTTAACACTGGATCTGTCTTCACCCCTTCCAGCCTTCGCTCCTCCAACACTGGATCTGTCTTCACCCCTTCCAGCCTCCACTCCTCTAACACTGGATCTGTCTTCACCCCTTCCAGCCTCCACTCCTCTAACACTGGATCTGTCTTCACCCCTTCCAGCCAACACTCCTCCAACACTGGATCTGTCTTCACCCCTTCCAGCCTTCGCTCCTCTAACACTGGATCTGTCTTCACCTCTTCCAGCCTTCGCTCCTCTAACACTGGATCTGTCTTCACCCCTTCCAGCCTCCTCTCCTCTAACACTGGATCTGTCTTCACCCCTTCCAGCCACCACTCCTCCAACACTGGATCTGTCTTCACCCCTTCCAGCCTTCGCTCCTCGAACACTGGATCTGTCTTCACCCCTTCCAGCCTTCGCTCCTCCAACACTGGATCTGTCTTCACCCCTTCCAGCCTCCGCTCCTCCAACACTGGATCTGTCTTCACCCCTTCCAGCCTTCGCTCCTCTAACACTGGATCTGTCTTCACCCCTTCCAGCCTTCGCTCCTCTAACACTGGATCTGTCTTCACCCCTTCCAGCCACCACTCCTCCAACACTGGATCTGTCTTCACCCCTTCCAGCCTTCGCTCTTCTAACACTGGATCTGTCTTCACCTCTTCCAGCCTTCGATCCTCTAACACTGGATCTGTCTTCACCCCTTCCAGCCTCCTCTCCTCTAACACTGGATCTGTCTTCACCCCTTCCAGCCTTCGCTCCTCGAACACTGGATCTGTCTTCACCCCTTCCAGCCTCCACTCCTCCAACACTGGATCTGTCTTCACCCCTTCCAGCCTTCGCTCCTCCAACACTGGATCTGTCTTCACCCCTTCCAGCCTCCGCTCGTCCAACACTGGATCTGTCTTCACCCCTTCCAGCCTTCGCTCCTCTAACACTGGATCTGTCTTCACCCCTTCCAGCCTCCACTCCTCTAACACTGGATCTGTCTTCACCCCTTCCAGCCACCACTCCTCCAACACTGGATCTGTCTTCACCCCTTCCAGCCTTCGCTCCTCTAACACTGGATCTGTCTTCACCTCTTCCAGCCTTCGATCCTCTAACACTGGATCTGTCTTCACCCCTTCCAGCCTCCTCTCCTCTAACACTGG
This sequence comes from Somniosus microcephalus, assembly GCF_052327205.1. NCBI lineage: Eukaryota > Metazoa > Chordata > Chondrichthyes > Squaliformes > Somniosidae > Somniosus > Somniosus microcephalus. The sequence goes on along the minus strand of NC_140987.1, from coordinate 24,496,505 downwards.
ATCTGTCTTCACCCCTTCCAGCCTTCGCTCCTCGAACACTGGATCTGTCTTCACCCCTTCCAGCCTTCGCTCCTCCAACACTGGATCTGTCTTCACCCCTTCCAGCCTTCGCTCCTCCAACACTGGATCTGTCTTCACCCCTTCCAGCCTCAACTCCTCTAACGCTGGATCTGTCTTCACCCCTTTCAGCCTCCACTCCTCCAACACTGGATCTGTCTTCACCCCTTCCAGCCTTCGCTCCTCTAACACTGGATCTGTCTTCACCCATTCCAGCCTCAACTCCTCTAACGCTGGATCTGTCTTCACCCCTTTCAGCCTCCACTCCTCCAACACTGGATCTGTCTTCACCCCTTCCAGCCTCCTCTCCTCTAACACTGGATCTGTCTTCACCCCTTCCAGCCTCCACTCCTCTAACACTGGATCTTTCTTCACCCCTTCCAGCCTCCACTCCTCTAACAGTGGATCTGTCTTCACCCCTTCCAGCCTTCGCTCCTCCAACACTGGATCTGTCTTCACCCCTTCCAGCCTCCACTCCGCTAACACTGGATCTGTCTTCACCCCTTCCAGCCTCCACTCCTCTAACACTGGATCTGTCTTCACCCCTTCCAGCCTTCGCTCCTCTAACACTGCATCTGCCTTCACCCTTTCCAGCCTCCTCTCCTCTAACACTGGATCTGTCTTCACCCCTTCCAGCCTTCGCTCCTCTAACACTGGATCTGTCTTCACCCCTTTCAGACTCCACTCCTCCAACACTGGATCTGTCTTCACCCCTTCCAGCCTCCACTCCTCTAACACTGGATCTGTCTTCACCAATTCAGCCTCCACTCCTCTAACACTGGATCTGTCTTCACCCCTTCCAGCCTCCACTCCTCTAACACTGGATCTGTCTTCACCCCTTCCAGCCTTCGCTCCTCTAACACTGGATCTGTCTTCACCTCTTCCAGCCTCCATTCCCCTAACACTGGATCTGTCTTCACCCCTTCCAGCCTCCTCTCCTCTAACATTGGATCTGTCTTCACCCCTTCCAGCCTTCGCTCCTCTAACACTGGATCTGTCTTCACCCCTTCCAGCCTCCTCTCCTCTAACACTGCATCTGTCTTCACCCCTTCCAGCCTCCACTCCTCTAACACTGGATCTGTCTTCACCCCTTCCAGCCTCCACTCCTCTAACACTGGATCTGTCTTCACCCCTTCCAGCCTTCGCTCCTCCAACACTGGATCTGTCTTCACCCCTTCCAGCCTCCACTCCGCTAACACTGGATCTGTCTTCACCCCTTCCAGCCTCCACTCCTCTAACACTGGATCTGTCTTCACCCCTTCCAGCCTTCGCTCCTCTAACACTGCATCTGCCTTCACCCTTTTCAGCCTCCTCTCCTCTAACACTGGATCTGTCTTCACCCCTTCCAGCCTTCGCTCCTCCAACACTGGATCTGTCTTCACCCCTTCCAGCCTTCGCTCCTCCAACACTGGATCTGTCTTCACCCCTTCCGGCCTCCACTCCTCCAACACTGGATCTGTCTTCACCCCTTCCAGCCTCAACTCCTCTAACGCTGGATCTGTCTTCACCCCTTCCAGCCTCCACTCCTCCAACACTGGATCTGTCTTCACCCCTTCCAGCCTTCGCTCCTCTAACAATGGATCTGTCTTCACCCCTTCCAGCCTCCACTCCTCTAACACTGGATCTGTCTTCACCCCTTCCAGCCTCCACTCCTCCAACACTGGATCTGTCTTCACCCCTTCCAGCCTTCTCTCCTCTAATACTGGATCTGTCTTCACCCGTTCCAGCCTCCTCTCCTCTAACACTGGATCTGTCTTCACCCCTTCCAGCCTTCGTTCCTCTAACACTGGATCTGTCTTCACCCCTTCCAGCATCCTCTCCTCTAACACTGGATCTGTCTTCACCCCTTCCAGCCTCCACTCCTCCAACACTGGATGTGTCTTCATCCCTTCCAGCCTTCGCTCCTCTAACACTGGATCTGTCTTCACCCCTTCCAGCCTCCACTCCTCCAACACTGGATGTGTCTTCACCCCTTCCAGCCTCCACTCCTCTAACACTGGATCTGTCTTCACCCCTTCCAGCCTCCACTCCTCCAACACTGGATGTGTCTTCACCCCTTCCAGCCACCACTCCTCTAACACTGGATCTGCCTTCACCCCTTCCAGCCTTCGCTCCTCCAACACTGGATCTGTCTTCACCCCTTCCAGCCTTCGCTCCTCTAACACTGGATCTGTCTTCACCCCTTCCTGCCTCCACTCCTCTAACACTGGATCTGTCTTCACCCCTTCCAGCCTCCACTCCTCTAACACTGGATCTGTCTTCACCCCTTCCAGCCTTCGCTCCTCTAACAGTGGATCTGTCTTCACCCCTTCCAGCCTTCGCTCCTCCAACACTGGATCTGTCTTCACCCCTTCCAGCCTCCACTCCGCTAACACTGGATCTGTCTTCACCCCTTCCAGCCTCCACTCCTCTAACACTGGATCTGTCTTCACCCCTTCCAGCCTTCGCTCCTCTAACACTGGATCTGTCTTCACCCCTTCCAGCCTTCACTCCTCCAACACTGGATCTGTCTTCACCCCTTCCAGCCTCCACTCCTCCAACACTGGATCTGTCTTCACCCCTTCCAGCCTCCACTCCTCCAACACTGGATCTGTCTTCACCCCTTCCAGCCTTCGCTCCTCTAACACTGGATCTGTCTTCACCCCTTCCAGCCTCCACTCCTCTAACACTGGATCTGTCTTCACCCCTTCCAGCCTTCGCTCCTCTAATACTGGATCTGTCTTCACCTCTTCCAGCCTCCATTCCTCTAACACTGGATCTGTCTTCACCCCTTCCAGCCTCCACTCCTCCAACACTGGATCTGTCTTCACCCCTTCCAGCCTCCACTCCTCCAACACTGGATCTGTCTTCACCCCTTCCAGCCTTCGCTCCTCTAACACTGGATCTGTCTTCACCCCTTCCAGCCTCCACTCCTCCAACACTGGATCTGTCTTCACCCCTTCCCGCCTTCCCTCCTCTAATATTGGATCTGTCTTCACCTCTTCCAGCCTCCATTCCTCTAACACTGGATCTGTCTTCACCCCTTTCAGCCTCCTCTCCTCTAACACTGGATCTGCCTTCACCCCTTCCAGCCTTCGCTCCTCTAACACTGGATCTGTCTTCACCACTTCCAGCATCCTCTCCTCTAACACTGGATCTGTCTTCACCCCTTCCAGCCTCCACTCCTCTAACACTGGATATGTCTTCACCCCTTCTAGCCACCACTCCTCTAACACTGGATCTGCCTTCACCCCTTCCAGCCTTCGCTCCTCCAACACTGGATCTGTCTTCACCCCTTCCAGCCTTCGCTCCTCTAACACTGGATCTGTCTTCACCCCTTCCTGCCTCCACTCCTCTAACAGTGGATCTGTCTTCACCCCTTCCAGCCTTCGCTCCTCCAACACTGGATCTGTCTTCACCCCTTCCAGCCTCCACTCCGCTAACGCTGGATCTGTCTTCACCCCTTCCAGCCTCCACTCCTCTAACACTGGATCTGTCTTCACCCCTTCCAGCCTTCGCTCCTCTAACACTGCATCTGCCTTCACCCTTTCCAGCCCCCTCTCCTCTAACACTGGATCTGTCTTCACCCCTTCCAGCCTTCACTCCTCCAACACTGGATCTGTCTTCACCCCTTCCAGCCTCCACTCCTCCAACACTGGATCTGTCTTCACCCCTTCCAGCCTCCACTCCTCCAACACTGGATCTGTCTTCACCCCTTCCAGCCTTCGCTCCTCTAACACTGGATCTGTCTTCACCCCTTCCAGCCTCCACTCCTCTAACACTGGATCTGTCTTCACCCCTTCCAGCCTCCACTCCTCCAACACTGGATCTGTCTTCACCCCTTCCCGCCTTCCCTCCTCTAATACTGGATCTGTCTTCACCTCTTCCAGCCTCCATTCCTCTAACACTGGATCTGTCTTCACCCCTTTCAGCCTCCTCTCCTCTAACACTGGATCTGCCTTCACCCCTTCCAGCCTTCGCTCCTCTAACACTGGATCTGTCTTCACCACTTCCAGCATCCTCTCCTCTAACACTGGATCTGTCTTCACCCCTTCCAGCCTCCACTCCTCCAACACTGGATCTGTCTTCACCCCTTCCAGCCTCCACTCCTCCAACACTGGATCTGTCTTCACCCCTTCCAGCCTTCGCTCCTCTAACACTGGATCTGTCTTCACCCCTTCCAGCCTTCGCTCCTCGAACACTGGATCTGTCTTCACCCCTTCCAGCCTCCACTCCTCCAACACTGGATGTGTCTTCACCCCTTCTAGCCACCACTCCTCTAACACTGGATCTGTCTTCACCCCTTTCAGCCTTCCCTCCTCCAACACTGGATCTGTCTTCACCCCTTCCAGCCTTTGCTCCTCTAACACTGGATCTGTCTTCACCCCTTCCAGCCTCCTCTCCTCTAACACTGGATCTGTCTTCACCCCTTCCAGCCTCCTCTCCTCCAACACTGGATCTGTCTTCACTCCTTCCAGCCTCCACTCCTCTAACACTGGATCTGTCTTCACCCCTTCCAGCCTCCACTCCTCTAACACTGGATCTGTCTTCACTCCTTCCAGCCTTCGCTCCTCCAAAACTGGATCTGTCTTCACCCCTTCCAGCCTTCGCTCCTCTAACACTTGATCTGTCTTCACCCCTTCCAGCCTTCGCTCCTCTAACACTGGATCTGTCTTCACCCCTTCCAGCCTCCACTCCTCTAACACTGGATCTGTCTTCACCCCTTCCAGCCTTCGCTCCTCCAACACTGGATCTGTCTTCACCCCTTCCAGCCTTCGCTCCTTTAACACTGGATCTGTCTTCACCCCTTTCAGCCTCCACTCCTCTAACAGTGGATCTGTCTTCACCCCTTCCAGCCTTCGCTCCTCCAACACTGGATCTGTCTTCACCCCTTCCAGCCTCCACTCCGCTAACACTGGATCTGTCTTCACCCCTTTCAGCCTCCACTCCTCTAACCCTGGATCTGTCTTCACCCCTTCCAGCCTTCGCTCCTCTAACACTGGATCTGTCTTCACCCTTTCCAGCCTCCACTCCTCTAACCCTGGATCTGTCTTCACCCCTTCCAGCCTTCGCTCCTCTAACACTGCATCTGCCTTCACCCTTTCCAGCCTCCTCTCCTCCAACACTGGATCTGTCTTCACCCCTTCCAGCCTTCGCTCCTCTAACACTGGATCTCTCTTCACCCCTTCCAGCCTTCTCTCCTCTAATACTGGATCTGTCTTCACCTCTTCCAGCCTCCATTCCTCTAACACTGGATCTGCCTTCACCCCTTTCAGCCTCCTCTCCTCTAACACTGGATCTGTCTTCACCCCTTCCAGCCTTCGCTCCTCTAACACTGGATCTGTCTTCACCCCTTCCAGCATCCTCTCCTCTAACACTGGATCTGTCTTCACCCCTTCCAGCCTCCACTCCTCCAACACTGGATGTGTCTTCATCCCTTCCAGCCTCCACTCCTTTAACACTGGATCTGTCTTCACCCCTTCCAGCCTTCGCTCCTCTAACACTGGATCTGTCTTCACCCCTTCCAGCCTTCGCTCCTCTAACACTGGATCTGTCTTCACCCCTTCCAGCCTCCACTCCTCTAACACTGGATCTGCCTTCACCCCTTCCAGCCTTCGCTCCTCTAACACTGCATCTGCCTTCACCCTTTCCAGCCTCCTCTCCTCTAACACTGGATCTGTCTTCACCCCTTCCAGCCTTCACTCCTCCAACACTGGATCTGTCTTCACCCCTTCCAGCCTCCACTCCTCCAACACTGGATCTGTCTTCACCCCTTCCAGCCTCCACTCCTCCAACACTGGATCTGTCTTCACCCCTTCCAGCCTTCGCTCCTCTAACACTGGATCTGTCTTCACCCCTTCCAGCCTCCACTCCTCTAACACTGGATCTGTCTTCACCCCTTCCAGCCTCCACTCCTCCAACACTGGATCTGTCTTCACCCCTTCCCGCCTTCCCTCCTCTAATACTGGATCTGTCTTCACCTCTTCCAGCCTCCATTCCTCTAACACTGGATCTGTCTTCACCCCTTCCAGCCTCCACTCCTCTAACACTGGATCTGTCTTCACCCCTTCCAGCCTCCACTCCTCTAACACTGGATCTGTCTTCACTCCTTCCAGCCTTCGCTCCTCCAAAACTGGATCTGTCTTCACCCCTTCCAGCCTTCGCTCCTCTAACACTTGATCTGTCTTCACCCCTTCCAGCCTTCGCTCCTCTAACACTGGATCTGTCTTCACCCCTTCCAGCCTCCACTCCTCTAACACTGGATCTGTCTTCACCCCTTCCAGCCTTCGCTCCTCCAACACTGGATCTGTCTTCACCCCTTCCAGCCTTCGCTCCTTTAACACTGGATCTGTCTTCACCCCTTTCAGCCTCCACTCCTCTAACAGTGGATCTGTCTTCACCCCTTCCAGCCTTCGCTCCTCCAACACTGGATCTGTCTTCACCCCTTCCAGCCTCCACTCCGCTAACACTGGATCTGTCTTCACCCCTTTCAGCCTCCACTCCTCTAACCCTGGATCTGTCTTCACCCCTTCCAGCCTTCGCTCCTCTAACACTGGATCTGTCTTCACCCTTTCCAGCCTCCACTCCTCTAACCCTGGATCTGTCTTCACCCCTTCCAGCCTTCGCTCCTCTAACACTGCATCTGCCTTCACCCTTTCCAGCCTCCTCTCCTCCAACACTGGATCTGTCTTCACCCCTTCCAGCCTTCGCTCCTCTAACACTGGATCTCTCTTCACCCCTTCCAGCCTTCTCTCCTCTAATACTGGATCTGTCTTCACCTCTTCCAGCCTCCATTCCTCTAACACTGGATCTGCCTTCACCCCTTTCAGCCTCCTCTCCTCTAACACTGGATCTGTCTTCACCCCTTCCAGCCTTCGCTCCTCTAACACTGGATCTGTCTTCACCGATTCCAGCATCCTCTCCTCTAACACTGGATCTGTCTTCACCCCTTCCAGCCTCCACTCCTCCAACACTGGATGTGTCTTCATCCCTTCCAGCCTCCACTCCTCTAACACTGGATCTGTCTTCACCCCTTCCAGCCTTCGCTCCTCTAACACTGGATCTGTCTTCACCCCTTCCAGCCTTCGCTCCTCTAACACTGGATCTGTCTTCACCCCTTCCAGCCTTCGCTCCTCTAACACTGGATCTGTCTTAACCCCTTCCAGCCTTCGCTCCTCTAACACTGGATCTGTCTTCACCCCTTCCAGCCTTCGCTCCTCTTACACTGGATCTGTCTTCACCCCTTCTAGCCACCACTCCTCTAACACTGGATCTGTCTTCACCCCTTCCAGCCTTCGCTCCTCCAACACTGGATCTGTCTTCACCCCTTCCAGCCTTCGCTCCTCTAACACTGGATCTGTCTTCACCCCTTCCAGCCTCCTCTCCTCTAACACTGGATCTGTCTTCACCCCTTCCAGCCTCCACTCCTCCAACACTGGATCTGTCTTCACTCCTTCCAGCCTCCACTCCTCTAACACTGGATCTGTCTTCACCCCTTCCAGCCTCCACTCCTCTAACGCTGGATCTGTCTTCACTCCTTCCAGCCTTCGCTCCTCTAACACTGGATCTGTCTTCACCCCTTCCAGCCTTCGCTCCTCTAACACTGGATCTGTCTTCACCCCTTCCAGCCTTCGCTCCTCTAACACTGGATCTGTCTTCACCCCTTCCAGCCTTCGCTCCTCTAACACTGGATCTGTCTTCACCCCTTCCAGCCTCCACTCCTCTAACACTGGATCTGTCTTCACCCCTTCCAGTCTTCGCTCCTCCAACACTGGATCTGTCTTCACCCCTTCCAGCCTCCTCTCCTCTAACACTGGATCTGTCTTCACCCCTTCCTGCCACCACTCCTCTAACACTGGATGTTTCTTCACACCTTCCAGCATCCACTCCTCCAACACTGGAACTGTCTTCACCCCTTCCAGCCTTCGCTCCTCTAACACTGGATCTGTCTTCACCCCTTCCAGCCTCCTCTCCTCTAACAATTGATCTGTCTTCACCCCTTCCAGCCTTCGCTCCTCTAACACTGGATCTGTCTTCACCCCTTCCAGCCTTCGCTCCTCTAACACTGGATCTGTCTTCACCCCTTCCAGCCTCCACTCCTCCAACACTGGATCTGTCTTCACCCCTTCCAGCCTTCGCTCCTCTAACACTGGATCTGTCTTCACCCCTTCCAGCCTCCTCTCCTCTAACACTTGATCTGTCTTCACCCCTTCCAGCCTCCATTCCTCCAACACTGGATCTGTCTTCACCCCTTCCAGCCTTCGCTCCTCTAACACTGGATCTGTCTTCACCCCTTCCAGCCTTCGCTCCTCTAACACTGGATCTGTCTTCACCCCTTCCATCCTTCGCTCCTCTAACACTGGACCTGTCTTCACCTCTTCCAGCCTCCACTCCTCTAACACTGGATCTGTCTTCACCCCTTCCAGCCTCCACTCCTCCAACACTGGATCTGTCTTCACCCCTTCCAGCCTTCGCTCCTCTAACACTGGATCTGTCTTCACCCCTTCCAGCCTTCGCTCCTCCAACACTGGATCTGTCTTCACCCCTTCCAGCCTCCACTCCTCTAACACTGGATCTGTCTTCACCCCTTTCAGCCACCACTCCTCTAACACTGGATTTGTCTTCACCCCTTCCAGCCTTCACTCCTCCAACACTGGATCTGTCTTCACCCCTTCCAGCCTCCACTCCTCTAACACTGGATCTGTCTTCACCCCTTCAGCTTCCACTCCTCTAACACTGGATCTGTCTTCACCCCTTCCAGCCTCCACTCCTCTAACACTGGATCTGTCTTCACCTCTTCCAGCCACCACTCCTCCAACACTGGATCTGTTTTCACCCCTTCCAGCCTTCGCTCCTCTAACACTGGATCTGTCTTCACCTCTTCCAGCCTCCATTCCTCTAACACTGGATCTGTCTTCACCCCTTCCAGCCTCCTCTCCTCTAACACTGGATCTGTCTTCACCCCTTCCAGCCTTCGCTCCTCTAACACTGGATCTGTCTTCACCCCTTCCAGCCTCCTCTCCTCTAACACTGGATCTGTCTTCACCCCTTCCAGCCTTCCCTCCTCCAACACTGGATCTGTCTTCACCCCTTCCAGTCTTCGCTCCTCCAACACTGGATCTGTCTTCACCCCTTCCAGCCTCCACTCCTCCAACACTTGATCTGTCTTCACCCGTTCCAGCCTCCACTCCTCCAACACTGGATCTGTCTTTACCACTTCCACCCTCCACTCCTCCAACACTGGATCTGTCTTCACCCCTTCCAGCCTTCGCTCCTCTAACACTGGATCTGTCTTCGCCCCTTCCAGCCTTCGCTCCTCTAATACTGGATCTGTCTTCACCTCTTCCAGCCTCCATTCCTCTAACACTGGATCTGTCTTCACCCCTTCCAGCCTCCTCTCCTCTAACACTGGATCTGTCTTCACCCCTTTCAGCCTTCGCTCCTCTAACACTGGATCTGTCTTCACCCCTTCTAGCCACCACTCCTCTAACACTGGATCTGTCTTCACCCCTTCCAGCCTCCACTCCTCTAACACTGGACCTGTCTTCACCCCTTCCAGCCTCCACTCCTCTAACACTGGATCTGTCTTCACCCCTTCCAGCCTCCTCACCTCTAACACTGGATCTGTCTTCACCCCTTCCAGCCTTCGCTCCTCTAACACTGGATCTGTCTTCACCCCTTCTAGCCACCACTCCTCTAACACTGGATCTGTCTTCACCCCTTCCAGCCTCCACTCCTCTAACACTGGACCTGTCTTCACCCCTTCCAGCCTGCACTCCTCTAACACTGGATCTGTCTTCACCCCTTCCAGCCTCCTCTCCTCTAACACTGGATCTGTCTTCACCCCTTCCAGCCTTCGCTCCTCTAACACTGGATCTGTCTTCACCCCTTCTAGCCACCACTCCTCCAACACTGGATCTGTCTTCACCCCTTCCAGCCTCCACTCCTCTAACACTGGATCTGTCTTCACCCCTTCCAGCCTCCACTCCTCTAACACTGGATCTGTCTTCACCCCTTCCAGCCTCCTCTCCTCTAACACTGGTTCTATCTTCACCCCTTCCAGCCTCCACTCCTCCAACACTGGATCTGTGTTCACTCCTTCCAGCCTCCACTTCTCTAACACTGGATCTGTCTTCACCCCTTCCAGCCTCCACTCCTCTAACACTGGATCTGTCTTCACCTCTTTCAGCCTCCACTCCTCTAACACTGGATCTGTCTTCACCCCTTCCAGCCTCCACTCCTCCAACACTGGATCTGTCTTCACCCATTCCAGCCTTCGCTCTTCTAACACTGGATCTGTCTTCACCCCTTCCAGCCTTCGCTCCTCCAACACTGGATCTGTCTTCACCCCTTCCAGCCTCCACTCCTCTAACACTGGATCTGTCTTCACCCCTTCCAGCCTTCGCTCCTCTAACACTGGATCTGTCTTCACCCCTTCCAGCCTTCGCTCTTCTAACAATGGATCTGTCTTCACCCCTTCCAGCCTTCACTCCTCTAACACTGGATCTGTCTTCACCCCTTCCAGCCTCCACTCCTCTAACACTGGATTTGTCTTCACCCCTTCCAGCCTCCACTCCTCTAACACTGGATCTGTCTTCACCCCTTCCAGCCTCCACTCCTCTAACACTTGATCTGTCTTCACCCCTTCCAGCCTCCACTCCTCCAACACTGGATCTGTCTTTACCCCTTCCAGCCTCCACTCCTCCAACACTGGATCTGTCTTCACCCCTTCCAGCCTTCGCTCCTCTAACACTGGATCTGTCTTCACCCCTTCCAGCCTTCGCTCCTCTAATAATGGATCTGTCTTCACCTCTTCCAGCCTCCATTCCTCTAACACTGGAACTGTCTTCACCCCTTCCAGCCTTCGCTCCTCGAACACTGGATCTGTCTTCACCCCTTCTAGCCACCACTCCTCCAACACTGGATCTGTCTTCACCCCTTCCAGCCTCCACTCCTCTAACACTGGACCTGTCTTCACCCCTTCCAGCCTCAACTCCTCTAACACTGGATCTGTCTTCACCCCTTCAAGCCTCCACTCCTCTAACACTGGATCTGTCTTCACCCCTTCCCGCCTCCACTCCTCCAACACTGGATCTGTCTTCACCCCTTCCAGCCTTCGCTTCTCGTACACTGGATCTGTCTTCACCACTTCCAGCCTTCGCTCCTCTAACACTGGATCTGTCTTCACCCCTTCCAGCCTCCACTCCTCTAACACTGGATCTGTCTTCACCCCTTTCAGCCAACTCTCCTCTAACACTGGATCTGTCTTCACCCCTTCCAGCCTCCACTCCTCCGACACTGGATCTGTCTTCACCCCTTCCAGCCTTCGCTTCTCTAACACTGGATCTGTCTTCACCACTTCCAGCCTTCGCTCCTCTAACACTGGATCTGTCTTCACCCCTTCCAGCCTCCACTCCTCTAACACTGGATCTGTCTTCACCCCTTCCAGTCTTCGCTCCTCCAACACTGGATCTGTCTTCACCCCTTCCAGCCTCCACTCCTCTAACACTGGATGTGTCTTCACCCCTTCCAGTCTTCGCTCCTCCAACACTGGATCTGTCTTCACCCCTTCCAGCCTCCACTCCTCTAACACTGGATCTGTCTTCACCCCTTCCAGCCACTATTCCTCTAACACTGGATTTGTCTTCACCCCTTCCAGCCTCCACTCCTCTAACACTGGATCTGTCTTCATCCCTTCCAGCCTCCACTCCTCTAACACTGGATCTGTCTTCACCCCTTCCAGCCTCCACTCCTCTAACACTGGATCTGTCTGCACCCCTTCCTGCCTCCACTCCTCTAACACTGGATTTGTCCTCACCCATTCCAGCCTCCACTCCTCCAACACTGGATCTGTCTTCACTCGTTCCAGCCTTCGCTCCTCTAACACTGGATGTGTCTTCACCCCTTCCAGCCTCCACTCCTCTAACACTGGATCTGTCTTCACTCCTTCCAGCCTCCACTCCTCCAACACTGGATCTGTCTTCACCCCTTCCAGCCTCGGCTCCTCTAACACTGGATCTGTCTTCACCCCATTCAGCCTCATCTCCTCTAACACAGGATCTGTCTGCACCCCTTCCAGCCTTCGCTCCTCTAACACTGGATCTGTCTTCACCCCTTCCAGCCTCCTCTCCTCTAACACTGGATCTGTCTTCACCCCTTCCAGCCTTCGCTCCTCTAACACTGGATCTGTCTTCACCCCTTCCAGCCTTCGCTCCTCTAACACAGGATCTGTCTTCAGCTCTTCCAGCCTCCACTCCTCTAACACTGGATCTGCCTTCACCCCTTCCAGCCTCCACTCCTCTAACACTGGATCTGACTTCACCCCTTCCAGCCTCCACTCCTCTAACACTGGATCTGTCTTCACCCCCTCCAGCCTCCCCTCCTCTAACACTGGATCTGTCTTCACCCCTTCCAGCCTCCACTCCTCTAACACTGGATCTGTCTTCACCCCTTCCTGCCTCCACTCCTGTAACACTGGATTTGTCATCACCCCTTCCAGCCTCCTCTCCTCCAACACTGGATCTGTCTTCACTCATTCCAGCCTTCACTCCTCTAACACTGGATCTGTCTTCACCCCTTCCAGCCTCCACTCCTCTAACACTGGATCTGTCTTCACCCCATCCAGGCACCACTCCTCTAACAATGGGTCTGTCTTCATCCCTTCCAGCCTCCACTCCTCTAACACTGGATCTGTCTTCACCCCTTCCAGCCTCCACTCCTCCAACACTGGATCTGTCTTCACCCCTTCCAGCCTTCGCTCCTCTAACACTGGATCTGTCTTCACCCCTTCCAGCCTCCTCTCCTCTAACACTTGATCTGTCTTCACCCCTTCCAGCCTTCGCTCCTCTAACACTGGATCTGTCTTCACCCCTTCCAGCCTTCGCTCCTGTAACACTGGACCTGTCTTCACCTCTTCCAGTCTCCACTCCTCTAACACTGGATCTGTCTTCACCCCTTCCAGCCTCCACTCCTCCAACACTGGATCTGTCTTCACCTCTTCCAGCCTTCGCTCCTCTAACACTGGATCTGTCTTCACCCCTTCCAGCCTTCGCTCCTCCAACACTGGATCTGTCTTCACCCCTTCCAGCCTTCACTCCTCCAACACTGGATCTGTCTTCACCCCTTTCAGCCACCACTTCTCTAACACTGGATCTGTCTTCACCCCTTCAGCCTCCACTCCTCTAACACTGGATCTGTCTTCACCCCTTCCAGCCTCCACTCCTCTAACACTGAATTGTCTTCACCCCTTCCAGCCACCACTCCTCCAACACTGGATCTGTCTTCACCCCTTCCAGCCTTCGCTCCTCTAACACTGGATCTGTCTTCACCTCTTCCAGCCTCCATTCCTCTAACACTGGATCTGTCTTCACCCCTTCCAGCCTCCTCTCCTCTAACACTGGATCTGTCTTCACCCCTTCCAGCCTTCGCTCCTCTATCACTGGATCTGTCTTCACCCCTTCCAGCCTCCTCTCCTCTAACACTGGATCTGTCTTCACCCCTTCCAGCCTTCGCTCCTCTAACACTGGATCTGTCTTCACCCCTTCCAGTCTTCGCTCCTCCAACACTGGATCTGTCTTCACCCGTTCCAGCCTCCACTCCTCTAACACTGGATCTGTCTTCACCCCTTCCAGCCTTCGCTCCTCTAACACTGGATCTGTCTTCACCCCTTCCAGTCTTCGCTCCTCTAACACTGGATCTGTCTTCACCCGTTCCAGCCTCCACTCCTCTAACACTGGATCTGTCTTCACCCCTTCCAGCCTCCACTCCTCCAACACTTGATCTGTCTTCACCCGTTCCAGCCTCCACTCCTCCAACACTGGATCTGTCTTTACCACTTCCACCCTCCACTCCTCCAACACTGGATCTGTCTTCACCCCTTCCAGCCTTCGCTCCTCTAACACTGGATCTGTCTTCACCCCTTCCAGCCTTCGCTCCTCTAATACTGGATCTGTCTTCACCTCTTCCAGCCTCCATTCCTCTAACACTGGATCTGTCTTCACCCCTTCCAGCCTCCTCTCCTCTAACACTGGATCTGTCTTCACCCCTTCCAGCCTTCGCTCCTCTAACACTGGATCTGTCTTCACCCCTTCTAGCCACCACTCCTCCAACACTGGATCTGTCTTCACCCCTTCCAGCCTCCACTCCTCTAACACTGGACCTGTCTTCACACCTTCCAGCCTGCACTCCTCTAACACTGGACCTGTCTTCACCCCTTCCAGCCTCCACTCCTCTAACACTGGATCTGTCTTCACCCCTTCCAGCCTCCACTCCTCCAACACTGGATCTGTCTTCACCCCTTCCAGCCTTCGCTCCTCTAACACTGGATCTGTCTTCACCCCTTCCAGACTCCTCTCCTCTAACACTGGTGCTATCTTCACCCCTTCCAGCCTCCACTCCTCCAACACTGGATCTGTGTTCACTCCTTCCAGCCTCCACTCCTCTAACACTGGATCTGTCTTCACCCCTTCCAGCCTCCACTTCTCTTACACTGGATCTGTCTTCACCCCTTCCAGTCTTTGCTCCTCCAACACTGGATCTGTCTTCACCCCTTCCAGCCTCCACTCCTCTAACACTGGATGTGTCTTCACCCCTTCCACTCTTTGCTCCTCCAACACTGGATCTGTCTTCACCCCTTCCAGCCTCCACTCCTCTAACACTGGATCTGTCTTCACCCCTTCCAGTCTTCGCTCCTCCAACACTGGATCTGTCTTCATCCCTTCCAGCCTCCACTCCTCTAACACTGGATCTGTCTTCACCCCTTCCAGCCACTACTCCTCTAACACTGGATTTGTCTTCACCCCTTCCAGCCTCCACTCCTCTAAAACTTGATCTGTCTTCACCCCTTCCAGCCTCCACTCCTCTAACACTGGATCTGTCTTCACCCCTTCCAGCCTCCACTCCTCCAACACTGGATCTGTCTTTACCCCTTCCAGCCTCCACTCCTCCAACACTGGATCTGTCTTCACCCCTTCCAGCCTTCACTCCTCCAACACTGGATCTGTGTTCACTCCTTCCAGCCTCCACTCCTCTAACACTGGATCTGTCTTCACCCCTTCCAGCCTCCACTTCTCTAACACTGGATCTGCCTTCACCCCTTCCACTCTTTGCTCCTCCAACACTGGATCTGTCTTCACCACTTCCAGCCTCCACTCCTCTAACACTGGATCTGTCTTCACCCCTTCCAGCCACTACTCCTCTAACACTGGAACTGTCTTCACCCCTTCCAGCCTTCGCTCCTCGAACACTGGATCTGACTTCACCCCTTCTAGCCTCCACTCCTCTAACACTTGATCTGTCTTCACCCCTTCCAGCCTCCACTCCTCCAACACTGGATCTGTCTTTACCCCTTCCAGCCTCCACTCCTCCAACACTGGATCTGTCTTCACCCCTTCCAGCCTTCGCTCCTCTAACACTGGATCTGTCTTTACCCCTTCCAGCCTCCACTCCTCCAACACTGGATCTGTCTTCACCCCTTCCAGCCTTCGCTCCTCTAATAATGGATCTGTCTTCACCTCTTCCAGCCTCCATTCCTCTAACATTGGAACTGTCTTCACCCCTTCCAGCCTTCGCTCCTCGAACACTGGATCTGTCTTCACCCCTTCTAGCCACCACTCCTCCAACACTGGATCTGTCTTCACCCCTTCCAGCCTCCACTCCTCTAACACTGGATCTGTCTTCACCCCTTCAAGCCTCCACTCCTCTAACACTGGATCTGTCTTCACCCCTTCCAGCCTCCACTCCTCCAACACTGGATCTGTCTTCACCCCTTCCAGCCTTCGCTTCTCTAACACTGGATCTGTCTTCACCACTTCCGGCCTTCGCTCCTCTAACACTGGATCTGTCTTCACCCCTTCCAGCCTCCACTCCTCTAACACTGGATCTGTCTTCACCCCTTCCAGTCTTCGCTCCTCCAACACTGGATCTGTCTTCACCCCTTCCAGCCTCCACTCCTCTAACACTGGATCTGTCTTCACCCCTTCCAGTCTTCGCTCCTCCAACACTGGATCTATTTTCACCCCTTCCAGCCTCCACTCCTCTAACACTGGATCTGTCTTCACCCCTTCCAGCCACTACTCCTCTAACACTGGATTTGTCTTCACCCCTTCCAGCCTCCACTCCTCTAACACTGGATTTGTCTTCACCCCTTCCAGCCTCCACTCCTCTAACACTGGATCTGTCTTCACCCCTTCCAGCCTCCACTCATCTAACACTGGATCTGTCTTCACCCCTTCCTGCCTCCACTCCTCTAACACTGGATTTGTCCTCACCCCTTCCAGCCTCCACTCCTCCAACACTGGATCTGTCTTCACTCATTCCAGCCTTCGCTCCTCTAACACTGGATCTGTCTTCACCCCTTCCAACCTCCACTCCTCTAACACTGGATCTGTCTTCACTCCTTCCAGCCTCCACTCCTCCAACACTGGATCTCTCTTCACCCCTTCCAGCCTCGGCTCCTCTAACACTGGATCTGTCTTCACCCCATTCAGCCTCATCTCCTCTAACACTGGATCTGTCTTCACCCCTTCCAGCCTTCGCTCCTCTAACACTGGATCTGTCTTCACCCCTTCCAGCCTCCTCTCCTCTAACACTGGATCTGTCTTCACCCCTTCCAGCCTTCGCTCCTCTAACACTGGATCTGTCTTCACCCCTTCCAGCCTTCGCTCCTCTAACACTGGATCTGTCTTCAGCTCTTCCAGCCTCCGCTCCTCTAACACTGGATCTGCCTTCACCCCTTCCAGCCTCCACTCCTCTAACACTGGATCTGACTTCACCCCTTCCAGCCTCCACTCCTCTAACACTGGATCTGTCTTCACCCCCTCCAGCCTCCACTCCTCTAACACTGGATCTGTCTTCACCCCTTCCAGCCTCCACTCCTCTAACACTGGATCTGTCTTCACCCCTTCCTGCCTCCACTCCTGTAACACTGGATTTGTCATCACCCCTTCCAGCCTCCACTCCTCCAACACTGGATCTGTCTTCACTCATTCCAGCCTGCACTCCTCTAACACTGGATCTGTCTTCACCCCTTCCAGCCTCCACTCCTCTAACACTGGATCTGTCTTCACCCCTTCCAGCCTCCACTCCTCTAACACTGGATCTGTCTTCACCCCATCCAGCCACCACTCCTCTAACAATGGGTCTGTCTTCATCCCTTCCAGCCTCCACTCCTCTAACATTGGATCTGTCTTCACCCCTTCCAGCCTCCACTCCTCCAACACTGGATCTGTCTTCACCCCTTCCAGCCTTCGCTCCTCTAACACTGGATCTGTCTTCACCCCTTCCAGCCTTCGCTCCTCCAACACTGGATCTGTCTTCACCGCTTCCAGCCTCCACTCCTCTAACACTGGATCTGTCTTCACCTCTTTCAGCCACCACTCCTCTGACACTGGATTTGTCTTCACCCCTTCCAGCCTTCACTCCTCCAACACTGGATCTGACTTCACCCCTTCCAGCCTCCACTCCTCTAACACTGGATCTGTCTTCACCCCTTCAGCCTCCACTCCTCTCACACTGGATCTGTCTTCACCCCTTCCAGCCTCCACTCCTCTAACACTGAATTGTCTTCACCCCTTCCAGCCACCACTCCTCCAACACTGGATCTGTCTTCACCCCTTCCAGCCTTCGCTCCTCTAACACTGGATCTGTCTTCACCTCTTCCAGCCTCCATTCCTCCAACACTGGATCTGTCTTCACCCCTTCCAGCCTCCTCTCCTCTATCACTGAATCTGTCTTCACCCCTTCCAGCCTTCGCTCCTCTAACACTGGATTTGTCTTCACCCCTTCCAGCCTCCTCTCCTCTAACACTGGATCTGTCTTCACCCCTTCCAGCCTTCGCTCCTCTAACACTGGATCTGTCTTCACCCCTTCCAGTCTTCGCTCCTCCAACACTGGATCTGTCTTCACCCGTTCCAGCCTCCACTCCTCCAACACTGGATCTGTCTTCACCCCTTCCAGCCTTCGCTCCTCTAACACTGGATCTGTCTTCACCCCTTCCAGCCTTCGCTCCTCTAATACTGGATCTGTCTTCACCTCTTCCAGCCTCCATTCCTCTAACACTGGATCTGTCTTCACCCCTTCCAGCCTCCTCTCCTCTAACACTGGATCTGTCTTCACCCCTTCCAGCCTTCGCTCCTCTAACACTGGATCTGTCTTCACCCCTTCCAGCCTTCGCTCCTCTAACACTGGATCTGTCTTCACCCCTTCTAGCCACCACTCCTCCAACACTGGATCTGTCTTCACCCCTTCCAGCCTCCACTCCTCTAACACTGGACCTGTCTTCACCCCTTCCAGCCTGCACTCCTCTAACACTGGATCTGTCTTCACCCCTTCCAGCCTCCACTCCTCTAACACTGGATCTGTCTTCACCCCTTCCAGCCTCCACTCCTCCAACACTGGATTTGTCTTCACCCCTTCCAGCCTTCGCTCCTCTAACACTGGATCTGTCTTCACCCCTTCCAGCCTCCTCTCCTCTAACACTGGTTCTATCTTCACCCCTTCCAGCCTCCACTCCTCCAACACTGGATCTGTGTTCACTACTTCCAGCCTCCACTCCTCTAACACTGGATCTGTCTTCACCCCTTCCAGCCTCCACTTCTCTAACACTGGATCTGTCTTCACCCCTTCCAGTCTTTGCTCCTCCAACACTGGATCTGTCTTCACCCCTTCCAGCCTCCACTCCTCTAACACTGGATGTGTCTTCACCCCTTCCACTCTTTGCTCCTCCAACACTGGATCTGTCTTCACCCCTTCCAGCCTCCACTCCTCTAACACTGGATCTGTCTTCACCCCTTCCAGCCACTACACCTCTAACACTGGATTTGTCTTCACCCCTTCCAGCCTCCACTCCTCTAACACTGGATCTGTCTTCATCCCTTCCAGCCTCCACTCCTCTAACACTGGATCTGTCTTCACCCCTTCCAGCCTCCACTCCTCTAACACTGGATCTGTCTTCACCCCTTCCTGCCTCCACTCCTCTAACACTGGATTTGTCTTCACCCCTTCCAGCCACCACTCCTCCAACACTGGATCTGTCTCCACCCCTTCCAGCCTTCTCTCCTCTAACACTGGATCTGTCTTCACCTCTTCCAGCCTCCATTCCTCTAACACTGGATCAGTCTTCACCCCTTCCAGCCTCCTCTCCTCTAACACTGGATCTGACTTCACCCCTTCCAGCCTCCACTCCTCTAACACTGGATCTGTCTTCACCCCTTCCAGCCTTCGCTCCTCTAACACTGCATCTGCCTTCACCCCTTCCAGCCTCCTCTCCTCTAACACTGGATCTGTCTTCACCCCTTCCAGCCTCCACTCCTCTAACACTGGATCTGTCTTCACCCCTTCCAGCCTTCGCTCCTCTAACACTGGATCTGTCTTCACCCCTTCCAGCCTTCGCTCCTCCAACACTGGATCTGTCTTCACCCCTTCCAGCCTCCACTCCTCCAACACTGGATCTGTCTTCACCCCTTCCAGCCTCCACTCCTCTAACGCTGGATCTGTCTTCACCCCTTCCAGCCTCCACTCCTCCAACACTGGATCTGTCTTCACCCCTTCCAGCCTTCGCTCCTCTAACACTGGATCTGTCTTCACCCCTTCCAGCCTCCACTTCTCTAACACTGGATCTGTCTGCACCCATTCCAGCCTCCACTCCTCCAACACTGGATCTGTCTTCACCCCTTCCAGCCTTCTCTCCTCTAACACTGGATCTGTCTTCACCTCTTCCAGCCTCCATTCCTCTAACACTGGATCTGTCTTCACCCCTTCCAGCCTCCTCTCCTCTAACACTGGATCTGTCTTCACCCCTTCCAGCCTTCGCTCCTCTAACACTGGATCTGTCTTCACCCCTTCCAGCCTTCGCTCCTCTAACACTGGATCTGTCTTCACCTCTTCCAGCCTCCACTCCTCTAACACTGGATCTGTCTTCACCCCTTCCAGCCTTCGCTCCTCCAACACTGGATCTGTCTTCACCCCTTTCAGCCACCACTCCTCTAACACTGGATTTGTCTTCACCCCTTCCAGCCTTCACTCCTCTAACACTGGATCTGTCTTCACCCCTTCCAGCCTCCACTCCTCTAACACTGGATTTGTCTTCACCCCTTCCAGCCTCCACTCCTCTAACACAGGATCTGTCTTCACCCCTTCCAGCCTCCACTCCTCCAACACTGGATCTGTCTTTACCCCTTCCAGCCTCCACTCCTCCAACACTGGATCTGTCTTCACCCCTTCCAGCCTTCGCTCCTCTAACACTGGATCTGTCTTCACCCCTTCCAGCCTCCACTCCTCCAACACTGGATCTGTCTTCACCCCTTCCAGCCTTCGCTCCTCTAACACTGGATCTGTCTTCACCCCTTCCAGCCTTCGCTCCTCGAACACTGGATCTGCCTTCACCTCTTCCAGCCTCCATTCCTCTAACACTGGATCTGTCTTCACCCCTTCCAGCCTTCGCTCCTCGAACACTGGATCTGTCTTCACCCCTTCTAGCCACCACTCCTCCAACACTGGATCTGTCTTCACCCCTTCCAGCCTCCACTCCTCTAACACTGGACCTGTCTTCACCTCTTCCAGCCTCCACTCCTCTAACACTGGATCTGTCTTCACCCCTTAAAGCCTCCACTCCTCTAACACTGGATCTGTCTTCACCCCTTCCAGCCTCCACTCCTCCAACACTGAATCTGTCTTCACCCCTTCCAGCCTTCGCTTCTCTAACACTGGATCTGTCTTCACCACTTCCAGCCTTCGCTCCTCTAACACTGGATCTGTCTTCACCCCTTCCAGCCTCCACTCCTCTAACACTGGATCTGTCTTCACCCCTTCCAGTCTTCGCTCCTCCAACACTGGATCTGTCTTCACCCCTTCCAGCCTCCACTCCTCTAACACTGGATGTGTCTTCACCCCTTCCAGTCTTCGCTCCTCCAACACTGGATCTGTCTTCACCCCTTCCAGCCTCCACTCCTCTAACACTGGATCTGTCTTCACCCCTTCCAGCCACTACTCCTCTAACACTGGATTTGTCTTCACCCCTTCCAGCCTTCACTCCTCTAACACTGGATCTGTCTTCATCCCTTCCAGCCTCCACTCCTCTAACACTGGATCTGTCTTCACCCCTTCCTGCCTCCACACCTCTAACACTGGATTTGTCCTCACCCCTTCCAGCCTCCACTACTCCAACACTGGATCAGTCTTCACTCGTTCCAGCCTTCGCTCCTCTAACACTGGATCTGACTTCACCCCTTCCAACCTCCACTCCTCTAACACTGGATCTGTCTTCACTCATTCCAGCCTTCACTCCTCTAACACTGGATCTGTCTTCACCCCTTCCAGCCTGCACTCCTCTAACACTGGATCTGTCTTCACCCCTTCCAGCCTCCACTCCTCTAACACTGGATCTGTCTTCACCCCATCCAGCCACCACTCCTCTAACAATGGGTCTGTCTTCATCCCTTCCAGCCTCCACTCCTCTAACACTGGATCTGTCTTCACCCCTTCCAGCCTCCACTCCTCCAACACTGGATCTGTCTTCACCCCTTCCAGCCTTCGCTCCTCTAACACTGGATCTGTCTTCACCCCTTCCAGCCTTCGCTCCTCTAACACTGGACCTGTCTTCACCTCTTCCAGCCTCCACTCCTCTAACACTGGATCTGTCTTCACCCCTTCCAGCCTCCACTCCTCCAACACTGGATCTGTCTTCACCCCTTCCAGCCTCCACTCCTCTAACACTGGATCTGTCTTCACCCCTTCCAGCCTTCGCTCCTCCAACACTGGATCTGTCTTCACCACTTCCAGCCTCCACTCCTCCAACACTGGATCTGTCTTCACCTCTTCCAGCCTTCGCTCCTCCAACACTGGATCTGTCTTCACCCCTTCCAGCCTCCACTCCTCTAACACTGGATCTGTCTTCACCCCTTTCAGCCACCACTCCTCTAACACTGGATTTGTCTTCACCCCTTCCAGCCTTCACTCCTCCAACACTGGATCTGTCTTCACCCCTTCCAGCCTCCACTCCTCTAACACTGGATCTGTCTTCACCCCTTCAGCCTCCACTCCTCTAACACTGGATCTGTCTTCACACCTTCCAGCCTTCGCTCCTCCAACACTGGATCTGCCTTCACCCCTTCCAGCCTCCACTCCTCTAACACTGGATCTGTCTTCACCCCTTCAGCCTCCACTCCTCTAACACTGGATCTGTCTTTACCCCTTCCAGCCTCCACTCCTCTAACACTGAATTGTCTTCACCCCTTCCAGCCACCACTCCTCCAACACTGGCTCTGTCTTCACCCCTTCCAGCCTTCGCTCCTCTAACACTGGATCTGTCTTCACCTCTTCCAGCCTCCTCTCCTCTAACACTGGATCTGTCTTCACCCCTTCCAGCCTTCGCTCCTCTAACACTGGATCTGTCTTCACCCCTTCCAGCCTTCGCTCCTCTAACACTGGATCTGTCTTCACCCCTTCCAGTCTTCGCTCCTCCAACACTGGATCTGTCTTCACCCCTTCCAGCCTCCACTCCTCCAACACTTGATCTGTCTTCACCCGTTCCAGCCTCCACTCCTCCAACACTGGATCTGTCTTTACCACTTCCACCCTCCACTCCTCCAACACTGGATCTGTCTTCACCCCTTCCAGCCTCCACTCCTCTAACACTTCATCTGTCTTCACCCCTTCCAGCCTCCACTCCTCTAACACTGGATCTGTCTTCACCCCTTCCAGCCTCCACTCCTCTAACACTGGATCTGTCTTCACTCCTTCCAGCCTTCACTCCTCTAACACTTGATCTGTCTTCACCCCTTCCAGCCTCCACTCCTCCAACACTGGATCTGTCTTTACCCCTTCCAGCCTCCACTCCTCCAACATTGGATCTGTCTTCACCCCTTCGAGCCTTCGCTCCTCTAACACTGGATCTGTCTTCACCTCTTCCAGCCTCCACTCCTCCAACACTGGATCTGTCTTCACCCCTTCCAGCCTCCACTCCTCTAACACTGGATCTGTCTTCACCCCTTCTAGCCACCACTCCTCCTAAACTGGATCTGTCTTCACCCCTTCCAGCCTCCACTCCTCTAACACTGGACCTGTCTTCACCCCTTCCAGCCTCCACTCCTCTAACACTGGATCTGTCTTCACCCCTTCAAGCCTCCACTCCTCTAACACTGGATCTGTCTTCACCCCTTCCATCCTCCACTCCTCCAACACTGGATCTGTCTTCACCCCTTCCAGCCTTCGCTTCTCTAACACTGGATCTGTCTTCACCACTTCCAGCCTTCGCTCCTCTAACACTGGATCTGTCTTCACCCCTTCCAGCCTCCACTCCTCTAACACTGGATCTGTCTTCACCCCTTCCATTCTTCGCTCCTCCAACACTGGATCTGTCTTCACCCCTTCCAGCCTCCACTCCTCTAACACTGGATGTGTCTTCACCCCTTCCAGTCTTCGCTCCTCCAACACTGGATCTGTCTTCACCCCTTCCAGCCTCCACTCCTCTAACACTGGATCTGTCTTCACCCCTTCCAGCCACTACTCCTCTAACACTGGATTTGTCTTCACCCCTTCCAGCCTCCACTCCTCTAACACTGGATCTGTCTTCATCCCTTCCAGCCTCCACTCCTCTAACACTGTATCTGTCTTCACCCCTTCCAGCCTCCACTCCTCTAACACTGGATCTGTCTTCACCCCTTCCAGCCTCCACTCCTCCAACACTGGATCTGTCTTCACTCGTTCCAGCCTTCGCTCCTCTAACACTGGATCTGTCTTCACCCCTTCCAGCCTCCACTCCTCTAACACTGGATCTGTCTTCACTCCTTCCAGCCTCCACTCCTCCAACACTGGATCTGTCTTCACCCCTTCCAGCCTCGGCTCCTCTAACACTGGATCTGTCTTCACCCCATTCAGCCTCATCTCCTCTAACACTGGATCTGTCTTCACCCCTTCCAGCCTTCGCTCCTCTAACACTGGATCTGTCTTCACCCCTTCCAGCCTCCTCTCCTCTAACACTGGATCTGTCTTCACCCCTTCCAGCCTTCGCTCCTCTAACACTGGATCTGTCTTCACCCCTTCCAGCCTTCGCTCCTCTAACACTGGATCTGTCTTCAGCTCTTCCAGCCTCCACTCCTCTAACACTGGATCTGCCTTCACCCCTTCCAGCCTCCACTCCTCTAACACTGGATCTGACTTCACCCCTTCCAGCCTCCACTCCTCTAACACTGGATGTGTCTTCACCGCCTCCAGCCTCCACTCCTCTAACACTGGATCTGTCTTCACCCCTTCCAGCCTCCACTCCTCTAACACTGGATCTGTCTTCACCCCTTCCTGCCTCCACTCCTGTAACACTGGATTTGTCATCACCCCTTCCAGCCTCCACTCCTCCAACACTGGATCTGTCTTCACTCATTCCAGCCTTCACTCCTCTAACACTGGATCTGTCTTCACCCCTTCCAGCCTCCACTCCTCTAACACTGGATCTGTCTTCACCCCTTCCAGCCTCCACTCCT
Source organism: Somniosus microcephalus (assembly GCF_052327205.1). Classification (NCBI taxonomy): domain Eukaryota; kingdom Metazoa; phylum Chordata; class Chondrichthyes; order Squaliformes; family Somniosidae; genus Somniosus; species Somniosus microcephalus. Next base: position 24,471,996 of record NC_140987.1, on the reverse strand, counting down.
CTAACACTGGATCTGTCTTCACCCCATCCAGCCAACACTCCTCTAACAATGGGTCTGTCTTCATCCCTTCCAGCCTCCACTCCTCTAACACTGGATCTGTCTTCACCCCTTCCAGCCTTCGCTCCTCTAACACTGGATCTGTCTTCATCCCTTCCAGCCTCCACTCCTCCAACACTGGATCTGTCTTCACCCCTTCCAGCCTTCGCTCCTCTAACACTGGATTTGACTTCACCCCTTCCAGCCTCCTCTCCTCTAACACTTGATCTGTCTTCACCCCTTCCAGCCTTCGCTCCTCTAACACTGGATCTGTCTTCACCCCTTCCAGCCTCCACTCCTCCAACACTGGATCTGTCTTCACCCCTTCCAGCCTTCGCTCATCGAACACTGGATCTGTCTTCACCCCTTCCAGCCTTCGCTCCTCCAACACTGGATCTGTCTTCACCCCTTCCAGCCTCCACTCCTCTAACACTGGATCTGTCTTCACCCCTTTCAGCCACCACTCATCTAACACTGGATTTGTCTTCACCCCTTCCAGCCTTCACTCCTCCAACACTGGATCTGTCTTCACCCCTTCCAGCCTCCAATCCTCTAACACTGGATCTGTCTTCTCCCCTTCAGCCTCCACTCCTCTAACACTGGATCTGTCTTCACCCCTTCCAGCTTCCACTCCTCTAACACTGAATTGTCTTCACCCCTTCCAGCCACCACTCCTCCAACACTGGATCTGTCTTCACCCCTTCCAGCCTTCGCTCCTCTAACACTGGATCTGTCTTCACCTCTTCCAGCCTCCATTCCTCTAACACTGGATCTGTCTTCACCCCTTCCAGCCTCCTCTCCTCTAACACTGGATCTGTCTTCACCCCTTCCAGCCTTCGCTCCTCTAACACTGGATCTGTCTTCACCCCTTCCAGCCTTCTCTCCTCTAACACTGGATCTGTCTTCACCCCTTCCAGCCTTCGCTCCTCTAACACTGGATCTGTCTTCACCCCTTCCAGTCTTCGCTCCTCCAACACTGGATCTGTCTTCACCCCTTCCTGCCTCCACTCCTCCAACACTTGATCTGTCTTCACCCGTTCCAGCCTCCACTCCTCCAACACTGGATCTGTCTTTACCACTTCCACCCTCCACTCCTCCAACACTGGATCTGTCTTCACCCCTTCCAGCCTTCGCTCCTCTAACACTGGATCTGTCTTCACCCCTTCCAGCCTTCGCTCCTCTAATACTGGATCTGTCTTCACCTCTTCCAGCCTCCATTCCTCTAACACTGGATCTGTCTTCACCCCTTCCAGCCTCCTCTCCTCTAACACTGGATCTGTCTTCACCCCTTCCAGCCTTCGCTCCTCTAACACTGGATCTGTCTTCACCCCTTCTAGCCACCACTCCTCCAACACTGGATCTGTCTTCACCCCTTCCAGCCTCCACTCCTCTAACACTGGACCTGTCTTCACCCCTTCCAGCCTGCACTCCTCTAACACTGGATCTGTCTTCACCCCTTCCAGCCACCACTCCTCTAACACTGGATCTGTCTTCACCCCTTCCAGCCTCCACTCCTCCAACACTGGATCTGTCTTTACCCCTTCCAGCCTTCGCTCCTCTAACACTGGATCTGTCTTCACCCCTTCCAGCCTCCTCTCCTCTAACACTGGTTCCATCTTCACCCCTTCCAGCCTCCACTCCTCCAACACTGGATCAGTGTTCACTCCTTCCAGCCTCCACTCCTCTAACACTGGATCTGTCTTCACCCCTTCCAGCCTCCACTTCTCTAACACTGGATCTGTCTTCACCCCTTCCAGTCTTTGCTCCTCCAACACTGGATCTGTCTTCACCCCTTCCAGCCTCCACTCCTCTAACACTGGATGTGTCTTCACCCCTTCCACTCTTTGCTCCTCCAACAATGGATCTGTCTTCATCCCTTCCAGCCTCCACTCCTCTAACACTGGATCTGTCTTCACCCCTTCCAGCCACTACTCCTCTAACACTGGATTTGTCTTCACCCCTTCCAGCCTTCGCTCCTCCAACACTGGATCTGTCTTCATCTCTTCCAGCCTCCACTCCTCTAACACTGGATCTGTCTTCACCCCTTCCAGCCTCCACTCCTCCAACACTGGAGCTGTCTTCACCCCTTCCAGCCTCCACTCCTCTAACACTGGATCTGTCTTCATCCCTTCCAGCCTCCACTCCTCTAACACTGGATCTGTCTTCACCCCTTCCAGCCTCCACTTCTCTAACACTGGATCTGTCTTCACCCCTTCCAGCCTCCACTCCTCTAACACTGGATCTGTCTTCATCCCTTCCAGCCTCCACTCCTCTAACACTGGATCTGTCTTCACCCCTTCCAGCCTCCACTCCTCTAACACTGGATCTGTCTTCACCCCTTCCTGCCTCCACTCCTCTAACACTGGATTTGTCTTCACCCCTTCCAGCCACCACTCCTCCAACACTGGATCTGTCTCCACCCCTTCCAGCCTTCTCTCCTCTAACACTGGATCTGTCTTCACCCCTTCCAGCCTCCACTCCTCTAACACTGGATCTGTCTCCACCCCTTCCAGCCTTCGCTCCTCTAACACTGGATCTGTCTTCACCCCTTCCAGCCTCCACTCCTCTAACACTGGATCTGTCTTCACTCCTTCCAGCCTCCACTCCTCCAACACTGGATCTGTCTTCACCCCTTCCAGCCTCGGCTCCTCTAACACTGGATCTGTCTTCACCCCATTCAGCCTCATCTCCTCTAACACTGGATCTGTCTTCACCCCTTCCAGCCTTCGCTCCTCTAACACTGGATCTGTCTTCACCCCTTCCAGCCTCCTCTCCTCTAACACTGGATCTGTCTTCACCCCTTCCAGCCTTCGCTCCTCTAACACTGGATCTGTCTTCACCCCTTCCAGCCTTCGCTCCTCTAACACTGGATCTGTCTTCAGCTCTTCCAGCCTCCACTCCTCTAACACTGGATCTGCCTTCACCCCTTCCAGCCTCCACTCCTCTAACACTGGATCTGACTTCACCCCTTCCAGCCTCCACTCCTCTAACACTGGATGTGTCTTCACCGCCTCCAGCCTCCACTCCTCTAACACTGGATCTGTCTTCACCCCTTCCAGCCTCCACTCCTCTAACACTGGATCTGTCTTCACCCCTTCCTGCCTCCACTCCTGTAACACTGGATTTGTCATCACCCCTTCCAGCCTCCACTCCTCCAACACTGGATCTGTCTTCACTCATTCCAGCCTTCACTCCTCTAACACTGGATCTGTCTTCACCCCTTCCAGCCTCCACTCCTCTAACACTGGATCTGTCTTCACCCCTTCCAGCCTCCACTCCTCTAACACTGGATCTGTCTTCACCCCATCCAGCCAACACTCCTCTAACAATGGGTCTGTCTTCATCCCTTCCAGCCTCCACTCCTCTAACACTGGATCTGTCTTCACCCCTTCCAGCCTTCGCTCCTCTAACACTGGATCTGTCTTCATCCCTTCCAGCCTCCACTCCTCCAACACTGGATCTGTCTTCACCCCTTCCAGCCTTCGCTCCTCTAACACTGGATTTGACTTCACCCCTTCCAGCCTCCTCTCCTCTAACACTTGATCTGTCTTCACCCCTTCCAGCCTTCGCTCCTCTAACACTGGATCTGTCTTCACCCCTTCCAGCCTCCACTCCTCCAACACTGGATCTGTCTTCACCCCTTCCAGCCTTCGCTCATCGAACACTGGATCTGTCTTCACCCCTTCCAGCCTTCGCTCCTCCAACACTGGATCTGTCTTCACCCCTTCCAGCCTCCACTCCTCTAACACTGGATCTGTCTTCACCCCTTTCAGCCACCACTCATCTAACACTGGATTTGTCTTCACCCCTTCCAGCCTTCACTCCTCCAACACTGGATCTGTCTTCACCCCTTCCAGCCTCCAATCCTCTAACACTGGATCTGTCTTCTCCCCTTCAGCCTCCACTCCTCTAACACTGGATCTGTCTTCACCCCTTCCAGCTTCCACTCCTCTAACACTGAATTGTCTTCACCCCTTCCAGCCACCACTCCTCCAACACTGGATCTGTCTTCACCCCTTCCAGCCTTCGCTCCTCTAACACTGGATCTGTCTTCACCTCTTCCAGCCTCCATTCCTCTAACACTGGATCTGTCTTCACCCCTTCCAGCCTCCTCTCCTCTAACACTGGATCTGTCTTCACCCCTTCCAGCCTTCGCTCCTCTAACACTGGATCTGTCTTCACCCCTTCCAGCCTTCTCTCCTCTAACACTGGATCTGTCTTCACCCCTTCCAGCCTTCGCTCCTCTAACACTGGATCTGTCTTCACCCCTTCCAGTCTTCGCTCCTCCAACACTGGATCTGTCTTCACCCCTTCCTGCCTCCACTCCTCCAACACTTGATCTGTCTTCACCCGTTCCAGCCTCCACTCCTCCAACACTGGATCTGTCTTTACCACTTCCACCCTCCACTCCTCCAACACTGGATCTGTCTTCACCCCTTCCAGCCTTCGCTCCTCTAACACTGGATCTGTCTTCACCCCTTCCAGCCTTCGCTCCTCTAATACTGGATCTGTCTTCACCTCTTCCAGCCTCCATTCCTCTAACACTGGATCTGTCTTCACCCCTTCCAGCCTCCTCTCCTCTAACACTGGATCTGTCTTCACCCCTTCCAGCCTTCGCTCCTCTAACACTGGATCTGTCTTCACCCCTTCTAGCCACCACTCCTCCAACACTGGATCTGTCTTCACCCCTTCCAGCCTCCACTCCTCTAACACTGGACCTGTCTTCACCCCTTCCAGCCTGCACTCCTCTAACACTGGATCTGTCTTCACCCCTTCCAGCCACCACTCCTCTAACACTGGATCTGTCTTCACCCCTTCCAGCCTCCACTCCTCCAACACTGGATCTGTCTTTACCCCTTCCAGCCTTCGCTCCTCTAACACTGGATCTGTCTTCACCCCTTCCAGCCTCCTCTCCTCTAACACTGGTTCCATCTTCACCCCTTCCAGCCTCCACTCCTCCAACACTGGATCAGTGTTCACTCCTTCCAGCCTCCACTCCTCTAACACTGGATCTGTCTTCACCCCTTCCAGCCTCCACTTCTCTAACACTGGATCTGTCTTCACCCCTTCCAGTCTTTGCTCCTCCAACACTGGATCTGTCTTCACCCCTTCCAGCCTCCACTCCTCTAACACTGGATGTGTCTTCACCCCTTCCACTCTTTGCTCCTCCAACAATGGATCTGTCTTCATCCCTTCCAGCCTCCACTCCTCTAACACTGGATCTGTCTTCACCCCTTCCAGCCACTACTCCTCTAACACTGGATTTGTCTTCACCCCTTCCAGCCTTCGCTCCTCCAACACTGGATCTGTCTTCATCTCTTCCAGCCTCCACTCCTCTAACACTGGATCTGTCTTCACCCCTTCCAGCCTCCACTCCTCCAACACTGGAGCTGTCTTCACCCCTTCCAGCCTCCACTCCTCTAACACTGGATCTGTCTTCATCCCTTCCAGCCTCCACTCCTCTAACACTGGATCTGTCTTCACCCCTTCCAGCCTCCACTTCTCTAACACTGGATCTGTCTTCACCCCTTCCAGCCTCCACTCCTCTAACACTGGATCTGTCTTCATCCCTTCCAGCCTCCACTCCTCTAACACTGGATCTGTCTTCACCCCTTCCAGCCTCCACTCCTCTAACACTGGATCTGTCTTCACCCCTTCCTGCCTCCACTCCTCTAACACTGGATTTGTCTTCACCCCTTCCAGCCACCACTCCTCCAACACTGGATCTGTCTCCACCCCTTCCAGCCTTCTCTCCTCTAACACTGGATCTGTCTTCACCCCTTCCAGCCTCCACTCCTCTAACACTGGATCTGTCTTCACCCCTTCCAGCCTCCACTCCTCCAACACTGGATCTGTCTTCACCCCATCCAGCCACCACTCCTCTAACAATGGGTCTGTCTTCATCCCTTCCAGCCTCCACTCCTCTAACACTGGATCTGTCTTCACCCCTTCCAGCCTCCACTCCTCCAACACTGGATCTGTCTTCACCCCTTCCAGCCTTCGCTCCTCTAACACTGGATCTGTCTTCACCCCTTCCAGCCTTCGCTCCTCTAACACTGGATCTGTCTTCACCCCTTCCAGCCTTCGCTCCTCTAACACTGGATCTGTCTTCACCCCTTCCAGCCTCCACTCCTCTAACACTGGATCTGTCTTCATCCCTTCCAGCCTCCATTCCTCCAACACTGGATCTGTCTTCACTCCTTCCGGCCTCCATTCCTCTAACACTGGATCTGTCTTCACCCCTTCCAGCCTTCGCTCCCCTAACACTGCATCTGCCTTCACCCCTTCCAGCCTCCTCTCCTCTAACACTGGATCTGTCTTCACCCCTTCCAGCCTTCGTTCCTCTAACACTGGATCTGTCTTCACCCCTTCCAGCCTTCGCTCCTCCAACACTGGATCTGTCTTCACCCCTTCCAGCCTCCACTCCTCCAACACTGGATCTGTCTTCACCCCTTCCAGCCTCCACTCCTCTAACGCTGGATCTGTCTTCACCCCTTCCAGCCTCCACTCCTCCAACACTGGATCTGTCTTCACCCCTTCCAGCCTTCGCTCCTCTAACACTGGATCTGTCTTCACCCCTTCCAGCCTCCACTCCTCTAACACTGGATCTGTCTCCACCCATTCCAGCCTCCACTCCTCCAACACTGGATCTGTCTTCACCCCTTCCAGCCTTCTCTCCTCTAATACTGGATCTGTCTTCACCTCTTCCAGCCTCCATTCCTCTAACACTGGATCTGTCTTCACCCCTTCCAGCCTTCGCTCCTCTAACATTGGATCTGTCTTCACCCCTTCCAGCCTCCACTCCTCTAACACTGGATCTGTCTTCACCCCTTTCAGCCACCACTCCTCTAACACTGGATTTGTCTTCACTGCTTCCAGCCTTCACTCCTCTAACACTGGATCTGTCTTCACCCCTTCCAGCCTCCACTCCTCTAACACTGGATTTGTCTTCACCCCTTCCAGCCTCCACTCCTCCAACACTGGATCTGTCTTTACCCCTTCCAGCCTCCACTCCTCCAACACTGGATCTGTCTTCACCCCTTCCAGCCTTCGCTCCTCTAATAATGGATCTGTCTTCACCTCTTCCAGCCTCCATTCCTCTAACACTGGATCTGTCTTCACCCCTTCCAGCCTTCGCTCCTCGAACACTGGATCTGTCTTCACCCCTTCTAGCCACCACTCCTCCAACACTGGATCTGTCTTCACCCCTTCCAGCCTCCACTCCTCTAACACTGGACCTGTCTTCACCCCTTCCAGCCTCCACTCCTCTAACACTGGATCTGTCTTCACCCCTTAAAACCTCCACTCCTCTAACACTGGATCTGTCTTCACCCCTTCCAACCTCCACTCCTCCAACACTGGATCTGTCTTCACCCCTTCCAGCCTTCGCTTCTCTAACACTGGATCTGTCTTCACCACTTCCAGCCTTCGCTCCTCTAACACTGGATCTGTCTTCACCCCTTCCAGCCTCCACTCCTCTAACACTGGATCTGTTTCACCCCTTCCAGTCTTCGCTCCTCCAACACTGGATCTGTCTTCACCCCTTCCAGCCTCCACTCCTCTAACACTGGATGTGTCTTCACCCCTTCCAGTCTTCGCTCCTCCAACACTGGATCTGTCTTCACCCCTTCCAGCCTCCACTCCTCTAACACTGGATCTGTCTTCACCCCTTCCAGCCACTACTCCTCTAACACTGGATTTGTCTTCACCCCTTCCAGCCTTCACTCCTCTAACACTGGATCTGTCTTCATCCCTTCCAGCCTCCACTCCTCTAACACTGGATCTGTCTTCACCCCTTCCAGCCTCCACTCCTCTAACACTGGATCTGTCTTCACCCCATCCAGCCACCACTCCTCTAACAATGGGTCTGTCTTCATCCCTTCCAGCCTCCACTCCTCTAACACTGGATCTGTCTTCACCCCTTCCAGCCTCCACTCCTCCAACACTGGATCTGTCTTCACCCCTTCCAGCCTTCGCTCCTCTAACACTGGATCTGTCTTCACCCCTTCCAGCCTCCTCTCCTCTAACACTTGATCTGTCTTCACCCCTTCCAGCCTTCGCTCCTCTAACACTGGATCTGTCTTCACCCCTTCCAGCCTTCGCTCCTCTAACACTGGACCTGTCTTCACCTCTTCCAGCCTCCACTCCTCTAACACTGGATCTGTCTTCACCCCTTCCAGCCTCCACTCCTCCAACACTGGATCTGTCTTCACCCCTTCCAGCCTTCGCTCCTCTAACACTGGATCTGTCTTCACCCCTTCCAGCCTTCGCTCCTCCAACACTGGATCTGTCTTCACCCCTTCCAGCCTCCACTCCTCTAACACTGGATCTGTCTTCACCCCTTTCAGCCACCACTCCTCTAACACTGGATCTGTCTTCACCCCTTCAGCCTCCATTCCTCTAACACTGGATCTGTCTTCACCCCTTCCAGCCTCCACTCCTCTAACACTGAATTGTCTTCACCCCTTCCAGCCACCACTCCTCCAACACTGGATCTGTCTTCACCCCTTCCAGCCTTCGCTCCTCCAACACTGGATCTGTCTTCACCCCTTCCAGCCTCCACTCCTCTAACACTGGATCTGTCTTCACCCCTTTCAGCCACCACTCCTCTAACACTGGATCTGTCTTCACCCCTTCAGCCTCCATTCCTCTAACACTGGATCTGTCTTCACCCCTTCCAGCCTCCACTCCTCTAACACTGAATTGTCTTCACCCCTTCCAGCCACCACTCCTCTAACACTGGATCTGTCTTCACCTCTTCCAGCCTCCATTCCTCTAACACTGGATCTGTCTTCACCCCTTCCAGCCTCCTCTCCTCTAACACTGGATCTGTCTTCACCCCTTCCAGCCTTCGCTCCTCTAACACTGGATCTGTCTTCACCCCTTCCAGCCTCCTCTCCTCTAACACTGGATCTGTCTTCACCCCTTCCAGCCTTCGCTCCTCTAACACTGGATCTGTCTTCACCCCTGCCAGTCTTCGCTCCTCCAACACTGGATCTGTCTTCACCCCTTCCAGCCTCCACTCCTCCAACACTTGATCTGTCTTCACCCGTTCCAGCCTCCACTCCTCCAACACTGGATCTGTCTTTACCACTTCCACCCTCCACTCCTCCAACACTGGATCTGTCTTCACCCCTTCCAGCCTTCGCTCCTCTAACACTGGATCTGTCTTCACCCCTTCCAGCCTTCGCTCCTCTAATACTGGATCTGTCTTCACCTCTTCCAGCCTCCATTCCTCTAACACTGGATCTGTCTTCACCCCTTCCAGCCTCCTCTCCTCTAACACTTGATCTGTCTTCACCCCTTCCAGCCTTCGCTCCTCTAACACTGGATCTGTCTTCACCCCTTCTAGCCACCACTCCTCCAACACTGGATCTCACTTCACCCCTTCCAGCCTCCACTCCTCTAACACTGGACCTGTCTTCACCCCTTCCAGGCTGCACTCCTCTAACACTGGATCTGTCTTCACCCCTTCTAGCCACCACTCCTCCAACACTGGATCTGTCTTCACCCCTTCCAGCCTCCACTCCTCTAACACTGGACCTGTCTTCACCCCTTCCAGCCTCCACTCCTCTAACACTGGATCTGTCTTCACCCCTTCCAGCCTCCACTCCTCCAACACTGGATCTGTCTTCACCCCTTCCAGCCTCCACTCCTCCAACACTGGATCTGTCTTCACCCCTTCCAACCTTCGCTCCTCTAACACTGGATCTGTCTTCACCCCTTCCAGCCTCCTCTCCTCTAACACTGGTTCTATCTTCACCCCTTCCAGCCTCCACTCCTCCAACACTGGATCTGTGTTCACTCCTTCCAGCCTCCACTTCTCTAACACTGGATCTGTCTTCACCCCTTCCAGTCTTTGCTCCTCCAACACTGGATCTGTCTTCACCTCTTCCAGCCTCCACTCCTCTAACACTGGATGTGTCTTCACCCCTTCCACTCTTTGCTCCTCCAACACTGGATCTGTCTTCACCCCTTCCAGCCTCCACTCCTCTAACACTGGATCTGTCTTCACCCCTTCCAGCCACTACTCCTCTAACACTGGATTTGTCTTCACCCCTTCCAGCCTCCACTCCTCTAACACTGGATCTGTCTTCATCCCTTCCAGCCTCCACTCCTCTAACACTGGATTTGTCTTCACCCCTTCCAGCCTCCACTCCTCTAACACTGGATCTGTCTTCACCCCTTCCTGCCTCCACTCCTCTAACACTGGATTTGTCTTCACCCCTTCCAGCCACCACTCCTCCAACACTGGATCTGTCTCCACCCCTTCCAGCCTTCTCTCCTCTAACACTGGATCTGTCTTCACCTCTTCCAGCCTCCATTCCTCCAACACTGGATCTGTCTTCACTCCTTCCGGCCTCCATTCCTCTAACACTGGATCTGTCTTCACCCCTTCCAGCCTCCGCTCCTCTAACACTGGATCTGTCTTCACCCCTTCCAGCCTTCGCTCCCCTAACACTGCATCTGCCTTCACCCCTTCCAGCCTCCTCTCCTCTAACACTGGATCTGTCTTCACCCCTTCCAGCCTTCGTTCCTCTAACACTGGATCTGTCTTCACCCCTTCCAGCCTTCGCTCCTCCAACACTGGATCTGTCTTCACCCCTTCCAGCCTCCACTCCTCCAACACTGGATCTGTCTTTACCCCTTCCAGCCTCCACTCCTCTAACGCTGGATCTGTCTTCACCCCTTCCAGCCTCCACTCCTCCAACACTGGATCTGTCTTCACCCCTTCCAGCCTTCGCTCCTCTAACACTGGATCTGTCTTCACCCCTTCCAGCCTCCACTCCTCTAACACTGGATCTGTCTCCACCCATTCCAGCCTCCACTCCTCCAACACTGGATCTGTCTTCACCCCTTCCAGCCTTCTCTCCTCTAATACTGGATCTGTCTTCACCCCTTCCAGCCTCCTCTCCTCTAACACTGGATCTGTCTTCACCCCTTCCAGCCTTCGCTCCTCTAACACTGGATCTGTCTTCACCCCTTCCAGCCTCCTCTCCTCTAACACTGGATCTGTCTTCACCCCTTCCAGCCTTCGCTCCTCTAACACTGGATCTGTCTTCACCCCTTCCAGCCTTCGCTCCTCCAACACTGGATCTGTCTTCACCCCTTCCAGCCTCCACTCCTCCAACACTTGATCTGTCTTCACCCGTTCCAGCCTCCACTCCTCCAACACTGGATCTGTCTTTACCACTTCCACCCTCCACTCCTCCAACACTGGATCTGTCTTCACCCCTTCCAGCCTTCGCTCCTCTAACACTGGATCTGTCTTCACCCCTTCCAGCCTTCGCTCCTCTAATACTGGATCTGTCTTCACCTCTTCCAGCCTCCATTCCTCTAACACTGGATCTGTCTTCACCCCTTCCAGCCTCCTCTCCTCTAACACTTGATCTGTCTTCACCCCTTCCAGCCTTCGCTCCTCTAACACTGGATCTGTCTTCACCCCTTCTAGCCACCACTCCTCCAACACTGGATCTGTCTTCACCCCTTCCAGCCTCCACTCCTCTAACACTGGACCTGTCTTCACCCCTTCCAGGCTGCACTCCTCTAACACTGGATCTGTCTTCACCCCTTCCAGCCTCCACTCCTCTGACACTGGATCTGTCTTCACCCCTTCCAGCCTCCACTCCTCCAACACTGGATCTGTCTTCACCCCTTCCAACCTTCGCTCCTCTAACACTGGATCTGTCTTCACCCCTTCCAGCCTCCTCTCCTCTAACACTGGTTCTATCTTCACCCCTTCCAGCCTCCACTCCTCCAACACTGGATCTGTCTTCACCCCTTCCAGCCTCCACTCCTCTAACACTGGACCTGTCTTCACCCCTTCCAGCCTCCACTCCTCTAACACTGGATCTGTCTTCACCCCTTAAAGCCTCCACTCCTCTAACACTGGATCTGTCTTCACCCCTTCCAGCCTCCACTCCTCTAACACTGGATCTGTCTTCACCCCTTCCAGCCTTCGCTCCTCTAATACTGGATCTGTTTTCACCTCTTCCAGCCTCCATTCCTCTAACACTGGATCTGTCTTCACCCCTTCCAGCCTCCTCTCCTCTAACACTTGATCTGTCTTCACCCCTTCCAGCCTTCGCTCCTCTAACACTGGATCTGTCTTCACCCCTTCCAGCCACTACTCCTCTAACACTGGATTTGTCTTCACCCCTTCCAGCCTTCACTCCTCTAACACTGGATCTGTCTTCATCCCTTCCAGCCTCCACTCCTCTAACACTGGATCTGTCTTCACCCCTTCCAGCCTCCACTCCTCTAACACTGGATCTGTCTTCACCCCTTCCTGCCTCCACTCCTCTAACACTGGATTTGTCCTCACCCCTTCCAGCCTCCACTCCTCCAACAATGGATCAGTCTTCACTCGTTCCATCCTTCGCTCCTCTAACACTGGATCTGACTTCACCCCTTCCAGCCTCCACTCCTCTAACACTGGATCTGTCTTCACCCCTTCCAGCCTCCACTCCTCTAACACTGGATCTGTCTTCACCCCATCCAGCCACCACTCCTCTAACAATGGGTCTGTCTTCATCCCTTCCAGCCTCCACTCCTCTAACACTGGATCTGTCTTCACCCCTTCCAGCCTCCACTCCTCCAACACTGGATCTGTCTTCACCCCTTCCAGCCTTCGCTCCTCTAACACTGGATCTGTCTTCACCCCTTCCAGCCTTCGCTCCTCTAACACTGGATCTGTCTTCACCCCTTCCAGCCTCCTCTCCTCTAACACTTGATCTGTCTTCACCCCTTCCAGCCTTCGCTCCTCTAACACTGGATCTGTCTTCACCCCTTCCAGCCTTCGCTCCTCTAACACTGGACCTGTCTTCACCTCTTCCAGCCTCCACTCCTCTAACACTGGATCTGTCTTCACCCCTTCCAGCCTCCACTCCTCCAACACTGGATCTGTCTTCACCCCTTCCAGCCTTCGCTCCTCTAACACTGGATCTGTCTTCACCCCTTCCAGCCTTCGCTCCTCCAACACTGGATCTGTCTTCACCCCTTCCAGCCTCCACTCCTCTAACACTGGATCTGTCTTCACCCCTTTCAGCCACCACTCCTCTAACACTGGATCTGTCTTCACCCCTTCAGCCTCCATTCCTCTAACACTGGATCTGTCTTCACCCCTTCCAGCCTCCACTCCTCTAACACTGAATTGTCTTCACCCCTTCCAGCCACCACTCCTCCAACACTGGATCTGTCTTCACCCCTTCCAGCCTTCGCTCCTCCAACACTGGATCTGTCTTCACCCCTTCCAGCCTCCACTCCTCTAACACTGGATCTGTCTTCACCCCTTTCAGCCACCACTCCTCTAACACTGGATCTGTCTTCACCCCTTCAGCCTCCATTCCTCTAACACTAGATCTGTCTTCACCCCTTCCAGCCTCCACTCCTCTAACACTGAATTGTCTTCACCCCTTCCAGCCACCACTCCTCTAACACTGGATCTGTCTTCACCTCTTCCATCCTCCATTCCTCTAACACTGGATCTGTCTTCACCCCTTCCAGCCTCCTCTCCTCTAACACTGGATCTGTCTTCACCCCTTCCAGCCTTCGCTCCTCTAACACTGGATCTGTCTTCACCCCTTCCAGCCTCCCCTCCTCTAACACTGGATCTGTCTTCACCCCTTCCAGCCTTCGCTCCTCTAACACTGGATCTGTCTTCACCCCTTCCAGTCTTCGCTCCTCCAACACTGGATCTGTCTTCACCCCTTCCAGCCTCCACTCCTCCAACACTGGATCTGTCTTCACCCCTTCCAGCCTCCACTCCTCCAACATTGGATCTGTCTTTACCACTTCCACCCTCCACTCCTCCAACACTGGATCTGTCTTCACCCCTTCCAGCCTTCGCTCCTCTAACTCTGGATCTGTCTTCACCCCTTCCAGCCTTCGCTCCTCTAATACTGGATCTGTCTTCACCTCTTCCAGCCTCCATTCCTCTAACACTGGATCTGTCTTCACCCCTTCCAGCCTCCTCTCCTCTAACACTGGATCTGTCTTCACCCCTTCCAGCCTTCGCTCCTCTAACACTGGATCTGTCTTCACCCCTTCTAGCCACCACTCCTCCAACACTGGATCTGTCTTCACCCCTTCCAGCCTCCACTCCTCTAACACTGGACCTGTCTTCACCCCTTCCAGCCTGCACTCCTCTAACACTGGATCTGTCTTCACCCCTTCCAGCCTCCACTCCTCTAACACTGGATCTGTCTTCACCCCTTCCAGCCTCCACTCCTCCAACACTGGATCTGTCTTCACCCCTTCCAACCTTCGCTCCTCTAACACTGGATCTGTCTTCACACCTTCCAGCCTCCTCTCCTCTAACACTGGTTCTATCTTCACCCCTTCCAGCCTCCACTCCTCCAACACTGGATCTGTGTTCACTCCTTCCAGCCTCCACTCCTCTAACACTGGATCTGTCTTCACCCCTTCCAGCCTCCACTTCTCTATCACTGGATCTGTCTTCACCCCTTCCAGTCATTGCTCCTCCAACACTGGATCTGTCTTCACCCCTTCCAGCCTCCACTCCTCTAACACTGGATGTGTCTTCACCCCTTCCACTCTTTGCTCCTCCAACACTGGATCTGTCTTCACCCCTTCCAGCCTCCACTCCTCTAACACTGGATCTGTCTTCACCCCTTCCAGCCACTACTCCTCTAACACTGGATTTGTCTTCACCCCTTCCAGCCTCCACTCCTCTAACACTGGATCTGTCTTCATCCCTTCCAGCCTCCACTCCTCTAACACTGGATTTGTCTTCACCCCTTCCAGCCTCCACTCCTCTAACACTGGATCTGTCTTCACCCCTTCCTGCCTCCACTCCTCTAACACTGGATTTGTCTTCACCCCTTCCAGCCACCACTCCTCCAACACTGGATCTGTCTCCACCCCTTCCAGCCTTCTCTCCTCTAACACTGGATCTGTCTTCACCTCTTCCAGCCTCCATTCCTCTAACACTGGATCAGTCTTCACCCTTCCAGCCTCCTCTCCTCTAACACTGGATCTGTCTTCACCCCTTCCAGCCTCCACTCCTCCAACACTGGATCTGTCTTCACTCCTTCCGGCCTCCATTCCTCTAACACTGGATCTGTCTTCACCCCTTCCAGCCTCCACTACTCTAACACTGGATCTGTCTTCACCCCTTCCAGCCTTCGCTCCTGCAACACTGGATCTGTCTTCACCCCTTCCAGCCTCCACTCCTCCAACACTGGATCTGTCTTCACCCCTTCCAGCCTCCACTCCTCTAACGCTGGATCTGTCTTCACCCCTTCCAACCTCCACTCCTCCAACACTGGATCTGTCTTCACCCCTTCCAGCCTTCGCTCCTCTAACACTGGATCTGTCTTCACCCATTCCAGCCTCCACTCCTCCAACACTGGATCTGTCTTCACCCCTTCCAACCTTCTCTCCTCTAATACTGGATCTGTCTTCACCTCTTCCAGCCTCCATTCCTCTAACACTGGATCTGTCTTCACCCCTTCCAGCCTCCTCTCCTCTAACACTGGATCTGTCTACACCCCTTCCAGCCTTCGCTCCTCCAAGACTGGATCTGTCTTCACCTCTTCCAGCCTCGACTCCTCTAACACTGGATCTGTCTTCACCCCTTCCAGCCTCCACTCCTCCAACACTGGATCTGTCTTCACCCATTCCAGCCTTCGCTCTTCTAACACTGGATCTGTCTTCACCCCTTCCAGCCTTCGCTCCTCCAACACTGGATCTGTCTTCACCCCTTCCAGCCTCCACTCCTCTAACACTGGATCTGTCTTCACCCATTTCAGCCACCACTCCTCTAACACTGGATTTGTCTTCACCCCTTCCAGCCTTCACTCCTCTAACACTGGATCTGTCTTCACCCCTTCCAGCCTCCACTCCTCTAACACTGGATTTGTCTTCACCCCTTCCAGCCTCCACTCCTCTAACACTTGATCTGTCTTCACCCCTTCCAGCCTCCACTCCTCCAACACTGGATCTGTCTTTACCCCTTCCAGCCTCCACTCCTCCAACACTGGATCTGTCTTCACCCCTTCCAGCCTTCGCTCCTCTAACACTGGATCTGTCTTCACCCCTTCCAGCCTTCGCTCCTCTAATAATGGATCTGTCTTCACCTCTTCCATCCTCCATTCCTCTAACACTGGATCTGTCTTCACCCCTTCCAGCCTTCGCTCCTCGAACACTGGATCTGTCTTCACCCCTTCTAGCCACCACTCCTCCAACACTGGATCTGTCTTCACCCCTTCCAGCCTCCACTCCTCTAACACTGGACCTGTCTTCACCCCTTCCAGCCTCCACTCCTCTAACACTGGATCTGTCTTCACCCCTTAAAGCCTCCACTCCTCTAACACTGGATCTGTCTTCACCCCTTCCAGCCTCCACTCCTCCAACACTGGATCTGTCTTCACCCCTTCCAGCCTTCGCTTCTCTAACACTGGATCTGTCTTCACCACTTCCAGCCTTCGCTCCTCTAACACTGGATCTGTCTTCACCCCTTCCAGCCTCCACTCCTCTAACACTGGATCTGTCTTCACCCCTTCCAGTCTTCGCTCCTCCAACACTGGATCTGTCTTCACCCCTTCCAGCCTCCACTCCTCTAACACTGGATCTGTCTTCATCCCTTCCAGCCTCCACTCCTCTAACACTGGATCTGTCTTCACCCCTTCCAGCCTCCACTCCTCTAACACTGGATCTGTCTTCACCCCTTCCTGCCTCCACTCCTCTAATACTGGATTTGTCCTCACCCCTTCCAGCCTCCACTCCTCCAACACTGGATCTGTCCTCACTCGTTCCAGCCTTCGCTCCTCTAACACTGGATCTGTCTTCACCCCATTCAGCCTCATCTCCTCTAACACTGGATCTGTCTTCACCCCTTCCAGCCTTCGCTCCTCTAACACTGGATCTGTCTTCACCCCTTCCAGCCTCCTCTCCTGTAACACTGGATCTGTCTTCACACCTTCCAGCCTTCACTCCTCTAACACTGGATCTGTCTTCACCCCTTCCAGCCTTCGCTCCTCTAACACTGGATCTGTCTTCAGCTCTTCCAGCCTCCACTTCTCTAACACTGGATCTGCCTTCACACCTTCCAGACTCCACTCCTCTAACACTGGATCTGACTTCACCCCTTCCAGCCTCCACTCCTCTAACACTGGATCTGTCTTCACACCTTCCAGCCTCCACTCCTCTAACACTGGATCTGACTTCACCCCTTCCAGCCTCCACTCCTCTAACACTGGATCTGTCTTCACCCCTTCCAGCCTCCTCTCCTCTAACACTGGATCTGTCTTCACCCCTTCCAGCCTTCACTCCTCTAACACTGGATCTGTCTTCACCCCTTCCAGCCTTCGCTCCTCTAACACTGGATCTGTCTTCACCCCTTCCAGCCTTCGCTCCTCCAACACTGGATCTGTCTTCACCCCTTCCAGCCTCCACTCCTCCAACACTGGATCTGTCTTCACCCCTTCCAGCCTCCACTCCTCTAACGCTGGATCTGTCTTCACCCCTTCCAACCTCCACTCCTCCAACACTGGATCTGTCTTCACCCCTTCCAGCCTTCGCTCCTCTAACACTGGATCTGTCTTCACCCCTTCCAGCCTCCACTCCTCTAACACTGGATCTGTCTCCACCCATTCCAGCCTCCACTCCTCCAACACTGGATCTGTCTTCACCCCTTCCAGCCTTCTCTCCTCTAATACTGGATCTGTCTTCACCTCTTCCAGCCTCCATTCCTCTAACACTGGATCTGTCTTCACCCCTTCCAGCCTCCTCTCCTCTAACACTGGATCTGTCTTCACCCCTTCCAGCCTTCGTTCCTCCAAGACTGGATCTGTCTTCACCTCTTCCAGCCTCGACTCCTCTAACACTGGATCTGTCTTCACCCCTTCCAGCCTCCACTCCTCCAACACTGGATCTGTCTTCACCCATTCCAGCCTTCGCTCTTCTAACACTGGATCTGTCTTCACCCCTTCCAGCCTTCGCTCCTCCAACACTGGATCTGTCTTCACCCCTTCCAGCCTCCACTCCTCTAACACTGGATCTGTCTTCACACCTTTCAGCCACCACTCCTCTAACACTGGATTTGTCTTCACCCCTTCCAGCCTTCACTCCTCTAACACTGGATCTGTCTTCACCCCTTCCAGCCTCCACTCCTCTAACACTGGATTTGTCTTCACCCCTTCCAGCCTCCACTCCTCTAACACTGGATCTGTCTTCACCCCTTCCAGCCTCCACTCCTCTAACACTTGATCTGTCTTCACCCCTTCCAGCCTCCACTCCTCCAACACTGGATCTGTCTTTACCCCTTCCAGCCTCCACTCCTCCAACACTGGATCTGTCTTCACACCTTCCAGCCTCCACTCCTCTAACACTGGATCTGACTTCACCCCTTCCAGCCTCCACTCCTCTAACACTGGATCTGTCTTCACCCCTTCCAGCCTCCTCTCCTCTAACACTGGATCTGTCTTCACCCCTTCCAGCCTTCACTCCTCTAACACTGGATCTGTCTTCACCCCTTCCAGCCTTCGCTCCTCTAACACTGGATCTGTCTTCACCCCTTCCAGCCTTCGCTCCTCCAACACTGGATCTGTCTTCACCCCTTCCAGCCTCCACTCCTCCAACACTGGATCTGTCTTCACCCCTTCCAGCCTCCACTCCTCTAACGCTGGATCTGTCTTCACCCCTTCCAACCTCCACTCCTCCAACACTGGATCTGTCTTCACCCCTTCCAGCCTTCGCTCCTCTAACACTGGATCTGTCTTCACCCCTTCCAGCCTCCACTCCTCTAACACTGGATCTGTCTCCACCCATTCCAGCCTCCACTCCTCCAACACTGGATCTGTCTTCACCCCTTCCAGCCTTCTCTCCTCTAATACTGGATCTGTCTTCACCTCTTCCAGCCTCCATTCCTCTAACACTGGATCTGTCTTCACCCCTTCCAGCCTCCTCTCCTCTAACACTGGATCTGTCTTCACCCCTTCCAGCCTTCGCTCCTCCAAGACTGGATCTGTCTTCACCTCTTCCAGCCTCGACTCCTCTAACACTGGATCTGTCTTCACCCCTTCCAGCCTCCACTCCTCCAACACTGGATCTGTCTTCACCCATTCCAGCCTTCGCTCTTCTAACACTGGATCTGTCTTCACCCCTTCCAGCCTTCGCTCCTCCAACACTGGATCTGTCTTCACCCCTTCCAGCCTCCACTCCTCTAACACTGGATCTGTCTTCACACCTTTCAGCCACCACTCCTCTAACACTGGATTTGTCTTCACCCCTTCCAGCCTTCACTCCTCTAACACTGGATCTGTCTTCACCCCTTCCAGCCTCCACTCCTCTAACACTGGATTTGTCTTCACCCCTTCCAGCCTCCACTCCTCCAACACTGGATCTGTCTTTACCCCTTCCAGCCTCCACTCCTCCAACACTGGATCTGTCTTCACCCCTTCCAGCCTTCGCTCCTCTAACACTGGATCTGTCTTCACCCCTTCCAGCCTTCGCTCCTCTAACACTGGATCTGTCTTCACCCCTTCCAGCCTTCGCTCCTCGAACACTGGATCTGTCTTCACCCCTTCTAGCCACCACTCCTCTAACACTGGACCTGTCTTCACCCCTTCCAGCCTCCACTCCTCTAACACTGGATCTGCCTTCACCCCTTAAAGCCTCCACTCCTCTAACACTGGATCTGTCTTCACCCCTTCCAGCCTTCGCTCCTCCAACACTGGATCTGTCTTCACCCCTTCCAGCCTCCACTCCTCTAACACTGGACCTGTCTTCACCCCTTCCAGCCTCCACTCCTCTAACACTGGATCTGTCTTCACCCCTTAAAGCCTCCACTCCTCTAACACTGGATCTGTCTTCACCCCTTCCAGCCTCCACTCCTCCAACACTGGATCTGTCTTCACCCCTTCCAGCCTTCGCTTCTCTAACACTGGATCTGTCTTCACCACTTCCAGCCTTCGCTCCTCTAACACTGGATCTGTCCTCACCCCTTCCAGCCTCCACTCCTCTAACACTGGATCTGTCTTCACCCCTTCCAGTCTTCGCTCCTCCAACACTGGATCTGTCTTCACCCCTTCCAGCCTCCACTCCTCTAACACTGGATGTGTCTTCACCCCTTCCAGTCTTCGCTCCTCCAACACTGGATCTGTCTTCACCCCTTCCAGCCTCCACTCCTCTAACACTGGATCTGTCTTCACCCCTTCCAGCAACTACTCCTCTAACACTGGATTTGTCTTCACCACTTCCAGCCTCCACTCCTCTAACACTGGATCTGTCTTCATCCCTTCCAGCCTCCACTCCTCTAACACTGGATCTGTCTTCACCCCTTCCAGCCTCCACTCCTCTAACACTGGATCTGTCTTCACCCCTTCCTGCCTCCACTCCTCTAATACTGGATTTGTCCTCACCCCTTCCAGCCTCCACTCCTCCAACACTGGATCTGTCTTCACTCGTTCCAGCCTTCGCTCCTCTAACACTGGATCTGTCTTCACCCCATTCAGCCTCATCTCCTCTAACACTGGATCTGTCTTCACCCCTTCCAGCCTTCGCTCCTCTAACACTGGATCTGTCTTCACCCCTTCCAGCCTCCTCTCCTCTAACACTGGATCTGTCTTCACCCCTTCCAGCCTTCACTCCTCTAACACTGGATCTGTCTTCACCCCTTCCAGCCTTCGCTCCTCTAACACTGGATCTGTCTTCAGCTCTTCCAGCCTCCACTTCTCTAACACTGGATCTGCCTTCACACCTTCCAGCCTCCACTCCTCTAACACTGGATCTGACTTCACCCCTTCCAGCCTCCACTCCTCTAACACTGGATCTGTCTTCACCCCCTCCAGCCTCCACTCCTCTAACACTGGATCTGTCTTCACCCCTTCCAGCCTCCACTCCTCTAACACTGGATCTGTCTTCACCCCTTCCTGCCTCCACTCCTGTAACACTGGATTTGTCATCACCCCTTCCAGCCTCCACTCCTCCAACACTGGATCTGTCTTCACTCATTCCAGCCTTCACTCCTCTAACACTGGATCTGTCTTCACCCCTTCCAGCCTCCACTCCTCTAACACTGGATCTGTCTTCAACCCTTCCAGCCTCCACTCCTCTAACACTGGATCTGTCTTCACCCCCTCCAGCCTCCACTCCTCTAACACTGGATCTGTCTTCACCCCTTCCAGCCTCCACTCCTCTAACACTGGATCTGTCTTCACCCCTTCCTGCCTCCACTCCTGTAACACTGGATTTGTCATCACCCCTTCCAGCCTCCACTCCTCCAACACTGGATCTGTCTTCACTCATTCCAGCCTTCACTCCTCTAACACTGGATCTGTCTTCACCCCTTCCAGCCTCCACTCCTCTAACACTGGATCTGTCTTCACCCCATCCAGCCTCCACTCCTCTAAAACTGGATCTGTCTTCACCCCTTCCAGCCTTCGCTCCTCTAACACTGGATCTGTCTTCACCTCTTCCAGCCTCCACTCCTCTAACACTGGATCTGTCTTCACCCCTTCCAGCCTTCGCTCCTCCAACACTGGATCTGTCTTCACCCCTTCCAGCCTCCACTCCTCTAACACTGGATCTGTCTTCACCCCTTTCAGCCACCACTCCTCTAACACTGGATTTGTCTTCACCCCTTCCAGCCTTCACTCCTCTAACACTGGATCTGTCTTCACCCCTTCCAGCCTCCACTCCTCTAACACTGGATTTGTCTTCACCCCTTCCAGCCTCCACTCCTCCAACACTGGATCTGTCTTTACCCCTTCCAGCCTCCACTCCTCCAACACTGGATCTGTCTTCACCCCTTCCAGCCTTCGCTCCTCTAACACTGGATCTGTCTTCACCCCTTCCAGCCTTCGCTCCTCTAATAATGTATCTGTCTTCACCTCTTCCAGCCTCCATTCCTCTAACACTGGATCTGTCTTCACCCCTTCCAGCCTTCGCTCCTCGAACACTGGATCTGTCTTCACCCCTTCTAGCCACCACTCCTCCAACACTGGATCTGTCTTCACCCCTTCCAGCCTCCACTCCTCTAACACTGGATCTGTCTTCACCCCTTCCAGCCTCCACTCCTCCAACACTGGATCTGTCTTCACCCCTTCCAGCCTTCGCTTCTCTAACACTGGATCTGTCTTCACCACTTCCAGCCTTCGCTCCTCTAACACTGGATCTGTCTTCACCCCTTCCAGCCACTACTCCTCTAACACTGGATCTGTCTTCTCCACTTCCAGCCTTCGCTCCTCTAACACTGGATCTGTCTTCACCCCTTCCAGCCTCCACTCCTCTAACACTGGATCTGTCTTCACCCCTTCCAGTCTTCGCTCCTCCAACACTGGATCTGTCTTCACCCCTTCCAGCCTCCACTCCTCTAACACTGGATGTGTCTTCACCCCTTCCACTCTTCGCTCCTCCAACACTGGATCTGTCTTCACCCCTTCCAGCATCCACTCCTCTAACACTGGATCTGTCTTCACCCCTTCCAGCCACTACTCCTCTAACACTGGATTTGTCTTCACCACTTCCAGCCTCCACTCCTCTAACACTGGATCTGTCTTCATCCCTTCCAGCCTCCACTCCTCTAACACTGGATCTGTCTTCACCCCTTCCAGCCTCCACTCCTCTAACACTGGATCTGTCTTCACCCCTTCCTGCCTCCACTCCTCTAATACTGGATTTGTCCTCACCCCTTCCAGCCTCCACTCCTCCAACACTGGATCTGTTTTCACTCGTTCCAGCCTTCGCTCCTCTAACACTGGATCTGTCTTCACCCCATTCAGCCTCATCTCCTCTAACACTGGATCTGTCTTCACCCCTTCCAGCCTTCGCTCCTCTAACACTGGATCTGTCTTCACCCCTTCCAGCCTTCGCTCCTCCAACACTGGATCTGTCTTCACCCCTTCCAGCCTCCACTCCTCTAACACTGGATCTGTCTTCACCCCTTCCAGCCTTCTCTCCTCTAACACTGGATCTGTCATCACCCCTTCCAGCCTCCTCTCCTCTAACACTGGATCTGTCTTCACCCCTTCCAGCCTTCACTCCTCTAACACTGGATCTGTCTTCACCCCTTCCAGCCTTCGCTCCTCTAACACTGGATCTGTCTTCAGCTCTTCCAGCCTCCACTTCTCTAACACTGGATCTGCCTTCACACCTTCCAGCCTCCACTCCTCTAACACTGGATCTGACTTCACCCCTTCCAGCCTCCACTCCTCTAACACTGGATCTGTCTTCACACCTTCCAGCCTCCACTCCTCTAACACTGGATCTGACTTCACCCTTTCCAGCCTCCACTCCTCTAACACTGGATCTGTCTTCACCCCTTCCAGCCTCCTCTCCTCTAACACTGGATCTGTCTTCACCCCTTCCAGCCTTCACTCCTCTAACACTGGATCTGTCTTCACCCCTTCCAGCCTTCGCTCCTCTAACACTGCATCTGCCTTCACCCCTTCCAGCCTCCTCTCCTCTAACACTGGATCTGTCTTCACCCCTTCCAGCCTTCGCTCCTCTAACACTGTATCTGTCTTCACCCCTTCCAGCCTTCGCTCCTCCAACACTGGATCTGTCTTCACCCCTTCCAGCCTCCACTCCTCCAACACTGGATCTGTCTTCACCCCTTCCAGCCTCCACTCCTCTAACGCTGGATCTGTCTTCACCCCTTCCAACCTCCACTCCTCCAACACTGGATCTGTCTTCACCCCTTCCAGCCTTCGCTCCTCTAACACTGGATCTGTCTTCACCCCTTCCAGCCTCCACTCCTCTAACACTGCATCTGTCTCCACCCATTCCAGCCTCCACTCCTCCAACACTGGATCTGTCTTCACTCGTTCCAGCCTTCGCTCCTCTAACACTGGATCTGACTTCACCCCTTCCAGCCTCCACTCCTCTAACACTGGATCTGTCTTCACCCCCTCCAGCCTCCACTCCTCTAACACTGGATCTGTCTTCACCCCTTCCAGCCTTCGCTCCTCTAACACTGGATCTGTCTTCACCCCTTCCAGCCTCCACTCCTCTAACACTGGATCTGTCTCCACCCATTCCAGCCTCCACTCCTCCAACACTGGATCTGTCTTCACCCCTTCCAGCCTTCTCTCCTCTAATACTGGATCTGTCTTCACCTCTTCCAGCCTCCATTCCTCTAACACTGGATCTGTCTTCACCCCTTCCAGCCTCCTCTCCTCTAACACTGGATCTGTCTTCACCCCTTCCAGCCTTCGCTCCTCCAAGACTGGATCTGTCTTCACCTCTTCCAGCCTCGACTCCTCTAACACTGGATCTGTCTTCACCCCTTCCAGCCTCCACTCCTCCAACACTGGATCTGTCTTCACCCATTCCAGCCTTCGCTCTTCTAACACTGGATCTGTCTTCACCCCTTCCAGCCTTCGCTCCTCCAACACTGGATCTGTCTTCACCCCTTCCAGCCTCCACTCCTCTAACACTGGATCTGTCTTCACACCTTTCAGCCACCACTCCTCTAACACTGGATTTGTCTTCACCCCTTCCAGCCTTCACTCCTCTAACACTGGATCTGTCTTCACCCCTTCCAGCCTCCACTCCTCTAACACTGGATTTGTCTTCACCCCTTCCAGCCTCCACTCCTCTAACACTGGATCTGTCTTCACCCCTTCCAGCCTCCACTCCTCTAACACTTGATCTGTCTTCACCCCTTCCAGCCTCCACTCCTCCAACACTGGATCTGTCTTTACCCCTTCCAGCCTCCACTCCTCCAACACTGGATCTGTCTTCACACCTTCCAGCCTCCACTCCTCTAACACTGGATCTGACTTCACCCCTTCCAGCCTCCACTCCTCTAACACTGGATCTGTCTTCACCCCTTCCAGCCTCCTCTCCTCTAACACTGGATCTGTCTTCACCCCTTCCAGCCTTCACTCCTCTAACACTGGATCTGTCTTCACCCCTTCCAGCCTTCGCTCCTCTAACACTGGATCTGTCTTCACCCCTTCCAGCCTTCGCTCCTCCAACACTGGATCTGTCTTCACCCCTTCCAGCCTCCACTCCTCCAACACTGGATCTGTCTTCACCCCTTCCAGCCTCCACTCCTCTAACGCTGGATCTGTCTTCACCCCTTCCAACCTCCACTCCTCCAACACTGGATCTGTCTTCACCCCTTCCAGCCTTCGCTCCTCTAACACTGGATCTGTCTTCACCCCTTCCAGCCTCCACTCCTCTAACACTGGATCTGTCTCCACCCATTCCAGCCTCCACTCCTCCAACACTGGATCTGTCTTCACCCCTTCCAGCCTTCTCTCCTCTAATACTGGATCTGTCTTCACCTCTTCCAGCCTCCATTCCTCTAACACTGGATCTGTCTTCACCCCTTCCAGCCTCCTCTCCTCTAACACTGGATCTGTCTTCACCCCTTCCAGCCTTCGCTCCTCCAAGACTGGATCTGTCTTCACCTCTTCCAGCCTCGACTCCTCTAACACTGGATCTGTCTTCACCCCTTCCAGCCTCCACTCCTCCAACACTGGATCTGTCTTCACCCATTCCAGCCTTCGCTCTTCTAACACTGGATCTGTCTTCACCCCTTCCAGCCTTCGCTCCTCCAACACTGGATCTGTCTTCACCCCTTCCAGCCTCCACTCCTCTAACACTGGATCTGTCTTCACACCTTCCAGCCTCCACTCCTCTAACACTGGATTTGTCTTCACCCCTTCCAGCCTCCACTCCTCCAACACTGGATCTGTCTTTACCCCTTCCAGCCTCCACTCCTCCAACACTGGATCTGTCTTCACCCCTTCCAGCCTTCGCTCCTCTAACACTGGATCTGTCTTCACCCCTTCCAGCCTTCGCTCCTCTAACACTGGATCTGTCTTCACCCCTTCCAGCCTTCGCTCCTCGAACACTGGATCTGTCTTCACCCCTTCTAGCCACCACTCCTCTAACACTGGACCTGTCTTCACCCCTTCCAGCCTCCACTCCTCTAACACTGGATCTGCCTTCACCCCTTAAAGCCTCCACTCCTCTAACACTGGATCTGTCTTCACCCCTTCCAGCCTTCGCTCCTCCAACACTGGATCTGTCTTCACCCCTTCCAGCCTCCACTCCTCTAACACTGGACCTGTCTTCACCCCTTCCAGCCTCCACTCCTCTAACACTGGATCTGTCTTCACCCCTTAAAGCCTCCACTCCTCTAACACTGGATCTGTCTTCACCCCTTCCAGCCTCCACTCCTCCAACACTGGATCTGTCTTCACCCCTTCCAGCCTTCGCTTCTCTAACACTGGATCTGTCTTCACCACTTCCAGCCTTCGCTCCTCTAACACTGGATCTGTCTTCACCCCTTCCAGCCTCCACTCCTCTAACACTGGATCTGTCTTCACCCCTTCCAGTCTTCGCTCCTCCAACACTGGATCTGTCTTCACCCCTTCCAGCCTCCACTCCTCTAACACTGGATGTGTCTTCACCCCTTCCAGTCTTCGCTCCTCCAACACTGGATCTGTCTTCACCCCTTCCAGCCTCCACTCCTCTAACACTGGATCTGTCTTCACCCCTTCCAGCCACTACTCCTCTAACACTGGATTTGTCTTCACCACTTCCAGCCTCCACTCCTCTAACACTGGATCTGTCTTCATCCCTTCCAGCCTCCACTCCTCTAACACTGGATCTGTCTTCACCCCTTCCAGCCTCCACTCCTCTAACACTGGATCTGTCTTCACCCCTTCCTGCCTCCACTCCTCTAATACTGGATTTGTCCTCACCCCTTCCAGCCTCCACTCCTCCAACACTGGATCTGTCTTCACTCGTTCCAGCCTTCGCTCCTCTAACACTGGATCTGTCTTCACCCCATTCAGCCTCATCTCCTCTAACACTGGATCTGTCTTCACCCCTTCCAGCCTTCGCTCCTCTAACACTGGATCTGTCTTCACCCCTTCCAGCCTCCTCTCCTCTAACACTGGATCTGTCTTCACCCCTTCCAGCCTTCACTCCTCTAACACTGGATCTGTCTTCACCCCTTCCAGCCTTCGCTCCTCTAACACTGGATCTGTCTTCAGCTCTTCCAGCCTCCACTTCTCTAACACTGGATCTGCCTTCACACCTTCCAGCCTCCACTCCTCTAACACTGGATCTGACTTCACCCCTTCCAGCCTCCACTCCTCTAACACTGGATCTGTCTTCACCCCCTCCAGCCTCCACTCCTCTAACACTGGATCTGTCTTCACCCCTTCCAGCCTCCACTCCTCTAACACTGGATCTGTCATCACCCCTTCCTGCCTCCACTCCTGTAACACTGGATTTGTCATCACCCCTTCCAGCCTCCACTCCTCCAACACTGGATCTGTCTTCACTCATTCCAGCCTTCACTCCTCTAACACTGGATCTGTCTTCACCCCTTCCAGCCTCCACTCCTCTAACACTGGATCTGTCTTCACCCCTTCCAGCCTCCACTCCTCTAACACTGGATCTGTCTTCACCCCCTCCAGCCTCCACTCCTCTAACACTGGATCTGTCTTCACCCCTTCCAGCCTCCACTCCTCTAACACTGGATCTGTCTTCACCCCTTCCTGCCTCCACTCCTGTAACACTGGATTTGTCATCACCCCTTCCAGCCTCCACTCCTCCAACACTGGATCTGTCTTCACTCATTCCAGCCTTCACTCCTCTAACACTGGATCTGTCTTCACCCCTTCCAGCCTCCACTCCTCTAACACTGGATCTGTCTTCACCCCATCCAGCCTCCACTCCTCTAAAACTGGATCTGTCTTCACCCCTTCCAGCCTTCGCTCCTCTAACACTGGATCTGTCTTCACCTCTTCCAGCCTCCACTCCTCTAACACTGGATCTGTCTTCACCCCTTCCAGCCTTCGCTCCTCCAACACTGGATCTGTCTTCACCCCTTCCAGCCTCCACTCCTCTAACACTGGATCTGTCTTCACCCCTTTCAGCCACCACTCCTCTAACACTGGATTTGTCTTCACCCCTTCCAGCCTTCACTCCTCTAACACTGGATCTGTCTTCACCCCTTCCAGCCTCCACTCCTCTAACACTGGATTTGTCTTCACCCCTTCCAGCCTCCACTCCTCCAACACTGGATCTGTCTTTACCCCTTCCAGCCTCCACTCCTCCAACACTGGATCTGTCTTCACCCCTTCCAGCCTTCGCTCCTCTAACACTGGATCTGTCTTCACCCCTTCCAGCCTTCGCTCCTCTAATAATGGATCTGTCTTCACCTCTTCCAGCCTCCATTCCTCTAACACTGGATCTGTCTTCACCCCTTCCAGCCTTCGCTCCTCGAACACTGGAGCTGTCTTCACCCCTTCTAGCCACCACTCCTCCAACACTGGATCTGTCTTCACCCCTGTGGTAAACCACGTTCACTATCGTTAGCACTGTTCACCACTGTTCGTTATAACTGTTATTTAGTCAATAAAAACCTTTAGTCACCTTCGTAACTCTTCGCCTTTTATTGGAGGAATTGATAGGTATATCAATTTTATTGACTAAATTTAATGATGTCCGACAACGAGTCACAACCGGCGGAGGAGCCACCAGCGCAGCTCCCAGGAGCACAGCCACACCAGCCAGCTTGGCTGCGAGCCCTCAGACCGCCGTACCTGGACCTGAACCCACGAGCAGCAAACTCAGCCGCAGACTTTAAACACTGGCTGGTCTGCTTCGAATCATACCTGAGAGAATCCAGCGTCCCTCAGGCATCCAAACTAAGTGTCCTGCAGGCACAACTGAGCCCGAGAGTATACACTCTCATCGAGGACATGACTACCTACGAGACCGCCATCAACCTGCTGAAACAGAAGTACCGGACCCCGGTAAACTACATGTACGCTAGGCACCTCCTAAGATCACGGCCGCAACAGCCAGGAGAATCAGTAGCCGAATTCTCACAGGCGCTATATGCACTCGCCAGGAACTGTGACTTTAAATCGGTGTCGGCAGCCGAAAATACTGAAGATAATATCCGCGACGCATTCCTGAAAGGCCTACGGTCCGAGTACTCACGGCAAAGACTGCTGGAAGCTAAAGACCTCAGCATGGAAAAAGCTGAAGCCCTCGCTATCTCCCTGGAAGTGGCCCACCAAGATCAGGAAGCATTCACCAGGTACTGCTCGCGACCCTGGGACTCGGGCCCGACCCCTACCACAGCACCCTTCCCAGCGCCGCCCCCGGGACCTACCTCTGCGTCGGCGTCCCGGACCCGACCGGCCCTGCCACCCCCGGCACCGGCCCCGACATCGGGCATCCGCGATCGGGCCGCCGGCTGTTTTTTTTGTGGCCAGGAGAAGCACCCGAGGTCGCGCTGCCCAGCCAAGAACTCCATATGTAGAACCTGCCTGAAGAAAGGCCACTTCTCCAAGGCCTGCAGGAGCGGATCCTCAGAGGCCAGCAGTGCCGCATGCGAACTATGGGGGCGGCCATCTTCGTTTAGGGCAACTGAGGCCAGCATCCCCACACATGAGTCATGGGGGCGGCCATCTTTGTTTAGGGCAACTGAGGCCAGCATCCCCACACATGAGTCATGGGGGCGGCCATCTTTGATTAAGGCAACCGACCCCAATAGTGCCTCATGGGGCCCTACCTCGTGGGAGACGCCATTTTACTCACCACGCCCGACCGCCTCGCCCGCAGATGACAACGACTCGCTCAGCTACACACTAGCTTCCGTCACCCTGGACCAAGCCCGCCCGCACCATCTGTCCAAGTCAATGATGGACATCAAAGTGAACGGCCACGCCACGACCTGCCTGTTCGACAGCGGAAGCACGGAGAGCTTCATCCACCCAGACACGGTGAGCCACTACTCCCTCTCTGTCCTACCAACGCGCAGCCGAATCTCGATGGCATCGAGGTCCCACGCCACGGACATCAGCGGCTACTGTGTCGTGACCCTGTCGGTTAAGGGCACGGAGTATAAAAACTTTAAACTCCTCGTCCTCCCCCATCTCTGCGCTGCCGTCCTACTAGGGCTGGACTTCCAATCCCACCTCCAAAGCGTAACCCTAGCATACGGTGGACCCCTCCCCCCACTCACAGTCAACAACCAGCAAACGTTAAACCGCCCACCGCGTAACACCTGCAGCCTCTCCACCCTCAAGGTCCCGCCACCCTCTCTGTTTGCTAACCTTACCCCTGACTGCAAACCCGTCGCTACCAAAAGCAGGCGGTATAGCGCCGGGGACAGAGCCTTCATTAGCTCTGAGGTGCGGCGCCTCCTGAAAGAGGGCATTATCGAGGGGAGCAGCAGCCCCTGGCGTGCCCAGGTCGTAGTCGTAAAGACCGGCGATAAAAACCGCCTGGTCATCGACTACAGCCAGACCATAAACAGATATACCCAGCTGGACGCATACCCCCTCCCCCGCATATCTGACATGGTCAATCAGATTGCACAGTATAAAGTATTCTCGACCATCGACCTGAAGTCGGCCTACCACCAACTCCCTATCCACCCTGAGGACCGCCAGTATACCGCCTTCGAGGCGAATGGGCGCCTATACCACTTCCTTAGGGTCCCCTTCGGTGTCACTAATGGGGTCTCGGTCTTCCAAAGGGAGATGGACCAGATGGTTGACCAGAACGAACTGCAGGCTACATTCCCCTACCTAGATAACGTCACTATCTGCGGCCGCGACCAGCAGGAACATGACGCGAATCTGGAGAAATTCCTCCGTACGGCCCAACGGCTGAACCTCACCTACAATAAGGAGAAATGCGTGTTTAACACCACGCGCCTTGCCATCCTCGGCTGCGTAGTGGAGAACGGAATCATCGGCCCCGACCCAGAAAGAATGCGCCCCCTCATGGAGCTACCCCTCCCCCACTGCCCTAAAGCACTTAGGAGAACCCTGGGGCTTTTCGCCTACTATGCCCAATGGGTACCCAATTACGCGGACAAAGCCAGACCCCTCCTGAAAGCCACTTCCTTCCCCCTCACGGAGGAGGCGTGCGCGGCCTTCTCCCTCATTAAGGGAGACATAGCCAAGGCCACGATGCACGCAGTGGACGAGTCCATCCCCTTTCAGGTGGAGAGCGACGCCTCCGACTTCGCCTTAGCCGCCACCCTAAACCAGGAGGGGAGGCCAGTGGCCTTCTTCTCAAGGACCCTACAGGGCCCCGAGATCCGACATTCGTCGGTCGAGAAAGAGGCCCAGGCGATCGTGGAGGCAGTACGGCGCTGGAGGCACTACCTGGCAGGCAAACGATTTACCCTCCTCACCGACCAGCGTTCGGTGGCTTTCATGTTTAATAACAAGCTGAAGGGCAAAATCAAGAATGACAAGATTTTGAGATGGAGAATCGAGCTCTCCACCTACGATTATGAGATCTTGTACCGGCCAGGCAAGCTGAACGAATCCCCTGATGCCCTTTCACGAATGACATGCGCCAGCGCGCATATCGATAGGCTTCAGACCCTCCACGACCAGCTCTGCCACCCCGGAGTCACCAGACTCTACCATTTCATTAAGGCCCGCAACCTGACCTACTCCATCGAGGAGGTCAGGACCATGACCAGGAACTGCCAGACCTGTGCGGAGTGCAAACCGCACTTCTATAGGCCGGACCGAGCAAGCCTGATCAAGGCCACCCGCCCCTTCGAGCGCCTGAGCATCGACTTTAAGGGGCCCCTCCCGTCCTCTGACCGTAATGTGTACTTCCTCAACATCGTTGATGAGTACTCCCGTTTCCCCTTTGCCTTCCCCTGCCCCGACATGACCAGTAGCACGGTCATTAAGTGCCTGAATGCCCTCTTCGCCTTGTTCGGGTTCCCGAACTATATACACAGCGACCGGGGCTCCTCCTTCATGAGCGAGGAACTCCGGCAATTCCTCCTAGAGAGAGGTATTGCAGCAAGCAGGACCACCAGCTACAACCCCAGAGGTAACGGTCAGGTGGAAAGAGAGAACGCGACGGTATGGAAGGCCGTCCTCTTAGCCTTAAAGTCTAAGGGCCTCCCAACCTCCCGCTGGCAAGAAGTCCTCCCGACAGCGCTGCACTCCATCCGGTCATTACTTTGCACGGCCACTAACACCACCCCCCATGAACGAATGTTCGTTTTCCCCAGGAAGTCGACTACGGGAACCACTCTACCAACCTGGCTGACCGCCCCGGGGCCGGTCTGGCTGCGGAAACACGTGAGGACCCATAAAACGGACCCCCTGGTCGAGAGGGTGAACCTCCTGCACGCCAACCCCCAGTACGCCTACGTGGCGTACCCAGACGGGCGGGAGGACACTGTCTCCCTACGAGACCTCGCACCCTCAGCCGATCCGGAAACACCGCCACCACCCCCCCCAACCTCAGTCCAGGTAGACGGCATGCCGGAACCCCACGAGCCCTCGCCGACCACGCAAACACCAGCATCAACACCGGATAAGGCACCAGCACCGGATAAGGCAACACCACCGCTGCGGCGATCGGAGAGGCTTACGAAGCCTCCGGACAGACTGACCTACCAGAATTGGTAGTACACTTCACCCCGCCGGACTTAATTCTAAACAAGGGGTGAATGTGGTAAACCACGTTCACTATCGTTAGCACTGTTCACCACTGTTCGTTATAACTGTTATTTAGTCAATAAAAACCTTTAGTCACCTTCGTAACTCTTCGCCTTTTATTGGAGGAATTGATAGGTATATCAACCCCTTCCAGCCTCCACTCCTCTAACACTGGATCTGTCTTCACCCCTTCCAGCCTCCACTCCTCCAACACTGGATCTGTCTTCACCCCTTCCAGCCTTCGCTTCTCTAACACTGGATCTGTCTTCACCACTTCCAGCCTTCGCTCCTCTAACACTGGATCTGTCTTCACTTCTTCCAGCCACTACTCCTCTAACACTGGATCTGTCTTCTCCACTTCCAGCCTTCGCTCCTCTAACACTGGATCTGTCTTCACCCCTTCCAGCCTCCACTCCTCTAACACTGGATCTGTCTTCACCCCTTCCAGTCTTCGCTCCTCCAACACTGGATCTGTCTTCACCCCTTCCAGCCTCCACTCCTCTAACACTGGATGTGTCTTCACCCCTTCCACTCTTCGCTCCTCCCACACTGGATCTGTCTTCACCCCTTCCAGCATCCACTCCTCTAACACTGGATCTGTCTTCACCCCTTCCAGCCACTACTCCTCTAACACTGGATTTGTCTTCACCACTTCCAGCCTCCACTCCTCTAACACTGGATCTGTCTTCATCCCTTCCAGCCTCCACTCCTCTAACACTGGATCTGTCTTCACCCCTTCCAGCCTCCACTCCTCTAACACTGGATCTGTCTTCACCCCTTCCTGCCTCCACTCCTCTAATACTGGATTTGTCCTCACCCCTTCCAGCCTCCACTCCTCCAACACTGGATCTGTCTTCACTCGTTCCAGCCTTCGCTCCTCTAACACTGGATCTGTCTTCACCCCATTCAGCCTCATCTCCTCTAACACTGGATCTGTCTTCACCCCTTCCAGCCTTCGCTCCTCTAACACTGGATCTGTCTTCACCCCTTCCAGCCTTCGCTCCTCCAACACTGGATCTGTCTTCACCCCTTCCAGCCTCCACTCCTCTAACACTGGATCTGTCTTCACCCCTTCCAGCCTTCTCTCCTCTAACACTGGATCTGTCATCACCCCTTGCAGCCTCCTCTCCTCTAACACTGGATCTGTCTTCACCCCTTCCAGCCTTCACTCCTCTAACACTGGATCTGTCTTCACCCCTTCCAGCCTTCGCTCCTCTAACACTGGATCTGTCTTCAGCTCTTCCAGCCTCCACTTCTCTAACACTGGATCTGCCTTCACACCTTCCAGCCTCCACTCCTCTAACACTGGATCTGACTTCACCCTTTCCAGCCTCCACTCCTCTAACACTGGATCTGTCTTCACCCCTTCCAGCCTCCTCTCCTCTAACACTGGATCTGTCTTCACCCCTTCCAGCCTTCACTCCTCTAACACTGGATCTGTCTTCACCCCTTCCAGCCTTCGCTCCTCTAACACTGCATCTGCCTTCACCCCTTCCAGCCTCCTCTCCTCTAACACTGGATCTGTCTTCACCCCTTCCAGCCTTCGCTCCTCTAACACTGTATCTGTCTTCACCCCTTCCAGCCTTCGCTCCTCCAACACTGGATCTGTCTTCACCCCTTCCAGCCTCCACTCCTCCAACACTGGATCTGTCTTCACCCCTTCCAGCCTCCACTCCTCTAACGCTGGATCTGTCTTCACCCCTTCCAACCTCCACTCCTCCAACACTGGATCTGTCTTCACCCCTTCCAGCCTTCGCTCCTCTAACACTGGATCTGTCTTCACCCCTTCCAGCCTCCACTCCTCTAACACTGCATCTGTCTCCACCCATTCCAGCCTCCACTCCTCCAACACTGGATCTGTCTTCACTCGTTCCAGCCTTCGCTCCTCTAACACTGGATCTGACTTCACCCCTTCCAGCCTCCACTCCTCTAACACTGGATCTGTCTTCACCCCCTCCAGCCTCCACTCCTCTAACACTGGATCTGTCTTCACCCCTTCCAGCCTCCACTCCTCTAACACTGGATCTGTCTTCACCCCTTCCTGCCTCCACTCCTGTAACACTGGATTTGTCATCACCCCTTCCAGCCTCCACTCCTCCAACACTGGATCTGTCTTCACTCATTCCAGCCTTCACTCCTCCAACACTGGATCTGTCTTCACCCCTTCCAGCCTCCACACCTCTAACACTGGATCTGTCTTCACCCCTTCCAGCCTCCACTCCTCTAACACTGGATCTGTCTTCACCCCATCCAGCCACCACTCCTCCAACACTGGATCTGTCTTCACCCCTTCCAGCCTTCGCTCCTCTAACACTGGATCTGTCTTCACCCCTTCCAGCCTCCACTCCTCCAACACTGGATCTGTCTTCACCCCTTCCAGCCTTCGCTCCTCTAACACTGGATCTGTCTTCACCCCTTCCAGCCTCCTCTCCTCTAACACTGGATCTGTCTTCACCCCTTCCAGCCTCCACTCCTCCAACACTGGATCAGTCTTCACCCCTTCCAGCCTTCGCTCCTCTAACAATGGATCTGTCTTCATCCCTTCCAGCCTCCACTCCTCTAACACTGGATCTGTCTTCACCCCTTCCAGCCTCCACTCCTCTAACAATGGGTCTGTCTTCATCCCTTCCAGCCTCCACTCCTCTAACACTGGATCTGTCTTCACCCCTTCCAGCCTCCACTCCTCCAACACTGGATCTGTCTTCACCCCTTCCAGCCTTCGCTCCTCTAACACTGGATCTGTCTTCACCCCTTCCAGCCTCCTCTCCTCTAACACTTGATCTGTCTTCACCACTTCCAGCCTTCGCTCCTCTAACACTGGACCTGTCTTCACCTCTTCCAGCCTCCACTCCTCTAACACTGGATCTGTCTTCATCCCTTCCAGCCTCCACTCCTCCAACACTGGATCTGTCTTCACCACTTCCAGCCTTCGCTCCTCTAACACTGGATCTGTCTTCACCCCTTCCAGCCTTCGCTCCTCCAACACTGGATCTGTCTTCACCCCTTCCAGCCTCTACTCCTCTAACACTGGATCTGTCTTCACCGCTTTCAGCCACCACTCCTCTAACACTGGATTTGTCTTCACCCCTTCCAGCCTTCACTCCTCCAACACTGGATCTGTCTTCACCCCTTCCAGCCTCCACTCCTCTAACACTGGATCTGTCTTCACCCCTTCAGCCTCCACTCCTCTAACACTGGATCAGTCTTCACCCCTTCCAGCCTCCACTCCTCTAACACTGAATTGTCTTCACCCCTTCCAGCCACCACTCCTCCAACACTGGATCTGTCTTCACCCCTTCCAGCCTTCGCTCCTCTAACACTGGATCTGTCTTCACCTCTTCCAGCCTCCATTCCTCTAACACTGGATCTGTCTTCACCCCTTCCAGCCTCCTCTCCTCTAACACTGAATCTGTCTTCACCCCTTCCAGCCTTCGCTCCTGTAACACTGGATCTGTCTTCACCCCTTCCAGCCTCCTCTCCTCTAACACTGGATCTGTCTTCACCCCTTCCAGCCTTCGCTCCTCTAACACTGGATCTGTCTTCACCCCTTCCAGTCTTCGCTCCTCCAACACTGGATCTGTCTTCACCCCTTCCAGCCTCCACTCCTCCAACACTTGATCTGTCTTCACCCGTTCCAGCCTCCACTCCTCCAACACTGGATCTGTCTTTACCACTTCCACCCTCCACTCCTCCAACACTGGATCTGTCTTCACCCCTTCCAGCCTTCGCTCCTCTAACACTGGGTCTGTCTTCACCCCTTCCAGCCTTCGCTCCTCTAATACTGGATCTGTCTTCACCTCTTCCAGCCTCCATTCCTCTAACACTGGACCTGTCTTCACCCCTTCCAGCCTGCACTCCTCTAACACTGGACCTGTCTTCACCCCTTCCAGCCTCCACTCCTCTAACACTGGACCTGTCTTCACCCCTTCCAGCCTGCACTCCTCTAACACTGGATCTGTCTTCACCCCTTCCAGCCTCCACTCCTCTAACACTGGATCTGTCTTCACCCCTTCCAGCCTCCACTCCTCTAACACTGGATCTGTCTTCACCCCTTCCAGCCACCACTCCTCCAACACTGGATCTGTCTTCACCCCTTCCAGCCTCCACTCCTCTAACACTGGATCTGTCTTCACCCCTTCCAGCCTGCTCTCCTCTAACACTGGATCTGTCTTCACCCCTTCCAGCCTCCACTCCTCTAACACTGGATCTGTCTTCACCCCTTCCAGCCTCCACTCCTCCAACACTGGATCTGTCTTCACCCCTTCCAGCCTTCGCTCCTCTAACACTGGATCTGTCTTCACCCCTTCCAGCCTCCCCTCCTCTAACACTGGTTCTATCTTCACCCCTTCCAGCCTCCACTCCTCCAACACTGGATCTGTGTTCACTCCTTCCAGCCTCCACTCCTCTAACACTGGATCTGTCTTCACCCCTTCCAGCCTCCACTTCTCTAACACTGGATCTGTCTTCACCCCTTCCAGTCTTTGCTCCTCCAACACTGGATCTGTCTTCACCCCTTCCAGCCTCCACTCCTCTAACACTGGATGTGTCTTCACCCCTTCCACTCTTTGCTCCTCCAACACTGGATCTGTCTTCACCACTTCCAGCCTCCACTCCTCTAACACTGGATCTGTCTTCACCCCTTCCAGCCACTACTCCTCTAACACTGGATTTGTCTTCACCCCTTCCAGCCTCCACTCCTCTAACACTGGATCTGTCTTCACCTCTTCCAGCCTCCATTCCTCTAACACTGGACCTGTCTTCACCCCTTCCAGCCTGCACTCCTCTAACACTGGACCTGTCTTCACCCCTTCCAGCCTCCACTCCTCTAACACTGGACCTGTCTTCACCCCTTCCAGCCTCCACTCCTCTAACACTGGATCTGTCTTCACCCCTTCCAGCCTCCACTCCTCTAACACTGGATCTGTCTTCACCCCTTCCAGCCACCACTCCTCCAACACTGGATCTGTCTTCACCCCTTCCAGCCTCCACTCCTCTAACACTGGATCTGTCTTCACCCCTTCCAGCCTGCTCTCCTCTAACACTGGATCTGTCTTCACCCCTTCCAGCCTCCACTCCTCTAACACTGGATCTGTCTTCACCCCTTCCAGCCTCCACTCCTCCAACACTGGATCTGTCTTCACCCCTTCCAGCCTTCGCTCCTCTAACACTGGATCTGTCTTCACCCCTTCCAGCCTCCCCTCCTCTAACACTGGTTCTATCTTCACCCCTTCCAGCCTCCACTCCTCCAACACTGGATCTGTGTTCACTCCTTCCAGCCTCCTCTCCTCTAACACTGGATCTGTCTTCACCCCTTCCAGCCTCCACTTCTCTAACACTGGATCTGTCTTCACCCCTTCCAGTCTTTGCTCCTCCAACACTGGATCTGTCTTCACCCCTTCCAGCCTCCACTCCTCTAACACTGGATGTGTCTTCACCCCTTCCACTCTTTGCTCCTCCAACACTGGATCTGTCTTCACCACTTCCAGCCTCCACTCCTCTAACACTGGATCTGTCTTCACCCCTTCCAGCCACTACTCCTCTAACACTGGATTTGTCTTCACCCCTTCCAGCCTCCACTCCTCTAACACTGGATCTGTCTTCACCCCTTCCAGCCTCCACTCCTCTAACACTGGATCTGTCTTCACCCCTTCCAGCCTCCACTCCTCTAACACTGGATCTGTCTTCACCCCTTCCAGCCTCCACTCCTCTAACACTGGATCTGTCTTCACCCCTTCCTGCCTCCACTCCTCTAACACTGGATCTGTCTTCACTTCTTCCAGCCTCCATTCCTCTAACACTGGATCAGTCTTCACCCCTTCCAGCCTCCTCTCCTCTAACACTGGATCTGTCTTCACCCCTTCCAGCCTCCACTCCTCCAACACTGGATCTGTCTTCACTCCTTCCGGCCTCCATTCCTCTAACACTGGATCTGTCTTCACCCCTTCCAGCCTCCACTCCTCTAACACTGGATCTGTCTTCACCCCTTCCAGCCTCCACTCCTCCAACACTGCATCTGCCTTCACCCCTTCCAGCCTCCTCTCCTCTAACACTGGATCTGTCTTCACCCCTTCCAGCCTTCGCTCCTCTAACACTGGATCTGTCTTCACTCCTTCCGGCCTCCATTCCTCTAACACTGGATCTGTCTTCACCCCTTCCAGCCTCCACTCCTCTAACACTGGATCTGTCTTCACCCCTTCCAGCCTCCACTCCTCTAACACTGGATCTGTCTTCACCCCTTCCAGCCTCCACTCCTCTAACACTGGATCTGTCTTCACCCCTTCCAGCCTTCGCTCCTCTAACACTGCATCTGCCTTCACCCCTTCCAGCCTCCTCTCCTCTAACACTGGATCTGTCTTCACCCCTTCCAGCCTTCGCTCCTCTAACACTGGAACTGTCTTCACCCCTTCCAGCCTTCGCTCCTCCAACACTGGATCTGTCTTCACCCCTTCCAGCCTCCACTCCTCCAACACTGGATCTGTCTTCACCCCTTCCAGCCTTCGCTCCTCCAACACTGGATCTGTCTTCACCCCTTCCAGCCTTCGCTCCTCTAACGCTGGATCTGTCTTCACCCCTTCCAGCCTCCACTCCTCCAACACTGGATCTCTCTTCACCCCTTCCAGCCTTCGCTCCTCTAACACTGGATCTGTCTTCACCCCTTCCAGCCTCCACTCCTCTAACACTGGATCTGTCTCCACCCATTCCAGCCTCCACTCCTCCAACACTGGATCTGTCTTCACCCCTTCCAGCCTTCTCTCCTCTAATACTGGATCTGTCTTCACCTCTTCCAGCCTCCATTCCTCTAACACTGGATCTGTCTTCACCCCTTCCAGCATCCTCTCCTCTAACACTGGATCTGTCTTCACCCCTTCCAGCCTCCACTCCTCTAACACTGGATCTGTCTTCACCCCTTCCAGCCTTCGCTCCTCTAACATTGGATCTGTCTTCACCCCTTCCAGCCTCCACTCCTCTAACACTGGATCTGTCTTCACCCCTTCCAGCCTTCGCTCCTCTAACACTGGATCTGTCTTCACCCCTTCCAGCCTCCACTCCTCTAACACTGGATCTGTCTTCACCCCTTCCAGCCTTCGCTCCTCTAACATTGGATCTGTCTTCACCCCTTCCAGCCTCCACTCCTCTAACACTGGATTTGTCTCCACCCCTTCCAGCCTTCTCTCCTCTAATACTGGATCTGTCTTCACCTCTTCCAGCCTCCATTCCTCTAACACTGGATCTGTCTTCACCCCTTCCAGCCTCCTCTCCTCTAACACTGGATCTGTCTTCACCCCTTCCAGCCTCCACTCCTCTAACACTGGATCTGTCTTCACCCCTTCCAGCCTTCGCTCCTCTAACACTGGATCTGTCTTCACCCCTTCCAGCCTTCGCTCCTCTAACATTGGATCTGTCTTCACCCCTTCCAGCCTCCACTCCTCTAACACTGGATCTGTCTTAACCCCTTCCAGCCTCCACTCCTCCAACAATGGATCTGTCTTCACCCATTCCAGCCTTCGCTCTTCTAACACTGGATCTGTCTTCACCCCTTCCAGCCTTCGCTCCTCCAACACTGGATCTGTCTTCACCCCTTCCAGCCTCCACTCCTCTAACACTGGATCTGTCTTCACCCCTTTCAGCCACCACTCCTCTAACACTGGATTTGTCTTCACCCCTTCCAGCCTTCACTCCTCTAACACTGGATCTGTCTTCACCCCTTCCAGCCTCCACTCCTCTAACACTGGATCTGTCTTCACCCCTTCCAGCTTCCACTCCTCTAACACTTGATCTGTCTTCACCCCTTCCAGCCTCCACTCCTCCAAGACTGGATCTGTCTTTACCCCTTCCAGCCTCCACTCCTCCAACACTGGATCTGTCTTCACCCCTTCCAGCCTTCGCTCCTCGAACACTGGATTTGTCTTCACCCCTTCTAGCCACCACTCCTCCAACACTGGATCTGTCTTCACCCCTTCCAGCCTTCGCTCCTCCAACACTGGATCTGTCTTCACCCCTTCCAGCCTCCACTCCTCTAACACTGGACCTGTCTTCACCCCTTCCAGCCTCCACTCCTCTTACACTGGATCTGTCTTCAGCCCTTAAAGCCTCCACGCCTCTAACACTGGATCTGTCTTCACCCCTTCCAGCCTCCACTCCTCCGACACTGGATCTGTCTTCACCCCTTCCAGCCTTCGCTTCTCTAACACTGGATCTGTCTTCACCACTTCCAGCCTTCGCTCCTCTAACACTGGATCTGTCTTCACCCCTTCCAGCCTCCACTCCTCTAACACTGGATCTGTCTTCACCCCTTCCAGTCTTCGCTCCTCCAACACTGGATCTGTCTTCACCCCTTCCAGCCTCCACTCCTCTAACACTGGATGTGTCTTCACCCCTTCCAGTCTTCGCTCCTCCAACACTGGATCTGTCTTCACCCCTTCCAGCCTCCACTCCTCTAACACTGGATCTGTCTTCACCCCTTCCAGCCACTTCTCCTCTAACACTGGATTTGTCATCACCCCTTCCAGCCTCCACTCCTCTAACACTGGATCTGTCTTCATCCCTTTCAGCCTCCACTCCTCTAACACTGGATCTGTCTTCACCCCTTCCAGCCTCCACTCCTCTAACACTGGATCTGTCTTCGCACCTTCCTGCCTCCACTCCTCTAACACTGGATTTGTCCTCACCCCTTCCAGCCTCCACTCCTCCAACACTGGATCTGTCTTCACTCGTTCCAGCCTTCGCTCCTCTAACACTGGATCTGTCTTCACCCCTTCCAGCCTCCACTCCTCTAACACTGGATCTGTCTTCACTCCTTCCAGCCTCCACTCCTCCAACACTGGATCTGTCTTCACCCCTTCCAGCCTCGGCTCCTCTAACACTGGATCTGTCTTCACCCCATTCAGCCTCATCTCCTCTAACACTGGATCTGTCTTCACCCCTTCCAGCCTTCGCTCCTCTAACACTGGATCTGTCTTCACCCCTTCCAGCCTCCTCTCCTCTAACACTGGATCTGTCTTCACCCCTTCCAGCCTTCGCTCCTCTAACACTGGATCTGTCTTCACCCCTTCCAGCCTTCGCTCCTCTAACACTGGATCTGTCTTCAGCTCTTCCAGCCTCCACTCCTCTAACACTGGATCTGCCTTCACCCCTTCCAGCCTCCACTCCTCTAACACTGGATCTGACTTCACCCCTTCCAGCCTCCACTCCT
This sequence comes from Somniosus microcephalus, assembly GCF_052327205.1. Classification (NCBI taxonomy): domain Eukaryota; kingdom Metazoa; phylum Chordata; class Chondrichthyes; order Squaliformes; family Somniosidae; genus Somniosus; species Somniosus microcephalus. Next base: position 24,430,335 of record NC_140987.1, on the reverse strand, counting down.
CTAACACTGCATCTGTCTTCACCCCCTCCAGCCTCCACTCCTCTGACACTGGATCTGTCTTCACCCCTTCCAGCCTCCACTCCTCTAACACTGGATCTGTCTTCACCCCTTCCTGCCTCCACTCCTGTAACACTGGATTTGTCATCACCCCTTCCAGCCTCCACTCCTCCAACACTGGATCTGTCTTCACTCATTCCAGCCTTCACTCCTCTAACACTGGATCTGTCTTCACCCCTTCCAGCCTCCACTCCTCTAACACTGGATCTGTCTTCACCCCTTCCAGCCTCCACTCCTCTAACACTGGATCTGTCTTCACCCCATCCAGCCACCACTCCTCTAACAATGGGTCTGTCTTCATCCCTTCCAGCCTCCACTCCTCTAACACTGGATCTGTCTTCACCCCTTCCAGCCTCCACTCCTCCAACACTGGATCTGTCTTCACCCCTTCCAGCCTTCGCTCCTCTAACACTGGATCTGTCTTCACCCCTTCCAGCCTTCGCTCCTCTGACACTGGACCTGTCTTCACCTCTTCCAGCCTCCACTCCTCTAACACTGGATCTGTCTTCACCCCTTCCAGCCTCCACTCCTCCAACACTGGATCTGTCTTCACCCCTTCCAGCCTTCGCTCCTCTAACACTGGATCTGTCTTCACCCCTTCCAGCCTTCGCTCCTCCAACACTGGATCTGTCTTCACCCCTTCCAGCCTCCACTCCTCTAACACTGGATCTGTCTTCACCCCTTTCAGCCACCACTCCTCTAACACTGGATTTGTCTTCACCCCTTCCAGCCTTCACTCCTCTAACACTGGATCTGTCTTCACCCCTTCCAGCCTCCACTCCTCTAACACTGGATCTGTCTTCACCCCTTCCAGCCTCCACTCCTCTAACACTGAATTGTCTTCACCCCTTCCAGCCACCACTCCTCCAACACTGGATCTGTCTTCACCCCTTCCAGCCTTCGCTCCTCTAACACTGGATCTGTCTTCACCTCTTCCAGCCTCCACTCCTCTAACACTGGATCTGTCTTCACCCCTTCCAGCCACCACTCCTCCAACACTGGATCTGTCTTCACCCCTTCCAGCCTTCGCTCCTCTAACACTGGATCTGTCTTCACCTCTTCCAGCCTCCATTCCTCTAACACTGGATCTGTCTTCACCCCTTCCAGCCTCCTCTCCTCTAACACTGGATCTGTCTTCACCCCTTCCAGCCTTCGCTCCTCTAACACTGGATCTGTCTTCACCCCTTCCAGTCTTCGCTCCTCCAACACTGGATCTGTCTTCACCCCTTCCAGCCTCCACTCCTCCAACACTTGATCTGTCTTCACCCGTTCCAGCCTCCACTCCTCCAACACTGGATCTGTCTTTACCACTTCCACCCTCCACTCCTCCAACACTGGATCTGTCTTCACCCCTTCCAGCCTTCGCTCCTCTAACACTGGATCTGTCTTCACCCCTTCCAGCCTTCGCTCCTCTAACACTGGATCTGTCTTCACCCCTTCCAGCCTCCTCTCCTCTAACACTGGATCTGTCTTCACCCCTTCCAGCCTTCGCTCCTCTAACACTGGATCTGTCTTCACCCCTTCTAGCCACCACTCCTCCAACACTGGATCTGTCTTCACCCCTTCCAGCCACTACTCCTCTAACACTGGACCTGTCTTCACCCCTTCCAGCCTGCACTCCTCTAACACTGGATCTGTCTTCACCCCTTCCAGCCTCCTCTCCTCTAACACTGGATCTGTCTTCACCCCTTCCAGCCACTACTCCTCTAACACTGGACCTGTCTTCACCCCTTCCAGCCTCCACTCCTCTAACACTGGTTCTGTCTTCACCCCTTCCAGCCTCCACTCCTCCAACACTGGATCTGTCTTCACCCCTTCCAGCCTTCGCTCCTCTAACACTGGATCTGTCTTCACCCCTTCCAGCCTCCTCTCCTCTAACACTGGTTCTATCTTCACCCCTTCCAGCCTCCACTCCTCCAACACTGGATCTGTGTTCACTCCTTCCAGCCTCCACTCCTCTAACACTGGATCTGTCTTCACCCCTTCCAGCCTCCACTTCTCTAACACTGGATCTGTCTTCACCCCTTCCAGTCTTTGCTCCTCCAACACTGGATCTGTCTTCACCCCTTCCAGCCTCCACTCCTCTAACACTGGATGTGTCTTCAACCCTTCCACTCTTTGCTCCTCCAACACTGGATCTGTCTTCACCCCTTCCAGCCTCCACTCCTCTAACACTGGATCTGTCTTCACCCCTTCCAGCCACTACTCCTCTAACACTGGATTTGTCTTCACCCCTTCCAGCCTCCACTCCTCTAACACTGGATCTGTCTTCATCCATTCCAGCCTCCACTCCTCTAACACTGGATCTGTCTTCACCCCTTCCAGCCTCCACTCCTCTAACACTGGATCTGTCTTCTCCCCTTCCAGCCTCCACTCCTCTAACACTGGATCTGTCTTCACCCCTTCCTGCCTCCACTCCTCTAACACTGGATTTGTCTTCACCCCTTCCAGCCACCACTCCTCCAACACTGGATCTGTCTCCACCCCTTCCAGCCTTCTCTCCTCTAACACTGGATCTGTCTTCACCTCTTCCAGCCTCCATTCCTCTAACACTGGATCAGTCTTCACCCCTTCCAGCCTCCTCTCCTCTAACACTGGATCTGTCTTCACCCCTTCCAGCCTCCACTCCTCCAACACTGGATCTGTCTTCACTCCTTCCGGCCTCCATTCCTCTAACACTGGATCTGTCTTCACCCCTTCCAGCCTCCACTCCTCTAACACTGGATCTGTCTTCACACCTTCCAGCCTTCGCTCCTCTAACACTGCATCTGCCTTCACCCCTTCCAGCCTCCTCTCCTCTAACACTGGATCTGTCTTCACCCCTTCCAGCCTTCGCTCCTCTAACACTGATTCTGTCTTCACCCCTTCCAGCCTTCGCTCCTCCAACACTGGATCTGTCTTCACCGCTTCCAGCCTCCACTCCTCCAACACTGGATCTGTCTTCACCCCTTCCAGCCTCCACTCCTCTAACGCTGGATCTGTCTTCACCCCTTCCAGCCTCCACTCCTCCAACACTGGATCTGTCTTCACCCCTTCCAGCCTTCGCTCCTCTAACACTGGATCTCTCTTCACCCCTTCCAGCCTCCACTCCTCTAACACTGGATCTGTCTCCACCCATTCCAGCCTCCACTCCTCCAACACTGGACCTGTCTTCACCCCTTCCAGCCTTCTCTCCTCTAATACTGGATCTGTCTTCACCTCTTCCAGCCTCCTCTCCTCTAACACTGGATCTGTCTTCACCCCTTCCAGCCTTCGCTCCTCTAACACTGGATCTGTCTTCACCTCTTCCAGCCTCCTCTCCTCTAACACTGGATCTGTCTTCACCCCTTCCAGCCTTCGCTCCTCTAACACTGGATCTGTCTTCACCCCTTCCAGCCTCCACTCCTCTAACACTGGATCTGTCTTCACCCCTTCCAGCCTTCGCTCCTCTAACACTGGATCTGTCTTCACCCCTTCCAGCCTTCGCTCCTCTAACACTGGATCTGTCTTCACCCCTTCCAGCCTCCACTCCTCCAACACTGGATGTGTCTTCACCCCTTCCAGCCTCCACTCCTCTCACACTGGATCTATCTTCACCCCTTCTAGCCACCACTCCTCTAACACTGTATCTGTCTTCACCCCTTCCAGCCTTCGCTCCTCCAACACTGGATCTGTCTTCACCCCTTCCAGCCTCCACTCCTCCAACACTGGATGTGTCTTCACCCCTTCCAGCCTCCTCTCCTCTAACACTGGATCTGTCTTCACCCCTTCCAGCCTTCGCTCCTCTAATACTGGATCTGTCTTCACCTCTTCCAGCCTCCATTCCTCTAACACTGGATCTGCCTTCACCCCTTCCAGCCTCCTCTCCTCTAACACTGGATCTGTCTTCACCCCTTCCAGCCTTCGCTCTTCCAACACTGGATCTGTCTTCACCCCTTCCAGCCTCCACTCCTCTAACACTGGATCTGTCTTCATCCCTTCCAGCCTTCGCTCCTCTAACACTGGATCTGTCTTCACCTCTTCCAGCCTCCTCTCCTCTAACACTGGATCTGTCTTCACCCCTTCCAGCCTTCGCTCTTCCAACACTGGATCTGTCTTCACCCCTTCCAGCCTCCACTCCTCTAACACTGGATCTGTCTTCATCCCTTCCAGCCTTCGCTCCTCTAACACTGGATCTGTCTTCACCTCTTCCAGCCTCCACTCCTCTAACACTGGATCTGTCTTCACCCCTTCCAGCCTCCACTCCTCTAACACTGGATCTGTCTTCACTCCTTCCAACCTCCACTCCTCCAACACTGGATCTGTCTTCACCCCTTCCAGCCTCCAGTCCTCTAACGCTGGAACTCTCTGCTGTGAGTGCTGGGCCAATTGAAACTTTCAAGCCTGATATCGATGGAGTTTTGTTGGAGAAGGCTATCAAGGGATATGGAGCAAAGACGGGTAATTGGGGCTGAGGTCCAGACCAGCCATGATCTAAATGAGGGGCTGAGTGGACCACTCCTGTGTTCCTATACCTGTCGGCAAACACCCCACACTTTCAAAGAGCCGGCACAGGCTCAATGGGCCGAATGGCCTCCTTCTGTATGACTCTATCTCGGCTTCTCAATATAATTTACAACCTTTTGCAGCCAGTCACAGAGTGATACATTCCACGCTTGCCTGGCTAGCTCTCGTCGGTTTGCAAAACAATCCAAGCCCTGCCTTAGCAACGGGTGATGTTAGCAGATGAATGTTTAACGCAGTCGTATGATCTTCCTCTGCATTTTAATGCAGGCAGTAATCTGCTCATTTCAAAGGGTTAGCGGCTCCGGAGAGGCGTCACAACAATATGCTAATTGTTTGCCCATCAATATCGAAGATTTGTCATTTGGGAGCCAGTAAGTGTTAAAGCTCCTGCTCCTATTTCTCATGTTCTTATGATCTTAAGGATCGTAGCATAATGGTTATGTTAAGGTAACACCATAAGCTGTGTCAGCTGTGGCTCCGTGGGTAGCGCTCTTGCCTGCTGAGTCAGAAGGTTGTGTGTTCACAGTCCCCACTCAGAGACTTGAGCGCAAAAATCGAGGCTGACACTCCCAGTGCAGTGCTGAGGGAGTGCTGCACTGTCGGAGGTGCCGTCTTTCAGATGAGACATTAAACCGAGGCCCCGTCTGCTCGCTCGGGTGGACGTAAAAGATCCCGTGGCCACTATTTCGAAGAAGAGCAGGGGAGTTCTCCCCGGTGTCCTGGCCAATATTTATCCCTCAATCAACATCACGAAAAACAGATTATCTGGTCATTATCACATTGCTGTTTGTGGGAGCTTGCTGTGCGCAAATTGGCTGCTGAGGTTCCTACATTATAACAGTGAGTACGGAGGGGAGTGCCGCACCGTCAGAGGTGCCGTCTTTCAGAGCTGTTCAGTTGTCAAGGTGACGCGAGGTGGGCAAGCAGTGTGCAGCCCTTGCCAAGTCTTTGACACAGCCCAAGAATAAATGAAATAAATTGACCAAAACGAGAGTTTAACTTTCAAGATGGTGGGGGGGGTGGGGGGCAGAGGGGGGTGGGGAAGAAGGAAATTGAAGAAGGAGCATACATTTTCTTGAGAAAACATTAAGCGTTGCCACGGCAGCAGCTGCTCGTAGACTCTCTGCGGAGGTCCGGGAGAAGTCAATCGTCAGCTGAGAAAATGATGGGCAGCCACCTGCTGCGGCCTGTCGAAGCATAATTGCAAAAATCCACATTGCAGAGAGAGTACTTGGACGATGAAATGTGATGTTTTGCCGATGTGGCAGCTTAATGGATAAGCCTGGAATTTATTTTGCAAGGTGAGGTATTTTTTCATCGGGACAGACTTTTCTCGACTCATCAGCCTGATCCCCTCCTTTTTTTTAAAACTCATTAGTCACGGCGATATTGAATTCAGAAGAATCGGACAGGATGCTGGGCACTGAGAGAGGTGGGGGTGGGGGGGGAATGGGGATTGAAACTATAACGGTGTAATGTCCGTAACGACTGCATCTGTGAGTTTGCGTGGAAGAGGATAATGTAATTTCATACACATTAATTACTAACTGCAATTTCAACCCCATTGTCTTTCTGGTGCAGCCATGGCTCTCGGCGTGCTTTTACCAGAGTGGCTTACCAATATCGGCACATTACTGGGGTACGGCAGCCATAGTGGCTACGGTATAACCAAAGAAAATACTGGAAAATCTCAGCAGGCCAGGCAACATCTGTGGAGAGAGAAATAGAGTCAACGTTTCAGGTCGAAACCCTTTGTCAAGACTGAAAAAGCACAGGAAATGAAACAGATTAAAAGGCCAGTTTTGGGGCTGGGAGAGAAATAAAGAGAAGCATAGAAACATAGAAGATAGGAGCAGGAGTCGGCCATTCGGCCCCTCGAGCCTGCTCCGCCATTCAATGCGATCATGGCTGATCATCCAAATTCAGTAATAACAACAGAAAACGCTGGAAATACTCAGCAGGCCAGGCAGCATCCGTGGAGAGAGAAACAGAGTTAATGTTTCAGGTCTGGGACCCTTCATCAGAACTGGAAAAAGCTGGAGATGGAACAGATATTAAGCAGGTGCAGAGACAGGGGGGGCGCGGAGGTTAGGAGGGGAGGAAGGAATAGAAAGAACATCCTGTACTTTTGTAAGAGGCAGGAAAGATAAGATGTTGCAAATGGGAATGGCAAAAATCATACTGCATGAAAAATGGGGGCAGGGATAATTATCTGAAATTGTTGAACATTCTCCCAGTTTCTCCGTCTCCGCCGCGTCTGCTCTGACGATGCCACCTTCCATACTAGTGCTTCTGACATGTCTTCCTTTTTCCTCAACCGAGGATTCCCCTCTACCGTGGTTGACACGGCCCTTGACCGTGTCCGTTCTATTTCCCGCACTTCTGCTCTCACCCCTGCCCCTCCCTCCCAGAACCACGATAGGGTTCCCCTTGTCCTCACCTTTCACCCCACCAGCCTCCACATTCAACGGATCATCCTCCGCCATTTCCGCCACCTCCAACGTGATCCCACCACCAAACACATCTTCCCCTCACCTCCCCTTTCAGCATTCCGAAGGGCCCGCTCTCTCCGCGACACCCTGGTCCACTCCTCAATCACCCCCAACAGCCCTGCTTCTTCACCTGGCACCTTCCCGTGCAAGCGCAGGAGATGCAACACATGCCCTTTTACCTCCTCCCTTCCCACTGTCCAGGGCTCCAAACACCTCTTCCAGGTGAAACAGCGATTTACTTGTACTTCTTGCAATTTAATATACTGTATTCGCTGCTCACGATGCGGTCTCCTCTACATTGGGGAGACCAAACGCAGATTGGGCGACCGCTTTGCGGAACACCTCCGTTCAGTCCGTAAGGGTGACCCTGAGCTTCTGGTCGCCTGTCACTTTAATTCACCGCTTCACTCCCACTCTGATCTCTCTGTCCTCGGGCTATTGCATTGTTCCAATGAAGCTCAATGTAAGCTCGAGGAACAGCACCTCATCTTTCGATTGGGCACTTTGCAGTCTGCCGGACTCAACATTGAGTTCAACAATTTCAGATAATTATCCCTGCCCCCATTTTTCATGCAGTATGATTTTTGCCATTCCCATTTGCAACATTTTATCTTTCCTGCCTCTTACAAAAGTACAGGATGTTTGTTAAGTCTGTGTGTTCCAGTTATGGTTAATATGAATCACTGCACACAGACCACAAGAATAACTTTAACAGGTCTTTACTAGTCGAAGGTCAGGGCTGAACTACCCAGCAAATTACTACACAGCACTTATATACCGGTGTGGTCACCACCGGTATTACCGTATACAGCAGCCAGAGAAAGTAGTACATCTCTTAAGGTGGAACAGGTTTAAGTTCTCTTAAGGTGGAACAAGTTACATACACCACAATCCTCCCTTTTTAGCTTAACAGTTATATCCCCATTTAACATACATACATATACAACTTCATGTAGAAACAGTTCAAAGGTTCAGTCTCTCAGGAGGCCTCCTGGTTCGAGTTGGATAACGCCTTTCAGGGGTCTCTGATTCTTGTTGCTGAGGTGACTCCTCTAGTTGGTCTCTTATGTCTTGGACATCATCATCGGGTACATTCACTGCCGAGGTAGATGCTTCAGGTTCACTAACTTCTTCCACGGTTGTCTCTGTCGTAACCATGGGTTCGACCCTTGTTCTCGATTCTACCAGTTGGTCAGCATGACGCCGTATTACATTTTTACCAACATTTACCGTGTACATCAGGGGTCCTTGTCTGGCCTGAATTGTTCCGGATTGCCATTTCTCGTTTCCATAGTCCCTGGCCAACACTGGTTGTCCTACCTCGAAACTCCGAGTGGCCTTGTTATTTATATGCTGGAACTGTTTGTTTTCAACTTCCCTCCGCACATTTGGTTTTAACAAGTCCAACCTGGACCGCAACCTCCTGTTATAAAACATCATGGCAGGACTTTGGTTTGTCACTGCATGAGCGGCGTTTCGATATGCCAGTAGAAACTTGTCCACCTTATGTTGTAGTGGAATCTGATCTTCGCTCATGGCCTTTATTGCCTTTTTGAATGTTTGTACAAATCTCTCGGCCAACCCATTTGTAGCCGGATGATATGGGGCAGAGGTATAATGTTTCACCCCATTCTTCTTTAAGAATTTTTGGAATTCTTCTGACACGAACTGTGGTCCGTTGTCGGAACATATTTGTTCTGGCAATCCGTTCCTTGCGAATATCGTTCTTAACACCGCAATTGTCTTTTCTGAAGTAGTGGTAGTCATCTTGATCACTTCTGGCCATTTAGAATGTGCGTCCACCACAATTAGAAACATGGAGTCCATGAATGGACCAGCAAAGTCAATATGTACGCGTTGCCATGGGGCTGAAGGCCATTCCCATGGATGCAGCGGTGCAATCGGAGGTGCATTTTGCACTTTTTGGCACCCTGAGCAGCTTTTCGTCAGCTCTTCTATCTGCTGGTCGATGCCCGGCCACCACACATAAGCCCTAGCAAGGCTTTTCATCTTGACTCCCCCCAGATGACCTTCATGCAGTTCCTTTAGAACTCTTTCCCTTAACTTAGGAGGAATAATCACTCTCGTTCCATACATCAATGTTCCTTGACAGACGGACAGCTGGTCTCGTCTTGCCGAGAATGCCGGTAACAGAGAATCACCATGTGCTGGCCATCCCTTCACTGTCACCTCGTAGACTCGGGACAGTGTCGGGTCGTTCCTGGTTTCTCTTTCAATACTTGCATTGGTGACTGGTAAACACTCGATGATGGTCGAGTGAAATAACTCAACAGGGTCAACCTTCGTTGTCTCCTCTTCTTCAGGTAGTGGCAGGCGCGACAGCCCATCAGCATTACCATGCTGCTTTGTACCTTTGAATTCTATCTGATATTGATGTGCCCCTAGGAAAAGAGACCATCTCTGGAGTCTCTGTGCTGTCATCACCGACACACCCTTCTTAGGGTTAAAAATGGATACCAACGGCTGATGGTCTGTCAGAAGCGTAAACTTTTGGCCCTGCAGGTAATGATTAAACTTCTTTACTCCCCACACAAGGCTGAGAGCCTCCCTATCTATCTGAGCATAGTTGCGCTCAGCGGAGGTCAATGATCTGGATGCGAACGCGACTGGCCTCTCCGTGCCATTTGGCAACTTGTGTGAGAGTACTGCCCCAATACCATATGGAGAAGCATCACAAGCCAAACGAATAGGCAGTGTTGGGTTGAAGTGAGCCAACACTTCCTCTGAGGTTATCAATTCCTTGCTTTTGCGAAAGGCTTTCTTACAGTCCTCGCTCCACTCCCATGGTACTCCCTTCTGCAAAAGAGCGTTCAGCGGGTGCAGTACTGTGGATAAATTTGGCAGAAACTTATGGTAATAGTTAATCAATCCGAGGAACGACCTCAACTGAGATACATTAACCGGAGCGGGAGCCTTCACAACCGCTTCGATCTTGTCAGGAGACTTATGAAGTCCCTCCTGGTCAATGACATGGCCACAGTACGAGATACGCTTCTGAAAGAACTCACATTTCTGCCGATTAACTCGAAGTCCATATTCTTTCAATCTGATGAGCACCAGTTCCAAATTTGCGAGGTGTTCCTCGTCACCCTCTCCTGTAATCAGAATATCGTCCAGGTAACATTGTGTGCCTGGAATTCCCTGTAACACCTGCTCCATGGCCCTCTGCCAAATTGCTGGAGCCGATGCCACTCCAAAAACCAGTCTATTATACCGGTACAAGCCTCTATGCGTGTTGATCGTGAGGTACTGGCGTGACTCTTCCTCAACTTCCATCTGTAAGTACGCCTGCGCCAGGTCTATCTTGGTGAAGTGTTTCCCGCCCGACAATGAAGCGAAGATATCCTCAATCCGCGGAAGCGGATACTGCACCGTGTGAAGCACCGGATTAACAGTGATCTTGAAATCTCCACAGATGCGAACCTTCCCTGGTTCTCCCGGTTTGTTGCTCGAAGGACGTTTCATCACGGGAACAATGGGCGTAGCCCACTCACTCCAGTCTACCTTAGACAGTACTCCTGAACGTTCTAGCGCTTCCAGCTCCGCTTCCACAGCAGGTCGTATCGCATAGGGTACCGGTCTGGCTTTGAAAAATTTTGGTTGTGCATGTTCTTCAATCTTGATGTTTGCCGTAATTCCTCTCAGTGTTCCCAGTCCCTGCTGGAACACCTCTTTAGCATCGTCCAATATTCTGGACAATCGTTTAGGTTTGACATCTGTTTCCCTGGCATCTACCGTTAGTGCTTTTAAGGAATGCCAGTCCATATTCATTTTTCTAATCCGCTCCCGTCCCAGTAGTGGTGGACCTCCTTCAGGTAGCACATATAAGTCCATTCCTCGGCTTTCTTTGCCCTTGTGGACCACCTTTACCTCTATCTTTCCGATGGGGTATACTCTTTGCCCCGTGTATGTTTTAAATACAATCTCCGTATCCCGTAGGGGAATATGTTGGAATAACCTTTTGTAATCTTTCTTATTCATGACCGTCAATGCCGATCCAGTGTCCAATTCCATCTTCACTTGGACTCCTGCTATCTGAAGTGTGACCCAAATTGTCTGGAGGTCTGCTTCCTTACCAACGTTGTGTACTCTTAAGCTACCCAGTTCATTACTGCTGGCGTCTGAATCTGACTTCTGTTCGTTCGAACTGTTCTCTGTCACCTTGTGTACCTTTCTGTACTTTCCCTGCAGTGACTTTTTGTTGCTGGTCTTCTCTCCTGACCGGCATACTTTAGCTATGTGACCAAGCCTGCCACATTTTCTGCATTCCTTATTTTTGAACCAGCACTGGTTCTGATCGTGCGTTGTCTTTCCACAACAATAACATTTTACTGTACCCAAGACCATTTGATTTGTGCTGAGCTCCGGTGACCATAGCTGCATTACCGCCGTGCCTCTCGCTGCGGCTTCGTGCGATGCTGCCATAGCGACAGCTTTATCAAGCGTCAGCTCATTCTCCTCAAGCAGTCGCTTTTGTGTCTCTTCTTTTAACAATCCACACACAAATTTATCTCTTAGCGCATCTGTTAGTCCTGCTCCAAACTGACAGTACTTTGCTAGCTTACGCAATTCAATTAAAAATTCAGCATTGCTTTCATCTTTCAGCTGCTTTCTGCTGTAAAATTTAAATCGTTCCGCTAGCATCAGCGGCGTGGGGCTTAAATGATTTTTCAGGACGGTAACAATATCCGCGAAAGTCTTATCCGACGGTTTCTCTGGTGATAGAAGGTGTTTCAATTGCCCGTATGTCTTCGCACCCATTAAGTTTAATAAGGTTAGTGCTTTATCCTCATCTGATATCTTATTTGCTTTACAATAAACTTCTATGCGTTCTACATACGTGGCCCAATCTTCAACATCGGCATCGAAATCGTTGATGTTACCACGCTTAGGCATCCTTGCAATCTTCTTGAGAAACAAAAAAAATGTTCTTTTATTTATTTTTTCTCTTTTATTTTAAAATGGCGGTTTCCCGCGCTTGTCTTCTTCCCCCGCCTGCGAAAATGGCGGCTTCCCGCGTTTGCCTTTCTCCCCCGCTGGCTGTAATGGCGATTGCCGTATTGCTGCCATTCACGCCTCCCCAGCGGTTCTCAATTCGTGGCTCCCAGCCCCTCTTGCAGTCCGGTCCTTTCCACCGGCTGCGGCTGAGTTCTCCGCATTTTTTTAAATTTTCTCCCGCGCCTTACGCTGTCCCGGTCGCTGCACCTCGCGGCCTCAGTAGCTGCCCGACCTTTTTCACCAGTCGCGATCGAGCTCTCTCTCGACGCTGTTGCGTCTCCCAGCCCGCTTGCAGCCCGGCTGCATTTGCATTCACCGCGGCTCCCGTGCCTTACGCTGCCCCAGTCTCAGCGCCTCTGGCCCCGACTTCTGTCCAGCTCTTTCCCCCGGCCGTGGTCGAGTTCTCCGCCCTTATATCCTCCGTTTTCCCTCCCCTACTCCACAGCCAACGTGGCCGACTTGCTGCTCGTCGCTGATCGGCTTACCCACCACCGAAGGGATGATCACTGCCTGTCGCTGATGGAAGGCTTCATGTCAGGAATCTTCCTTTGCTCTTCAGACCCGAGTCTTTTCTCAGCAGGATGATGAGGGCGGATGCCTCTTCTCGACGCCCGTTAAACTGCCTTGGATGTATCTCTGCCGCAGGGTAAGATCGTCATCGTCGCCACTGTTAAGTCTGTGTGTTCCAGTTATGGTTAATATGAATCACTGCACACAGACCACAAGAATAACTTTAACAGGTCTTTACTAGTCGAAGGTCAGGGCTGAACTACCCAGCAAATTACTACACATATATACCGGTGTGGTCACCACCGGTATTACCATATACAGCAGCCAGAGAAAGTAGTACATCTCTTAAGGTGGAACACGTTTAAGTTCTCTTAAGGTGGAACAAGTTACATACACCACAATGTTCTTTCTATTTCTTCCTCCCCTCCTAAACCCCCCCTCCCTGTCTCTGCACCTGCTTAATATCTGTTACATCTCCAGCTTTTTCCAGTTCTGATGAAGGGTCCAGACCTGAAACGTCAACTCTGTTTCTCTCTCCACGGATGCTGCCTGGCCTGCAGAGTATTTCCAGCATTTTCTGTTGTTATTTCAGATTTCCAGCATCCGCAGTATTTTGCAATTATCCAAATTCAGTATCCTGTCCCTGCTTTCTCCCCATATCCCTTGATCCCTTTAGCCTTAAGATATATATCCAACTCCTTCTTGAATATATTTAATGAATTGGCCTCTACTGCCTTCTGTGGTAGAGAATTCCACAGGTTCACCACTCTCTGGGTGAAGAAATTCCTCCTCATCTCTGTCCTAAATGGCCTACCCTTTATCCTTAGACTGTGACCCCTGGTTCAGACTCCCCGACCATTGGGAACATCCTTCCTGCATCTAGTCTGTCTAGTCCTGTTAGAATTTTATAAGTTTCAATGAGATCAATACCCCTCTCATTCTTCTAAACTCCAGCGAGTACAAGCCCAATCGACCCAATCTCTCCTCATACGTCATTCCTGCTGTTGTGTATGTACCTTTAAGAGAAGAACTGATTTTATACTGCAGTACCGGCAGTGACCACCCCTGTATAAAAGGCCCTAGCAGGCTTCTGTACTTCAGTCTGATGTGACCCTCTGTTCAGTAAAATACCTGTTTAATTGTTCTCCCGAAGTCCGTGTATTATTGAGGCGCGGACTTTACACCTGCCATCCCAGGTATCAGCCTGGTGAATCTTCGCTGCACTCCTTCCATGGCAAGTGCATCCTTCCTCAGATAAGGCAACCAAAACGGCACACAATACTCAAGATGTGGTCTCACCAAGGCCCTGTACAACTGCAGCAAGACATCCTTGTTCCTGTACTCAAATCCTCTCGCTACGAAGGCCAACATACCATTTGCCTTCTTAACCGCCTGCTGCACCTGTATGCTTACCTTCAGCGACTGGTGCACAAGGACGCCCAGGTCTCGTTGCACTTCCCCTTCTCCCAAACAATTGCCATTCAGATAATAATCTGCCTTCTTGTTTTTGACACCAAAGTGGATAACCTTGCATTTATCCACGTTATGTTGCATCTGCCATGCTTCTGCTCAATCATCCAACCTGTCCAAATCATTCTGGAGTTCCTCGGCATCCTCCTCACAGCACACACGCCCACCCAGCTTTGTTTAGTCTGCAAACTTGGAGATATTACATCTAGTTCCCTCGACCAGATCATTAATATATATTGTGAATAGCTGGGATCCAAGGACCGATCCCTGCGTTACCCCACTAGTCACTGCCTGCCATTCGGAAAAAGACCCGTTTATTCCAAATCTTTGCTTTCTGTCTGCCAACCAGTTCTCTATCCAAGTCAATACCTTGCCCCCAATCCCATGTGCCTTAACTTTACACGCTAATCTCTTATGCGGGACCTTATCGAAAGCCTTTTGAAAGTCCAAATACACCACATCCACTGGTTCTCCCTTATCTATTTTACCAGTTACATCCGCAAAAAATTCCAGTAGATTAGTCAAGCACGATTTACCTTTTGTAAATCCATCTTGACTTTGTCTGATCCTGTCACTGTTTTCCAAGTGCTCTGTTATTACATCTTTTATGATGGACTCTATCATTTTCCCCATTACCGATGCCGGGCTTATCGGTCTCTAATTCCCCGTTTTCTCTCTACCACCTTTTTTGAACAGTGGGGTAACATTAGCTACCCGCCAATCCATGGGTACTGTTCCAGAGTCTATCGAATTTTGGAAGATGACCAACATAGAAACATAGAAACATAGAAGATAGTAGCAGGAGTAGGCCATTCGGCCCTTCGAGCCTGCTCCGCCATTCAATGAGATCATGGCTGATCATCCAAATTCAGTACCCTGTCCCTGCCTTCTCCCCATATCCCTTGATCCCTTTAGCCTCAAGAAATATATCCAACTCTTTCTTGAATATATTTAATGAACTGGCCTCCACCGCCCTCTGTGGCAGAGAATTCCACAGGTTCACCACTCTCTGGGTGAAGAAATTCCTCCTCATTTCAGTCCTAAATGGCTTACCCCTTATCCTTAGATTATGACCCCTGGTTCTGGACTCCCCGGCCATCGGAAACATCCTTTCTGCATCTAGTCTGTCCAGACCTGACAGAATTTTATAGATTTCGATGAGATCCCCTCTCAATCTTCTAAACTCCAGTGAGTATAAGCCCAATTGACACAATCTCTCCTCGTACGTCATTCCTGCCATCCCAGGTATCAGCCTGCACTCCCTCCATGGCAAAAACGTCCTTCCTCAGGTAAGGTGACCAAAACTGCACACAATGCTCAAGGTGCGGTCTCACCAAGGCCCTGTAGAACTGCAGCAAGACATCCTTGTTCTTGTACTCGAACCCTCTTGCTACGAAGGCCAACATACCATTTGCCTTCTTAACCGCCTGCTGCACCTGCATGCTTACCTTCAGCGACTGGTGCACAAGAACACCCAGGTCTCTTTGCACTTCCCCTTCTCCCAATCTATTGCCATTCAAATAATAACCTGCCTTCCTGTTTTTGCCACCAAAGTGGATAACCTCACATTTATCCACGTTATATTGCATCTGCCGTGTTTCTGCCCAATCACCCAACATGTCCAAATCATCCTGGAGTTTCTCGACATCCTCCTCACAGCACACATGCCCACCCAGCTTTGTGTCATCTGCAAATTTGGAGATATTACATCTAGTTCCCTTGTCCAGATCATCATTTATATATATTGTGAATAGCTGGGGTCCAAGGACCGATCCCTGCGGTACCCCACTAGTCACTGCCTGCCATTCGGAAAAAGACCCGTTTATTCCAACTCTTTGCTTTCTGTCTGCCAACCAGTTCTCTATCCAAGTCAATACCTTGCACCCAATCCCATGTGCCTTAACTTTACACGCTAATATCTTATGCGGGACCTTATCAAAGGCCTTCTGAAAGTCCAGATACACCACATCCACTGGTTCTCCCTTATCTATTTTACCAGTTACATCCTCAAAAAATTCCAGTAGATTAGTCAAGCACGATTTACCTTTTGTGAATCCATGTTGACTTTGTCCGATCCTGTCACTGTTTTCCAAGTGCTCTGCTATTACATCTTTTATAATGGACTCTAGCATTTTCCCCACTACCGATGTCTGGCTTACCAGTCTGTAATTCCCCATTTTCTCTCTACCAACCTTTTTTGAATAGTGGGGTAACATTAGCTACCCTCCAATCCATGGGTACTGTTCCAGATTCCATCGAATGTTGGAAGATGACCAGCAATGCATCTATTATTTCTAGGGCCACTTCCTTAAGTACCCTAGGATGTAGATTATCAGGCCCTGGGGATTTATCAGCCTTCAGTCCCATCAATTTCCCTAACACCATTTCCCTACAAATACTGATTTCTTTCAGTTCCTCCCTTTCATCAGACCCTATGTTCCCCGGCATCTCTGGGAGGTTAATTGTGTCTTCCTTTTTGAAGACAGAACCAAAATATGTATTTAGTTGGTCAGCCATTTCTTTGTTCCCCATTATAAATTCCCCTGATTCTGACTGCAAGGGACCTATGCTTGACTTTACCAATCTTTTTCTCTTCACATATCTATAAAAGCTTTTACAGTCAGTTTTTATGCTCCCTGCAAGCCTACTCTCATATTCTATTTTCCCCTTCTTAATTAATCCCTTTGTCCTCCTTTGTTGGATCCTAAACTGCTCCCAATCCTCAGGTTTACTGGTTTTTCTGGCCAATTTATATGTCCTCTCCTTGGATCTTATGCTATCCCTAATTTCCCTTGTTAGCCACGGTTGAGTCAACTTTTTTGTTTTATTTTTATGCCAAACTGGGACATGGGGCATGGTGAACAGGATCCTGGGTGCTCTCCATCGCCACCGATACGGGATTGTTTAACAGGATCCTGAGTGCTCTCTATCGCCACTGATACGGGATTGGTGAACAGGGTCCTGAGTGCTATCCATCGCCACCGATACGGGCAGGGTTAACAGGATCCTGAGTGCTATTCATCGCCACCGATACGGGCATGGAGAACAGGGTCCTGAGTGCTATCCATCGCCACCGATACGGGCCGGGTTAATAGGGTCCTGAGTGCTATCCATCGCCACCAATACGGGATTGGTGAACAGGGTCCTGAGTGCTCTCTATCGCCACCGATACGGGCAGGGTGGACAGGGTCCTGAGTGCTATCCATCGCCACCGATACGGGCAGGGTGAACAGGATCCTGAGTGCTATCCATCGCCACCGATACGGGATTGGTGAACAGGATCCTGAGTGCTATCCATCGCCACCGATATGGGATTGGTTAACAGGATCCTGAGTGCTATCCATCGCCACCGATACGGGATTGGTGAACAGGATCCTGAGTGCTATCCATCGCCACCGATACGGGATTGGTTAACAGGATCCTGAGTGCTATCCATCGCCACCGATACAGGATTGGTGAACAGGATCCTGAGTGCTATCCAGTGCCACCAGTACGGGATTGGTGAACAGGGTCCTGAGTGCTATCCATCGCCACCGATACGGGATTGGTTAACAGGATCCTGAGTGCTATCCATCGCCACCGATACGGGATTGGTGAACAGGATCCTGAGTGCTATCCATCACCACTGATACGGGATTGGTGAACAGGGTCCTGAGTGCTATCCATCACCACTGATACGGGATTGGTTAACAGGATCCTGAGTGCTATCCATCACCACCGATACGGGATTGGTGAACAGGGTCCTGAGTGCTATCCATCGCCACCGATACGGGATTGGTGAACAGGATCCTGAGTGCTATCCATCGCCACCGATACGGGATTGGTGAACAGGGTCCTGAGTGCTATCCATCGCCACTGATACGGGATTGGTTAACAGGGTCCTGAGTCCTATCCATCGCCACCGATACGGGATTGGTGAACAGGGTCCTGAGTACTATCCATCGCCACCAATCCGGGATTGGTGAACAGGGTCCTGAGTGCTATCCATTGCCACCGATACGGGATTGGTGAACAGGATCCTGAGTGCTATCCATCGCCACCGATACGGGATTGGTGAACAGGGTCCTGAGTGCTATCCATCGCCACCGATACGGGATTGGTGAACAGGGTCCTGAGTGCTATCCATCGCCACCGATACGGGATTGGTTAACAGAATCCCAAGTGCTATCCATCGCCACTGATATGGGCATCGAGAACAGGATCCCGAGTGCTATCCATGTGTTTGGGAACTTGCTCCTGAAACGTGAAGTTTGCGTCTCTTCACAAGCGCTACAGTCCGTTGGAAGCAGACTTTGGAGATTGGCAAGTTCTTTGCAGAGGTCGAAGCCATTAATGTCAGACCCTCTTACATAGAAACATAGAAGAGAGGAGCAGGAGTAGGCCATTTGGCCCCTCGAGCCTGCTCCGCCATTCAATGCGATCATGGCTGATCATCCAAATTCTGTACCCTGTCCCTGCCTTCTCTCCATATCCCTTGATCTCTTTAGCCTTAAGAAATATATCTAACTCCTTTTTGAATATATTTAATGAATTGGCCTCTACTGCCTTCTGTGGCAGAGAATTCCACAGGTTCACCACTCTCTGGGTGAAGGAATTCCTTCTCATCTCTGTCCTAAATGGGTTAACCCTTATCCTTAGACTGTGACCCCTGGTTCTGGACTCCCCGCCATCGGTAACATCCTTCCTGCATCTAGTCTGTCTAGTCCTGTTAGAATTTTATAAGTTTCAATGAGATCCCCTCTCATTCTTCTAAACTCCAGCAAGTATAAGCCCAATCGACCCAATCTCTCCTCATACGTCATTCCTGTCATCCCAGGTATCAGCCTGGTGAATCTTCGCTGCACTCCCTCCATGGCAAGAACATCCTTCCTCAGATAAAGCGACCAAAACTGCACACAATACTCAAGGTGTGGTCTCACCAAGACCCTCTTGACCACGGTGTCCCCCTGACCACAGCGCCCTGGGCGGTCATCTCATGTCGTCCACCCATAATGAAGGGATAATTACAGTCCTAGCCCTTTTGAGCTATTCCAGATCAGGCGTATTCCCCAGACGTCCACCTTTAACTTAAGTTAGAGATAGCCGAATTCCATAAGATGCTTAAATGGGTCTAAAGGTTCAGGCTATCTCTCCCTAAAGATGTTACCATCCTCCGGATAGTACTTTTAATAAGTTGAACTATACTGTAACCTTCCGGATATTATAAAGGTCCAGAATACACCCCAGAATTCTGCAACTCCTTACAAAAGAGTGTACAGAATTTGTGGATTTGCGAGTCTATACAGAATTACTCTTTGAGACAATTCTAAAAATAATGGCCTAGAAATTCAGTTGTTTGCGCCAGCCGTTAGCGCCAGAAAAGGGTATATTTCCGGTGCTAGCCACTTAGCGCCCGGGCGCCGGCGGATCTGCGCCTACGCTGAAATTCAGTTGGGATTTAGCGCCGGCGCAAAGTGTTAGCGCCCGCTCAGCTGCGCGCGCATCTTATGACGTCATTTGGGTGTGCAACGCCGTTTGTGCGCCCCAAACCGGAAATTCAGTGGCGCCCGCCCAATGTGGGCGTGGCGCTGTTAAGAACTGTGAAGTGGAACTCAACAGAGGCCCTGTGGGATTCGGGGAGCGCTAATTAAAGGGCACATCCACTCACCCATAAAGGCCAGCCATTTCGCTGCAATGACTTTACTGCTTTGGATTTCTGGACAGAGAGCAAGGCACAGAGATTTCTGATTTCGGACAACATAGGAGAGGTATTTTTGGCTTCTAGCCAGTGCTTTGACATTTGCATCCTTGTGATTTGGCTGTTTGGAACTTTATAATGGGGGCTGTATGGGGTGCCAACCCTCAGTTGCAGCATTTTGTGCGAAGGGCTCGCAGACGCTGTGACAGAGGGCCTAGACGCAGAGGGGCCATCAGGCGTCGCCAACGTAGGCCTTACCCAGTCAGGCAATACCGGCAGCAGGTGTCCTATCTCACCATGACTGCGGCGCATTGTGTGAAGAGGCTGCGCTACAGGAGGGAGGTGGTTGCAGAGATCTGCCAGCTGCTTCACGCAGATTTGCGGCCACAGCTCATGTGCAGGACATCTCTCTCGGTGGAAGTGAAGGTCACGGGGGCTCTCAGCTTTTATGCAAGCGGCTCGTTCCAAGCCGC
Source organism: Somniosus microcephalus (assembly GCF_052327205.1). Taxonomy (NCBI): domain Eukaryota; kingdom Metazoa; phylum Chordata; class Chondrichthyes; order Squaliformes; family Somniosidae; genus Somniosus; species Somniosus microcephalus. The sequence goes on along the minus strand of NC_140987.1, from coordinate 24,410,152 downwards.
TGCTGCGGACATAGCGAACATCTCCCAGTTCGCCGCGCATCGCTGCATCCGGCAGGTCACCGATGCACTTTACGCGAGGAGACACCAATTCATCTCCTTCCCCATGACCCAACACAAGCAGGAGCAGCGTGCAGTCGGATTTGGCAGGATCGCGGGCTTCCCCATGGTGCAGGGCGCCATTGACTGCACGCATGTGGCTATGCGGGCACCTATCCACAATGCCGAGCATTACCGCAACCGCAAGGGCTACCATTCCCTAAATGTGCAGCTGGTGTGTGACCACAGGCAGCGCATCCTAGCTGTCAATGCCCGCTTCCCAGGAAGCAGCCACGATGCATTTATCCTGCGCCAGACTACTGTGGCTGACATGTTCGAGGCACAGCCTCCACCAAGGGGATGGCTTATCGGGGACAAGGGCTACCCTTTGTGTACATGGCTCATGACCCCGCTCCGCGCGCCCACGACCCCAGCGGAGGTGGCATACAACGAAAGCCATCAAGCCACAAGGAATCTAATAGAGCAAACGATAGGTGTCCTCAAGCAATGGTTCCGCTGCCTGGATCGTTCCGGAGGAGCTCTTCAGTATTCGCCAGATAGAGTCTCCCAGTTCGTCGTCGTGTGCTGCATGCTCCACAACCTGGCGATCCGCAGGACTCAGGCACTGCCACCTGACATTGCCCCACCACCTCAAGAGGATGAGCTGGAGGACCATGAGGAGGAGGAGGAGGAGGAGCAGCCTAGGAGGGAGCGACAAGGTCCAAGGGCCGTCCGCCGGTGGCTTATTGTTCGACACTTCTAGGCCCCCTGTCAGGGAATGGCCTGGGCCAATGAACGCAGCTGAAGGCAGCCGCTCCGCAAGCCCTCAGCCGCTTAACCCAACAACCAGTTGAAACATGACACCTGCACATGGTGAAAAAATAAACATCTTTATTTCACAAACTCAGGGCCCTTCCCACATGGAACAGCAAAACAGAGAAGACCTCCAAAAAACAGTTGAAAACTTCTGTCACTCCCAAAACCTGGGGAGGACTAACAAAACTTCCACATGCAAATGGCCTTCCTCACCGGCCTTACAAAAAAACGCCCCCCCCCCAACACAAACACCCCCATAAAAACAAACAAGATAATGCCCCCAGAACAGAAGCCCCCGCATGACCAAAACCCGCGCTCGCCACACTCTACTCGGCGTGCCGAGAGGGCGAGTCCTTAGAGAGCGTTCTCTTGCCCCGGCCCGACCTGCAGCTGCGCCTCAAGCTGGGCCCTGAGGCTGGGGCAAGGCTGGGGGAAGGCTCATCAGGGCGACAATGCGTCTCGCCAGATGCCCTTGGGGGTCGCCCTACACGAGGGCCGGCCCGGGAGGGGCCGGCTGGTGGCTGCTGCAGCTGTGGGTGGCCATCTTCAGTTCCTGCAGCAGCTCGTCACACCCTGGCTGGGGGAGTGGCAGTGTCGCCTGCACCAATGGGGACAAGCTGGATGATGGCAGGTGCGCGCTGCACACCAGAGACACTGGCACTCGGCCGGCCTGGCAGGGGAGCAAGCGCACCAATGTGTTGGACGCCAGACCGCTGTGCTGCAGCAGGGTGGCGGCTCGCCTGGCGACGCCTCCGCGCCAGTGCGAGGGTGGCAGAAGTTAGTGCCCCAACTGCCCTGGCATGTGCCCGCAGCTGCTGTGCCAGTGTCTGCCCAGCACCTCTCATGTGGCGACTGGCGTGCTGCGCTGCGGCGAGTTGCTGCACCCCCCTGTCGTGCGCTGCCACAAGTAGGTCCACCCCCCTGTCGTGCACTGCCACAAGTAGGTCCACCCCCCTGGCGTGCGCTGCCGTGAATTGTTCCAGGCCCCTGGCCTGTGATTCGGCGAAAGCCACCACACTATGTGCCAGGCTCTCCATGGCGCGAGGCATCTGCTCCACCACCTGCATAAACTCCACGTGGCGCCGCTCCGACGCCGCCGACATGTCGTGCAGGAGGCGCACCTCCTGGGCGACGTCCGACTCCGGACTGGAGGGCGGACTCACCCTCTGGGCAGAAGGCTGGCGTGGCGCCGGACCCTTGCCGCGTTCGGCCACCCTACTGGGACCAGGTTCTCCCCTCCCCTCCACCACCTGCCCCCTCTGGGCAGAAGGGCGGCGTGGTGCCGGACCCTTCCCGCGTGCGTCGACGCCACTGGTACCAGGTTCTGGCCTCCCCTCCACCGCCTCCCCCCTCTGGCCAGAAGGCTGCCCTGCTGCCGGGCCCTTGCCGCGTGCGTCCACGCCACTGGTACCAGGTTCTGGCCTCCCCTCCACCGCCTCCCCCCGGCTCTCCTGCACGCCAGACGTCTCCCTCCATTGCCATCTGCTGGCGCGGAGGAGGGTTCCCCGGAGGTGCCGCCTTGCTCCTGGTCCTCCACGACCTCCTCCTCCGAGGGCCTGGCTCTCTGTGCTTCAGGGAGCACCTCCTCCTCAGCAGCTGAAAGCAGGAAGGCACAAGTGTAGCTTTAGAGTGAGGACAGGCCGACAGCCAGGGAGGCCGCAGTGGTGCATTATGCGCATTTTGCGGTCAGTGGGGAAGGATGTACATCTGATGCGCGAGGGCAAGGAGAGAGGTGCACCCGGTCATGTCCTTACCAGTGGGTTCCAGTACAGGGTCCGCATCGCCGATCGCGACAGGGCCTGTCACCCGGGCACGCAGGAGTCGTGCCACCCTCTCCTCCAGATCAGTCAGCTCCTGGTAGTCGGGACGCCCTCCACCAGTCGCTACCTGGCTCCTGGCGTTCCTCACCAGCTTGGCCTGCAAGAGAAAGGAGGGCCTCTAAAAACAGAGGTCACAAATTTTTTGGTCTCAGTTTCTTTTCAGCAGGGCAGGAACCGGGAGGAGCGGGAAGTCGGCGTAGGACCAAGGGGACACAAGACCGGGAAGTCAGCGAAAGACCAGGGAGGTAAGACTAACTGGTAAGTACTTTCCTCAAACCTTCCTAGGAAGTAAAACCAAAACTAGTGGGATTTGGTTAGTTTAAAAAGGAATAAGAGGAGTACAGTATACATTGGTCTAAGTAAGCTTCGGGAAAACAAAAGTCGATAAATAAACTAAAACTAGAAAATTAAAAGTAATATAAGGGTTAAGTCATGGCAGTAGAGCTCGGACCTGTGTCATGCTCCTCCTGTAACATGTGGGAAATCAGGGACGCTTCCTGTGTCCCTGACGACTATGTGTGCAGGAAGTGTGTCCAGCTGCAGCTCATGTGGGACCGCATGACGGCCCTTGAGCTGCAGATGGACTCACTTTGGAGCATCCACGATTCTGAGAGGGGTGTGGATAGCACATTTAGTGAGTTGGTCACACCGCAGGTTAAGGCCAGCGTAGACAGTACATGGGTGACCAAAAGGCAGAGCAAGGGCAGGAAGGTAGTGCAGAAATCCCCTGGGGTTGTCTCCCTTAGCAACAGGTTCACCGCCTTAGGTACTGTTGTCGGGGGGGGTGACACATCGGGGGAAGGCACCAGCAGCCAGGCTCATGGCACCATGACTGGCTCTGTTGCAAAGAAGGGAGGGAAAAAGAGTGGCAGGGCTATAGTAATAGGGGATTCGATTGTAAGGGGAATAGATAGGGGTTTCTGTGGTCGCGACCGAGACTCCAGGATGGTATGTTGCCTCCCTGGTGCAAGGGTCAAGGATGTCTCGGCGCGGGTGCAGAACATTCTGGAGGGGGAGGGGGAACAGCCAGTTGTCGTGATACATGTTGGTACCAACGACGTAGCTAAAAAAAGGGAAGAGGTCCTACAAGTAGAATTTCGGGAGTTAGGAGCCAAGCTAAAAAGTAGGACCTCGAAGGTAGTAATCTCTGGATTACTACCAGTGCCACGTGCTAGTAAGAGTACAGAGAACAGGATAGTTAGGCTAAATACGTGGCTTGAGCAGTGGTGTAAGAGGGAGGGTTTTAAATTTTTGAGGCATTGGAACCAGTTTTGTGGTAGGTGTGACCTATACAAAAGGGACGGTCTACACCTGTGCAGAGATGGAACTGATGTTCTCGGGGTAATTTTTGATAAAGCAGTTCGGGAGCATTTAAACTAGTATGGCAGGGGGCTAGAAACCTATGTAGTGAAATAGAGGAAAGTGAAAGGCAGACAGAAATAAATGATAAAAGGGTGAGGAACAAAAAACAAAGGGCCAAACTAATTCATAAAAAATGTGAGCATAAAAAAAGCCTGAGGGTTTTATACCTTAATGCGAGAAGCATCAGGAACAAGGTAGATGAATTAGCTGTGGAAATAGAGGTTAATAATTATGACCTAATTGGGATTACGGAAACATGGTTGCAGGGTGAGCAGGGCTGGGAGCTTAACATACAGGGGTATTCAGTATTTAGGAAGGATCGACAAAAAAGAAAGGGAGGAGGGGTAGCATTGCTAGTAAAAGAGGGGATAAATGCAATTGAAAGGAAGGATATTAACTCAGTTAATACAGAATCTATATGGGTGGAGCTAAGAAATAGCGAGGGGCGAAAAACATTAATAGGAGTGGTATATAGGCCTCCAAATAGTAAAATAGAGGTTAGGGAGGGCATCACGAGGGAAATTAGAGAAGCGTGCAATAAGAGCACAGCTGTCATCATAGGTGACTTTAACTTACATATAGATTGGACTAGCCTAATCAGTAAAAATAATGAGGAGGAGGAATTCCTTGAGTGTTTGAGGGATGGTTATCTGGATCAATATGTCGAGGAACCAACTCGGGAACAGGCTGTATTGGACTGGGTACTGTGCAATGAGAAGGGACTAATCAGTAATCTTGTTGTACGGGGACCCTTGGGTCAGAGCGATCATAACATGATCGATTTCTCACTCGAAATGGAGAGCGAAGAAATTGACTCAGAGACTAAGGTCCTGAATTTAAACAAGGGGAATTATGATGCCATGAGACGGGAACTGAGTAGGTCTGATTGGACAACGTTCCTGGGAGGACTGGAGGTAGATAAACAATGGCAAACATTTAAAGATAGAATGACAAAATTGCAAAAATTGTTTATACCAATCTGGCATAAAAGGAAATCTAAAAAGGTGACTCAACCGTGGATAACAGGGGAAATTAGAGACAGCATAAAATCCAAAGATAGGGCGTATAAAATAGCCAAAAAAAGCGCCAGAGCGGAAGATTGGGAACAGTTTAAGATAGAGCAAAGGAGGGCAAAGGGCATAATCAAGAGGGGCAAAATAGCTTACGAAAACAAGCTGGCGGAAAATATAAAAACTAACTCCAAAAGCTTTTATAAGTATATCAAAAGGAAAAGACTGGTGAAAACCAAAGTTGGTCCATTGCAGTCAGATATGGGGGAATATATAATGGGAAATAAGGAAATGGCAGATCAACTAAATGCATACTTTGGGTCAGTCTTTACGAAGGAAGACACAAAAAACCTCCCTGGGATATCGGGAAAAATAGGGACATTGGCAAAGGAGGAACTGACGCAAATCAATATCTCTAAGGATATGGTGTTAAGGAAGCTAAAGGGATTGAAGGTGGACAAATCCCCAGGGCCTGATAACATGCATCCTAGGGTACTGAAGGAGGTGGCCCTAGAGATAGCGGATGCACTAAGGATGATTTTTCAGAATTCATTAGACTCGGGAACAGTGCCGATGGATTGGAGGGTAGCTAACGTTACCCCACTATTCAAAAAGGGGGGTAGGGAAAAAGCAGGTAATTACAGACCTGTAAGCCTTACATCAGTTGTGGGCAAAATGCTGGAGTCCATCATTAAGGATGAAATAGCGGAGCACTTAGCAAATGGGGACAGGATAGGACAGAGTCAACATGGATTTACAAAGGGTAAATCGTGCTTGACTAATCTATTGGAATTTTTTGAGGGAGTAACTGGTAGAATAGATGGGGGAGAGCCAGTAGATGTGGTGTACCTGGACTTCCAAAAGGCCTTCGATAAGGTCCCACATAAAAGATTAGCATGGAAAATTGAGGCTCATGGGATAAAGGGGAAAGTTTTGGCGTGGATAGGGAACTGGCTGTCAGATAGAAAACAGAGAGTTGGAATAAACGGCTCATTTTCTGAATGGCAGGCAGTAACAAGTGGGGTACCACAGGGATCTGTCCTGGGCCCCCAGCTGTTCACAATTTACATTAATGACCTGGATCAGGGAGTCGGATGCAGCATTTCCAAATTTGCAGACGACACTAAACTAGGAGGGGGGGTGGGCTCAGAGGAAGAGACCAGGAAGCTCCAGAGCGATTTGGACAGACTGGGCGATTGGGCGGATAAATGGCAGATGCACTATAATGTGGACAAGTGCGAAGTTATCCACCTTGGGTGCAGGAACGGGAGGGCAAATTATTATTTAAATGGCAATAGATTGGGAGAGGGGGAAGTACAGAGAGACCTGGGTGTTCTTGTACACCAGTCACTGAAGGCGAGCATGCAGGTGCAACAGGCGGTCAAGAAGGCAAACGGTATGCTGGCCTTCATAGCAAAAGGGTTAGAATACAGGAACAGGGATACCTTGCTGCAGCTGTACAGGGCACTGGTGAGACCACACCTCGAGTACTGTGTACAGTTTTGGTCGCCTCATCTGAGGAAGGATGTTCTTGCCATGGAGGGGGTGCAGCGGCGATTCACCAGGCTGATACCAGGAATGGCGGAAATGACCTATGAGGAGAGACTATGTAGTTTAGGGATGTACACACTGGAGTTTAGAAGATTGAGAGGGGACCTCATAGAAGTGTATAAAATTCTGACAGGTCTAGACAGACTGGATGCAGAAGGAATGTTTCCCTTGGCGGGTGAGAACAGAACTAGAGGACATAATTTAAGGATAAGGGCTAAACCATTTAGGACAGAGATGAGGGGGAATTTCTTCACTCAGAGAGTGGTGAACCTGTGGAACTCATTGCCACAGAGGGCAGTGTACGCCAGCTCATTAAATATATTTAAGAGGGAATTAGATATATTTCTACGGGCAAAAGGGGTTAAGGGTTACGGAGAGAAGGCGGGGACGGGATACTGAATTAAAAGATCAGCCATGATCTCATCGAATGGCGGAGCAGGCACGAAGGGCCGAATGGCCTACTCCTGCTCCTATCTTCTATGTATCTATGTACAGTGTGGTGCCCTGCTGCTGTGTGTGAGGCCTCCCATGGTTGAATAGCTTGGACAGTGTGCTGCCCTGTTGCTGTGTGGGAGCCCTCCCATGGCTGAATAGCTTGGACAGTGTGCTGCCCTGTTGCTGTGTGGGAGCCCTCCCATGGCTGAATAGCTTGGACAGTGTGATAAGTGCAGAAAGAGCTTTGATTAACATGCAAGTGCCATTGCAGCGGGAGGAGGGCTGGGCATTAGGCCTTTGATGTCCCTTTGGCCCTAATGGGAGGTGCACATGCAAGGATGAGGGGGACAGTGGAAAGGGTACTCACCTTCACCATCCGACTGAGGTCATTGAATTTCTTGCGGCACTGGTCCGCACTCCTGGGAACATCGCAGTTGGATGAGACCCTGCGGGCAATTCTGCTCCAGGCGTTCCTGAACTGGCTCCTGGGAGCCTTCCTGCCACTAGCCGGGCACACAATCCGTCTTTTCTTGTGTACCCCATGGATGAGCACACTCAGCGCATGCTCAGAGAAGCGCTGTGCTCTGTCATGGGCCCTCTCCATTCCTCCAGGCGCTGTTTTGGCACACCACCAGTGCTGAGGCCTAATTGCAGCGCTACAGCATGCAGGGCGTGGCAGCAGTCAAAGTTGACCCTTCCCCCTTTAAGAGCTGGCCGGCGTCAGGGTGTCTGCTGACACTCAACACATGACCGCACCTGCGCTGCGCCTGGAATCGGCGATATCAAGCCGCATCGCCGGATTAGCGCCTGAACACAGCATTGCAGCGCCAGTTTCAGCGCTCGGCCAGAATCTGGTCCAACTTCACTGAATTTCGGCGAGTTGGCCTGCAGTTTCCGGCGGGCGCTAAATTTACCGAGCGCCCGACTTTAGCGCCCCAAAACTGTGCAAACTGAATTTCTAGGCCATATAGTTTTATTTAAGAGCTGACATTCAGTTAAATCAGTCACAACATTAACAATTCAAAATACAATTAGCTGACATTTCTTATTTCTCAGAGATCCTTATTCTCAAATCTATACTTCGTTACATTTCTTATTTCTTATTTATTTCTAAATCCAGAACATCCACCAAAATCAAATAATAGTACCTCTTTGGACTCCCGAGACTCAAAGTTAAAGACTTACAGAGATGCCTCTGGAAAGTTGAGAAACGCCCTGCCCATTCAGCGTGTTCTGACTTCTGTTAAAAAAAAGTTCTTATTTTCATACCCTTTTGGCAGTAGTTTCTCCTTTGATGTTCTCTGCTGATGTCAGCTAATAGTCTTTATTGATCCCTCTGTTTGAATGCTTTCTATTTTTACTATCAATTCTACTATTGCATGCATAATTATTTCTCTACCTTTAGGTGTTCCAAAAACAATCATAAAATCAATGACAGCTATTATAGGAATGTCTAGTTCCTATCAAGAGACTGAGGTCGACTCAGGCGATCAACAAACGATGTTTAATATAAAACAAACTGAGTTTAACAAACCAATGCACGAGAACTACGAAAACAGGTCTAGTCAGTTCGGAGGCTCCATGAGGACTGCTGGGGCGGTCCCGTGTCTGGCGTCATGACGTCATCACGTTTTTCCCGCCGATGGGGGATCACGTGATGAACGGCGTGACATCATCGCGTTTGCCCGCGCTCTTACATGCAAACAGTATATACAAAGATACAGACTCAGGCTGTAGTTAACATATTGTTAAAGGGAATTATATACATTTGATCAGAGTCCCTTAGTGGCTCCGCCACATGCGCACCCCCCCAGAATTCTCTTTAACAGAAAAAGTGAAACGGCGAGGAGGCCTGACAAGCCTGTCAGAGCGACTTCTGTACAGTTGGAGTGGAAGCTGCTGAAAGGCGGGTGGGCTGGCGGGTGGTGGCACCTGATCTGGCACGGCGACTGTGGGCGGTCGGCCATGTTTTGGCGGCTGTGCGGTCTCGACCGGGTGGTCAAGGTCCAAGTGTGCCGGCTTCAACCGGTCAACCGAAATGTGGTCCAGTTTACCTCCGATATCCACCGAGAAAGTTTTGTCTCCCAGCTCTAGCCGCGGAAAGGACCAGTGTAAGGAGCTTTGAGCGGATCCCGATGAGCGTCGTGGCGGATGAACACATATTCGGCGTTCTTCAGCTCTGCTGAGATGTGGGAGCTCTGAAAGCCGTGATGCGACGTTGGTACTGGTGCAAAACACCTGGCTGCCTCCTGGTGGCTGATGAGTTGATTGGATGTGGACCATGGCTCTGTTGGAGTCGGAAGGAAATCACCTGGTACGTGTAACGGTTGGCCATAGACGAGCTCTGCCGAGGACGAGCGAAGATCTTCCTTGGGTGCCGTGCGAAGACCCAACAGGACCCATGGTAGCCTGTCCACCCACCCAGCGCCTTGGAGGCTGGCCCTCAGTGCGGCTTTGAGCAACCTGTGAAACCGTTCGCACAGGCCGTTCGCCTGTGGATGGTAGGCTGTGGTGTGATGGAGCTTGATGCCGAGCCCCTGAGCCACTGCTTTCCAGAGCTCAGAGCAAAATTGCGGTCCACGATCAGAAGAGATGTCCGCCGGTACCCTGAAACGGGCGACCCAAGAGGAGATGAATGCCCTGGCGACGTCTGCCGAAGTGGTGGATGACAAGGGAACTGCCTCTGGCCATCTAGTGGTGCGGTCTACCATCATAAGGATGTGTGTAAACCTATGAGAAGGTGGAAGTGGCCCCACCAGGTCCACATTCACGTGATCGAACCGTCGCTCCGGAACAGTGAATATGGCCAATGGAGCTTTGACGTGACGCTGCACCTTGGCCTTTTGGCAGACCACGCAGGTGTTGGCCCAGTCACGGACATCCATATGCATGCCCCGCCAAACGAACTTGGATGACATCAGCCTTTGCGAGGCCTTCATGCCTGGATGTGACAGCCCGTGTATGGCGTCAAACACTTTTCGGCGCCAGGCGACCGGCACGATAGGGCGAGGATCTCCTATGGAGACGTCACAAAGTAGCGTGGTGCCTGCGGCGTGGAATTTGACATCGGCCGCTTGGAGGCTAGAGGGGCTGGTTCGGGAAGCTTGCACCTCTGGATCCGAGGCTTGATCCGCAGCCATGAGGGCATAGTCGATGCCGAGCTGGACTGCCTGAATGGTCGCGCGGGAGAGGGAATCCGCCACCAGGTTGTCTTTACCGGCCACGTGCTGAATATCAGTGGTGAATTCAGAGATAAACATCAACTGACGTTGTTGTCGGGCTGACCACGGTTCGGCAGTCTTGGCCATAGCGAACGTTAGTGGCTTATGGTCTACAAAAGCAGTGAAAGGACGTTCCTCCAGCAAGAACCGGAAATGGCGGATGGCCAGAAAAAGAGCCAGCAACTCCCGGTCGAAAGTACTGTACATCCGCTCGTTTCACTGTAGTTGATGGCTGAAGAATGCCAGCGGTTGCCACATTCCATTTACCCACTGTTCCTGCACTGCGCCGATGGCGTAGTCTGACGCGTCGGTGGTGAGGGCGATGGTGGCACCTGGCAGTGGGTGTGCCAGCATTGTAAGGGGGGCATCTTTTAACTGGTTTATGGTAATTTAGCTGGCCAGCAGCCTTTGCCTCTGAGCTCTGACCAATTCCAACCTTTTACCTGGTTTACGGTAATTCACCTGGTCAGCAGCCTTTTGCTGCTGCACTCTAAACCAATTTACAAACAGCGGTTTCGAATCGCTACCCCTCCTTCAGTTCTGAGTGGAGGAACTTATAATTAATGATATTAAAACGGACAAGTGGTTTGGATGAGAGAAAAATCAAGTTTTATTACCTAAATAAACTACAATCAAAAGCATAAACTATACCACACGAACACAGTAATTACAGTAAAACTATATAACAGGGGGTTGCAGATGGCGAAAACGAGGGATACAATAGCTACAATGTTATTTAATCAATCTTAGCAATTCCCTTAAATCACCACCCCAAACTCCTGCTAGGTTGCCTTGCCGAGGAGTCAGAACACCCTGCTCACCTGTGGTCCAGCGAAGTAAAAAAAGGAGTGATAGCTTCTCAGCAGTTATCTTTTATACCTGGTGAGGTCCTGCCGTTCTGCCCTGCAAGGGCTGTGTGCAAAATTCCCCGCCCAAAGGGTCCAATACACAAGAGAAAGCTGTGATTGGCTAACTCAGAGTGGTTAGGCTGGGTTAATGTGTCTTCCGGAGCTCCCTGGGCTGAAACAAAAGGGAAATACAACTGCTCTATTGTCCAGAATGCTAGGTGATTTCGACCCATTCAATTCTTAAACGGATCCCATTCAAGATACAAAAGTCTCTTCTGCAGCTCAGATGTATCCACTCGATATACACACAAATGCTAATAGCATTCAATTGCTTTGTAAACAAAGCATTGTCCTGTGGTAACATTTTGTCTCCATTGAACCTTACTTCCAGACACAGAAAGCTGCATTCCAAGCCCCTTTGTCTTCGGCCATGTGGTATGACAGCCATTTTTATCCCTGGAAATTTAAAAGCACAACGCCCAGGGATTCTTTAATCAAAAAAAATTAATCTTCAGAACTGTAAATTATTGCAAATTCTTACAGCATGGTCGCGTTGGTGAGGGCGCTTTTTGTGTCAACGAACGCCCAGTCCATGTCGATCGTCCAGCTTACCGGATCCTTGGCAGACTTGCACTTGAGGGCCTCGTACAGGGGCTGCATGAGCAGAGCTGCCTTAGGGACGAAACGGTGGTAAATTTACCATCCCGAGGAACTGCTGCAGGGCCTTGAATGTCTGCGGGCAAGGGAAAGATGTTACTGCCTCCACCTTTGTTTGCAAAGGAATTGCGCCGTCCGATGTGATGCGATGGCCCAAGAAATCAATCTGTTGCAGGCCGAACTGGCACTTGGCCGGGTTGATGATCAGGCCGTGTTGGCTGAGGCGTCTAATGAGGGTGCGTAAATGGCAGATGTGCTCCTCTTTGTTGGAACTGGTGATGAGGATGTCGTCGAGGTAGACGAATATAAACTTGAGGTCCCGAAGTACGGAGTCCATCAGGTGCTGGAAAGCCTGTGCAGCGTTCTTCAGTCCAAACGGCATCCGCAGAAATTCAAAAAGGCCGAATGGGGTGATGACTGCAGTTTTCGGGACACCTTGCGGGTGCACGGGGACCTGGTGGTAGCCACGGACAAGGTCGACTTTGGAAAAAATTGTATTTCCTGCCAAATGGGCAGAAAAATCTTGGATATGAGGGATCGGGTACCGATCAGGAGTCGTGGCGTCGTTTAGGCGTCGGTAGTCGCCGCATGGCCGCCATCCGCCGCCAGGTTTTGGGACAATGTGTAGAGGCGAAGACCAGGGAGTATTCGACCGGCGAATAATCCCTAGCCGTTCCATCGTGGCGAACTCCGCTTTCGCAGCCGCGAGCTTGCCAGGTTCGAGGCGCCGGGCCCGTGCGTAGACCGGGGAGCCAGTAGTGGTGATGTGATGTTCGACACCATGTTTCATGGCCGTGGAGGGGAAGGTGGGTCTGGTCAGGTCTGGGAAACCTCCTAGCAGGCGAGCGAACTCATCCGGAGGCGGGAACGCACAGGAGATGGTGTGCGACATGGCGTTACTTCGGTGGCAAGGGATGGAGTGGAACGTGGCCACATTGATTAAACGTCGGTGCCTTACATCAACCAGGAGGCTGTTAGCGCACAAGAAATCCGCACCGAGGATGGCTTGCGAGACCTTGGCCGTGATGAATTCCCAGCAAAACCGCTGGCCGCCGAAACACACCTGGGCCCGCCGTCTGCCGAAGGTCCGAATAGCCCCACCATTAGCCGCCTCGAGGGAGAGGCCGTGCCTCCCAGCCTGTATATCAAGATCTGACGAGGGTAGTGTTGTGTATGTACCTTTAAGAGAAGAACTGATTCTATACTGCAGTACTGGCAGTGACCACCTCTGTATATAAAGCCATAGCAGGCTTCTGTACTTCAGTCTTAAGTTACCCTCTGTTCAGTAAATACCTGTTATTATTGTTCTCCTGCAGTCCATGTATTATTGATACTCGGACACTAAACTGGCGACGAACAGGTTCGAATTCACCTGCAGTACTGCATCACCTCACGGGGATCTTTCCCTCAGAAGAAGCTTCTTGGAGGTCGAAGTCAGAGCAACGGGCGTCGACCGCGGGCAACCGCCCAAGGATCCATCGGAGTTCGGAGAGTTGCAGGAGAGGCTGTGGAGAGCTGGGCTTGGCTCCCCAGTCAAGGTGTTCCAGCAAATCGTGCTGGTAGCAGGTAGTGCGCTGACCCTTCTGGACTGCGGCGGGCTCGAGCTCGATCGAGCGGCTCTGCAAAGGGGCCGTGCAGCGTCGTCGGGAGGAAAAGAGAGAGAGAGAGGGTGGAGCGCACAGGGCGCAGTCGGTGCTCAAGAACCGGGCAGCGTAGCGAAAATAAACGAGGGGAAGGAAAAGTGAGACGCGCCGAAGCCGTGGGTCGCCGCCATTACCCTGTAGAACGCTAGGAGCAGCGTGGCAGCAAGGGGAAGAAGGAAAAGCGCGGGAGGCGCCATTTTATTCCATTGGGGAAGAAGGAAAAGCGCGGGAGGCGCCATTTTAATCCATTGGGGAAGAAGAAAAAGCGCGGGAGGCGCAATTTGAAATCACCCAAGATGCCGAAGAGTGGCAGTATCACTGCTTTCGACAACGAGGTAGAAGACTGGACCATGTATGTGGAAAGAATTGAAGTGTACTGCAAGGCAAATGAGGTGGCCGATGGAAAGAAGGCGTCGGTATCATTAAATTTGATGGGCGCGAGAACATACGGCCTTTTGCGGAATTTAATTACCCCAGCTAAACCAATGGAGAAAAGTTTTGAATAGATTGTCAATATCTTACAGGAACATCTAAACCCTACACCGCTGCTGATAGCAGAAAGATTCAAGTTCCATAAAAGAAACCAGCACAAAGATGAGAGCAATGCTGACTATCTTACGGAACTACGCAAGTTATCGAAGCACTGCCAGTTCGGAGCAGGACTGGCAGAGACCTTAAGGGATAAGTTTGTCTGCGGGCACCAGAGTGACGGAACCCAGAAATGACTACTTTTGGAAAAGGACCTGACGCTAGAACAGGCTTTCAGCGTGGCAGTATCCTACGAAGCAGCAGCACGGGGAGCTGCGGAAATACAACAGAAACCACAGGAATACAGCGCTAACGAAATGGCATATGGAGCAGAAAAGTGCTATCGCTGCGGCAGAACAACCCATGATCAGAAGGACTGCTGGGTTAAGGACAAAGTATGCAGGCAATGTGGGAAAATGGGACACATAGCAAGAGTCTGCAGGTCGGGAAAGAAAACCAACACTACAAGAACTACTAAGGAAAAGTACAAGAAAGTAAAGAAATTGACAGACAGTAGTTCGGAAGATCAGGAGAGTGATAAGGACTCCGGGAGCAGGAGACTAAGTTGTCTAAAGTTACACAACGTGATCGCAAAGGAGGATCACTGAACCATTTGGGTCACCCTCATGATAGCAAGGTCCCCAGTAAAGATGGAATTGGACACAGGATCAGTCCTAACTGTCATGAATCGACGAGACTATGAGCGGCTATTCTCACACATACCCTTGAAGGACACGTCCATTGCATTGAAGACATACACGGGGCAAAAAGTCTACCCCAGAGGGTGCCAGTTAAATACAACGGCAAGGAAACACAGAAACTGTATCTATATATACTACAAGATGGAGGACCACCATTATTGGGACGTGAATGGATCCGAAAAATACAATTGGATTGGCATTCCATTCAGGCGCTAACTGTGACTGACAAAAAGGATGATGACGTCACACCTGGACGACTGTCAAAAATTCAAACTGACGTGAAAGAGGTGTTCCAACAAGGACTTGGGACGCTAAAAGGAGTAACGGCAACGATAAAAATCGAAGATAACGCAAACCCAAAATTTTTTAAGGCCAGACCGGTACCTTACGCGTTCCGCCCAGCCGTTGAAGCAGAGATGGAGAGTCTGGAGCGTTCGGGTGTGCTGTCCAAGGTGGACTGGAGCGAGTGGGCCACACCCATCGTTCCTGTAATGAAGAAATCATTGAGCAGCACGCCTGGGGAGCTGAAGAAGGTTTGCATCTGTGGGGACTTCAAGCTAACTGTGAACCCAGTCCTGCACACAGTACAATATCCACTTCCACGGATAGAAGATATTTTCGCCTCACTATCTGGAGGGAAATGCTTTACAAAGATTGATCTGGCCCAAGCGTATCTACAAATGGAGGTGGAAGAAGCATCTAGGAAATACCTCACGATAAACACTCACAAAGGCCTTTACCAGTACAATCGATTGGTATTCGGGGTAGCATCAGCCCCGGCTATTTGGCAGAGGGCGATGGAACAAGTCCTGCAAGGGATCCCGGGGACCCAGTGTTATTTGGACGACATCCTGGTTACGGGCGAAAATGACAGTGAACACCTTGCCAACCTGGAGAAGGTTCTCACTAGATTACAGGAATATGGGCTACGAGCCAACCGCCCCAAATGCGAGTTCTTCAGAAGACAAATCTTGTATTGTGGCCACATGATTGATGAGGAAGGGTTGCATAAGTCGCCGGACAAGATTGAGGCTGCAGTCAAGGTTCCAGCTCCGGAAAATGTGTCGCAACTGATGTCGTTCCTTGGGTTGGTGAACTACTACCATAAGTTCTTGCTGAATTTATCTACAATTCTGCACCCACTGAACGCCCTGCTGCAAACTGGAGTAACATGGAAATGGAGTGATGAGTGTAAGCATGCCTTTCAGAAATGTAAATGCCTAATCACTTCAAAAGAAGTATTGGCCCACTACAATCCAACACTACCGATTCGGTTAGCATGTGATGCGTCTCCCTACGGCATCGGAGCGGTGCTGTCACACAAATTCCTTGATGGTTCAGAGAGGCCAATAGCCTTTGCATCGCGCTCGTTAACCTCAGCCGAGCGTAACTACGCCCAGATTGACAGGGAGGCCCTCAGCCTGGTGTGGGGGGTGAAGAAGTTCAATCACTATCTGCACGGGCAGAAATTCACCCTACTGACTGATCATCAGCCCCTGGTCTCCATTTTTAACCCAAAGAAGGGCGTTCCGGTGATGACGGCGCAACGGCTGCAAAGATGGTCACTTTTTCTAGGGGCACATCAGTACGACATAGAGTACAAGGGTACGAAACAGCATGGAAACATGGATGGGCTGTCGCGCCTACCATTGCCTACGGTAGAGGAAGCACCTGCAGTGGACCCTGTTGAGATATTCCATGCGAACATAGTCGAATGTCTACCTGTTACAAACTCAAGTATAGAGAAGGAAACCCGAAATGACCTGACACTCTCTCGGGTCTATGATTTGACGGTGAAGGGATGGCCAGCACATGGCGACTCACTGTTGCCAGCATTCTCGCCAAGGAGAGAACAGCTGTCAGTGTGCCGGGGGACCTTGATGTGTGGATCCCGAGTGGTAATTCCACCCAAGTTGAGAGATAGAGTGCTCAATGAGCTTCATGAGGGTCATCTGGGAGGGGTAAAAATGAAGAACCTAGCCAGGGCATTTGTGTGGTGGCCGGGAATCGATAAAGAAATCGAGGATATGACCAAAAGATGCATAGGATGCCAGAAGGTCCAAAATGCTCCACCACAGGCCCCGCTACATCCATGGGAGTGGCCCTCATCTCCATGGCAACGGGTACACATTGATTTTGCTGGTCCATTTATGGACTCAATGTTCCTAATCGCCGTGGATGCCCTATCGAAATGGCCAGAGGTCATCATAATGTCCTCCACCACCACGGAGGAAACTATTGCAGTCCTACGGACCATCTTCGCCAGGAATGGCTTGCCAGAACAGGTTTGCTCCGACAATGGGCCACAGTTTGTGTCCGAGGATTTCCGGAGGTTTCTGAGGAATAATGGGGTGAAACATTACACATCTGCCCCATATCATCCAGCCACAAATGGATTGGCTGAGAGGTTTGTTCAGACCTTTAAAAAGGCAATAAAGGCGATGTATAACGACGACATACCACTACAACACAAGGTGGATAATTTCTTGTTTGCTTACCGGAATGCGACACATGCAGTCACCAACCAAGCTCCAGCCATAATGTTCTTCAACCGAAGGCTAAGATGTCGCCTGGATTTGCTCAAACCAAACATAAGACGAGATGTTGAGGATAAGCAATTCCAGCACATAAACGAGAAGCCAACCAGGAGCTTCAAGATAGGGCAACCAGTCTTGGCCCGCGACTACCGAACAGAAAAATGGCAGCCAGGAACGATATGCACACAGCAGGGACCACTAATGTACACAGTGGACGTTGGAGAGAGCATCGTGAGACGCCATGCTGACCAGATTCTAGAGTCACAGGAACAAGCCAAACCTATACCATGAACAGGTGCACCTGAAAATAAACCCGAAGGGCAGATTGCGTCTGCCTCACAAGCAGTGGTATTGGAAGCTGACGAACCAACCAATGACAATGAGCCAGAATCAACTCCGCCGCAAGAACAGGATATTCGAGAAAGGCGCTATCCAGTCAGGATCAGGAAGCCTCCTCAAAGACTGAACTTATAAATGATTATTTCAGTTGATGTATATAGTACAGCGAAAATTGTAATTGTAATTAGTTATTATTTAGTTGTTAAATGAATGTTATGTACTATTTATCTAAAAGGGGAGGAATTGTAGTGTATGTACCTTTAAGAGAAGAACTGATTCTATACTGCAGTACCGGCAGTGACCACCCCTGTATATAAAGCCATAGCAGGCTTCTGTACTTCAGTCTTAAGTTACCCTCTGTTCAGTAAATACCTGTTATTATTGTTCTCCTGCAGTCCATGTATTATTGATACTCGGACACTACAGGTAGGATGCTACACTGCGCCCCGGTGTCGCAGAGGAAATGTCGACCAGAGAGGGAGTCGGTGATAAACAGAAGCTTTCCAGCATTTCCGATTGCCATCGCAGCCGCGGGGCGCCCGTTAGAGCCGGTCCTCTTTTGCCAGAGTTGATGTTGTATTTTTTTTGGACGAGGGAGGGCAGCAACATCTTGCTTTCGCGTCAAAACGGGCGTGGTAGAAGCACAACCCCGCAGGTTGAGGAGCTGGGACGGTGTCTGTGGGGGATGGGCGCCTCGTGGCAGCGCAGTGCTGCTGCGTCACCGCGAAGATCTTGTCCACTTCGGCAGCAAGCGCTGCGCAGTCTGTGACTTGGACCGGGCCAGGGCAGCTTGTACTTGCTCCGGTAACTGACTGAGGAAAAGCTCCCTAAAGAGGAAGCATTCCGGTTCGGAGCCAAGGAGCGTGAGCATTTGGCTCATGAGCTCAGATGGCTTGGAGTCCCCGAGGCCGGGCATAGCGAGCAGTCGGCGGGCACGCTCCGACTTCGTGAGCCCGAAGACCTGTAACAACCGCGCCTTGATTGTTTCATACTTGCGGTCGTCCGGGGGGTTCTCAAGCAGGCTGACGATCCGTGAGGCGGTGGAGCTGTCGAGTGCGGAGACCACGTAAAAGTAATGGGTCTGATCCGCAACGATGTCCTGTAGTGCAAACTGGGCTTCGACCTGGACGAACCACGAGGTCGCTTGTTGCTCCCAGAATTGCGGTAGCTTCAATGCAATGGCGTTTGTTTCCGTATTTCGTTCCTTCTGCGAAAACCTTTCGCAAAAGTCGGGGTCACCAATGTAGGAATGTCTAGTTCCTATCAAGGGACTGAGGTCGACTCAGGTGATCAACAAACGATGTTTAATATAAAACAAACTGAGCTTAACAAGCCAATGCACGAGAACTACAAAAACAGGTCTAGTCAGTTGGGGCAGTCCCGTGGCTGGAGTCATGACGTCATCACGTTTTTCCCGCCGATGGGGGATCACGTGATGAACGGCATGACGTCATTGTGTTTGCCCGCGCTCTTAAAGGGACCGTGCTCTGTACATGCAAACAGTATATACAAAGATACAGACTCAGGCTGTAGTTAACATATTGTTAAAGGGAATTATATACATTTGATCGGAGTCCCTTAGTGGCTCTGCCACACTATGGTTTTAGTTTGATGTCATTCTTATCAAAGATTCTTCATTCATTTAATATTGGCTTAACTGCTTTTTTGCAGACTTTGGCCCAGAACTTGGTGTCGGGGGCTTGCCGCGCGTGCAAGCCCCCGATCTGTACTCACCCTGCGCGCTGACATCTGAAGCCCGGGCCTGCTTGCATTTCCTGTGACAGGCCCGGTTCAGATGTCAGCGCGCTGTGCTTACCTGATCCAGCGGCGTAGTTAGTGCGATGTGCCGGCTGGGATCAGGTGAGCACTGTTCAGCCAATCAGGGGAGGGGAAACTTCATTCATAAGTTTGAGAGTAAGAACTGTCAAACTCATGAAAAGTACTGCACCCCAAAACACTACTTAAACTTTAAATAAAATTTTAAAAAAACATCCCAATCATTAAATTAAGTATAAATAAGTTAAAAAAAATAATTTAAACAATAATTTTTTTTTTTGAAAAAAATAAATTTTTAATAAAAAGGGTCTAAAACTAAACTTACCTTATTGTAGATTCTTTAAAATAATAAACCTGTGGGAAAAAAAATCTAAATTACACTAAAACACCACTTACCTGTAAAAATAAATACTTACGTGTGCTTTTTACAAGCGTAAAGACCGGAGGCCTTTACACATGCGCAAATCCCCCAAAACAGAGGAAATCCAAGACGCACGCGCTGCCCCCTACAGCGCACGTGCTAGCCTCTTCACCTCTTGGGTTAGAGGAGAGGAAATGCTGGTTTTCAGCGCATGCGCTGTGCATGCTGAAAACCGGCATTTCCTCCGGCCAGACGCGTGAGTACCCCTTCCGTACTCACACGTTTGGGGAGGAATTTCTGCCCCATTGTGTCTTTCCTTATTTTCCATGTTCAATACAAACACAATGATGTCATCGATTGAAGTCTTATCTTCAAAGTGGTTTTGTTGGTATGGTTTTTACTATGCCTAATCTAAAGACTCTTCAACTGAATGTTTCATGCATTTCTAGCTATCTCAATTGGTTCCATATTTAATCTTATGGTTCCTGTTTTTCAAGTTTAACATAAAACTATTTGACCAGCAGATGTTTCTTTTACTTGATGTCATGTTTTCAAAGGGATATGCCTCTTTTAATGTTTGTGTTTCTGTTTCAACGTGTTAGCTCTTCACACTTGAACTGGGCATTCTCATTGTGTTTGTTGCAAACCATAGACTTTTCGGAAGCACCAATAGTTTGCTTCAATCTTTCATTGTTTTAGCATATTTAACTTTTCCATTTCAAAGCCTGTTTACAACTTTGTTATCAACTGATCTTTATCTCAGAAGCCTGTGTGCTGTCTTTCTTTAGCAATTTATGTTAGTTTTCCAGTTAATTCAGGGGTTTGAGTAAGTTGGGTCAATTCCCATTGTGTGCCACCACCTAGTGGATATTTGGTACCTAGCAACTGCAGTAAAAGCGCAGTAAAGTGCAGTAAAGCACAGTAAGTGCAGTAAAGTAAACTACTGTATATCACAGACCTACAGCCACACATGGTCTGGGAATGATATTGTTGCCACGCTTGAGTCTTGGATATTATTTGTCTGTAAGTACTTGAGAATGTTATAGATGATTAGTGTACACTATATTTTGCAGAAAATGTTTAGTTTGTAACTTTTCTCTGTAAGCAAACTTACACAGCTAGCCGTGAAGTGCTCGCTCTCTGTCTAGCTGGTTAACTTGTAGCTGTATTTTGATGCACTATGTACAGGGCTAATTTAAAGAGAATGCCTTCCAGTTTGCTAAATGTATATTCACAGTAAGCTGTGTTTCCACGTGTTTGGTAAGTTACATGCCAAATGTACTGTGTTGCTCAGGCGTACCTAAATTTGTGTATGCATATCAGTTATGTGCTTGTATACTAATGTGTGCTTCCATTTCTGTGTTGTATTTCAGTTTCACAATAAGAATCTTTCAGTAAAGTTTTACAAGAAAAGTCAAGCCTTGTGATTTTTATGGGAAGATATCAAGTTGTTAGCTACCTGTCTAGCTCTGCATAGGAACGTGCTGCAAGGGCAGAAAAGCCTGTATTTCTGTTTACAGCCTTTTCCACTGAGACTTGTGTCTTTGAGGCTTTCCAGACTTTTAAACCCAGTATGTCTTTTATTAATAATATCAGAATTCTGTTCATAGTATCGTGTATTTCTCTGAATCATGGCTATTCCTTCACAATAAGGCCAGCCCTGCCTAAACCCAGAGGAACTGAGGCCAATTGTAGCGTCAAGTGCCACCATACCTGGGGTCAGCTAACTCGGTACAGAGCAGTGATCAAATCTAGGACTTTCTTGGTCTGAATGGCTCAGGTACCCACTGGGGAAATTCGCTGAGCTGTCTGGAAAGACTCTTTGGCATACTTATAGTAAGCACAATCCCCAGGTATGACAACAAATTGGGATGTATCGTTAATACTGAGGAAGACTGTGACAAAATACAAGAAGAAGTTAACAAACTTGCAGAATAGAAGTGTAAATAACAAGTGAACTTCAATATAGATAAGTGTGAGGTGGTGCATTTTGGTAGGAGGAACTGCTTGGATAATAAGAGTGTAAATGAGGTAGAGGCACAAGGAGATCTAAGAGTAACATATAAGATTGTGAAGGGGTTGGATCGGGTGGATGCGGGGAGGATGTTCCCGATGATGGGTGAAACTAGAACTAGGGGGCATAGTCTTAGAATAAGGGGCTGCTCTTTCAAAACTGAGATGAGGAGGAACTACTTCACTCAGAGGGTGGTAGGTCCATGGAATATGCTGCCCCAAAAAGCTGTAGAAGCTACATCATTACATAAATTTAAAACAGAAATAGACAGTTTCCTAGAAGTAAAGGGAATTAAGGGTTACGGGGAGCGGGCAGGAATTTGGACATGAGTCTAGGTTCGGATCGGTCATGGCCCTGTGGGTAGCGGAGCGGGCCCAGGGGCCGTGTAGCCTGATCCTGCTCCTATTTCGTGTGTCTAATTCTGTTAGATTCAGGAGATGGTTCTGTGATAGTGGATTGGCGGTTAGGATCAGATCAGCCATGATCTTATTGAATGGCGGAGCAGGATCGAGGGGCCGATTGGCCTACTCCTGCTCCTATTTCTTATGTTCTTATGTTCTTAGTACAGATACACAAATCATTAAAAGTAGCGACGCAGGTTAACAAGGCCATAAAAAATGTCAACAAAGCACTGGGGTTCACTTCTAAAGGGATAGATTTGAAAAGCAGGGAAGTTCTGTTAAGTTTGCATAGAACCTTTGGTGCTAGGCATTGCTGGATCTGTATCTGGGGAATGAGATGGGTCAAGCGCAGCAGGTGTCAGTAGGGGAACATTTAGGGAGCAGTGATCATAGTATTGTAAGATTTAGACTAGCTATGGAAAAGGACAGGGAGCAATCTAGAGTAA
The DNA here is from genome assembly GCF_052327205.1 of Somniosus microcephalus. Classification (NCBI taxonomy): domain Eukaryota; kingdom Metazoa; phylum Chordata; class Chondrichthyes; order Squaliformes; family Somniosidae; genus Somniosus; species Somniosus microcephalus. The sequence continues at coordinate 24,387,650 of NC_140987.1, read as the reverse complement.
AAATGCTTAATTGGAGGAAAGCAAATTTCAGTGGGTTGAGAGCGGATCTGGCCCGGGTAAATTGGAATCAAAGATTGACAGGCAAAACGGTAATCGAACAATGGGCTGCCTTTAAGGAGGTTCGGGTACAGTCGAGTTACATTCCCGCGAGGGGGAAAGGTAGGGCAACTAAAGCCAGTGCTCACTGGATGACGAAAGAGATAAGAGAGTAAGATGAAGCAGAAAAAGAGCATATATGACAGATGTTAGGTTGAGAATACAAGTGAGAATCAGGCTGAATATAGAAAGTTCAGAGGGGAAATGAAAAAGAAAATAAGAGGGGCAAAGATAGATTAAAAGAATAGAAGACCTATGCATGGAGGCAGAGGGCATGGCTGAGGTACTAAATCAGTACTTTGCATCTCTCTTCACCAAGGAAGAATATGCTGTCAAAGTCATAGTGAAAGAGGAGGTAGTGGAGATACTGGATGAGATATAAATTGATAAAGAGGAGGTACTAGAAATGCTGTCTGTACTTAAAGTTGATAAGTCACCAGGACCAGATGGGATGCATCCTAGGATGCTGAGGGAGGTTAAGGAGGAAATCGCGGAGGTACTGGCCATAATCTTCCAATCCTCCTTAGATACGGGGGTGGTGCCAGAGGACTGGAGAATTGCAAATATTACGCCCTTGGTCAAAAAAGGGTGTAAGGATAAACCAAGCAACTACAGGCCAGTCAGTTTAACCTCGGTAGTGGGGAAGCTTTGAGAAACGGTAATCAGGGACAAAGTTAACAGTCACTTGGACAAGTGTGGATTAATTAAGGAAAGCCAGTTCGGATTTGTTAAAGGCAAATCGTGTCTAACTAACTTGATCGAGTTTTCTGATGAGATGACAGAGAGGGTTGATGAGGGCAATGCGGTTGACGTGGTGTACATGGACTTCCAAACGGCATTTGATAAAGTGCCACATAATAGGCTTACCAGCAAAGTTGAAGCCCATGGAATAAAAGGGACAGTGGCAGCATGGATACGAAATTGCCTAAGTGACAGGAGACAGACAATAGTAGTGAATGGTTGTTTTTCGGACTGGAGGAAGGTACACAGTGGTGTACCCCAGGGGTCGGTACTAGGACCACTGCTTTTCTTGATATATAGTACTGCCTTGGACTTGGGAGTACAGGGCACAATTTCAAAATTTGCAGATGACACAAAACTTGGAAGTATAGTAAACAGTGAGGAGGATAGCGATAGACTTCAGGAAGACATAGACAGGCTGGTGAAATGGGCGGACACGTGGCAGATGAAATTTAATGCAGAAAAGTGCGAAATGATACATTTTGGTAGGAGGAATGAGAAGAAGCAATATAAACTAAAGGGTACAATCCTAAAGTGGGTGCATGAACAGAGAGACCTGGGGGTATACATGCACAAATCGTTGAAGGTGGCAGGGCAGGTTGAGAAAATGGTTAAAAAAGCATACGGGATCCTGGGCTTCATGAATAGAGGTATAGAGTACAAAAGTGTGGAAATTATGATGAATGTGTATAAAACACTGGTTCAGCCTCAACTGGAGTATTGTGTCCAATTCTGGGCACCACACTTTAGGAAGGATGTGAAGGCCTTAGAGAAGGTGTAGAAAAGATTTACGAGAATGATTCCAGGGTTGGTGGACTTCAGTTACGTGGATAGACTGGAGAAGCTGGGGTTGTTCTCCTTAGAGCAGGGAAGATTGAGAGGAGATTTGATAGAGTTGTTCAAAATCATGAGGGGTCTGGACAGAGTAGATAGAGAGAAACTGTTCCCATTGGCAGAAGTGTCAAGAACCAGAGGACACAGATTTATGGTGATTGACAGAAGAACCAAAGTCGACGTGAGGAAAATCTTTTTTAGACAGCGAATGATTCGGATCTGGAATGCAGTACCTGAAAGGGTGGTGGAGGCAGACTCAATCGTGGCTTTCAAAAGGGAATTGGATATTTACCTGAAGGAAAAAAAATTACATGGCTCGGGGGAAAGGGCGGGGGAGTGGGACTAGCTGGAGTGCTCTTGCAGAGAGCTGGCACGGGCTCGACAGGCTGAATGGCCTCCTTCTGTGCTGTAACCATTCCAGGGTTCTATGATAACCTTGATTAGAACACACTTAGAGTACTCTTCTCCATATTACAAAAAGGATAATGGAGACTGGAGAAGGTGCAAAAAAGATTTACTAGAATGATACCAGACTGAGAGGTTATTCTGGGGCTGTTTCCTCTATAAAAAAGAAAGCTGAGGGGTGACCTGATAGAGATTTTTAAGATTATGGAAAGGTTTGATAGGGTAGACGTAGAGAAGATGTTTCCACTTGTGGGGGAGACCAAAGCCAGGGGCCATAAATATAAGATAGTCACTAATAGGGAATTCAGGAGAAACGTCTGCACCCAAAGAATAGTTAGAATGTGGAATAAAAACAGAAAATGCTGGAGATACTCAGCAGGTCAGGCAGCATCTGTGAAGAGCGAAACAGAGTTAACGTTTCAGGTCGATGACCTTTCGTCAGAACTGGAAAAAAGCAGGAAATGGAACAGATTTTTAAGCAAGTGTAGGAGCTGGGAAAGGGGGGAGGGGAATGAAAGAACAAAAGGGAAGGTCTGTGATAGGCTAGAAGGCAGGAGAAGTAAAGAGGCATTGGTCCAGTAATTCGGGTCCCAACGCGTGAGTACGCACGGGGTACCCACGCGTGGACCCGATGGAAGTGCCGGTTTCTTGCATGCACAGCGCATGCGCGGGAAAACAGCACTTCCGGTCCCCTGAAAGCAGGGGTTAAGAGGTGAAACGCGTGCGGCGTATGAGGCAGCGCGAGCGACGTATGAGGCAGCGCGTGCGACGTATGAGGCAGCGCGAGCGCGTTGAACTTCCTTTTTTTTGACAGGTTTGCCCGTGTGTGAAGGCCTGTACTTTTTACACATTAAAAAAGCAGACGTAAGGACTTCATTTTAAAAGGTAAGTGGTCAATTCATTAAAATTAGAACATTTTTTCCACAGGTTTATTATTTTTAAATACTTTACAGTAAGGTAAGTGTATTTTTAGCTCCGATTTTTTATAAAATTATTTTTTTCAAAAATTTAAATTATTGTTTAAAATGGTTATTTAATGTTATTTATAGTTGATTTAAATAGTGTGATTTTTAAAAAAATATTTATTTGAAGGTTAAGTACTGTTTTGGGGGCCAGAGTTTTCATTAGTTTGACAGTTCTTTCTGTCAAACTCATGAATGGGCTTTTCCCTCCTCCGATTGGTTGCCCAGTGCTCACGTGATCCCAGCAGACGCATCGCACTAAGTACGCCGCTGGGTCACGCAAGCACAGCGCGCCGGGAGCTGGACCGGGCCACAGAGAGGAAATCCACGCAGGCCCAGGCCTCAACTGTCGGCGCGCAATGTAAGTGCAGGTCGGGGGCTTGCACCCGCGGGAAGCCCCCGACACGAATTTCTGGGCCAATCAGAGATATTCAAGGCGAGAGGAGATGGTAATGGGACAGGTTAAGAAACAAAAGATGGCTCTAGATGAAGTGTAAATTGTGCTGGCAGAATGAAAGACAGCTGCCGTGTGGGAGAGAGAAAAGACACAAACAAAAAGTGTGGGAAAAAAAAATATATATATTTATATGATAGGGGCCGAGGTTCTGATCTGAAATTGTTGAACTCTATGTTGAGTCCAGAAGGCTGTAAAGTGCCTAATCGAAAGATGAGGTGCTGTTCCTCGAGCTTACGCTGAGCTTCAGTGGAACAATGCAATAGCCCGAGGATGGTGAGGTCCGAGTGGGAGTGGAGCGGAGTTAGAATGTGGAACTCACTACCACAAGGGGTAGCTGAGGCGAATAGCACGGATGCATTTAAGGGAAAGCTAGTTAAGCACATGAGGGAGAAAGGAATAGAAGGTTCTGCTGACATGGTGAGGTGAAGTAGGGTGGGGGGAGGCTCGTGTGGAGCACAGGCCAGTTGGGCCGAATGGCCTGTTGCTGTGCTGTAGACTCCATGTCATTCTATGTAGAATCACTCGCGCGCCTTGGCTAATTCTTCATACTTGTTCCTCACTGATTTTCTTTTCGTTCCATTCCTGCCCTCAGCTCAGTACTTTGCTTCCACTGGGATTTGAAGAGTACAACAAAAGGAAGTGACATGCAGAACAAGCTCTCAAGTATTCCACGAGACATTACTTGGACAATCCTTTGGGAGCTGGAGTTCCAAATTGGAGTGAGTATTTACACCACTGTGTCAGCCAAAGAGTTCAAGACGGGGTGGGACTCACAGCAGTCTATTTATTCAGCCAACAGTCTATTTACACAAGGTTTCTATGCACGACAGCAAACAGGGTTTATTTGCACAGGGTCTCTATGCATGACAGCAAACAGGATCTATTTACACAGGGTCTCTATGCATGACAGCAAACAGGGTCTATTTACACAGGGTCTCTATGCATGACAGCAAACAGGATCTATTTACACAGGGTCTCTATGCACAACAGCAAACAGGGTCTATTTACACAGGGTCTCTATGCATGACAGCAAACAGGATCTATTTACACAGGGTCTCTATGCATGACAGCAAACAGGGTCTATTTACACAGGGTCTCTATGCATGACAGCAAACAGGATCTATTTACACAGGGTCTCTATGCATGACAGCAAACAGGGTCTATTTACACAAGGTTTCTATGCACGACAGCAAACAGGGTCTATTTACACAGGGTCTCTATGCACGACAGCAAACAGGATCTATTTACACAGGGTCTCTATGCATGACAGCAAACAAGGTCTATTTACACAGGGTCTCTATGCACAACAGCAAACAGGATCTATTTACACAAGGTTTCTATGCATGACAGCAAACAGGGTCTATTTACACAGGGTCTCTATGCATGACAGCAAACAGGATCTATTTACACAAGGTTTCTATGCATGGCAGCAAACAGGATCTATTTACACAGGGTCTCTATGCATAACAGCAAACAGGATCTATTTACACAGGGTCTCTATGCATGACAGCAAACAGGGTCTATTTACACAGGGTCTCTATGCATGACAGCAAACAGGATCTATTTACACAAGGTTTCTATGCATGGCAGCAAACAGGGTCTATTTACACAGGGTCTCTATGCATGACAGCAAACAGGATCTATTTACACAGGGTCTCTATGCATGACAGCAAACAGGGTCTATTTACACAGGGTCTCTATGCATGACAGCAAACAGGATCTATTTACACAAGGTTTCTATGCACGACAGCAAACAGGGTCTATTTACACAGGGTCTCTATGCATGACAGCAAACAGGATCTATTTACACAAGGTTTCTATGCATGACAGCAAACAGGATCTATTTACACAAGGTTTCTATGCATGACAGCAAACAGGGTCTATTTACACAGGTTCTCTATGCACAACAGCAAACAGGATCTATTTACACAAGGTTTCTATGCACGACAGCAAACAGGATCTATTTACACAAGGTTTCTATGCATGACAGCAAACAGGGTCTATTTACACAAGGTTTCTATGCACAACAGCAAACAGGATCTATTTACACAAGGTTTCTATGCATGACAGCAAACAGGGTCTATTTGCACAGGGTCTCTATGCACAACAGCAAACAGGATCTATTTACACTAGGTTTCTATGCACGACAGCAAACAGGGTCTATTTAAACAGGCTCTATGCTTCTTCAAATAGTGCGATGGGATCACGAGCATACACCTGAGCTACCAGAACAGGCAGATGGGCTCTCAGTTGAAAGTCCCATCTGGAAGACATTACATCCGACAGTGCTACACCATAGATTATGTGCTCAAACCCTGGAGTGGAGCTTGAATCCACGAGCCTTGGCTCAAAGACAAGAGTGCTAACAACTGAGCCAAGTGGAGACTTGCTGAAAATACATAGCAGACCACCTGAAGAGGAAAGACAGTTTTGTTGCTGACAGATCTGCTGGCTATTTCCAGTTTGTTTTTTCCCTTGTATAGAATGATACAGCACAGAAGGAGGTCATTCGGCCCATCTCACCGGTGCCAGCTCTCTGAGAGAGCCGTCCAATTAGTCCCACTAACCCCCTGCTCTTTCACCGTAGTCCTGCAATATTTTTTCCCCTTCAAGTATTTATCCAAATCCCCTTTGAAAGTTCCTATTGGACCTGCTTCCACCGCCCTTTCAGGCAGCGCATTCCAGATCATAACCAGTAAACAAAACAAAAAAGCAGCTCACCAGCTTGCAAATGACAGCTGTGTGATTAGGGGAAAGGGGAACGGATGCCAACGCAGGAGAGAAAGGCACCCTTCCAACAGCAGTGATAGCACGTCAACACACAGCCTGCAGAATGGATCGAGGAGCCGGCACATCACCCGGGGAAGCATCCGCAACAATTTAAAGGGAGATGCAAGGCGCAGGAGAATTCACCTGACCTGAAGGAGGACGGGTCACCAAAGGAAAGGTACGTCCCGCTGAGCAAGTGGGTAAATGCGACGGCTGGTGGGACCCCAGGCCGCACGGATCATGGGGCTGGTCCATGACAGCCAGTGGTTCAGCGGGTCGCACTCTCGCCTCTGACTCAGAAAGGTCGTGGGTTCAAGTCTCACTCCAGAGACTTGAGCGCGTAGTCCAAGCTGATACTCCCGGTGCAGTACCGAGGGAGTGCTGGACTTTCAGAGGTGCTGTCTTTCAGATGAGAAGTTAAACCGAGGCCCCGTCTTCCCTCTCAGGTGGACGTAAAACATCCCATACCACTATTGCAAAGAAGAGCTGGGGAGTTCTCCCCGGTGTCCTGGACTATATGTATTCCTCAACCATGTAGGACGTGTGGAATTACCCCTCGCCCCGTCCAGCGGGTTATAGAGATCGGACTTGAGACTTATGAAAAATTATACCAGTCGCATCAGTTCTGTCTTTAATCTTTGATTGTTCCTAAGACAGATTCAAAACCTCAACCACTATTCAAGCAGTACATAGAAGCATTCCCTCGCAATTAATATGCTCACAAATTACCGTACATAAAAGTATTCTCTCGCAATTAATATGCTCACAATTTAATAGGTCAAACATACATAAAAATTATTCTTTGGTAATATCTAAGCTCTATGTCCAACTTTCATACATACTCTTTATCCCTGGGTGATCAGTCCGGAAAAAAGTAGTAAGTTGCAAACATCGACTGGCCAGTCAAACTGCTTCCTTTGTCGCTCTTTGTGTCTCCCTCATCTGAATTTCCCGCTTCTGTGTCATTGCTTTATAGTGCCTTTCTGCCGCCGCCCCCCCAGTATTTCTTCGCCCGCCTCTCTCTGACAGGTCAGTTTCACTCCCAATCTTTCCTGATTGGAGTTCCTTCTGCATGACACGGTCATGTTCCTGTGATAACAACAGAAAATGCTGGAAAAACTCAGCAGGTCAGGCAACATCCGTGGACAGAAATTTGAGTTGACGTTTCGGGTCGAACCCTTCTTCAAAACTGTAAAGAAAAGATAGATCGGAGGCAGGGTTGCGATCGGACAAAAGAATAAAAGAAACAAAAGAAGTAAAAAAGAGACAATAAAAGGTGTTAGAGAAGCTAGACGAGATGGTAATAGGCTGAGATTGGGTGTAAAGTGTACTGGCAGGGCAAGGGATAGCTGCCAGGTGTGAGAGTGAAACAAAAGGAAAGGGGGGGGGAAAAGGAGTGGAAAAATTACAAGAAAAAATGAAATAGGGGCCGAGGTTATGATCTGAAATTGTTGAACTCGATATTGAGTCCGGATGTTCCTGTGATGTCTGTGGGGGCGGGACTTCCTCTTCATCAGGTGTGTCTCTCCTTCCTCTCCATGTGGTCTCACAAACAAAGGACCATGTTGAGTCCTTACAGACAAAGGACCCCATGCTGACTTCCTACATTTTGAGTCCAGCCGTTATCATTTCGCAATTTCGATCTCCACATGGTAGCAGCGGTTTTATTACGTTTTTTTTTAGAATCTTACAACCAGCATCACTGAATAACAGATAATCTGGCCATTTATCACATTGCTGTTTGTGGGAGCTTGCTGTGCGCAAATTGGCTGCCACGTTTCCCACATTACAACAGCGACCACACTTCAAAAAGTACCTCATTGGGTGTAAAATGCTTTAGGATATCGTGAGGTCATTATACAGGGCCTTGGTGAGGCCACATCTTGAGTATTGTGTGCAGTTTTGGTCGCCTTATCTGAGGAAGGATGTTCTTGCCATGGAAGGAGTTCAGCGAAGATTCACCAGGCTGATACCTGGGATGGCAGGAATAACGTACAAGGAGAGATTGGGTCGATTGGGCTTGTACTCGCTGGAGTTTAGAAGAATGAGAGGTGATCTCATTGAAACTTATAAAATTCTGACAGGACTGGACAGAGTAGATGCAGGAAGGATGTTCCCGATGGTCAGGCAGTCCAGAACCAGGGGACACAGTCTAAGGATAAAGGGTAAGCCATTTAGGACAGAAATGAGGAGGAATTTCTTCACCCAGAGAGTGGTGAACCTGTGGAACTCTCTACCACAGAAGGCGGTGGAGGCCAGTTCATTAAATATATTCAAGAAGGAGTTGGATATATTTCTTAAGGCTAAAGGGATCAAGGGGTATGGGGAGAAAGCAGGGACCGGGTACTGAATTTGGATGATCAGCCATGATCGCATTGAATGGCGGAGCAGGCTCGAGGGACCAAATGGCCTACTCCTGCTCCTATCTTCTATGTTTCTATGTTTCTATGTCGTGCAAGCCTTACTTTCATTGGTTTAATCTCCAACAGGGCTTCAGCTCATCTGTGCCAATGTCAAGGGGGCCAGGAATCCTGCTCCAGTAGTCTGGAAAGTGTGGATTTAGAGGAGAGCGTGATGGGAAATAGGATTAGTGGCCCACTCATTGTCCACTCAGCACTCAGGTTCATGAAAGAAAGTAAGAAAATGAAAGAAAAGCTTGCATTTTCCATTTAGTTCATTTTTTCTACAAAGTAATCGATGCTTTAAAAAGAACTCTTAACCCTGAATGTCAAAGTTCTAAACAAATTTATATTGCTTATAAGTAGGGATGTATTCCTGAAGTCTTCATCATGTGACCTCCTGCCTCCAACACTTCCCCCACCAATTGGAAGGGCTGGCAATCCTACTCAGAAGGTTGGTGTCTTGATTCCACAGGAAGCGCCCATTGCCATGGTAACATGCTGGCTTGCTTTGGCATGCATAGCAGTGCCTCTCACCTGTCAAAGCCCCTACTGTTCCTTAACCAAACGGTGATAAATGTTTGGAACAATCTGCCAGGCAAGACCATTGGAGTTGTTCAAAATGCAAGCGGGTGCTACAATGGGAGAGATAGGGCTCGAGTGCAATTGGGTTGAATGGCCCTTTCTCATCATTGACTTTCCTTCCGCCTTGTATTTGGAAACAGACAGTGCAGATATGTAAATCAGGTCCCAGCTGCTTTGCCTTGATTTGTTTAGCCGTGGTGCTGCCACGTCCAGGTGACACACAATCCCGTCAGCCTCTTCCTCCTCATCAAGCAAAAAGTTTGCCAAATACCTTTTCACCCCTTCGTGCGCCCCTCTAACACATCTACAGCCAATCGGAAAACCATTAAACAAAGACAAGGCGTCAACAAGCAGCTCAGCATGCCCAGCAGGAAATACACAGAGACATAGAAACATAGAGGATAGGAGCAGGAGTAGGCCATTCGGCCCCTCGAGCCTGCTCCGCCATTTAATGAGATCATGGCTGATCATCCAAATTCAGTACCCTATCCCTGCTTTCTCCCCATATCCCTTGCTCCCTTTAGCCTTAAGAAATATATCTAACTCCTTCTTGAATATATTTAATGAATTGGCCTCAACTGCCTTTTGTGGTAGAGAATTCCACAAGTTCACCAATCTCTGGGTGAAGAAATTCCTCCTCATCTCAATCTTAAATGGCTTACCCCTTATCTTTAGACTGTGACCGCTGGTTCTGGACTCCCCTGCCATCGGGAACATCCTTCCTGCATCTAGTCTGTCTAGTTCTGTTAGAATTTTATAAGTTTCAATGAGATCCCCTCTCATTCTTCTAAACTCCAGCCCAATCGACCCAATCTCTCTTCATACATCATTCCTGCCATCCCAGGTATCAATCTGGTGAATCTTCGCTGCACTCCCTCCATGGCAAGAACATCCTTCCTCAGATAAGGCAACCAAAACTGCACACAATGCTCAAGGTGTGGTCTCACCAAGGCCATGTCCAACTGCAGCAAGACATCCTTGCTCCTGTACTCGAATCCTCTTGCTATGAAGGCCAACATACCATTTGCCTCCTTAACCGCCTGCTGCACCTGCATGCTTACCTTCAGCGACTGGTGCACAAAGGACACCCAGGTCTCGTTGCACTTCCCTTCTCCCAATCTATTGCCGAGATTGATACAGAGATTAACGGCAAGTCACGGGGAGGCACAGGAGTCCCTGCTAGCCTGGGTGCTTCAACACTGACCAGGGCATCTTGAAGAAATCAGGAAGATTGAGGGATGAGAAGTGACAGGAAGTATTTTCTTTTAGTGGAATGAGCATTCCCCTTGATTAGTTTTTATTTGTTCCTGGGATGTGGGCGTCGCTGGCAAGGCCAGCATTTATTGCCCATCCCTAATTGCCCTCGAGAAGGTGGTGGTGAGCCGCCTTCTTGGACCGCTGCAGTCCATGTGGTGAAGGTGCTCCCACAGTGCTGTTAGGGAGGGAGTTCCAGGATTTTGACCCAGCGATGATGAAGGATCGGCCGATATACTTCCAAGTCAAAATGACTTGGAGGGGAACTTGGAGGTGGTGGTGTTCCAAAGTCTGCTGCCCCTGTCCTTCTAGGTGGTAGAGGTCGCAGGTTTGGGAGGTGCTGCCAAGTTGCAGAAGTGGTTTGCTGAATGTAGGGGGGTTAGACGAGTGAGCCCATGATCTGGAGTGGAGGGGTGCTGGAAGAGTGACTCCATGCTCTGGAGTAGGGGGTTTGGAAGAGGGACTCCATGATCTGGAGTGGGGAGTTGGAAGAGTGACTGCATGATCTGGAGTAGGGGGTTGGAAGAGTGACTCCATGATCTGGAGTAGGGGGAGTTGGAAGAGTGACTGCATGATCTGGAGTAGGGGGTTTGGAAGAGTGACTCCATGATCTGGAGTAGGGGGTTGGAAGAGTGAGTCCATGATCTGGAGTGGTGGGTTGGAAGAGTGACTGCATGATCTGGAGTAGGGGGTTTGGAAGAGTGACTCCATGATCTGGAGTAGGGGAGCTGGAAGAGTGACTGCATGATCTGGAGTAGGGGGGGTTGGAAGAGTGAGTCCATGATCTGGAGTAGGGGAGTTGGAAGAGTGACTCCATGATATGGAGTGGGGGGTTGGAAGAGTGACTGCATGATCTGGAGTAGGGGAGTTGGAAGAGTGACTCCATGATCTGGAGTAGGGGAGTTGGAAGAGTGACTCCCTGATCTGGAGTAGGGGGTTTGGAAGAGTGACTCCATGATCTGGAGTAGGGGTTTGGAAGAGTGAGTCCATGATCTGGAGTGGTGGGTTGGAAGAGTGACTGCATGATCTGGAGTAGGGGGTTTGGAAGAGTGACTCCATGATCTGGAGTAGGAGGAGTTGGAAGAGTGACTCCATGATCTGGAGTAAGGGGAGTTGGAAGAGTGACTCCATGATCTGGAGTGGGGGGGTTGGAAGAGTGAGTCCATGATCTGGAGTAGGGGAGTTGGAAGAGTGACTCCATGATCTGGAGTAGGGGGTTTGGAAGAGTGACTCCATGATCTGGAGTAGGGGAGTTGGAAGAGTGACTCCATGATCTGGAGTGGGGGAGTTGGAAGAGTGACTCCATGATCTGGAGTGGGGGGTTGGAAGAGTGAGTGAGTCCATGATCTGGAGTAGGGTGTTGGAAGAGTGAGTCCATGATCTGGAGTAGGGGGGGTTGGAAGAGTGACTACATGATCTGGAGTAGGGGAGTTGGAAGAGTGACTCCATGATCTGGAATGGGGGAGTTGGAAGAGTGACTCCATGATCTGGAGTAGGGGGAGTTGGAAGAGTGACTCCATGATCTGGAGTAAGGGGAGTTGGAAGAGTGACTCCATGATCTCGAGTGGGGGGTTGGAAGAGTGTGTCCATGATCTGGAGTAAGGGGAGTTGGAAGAGTGACTCCATGATCTGGAGTAGGGGGTTTGGAAGAGTGACTCCATGATCTGGAGTGGGGGTTTGGAAGAGTGACTCCATGATCTGGAGTGGGGGGTTGGAAGAGTGAGTGAGTCCATGATCTGGAGTAGGGTGTTGGAAGAGTGAGTCCATGATCTGGAGTAGGGGAGTTGGAAGAGTGACTACATGATCTGGATTGGGGGAGTTGGAAGAGTGACTCCATGATCTGGAGCAGGGGGTTTGGAAGAGTGACTCCATGATCTGGAGCAGGGGATTGGAAGAGTGACTCCATGATCTGGAGTAGGGGTTGGAAGAGTGAGTCCATGATCTGGAGTGGGAGGTTTGGAAGAGTGACTGCATGATCTGGAGTGGCGGGGCGGGGTGGCGGGTGTTCGAAGATGGCCCAAGCTCCATTATGATAATCATATGAATAATCTGAAGTTAATTGGAGAGTTCTACGGAGAGAGCGCTGATACATATCCAGCCCCTTTGTGTCTACACCTTAGGAGAAAATCCTGTCTTTGGGAAATCATTTATTGAGTGCACATTGAATAATCTTTTATACTCACTGGTGTCTGGAAAATTTTTCACTTAATAAACACATCAGTACTGAACACACTACTGAGTCAGGCGCACAGCGGGGATCTAACTGTGCTGAGCAGTAATGTACCAGCCTGTCCTCAACATCTCTCCACTGACAGATACTGGGAGAGTCTGCTGCTGTAATAGAATAACACATTGCAGGAATTATCCACATTGCACATACCTGTCAAAAACAAGCCTGGTGAAAGTGAAAGGCAATGGGCCTGAATTTGTGGATGCCTCCAATCATCAAAATCTATGCATTTGCCTTACATATATAAAATTAATTAAAATGGCATTTTATTACATTTTTTTTTAATGTAATTTTTAGAATTTTTTAATAATATGTTTTAACGGGGCTAAATATAAACTTATCTTATTGGACAGGTTTTTTAATGTATAAGTGATTAATTAAATAATATTTTTCTACTTTTTAGAACTTTAATGCAGGTAAAAGCAGGTCTTACGATGCCTCACTCCATGAACAGTCACAGCACGCTCACTCCGGGGACAGTCACAGCACGCTCACTCCAGGGACAGTCACAGCACGCTCACTCCGGGGACATTCACAGCACGCTCACTCCGGGGACAGTCACAGCACGCTCACTCCACGGGCAGTCACTGCGTGCTCACTCCACGGTCAGTCACAGCATGCTCACTCCACGGGCAGTCACAGCACACTCACTCCACGGTCAGTCACAGCACGCTCACTCCACGGGCAGTCACAGCACACTCACTCCACGGACAGTCACAGCACGTTCACTCAGGGGACAGTCACAGCACGCTAACTGCGGGGACGGTAAAAGGACGCTCACTCCAAGGACAGTCGCAGCACGCTCACTCCGGGGACAGTCACAGCACACTCACTCCGGGGACAGTCAGAGCATGCTCACTCCGGGGACAGTCACAGCACGCTCACTCCGGGGACAGTTACAGCATGCTCACTCCTGGGACAGTCACAGCACCCTCACTCCAGGGAAAGTCACAGCACGCTCACTCCGGGGACAGTTACAGCACGCTCACTCCGGTAACAGTCACAGCATGCTCACTCCACGGACATTCACAGCACGCTCACTCTGGGGACAGTCACAGCACGCTCACTCCGGGGACAGTTACAGCACGCTCACTCCTGGGACAGTCACAGCACGCTCACTCCGGGGACAGTCACAGCATGCTCACTACACGGACAGTCACAGCGCACTCACTCTGGGGACAGTCAAAGCATGCTCACTCCAGGGACAGTCACAGCACGCTCACTCCGGGGACAGTTACAGCACGCTCACTCCGGTAACAGTCACAGCATGCTCACTCCACGGACATTCACAGCACGCTCACTCTGGGGACAGTCAGAGCACGCTCACTCCGGGGACAGTCACAGAATGCTCACTCCAGGGGCAGTCACAGCACGCTCACTTCACGGACAGTCACAGCACGCTCACTCCACGGACAGTCACAGCACACTCACTCCGGGGACAGTCACAGCCAGCTCACTCCGGGGACAGTCACAGCACGCTCACTTCACGGACAGTCACAGCACGCTCACTCCACGGACAGTCACAGCACGCTCACTCCGGGGACAGTCACAGCACGCTTACTCTGGGGACAGTAACAGCATGCTCACTCCGGGGACAGTCACAGCACGCTCACTCCACAGACATTCACAGCACACTCACTCCAGGGACAGTCACAGCACGCTCATGCCGGGTACATTCACAGCACGCTCACTCCGGGGACAGTCACAGCACATTCACTCCACGGACAGTCACAGCACGCTCACTCCACGGACAGTCACAGCACGCTCACTCCGGGGACAGTCACAGCACGCTTACTCTGGGGACAGTAACAGCATGCTCACTCCGGGGACAGTCACAGCACGCTCACTCCACAGACATTCACAGCACGCTCACTCCAGGGACAGTCACAGCACGCTCACTCCGGGGACATTCACAGCACGCTCACTCCGGGGACAGTCACAGCACGCTCACTCCACGGGCAGTCACTGCGTGCTCACTCCACGGTCAGTCACAGCATGCTCACTCCACGGGCAGTCACAGCACACTCACTCCACGGTCAGTCACAGCACGCTCACTCCACGGGCAGTCACAGCACACTCACTCCACGGACAGTCACAGCACGTTCACTCAGGGGACAGTCACAGCACGCTAACTGCGGGGACGGTAAAAGGACGCTCACTCCAAGGACAGTCGCAGCACGCTCACTCCGGGGACAGTCACAGCACACTCACTCCGGGGACAGTCAGAGCATGCTCACTCCGGGGACAGTCACAGCACGCTCACTCCGGGGACAGTTACAGCACGCTCACTCCTGGGACAGTCACAGCACCCTCACTCCAGGGAAAGTCACAGCACGCTCACTCCGGGGACAGTTACAGCACGCTCACTCCGGTAACAGTCACAGCATGCTCACTCCACGGACATTCACAGCACGCTCACTCTGGGGACAGTCACAGCACGCTCACTCCGGGGACAGTTACAGCACGCTCACTCCTGGGACAGTCACAGCACGCTCACTCCGGGGACAGTCACAGCATGCTCACTACACGGACAGTCACAGCGCACTCACTCTGGGGACAGTCAAAGCATGCTCACTCCAGGGACAGTCACAGCACGCTCACTCCGGGGACAGTTACAGCACGCTCACTCCGGTAACAGTCACAGCATGCTCACTCCACGGACATTCACAGCACGCTCACTCTGGGGACAGTCAGAGCACGCTCACTCCGGGGACAGTCACAGAATGCTCACTCCAGGGGCAGTCACAGCACGCTTACTCAAGGGAAAGTCACAGCACACTCACTCCGGGGACAGTCACAGCCAGCTCACTCCGGGGACAGTCACAGCACGCTCACTTCACGGACAGTCACAGCACGCTCACTCCACGGACAGTCACAGCACGCTCACTCCGGGGACAGTCACAGCACGCTTACTCTGGGGACAGTAACAGCATGCTCACTCCGGGGACAGTCACAGCACGCTCACTCCACAGACATTCACAGCACACTCACTCCAGGGACAGTCACAGCACGCTCATGCCGGGTACATTCACAGCACGCTCACTCCGGGGACAGTCACAGCACATTCACTCCACGGACAGCCACAGCACGCTCACTCCACGGACAGTCACAGCACGCTCACTCTGGGGACAGTCACAGCACACTCACTCCGGGGTCAGTCAGAGCATGCTCACCCCGGGGACAGTCACAGTATGCTCACTCCACAGACAATCATAGCACGCTCACTCCGGGCACAGTCACAGTACGCTCACTCCAAAGACATTCACAGCACGCTCATGCCATGGACAGTCACAGCACGCTCATTCCGGGGACAGTCAGAGCACGATCACTTCCCCGACAGTCACAGCACGCTCACTCCATGGACAGCCACAGCACGCTCACTCCGGGGACAGTCACAGCACGCTCACTCCACAGACATTCACAGCACGCTCACTCCGGGGACAATCACAGCACGCTCACTCCGGTGAGAGTCACAGCGCGTTCACTCCGGGGACAGTCATAGCGCGCTCACTCCACGGCCAGACACAGCACGCTCACTCCAGGGACAGTCACAGCACGGTCACTGTGGGGACAGTCACAGCACGCTCACTCCGGGGTCAGTCACAGCCAGCTCACTCCAGGGACAGTCACAGCACCTCACTGCATGGACAGTCACAGCACGCTCACTCCGGGGACAGTCACAGCACGCTCACTCCACAGACATTCACAGCACGCTCACTCCGGGGACAGTCACAGCCCGCTCACTCCGGGGACAGTCACAGCATGCTCACTCCGGGTACATTCACAGCACGCTCACTCCACAAACATTCACAGCACGCTCACTCCGGGGAGACTCACAGCACGCTCACTCCGGTGACAGTCACAGCGTGTTCACTCCACGGACAGCCACAGCACGCTCACTCCACGGACAGTCACAGCATGCTCACTCCGGGGACAGTCACAGCACACTCACTCCGGGGTCAGTCAGAGCACGCTCACTCCAGGGACAGTCACAGTATGCTCACTCCACAGACAATCATAGCACGCTTACTCCGGGCACAGTCACAGTACGCTCACTCCACAGACATTCACAGCACACTCACTCCGTGGACAGTCACAGCACGCTCACTCTGGGGATAGTCACAGCACGCTCACTCCTGGTACATTCACAGCACGCTCACTCCGGGGACAGTCACAGCACGCTCAGTCCGGTGACAGTCACAGCACGATCACTCCACAGACATTTACAGCACGCTCACTCCGGGGAGACTCACAGCACGCTCACTCCAGTGACAGTCACAGCGCGTTCACTCCACGGACAGTCACAGCACGCTCACTCCGGGGTCAGTCGCAGCACACGCACTCCACAGACAGTCACAGCACGTTCACTCTGGGGACAGTCACAGCACGCTCACTCCGGGGACAGTCACAGCATGCTCACTCCGGGGACAGTCACAGCACGCTCACTCCAGGGACAGTCAAAGGACGCTCACTCCTGTAATGATCAATAACATAGTGGACACTAGGTGGAGCCGTAGAGCTGTGTAATGATCAATAACATAGTGGACACTAGGTGGAGCCGTAGAGCTGTGTAGAGCTGGATATAGCTGTATGTATATAAGACTACACTACCCAGCTGTATGTATATTAAGACTACATTACCCATGAGGCACTAGGCTACCCACAAGGCAGCAGTCAAGATGGATGCCTCTACAGATACTGTACCTAGTCCACATATGCTCAATAAAGTGTCTAGCAAAAGCTAGCTGTGTTCATAATAAGAATGTCTATTTATTAATGAACATAAGATGGTACCAGGAGTGGGGTGAAGATTCGCTGAAAATTGTGAAAAGCGACATGGAGAATTTGAAGCCACCAGAGCGTTTGAAACTCACAGGAAATATCGACTACAATTGGCAGACTTTTAAACAACAATTCGAACTCTACATTGCAGCCATCGGATTCGGTACGAAGCCAGACGCAAGGAAGATAGCGTTGCTGCTTACGGTTGCAGGCCCACAGGCGATAGAGGTATTTAATACATTTGTCTTTAATCCAGAGGAGAACAGAGAAAAATTAGAAGATGTGCTAAAAAAATTTGATGCAAATTGCTCTCCCAAAAAGAATGAGACCTATGAAAGATACATCTTCCGTTCTCGGACACAGCAGCAAAATGAGACTTTTGATAGCTTTATAACTGATCTGAAACTGAAAGCACAGACATGTAATTTCTCTGAGCTCAAAGCATCCATGATTCGTGACCAGATTGTGTTTGGTATTCATGATAAAAAAGTCAGGGAACGTCTGTTGAGAGAAACCGAACTAAATTTGGAAAATGCTGTGAAAATATGCCAAGCCAGCGAGCTAGCTCGAAAGCACGCGAAGACTTTCAGTGAAATCAATAATGATGCAATTGTAATGAGTGATAATGCTGCTGTCGGTGCTGTGTCCTACAAGGGGAAGAAACGTGGGCAGAACGGAATGAAAAGCAATCGGAGGATGAAATTTTTAATTGTAAACGCTGTGGTTACAAACACCAGTTAAGACAATGCCCAGCGTTTGGAAAAATGTGCACAAAGTGTAATGGAAAGAATCACTTTGCCAAACAATGCTTTTCAAAAGTACAAACTAAGAAAGGGCAACGAGTTAATGTAATTGAGGACACTGATTTAAGTGAGACATTTTTTGTAGGAATGGTGTCATGTGACAATATCAAAAAGGATACAGAAAATGTGCAGCCCTCAGAAATGGACAATGCTGAACATAAAGTTAATGCAGTAAAAGAGGACAAATGGATGATCCCACTGCAGGTAAATGGAGCATTAGTTACCTGGAAACTAGACACTGGGGCAAAAGCAAACTTAATCAGTATGAGTGACATTAACAATATGAAAGAAAAGCCCAAAATACTGAAAAAGTCAGTACTACTGAAGAACTATAATGGTCAGAAAATAGATAGCTTAGGTGTATGCAGACTTAAAGTGACAGTCAAAGACAAAGTGCATCATCTCATGTTTTCTGTTGTGGCTGAAGGGCTTGATTCTCGACTAGGTGACAAAGCTTGTGAGGACTTAGAACTGGTCAAGAGAGTCTACCATATAAACTGTGCCATAAGCAGACCAGATGACTCAGTGGATTCTGTAGTAAGTAATTTGCAGGATGTGTTCAAAGGATTTGGAGTTCTACCATTCACTTACAAGATCCAGCTAAAGGAGGATGCTCAGCCAGTGGTACATGCTCCACGAAGAGTTCCAGCACCCCTGCCTGACCGGCTCAAGAAAGAACTGGACAGAATTACCACACTAGGAGTCATCAGGAAAGTCGAAGAGCCAACAGACTGGGTTAACTCCATGGTATGTGTAAAGAAAAAGAACAATGATCTAAGAATATGCATGGATCCAAAGGACTTAAATGCAAACATAAAATGTGAACACTACCAGATTCCCAAGCGAGAAGAAATCACCAGTGAAATGTCAGGTGCCAGATACTTTACAAAGCTCGATGCCTCACAAGGATTTTGGCAACTAAAACTGGATTAAGAGAGCACCAAATACTGTACCTTCAACACACCATTTGGCAGGTATTGTTTCCTCAGAATGCCTTTCGGGATAATATCTGCATCTGAAATCTTTCATAGAGCGATGGAACACAATTGATGGTCTGGAAGGAGTTCGGGTCTATATTGATGACATCATCATCTGGGGCTCCACACTGAAAGAACACAATGAGAGACTGACTAAAGTGCTACAGAGCATGCGCCGGAATGGACTGAAGCTCAACAAAGCCAAGTGTCAGTTTGGCGTCCAGGAAGTCACTTTCCTAGGAGATAATCTATCTGGTAAAGGAATAGAGCCAGATATGGAAAAAGTAAACGCCATACTCAAAATGCCCCGACCCACTGACAAAAAAGGAGTGCTACGCATCATGGGGATGATAAACTTCATTGGAAAGTTCATTCCTAACTTGTCAGCCAAGACAGCCTGTCTGCGAGACCTGCTACATAAAACAAATGAGTTCGCATGGACAGAAAGACATGAACAAGAGTGGATAAACCTCAAAACAGTGCTGACAACCACACCTGTACTCACCTTCTTTGACCCAACAAAAAGAATCAAAGTGTCAACGGATGCATCAAAAGATGGCTTAGATGCGGTCTTGCTACAAGCAGAGGGTGAAGATTGGAAGCCTGTTGCCTATGCCTCCAGGTCTATGACTGATACTGAGTGTCGATACGCCTAGATTGAAAAGGAATGTCTAGGCTTGGTAGTTGGACTAGAAAAGTTTCATGGCTACATATATGGACTTCCCACCTTCACAGTTGAGACAGACCACAGCCCACTGGTTGCCATCATAAAAAAAAACCTGAATGAGATGTCATAGAGTCATAGAGTTATACAGCACAGAAAGAGGCCCTTCGGCCCATCGTGTCTGCGCCGACCATCAATCCCTGTCCAGTCTAATCCCATTTTCCAGCATTTGGTCCATAGCCTTGTATGCAATGGCATTTCAAGTGCTCATCCAAATGCTTCTTGAATGTTATGAGGGTTCCTGCCTCTACCACCCTTTCAGGCAGTGAGTTCCAGATTCCAACCACCCTCTGGGTGAAAAAGTTCCTCCTCAAATCCCCTCCAAACCTCCTGCCCCTTACCTTGAATCTATGCCCCCTTGTTATTGACCCTCCTACTAAGGGGAAAAGTTCCTCTTTATCTACCCTATCTATGCCCCTCATCATTTTGTACACCTCAATCAGGTCCCCCCTCAGCCTTCTTTGCTCCAAGGAAAACAACCCCAGCCTGTTTAGTCTTTCTTCATAGCTGAGGCGCTCCATCCCAGGTAACATCCTGGTGAATCTTCTCTGCACCCCCTCCAAAGCAATCACATCCTTCCTATAGTGAGGCGACCAGAACTGCACACAGTACTCCAGCTGTGGCCTCACCAGCATTTTGTACAGCTCCATCATAACCTCCCTGCTCTTATATTCTATGCCTCGGCTAATGAAGGCAAGTATCCCATATGCCTTTTTAACCACCTTATCTACCTGTTCCGCTGCCTTCAGGGATCTATGTACATGTACACCAAGGTCCCTCTGACCCTCTGTACTTCCTAGGGTCCTACCACTCATTGTGTATTCCCTTGCCTTATTTGTCCATCCAAAATGCATCACCTCGCACTTTTCAGGGTTAAATTCCATTTGCCACTTTTCCGCTCACCTGACCAACCCGTTTATATCATCCTGTAGCCTGAGGCTTTCCTCCTCGCAATTTACCACCCCACCAATTTTCGTGTCATCTGCAAACTTACTGATCATACCTTTTACATTCTCATCCAAATCATTTATGTAGATCACAAACAGCAAGGGTCCCAGCACCGATCCCTGAGGTACCCCACTGGACACAGGCTTCCAGTCACAAAAGCAACCTTCGACCATCACCCTCTGCCTCCTGCCACTCAGCCAGTTTAGGATCCAACGCGCCAAGGCACCCTGGATCCCATGGGCTCTTACCTTCTTGACCAGTCTCCTATGCGGGACTTTGTCAAAAGCTTTACTGAAGTCCATGTAAACCACATCCACAGCATTTCCCTCATCCACACAACTAGTCACCCCCTCGAAAAATTCAATCAGATTGGTCAGACATGATTTACCCTTGACAAAGCCATGCTGACTATCCCCGATTAATCCTTGCCTCTCCAAGTGGAGACTAATTTTGTCCCTCAGAATTTTTTCCAATAATTTCCCTACCACAGATGTTAGGCTCACTGGCCTGTAATTCCCTGGTTTATCCCTGCTACCCTTCTTGAATAATGGTACTACGTTAGCTGTTCTCCAGTCCTCTGGTACATCCCCTGTGGCCAGAGAGGTTCTGAAAATTTGTGTCAGGGCCCCTGCAATCTCCTCCTTTGCCTCACACAACAGCCTGGGATACATCTCGTCCGGGCCTGGGGATTTATCCATTTTTGGCCTGCTAAAACCGCTAGTACCTCCTCCCTCTCGATGCTAATATGTTCAAGTATGTCACAGTTCCCTTGCCCGATTTCTATGTCTACATCGTCTTTCTCCATAGTGAACACAGATGCAAAAAATTCATTTAAAACCCCGCCTACATCATCTGGCTCTACACACAGCTTGCCACTTTGGTCCCTAATGGGCCCTACCCTTTCCCTGGTTATCCTCTTGCCCTTAATATACTTATAAAACATCTTAGGATTTTCCTTTATTTTGCTCGCCAGTGTTATTTCATGGCCCCTCCTCGCCCTCCTAATTTTTTTTTTAAGTATGCCCCTGCACTTTTTATACTCCTCTAGGGCTTCCTCCGTCTTTAGTCTTTTGTAACTGCCAAAAGCCCCCCTTTTTTTCCTAATGCATTTTTGTATATCCCTTGTCATCCAAGGTTCCCTTTGCTTGTTGATCCCACCCTTGACCTTTACAGGAACATGTTGGCGTTGTACTCTCTCTATTTCCCTTCTGAAAGTCTCCCACTGCTTTGATGTGGATTTTCCTATAAGTAGCTGCTCCCAGTCCACTTTGGCCAGATCCTGCCTTATCATATTAAAATCGGCCTTTCCCCAATTTAGAACCCTTATTTCCAGGCCGTCTTTGTCTTTTTCCATGACCACCTTAAATCTCACCGAATTATGGTCACTGTCGCCAAAATGCTCTCCTACTGACACTTCCACCACTTGCCCGGCTACATTCCCTAGAATTAGGTCCAGTACCGCCCCCTCTCTTGTAGGACTTTCTACATGTTGGCTCAAAAAGCTCTCCTGGATGCACTTTAAGAATTCTGCACCCTCTAAGCCTTTCACACTCTGACTATCCCAATTAATATTGGGGAAGTTGAAATCCCCCACTATTATTATCCTATTATTTTCGCACTTCTCTGAGATTTGCCTACATATCTGTTCCTCTATCTCCCCCTGACTGTTTGGGGGCCTATAGTACACTCCCAGCAAAGTGCTTGCCCCCTTTTTGTTTTTAAGTTCTACCCATATGGCCTCATTAGAGGAACCCGCTAATATATCATCCCTCCTTACAGCAGTAATTGATTCCTTAATTAATATTGCAACACCCCCTCCCCTTTTACACCCCCCTCTGTCTCGCCTGAAGATTCTATACCCCAGAATATTGAGCTGCCAGTCCTGACCCTCCCTCAACCATGTCTCCGTGATAGCAACAATATCGTACTCCCATGTGTTCAGCAACAACTTCAGTTCATCCACCTTATTTGCAAGACTCCTTGCATTAAAATAAATGCCTTCCAGCCTTGCCATATTCCCTTTTGCCTTCACATATTTGCTCTGCCTTCCCAGCTGACTTGTTTTTTCCTCCGTATTTGGCTTTAAATCACCCCCTACTAGAGCTCCACTCTGTATCCCATCCCCCTGCCAAGTTAGTTTAACCCCCCCCAGCAGTGCTAGCAAACCTCCCCGCAAGGATATTGCTCCCCCTCTGGTTCAGGTGTAAACCGTCCGACTTGTACAAGTCCCACCTTTCCCAGAAGCAGACCCAGTGATCCAGGAAACTAAAGCCCTCCCTCCTGCACCATCCCTTTAGCCATGCATTCATCTGTTCTATCTTCCTATTCCTATACTCACTAGCACGTGGCACCAGGAGTAATCCAGAGATTACAACCTTTGAGGTCCTGCTCTTTAATCTTTCACCTAGCTCCCTAAATTCTTGCTGCAGGACCTCATCCCTCTTTTTACCTATGTCGTTGGTACCAATGTGGACCACGACCTCTGGCTGTTCACCCTTCCCCTCCAGAATGCCCTGCAGCCGCTCAGTGACATCCTTGACCCTGGCACCAGGGAGGCAACAAACCATCCTGGATTCACGTCTACGGCCACAGAAACGCCTATCTGTTCCCCTTACTATAGAATCCCCTACCACTATTGCTCTCCCACTCTTTTTCCTCCCTTCCTGGGCAGCAGGAGCACCCCCAGTGCCAGGAAGTTGGCTGCTGCTGCCTTCCCCTGGTGAGTCATCCCCTTCAACAGCATCCAAAGTGGTATACCTGTTTGAGAGGGGAATGGTCACAGGGGTCTCCTGCACTACCTGCCTGCTTCTATTGCTCCGCCTGGTGGTCACCCATTTCCTTTCTTCCTGTGCAGCCCTACCCTGCGGTGTGACCAACTCACTAAACGTGTTATCCACGACCCTCTCAGCATCGTGAATGCTCAACAACCCATCCACCCGCAGCTCCAGTGCCTCAATGCGGTCTGCTAGTAGCTGCAGCTGGATGCATTTCCAGCACACGTGGTCATCAGGGGCACCGGCAGTGTCCCTGAATTCCCACATAGAGCAAGAGGAGCATAACACGGGGCTGGGCTCTCCTGGCATGACTTACCCTTTAATTAATTTTAATTAATTCACTATCACCAATTAAAGATCTCTAAGGCGCTTGTATAGTCTACCAACAGACCCTGCTACACCAGGAAAGACCCTAGTAACTATAAACTACAGAGTTACAGTTTAAAAAAGAGAAATACTCACCAACCAATCACTTATCTGCTCCCTGGTGACGTCACACTCTGATTACTTTTTACCTCTCCCCCCACTGCTGAGTTGGTGTGCCTCGGTGCTCCCTGGAACTGGTCGGGCCTCGGTGCTCTCTCCGGTTTTTATACCGGGCTCCTCCTCGCCTCGCTGCTCCCTGGAACTGGTCGGGCCTCGGTGCTCCAAGGATTCAACGACTCATGATGAAGCTGCAAAGATATGACTTTGAACTGATCTACACACCAGGCAAATACATAGTGTTAGCAGATGCACTATCCCGAGCACCCACAATGAGTCATGTGAGCTCTACTGAAGAAGACGTGGATGTTCATGTGAGTATGGTCACTGCTGCGCTGCCCGTGTCAGACACAAAATCAAAGCAAATAGCAGAAGAAACAGTAAAAGATACAGTATTACAAACAGTAATAGAGAACATTCATCATGGTTGGCCAAAAGGTTCCTGTCCAAAATATTTTCACATAAGGTCAGAATTGAGTGTCGCAAGTGGACTATTACTAAAACAGAACAGAATAGTCATTCCACAGGCTCTACATCAAGACATGCTCAAAAGGATTCATGAGGGACACCTCGGAATTGAAAAATGCAAAAGGAGGGCAAGAGACACTGTTTATTGGCCTGGCATAAATAAGGACATTGAGAACATGATAGGCAAATGTGAGACATGTCAGAAACACCAAAACAAACAAGCAAAGGAACCAATGATAGTAGCTAACATACCAACAGCAGCATGGCCAAAAAGTTGGTATGGACCTTTTTCATTTAAATGGTAAAGACTACCTAATAGTGATTGACTGCTATTCTAACTATCCTGAGATGGTGCTGCTCTCAAGCACCATAGCAAGCAGTGTCATAATGCATGTGAAATCCATCTTTGCCAGACATGGAATTCCCAGGATTGCCGTTAGCGACAATGGTCCGTGCTTCAACTGTAAGGAGTGGCAACAGTTTGCAGCACATTATGACTTTCAGCACATCACATCCAGTCCTTTGTATGCTCAGTCAAATGGTAAGGCAGAGAAAGGTGTTCAAGTTCTCAAGCAGCTACTGAAAAAAGTGACAGAAAGCAAGTCTGATCCTTATCTCGCCCTGCTGAGCTACCGAGCCTCACCTTTAGACTG
This sequence comes from Somniosus microcephalus, assembly GCF_052327205.1. Classification (NCBI taxonomy): domain Eukaryota; kingdom Metazoa; phylum Chordata; class Chondrichthyes; order Squaliformes; family Somniosidae; genus Somniosus; species Somniosus microcephalus. Next base: position 24,362,306 of record NC_140987.1, on the reverse strand, counting down.
TGGTTCTTCACCTGCTGAACTACTAATGGGTCGCAAGTTGCGCACCACGCTACCCTACTGTGCAAAAGAACAGCAAAGTGAGGAACTGAGACAGAGACTTCAACTGTTAAAGCTGAAACAGAAATCATACTATGACAAGTCATCCAAAACTCTAAAACCATTGACAAGGGATGATGTTGTCAGGATTGAGGATCCAGATGCATGGAACAGGAAAGCTACAGTTCTTGAGGAAGTAGGACCAAGGTCATACACTGTTAGAACTGAGGAAGGACAGATTATCAGGAGGAACCGCCGTTCCCTCCTAAAAACACAAGAGACTATTCAAGAGCAGATTGATGACAATGCCGCAACTGCATCTTGTCATTCACCGCCAGAACAATCTCATGAAGACACATCAGACTTACCCGTGTTGAGAAGATCTACACGTGAAGTAAAAAAGCCTGATAGACTTAATCTTTGAGTACAATGTAAAGCTTTGAAAATGTGTTGACTGTTTTGAAAATGTTTATGTTTATAGAGCACTAACAAAAGTGTTACTGATATTATCTTTATTGTTTTCTTGAAAGTTGATTGATATTGATTTTGTTAAACCTCAAAGAAAGGGGGATGTAATGATCAATAACATAGTGGACACTAGGTGGAGCCGTAGAGCTGTGTAGAGCTGTATATAGCTGTATGTATATAAGACTACACTACCCAGCTGTATGTATATTAAGACTACATTACCCATGAGGCAATAGGCTACCCACAAGGAAGCAGTCAAGATGGATGCCTCTACAGATACTGTACCTAGTCCACATGTGCTCAATAAAGTGTCTAGCAAAAGCTAGCTGTGTTCATAATAAGAATGTCTATTTATTAATGAACATAAGAACTCCAAGGACAGTCACAGCACGCTCACTCCGGGGACAGTCACCGCACGCTCACTCCGGGGACAGTCACAGCACGCTCACTCCGGGGACAGTCGCAGCACGCTCACTCCGGGGACAGTCACAGTACGTGTTGAGTCTGGCTTTACAAGTGCAGTTATGATGAATAACAGGACACAGACAACAGAAGTAAGTAAACAGGTCTTTAGTGATTGAGGGTCAAGGCGGGAACTGAGGAACACTTGCTCCGCAGGGTTTATATACCGGTGTGGTCACCACCGGTACTACAATGTACAGGAGCCATTAAAAAGTAGTCCATCACTTTAAGGTATCCTCTTAAGGTAGTACAGGTTACATACACTACAATTCCTCCCCTTTTAGCTTAACAGTGGACACCCCAATTAATACACTACATGAATAATATACATATATACAATTTACACACAAAAACTGTTCAAAGATTCAGTCTCTGAGGAGGCCTCCTGATCCAGCCCGGATAATGCTTTACAGGGATCTCTGGTTCCTGTTGCAGTGGTGACTCATCCAATTGATCTCCTATGGATTCAACATCATCCAATACGTTCGAGTCTGAGGTAGATGTTACAGGCTCAATAAGTTCTTCAACTGGTGTCTCTGCCGTAGACATGGGGTCGACCCTTGTTCTCGATTCCACAAGTTGGTCAGCATGACATCGTATTACGTTCTCTCCAATGTCTACCGTGTACATCAAAGGTCCCTGTCGTGCACAAATTGTTCCAGGTTGCCATTTATCATCCCTATAGTCCCTGGCCATCACTGGTTGTCCAATTTCAAAACTACGAGTGGCCTTTTTATTTACATGCTGGAATTGCTTGTTTTCAACTTCCCGTCGCACATTGGGTTTTAACAAATCCAACCGGGACCGCAACCTTCTGTTATAGAACATTATGGCAGGGCTTTGATTTGTCACTGCATGCGTGGTGTTTCGATATGCCATTAGGAAATTGTCCACCTTGTGTTGTAGTGGAATATGATCTTCACTCATGGCCTTTATTGCCTTTTTGAACGTTTGTACAAATCTCTCGGCCAACACATTTGTAGCCGGATGATATGGGGCAGATGTATAGTGTTTCACCCCAATCTTTTCATGAATTTATGGAATTCTTCTGACACGAACTGTGGTCCGTTGTCTGAACATATTTGCTCCGGCAATCCATTCCTTGCAAATATGGTTCTTAGAACTGCAATCGTCTTCTCAGAGGTAGTGGTCGACATCTTAATCACTTCTGGCCATTTAGAATGTGCGTCTACTGCTATCAAAAACATGGAATCCATGAATGGACCTGCAAAGTCTATATGCACATGTTGCCATGGGGCTGAAGGCCATTTCCATGGATGCAGTGGTGCAATTGGAGGTGCGTTCTGAACTTTTTGGCACCCTGAGCAGCTTTTAGTCAGATCCTCTATTTGTTTGTCTATACCTGGCCACCACACATAAGCCCTAGCAAGGCTTTTCATCTTGACTCCCCCCAGATGACCTTCGTGCAATTCTTTTAGAAATCTCTCCCTTAATTTAGGAGGAATAATCACCCTTGTTCCATACATCAATGTTCCTTGACATACGTAAGAAGTCACACAACACCAGGTTATAGTCCAACAGCTTTATTTGAAATCACAAGCTTTCGGAGCGCTGCTCCTTCGTCAGGTGAAGTGGAGAAATGCATAAAGACACAGCTTATATAGACAGAGAATAATGTCAGATGTTTACAGGTAATCTTGCCAACTGCCATTTATCACACCTCGGCAGAGAGATAATCACAGCAATCAAAGGCGTGAATGGTGTCCAAACAGGTCAGTCAGGAAAACATTACATGAAAGAACAATGAGGTGGGGTCACAAGGGGTCAAATATTGCAGATGCTGGGGTCTGTATGAAAAACAAAAAAACAGACAAAAAACATTTTTTTTTTGCTGGAAATCACAGCAGGTCCGGCCGCATCTGTGTAGAGAGAACAAGCCAATGTTGACTCGAGTCTGGATGACCCTGCGTCAGGTGGGGTTACATGTAGCGTGACATGAACCCAAGATCTCGGTTGAGGCCGTCCTCATGGGTGCGGAACTTGGCTATCAGTTTCTGCTCGACGATTTTGCGTTGTCGTGTGTCTCGAAGGCCGCCTTGGAGAGTACTTACCCGAAGATCGGAGGCTGAATGTCCTTGACTGCTGAAGTGTTCCTCGGCTGGGAGGGAACACTCCTGCCTGGTGATTGTTGTGCGGTGTCCGTTCATCTGTTGTCGCAGTGCCTGCATGGTCTCGCCGATGTACCATGCTTCGGGGCATCCTTTCCTGCAACGTATGAGGTAGACAACGTTGGCCGAGTCACATGAGTATGTACCATGTACCTGGTGGGTGGTGTCCTCACGTGTCCATACGGACAGCTGTTCTCGTCTGGCTGAGAATGCTGGTAACAGTGGTTCGCCATGTGCTGACCATCCCTTCACTGTCAAATCGTAGACCCGAGACAGTGTCGGGTCATTTCGGGTCTCTCTCTCAATACCCGCATTGGTGACTGGTAAGCATTCGATGATGGTCGAGTGAAATATCTCGACAGGGTCAACTGCCGGTGCCTCTTCCGCTGTAGGTAGTGGCAGGCGCAACAGCCCATCAGCATTTCCATGCTGCTTTGTACCTTTGAACTCAATATCATACTGATGTGCCCCTAGGAAAAGGGACCATCTCTGAAGCATCTGCGCCGTCATTACCGGAACACCCTTCTTAGGGTTAAAAATGGAAACCAACGGCTGGTGATCTGTCAGCAGCGTAAACTTTTGGCCGTGCAGGTAATGGTTAAATTTCTTAACTCCCCACATGGGGCTGAGAGCCTCCCTATCTATCTGAGCATAATTGCGCTCATCGGAGGTCAATGATCTGGATGCAAAAGCGACTGGTCTTTCCGAGCCATCTGGAAACTTATGTGAGAGCACTGCCCCGATACCATATGGAGATGCATCACAAGCTAAGCGAATAGGTAGCATTGGGTTAAAGTGAGCCAACACTTCCTTAGAGGTGATCAATGCCTTGCTCTTTTGAAAAGCCCGCTTACAATCATCGCTCCACTTCCATGGTATTCCCATTTGCAAAAGAGTGTTTAGTGGGTGTAACACCGTGGATAAATTTGGAAGAAACTTGTGGTAATAGTTAACCAACCCGAGGAATGACCTCAACTGGGATACATTTTCCGGTGCTGGAGCCTTGACTACAGCTTCGATCTTGCCAGGGGACTTATGGAGCCCCTCCTGATCAATGACGTGGCCGCAGTACGAGATTCGCTTTTGAAAGAACTCGCATTTCTGGCGATTAGCTCTTAGCCCATATTCTTTCAATCTGATGAGCACCTGCTCCAAATTCGCGAGGTGATCATTATCGTTATCTCCTGTAATCAGGATGTCATCCAGGTAGCATTGTGTGCCTGGGATTCCCTGCAATACCTGCTCCATGTCCCTTTGCCAAATCGCTGGAGCCGATGCCACTCCAAAAACCGGCCTATTATACTGATATAAGCACTTATGTGTGTTGATCATGAGATACTGTCGTGACGCTTCCTCAACTTCCATCTGTAGGTACGCCTGCGCCAGGTCTATCTTGGTGAAATGCTTTCCGCCAGACAGCGAAGCGAAGATATCTTCGATCCGCGGAAGCGGATATTGCACCGTGTGAAGAACTGGATTAACAGTGATCTTGAAATCGCCACAGATGCGAACCTTCCCAGGTTCCCCAGGCTTGTTGCTCAACGAACGCTTCATGACAGGAACAATGGGTGTAGCCCATTCGCTCCAGTCCACCTTCGACAGTACCCCTGAACGTTCTAGCCCTTCCAGCTCTGCTTCCACAGCAGGTCGTATCACATAGGGCACCGGTCTGGCTTTGAAAAATTTTGGGTTTGCTTGTTCTTCAACCTTGATGGTTGCAGTAATTCCTTTCAGTGTTCCCAGTCCCTGTTGGAACACCTCCCTAGCATCGTCTAAGATTTTGGACAGTCGTTTAGGTTTGACGTCGTCCTCCTTACAGGCATCCACATTCAGTGCTTTTATGGAATGCCAGTCCAATTTTATTCGCCTGATCCATTCCCGTCCTAGTAGTGGCGGACCTCCATCAGGCAACACGTACAAGTCCATTTTCTGACTTTCTTTACCATTGTAGACCACATTTACTTTTATTTTTCCTTTGGGGTATACCTTTTGCCCCGTGTATGTTTTCAATACAATCTTCGTATCCCTCAGGGGAAAATGCGAGAATAACCTTTTGTAGTCTTGCTTATTTATGACCGTTAATGCCGACCCTGTGTCCAGCTCCATCTTCACTTGGACTCCTGCTATCTGGAGCATGACCCAGATAGTTTGGTGGTCTGCTGTGTTACCCACATTATGTATTTTCAGACAACCCAGTTCCTTGCTGCTGGAGTCTGAATCCGTCTTCTGTTCATCCGAACTGTTCTCTGTCACCTTGTGTACTTTTTTGTACTTCTCCTGTGGTGACTTTTTGCTGCTGGTCTTCTTTCCTGACCGGCATACTCTCGCTATGTGACCAAGTTTGCCACATTGCCTGCATTCTTTGTTTTTGAACCAGCACTGGTTCTGGTCATGCGTTGTCCTTCTGCAACGATAGCACTTTACTGCGCCCAATGCCATTTCATTGGTGCTGAATTCCAGTGGCCTTTGCTGTATCTCTGCAGCACCCCGTGCTGCTGCCTCGTGGGATGCTGCAATGCTGAAAGCTTTGTCCAGTGTAAGATCCTTTTCCTCTAGCAGTCGCTTCTGGGTTCCTTCCCTTAGGAGCCCACACACAAATTTATCTCTCAGTGCGTCTGCTAGTCCTGTTCCGAACTGGCAGTACTTTGCTAACTTGCGCAGTTCTGTTAGGAAATCAGCATTGCTTTCTTCTTTATGTTGAATTCTTCTGTAGAATTTAAACCGTTTCGCTATCAACAGCGGTGTGGGGTTTAAATGCTCTTGCAGGATAGTAACAATATCCGCGAAACTCTTTTCTGCCGGTTTGTCTGGGGTTACTAGGTTCCTTAATAACCCGTACGTCTTCGCATCCATTGAGTTTAATAGAGCTAGTGCTTTCTTATCATCCGGGAAATCATTCGTACTACAGTAAACTTCGATGCGTTCCACATAAGTGGCCCAATCTTCCACAGCGTTGTCGAAGGCAGTGATGTTACCCATTTTCGGCATCCTTGCTGAGTTTCTTCTTTCCCTTCGGATATTATTTAATATGATGACTTTTTAAAAAAATTAAAGATGGCGGCTTTTCCCGCGCTTGGCGGCTTTTCCCGCGCTTATCTTCTTGCCCCGCCGACTCAAGATGGCGATTTCCGCGCTGTTGCTGTCCACGCCTCACAGCTGTCGTTCCTGCCTTTCTTTTCCCGTGTATACGCTTCCTTGCGCTGCTGCTCTTGTTGCCCCGCCGCTCCCGCGGTCCTTGAGGCAATAAAGCGCCTTCCTGGCTGCTGCGCTTCTCTGCCCCGATTGCAGTTTATTTTAAAACTGCTTTTCAGCGCTTCTTCTGCGCTGTTGCGCTGTTGCCCTGTTGCCCCACCGCTCCCTTGTGGCAATAAAGCACCTTTCTGGCTGCTGCGCATCTCTGCCTCGATTGCAGTCCGGCCCCTGACACCGGCTGCGGTCGTGTCCTCCGCCCTTTCTCTTTGTTTTTCCTCCCCTTCTCTCTCTGACAACTCGGCCGACTTCCCCCCCGTGCCGCTCGATCGGGCTTACCCGCCGCTGTCGAAGAAGGGATGATCACTGCCTGTTGCTGAAGTTGGGCTCCGTGGCCAGAAGACCAAACCGGGTTCTCGATGGCGTCCCGTGCGATCCTCCTTGGAATGGACCCCAGAATCAGTACTGGGGGAGGTGATGCAAAACTGCCGCTAGGTACGATCAGACTCGTCGCCACTGTTGAGTCTGTGTTTACAAGTGCAGTTATGATGAATAACAGGACACAGACAACAGAAGTAAGTAAACAGGTCTCTGGTGATTGAGGGTCAAGGCGGGAACTGAGGTACACTTGCTACTCAGGTTTTATATACCGGTGTGGTCACCACCGGTACTACAATGTACAGGAGATATTAAAAATTAGTCCATCACTTTAAGGTATCCTCTTAAGGTAGTACAGGTTACATACACTACAGTACGCTCACGCCACAGACAGTCATAGCACGCTCACTCCGGGGACAGTCACAGTACGCTCACTCCACAGACATTCACAGCAAACTCACTCCGGGGACAGTCACAGCACACTCACTCCGGGGACAGTCACAGCACACTCACTCCACGGACAGTTACAACACGCTCACTCCACGGACAGTCACAGCACGCTCACTCCGGGGACAATCACATCACACTCACTCCGGGGACAGTCACAGCACACTCACTCCACGGAGAGTCACAGCATGCTCACTCTGGGGACAGTCACAGCACGCTCACTCCACGGGCAGTCACAGCACGCTCACTCCGGGGACAGTCACAGGACGCTCACTCCACGGACAGTCACAGCACGCTCACTCCACGGACAGTCACAGCACGCTCAATCCAGGGACTGTCACAACACGTTCACTCCGGGGACAGTCACAGTACGCTCACTCCGGGGACAGTCACAGCACGTTCACTCTGGGGACAGTCACAGCACGCTCACTCGAGGGACAGTCATATCACGCTCACTCCGGGGACAGTCACAGCAAGCTTACTCCACGGACAGTCACAGCAAACTCACTTCACGGACATTCACAGCATGCTCACACCGGGGATAGTCACAGCACGCTCATTCCGGGGTCAGTCACAGAATGATCACACCCGGGACAGGCACAACACGCTCACTCCACGGACAGTCACAGCAAAATCACTCCGGGGACAGTCACAGCACGTTCACTCCGGGGACAGTCACAGCACGCTCACTCCGGGGATAGTCACAGCACGCTCACTCCGGGGACAGTCACAGCACGCTCACTCCGGGGACAGTCACAGCATGCTCACTCCGGGGATAGTCACAGCATGCTCACTCCGGGGACAGTCACAGCACGCTCACTCCGGGGACAGTCACAGCACATTCACTCCGGGGATAGTCACAGCATGCTCACTCCGGGGACAGGCACAGCACGCTCACTCCAGGGACAGTCACAGCACGCTCACTCCGGGGACAGTCACAGCACGCTCACTCCACAGACAATCACAGGATGCTCACTCCGGGGACAGTCACAGCAGGCTCACTCCACGGACAGTCACAGCACGCTCACTCCTGGGACAGTCACAGCACGCTCACTCTGGGGACAGTCAAAGCACGCTCACTCCGGGGACAGTCACAGCACGTTAACTCCACGGACAGTTACAACACGCTCACTCCACGGACAGTCACAGCTCGTTCATTCCAGGGACAATCATAGCACACTCACTCCTGTGACAGTCACAGCACACTCAATCTGCAGATAGTCACAGCACGCTTACTCCAGGGACAGTCACAGCACGCTCACTCCACGGAGAGTCACATCACGCTCACTCCGGGGACAGTCACAGCACGCTCACTCCGGGGACAGTCAAAGCACGCTCACTCCGGGGACAGTCAAAGAACGCTCACTCCGGGGACAGTCACAGCACGCTCACCAAAAGGGAAAGACACAGCACGCTCACTCCGGGGACAGTCACAGAATGTTCACTCCATGGAGAGTCACAGCAAGCTCACTCCACGGATAGTCACAGCACGCTCACTCCAAAGAGCGTCACAGCACCCTCACTCCACGGACAGCCACAGCAAGCTCACTTCACGGACATTCACAGCATGCTCACTCCGGGGATAGTCACAGCATGCTCACTCCGGGGTCAGTCACAGCACGCTCACTCCGGGGACAGTCACAGCACGCTCACTCCGGGGACAGTCATAGCACGCTCACTCCGGGGACAGTCACAGCACGCTCACCCCGGGGACAGTCACAGCACGCTCACTCCGGGTACAGTCACAGCACGCTCACTCCGGGGACAGGCACAACACGCTCACTGCAGGGACAGTCACAGCACGCTCACTCCGGGGACAGTCACAGCACGCTCACTCGAGGGACAGTCATATCACGCTCACTCCGGGGACAGTCACAGCAAGCTTACTCCACGGACAGTCACAGCAAACTCACTTCACGGACATTCACAGCATGCTCACTCCGGGGATAGTCACAGCACGCTCATTCCGGGTCAGTCACAGAATGATCACACCCGGGACAGGCACAACACGCTCACTCCACGGACAGTCACAGCAAAATCACTCCGGGGACAGTCACAGCACGTTCACTCCGGGGACAGTCACAGCACGCTCACTCCGGGGATAGTCACAGCACGCTCACTCCGGGGACAGTCACAGCACGCTCACTCCGGGGACAGTCACAGCATGCTCACTCCGGGGATAGTCACAGCATGCTCACTCCGGGGACAGTCACAGCACGCTCACTCCGGGGACAGTCACAGCACATTCACTCCGGGGATAGTCACAGCATGCTCACTCCGGGGACAGGCACAGCACGCTCACTCCAGGGACAGTCACAGCACGCTCACTCCGGGGACAGTCACAGCACGCTCACTCCACAGACAATCACAGGATGCTCACTCCGGGGACAGTCACAGCAGGCTCACTCCACGGACAGTCACAGCACGCTCACTCCTGGGACAGTCACAGCACGCTCACTCTGGGGACAGTCAAAGCACGCTCACTCCGGGGACAGTCACAGCACGTTAACTCCACGGACAGTTACAACACGCTCACTCCACGGACAGTCACAGCTCGTTCATTCCAGGGACAATCATAGCACACTCACTCCTGTGACAGTCACAGCACACTCAATCTGCAGATAGTCACAGCACGCTTACTCCAGGGACAGTCACAGCACGCTCACTCCATGGAGAGTCACATCACGCTCACTCCGGGGACAGTCACAGCACGCTCACTCCGGGGACAGTCAAAGCACGCTCACTCCGGGGACAGTCAAAGAACGCTCACTCCGGGGACAGTCACAGCACGCTCACCAAAACGGAAAGACACAGCACGCTCACTCCGGGGACAGTCACAGAATGTTCACTCCATGGAGAGTCACAGCAAGCTCACTCCACGGATAGTCACAGCACGCTGACTCCAAAGAGCGTCACAGCACGCTCACTCCACGGACAGCCACAGCAAGCTCACTTCACGGACATTCACAGCATGCTCACTCCGGGGATAGTCACAGCATGCTCACTCCGGGGTCAGTCACAGCACGCTCACTCCGGGGACAGTCACAGCACGCTCACTCCGGGGACAGTCATAGCACGCTCACTCCGGGGACAGTCACAGCACGCTCACCCCGGGGACAGTCACAGCACGCTCACTCCGGGTACAGTCACAGCACGCTCACTCCGGGGACAGCCACAGAACACTCACTCCGTGGACAGTCACAGCACGCTCACTCCGGGGACAGTCACAGCATGCTCACTCCGGGGACAGTCACAGCACGCTCACTCCATGGACAGTCACAGCATGCTCACTCCGGGGACAGTCAGAGCACGCTCACTCCGGGGACAGTCACAGCACGCTCACTCCAGGGACAGTCAAAGCACGCTCACTCCGGGGACAGTCACAGAACGCCCACTGCATGGAGAGTCACAGCACGCTCACTCCGGGGACAGTCACACCATGCTCACTTCAGGGACAGTTACAGCACGCTCTCTCCGGGTACAGTCACAGCACACTTACTCTACGGACAGTCACAGCATGCTCACTCCATGGATAGCCACAGCACGCTCACTCCGAAGATAGTCACAGCATGCTCATTCCGGTGTCAGTCGCAGCACGCTCACTCCGGGGACAGGCACAACACGCTCACTCCAGGGACAGTCACAGCACGCTCACTCCGGGGACAATCACATCACACTCACTCCGGGGACAGTCACAGCACACTCACTCCACGGAGAGTCACAGCACGCTCACTCCACGGACAGTCACAGCACGCTCAATCCAGGGACTGTCACAACACGTTCACTCCGGGGACAGTCACAGTACGCTCACTCCGGGGACAGTCACAGCACATTCACTCTGGGGACAGTCACAGCACGCTCACTCGAGGGACAGTCATATCACGCTCACTCCGGGGACAGTCACAGCAAGCTTACTCCACGGACAGTCACAGCAAACTCACTTCACGGACATTCACTGCATGCTCACTCCGGGGATAGTCACAGCACGCTCATTCCGGGGTCAGTCACAGAATGATCACACCCAGGACAGGCACAACACGCTCACTCCACGGACAGTCACAACAAAATCACTCCGGGGACAGTCACAGCACGTTCACTCCAGGGACAGTCACAGCACGCTCACTCCGGGGATAGTCACAGCACGCTCACTCCTGGGACAGTCACAGCACGCTCACTCCGGGGACAGTCACAGCATGCTCACTCCGGGGATAGTCACAGCATGCTCACACCATGGACAGTCACAGCACGCTCACTCCGGGGACAGTCACAGCACGCTCACTCCGGGGATTGTCACAGCATGCTCACACCATGGACAGTCACAGCACGCTCACTCCGGGGACAGGCACAACACGCTCACTGCAGGGACAGTCACAGCACGCTCACTCCGGGGACAGTCACAGAACGATCACTCCGGGGACAGTCACAGCACGCTCACTCCGGGGTCAGTCACAGAATGATCACTCTGCGGTCACTCACAGCAGGCTCACTCTGTAGACCATCACAGCACGCTCACTCCGGGGACAGTCACAGCACGCTCACTCCAGGTACAGTCACAGCACGCTCACTCCAGGTACAGTCACAGCACGCTCACTCCGGGGACAGTCACAGCGCGCTCACTCCGGGGACAGTCACAGCACGATCACTCCGGAGACAGTCACAGCACGCTCACTCCGGAGACAGTCACAGCACGCTCACTCCGGGGACAGTCACAGTACGCTCACTCCACAGACAATCACAGCACGCTCACTCTGGGGACAGTCACAGCAGGCTCACTCCACGGACAGTCATAGCATGCTCACTCCATGGACAGTCACAGCACGCTCACTCCAGGGACAGTCACAGTACGCTCACTCCACAGACAATCACAGCACGCTCATTCCGGGGACAGTCACAGCATGCTCACTCCATGGACAGTCACAGCACGCTCACTCCGGGGACAGTCACAGCACCCTCACTCCACAGACAATCACAGCACGCTCACTCCGGGGACAGTCACAGCAGGCTCACTCCATGGACAGTCACAGCATGCTCACTCCTGGGACAGTCACAGCATGCTCACTCCAGGGACAGTCAAAGCACGCTCACTCCGGGGACAGTCAAAGCACGCTCACTCCGGGGACAGACACAGCACGCTCACTCCGGGGACAGTCACAGAACGTTCACTCCATGGAGTGTGACAGCACGCTCACTCTGGGGACAGTCTCAGCACGCTCACTCCGTGGACAGTCACAGCACGTTAACTCCACGGACAGTCACAGCTCGTTCATTCCAGGGACATTCACAGCACACTCACTCCTGTGACAGTCACAGCACGCTCATTCCACGGACAGTTACAACAGGCTCACTCCACGGACAGTCGCAGCTCGTTCATTCCAGGGACAATCACAGCACACTCACTCTGGTGACAGTCACAGCACGCTCAATCTGCAGATAGTCACAGCACGCTTACTCCAGGGACAGTCACAGCACGCTCACTCCACGGATAGCCACAGCACGCTCACTCCGAAGATAGTCACAGCATGCTCATTCCGGTGTCAGTCGCAGCACGCTCACTCCGGGGACAGGCACAACACGCTCACTCCAGGGACAGTCACAGCACGCTCACTCCGGCGACAGTCACAGCACGCTCACTCCGGGGACAATCACATCACACTCACTCTGGGGACAGTCACAGCACACTCACTCCACGGAGAGTCACAGCACGCTCACTCCACGGACAGTCACAGCACGCTCAATCCAGGGACTGTCACAACACGTTCACTCCGGGGACAGTCACAGTACGCTCACTCCGGGGACAGTCACAGCACGTTCACTCTGGGGACAGTCACAGCACGCTCACTCGAGGGACAGTCATATCACGCTCACTCCGGGGACAGTCACAGCAAGCTTACTCCACGGACAGTCACAGCAAACTCACTTCACGGACATTCACTGCATGCTCACTCCGGGGATAGTCACAGCACGCTCATTCCGGGGTCAGTCACAGAACGATCACACCCGGGACAGGCACAACACGCTCACTCCACGGACAGTCACAGCAAAATCACTCCGGGGACAGTCACAGCACGTTCACTCCGGGGACAGTCACAGCACGCTCACTCCGGGGATAGTCACAGCACGCTCACTCCTGGGACAGTCACAGCACGCTCACTCCGGGGACAGTCACAGCATGCTCACTCCGGGGATAGTCAGAGCATGCTCACACCATGGACAGTCACAGCACGCTCACTCCGGGGACAGTCACAGCATGCTCACTCCGCGGACAGTCACAGCACGCTCACTCCGGGGATAGTCACAGCATGCTCACTCCGGGGACAGTCACAGCACGCTCACTCCGGGGACAGGCACAACACGCTCACTGCAGGGACAGTCACAGCACGCTCACTCTGGGGACAGTCACAGAACGATCACTCCGGGGACAGTCACAGCACGCTCACTCCGGGGTCAGTCACAGAATGATCACTCTGCGGTCACTCACAGCAGGCTCACTCTGGAGACAGTCACAGCACGCTCACTCCGGGGACAGTCACAGCACGCTCACTCCAGGTACAGTCACAGCACGCTCACTTCGGGGACAGTCACCGCACGCTCACTCCGGAGACAGTCACAGCACGCTCACTCCACAGACAGTCACAGCACACTCACTCCGGTGACAGTCACAGCACGCTCAATCCGGGGACAGTCACAGCACACTCACTCCGGGGACAGTCACAGCACGCTCACTCCGGGGACAGTCACAGCATGCTCACTCCGGGGACAGTCACAGAACGCCCACTCCATGGAGAGTCACAGCACGCTCACCCCAGTGACAGTCACAGCATGCTCACTGCGGGCACAGTCACAGCACGCTCAATCCGGGGACAGTCACATCACGCTCACTCCATGGACAGTCACAGCATGCTCCCTCCAGGGACAGTCACAGCACGCTCTCTCCGGGTACAGTCACAGCACACTTACTCTACGGACAGTCACAGCACGCTTACTCCACGGATAGTCACAGCACGCTCACTCCGGGGACAGTTGCAGCATGCTCACTCCGGGGACAGGCACAGCATGCTCACTCCGGGGACAGTCACAGCACGCTCACTCCGGGGACAGTCACAGCACGCTCACTCCGGGGACAGTCACAGTACGCTCACTCCACAGACAATCACAGCACGCTCATTCCGGGGACAGTCACAGCACGCTCACTCCATGGACAGTCACAGCACGCTCACTCCGGGGACAGTCACAGTACGCTCACTCCACAGACAATCACAGCGCGCTCATTCCAGGGACAGTCACAGCACGCTCACTCCATGGACAGTCACAGCACGCTCACTCCGGGGACAGTCACAGCACGCTCACTCCGGGGACAATCACAGCACGCTCACTCCATGGACAGTCACAGAACGCTCACTCCGAGGACAGTCACAGCACGCTCACTCCGGGGACAATCACAGCACGCTCACTCCATGGACAGTCACAGCACGCTCACTCCGGGGACAGTCACAGTACGCTCACTCCGGGGACAGTCACAGCACGCTCACTCCACAGACAATCACAGCACGCTCACTCCATGGACAGTCACAGCACGCTCACTCCGGGGACAGTCACAGCAGGCTCACTCTGGGGACAGTCAAAGCACGTTAACTCCACGGACAGTCACAGCACGCTCATTCCACAGACAGTTACAACACGCTCACTCCACGGACAGTCACAGCTCGTTCATTCCAGGGACAATCACAGCACACTCACTCCTGTGACAGTCACAGCACACTCAATCTGCAGATAGTCACAGCACGCTTACTCCAGGGAAAGTCACAGCATGCTCACTCCGGGGATAGGCACAGCACGCGCACTCCGGGGACAGTCACAGCACGCTCACTCCGGGGACAGTCAGAGCACGCTCACTCCAGGGACAGTCACAGCACGCTCACCCCGGGGACAGTCACAGCACGCTTACTCCGGGTACAGTCAGAGCACGCTCACTCCAGGGACAGTCACAGCACGCTCAACCCGGAGACAGTCACAGCACGCTCACTCCGGGGACAGTCAGAGCACGCTCACTCCAGGGACAGGCACAGCACGCTCACTCCGTGGACAGTCACAGCACGCTCACTCCGGGGACAGTCACAGCACGCTCACTCCAGGGACAGCCACAGAACGCTCACTCCATGGACAGTCACAGCACGCTCACTCCGGGGACAGTCACAGCACGCTCACTCCGGGGACAGTCACAGCATGCTCACTCCGGGGACAGTCACAGCACGCTCAATCCAGGGACAGTCAAAGCACGCTCACTCCGGGGACAGTCACAGAACGCCCACTGCATGGAGAGTCACAGCACGCTCACTCCGGGGACAGTCACACCATGCTCACTCCAGGGACAGTTACAGCACGCTCTCTCCGGGTACAGTCACAGCACACTTACTCTACGGACAGTCACAGCACGCTCACTCCACGGATAGCCACAGCACGCTCACTCCGAAGATAGTCACAGCATGCTCATTCCGGTGTCAGTCGCAGCACGCTCACTCCGGGGACAGGCACAACACGCTCACTCCAGGGACAGTCACAGCACGCTCACTCCGGGGACAGTCACAGCACGCTCACTCCGGGGACAATCACATCACACTCACTCCGGGGACAGTCACAGCACACTCACTCCACGGAGAGTCACAGCACGCTCACTCTGGGGACAGTCACAGCACGCTCACTCCACGGGCAGTCACAACACGGTCACTCCGGGGACAGTCACAGGACGCTCACTCCACGGACAGTCACAGCATGCTCACTCCATGGACAGTCACAGCACGCTCAATCCAGGGACTGTCACAACACGTTCACTCCGGGGACAGTCACAGTATGCTCACTCCGGGGACAGTCACAGCACGTTCACTCTGGGGACAGTCACAGCACGCTCACTCGAGGGACAGTCACCGCACGCTCACTCCAGGGACAGTCAAAGCACGCTCACTCCGGGACAGTCACAGAACGCCCACTGCATGGAGAGTCACAGCACGCTCACTCCGGGGACAGTCACACCAGGCTCACTCCAGGGACAGTTACAGCACGCTCTCTCCGGGTACAGTCACAGCACACTTACTCTACGGACAGTCACAGCACGCTCACTCCACGGATAGCCACAGCACGATCACTCCGAAGATAGTCACAGCATGCTCATTCCGGTGTCAGTCGCAGCACGCTCACTCCGGGGACAGGCACAACACGCTCACTCCAGGGACAGTCACAGCACGCTCACTCCGGGGACAGTCACAGCACGCTCACTCCGAAGATAGTCACAGCATGCTCACTCCGGTGTCAGTCGCAGCATGCTCACTCCGGGGACAGTCACAGCATGCTCACTCCGGGGACAGTCACAGCACGCTCACTCCATGGACAATCACAGCACGCTCACTCCGGGGACAGTCACAGCATGCTCACTCTGGTGATAGTCACAGCATGCTCACTCCGGCGACAGTCACAGCACGCTCAATCCGGGGACAGTCGCAGCACGATCACTCCGGGGTCAGTCACAGAATGCTTATTCTGCGGTCAGTCACAGCAGGCTCACTCTGGGGACAGTCACAGCACGCTCACTCCAGGTACAGTCACAGCACGCTCACTCCAGGTACAATCACAGCAAGCTCACTTCGGGGACAGCCACAGCACGCTCACTCCGGGGACAGTCACAGCACGGTCACTCCATGGACAGTCACAGCAGGCTCACTCCGGAGACAAGCACAGCACGCTCACTCCGGGGACAATCACAGCACGCTCACTCCGGGGCAGTCACATCACGCTCACTCCGGGGACAGTCACAGCACGCTCACCCCGGGGACAGTCACAGCACGCTCACTCCACAGACAATCACAGCCCGCTCACTCCTGGGACTGTCACAGCACGCTCACTCCGGGGACAGTCACAGCACGCTCACTCCGGGGACAGTCACAGCACGTTCACTCCGGGGACATTCAAAGCACGCTCACTCCAGGGATAGTCACAGCACGCTCACTCCACGGACAGTCAGAGCACGCTCGCTCCGGGTAGAGTCACAGGACGCTCATTCCACGGACAGTCACAGCACGCTCACTCCATGGACAGCCACAGCACGCTCACTCCGGGTACAGTCACAGCATGCTCACTCCACACACAGTCACAGCACATAAACTCCGGGGAGATTCACAGCACAATCACTGCACAGACAGTCACAGCACACCCTCTCCGGGGACATTCACAGCACACTCACTCCGGCGATAGTCACAGAACACTCAGTCCGGGGACATTCACAGCAGGCTCACTCCGGGGACAGTCACAGCATGCTCTCTCCGGCGACAGTCACAGCACGCTCACTCCATGGATAGTCACAGCACGCTCACTCCGGGGACAGTCACAGCACGCTCAGTTCAGCGACAGTCACAGCACGATCACTCCGGGCACAATCACAGCACGCTCACTCCGGGGACAGTCACAGCACGCTCACTCCGGGGACAGTCACAGCACGCTCACTCCGGGGACAGTCGCAGCCTGCTCACTCCGCGGACAGTCACAGCACGCTCACTCCGGGGACAGTCACAGCATGCTCAGTTCAGCGACAGTCACAGCACGATCACTCCGGGCACAATCACAGCACGCTCACTCCGGGGACAGTCACAGCACGCTCACTCCGGGGACAGTCAGAGCACGCTCACTCCGGGGACAGTCACAGCACGCTCACTCCGGGGACAGTCGCAGCCTGCTCACTCCACGGACAGTCACAGCACGCTCACTCCGGGGACAGTCACAGCCTGCTCACTCCACGGACAGTCACAGCACGCTCACTCCGGGGACAGTCACAGCACGCTCACTCCGGGGACAGTCACAGCACGCTCCCTCCAGGGACAATCACAGCACGATCTCTCCGGGGACAGTCACAGCACACTCACTCCACGGAGAGTCACAGCAATTTCACTTCACGGACATTCACAGCACGCTCACTCCAGGGATAGTCACAGCATGCTCACTCTGGGGATAGTCACAGCACGCTCACTCCACGGACAGTCACAGCATACTCACTCCGGGGACCGTCACAGCACATTCACTCCGGTGACTGTCACAGCACGCTCACTCCATGGACAGTCACAGCACGCTCACTCCGGGGACAGTCACAGCACGCTCACTCCGGGGACAGTCACAACATGCTCACTCCAGGGCCCGTCACAGCAGGCTCAATCTGGGGACAGTCACAGCACGCTCACTCCGGGGACAGTCACAGCACGCTCAGTTCGGCGACAGTCACAGCACGATCACTCCGGGTACAATCACAGCACGCTCACTCCGGGGACAGTCACAGCACGCTCACTCCGGGGACAGTCACAGCCTGCTCACTCCACGGACAGTCACAGCACGCTCACTCCGGGTCAGTCACAGCACGCTCACTCCGGGGACTATCACAGCATGCTCACTCCACGGACAGTTACAGCACGCTCACTCCAGGGACAGTCACAGCACGCTCACTCCGGGGACAGTCACAGCACGCTCAGTCCACGGACAGTTACAGCACGCTCACTCTGGGGACAGTCACAGCACGCTCACTCCAGGGAAAGTCACAGCACGCTCTCTCCATGGACAGTCACAGCACGCTCACTCAGGGGACAGTCACAGCTCGCTCACTCCACGGACATTCACAGCATGCTCACTCCGAGGACAGTCACAGCACGCTCACTCCACGGACTGTCACAATACGCTCACTCCGGGGATAGTCACAGCACGCTCACTCCACGGACAGTCAGAGCACGCTCACTCCGGGTAGAGTCATAGATACATAGAAGATAGGAGCAGGAGTAGGCCATTTGGCCCTTCGAGCCTGCTCCACCATTCAATGAGATCATGGCTGATCATCCAAATTCAGTACCCGGTCCCTGCCTTCTCCCCATATCCCTTGATCCCTTTAGCCTTAAGTAATATATCCAACTCTTTCTTGAATATACTTAATGAACTGGCCTCCACCGCCCTCTATGGCAGAGAATTCCACAGGTTCACCACTCTCTGGGTGAAGAAATTCCTCTTCATTTCAGTCCTAAATGGCTTACCCCTTATCCTTAAACTATGACCCCTGGTTTTGGACTCCCCGGCCATCAGAAACATCCTTCCTGCATCTAGTCTGTCCAGGCCTGACAGAATTTTATAGGTTTCGATGCGATCCCCTCTCAATCTTCTAAACTCCAGTGAGTATAAGCCCAATCGACACAATCTCTCCTCATACGTCATTCCTGCCATCCCAGGTATCAGCCTGGTGAATCTTCGCTGCACTCCCTCCATGGCAAGAACGTCCTTCCTCAGGTAAGGTGACCAAAACTGCACACAATACTCAAGGTCTGGTCTCACCAAGGCCCTGTACAACTGCAGCAAGACATCCTTGTTCTTGTACTCGAACCCTCTTGCTACGAAGGCCAACATACCATTTGCCTTCTTAACCGCCTGCTGCACCTGCATGCTTACCTTCAGCGACTGGTGCACAAGAACACCCAGGTCTCTTTGCATTTCCCCTTCTCCCAATCTATTGCCATTCAAATAATAATCTGCCTTCCTGTTTTTGCCACCAAAGTGGATAACCTCACATTTATCCACATTATAGTGCATTTGCCATGTTTCTGCCAAATCAACCAACCTGTCCAAATCGTGCTGGAGTTTCACGACATCCTCCTCACAGCATACCCTCCCCCCCAGCTTTGTGTCGTCTGCAGATTTGGAGATGTTACAACCAATTCCCTCGTCCAGATCATTAATATATATTGTGAACAGCTGGGGTCCTAGGACCGATCCTTGCAGTACCCCACTAGTCACTGCCTGCCACTCGGAAAACGACCCGTTTATTCCAACTCTTTGCTTTCTGTCCGCCAACCAGTTCTCTATCCAAGTCAATACCTTGCCCCCAATCCCATGTGCCTTAATTTTGCACGCTAATCTCTTATGCGGGACCTTATCGAAAGCCTTCTGAAAGTCCAAATACTCCACATCCACTGGTTCTCCCTTATCTATTTTACCAGTTGCATCCTCAAAAAATTCCAGTAGATTAGTCAAGCATGATTTACCTTTTGTAAATCCATGTTGACTTTGTCCGATCCAGTCACTGCTTTCCAAGTGCTCTGCTATTACATCTTTTATAATGGACTCTAGCATTTTCCCCACTACCGATGTCAAGCTTACCGGTTTATAATTCCCCGCCTTTTCTCTACCACCTTTTTTGAATAGTGGGGTAACATTAGCTACCCGCCAATCCATGGGTACCGTTCCAGAGTCTATCGAGTTCTGGAAGATGACCAGCAATGCATCTACTATTTCTAGGGCCACTTTCTTAAGTACCCTGGGATGTAGATTATCAGGCCCTGGGGATTTATCGGCCTTCAGTCCCATCAATTTTCCTAACACCATTTCCCTACAAATACTGATTTCTTTCAGTTCCACCCTTTCATCAGACCCTATGCTCCCCGGCATCTCTGTGAGGTTATTTGTGTCCTCCTTTGTGAAGACAGAACCAAAATATGTATTTAGTTGGATTGCCATTTCTTTGTTTCCCATTATAAATTCCCCCGATTCTGACTGTGTGGTAAACCACTTTTATCGTTCACTATCGTTACACTATGGTTATCACTGTTTATATCGTTACACTATGCTTATCACTGTTTACACTGTTGTATCACTACACAAGGTCACCTCTTGTCACGCTGTTATACCTGGGCTGACCACAGCTGACTCCGCCCATGGCTCTGCCTGCTTGCCCAGGTATAAAGGTGGTCGACTGGCTGGTATTCCTCCTTGTTGGACCCGATCACCCACGAGGGTGGGCTCTGTCATTTAGCCAATAAAAACCTATAGTTACTATCTTAACTCGTCGCTTTTCATTGGATGAATTGATAGGTATATCAATTTTATTGGCTAAATTTTGAAATGAGTGGACCGGAGCAGCCAAACGACCAGCCAAACGGCCAGCTACAACAGCCACAGCAGCCGGCCTGGCTGCGAGCCCTCCGACCGCCGTACTTGGATCTAAACCCACAGGCAGCGAACTCAGCCCTCGACTTCAAACACTGGCTGAGCTGTTTCGAATCCTACCTGGGAGAATCCGGCGTGCCTCCGGGATCCAAACTAAGAGTTCTGACCGCCCAAGTGAGCCCTAAAGTATTTGCATTCATCCAGGACCTTACTACATACGAGGACGCCCTCAGTCTGCTGAAAGAGCAGTACCGGAGCCCGGTAAATTCTATGTATGCCAGACATCTCCTAAGATCCCGCTCGCAACAGCCAGGAGAGTCTGTAGATGAATTTTTACGGGCGCTACAAACACTCGGCAGGGACTGTGACTTTAAAGCTGTAACGGCGGCAGAAAATACTGAAGGGAATATCCGCGATGCCTTCGTGAAAGGCCTTCGGTCCGACTACTCACGGCAAAGACTGCTCGAATCAAAGGACCTCGACCTGAACACAGCTGCAGCCCTCGCTCGCTCTCTGGAAGTGGCCCATCGGGACCTCGAGGCGTATTCCAGGTACTGTGTTGCGCGACCCCGGGACTCGGGCCCGACCCCGGCCGCAATACCCCTCGCACCGCCGCCTCTGGGACCTACCTCAGCGTCGGCGTCCCAGAACCGATCGGGACCGCCAGCCCCGGTACCGGCTGCGACATCGGAGCCCCGCGATCGGGCCGCCGGTTGCTTCTTCTGTGGCCAGGCGAAACACCCGAGGACGCGCTGCCCTGCAAGAAACGCGACCTGCTCCGATTGCCACAAGAAAGGCCACTTCGCGAAGGCCTGCAGGGGGAAAGCCACAGACGCCAGCAGTGCCTCATGCGAGCAGTGGGGGCAGCCATCTTTCATCAAGGCCACAGATGCCAGTATCCCCTTGTGTGAGTCGTGGGGGTGGCCATCTTTGATCAAGGCCACCGACGCCAGCAGGGCCTCATGTGAGTTGTGGGGGCGGCCATTTTCTCCGCCATTTTATTCAATTCAACGTCGTGGGCGCCGCCATTGTGTCCACCACACTCGTCCGCCACCTTGTCTCCAGACCCGACCACCGCCTCACCTGCAGACTACAGCAGCTCGCTCAGCCATACACTAGCCTCCGTCACACTGGACCAAGCTCGCCCGCATCACCTGTCCAAGTCCATGATGGACATCAAAGTAAACGGCCACGCCACGACCTGCCTGTTCGACAGCGGAAGCACGGAGAGTTTCATCCATCCAGACACGGTGAGCCACTACTCCCTCACTGTCCGGCCAACGCGCAACCGGATCTCGATGGCGTCGAGGTCCCATTCTACAGACATCAGCGGCTACTGTGTTGTGACCCTGTCGGTTAGGGGCACGGAGTATAAAAATTTTAAACTCCTCGTCCTGCCCCAGCTCTGCGCTGCCGTCCTACTAGGGCTGGACTTCCAATCCCACCTTCAAAGTGTCACTTTGGCATACGGTGGACCCCTCCCCCCACTCACAGTCGACAACCAGCAGCCTTTAAACCGCCCACCGCGCACCACCTGCGGCCTATCCACCCTCAAGGTCCCGCCCCACTCCCTGTTCGCTAACCTCACCCGCGACTGTAAACCCGTCGCCACCAAGAGCAGGCGGTACAGCGCCGGGGACAGAGCTTTCATTAGCTCTGAGGTGCAGCGTCTCCTGAAGGAGGGCATCATTGAGAGGAGCAACAGCCCCTGGCGTGCCCAGGTCGTAGTCGTTAAGACCGGCAATAAAAACCGCCTGGTCATCGACTACAGCCAAACCATAAACCGGTACACCCAGCTGGACGCGTACCCCCTTCCCCGCATATCTGATATGGTCAATCAGATTGCACAGTACCGGGTATTCTCCACCATCGACCTTAAGTCGGCCTATCACCAACTCCCTATCCGCCCTGAGGACCGCCAGTATACCGCCTTCGAGGCGAATGGCCGCCTCTACCACTTCCTTAGGGTTCCCTTCGGCGTCACCACCGGGGTTTCGGTCTTCCAAAGGGAGATGGACCGGATGGTTGACCAGAACGGGCTGCAGGCCACGTTCCCTTATCTAGATAACATCACCATCTGCGGCCGCGACCGGCAGGACCACGATGTTAATCTGGAGAAATTCCTCCGTACGGCTGAACGGCTGAACCTCACTTACAATAAGAAGAAATGTGTGTTTAACACCTCGCGTCTTGCCATCCTCGGCTGCGTAGTAGAGAACGGAGTCATCGGCCCCGACCCCGAAAGAATGCGCCCCCTCATGGAGCTTCCCCTCCCCCACTGTCCAAAGGCACTGAAGAGAACCCTGGGGCTCTTCGCTTACTATGCCCAATGGGTGCCGAATTATGCGGACAAAGCCAGACCCCTCATGAAGTCCACCTCCTTCCCCCTGACGGCAGAAGCGTGCGCAGCCTTCTCCCTCATAAAGGGAGACATTGCTAAGGCCACAATGCACGCGGTAGATGAATCTATCCCTTTCCAAGTGAAGAGCGATGCATCCGACTTCGCCCTAGCTGCAACCCTTAACCAGGCAGGGAGACCTGTGGCCTTCTTCTCAAGGACCCTCCAGGGCTCTGAGATCCGACACTCTTCGGTCGAGAAGGAGGCCCAGGCGATCGTGGTGGCAGTACGACGCTGGAGGCATTACCTGGCAGGCAAACGATTTACCCTCCTCACCGACCAGCATTCGGTCGCTTTTATGTTTAATAACAAGCTGAGGGGCAAAATCAAGAACGACAAGATCTTGAGGTGGAGAATCGAGCTCTCCACCTATGATTATGATATCTTGTACCGGCCTGGTAAACTGAACGAACCCCCAGATGCTCTATCACGAAGTACATGCGCCAACGCGCAAATTGATAGACTGCAGACCCTCCACAACGACCTCTGCCACCCCGGGGTCACCAGACTTTACCACTTCATTAAGGCCCGCAACCTGCCGTACTCCATCGAGGAGGTCAGGACCATGACCAGGAACTGCCAAACCTGTGCCGAATGCAAACCGCATTTCTTTAGGCCAGACAGAGCAAGCCTGATCAAGGCCACCCGCCCC
Organism: Somniosus microcephalus; assembly: GCF_052327205.1. Lineage (NCBI taxonomy): Eukaryota > Metazoa > Chordata > Chondrichthyes > Squaliformes > Somniosidae > Somniosus > Somniosus microcephalus. The sequence goes on along the minus strand of NC_140987.1, from coordinate 24,338,191 downwards.
TTCGAGCGCTTGAGCATCGATTTAAAGGGGCCCCTCCCGTCCTCTGACCGTAATGTGTACTTCCTCAACATCATTGATGAGTACTCCCGTTTCCCCTTTGCCTTCCCTTGCCCAGACATGACCAGTACCACGGTCATCAAATGCCTGAACGACCTCTTCGCCTTGTTCAGGTTCCCGAACTATATACATAGCGACCGGGGTTCATCCTTCATGAGCGAAGAACTTCGCCAGTTCCTACTAGCGAGAGGCATTGCTGCAAGCAGGACCACCAGCTACAACCCCCGAGGGAACGGCCAGGTGGAAAGAGAGAACGCGACTGTCTGGAAGGCCGTTCTCTTAGCCTTAAAGTCTAAGGGCCTGCCAACCTCTCGCTGGCAGGATGTCCTCCCGGCAGCGCTGCATTCCATCCGGTCACTGCTTTGCACGGCCATTAACGCCACCCCCCCATGAACGAATGTTTGTTTTCCCCAGGAAGTCGACTACGGGAACCTCGCTACCAACATGGCTGACTTCTTCGGGGCCCGTCTTGCTGCGAAAGCACGTGAGGGCCCATAAAACGGACCCCCTGGTCGAGAGGGTGGACCTCCTGCACGCCAACCCCCAGTACGCCTATGTGGCATACCCAGACGGGCGGGAGGACACAGTCTCCTTACGAGACCTTGCACCCTCGGGGACCCCTGAGACACCACCGTTACCCCCCACCACCCCCCCAAATCCAGCCCAGGTAGACGGCACGCCGGAACCCCACGAGCCTTCGCCGACCACGCAGACACCAGCATTAACATCGGATACTGCATCACCGCCACCGCTGCTGCGCCGATCAGAAAGACTTACGAGGCCTCCGGACAGACTGACATACCCGAACTGGTAGTACACTTCACCCCGCCGGACTCAAATCTAAACAAGGGGTGAATGTGGTAAACCACTTTTATCGTTCACTATCGTTACACTATGGTTATCACTGTTTATATCGTTACACTATGGTTATCACTGTTTACACTGTTGTATCACTACACAAGGTCACCTCTTGTCACGCTGTTATACCTGGGCTGACCACAGCTGACTCCGCCCATGGCTCCGCCTGCTTGCCCAGGTATAAAGGTGGTCGACTGGCTGGTATTCCTCCTTGTTGGACCCGATCACCCACGAGGGTGGGCTCTGTCATTTAGCCAATAATAACCTATAGTTACTATCTTAACTCGTCGCTTTTCATTGGATGAATTGATAGGTATATCAGACTGCAAGGGACCTACGCTTGACTTCACCAATCTTTTTCTCTTCACATATCTATAAAAGCTTTTACAGTCAGTTTTTATGTTCTCTGCAAGCTTACTCTCATATTCTATTTGCCCTTTCTTAATTCATCCCTTTGTCCTCCTTTGTTGAATCCTAAACTGCTCCCAATCCTCAGGATTATTGCTTTTTCTGGCCAATTTATAAGCCCTCTCCTTGGACCTTATGCTATCCCTAATTTTCCTTGTTAGCCACGGTTGGGTCACCTTTTTTGTTTTATTTTTATGCCAAACTGGGATGAACAATTCTGTAGTTCATCCATTCGGTCTTTGAATGTTTGCCATTGCCTATCCACCGTCAACCCTTGGAGTGCCATTCCCCAATCAATCCTACCCAACTCGCTCCTCAGACCATCATAGTTTCCTTTATTTAAATTGAGGACCCTAGTCTCCGAGTCAACTACTTCATTCTCCATCTTAATGAAGATTTCGATCATATTATGATCGCTCCGACCCAAGGGGCTTCTTACAACAAGATTGCTAATTAATCCTTTCTCGTTACATAATACCCAGTCTAAGATGGCCTGATCTCTGGTTGGTTCCTCGACATATTGGTCCAGGGAACCATCCCGTAAACACTCCAGGAATTCCTCCTCCACAGTATTGTTACTCATTTGGTTGGCCCAATCTATATGTAGATTAAAGTCACCCATGATGACTGCTGTGCCCTTATTGCACGCTTCTTTAATTTCTCTTTTAATGCCATCCCCAACCTTCGCCTTACTGTTTGGAGGTCTATAAACCACTCCCACTAACGTTTTTTTCCCCTTAGTATTTCTCAATTCTACCCATACAGATTCCACCTCATCAGAGCTAATATCCTTCATTACAATTGTGTTAATCCCTTCTTTAACCAGTAATGCTACCCCACCTCCCTTTCCTTTTTGCCTATCTTTCCTTAATATCAAATACCCCTGGATATTGAGTTCCCAGTCCTGGCCTTCCTTGAGCCACGTTTCCGTAAACCCAACCAAATCGTATTTGTTTACTTCTATTTGCGCAGACAATTCATCCACCTTATTACAAATGCTCCTCGCATTAAGACACAAAGCCTTCAGGCTTGTTTAATTAACGCTCTTAGACCAATTAGAATTATTATTTACTGTGGCCATGTTTGATTTAAACCGTTGATTTCTCTGACTGCCACTTTTGTTCTTCTCCTTCCTATCTTTTGATTTATCCTTGTTTCCCTTTCCTCTGTCTCCCTGCTCAGGTTCCCAACCCCCTGCCATTTTAGTCACAGCACGCTCACTCCACGGACAGTCACAGCACGCTCAATCCACGGACATTCACAGCACGCTCGCTCCGGGGACAGTCACAGCACGTTCACTCCGGGGACAGTCACAGCACGCTCGCTCCGGGGACAGTCACAGCACGCTCACTCCGGGGACTGTCACAGCACACTCACTCCGGGGACAGTCACAGCACGCTCACACCGGGGACAGCCACAGCACGCTCAATCTGGGGACAGCCACAGCACGCTCACTCCATGGATAGTCACAGCACGCTCCCTCCAGGGACAGTCACAGCACAATCTCTCCGGGGACAGTCACAGCATGCTTACTCCACGGACATTCACAGCACGCTCACTCCACGGACATTCACAGCACGCTCACTCCACGGATAGTCACTGCACGATCACTCCACGGAGAGTCACAGCACGCTCACTACACGGACAGTCACAGCAAGTTCACTTCACGGACATTCACAGCACGCTCACTCCGGGGATAGTCACAGCATGCTCACTCCGGGGACAGTCACAGCACATTCACTCCGGGGACAGTCACAACATGCTCACTCCATGGATAGTCACAGCACGCTCACTCCGGGGATAGTCACAGCACGCTCACTCCGGGGACAGTCACAGCACATTCACTCTGGGGACAGTCACAACATGCTCACTCCGGGGACTGTCACAGCACGCTCACTCCATCGACAGTCACAGCACGCTCTCTCCATGGATAGTCACAGCACGCTCAGTCCGGGGACAGTCACAGAACACTCAGTCCGGGGACATTCACAGCAGGCTCACTCCAGGGACAGTCACAGCACGCTCACTCCGGGGACAGTCACAGCACGCTCACTCCGGGGACAGTCACAGCACGTTCACTCCAGGGACAGTCACAGCACGCTCACTCCAAGGACAGTCACAGCACGTTCACTCCAGGGACAGTCACAGCACGTTCACTCCGGGGACAGTCACAGCACGTTCACTCCAGGGACAGTCAAAGCACGCTCACTCCGGGGACAGTCACAGCACGCTCACTCCAGGGACAGTCACAGCACACTCACTCCAGGGACAGTCAAAGCACGCTCACTCCGGGGACAGTCACAGCACGCTCACTCCAGGGACAGTCACAGCACGCTCTCTCCATGGATAGTCACAGCACGCTTACTCCGGGGACAGGCACAACATGCTCACTCCATGGACAGTCACAGCACACTCACTCCGGGGACAGTCACAGTACATTCACTCCGGGGACTGTCGCAGCACGCTCACACCAGGGACAGTCACATCACGGTCACTCCGGGGACAGGCACAGAACGCTCACTCCAGGGACAGTCACAGCACAATCTCTCCGGGGACAGTCACAGGATGTTTACTCCATGGACATTCACAGCATGCTCACTCCACGGATATTCACAGAACGCTCACTCCACGGAGAGTCACAGAATGCTCACTCCGGGGACAGTCACAGCATGCTCAGTCCGGGGACAGTCACAGCACGCTCACTCTGGGGACAGTCACAGCACGCTCACTCTGGGGACAGTCACAGCACGCTCACTCCGGGGACAGTCACAGCACGCTCACCCCGGGGACAGTCACAGCACGCTCACTCCGGGGACAGTCACAGCACGCTCACTCCAGGGACAGTCAAAGCACGCTCACTCCGAGGACAATCACAGATCGCTCACTACGCGGACATTCATAGCATGCTCACTCCGGTGACAGTCACAGCATGCTCACTCCATGGACAGCCAGAACACGCTCACTCCGGGGATAGTCACAGCACGCTCACTCCACGGACAGTCACAGCACGCTCACTCCGGGGACAATTACAGCACGTAAACTCTGGGGGCAGTCACAGCTCGATCACTGCACAGACAGTCACAGCACGCTCACTCTGGGGACATTCACAGCACGCTCACTCCAGGAACAGTCACAGCACGCTCACTCCGGCGACAGTCACAGAACACACAGTCCGGGGACATTCACAGCAGGCTCACTCCGGGGACAGTCACAGCAGGCTCACTCTGGGGACAGTCACAGCACGCTCACTCCGGGGACAGTCACAGCACGCTCACTTCGGCGACAGTCACAGCACGCTCACTCCGGGCACAATCACAGCACGCTCACTCCGAGCACAGTCACAGCACATTCAGTCCGGGGACAATCACAGCACGCTCACTCTGGGGACAGTCACAGCACGCTCACTCCGGGGACAGTCACAGCCTGCTCACTCCACGGACAGTCGCAGCACGCTCACTCCGGGGAGAGTCACAGCACGCTCACTCCAGGGACAGTCACAGCACGCTCTCTCCATGGAAAGTCACAGCACGCTCACTCTAGGGACTGTCACAGCATGCTCAGTCCGGGGACAGTCACAGCTCGCCCACTCCATGGACATTCACAGCATGCTCACTCCACGGACAGTCACAATACGCTCACTCCGGGGATAGTCACAGCACGCTCACTCCATGGACAGTCAGAGCACGCTCACTCCGGGTAGAGTCACAGCACGCTCACTCCACGGACAGTCACAGCATGCTCAATCCACGGACATTCACAGCACGCTCACTACGTGGACAGTCACAGAATGCTCACTCCGGGGACAGTCGCAGCACGCTCACTCCAGGGACAGTCACAGCACGCTCACTCCGGGGACAGTCACAGCACGTTCACTCCGGGGACAGTCGCAGCACGCTCACTCCGGGGACATTCACAGCACGCTCACTCTGGGGTCAGTCACAGCACGCTCACTCCGGGGACAGTCACAGCACGCTCACTCCGGGGACAGTCACAGCACATTCACTCCGGGGACAATCACAGCACGCTCACTTCTGGGGACAGTCACAGCACGCTCACTCCGGGGACAGTCACAGCACGCTCACTCCGTGGACAGTCGCAGCACGCTCAATCCACGGACATTCACAGCACGCTCACTCCGGGGACAATCACAGAACGCTCACTCCAGGGACAGTCACAGCACGCTCACTCCGGGGACAGTCACAGCACGCTCACTCCGGGGACTGTCACAGCACGCTCAGTCCACGGACAGTCACAATACGCTCACACCGGGGATAGTCACAGCACGCTCACTCCATGGGCAGTCAGAGCACGCTCACTCCGGGTAGAGTCACAGCATGCTCACTCCACGGACAGTCACAGCACGCTGAATCCACGGACATTCACAGCACGCTCGCTACGGGGACAGTCACAGAACGCTCACTCCGGGGACAGTCGCAGCACGCTCACTCCAGGGACAGTCACAGCACGCTCACTCCGGGGACAGTCACAGCACGTTCACTCCAGGGACAGTCGCAGCACACTCACTCCGGGGACATTCACAGCACGCTCATTCTGGGGACATTCACAGCACGCTCACTCCGGAGACAGTCACAGCACGCTCACTCCGGGGACAGTCACATCACGCTCACTCCGGGGACAATCACAGGACGCTCACTTCCGGGGACAGTCACAGCACGCTCACTCCGGGGACAGTCACAGCACGCTCACTCCGTGGACAGTCGCAGCACGCTCAATCTACGGACATTCACAGCACGCTCACTCCGGTGACAATCACAGAACGCTCACTCCAGGGACAGTCACAGCCCGCTCACTCCGGGGACAGTCACAGCACGCTCACACCGGGGACAGTCACAGAACACTCACTCCGGGGACAGTCACAGCATGCTCACACCAGGGACAGTCACAGCACGCTCTCTCCATGGATAGTCACAGCACACTTACTCCGGGGACAGGCACAACACGCGCACTCCACGGACAGTCACAGCACACTCACTCCGGGGACAGTCACAGCACATTCACTCCGGGGAGAGTCACAGCACGCTCACACCAGGGACAGTCACATCACGGTCACTCCGGGGACAGTCACAGCACGCTCACTCCGGGGACAGTCACAGCACGCTCACTCCAGGGACTGTCACAGCACGCTCAGTCCGGAGACAGTCACAGCACGCTCACTCCGGGGACAGTCACAGCACCTTCACTCCGGGGACAATCACAACACACTCACTCCGCGGACAGTCACAGCACGCTCACTCCATGGACAGTCACTGCACGCTCACTCTGGGGACAGCAACAGCACGCTCACTCCGGGGACAGTCACAGCAGGCTCACTCCGGTGATAGTCACAGCACGCTCACTCCGGGGACAGTCACAGCACGCTCACTCCGGGGACAGTCACAGCACGCTCACTCCGGGGACAGTCACAGAACGCTCACTCCGAGGACAGTCACAGCACGCTCACTCCGGGATCAGTCACAGAATGCTGACTCTGCGGTCAGTCAAAGCACGCTTACTCCAGGTAGTCACAGCACGCTCACTTCGGGTACAGTCACAGCACGCTCACTCCGGTGACATTCACAGCACGTTCACTCCGGGAACAGTCACAGCACGCTCACTCCGGGGACAGTCACAGCACGCTCACTCTGGGGACAGTCACAGCACGCTTACTCCGGGTACAGGCACAACACGCTCACTCCACGGACATTCACAGCACACTCACTCCGGGGACAGCCACAGCACATTCACTCCGGGGACAGTCACAGCACGCTCACACCAGGGACAGTCACATCACGCTCACTCCGGGGACAGTCACAGCACGCTCACTCCGGGGACAGTCACAGCAAGATCACTTCGGGGACAGTCACAGCACGCTCACTCCAGGGACAGTCACAGAACGCTCACACCGGGGACAGTCACAGCACGTTCACTCCGGGGACAGTCACAGCACGCTCACTCCGGGTACAGTCACAGCACGCTCACTCCGGGGACCGTCACAGAACGCTCACACCGGGGACAGTCACAGCAAGCTCACTCCGGGGACAATCACAGCACGCTCACTCTGGGGACAGTCACAGCACACTCACTCCGGGGATAGTCACAGCACGCTCACTCCGGGGACAGTCACAGCACGCTCACGCTGGGGACAGTCACAGCACGCTCACTCCGGGGACAGTCACAGCACGCTCACTCCACAGACAGTCACTGCACGTTCGCTCCGGGGACAGTCACAGCACTCTCACTCCGGAGACAATCACAGCACGCTCACTCTGGGGACAGTCACAGCCCGCTCACTCCGGGGATAGTCACAGCACGCTCACTCCGGGGACAGTCACAGCACGCTCACTCCGGGGACAGTCACAGCACGCTCACTCCGGGGACAGTCACAACACGCTCACTCCGTGGACAGTCACAGCACGCCCACTCCGGGGACAGTCACAGCCTGCTCACTCCACGGACAGTCGCAGCACGCTCACTCCGGGGAGAGTCACAGCACGCTCACTCCAGGGACAGTCACAGCACGCTCTCTCCATGGACAGTCACAGCACGCTCACTCTAGGGACTGTCACAGCATGCTCAGTCCGGGGACAGTCACAGCTCGCTCACTCCACGGACATTCACAGCACGCTCACTCCACGGACAGTCACAATACGCTCACTCCGGGGATAGTCACAGCAAGCTCACTCCACGGACAGTCAGAGCACGCTCACTCCGGGTAGAGTCACAGCACGCTCACTCCACGGACAGTCACAGCACGATCAATCCACGGACATTCACAGCACACTCGCTACGGGGACAGTCACAGAATGCTCACTCCGGGGACAGTCGCAGCACGCTCACTCCGGGGACAGTCACAGCACGCTCACTCCAGGGACAATCACAGCATGCTCACTTCCGGGGACAGTCACAGCACGCTCACTCCGGGGACAGTCACAGCACGCTCACTCCGTGGACAGTCGCAGCACGTTCAATCCACGGACATTCACAGCACGCTCACTCCGGGGACAATCACAGAACGCTCACTCCAGGGACAGTCACAGCACGCTCACTCCGGGGACAGTCACAGCATGCTCACTCCGGGGACAGTCACAGCACATTCACTCCGGGGACAGTCACAGCCCGCTCACTCCAGGGACAGTCACAGCACGCTCACTCCGGGGACAGTCACAGAACACTCACTCCGGGGACAGTCACAGCATGCTCACACCGGGGACAGTCACAGCACGCTCTCTCCATGGATAGTCACAGCACACTTACTCCGGGGACAGGCACAACACGCGCACTCCACGGACAGTCACAGCACACACACTCCGGGGACAGTCATAGCACATTCACTCCGGGGACAGTCACAGCACGCTCACACCAGGGACAGTCACATCATGCTCACTCCGGGGACAGTCACAGCACCTTCACTCCGGGGACAATCACAACACACTCACTCCGCGGACAGTCACAGCACGCTCACTCCATGGACAGTCACTGCACGCTCACTCTGGGGACAGCAACAGCACGCTCACTCCGGGGGCAGTCACAGCAGGCTCACTCCGGTGATAGTCACAGCACGCTCACTCCGGGGACAGTCACAGCACGCTCACTCTGGGGACAGTCACAGCACGCTCACTCCGGGGACAGTCACAGAACGCTCACTCCGAGGACAGTGACAGCACGCTCACTCCGGGGTCAGTCACAGAATGCTGACTCTGCGGTCAGTCAAAGCACGCTCACTCCAGGTAGTCACAGCACGCTCACTTCAGGGACATTCACAGCACGCTCACTCCGGTGACATTCACAGCACGTTCACTCCGGGGACAGTCACAGCACGCTCACTCCGGGGACAGTCACAGCACGCTCACTCTGGGGACAGTCACAGCACGCTTACTCCGGGTACAGGCACAACACGCTCACTCCACGGACATTCACAGCACACTCACTCCTGGGACAGTCACAGCACATTCACTCCGGGGACAGTCACAGCACGCTCACACCAGGGACAGTCACATCACGCTCAATCCGGGGACAGTCACAGCACGCTCACTCCGGGGACAGTCACAGCAAGCTCACTCCGGGGACAGTCACAGCACGCTCACTCCGGGGACAGTCACAGCACGCTCACTCCGGGGACAGTCACAGCCTGCTCACTCCACGGACAGCCGCAGCACGCTCACTCCGGGGAGAGTCACAGCACGCTCACTCCAGGGAAAGTCACAGCACGCTCTCTCCATGGACAGTCACAGCACGCTCACTCTAGGGACTGTCACAGCATGCTCAGTCCGGGGACAGTCACAGCTCGCTCACTCCACGGACATTCACAGCACGCTCACTCCATGGACAGTCACAATACGCTCACTCCGGGGATAGTCACAGCACGCTCACTCCATGGACAGTCAGAGCACGCTCACTCCGGGTAGAGTAACAGCACGCTCACTCCACGGACAGTCACAGCACGCTCAATCCACGGACATTCACAGCACGCTCGCTACGGGGACAGTCACAGAACGCTCACTCCGGGGACAGTCGCAGCACGCTCACTCCAGGGACAGTCACAGCACGCTCACTCCGGGGACAGTCACAGCACGTTCACTCCGGGGACAGTCACAGCACGCTCACTCCAGTGACAGTCACAGCACGCTCACTCCGGGGACAGTCACAGCACGTTCACTCCGGGGACAGTCGCAGCACGCTCACTCCGGGGACATTCCCAGCACGCTCACTCCAGGGACAGTCACAGCACGCTCACTCCGGGGACAGTCACAGCACGTTCACTCCGGGGACAGTCACAGCACGTTCACTCCGGGGACAGTCGCAGCACGCTCACTCCGGGGACATTCCCAGCACGCTCATTCTGGGGCAGTCACAGCACGCTCACTCCGGGGACAGTCACAGCACGCTCACTCCGGGGACAGTCACAGCACACTCACTCCGGGGACAATCAGAGGACGCTCACTTCCGGGGACAGTCACAGCACGCTCACTCCGGGGACAGTCACAGCACGCTCACTCCGTGGACAGTCGCAGCACGCTCAATCCACGGACATTCACAGCACGCTCACTCCGGGGACAATCACAGAACGCTCACTCCAGGGACAGTCACAGCCCGCTCACTCCGGGGACAGTCACAGCACGCTCACTCCAGGGACAGTCACAGAACACTCACTCCAGGGACAGTCACAGCATGCTCACACCAGGGACAGTCACAGCACGCTCACTTCCGGGGACAGTCACAGCACGCTCACTCCGGGGACAGTCACAGCACGCTCACTCCGGGGACAGTCACAGCACGCTCACTCCAGGGACAGTCACAGCATGCTCTCTCCATGGAAAGTCACAGCACACTTACTCCGGGGACAGGCACAACACGCGCACTCCACGGACAGTCACAGCACACTCACTCCGGGGACAATCACAGCACATTCACTCCGGGGACAGTCACAGCACGCTCACACCAGGGACAGTCACATCACAGTCACTCCGGGGACAGTCACAGCACGCTCACTCCGGGGACAGTCACAGCACGCTCACACCGGGGATAGTCACAGCATGCTCACTCTGGGGACAGTCACAGCACGCTCACTCCGGAGATAGTCACAGCACGATAACTCCGGGGACAGTCACAGCACGCTCACTCCGGGGACTGTCACAGCACGCTCAGTCCGGGGACAGTCACAGCACGCTCACTCCGGGGACAGTCACAGCAGCTTCACTCCGGGGACAATCACAACACACTCACTCCGCGGACAGTCACAGCACGCTCACTCCATGGACAGTCACTGCACGCTCACTCTGGGGACAGCAACAGCACACTCACTCCGGGGACAGTCACAGCAGCCTCACTCCGGTGATAGTCACAGCACGCTCACTCCGGGGACAGTCACAGCACGCTCACTCCGGGGACAGTCACAGCACGCTCACTCCGGGGACAGTCACAGAACGCTCACTCCAAGGACAGTCACAGCACGCTCACTCCGGGGTCAGTCACAGAATGCTGACTCTGCGGTCAGTCAAATCACGCTTACTCCAGGTAGTCATAGCACGCTTACTTCGGGGACAGTCACAGCACGCTCACTCCGGTGACAATCACAGCACGTTCACTCCGGGACAGTCACAGCACGCTCACTCCGGGGACAGTCACAGCACGCTCACTCTGGGGCAGTCACAGCACGCTTACTCCGGGTACAGGCACAACACGCTCACTCCACGGACCTTCACAGCACACTCACTCCGGGGACAGTCACAGCACATTCACTCCGGGGACAGTCACAGCACGCTCACACCAGGGACAGTCACATCACGCTCACTCCAGGGACAGTCACAGCATGCTCACTCCGGGGACAGTCACAGCAAGATCACTCCGGGGACAGTCACAGCACGCTCACTCCAGGGACAGTCACAGAACGCTCAAACCGGGGACAGTCACAGCACGCTCACTCCGGGGACAGTCACAGCACGCTCACTCCGGGGACAGTCACAGCACGCTCACTCCGGGGACCGTCACAGAACGCTCACACCAGGGACAGTCACAGCAAGCTCACTCCGGGGACAATCACAGCATGCTCACTCTGGGGACAGTCACAGCACACTCACTCCGGGGATAGTCACAGCACGCTCACTCCGGGGACAGTCACAGCACGCTCACTCCGGGGACAGTCACAGCACGCTCATGCTGGGGACAGTCACAGCACGCTCACTCCGGGGACAGTCACAGCACGCTCACTCCGTGGACAGTCACAGTGCGCTCACTCCACAGACAGTCACAGCACGTTCGCTCCGGGGACAGTCACAGCACGTTCACTTCGGGGACAGTCACAGCACGCTCACTCCGGGGACAGTCACAGCACGCTCACTCCGGGGACAGTCACAGCATGCTCACTCCGGGGACATTCACAACACGCTCACTCCGGGAACAGTCACAGCACGCTCACTCCGGGGACAGTCACAGCACGTTCACTCCGGGGACAATCACAGCAAGCTCACTCCGGGGACAATCACAGCACGCTCACTCCGGGGACAGTCACAGCACGCTCACTCCGGGGACTTTCACAACACGCTCACTCCGGGGAGAGTCACAGCACGCTCCCTCCGGGGACAGTCACAGCACGCTCAATCCGGGGACAGTCACAGCACGCTCACTCCGGGGACAGTCACAGCACGCTCACTCTGGAGACAGTCACAGCATGCTCACTCCGGGGACAGTCACAGCACGCTCACTCCGGGGACAGTCACAGCACGCTCACTCCGTGGACAGTCACAGTACGCTCTCTCCACGGACAGTCACAGCACGCTCACTCCGGGGACAGTCACAGAACGCTCACTCCGGACACAGTCACAGCACGCTCAATCCGGGGACAGTCACAGCACGCTCACTCCATGGACAGTCACTGCACGCTCACTCTGGGGACAGCAACAGCACGCTCACTCCGGGGGCAGTCACAGCAGGCTCACTCCGGTGATAGTCACAGCACGCTCACTCCGGGGACAGTCACAGCACGCTCACTCTGGGGACAGTCACAGCACGCTCACTCCGGGGACAGTCACAGAACGCTCACTCCGAGGACAGTGACAGCACGCTCACTCCGGGGTCAGTCACAGAATGCTGACTCTGCGGTCAGTCAAAGCACGCTCACTCCAGGTAGTCACAGCACGCTCACTTCAGGGACATTCACAGCACGCTCACTCCGGTGACATTCACAGCACGTTCACTCCGGGGACAGTCACAGCACGCTCACTCCGGGGACAGTCACAGCACGCTCACTCTGGGGACAGTCACAGCACGCTTACTCCGGGTACAGGCACAACACGCTCACTCCACGGACATTCACAGCACACTCACTCCTGGGACAGTCACAGCACATTCACTCCGGGGACAGTCACAGCACGCTCACACCAGGGACAGTCACATCACGCTCAATCCGGGGACAGTCACAGCACGCTCACTCCGGGGACAGTCACAGCAAGCTCACTCCGGGGACAGTCACAGCACGCTCACTCCGGGGACAGTCACAGCACGCTCACTCCGGGGACAGTCACAGCCTGCTCACTCCACGGACAGCCGCAGCACGCTCACTCCGGGGAGAGTCACAGCACGCTCACTCCAGGGAAAGTCACAGCACGCTCTCTCCATGGACAGTCACAGCACGCTCACTCTAGGGACTGTCACAGCATGCTCAGTCCGGGGACAGTCACAGCTCGCTCACTCCACGGACATTCACAGCACGCTCACTCCATGGACAGTCACAATACGCTCACTCCGGGGATAGTCACAGCACGCTCACTCCATGGACAGTCAGAGCACGCTCACTCCGGGTAGAGTAACAGCACGCTCACTCCACGGACAGTCACAGCACGCTCAATCCACGGACATTCACAGCACGCTCGCTACGGGGACAGTCACAGAACGCTCACTCCGGGGACAGTCGCAGCACGCTCACTCCAGGGACAGTCACAGCACGCTCACTCCGGGGACAGTCACAGCACGTTCACTCCGGGGACAGTCACAGCACGCTCACTCCAGTGACAGTCACAGCACGCTCACTCCGGGGACAGTCACAGCACGTTCACTCCGGGGACAGTCGCAGCACGCTCACTCCGGGGACATTCCCAGCACGCTCACTCCAGGGACAGTCACAGCACGCTCACTCCGGGGACAGTCACAGCACGTTCACTCCGGGGACAGTCACAGCACGTTCACTCCGGGGACAGTCGCAGCACGCTCACTCCGGGGACATTCCCAGCACGCTCATTCTGGGGCAGTCACAGCACGCTCACTCCGGGGACAGTCACAGCACGCTCACTCCGGGGACAGTCACAGCACACTCACTCCGGGGACAATCAGAGGACGCTCACTTCCGGGGACAGTCACAGCACGCTCACTCCGGGGACAGTCACAGCACGCTCACTCCGTGGACAGTCGCAGCACGCTCAATCCACGGACATTCACAGCACGCTCACTCCGGGGACAATCACAGAACGCTCACTCCAGGGACAGTCACAGCCCGCTCACTCCGGGGACAGTCACAGCACGCTCACTCCAGGGACAGTCACAGAACACTCACTCCAGGGACAGTCACAGCATGCTCACACCAGGGACAGTCACAGCACGCTCACTTCCGGGGACAGTCACAGCACGCTCACTCCGGGGACAGTCACAGCACGCTCACTCCGGGGACAGTCACAGCACGCTCACTCCAGGGACAGTCACAGCATGCTCTCTCCATGGAAAGTCACAGCACACTTACTCCGGGGACAGGCACAACACGCGCACTCCACGGACAGTCACAGCACACTCACTCCGGGGACAATCACAGCACATTCACTCCGGGGACAGTCACAGCACGCTCACACCAGGGACAGTCACATCACAGTCACTCCGGGGACAGTCACAGCACGCTCACTCCGGGGACAGTCACAGCACGCTCACACCGGGGATAGTCACAGCATGCTCACTCTGGGGACAGTCACAGCACGCTCACTCCGGAGATAGTCACAGCACGATAACTCCGGGGACAGTCACAGCACGCTCACTCCGGGGACTGTCACAGCACGCTCAGTCCGGGGACAGTCACAGCACGCTCACTCCGGGGACAGTCACAGCAGCTTCACTCCGGGGACAATCACAACACACTCACTCCGCGGACAGTCACAGCACGCTCACTCCATGGACAGTCACTGCACGCTCACTCTGGGGACAGCAACAGCACACTCACTCCGGGGACAGTCACAGCAGCCTCACTCCGGTGATAGTCACAGCACGCTCACTCCGGGGACAGTCACAGCACGCTCACTCCGGGGACAGTCACAGCACGCTCACTCCGGGGACAGTCACAGAACGCTCACTCCAAGGACAGTCACAGCACGCTCACTCCGGGGTCAGTCACAGAATGCTGACTCTGCGGTCAGTCAAATCACGCTTACTCCAGGTAGTCATAGCACGCTTACTTCGGGGACAGTCACAGCACGCTCACTCCGGTGACAATCACAGCACGTTCACTCCGGGACAGTCACAGCACGCTCACTCCGGGGACAGTCACAGCACGCTCACTCTGGGGCAGTCACAGCACGCTTACTCCGGGTACAGGCACAACACGCTCACTCCACGGACCTTCACAGCACACTCACTCCGGGGACAGTCACAGCACATTCACTCCGGGGACAGTCACAGCACGCTCACACCAGGGACAGTCACATCACGCTCACTCCAGGGACAGTCACAGCATGCTCACTCCGGGGACAGTCACAGCAAGATCACTCCGGGGACAGTCACAGCACGCTCACTCCAGGGACAGTCACAGAACGCTCAAACCGGGGACAGTCACAGCACGCTCACTCCGGGGACAGTCACAGTACGCTCACTCCGGGGACAGTCACAGCACGCTCACTCCGGGGACCGTCACAGAACGCTCACACCAGGGACAGTCACAGCAAGCTCACTCCGGGGACAATCACAGCATGCTCACTCTGGGGACAGTCACAGCACACTCACTCCGGGGATAGTCACAGCACGCTCACTCCGGGGACAGTCACAGCACGCTCACTCCGGGGACAGTCACAGCACGCTCATGCTGGGGACAGTCACAGCACGCTCACTCCGGGGACAGTCACAGCACGCTCACTCCGTGGACAGTCACAGTGCGCTCACTCCACAGACAGTCACAGCACGTTCGCTCCGGGGACAGTCACAGCACGTTCACTTCGGGGACAGTCACAGCACGCTCACTCCGGGGACAGTCACAGCACGCTCACTCCGGGGACAGTCACAGCATGCTCACTCCGGGGACATTCACAACACGCTCACTCCGGGAACAGTCACAGCACGCTCACTCCGGGGACAGTCACAGCACGTTCACTCCGGGGACAATCACAGCAAGCTCACTCCGGGGACAATCACAGCACGCTCACTCCGGGGACAGTCACAGCACGCTCACTCCGGGGACTTTCACAACACGCTCACTCCGGGGAGAGTCACAGCACGCTCCCTCCGGGGACAGTCACAGCACGCTCAATCCGGGGACAGTCACAGCACGCTCACTCCGGGGACAGTCACAGCACGCTCACTCTGGAGACAGTCACAGCATGCTCACTCCGGGGACAGTCACAGCACGCTCACTCCGGGGACAGTCACAGCACGCTCACTCCGTGGACAGTCACAGTACGCTCTCTCCACGGACAGTCACAGCACGCTCACTCCGGGGACAGTCACAGAACGCTCACTCCGGACACAGTCACAGCACGCTCAATCCGGGGACAGTCACAGCACATTCACTCCGGGGACAGTCACAGATCGTTCACTCTGGGGACAGTCACAGCACGCTCACTCCGGGGACAGTCACAGCAAGCTCACTCCGGGGACAGTCTCAGAACGCTCAGTCCGGAGACAGTCACAGCACGCTCACTCCGGGGATAGTCACAGCACGCTCACTCTGGGGACAGTCACAGCACGCTCACTCCGGGGACAGTCACAGCACGCTCACTCCGTGGACAGTCACAGTACGCTCACTCCACAGACAGTCACAGCACGTTCGCTCCGGGGACAGTCTCAGCATGCTCACTCCAGGGACAGTCACAGCACGCTCTCTCCGGGGACAGTCACAGCACGCTCACTCCTGGGACAGTCCCAGCACGCTCACTCGGGGGACAGTCACAGCACGCTCACTCCCGGGACAGTCACAGCACGCTCACTCCGGGGACAGTCACAGCACGCTCACTATGGGGACAGTCACAGCACGCTCACTCCGGGGACAGTCACAGTGTGGTAAACCACTGTATTGTATATTGCCACCTCTGGGTGGCGCTGTGTATGGAGGCATGCCTCAGCTGACTCCACCCACCACTGTGTGGGTTTCGTTCAGACTTGTTCAGTCACTCACGAAGAAGCATGGTCTCTTCTTAGCTAATAAAAGCCTTATTCATCTCTTCTTTCGACTCATCATCTCTTCTTCGACTCATCACCTTTTATGAAGTAATTGATAAGCGTATCAATTTTATTAGCTAAAAGTTAAATGGCGACACCTGAGGAGCAACAACAGCAACGGATACAGCAGACATTGCTGAGAGCCCTCAGACCACCACGCCTGGACCTCGACCCTCAAGATGTGGGTGCATCAGCCAAGTTTGAACACTGGCTGAGCTGCTTTGAATCCTTCCTCGCAATCTCACAGGTTACAGAGGAGGATCACAAACTGAAAATTTTGACCGCCCAGGTGAGCCATCAAGTATATATGCTAATCCGGGACTCTAATACGTACGTGGCGGCCCTCGAGCTACTAAAAGGGCAATATACGCGCCCAGTGAACACAATTTACGCCCGACACCTCTTGGGATCCCGCAGGCAGCAACCGGGAGAATCGGTAGGGGCATTTGCACGGGCGCTACTGGCACTCTGCAGAGACTGCGATTGTAAAGCGGTAACGGCTGTGGAGCACGCGCAGGGACTCGCCTGTGATGCCTTCGTCAGGGGCCTCCAGTCAGACCACACCCGGCAGAGACTGCTAGAAAGCAAGGAACCTGACCTGAAGACGGCCATTGCCCTTGCGCTCTCGTTAGAGGAGGCCCACCGAAACCTCGAGGCATACCCCCGTAACGGCGCCGAGACATGGCAATCGAAACCGTGGGACACGGGACCGCCGCCCCCGGCACCAACCGCTGCAGCGACCCAACCGAGACAGCAGCCTCCGGTAAGAACTGCTGCGATGCCCAGTAACCAGGCCCAAAAATGCTATTTCTGTGGCCAGTTAAAACATCCCAGAGCGCACTGCCCAGCTAAGACAGCTACCTGCTCGGGCTGCGGGAAGAAAGGCCATTACGCTAACGCCTGCAAGGGGAAGCCAGCCAGCAGCGCAGCGTGCGGGCCGTGGGAGCAGCCATCTTATCCGCCATTTTGTGTACCCCCGGCCGCATGGCATCCGCCGCCATCGTATCCAACGCACTCAACCGCCATTTCGTCACCGGAACCGACCACCGTCTCAGCGGATGACTATAGTGACTCACTAAGCCACATACTGGCCTCCGTGACGCTGGATCAAGCCCTCCCTCACCATCTATCCAGCTCCATGATGGATATCGCGGTAAACGGCCGCGCCACCAGTTGCCTGATCGACAGCGGGAGCACAGAGAGTTTCGTCCACCCCGACACGATACGTAGCCACTCCCTCACGATTCTGCCAACGCACGATCGCATTTCTATTGCGTCCAAGTCCCAGTCAATGGACATCAGCGGCTACTGTGTGGTGACCCTGTCAGTAAGGGGCACTGAATATAAAAAATTTAAACTGCTAGTCCTGCCCCGTCTTTGCGCTGCCGTCCTGCTAGGGTTGGATTTTCAGTGCCACCTTAAGAGTGTCACACTAGCATACGGTGGACCCCTCCCCCCACTCACAGTCTGCAACCAACAACTTTTAAATCGCCCGCTGCAAACCACCTGCAGCCTTTCCACATTAAAAGTCCCCCCCCCTCCCCTGTTCGCTAACCTCACCCGCGACTGTAAACCCATCGCTACCAAAAGCAGGCGGTACAGTGCCGGGGACAGAGCTTTTATCAGCTCTGAGGTGGAGCGGCTCTTGAAGGAGGGCATTATCGAAGGTAGCACTAGCCCCTGGCGAGCCCAGGTTGTAGTCGTTAAAACCACTGCAAAACGCCGCATGGTAATCGACTACAGCCAAACCATAAACCGGTACACCCAGCTGGACGCGTACCCCCTCCCTCGCATATCTGATATGGTCAATGAGATTGCGCAATACAAAGTATTCTCCACCATCGACCTTAAGTCAGCGTACCACCAGCTGCCCATCCGCCATGAGGACCGCCAGTATACTGCCTTCGAGGCAAACGGCCGCCTCTACCACTTCCTTAGGGTCCCCTTCGGCGTCACCAACGGGGTTTTGGTCTTCCAAAGGGAGATGGACCGAATGGTTGACCAGAACGCGCTGCGGGCAACCTTCCCCTATTTGGATAACGTCACCATCTGCGGCCACGACCAGCAGGACCACGACGTTAATCTAGCAAATTTCCTCCGTACGGCCCAACGGCTGAACCTAACGTACAATAAGGAAAAATGTATGTTTCACACCAAGCGCCTGGCCATCCTCGGCTGCGTGGTGGAGAACGGAGTCATCGGGCCCGACCCCGACAGAATGCGCCCCCTAATGGAGCTACCCCTTCCCCACTGCCAAAAAGCACTGAAGAGATGCCTGGGGTTTTTCTCCTACTACGCCCAGTGGGTGCCCCTCTATGCAGACAAAGCCAGGCCCCTCATCAAAGCCACCTCCTTCCCCCTGACACCAGAGGCGTGTGCAGCCTTCACTCTTATCAAGAACGATATCGCGAAGGCCGCAATGCACGCGGTGGATGAGTCCATCCCCTTCCAAGTGGAGAGCGATGCCTCCGACTTCGCCCTAGCCGCGACCCTTAACCAGGCGGGCAGACCCGTGGCCTTTTTCTCAAGGACCCTCCAGGGCCCCGAGACGAGACACTCCTCCGTCGAAAAGGAGGCCCAGGCTATTGTAGAAGCGGTGCGTCACTGGAGGCATTACCTGGCCGGGAAACGATTTACCCTGCTCACTGACCAGCGTTCAGTAGCTTTTATGTTTAATAATAAGCAGAGGGGTAAAATCAAGAACGACAAGATCTTGAGGTGGAGAATCGAACTCTCCACCTACAATTATGATATCTTGTATCGGCCAGGGAAACTCAATGAGCCCCCAGATGCCCTATCACGTGGTACATGCGCCAACGCGCAGAGTGATAGGCTGCAGTCCCTCCACAATGACCTCTGCCACCCGGGGGTCACCAGGTTTTTCCATTTTATCAAATCCCGTAACCTGCCCTACTCCATCGAGGAGGTCAGGACCATGACCAAGAGCTGCCAAATCTGCGCCGAGTGCAAACCGCACTTCTATAGGCCGGACAGAGCAAGCCTGATCAAGGCCACCCGCCCCTTCGAACGCCTGAGCGTCGATTTTAAAGGGCCCCTCCCCTCCGCTGACCGCAATGTGTACTTCCTCAACATAGTTGATGAGTACTCCCGTTTCCCCTTTGCCATCCCTTGCCCAGACATGACCAGTACCACGGTCATCAAGTGTCTGAATGACATCTTCGCTCTGTTCGGGTTCCCCAGCTATATACATAGCGACAGGGGCTCATCGTTCATGAGCGACGAACTTCGGCAGTACCTGCTAACAAGAGGTATCGCCACGAGCAGGACCACCAGTTACAACCCCCGGGGGAACGGCCAGGTGGAAAGGGAGAACGCGACGGTTTGGAAGGCAGTCCTCTTAGCACTAAAATCTAAGGGCCTTCCGACCTCCCGCTGGCAGGAGGTCCTCCCTGCAGCGCTCCACTCCATTCGGTCACTGCTTTGTACTGCCACTAATGCGACCCCTCATGAGAAAATGTTCGTTTTCCCCCGGAAGTCTACATCGGGAACCTCGCTACCGGCATGGTTGACTTCTCCTGGGCCCGTCCTACTGCGGAGGCACGTGAGGACGCATAAAACGGACCCCCTGGTCGAGCGGGTGCACCTCCTACACGCCAACCCCCAGTATGCCTGGGTGACATACCCAGACGGGCGGGAGGACACGGTCTCCATACGAGATCTCGCACCCTCGGGTACCCCTGAATTACCACCGTTATCCCCCTTACCACCGTTATCCCCCTTACCACTGTTATCCCCCACCACCCCTCCCAACCCAACCCCTGCAGACGGCATGCCGAAGCCCCAGGAATCTTCGCCAACCACCCAGACACCAGACCCGACGTCGGATGCTGCAACACCACCGCTGCCACCACGACGATCAGGACGTCAGACAAGGCCTCCTGATAGACTTAACTTGTAGTACCCTTCACCCTGCCGGACTTCACATTAAACAAGGGGTGAATGTGGTAAACCACTGTATTGTATATTGCCACCTCTGGGTGGCGCTGTGTATGGAGGCATGCCTCAGCTGACTCCACCCACCACTGTGTGGGTTTCGTTCAGACTTGTTCAGTCACTCACGAAGAAGCATGGTCTCTTCTTAGCTAATAAAAGCCTTATTCATCTCTTCTTTCGACTCATCATCTCTTCTTCGACTCATCACCTTTTATGAAGTAATTGATAAGCGTATCACACAGCATGCTCACTCCGGGGATAGTCACAGCACGCTCACTCCGGGGACAGTCACAGCACGCTCACTCCGGGGACAGTCACAGCACGCTCACTCCGTGGACAGTCACAGTACGCTCACTCCACGCACAGTCACAGCACGCTCAATCCACGGACATTCACAGCACGCTCGCCCCGGGGACAGTCACAGAACGCTCACTCCGGAGACAGTCACAGCACGCTCACTCTGGGGACAGTCACAGCAAACTCACTCGACGGACATTCACAGCACATTCACTCCGGGGACAATCACAACACACTCACTCCGGGGCCAGTCACAGCACGCTCACTCCGTGGACAGTCACTGCATGCTCACTCCGTGGACAGTCACAGCATGCTCACTCCACGGACAGTCACAGCACGCTCACTCCGGGGACAGTCACAGCACGTTCACTCCGGGGACAGTCACAGCACGCTCACTCCGGGGACTGTCACAGCACGCTCAATCCGGGGACAGTCACAGCACGCTCACTCCGGGGACAGTCACAGAACGCTCCCTCCGGGGACAGTCACAGCACACTCACTCCGGAGACAGTCACAGCACGTTCACTCCGGGGCCAGTCACAGGAAGCTCACTCCGGGGACATTCACAGCACGCTCACTCCGGGGACAGTGACAGCGCACTCACTCCAGGGACAGTCACAGCACGCTCACTCCAGGGACAGTCACAGCACGCTCACTCCGGGGACAGTCACAGCACGTTCACTCCGGGGACAGTCACAGCATGCTCACTCCGGGGCTAGTCACAGTACGCTCACTCCGGGGTCAGTCACAGCACGCTCAGTCCGGGGACAGCCACAGCACGCTCAGTCCACGGACAGTCACAGCACGTTCACGCCACTAACAGTCACAGCACACTCACTCCACGGACAGTCACAGCACGCTCACTCGACGGACAGTCACAGCACCTCCACTCCGGGGACAATCCCAACACACTCACTCCGGGGACAGCAACAGCACGCTCACTCCGGAGACAGTCACAGAATGCTCACTCCACGGAGAGTCACAACACACTCAATCCGGGGACAGACACAGCACGCTCACTCTGGGGACAGTCACAGCATGCTCACTCCACGGACAGTCACAGCACGGTCACTCTGGGGTCAGTCACAGAACGCTCACTCCGAGGACAGTCACAGCACGCTCACTCCGGGGTCAGCCACATAATGCTCACTCTGCGGTCAGTCACAGCAGGCTCACTCTGGAGAGTGTCACAGCACGCTCACTCCGGGTACAATCACAGCACGCTCACTCCGGGGACAGTCACAGCACGCTCACTCTGGGGACAGTCACAGTACGCTCACTCCGGGGATAGTCACAGCCCGCTCACTCCACAGACAGTAACAGCACGCTCACTCCATGTACAGTCACAGCATGCTCACTCCTGGGACAGTCACAGCATGCTCACTCCATGGACAGTCGCAGCACGCTCACTCCGGAGACAATCACAGCACGCTCTCTCCATGGATAGTCACAGCACGCTTACTCCGGGGACAGGCACAACACGCTCACTCCATGGATAGTCACAGCACTCTCACTCCAGGCACAATCACAGCACGCTCACTCCGAGGACAGTCACAGCACGTTCACTCCGGGGACAGTCACAGCATGCTCACTCCAGTCACAGCACGCTCACTCCAGGGACAGTCACAGCCTGCTCACTCCACGGACAGCCACAGCACGATCACTCCGGGGACAGTCACAGCATGCTCACTCCAGGGACAGTCACAGCACGCTCTCTCCATGGATAGTCACAGCACGCTTACTCCGGGGACAGTCACAGCACATTCACTCTGGGGACAGTCACAGCACGCTCACACCAGGGACAGTCACATCACGGTCACTCCGGGGACAGTCAAAGCACGCTCACTCCGGGGACAGTCACATCACGCTCACCCCGGGGACAGTTAGAGCACGCTCACTCGATGGACAGTCACAGCACCTTCACTCCGGGGACAATCGCAACACACACACTCCGGGGACAGCAACAGCAAGCTCACTCCGGAGACAGTCACAGAATGCTCACTCCACGGAGAGTCACAGCACACTCAATCCGGGGACAGACACAGCATGCTCACTCCGGGGACATTCACAGCATGCTCACTCCGGGGATAGTCACAGCACGCTCACTCCGGGGACAGTCACATCACGGTCACTCCGGGGACAGTCACAGCACGCTCACTCCGGGGACAGTCACAGCACGCTCACACCGGGGATAGTCACAGCATGCTCACTCTGGGGACAGTCACAGCACGCTCACTCCGGAGATAGTCACAGCACGATAACTCCGAGGACAGTCACAGCACGCTCACTCCGGGGACTGTCACAGCACGCTCACTCCGGAGACAGTCACAGCACGCTCACTCCGGGGACAGTCACAGCAGCTTCACTCCGGGGACAATCACAACACACTCACTCCGCGGACAGTCACAGCACGCTCACTCCATGGACAGTCACTGCACGCTCACTCTGGGGACAGCAACAGCACACTCACTCCGGGGACAGTCACAGCAGCCTCTTTCCGGTAAAATCACAGCACGCTCACTCCGGGGACAGTCACAGCACGCTCACTCCGGGGACAGTCACAGCACGCTCACTCCGGGGACAGTCACAGAACGCTCACTCCAAGGACAGTCACAGCACGCTCACTCCGGGGTCAGTCACAGAATGCTGACTCTGCGGTCAGTCAAATCACGCTTACTCCAGGTAGTCACAGCACGCTTACTTCGGGGACAGTCACAGCACGCTCACTCCGGTGACAATCACAGCACGTTCACTCCGGGGACAGTCACAGCACGCTCACTCCGGGGACAGTCACAGCACGCTCACTCTGGGGCAGTCACAGCACGCTTACTCCGGGTACAGGCACAACACGCTCACTCCACGGACCTTCACAGCACTCTCACTCCGGGGACAGTCACAGCACATTCACTCCGGGGACATTCACAGCACGCTCACACCAGGGACAGTCACATCACGCTCACTCCAGGGACAGTCACAGCATGCTCACTCCGGGGACAGTCACAGCAAGATCACTCCGGGGACAGTCACAGCACGCTCACTCCAGGGACAGTCACAGAATGCTCAAACCGGGGACAGTCACAGCACGCTCACTCCGGGGACAGTCACAGCACGCTCACTCCGGGGACAGTCACAGCACGCTCACTCCGGGGACCGTCACAGAACGCTCACACCAGGGACAGTCACAGCAAGCTCACTCCTGGGACAGTCACAGCATGCTCACTCCATGGACAGTCACAGCACGCTCACTCCGGAGACAATCACAGCACGCTCTCTCCATGGATAGTCACAGCACGCTTACTCCGGGGACAGGCACAACACGCTCACTCCACGGACAGTCACAGCACACTCACTTCGGCAACAGTCACAGCACTCTCACTCCAGGCACAATCACAGCACGCTCACTCCGAGGACAGTCACAGCACGCTCACTCCGGGGACAGTCACAGCAGCTTCACTCCGGGGACAATCACAACACACTCACTCCGCGGACAGTCACAGCACGCTCACTCCATGGACAGTCACTGCACGCTCACTCTGGGGACAGCAACAGCACACTCACTCCGGGGACAGTCACAGCAGCCTCACTCCGGTAAAATCACAACACGCTCACTCCGGGGACAGTCACAGCACGCTCACTCCGGGGACAGTCACAGCACGCTCACTCCGGGGACAGTCACAGAACGCTCACTCCAAGGACAGTCACAGCACGCTCACTCCGGGGTCAGTCACAGAATGCTGACTCTGCGGTCAGTCAAATCACGCTTACTCCAGGTAGTCACAGCACGCTTACTTCGGGGACAGTCACAGCACGCTCACTCCGGTGACAATCACAGCACGTTCACTCCGGGGACAGTCACAGCACGCTCACTCCGGGGACAGTCACAGTACGCTCTCTCCACGGACAGTCACAGTACGCTCACTCCGGGGACAGTCACTGAACGCTCACTCCGGCCACAGTCACAGCACGCTCACTCCGGGGACAGTCACAGCACATTCACTCCGGGGACAGTCACAGATCGTTCACTCTGGGGACAGTCACAGCACGCTCACTCCGGGGACAGTCACAGCAAGTTCACTCCGGGGACAGTCTCAGAACGCTCAGTCCGGAGACAGTCACAGCACGCTCACTCCGGGGATAGTCACAGCACGCTCACTCTGGGGACAGTCACAGCACGCTCACTCCGGGGACAGTCACAGCACGCTCACTCCGTGGACAGTCACAGTACGCTCACTCCGGGGATAGTCACAGCCCGCTCACTCCACAGACAGTCACAGCACGCTCACTCCATGTACAGTCACAGCATGCTCACTCCTGGGACAGTCACAGCATGCTCACTCCATGGACAGTCGCAGCACGCTCACTCCGGAGACAATCACAGCACGCTCTCTCCATGGATAGTCACAGCACGCTTACTCCGGGGACAGGCACAACACGCTCACTCCATGGATAGTCACAGCACTCTCACTCCAGGCACAATCACAGCACGCTCACTCCAAGGACAGTCACAGCACGTTCACTCCGGGGACAGTCACAGCATGCTCACTCCAGTCACAGCACGCTCACTCCAGGGACAGTCACAGCCTGCTCACTCCACGGACAGCCACAGCACGATCACTCCGGGGACAGTCACAGCATGCTCACTCCAGGGACAGTCACAGCACGCTCTCTCCATGGATAGTCACAGCACGCTTACTCCGGGGACAGTCACAGCACATTCACTCTGGGGACAGTCACAGCACGCTCACACCAGGGACAGTCACATCACGGTCACTCCGGGGACAGTCAAAGCACGCTCACTCCGGGGACAGTCACATCACGCTCACCCCGGGGACAGTTAGAGCACGCTCACTCGATGGACAGTCACAGCACCTTCACTCCGGGGACAATCGCAACACACACACTCCAGGGACAGCAACAGCACGCTCACTCCGGAGACAGTCACAGAATGCTCACTCCACGGAGAGTCACAGCACACTCAATCCGGGGACAGACACAGCATGCTCACTCCGGGGACATTCACAGCATGCTCACTCCGGGGATAGTCACAGCACGCTCACTCCGGGGACAGTCACATCACGGTCACTCCGGGGACAGTCACAGCACGCTCACTCCGGGGACAGTCACAGCATGCTCACACCGGGGATAGTCACAGCATGCTCACTCTGGGGACAGTCACAGCACGCTCACTCCGGAGATAGTCACAGCACGATAACTCCGGGGACAGTCACAGCACGCTCACTCCGGGGACTGTCACAGCACGCTCACTCCGGGGACAGTCACAGCACGCTCACTCCGGGGACAGTCACAGCAGCTTCACTCCGGGGACAATCACAACACACTCACTCCGCAGACAGTCACAGCACGCTCACTCCATGGACAGTCACTGCACGCTCACTCTGGGGACAGCAACAGCACACTCACTCCGGGGACAGTCACAGCAGCCTCACTCCGGTAAAATCACAGCACGCTCACTCCGGGGACAGTCACAGCACGCTCACTCCGGGGACAGTCACAGCACGCTCACTCCGGGGACAGTCACAGAACGCTCACTCCAAGGACAGTCACAGCACGCTCACTCCGGGGTCAGTCACAGAATGCTGACTCTGCGGTCAGTCAAATCACGCTTACTCCAGGTAGTCACAGCACGCTTACTTCGGGGACAGTCACAGCACGCTCACTCCGGTGACAATCACAGCACGTTCACTCCGGGGACAGTCACAGCACGCTCACTCCGGGGACAGTCACAGCACGCTCACTCTGGGGCAGTCACAGCACGCTTACTCCGGGTACAGGCACAACACGCTCACTCCACGGACCTTCACAGCACTCTCACTCCGGGGACAGTCACAGCACATTCACTCCGGGGACATTCACAGCACGCTCACACCAGGGACAGTCACATCACGCTCACTCCAGGGACAGTCACAGCATGCTCACTCCGGGGACAGTCACAGCAAGATCACTCCGGGGACAGTCACAGCACGCTCACTCCAGGGACAGTCACAGAACGCTCAAACCGGGGACAGTCACAGCACGCTCACTCCGGGGACAGTCACAGCACGCTCACTCCGGGGACAGTCACAGCACGCTCACTCCGGGGACCGTCACAGAACGCTCACACCAGGGACAGTCACAGCAAGCTCACACCTGGGACAGTCACAGCATGCTCACTCCATGGACAGTCACAGCACGCTCACTCCGGAGACAATCACAGCACGCTCTCTCCATGGATAGTCACAGCACGCTTACTCCGGGGACAGGCACAACACGCTCACTCCACGGACAGTCACAGCACACTCACTTCGGCAACAGTCACAGCACTCTCACTCCAGGCACAATCACAGCACGCTCACTCCGAGGACAGTCACAGCACGCTCACTCCGGGGACAGTCACAGCAGCTTCACTCCGGGGACAATCACAACACACTCACTCCGCGGACAGTCACAGCACGCTCACTCCATGGACAGTCACTGCACGCTCACTCTGGGGACAGCAACAGCACACTCACTCCGGGGACAGTCACAGCAGCCTCACTCCGGGAAAATCACAGCACGCTCACTCCGGGGACAGTCACAGCACGCTCACTCCGGGGACAGTCACAGCACGCTCACTCCGGGGACAGTCACAGAACGCTCACTCCAAGGACAGTCACAGCACGCTCACTCCGGGGTCAGTCACAGAATGCTGACTCTGCGGTCAGTCAAATCACGCTTACTCCAGGTAGTCACAGCACGCTTACTTCGGGGACAGTCACAGCACGCTCACTCCGGTGACAATCACAGCACGTTCACTCCGGGGACAGTCACAGCACGCTCACTCCGGGGACAGTCACAGCACGCTCACTCTGGGGCAGTCACAGCACGCTTACTCCGGGTACAGGCACAACACGCTCACTCCACGGACCTTCACAGCACTCTCACTCCGGGGACAGTCACAGCACATTCACTCCGGGGACATTCACAGCACGCTCACACCAGGGACAGTCACATCACGCTCACTCCAGGGACAGTCACAGCATGCTCACTCCGGGGACAGTCACAGCAAGATCACTCCGGGGACAGTCACAGCACGCTCACTCCAGGGACAGTCACAGAATGCTCAAACCGGGGACAGTCACAGCACGCTCACTCCGGGGACAGTCACAGCACGCTCACTCCGGGGACAGTCACAGCACGCTCACTCCGGGGACCGTCACAGAACGCTCACACCAGGGACAGTCACAGCAAGCTCACTCCTGGGACAGTCACAGCATGCTCACTCCATGGACAGTCACAG
Source organism: Somniosus microcephalus (assembly GCF_052327205.1). Classification (NCBI taxonomy): domain Eukaryota; kingdom Metazoa; phylum Chordata; class Chondrichthyes; order Squaliformes; family Somniosidae; genus Somniosus; species Somniosus microcephalus. Next base: position 24,309,441 of record NC_140987.1, on the reverse strand, counting down.
CACGCTCACTCCGGAGACAATCACAGCACGCTCTCTCCATGGATAGTCACAGCACGCTTACTCCGGGGACAGGCACAACACGCTCACTCCACGGACAGTCACAGCACACTCACTTCGGCAACAGTCACAGCACTCTCACTCCAGGCACAATCACAGCACGCTCACTCCGAGGACAGTCACAGCACGCTCACTCCGGGGACAGTCACAGCAGCTTCACTCCGGGGACAATCACAACACACTCACTCCGCGGACAGTCACAGCACGCTCACTCCATGGACAGTCACTGCACGCTCACTCTGGGGACAGCAACAGCACACTCACTCCGGGGACAGTCACAGCAGCCTCACTCCGGTAAAATCACAACACGCTCACTCCGGGGACAGTCACAGCACGCTCACTCCGGGGACAGTCACAGCACGCTCACTCCGGGGACAGTCACAGAACGCTCACTCCAAGGACAGTCACAGCACGCTCACTCCGGGGTCAGTCACAGAATGCTGACTCTGCGGTCAGTCAAATCACGCTTACTCCAGGTAGTCACAGCACGCTTACTTCGGGGACAGTCACAGCACGCTCACTCCGGTGACAATCACAGCACGTTCACTCCGGGGACAGTCACAGCACGCTCACTCCGGGGACAGTCACAGTACGCTCTCTCCACGGACAGTCACAGCACGCTCACTCCGGGGACAGTCACTGAACGCTCACTCCGGCCACAGTCACAGCACGCTCACTCCGGGGACAGTCACAGCACATTCACTCCGGGGACAGTCACAGATCGTTCACTCTGGGGACAGTCACAGCACGCTCACTCCGGGGACAGTCACAGCAAGTTCACTCCGGGGACAGTCTCAGAACGCTCAGTCCGGAGACAGTCACAGCACGCTCACTCCGGGGATAGTCACAGCACGCTCACTCCGTGGACAGTCACAGTACGCTCACTCCGGGGATAGTCACAGCCCGCTCACTCCACAGACAGTCACAGCACGCTCACTCCATGTACAGTCACAGCATGCTCACTCCTGGGACAGTCACAGCATGCTCACTCCATGGACAGTCGCAGCACGCTCACTCCGGAGACAATCACAGCACGCTCTCTCCATGGATAGTCACAGCACGCTTACTCCGGGGACAGGCACAACACGCTCACTCCATGGATAGTCACAGCACTCTCACTCCAGGCACAATCACAGCACGCTCACTCCAAGGACAGTCACAGCACGTTCACTCCGGGGACAGTCACAGCATGCTCACTCCAGTCACAGCACGCTCACTCCAGGGACAGTCACAGCCTGCTCACTCCACGGACAGCCACAGCACGATCACTCCGGGGACAGTCACAGCATGCTCACTCCAGGGACAGTCACAGCACGCTCTCTCAATGGATAGTCACAGCACGCTTACTCCGGGGACAGTCACAGCACATTCACTCTGGGGACAGTCACAGCACGCTCACACCAGGGACAGTCACATCACGGTCACTCCGGGGACAGTCAAAGCACGCTCACTCCGGGGACAGTCACATCACGCTCACCCCGGGGACAGTTAGAGCACGCTCACTCGATGGACAGTCACAGCACCTTCACTCCGGGGACAATCGCAACACACACACTCCGGGGACAGCAACAGCACGCTCACTCCGGAGACAGTCACAGAATGCTCACTCCACGGAGAGTCACAGCACACTCAATCCGGGGACAGACACAGCATGCTCACTCCGGGGACATTCACAGCATGCTCACTCCGGGGATAGTCACAGCACGCTCACTCCGGGGACAGTCACATCATGGTCACTCCGGGGACAGTCACAGCACGCTCACTCCGGGGACAGTCACAGCACGCTCACACCGGGGATAGTCACAGCATGCTCACTCTGGGGACAGTCACAGCACGCTCACTCCGGAGATAGTCACAGCACGATAACTCCGGGGACAGTCACAGCACGCTCACTCCGGGGACTGTCACAGCACGCTCACTCCGGGGACAGTCACAGCACGCTCACTCCGGGGACAGTCACAGCAGCTTCACTCCGGGGACAATCACAACACACTCACTCCGCGGACAGTCACAGCACGCTCACTCCATGGACAGTCACTGCACGCTCACTCTGGGGACAGCAACAGCACACTCACTCCGGGGACAGTCACAGCAGCCTCACTCCGGTAAAATCACAGCACGCTCACTCCGGGGACAGTCACAGCACGCTCACTCCGGGGACAGTCACAGCACGCTCACTCCGGGGACAGTCACAGAACGCTCACTCCAAGGACAGTCACAGCACGCTCACTCCGGGGTCAGTCACAGAATGCTGACTCTGCGGTCAGTCAAATCACGCTTACTCCAGGTAGTCACAGCACGCTTACTTCGGGGACAGTCACAGCACGCTCACTCCGGTGACAATCACAGCACGTTCACTCCGGGGACAGTCACAGCACGCTCACTCCGGGGACAGTCACAGCACGCTCACTCTGGGGCAGTCACAGCACGCTTACTCCGGGTACAGGCACAACACGCTCACTCCACGGACCTTCACAGCACTCTCACTCCGGGGACAGTCACAGCACATTCACTCCGGGGACATTCACAGCACGCTCACACCAGGGACAGTCACATCACGCTCACTCCAGGGACAGTCACAGCATGCTCACTCCGGGGACAGTCACAGCAAGATCACTCCGGGGACAGTCACAGCACGCTCACTCCAGGGACAGTCACAGAACGCTCAAACCGGGGACAGTCACAGCACGCTCACTCCGGGGAAAGTCACAGCATGCTCACTCCGGGGACAGTCACAGCACGCTCACTCCGGGGACCGTCACAGAACGCTCACACCAGGGACAGTCACAGCAAGCTCACTCCTGGGACAGTCACAGCATGCTCACTCCATGGACAGTCACAGCACGCTCACTCCGGAGACAATCACAGCACGCTCTCTCCATGGATAGTCACAGCACGCTTACTCCGGGGACAGGCACAACACGCTCACTCCACGGACAGTCACAGCACACTCACTTCGGCAACAGTCACAGCACTCTCACTCCAGGCACAATCACAGCACGCTCACTCCGAGGACAGTCACAGCACGCTCACTCCGGGGACAGTCACAGCAGCTTCACTCCGGGGACAATCACAACACACTCACTCCGCGGACAGTCACAGCACGCTCACTCCATGGACAGTCACTGCACGCTCACTCTGGGGACAGCAACAGCACACTCACTCCGGGGACAGTCACAGCAGCCTCACTCCGGTAAAATCACAGCACGCTCACTCCGGGGACAGTCACAGCACGCTCACTCCGGGGACAGTCACAGCACGCTCACTCCGGGGACAGTCACAGAACGCTCACTCCAAGGACAGTCACAGCACGCTCACTCCGGGGTCAGTCACAGAATGCTGACTCTGCGGTCAGTCAAATCACGCTTACTCCAGGTAGTCACAGCACGCTTACTTCGGGGACAGTCACAGCACGCTCACTCCGGTGACAATCACAGCACGTTCACTCCGGGGACAGTCACAGCACGCTCACTCCGGGGACAGTCACAGTACGCTCTCTCCACGGACAGTCACAGCACGCTCACTCCGGGGACAGTCACTGAACGCTCACTCCGGCCACAGTCACAGCACGCTCACTCCGGGGACAGTCACAGCACATTCACTCCGGGGACAGTCACAGATCGTTCACTCTGGGGACAGTCACAGCACGCTCACTCCGGGGACAGTCACAGCAAGTTCACTCTGGGGACAGTCTCAGAACGCTCAGTCCGGAGACAGTCACAGCACGCTCACTCCGGGGATAGTCACAGCACGCTCACTCTGGGGACAGTCACAGCACGCTCACTCCGGGGACAGTCACAGCACGCTCACTCCGTGGACAGTCACAGTACGCTCACTCCACAGACAGTCACAGCACGTTCGCTCCGGGGACAGTCTCAGCATGCGCTCTCCGGGGACAGTCACAGCACGCTCACTCCTGGGACAGTCCCAGCACGCTCACTCGGGGGACAGTCACAGCACGCTCACTCCCGGGACAGTCACAGCACGCTCACTCCGGGGACAGTCACAGCACGCTCACTATGGGGACAGTCACAGCACGCTCACTCCGGGGACAGTCACAGCATGCTCACTCCGGGGATAGTCACAGCACGCTCACTCCGGGGACAGTCACAGCACGCTCACTCCGGGGACAGTCACAGCACGCTCACTCCGTGGACAGTCACAGTACGCTCACTCCACGCACAGTCACAGCACGCTCAATCCACGGACATTCACAGCACGCTCGCCCCGGGGACAGTCACAGAACGCTCACTCCGGAGACAGTCACAGCACGCTCACTCTGGGGACAGTCACAGCAAACTGACTCGACGGACATTCACAGCACATTCACTCCATGGACAATCACAACACACTCACTCCGGGGCCAGTCACAGCACGCTCACTCCGTGGACAGTCACTGCATGCTCACTCCGTGGACAGTCACAGCATGCTCACTCCACGGACAGTCACAGCACGCTCACTCCGGGGACAGTCACAGCACGTTCACTCCGGGGACAGTCACAGCACGCTCACTCCGGGGACAGTCACAGCACGCTCAATCCGGGGACAGTCACAGCACGCTCACTCCGGGGACAGTCACAGAACGCTCCCTCCGGGGACTGTCACAGCACACTCACTCCGGAGACAGTCACAGCACGTTCACTCCGGGGCCAGTCACAGCAAGCTCACTCCGGGGACATTCACAGCACGCTCACTCCGGGGACAGTGACAGCGCGCTCACTCCAGGGACAGTCACAACACACTCACTCCAGGGACAGTCACATCACGCTCACTCTGGGGACAGTCACAGCACGCTCACTCCGGGGACAGTCACAGCACACTCACTCCGGGGAAAGTCACAGTACGCTCACACCGGGGACAGTCACAGCATGCTGACTCCGGGGCTAGTCACAGTACGCTCACTCCGGGGTCAGTCACAGCACGCTCAGTCCGGGGACAGCCACAGCACGCTCAGTCCACGGACAGTCACAGCACGTTCACGCCACTAACAGTCACAGCACACTCACTCCACGGACAGTCACAGCACGCTCACTCGACGGACAGTCACAGCACCTTCACTCCGGGGACAATCCCAACACACTCACTCCGGGGACAGCAACAGCACGCTCACTCCGGAGACAGTCACAGAATGCTCACTCCACGGAGAGTCACAACACACTCAATCCGGGGACAGACACAGCACGCTCACTCTGGGGACAGTCACAGCATGCTCACTCCACGGACAGTCACAGCACGGTCACTCTGGGGTCAGTCACAGAACGCTCACTCCGAGGACAGTCACAGCACGCTCACTCCGGGGTCAGCCACAGAATGCTCACTCTGCGGTCAGTCACAGCAGGCTCACTCTGGAGAGTGTCACAGCACGCTCACTCTGGGTACAATCACAGCACGCTCACTCCGGGGACAGTCACAGCACGCTCACTCTGGGGACAGTCACAGTACGCTCACTCCGGGGATAGTCACAGCCCGCTCACTCCACAGACAGTCACAGCACGCTCACTCCATGTACAGTCACAGCATGCTCACTCCTGGGACAGTCACAGCATGCTCACTCCATGGACAGTCACAGCACGCTCACTCCGGAGACAATCACAGCACGCTCTCTCCATGGATAGTCACAGCACGCTTACTCCGGGGACAGGCACAACACGCTCACTCCACGGACAGTCACAGCACACTCACTTCGGCAACAGTCACAGCACTCTCACTCCAGGCACAATCACAGCACGCTCACTCCGAGGACAGTCACAGCACGTTCACTCCGGGGACAGTCACAGCATGCTCACTCCAGTCACAGCACGCTCACTCCAGGGACAGTCACAGCCTGCTCACTCCACGGACAGCCACAGCACGATCACTCCGGGGACAGTCACAGCATGCTCACTCCAGGGACAGTCACAGCACGCTCTCTCCATGGATAGTCACAGCACGCTTACTCCGGGGACAGTCACAGCACATTCACTCTGGGGACAGTCACAGCACGCTCACACCAGGGACAGTCACATCACGGTCACTCCGGGGACAGTCACATCACGCTCACCCCGGGGACAGTTAGAGCACGCTCACTCGATGGACAGTCACAGCACCTTCACTCCGGGGACAATCGCAACACACTCACTCCGGGGACAGCAACAGCACGCTCACTCCGGAGACAGTCACAGAACGCTCACTCCACGGAGAGTCACAGCACACTCAATCCGGGGACAGACACAGCATGCTCACTCCGGGGACATTCACAGCATGCTCACTCCATGGACAGTCACAGCACGCTCACTCCGGGGTCAGACGCAGAATGCTCACTCTGTGGTCAGTCACAGCAGGCTCACTCTGGAGACTGTCACAGCATGCTCACTCCGGGGACAGTCACAGCACGCTCACTCCAGGTAGTCACAGCACGCTCACTTCGTGGACAGTCACAGCACGCTCACTCCGGGGACAATCACAGCACGCTCACTCCGGGGACAGTCACAGCATGCTCACTCTGTGGACAGTCACAGCACGCTCACTCCGGGGATAGTCACAGCCCGCTCACTCCACGGACAGTCACAGCACGCTCACTCCTGGGACAGTCACAGCATGCTCACTCCAAGGACAGTCACAGCACGCTCACTCCAGAGACAATCACAGCATGCTCATTCCGGCGACAGTCACTGCATGCTCACTCCGGGGACACTCACCGCACGCTTACTCCGGGGACAGTCACATCACGCTCACTCCGGGGACAGTCACAGAATGCTCACTCTGTGGTCAGTCACAGCACGCTCACTCCGGTGATAGTCACAGCACGCTCACTCCGGGGACAGTCACAGCACGCTCACTTCAGGGACAGTCACAGCACGCTCACTCCATGTACAGTCACAGCACGCTGACTCCTGGGACTGTCACAACATGCTCACTCCTGGGACAGACACAGCACGCTCACTCCTGGGACAGACACAGCACGCTCACTCCTGGGACAGTCAAAGCACGCTCACTCCGGGGACAGTCACAGCACGCTCACTCCTGGGACAGACACAGCACGCTCACTCCTGGGACAGTCACAGCACGCTCACTCCATGGAGAGTCACAGCACGCTCTCTCCGTGGAAAGTCACAGCATGCTAACTCCACGGACAGTCACAGCACGATCACTCCGGGGACAATCACAGCACACTCACTCCTGTGACAGTCACAGCATGCTCACTCTGCAGACAATCACAGCACGCTTTCTCCGGGGACAGTCACAGCACGCTCACTCCATGGAGATTCACAGCACGCTCACTCCGGGGACAGTCAAAGCACGCTCACTCCGGGGACAGTCAAAGCACGCTCACTCCGGGAACAGTCACAGCACGCTCACTCCATGGAAAATCACAGCACGCTCAATCCAGGGACAGCCACAGCACGCTCACTCCACGGACAGTCACAGCACGCTCCCTCCAGGGACAGTCACAGCACGATCTTTCCGGGGACAGTCACAGCATGCTTACTCCACGGAGAGCCACAGCACGCTCTCTCCATGGATAGTCACAGCACGCTCATTCTGGGGACAGTCACAGCACGCTCACTCCGGGGACAGTCACAGCACGCTCACTCCAGGGACAGTCACAGAATGCTCACTCTGCGGTCAGTCACAGCACGCTCACTCCGGTGATAGTCACAACACGCTCACTCCAGGGACAGTCACAGCACGCTCACTTCAGGGACAGTCACAGCACGCTCATTCCGGGCACAATCACAGCACGCTCACTCCGGGGACAGTCACAGCACGCTCACTCCGGGGACAGTCACAGCACGCTCACTCTGGGGACAGTCACAGCATGCTCACTCCGGGGACAGTCACAGCACGCTCACTCTGGGGACAGTCACAGCACGCTCACTCCGGGGATAGTCACAGCCCGCTCACTCCACGGACAGTCACAGCACGCTCACTCCGGGGACAGTCACAGCACGGTCACTCCGGGGACAGTCACAGCACATTCTCTCCATGGAAAGTCACAGCACGCTCACTCCGGGGAAAGTCACAGTACGCTCACTCCGGGGACAGTCACAGCATGCTCACTCCGGGGCTAGTCACAGTACGCTCACTCCGGGGTCAGTCACAGCATGCTCACTCCGGGGACAGCAACAGCACGCTCAGTCCACGGACAGTCACAGCACGTTCACGCCACTGACAGTCACTGCACACTCACTCCACGGACAGTCGCAGCACGCTCACTCGACGGACAGTAACAGCACGCTCACTCCGGGGACAGTCACAGAATGTTCACTCTGCGGTCAGTCACAGCACGCTCACTCCGGTGATAGTCACAACACGCTCACTCCAGGGACAGTCACAGCACGCTCACTCCGGGGACAGTCACAGCACGCTCACTCTGGGGACAGTCACAGCACGCTCACTCCAGTAATAGTCACAGCCCGCTCACTCCACGGACAGTCCCAGCATGCTCACTCCGGGGACAGTCACAGCACGTTCACTCCGGTGATAGTCACAGCACGCTCACTCCGGGGACAGTCACATCACGCTCACTCCGGGGACATTCACAGAATGCTCACTCTGTGGTCTGTCACAGCACGCTCACTCCGGTGATAGTCACAGCACGCTCACTCCGGGGACAGTCACAGCACGCTCACTTCAGGGACAGTCACAGCACGCTCATTCCGGGCACAATCACAGCACGCTCACTCCAGGGACAGTCACAGCACGCTCACTCCGGGGACAGTCACAGCACGCTCACTCCACGGAGATTCACAGCACGCTCACTCCGGGGACAGTCAAAGCACGCTCACTCCGGGGACAGTCAAAGCACGCTCACTCCGGGAACAGTCACAGCACGCTCACTCCACGGAAAATCACAGCACGCTCACTCCGGGGACAGCCACAGCACGCTCAATCCAGGGACAGCCACAGCACGCTCACTCCACGGACAGTCACAACACGCTCCCTCCAGGGACAGTCACAGCACGTTCTTTCCGGGGACAGTCACAGCACGCTCACTCCGGGGACAGTCACAGAATGCTCACTCTGCGGTCAGTCACAGCACGCTCACTCCGGTGATAGTCACAACACACTCACTCCGGGGACAGTCACAGCACGCTCACTTCAGGGACAGTCACAGCACGCTCATTCCGGGCACAATCACAGCACGCTCACTCCGGGGACAGTCACAGCACGCTCACTCCGGGGACAGTCACAGCACGCTCACTCTGGGGACAGTCACAGCATGCTCACTCCGGGGACAGTCACAGCACGCTCACTCTGGGGACTGTCACAGCACGCTCACTCCGGGGATAGTCACAGCCCGCTCACTCCACGGACAGTCACAGCACGCTCACTCCGGGGACAGTCACAGCACGGTCACTCCGGGGACAGTCACAGCACATTCTCTCCATGGAAAGTCACAGCACGCTCACTCCTGGGACAGTCACAGCACGCTCACTCCGGGGAAAGTCACAGTACGCTCACTCCGGGGACAGTCACAGCATGCTCACTCCGGGGCTAGTCACAGTACGCTCACTCCGGGGTCAGTCACAGCATGCTCACTCCGGGGACAGCCACAGCACGCTCAGTCCACGGACAGTCACAGCACGTTCACGCCACTGACAGTCACAGCACACTCACTCCACGGACAGTCGCAGCACGCTCACTCGACGGACAGTCACAGCACGCTCACTCCGGGGACAGTCACAGAATGTTCACTCTGCGGTCAGTCACAGCATGCTCACTCCGGTGATAGTCACAACATGCTCACTCCAGGGACAGTCACAGCACGCTCACTCCGGGGACAGTCACAGCACGCTCACGCTGGGGACAGTCACAGCACGCTCACTCCGGTAATAGTCACAGCCCGCTCACTCCACGGACAGTCCCAGCACGCTCACTCTGGGGACAGTCACAGCACACTCACTCCGGTGATAGTCACAGCACGCTCACTCCGGGGACAGTCACATCACGCTCACTCCGGGGACATTCACAGAATGCTCACTCTGCGGTCAGTCACAGCACGCTCACTCCGGTGATAGTCACAACACACTCACTCCAGGGACAGTCACAGCACGCTCACTTCAGGGACAGTCACAGCACGCTCATTCCGGGCACAATCACAGCACGCTCACTCCGGGGACAGTCACAGCACGCTCACTCCGGGGACAGTCACAGCACGCTCACTCTGGGGAGAGTCACAGCACGCTCACTCTGGGGATAGTCACAGCCCGCTCACTCCACGGACAGTCACAGCACGCTCACTCCGGGGACAGTCACAGCACGCTCACTCCGGGGACAGTCACAGCACATTCTATCCATGGAAAGTCACAGCACGCTCACTCCTGGGACAGTCACAGCACGCTCACTCCAGAGACAATCACAGCATGCTCATTCCGGCGACAGTCACAGTACGCTCTCTCCACGGACAGTCACAGCACGCTCACTCCGGGGACAGTCACTGAACGCTCACTCCGGCCACAGTCACAGCACGCTCACTCCGGGGACAGTCACAGCACATTCACTCCGGGGACAGTCACAGATCGTTCACTCTGGGGACAGTCACAGCACGCTCACTCCGGGGACAGTCACAGCAAGTTCACTCCGGGGACAGTCTCAGAACGCTCAGTCCGGAGACAGTCACAGCACGCTCACTCCGGGGATAGTCACAGCACGCTCACTCTGGGGACAGTCACAGCACGCTCACTCCGGGGACAGTCACAGCACGCTCACTCCGTGGACAGTCACAGTACGCTCACTCCACAGACAGTCACAGCACGTTCGCTCCGGGGACAGTCTCAGCATGCTCTCTCCGGGGACAGTCACAGCACGCTCACTCCTGGGACAGTCCCAGCACGCTCACTCGGGGGACAGTCACAGCACGCTCACTCCCGGGACAGTCACAGCACGCTCACTCCGGGGACAGTCACAGCACGCTCACTATGGGGACAGTCACAGCACGCTCACTCCGGGGACAGTCACAGCATGCTCACTCCGGGGATAGTCACAGCACGCTCACTCCGGGGACAGTCACAGCACGCTCACTCCGGGGACAGTCACAGCACGCTCACTCCGTGGACAGTCACAGTACGCTCACTCCACGCACAGTCACAGCACGCTCAATCCACGGACATTCACAGCACGCTCGCCCCGGGGACAGTCACAGAACGCTCACTCCGGAGACAGTCACAGCACGCTCACTCTGGGGACAGTCACAGCAAACTGACTCGACGGACATTCACAGCACATTCACTCCGTGGACAATCACAACACACTCACTCCGGGGCCAGTCACAGCACGCTCACTCCGTGGACAGTCACTGCATGCTCACTCCGTGGACAGTCACAGCATGCTCACTCCACGGACAGTCACAGCACGCTCACTCCGGGGACAGTCACAGCACGTTCACTCCGGGGACAGTCACAGCACGCTCACTCCGGGGACAGTCACAGCACGCTCAATCCGGGGACAGTCACAGCACGCTCACTCCGGGGACAGTCACAGAACGCTCCCTCCGGGGACTGTCACAGCACACTCACTCCGGAGACAGTCACAGCACGTTCACTCCGGGGCCAGTCACAGCAAGCTCACTCCGGGGACATTCACAGCACGCTCACTCCGGGGACAGTGACAGCGCGCTCACTCCAGGGACAGTCACAACACACTCACTCCAGGGACAGTCACATCACGCTCACTCTGGGGACAGTCACAGCACGCTCACTCCGGGGACAGTCACAGCACACTCACTCCGGGGAAAGTCACAGTACGCTCACTCCAGGGACAGTCACAGCATGCTGACTCCGGGGCTAGTCACAGTACGCTCACTCCGGGGTCAGTCACAGCACGCTCAGTCCGGGGACAGCCACAGCACGCTCAGTCCACGGACAGTCACAGCACGTTCACGCCACTAACAGTCACAGCACACTCACTCCACGGACAGTCACAGCACGCTCACTCGACGGACAGTCACAGCACCTTCACTCCGGGGACAATCCCAACACACTCACTCCGGGGACAGCAACAGCACGCTCACTCCGGAGACAGTCACAGAATGCTCACTCCACGGAGAGTCACAACACACTCAATCCGGGGACAGACACAGCACGCTCACTCTGGGGACAGTCACAGCATGCTCACTCCACGGACAGTCACAGCACGGTCACTCTGGGGTCAGTCACAGAACGCTCACTCCGAGGACAGTCACAGCACGCTCACTCCGGGGTCAGCCACAGAATGCTCACTCTGCGGTCAGTCACAGCAGGCTCACTCTGGAGAGTGTCACAGCACGCTCACTCTGGGTACAATCACAGCACGCTCACTCCGGGGACAGTCACAGCACGCTCACTCTGGGGACAGTCACAGTACGCTCACTCCGGGGATAGTCACAGCCCGCTCACTCCACAGACAGTCACAGCACGCTCACTCCATGTACAGTCACAGCATGCTCACTCCTGGGACAGTCACAGCATGCTCACTCCATGGACAGTCACAGCACGCTCACTCCGGAGACAATCACAGCACGCTCTCTCCATGGATAGTCACAGCACGCTTACTCCGGGGACAGGCACAACACGCTCACTCCACGGACAGTCACAGCACACTCACTTCGGCAACAGTCACAGCACTCTCACTCCAGGCACAATCACAGCACGCTCACTCCGAGGACAGTCACAGCACGTTCACTCCGGGGACAGTCACAGCATGCTCACTCCAGTCACAGCACGCTCACTCCAGGGACAGTCACAGCCTGCTCACTCCACGGACAGCCACAGCACGATCACTCCGGGGACAGTCACAGCATGCTCACTCCAGGGACAGTCACAGCACGCTCTCTCCATGGATAGTCACAGCACGCTTACTCCGGGGACAGTCACAGCACATTCACTCTGGGGACAGTCACAGCACGCTCACACCAGGGACAGTCACATCACGGTCACTCCGGGGACAGTCAAAGCACGCTCACTCCGGGGACAGTCACATCACGCTCACCCCGGGGACAGTTAGAGCACGCTCACTCGATGGACAGTCACAGCACCTTCACTCCGGGGACAATCGCAACACACTCACTCCGGGGACAGCAACAGCACGCTCACTCCGGAGACAGTCACAGAACGCTCACTCCACGGAGAGTCACAGCACACTCAATCCGGGGACAGACACAGCATGCTCACTCCGGGGACATTCACAGCATGCTCACTCCATGGACAGTCACAGCACGCTCACTCCGGGGTCAGACGCAGAATGCTCACTCTGTGGTCAGTCACAGCAGGCTCACTCTGGAGACTGTCACAGCATGCTCACTCCGGGGACAGTCACAGCACGCTCACTCCAGGTAGTCACAGCACGCTCACTTCGTGGACAGTCACAGCACGCTCACTCCGGGGACAATCACAGCACGCTCACTCCGGGGACAGTCACAGCATGCTCACTCTGTGGACAGTCACAGCACGCTCACTCCGGGGATAGTCACAGCCCGCTCACTCCACGGACAGTCACAGCACGCTCACTCCTGGGACAGTCACAGCATGCTCACTCCAAGGACAGTCACAGCACGCTCACTCCAGAGACAATCACAGCATGCTCATTCCGGCGACAGTCACTGCATGCTCACTCCGGGGACACTCACCGCACGCTTACTCCGGGGACAGTCACATCACGCTCACTCCGGGGACAGTCACAGAATGCTCACTCTGTGGTCAGTCACAGCACGCTCACTCCGGTGATAGTCACAGCACGCTCACTCCGGGGACAGTCACAGCACGCTCACTTCAGGGACAGTCACAGCACGCTCACTCCATGTACAGTCACAGCACGCTGACTCCTGGGACTGTCACAACATGCTCACTCCTGGGACAGACACAGCACGCTCACTCCTGGGACAGACACAGCACGCTCACTCCTGGGACAGTCAAAGCACGCTCACTCCGGGGACAGTCACAGCACGCTCACTCCTGGGACAGACACAGCACGCTCACTCCTGGGACAGTCACAGCACGCTCACTCCATGGAGAGTCACAGCACGCTCTCTCCGTGGAAAGTCACAGCATGCTAACTCCACGGACAGTCACAGCACGATCACTCCGGGGACAATCACAGCACACTCACTCCTGTGACAGTCACAGCATGCTCACTCTGCAGACAATCACAGCACGCTTTCTCCGGGGACAGTCACAGCACGCTCACTCCATGGAGATTCACAGCACGCTCACTCCGGGGACAGTCAAAGCACGCTCACTCCGGGGACAGTCAAAGCACGCTCACTCCGGGAACAGTCACAGCACGCTCACTCCATGGAAAATCACAGCACGCTCAATCCAGGGACAGCCACAGCACGCTCACTCCACGGACAGTCACAGCACGCTCCCTCCAGGGACAGTCACAGCACGATCTTTCCGGGGACAGTCACAGCATGCTTACTCCACGGAGAGCCACAGCACGCTCTCTCCATGGATAGTCACAGCACGCTCATTCTGGGGACAGTCACAGCACGCTCACTCCGGGGACAGTCACAGCACGCTCACTCCAGGGACAGTCACAGAATGCTCACTCTGCGGTCAGTCACAGCACGCTCACTCCGGTGATAGTCACAACACGCTCACTCCAGGGACAGTCACAGCACGCTCACTTCAGGGACAGTCACAGCACGCTCATTCCGGGCACAATCACAGCACGCTCACTCCGGGGACAGTCACAGCACGCTCACTCCGGGGACAGTCACAGCACGCTCACTCTGGGGACAGTCACAGCATGCTCACTCCGGGGACAGTCACAGCACGCTCACTCTGGGGACAGTCACAGCACGCTCACTCCGGGGATAGTCACAGCCCGCTCACTCCACGGACAGTCACAGCACGCTCACTCCGGGGACAGTCACAGCACGGTCACTCCGGGGACAGTCACAGCACATTCTCTCCATGGAAAGTCACAGCACGCTCACTCCGGGGAAAGTCACAGTACGCTCACTCCGGGGACAGTCACAGCATGCTCACTCCGGGGCTAGTCACAGTACGCTCACTCCGGGGTCAGTCACAGCATGCTCACTCCGGGGACAGCAACAGCACGCTCAGTCCACGGACAGTCACAGCACGTTCACGCCACTGACAGTCACTGCACACTCACTCCACAGACAGTCGCAGCACGCTCACTCGACGGACAGTAACAGCACGCTCACTCCGGGGACAGTCACAGAATGTTCACTCTGCGGTCAGTCACAGCACGCTCACTCCGGTGATAGTCACAACACGCTCACTCCAGGGACAGTCACAGCACGCTCACTCCGGGGACAGTCACAGCACGCTCACTCTGGGGACAGTCACAGCACGCTCACTCCAGTAATAGTCACAGCCCGCTCACTCCACGGACAGTCCCAGCACGCTCACTCCGGGGACAGTCACAGCACGTTCACTCCGGTGATAGTCACAGCACGCTCACTCCGGGGACAGTCACATCACGCTCACTCCGGGGACATTCACAGAATGCTCACTCTGTGGTCTGTCACAGCACGCTCACTCCGGTGATAGTCACAGCACGCTCACTCCGGGGACAGTCACAGCACGCTCACTTCAGGGACAGTCACAGCACGCTCATTCCGGGCACAATCACAGCACGCTCACTCCGGGGACAGTCACAGCACGCTCACTCCGGGGACAGTCACAGCACGCTCACTCCACGGAGATTCACAGCACGCTCACTCCGGGGACAGTCAAAGCACGCTCACTCCGGGGACAGTCAAAGCACGCTCACTCCGGGAACAGTCACAGCACGCTCACTCCACGGAAAATCACAGCACGCTCACTCCGGGGACAGCCACAGCACGCTCAATCCAGGGACAGCCACAGCACGCTCACTCCACGGACAGTCACAACACGCTCCCTCCAGGGACAGTCACAGCACGATCTTTCCGGGGACAGTCACAGCACGCTCACTCCGGGGACAGTCACAGAATGCTCACTCTGCGGTCAGTCACAGCACGCTCACTCCGGTGATAGTCACAACACACTCACTCCGGGGACAGTCACAGCACGCTCACTTCAGGGACAGTCACAGCACGCTCATTCCGGGCACAATCACAGCACGCTCACTCCGGGGACAGTCACAGCACACTCACTCCGGGGACAGTCACAGCACGCTCACTCTGGGGACAGTCACAGCATGCTCACTCCGGGGACAGTCACAGCACGCTCACTCTGGGGACTGTCACAGCACGCTCACTCCGGGGATAGTCACAGCCCGCTCACTCCACGGACAGTCACAGCTCGCTCACTCCGGGGACAGTCACAGCACGGTCACTCCGGGGACAGTCACAGCACATTCTCTCCATGGAAAGTCACAGCACGCTCACTCCTGGGACAGTCACAGCATGCTCACTCCGGGGAAAGTCACAGTACGCTCACTCCGGGGACAGTCACAGCATGCTCACTCCGGGGCTAGTCACAGTACGCTCACTCCGGGGTCAGTCACAGCATGCTCACTCCGGGGACAGCCACAGCACGCTCAGTCCACGGACAGTCACAGCACGTTCACGCCACTGACAGTCACAGCACACTCACTCCACGGACAGTCGCAGCACGCTCACTCGACGGACAGTCACAGCACGCTCACTCCGGGGACAGTCACAGAATGTTCACTCTGCGGTCAGTCACAGCACGCTCACTCCGGTGATAGTCACAACATGCTCACTCCAGGGACAGTCACAGCACGCTCACTCCGGGGACAGTCACAGCACGCTCACGCTGGGGACAGTCACAGCACGCTCACTCCGGTAATAGTCACAGCCCGCTCACTCCACGGACAGTCCCAGCACGCTCACTCTGGGGACAGTCACAGCACACTCACTCCGGTGATAGTCACAGCACGCTCACTCCGGGGACAGTCACATCACGCTCACTCCGGGGACATTCACAGAATGCTCACTCTGCGGTCAGTCACAGCACGCTCACTCCGGTGATAGTCACAACACACTCACTCCAGGGACAGTCACAGCACGCTCACTTCAGGGACAGTCACAGCACGCTCATTCCGGGCACAATCACAGCACGCTCACTCCGGGGACAGTCACAGCACGCTCACTCCGGGGACAGTCACAGCACGCTCACTCTGGGGAGAGTCACAGCACGCTCACTCTGGGGATAGTCACAGCCCGCTCACTCCACGGACAGTCACAGCACGCTCACTCCGGGGACAGTCACAGCACGCTCACTCCGGGGACAGTCACAGCACATTCTCTCCATGGAAAGTCACAGCACGCTCACTCCTGGGACAGTCACAGCACGCTCACTCCAGAGACAATCACAGCATGCTCATTCCGGCGACAGTCACTGCACGCTCACTCCAGGGACAGTCAAAGCACGCTCACTCCGGGGACAGTCAAAGCATGCTCACTCCGGGAACAGTCACAGCACGCTCACTCCACGGAAAATCACAGCACGCTCACTCCGGGGACAGCCACAGCACGCTCAATCCAGGGACAGCCACAGCACGCTCACTCCACGGACAGTCACAACACGCTCCCTCCAGGGACAGTCACAGCACGATCTTTCCGGGGACAGTCACAGCACGCTCACTCCGTGGACAGTCACAGAATGCTCACTCTGCGGTCAGTCACAGCACGCTCACTCCGGTGATAGTCACAACACACTCACTCCGGGGACAGTCACAGCACGCTCACTTCAGGGACAGTCACAGCACGCTCATTCCGGGCACAATCACAGCACGCTCACTCCGGGAACAGTCACAGCACGCTCACTCCGGGGACAGTCACAGCACGCTCACTCTGGGGACAGTCACAGCACGCTCACTCCGGGGACAGTCACAGCACGCTCACTCTGGGGACAGTCACAGCACGCTCACTCCGGGAACAGTCACAGCACGCTCACTCCGGGGACAGTCACAGCACGCTCACTCTGGGGACAGTCACAGCACGCTCACTCCGGGGATAGTCACAGCCCGCTCACTCCACGGACAGTCACAGCACGCTCACTCCGGGGACAGTCACAGCACGGTCACTCCGGGGACAGTCACAGCACATTCTCTCCATGGAAAGTCACAGCACGCTCACTCCTGGGACAGTCACAGCACGCTCACTCCGGGGAAAGTCACAGTATGCTCACTCCGGGGACAGTCACAGCATGCTCACTCCGGGGCTAGTCACAGTACGCTCACTCCGGGGTCAGTCACAGCATGCTCACTCCGGGGACAGCCACAGCACGCTCAGTCCACGGACAGTCACAGCACGTTCACGCCACTGACAGTCACAGCACACTCACTCCACGGACAGTTGCAGCACGCTCACTCGACGGACAGTCACAGCACCTTCACTCCGGGGACAATCACAACACACTCACTCCGGGGACAGCAACAGCACGCTCACTCCGGAGACAGTCACAGAACACTCACTCCACGGAGAGTCACAGCACACTCAATCCGGGGACAGACACAGCACGCTCACTCCGGGGACAGTCACAGCATGCTCACTCCACGGACAGTCACAGCACGCTCACTCTGGGGACAGTCACAGAACGCTCACTCCGAGGACAGCCACAGCACGCTCACTCCGGGGTCTGTCACAGAATGCTCACTCTGCGGTCAGTCACAGCAGGCTCACTCTGGAGACTGTCACAGCATGCTCACTCCGGGGACAGTCACAGCACGCTCACTCCAGGTAGTCACAGCACGCTCACTTCGGGGACAGACACAGCACGCTCACTCCGGAGACAGTCACAGAACGCTCACTCCACGGAGAGTCACAGCACACTCAATCCGGGGACAGACACAGCATGCTCACTCCGGGGACAGTCACAGCATGCTCACTCGGGGAACAGTCACAGCACGCTCACTCTGTGGACAGTCACAGTACGCTCACTCCACAGACAGTCACAGCACGTTCGCTCCGGGGACAGTCACAGCATGCTCACTCCGGGGACAGTCACAGCACGCTCTCTCCGGGGACAGTCACAGCACGCTCACTCCGGGGACAGTCACAGCACGCTCACTATGGGGACAGTCACAGCACGCTCTCTCCGGGGACAGTCAAAGCACGCTCACTCCGGGAACAGTCACAGCACGCTCACTCCATGGAAAATCACAGCACGCTCAATCCAGGGACAGCCACAGCACGCTCACTCCACGGACAGTCACAGCACGCTCCCTCCAGGGACAGTCACAGCACGATCTTTCCGGCGACAGTCACAGCATGCTTACTCCACGGACAGCCACAGCACGCTCTCTCCATGGATAGTCACAGCACGCTCATTCTGGGGACAGTCACAGCACGCTCACTCCGGGGACAGTCACAGAATGCTCACTCTGCGGTCAGTCACAGCACGCTCACTCCGGTGATAGTCACAACACGCTCACTCCAGGGACAGTCACAGCACGCTCACTCCGGGGACAGTCACAGCACGCTCACTCTGGGGACAGTCACAGCACGCTCACTCCGGTAATAGTCACAGCCCGCTCACTCCACGGACAGTCACAGCACGCTCACTCCGGGGACAGTCACAGCACGCTCACTCCGGTGATAGTCACAGCACGCTCACTCCGGGGACAGTCACATCACGCTCACTCCGGGGACATTCACAGAATGCTCACTCTGCGGTCAGTCACAGCACGCTCACTCCGGTGATAGTCACAGCACGCTCACTCCGGGGACAGTCACAGCACGCTCACTTCAGGGACAGTCACAGCACGCTCATTCCGGGCACAATCACAGCACGCTCACTCCGGGGACAGTCACAGCACGCTCACTCCGGGGACAGTCACAGCACGCTCACTCTGGGGACAGTCACAGCACGCTCACTCTGGGGATAGTCACAGCCCGCTCACTCCACGGACATTCACAGCACGCTCACTCCGGGGACAGTCACAGCACGCTCACTCCGGGGACAGTCACAGCACATTCTCTCCATGGAAAGTCACAGCACGCTCACTCCTGGGACAGTCACAGCACGCTCACTCCAGAGACAATCACAGCGTGCTCATTCCGGCGACAGTCACTGCACGCTCACTCCAGGGACAGTCACAGCACGCTCACTCCGGGGACAGTCACAGCACGCTCACTCCACAGACAGTCACAGCACGCTTACTCCTGGGACAGTCACAGCACGCTCACTCCGGGGACAGTCAAAGCACGCTCACTCCGGCGACAGTCACAGCACGCTCACTCCACGGACAGTCACAGCACGCTCACTCCATGTACAGTCACAGCACGCTGACTCCTGGGACTGTCACAGCATGCTCACTCCTGGGACAGTCACAGCACGCTGACTCCTGGGACAGTCAAAGCACGCTCACTCCGGGGACAGTCACAGCACTCTCACTCCACGGAAAGTCACAGCACGCGCACTCCGGGGACAGTCACAGAATGCTCACTCCATGGAGAGTCACAGCACGCTCTCTCCATGGAAAGTCACAGCACGCTAACTCCACGGACAGTCACAGCACGCTCACTCCACGGACAGTTACAACACGCTCACTCCATGGACAGTCACAGCTCGTTCACTCCGGGGACAATCACAGCACACTCACTCCTGTGACAGTCACAGCATGCTCACTCTGCAGACAGTCACAGCACGCTTACTCCGGGGACAGTCACAGCACGCTCACTCCACGGAGATTCACAGCACGCTCACTCCGGGGACAGTCAAAGCACGCTCACTCCGGGGACAGTCACAGCACGCTCACTCCGGGGACAGTCACAGCATGCTCACTCCAGGGCTAGTCACAGCACGCTCACTCCGGGGAAAGTCACAGTACGCTCACTCCGGGGACAGTCACAGCATGCTCACTCCGGGGCTAGTCACAGTACGCTCACTCCGGGGACAGTCACACCATGCTCACTCCGGGGAAAGTCACAGCACGCTCACTCCTGGGACAGTCACAGCACGCTCACTCCGGGGAAAGTCACAGTACGCTCACTCCGGGGACAGTCACAGCATGCTCACTCCGGGGCTAGTCACAGTACGCTCACTCCGGGGTCAGTCACAGCATGCTCACTCCGGGGACAGCCACAGCACGCTCAGTCCACGGACAGTCACAGCACGTTCACGCCACTGACAGTCACAGCACACTCACTCCACGGACAGTCACAGCACGCTCACTCGACGGACAGTCACAGCACCTTCACTCCGGGGACAATCACAACACACTCACTCCGGGGACAGCAACAGCACGCTCACTCCGGAGACAGTCACAGAACGCTCACTCCACGGAGAGTCACAGCACACTCAATCCGGGGACAGACACAGCACGCTCACTCCGGGGACAGTCACAGCATGCTCACTCCACGGACAGTCACAGCACGATCACTCTGGGGACAGTCACAGAACGCTCACGCCGAGGACAGTCACAGCACGCTCACTCCGGGGACAATCACAACACACTCACTCCGGGGACAGCAACAGCACGCTCACTCCGGAGACAGTCACAGAACGCTCACTCCACGGAGAGTCACAGCACACTCAATCCGGGGACAGACACAGCACGCTCACTCCGGGGACAGTCACAGCATGCTCACTCCACGGACAGTCACAGCACGCTCACTCCAGGTAGTCACAGCACGCTAACTTCGGGGACAGACACAGCACGCTCACTCCGGAGACAGTCACAGAACGCTCACTCCACGGAGAGTCACAGCACACTCAATCCGGGGACAGACACAGCACGCTCACTCCGGGGACAGTCACAGCATGCTCACTCGGGGGACAGTCACAGCACGCTCACTCCGTGGACAGTCACAGTACGCTCACTCCACAGACAGTCACAGCACGTTCGCTCCGGGGACAGTCACAGCATGCTCACTCCGGGGACAGTCACAGCACGCTCACTCCGTGGACAGTCACAGTACGCTCACTCCACGCACAGTCACAGCACGCTCAATCCATGGACATTCACAGCACGCTCGCCCCGGGGACAGTCACAGAACGCTCACTCCGGAGACAGTCACAGCACGCTCACTCCGGGGACAGTCACAGCACGCTCACTCCGGTGACACTCACAGCACGTTCACTCCAGGGACAGTCACAGCACGCTCACTCCGGGGCAGTCACAGCACGCTCACTCCGGAGACAGTCACAGCACGCTCACTCTGGGGACAGTCACAGCAAACTCACTCGACGAACATTCACGGCACATTCACTCCGGGGACAATCACAACACCCTCACTCCGGGGCCAATCACAGCACGCTCACTCCGTGGACAGTCACTGCATGCTCACTCCGGGGACAGTCACAGCATGCTCACTCCACGGACAGTCACAGCACGCTCACTCCGGGGACAGTCACAGCGCGTTCACTCCGGGGACAGTCACAGCACGCTCACTCCGGGGACAGTCACAGCACGCTCAATCTGGGGACAGTCACAGCACGCTCACTCCGGGGACAGTCACAGAACGCTCCCTCCGGGGACAGTCACAGAACGCTCCCTCCGGGGACAGTCACAGCACACTCACTCCGGAGACAGTCACAGCACGTTCACTCCGGGGCCAGTCACAGCAAGCTCACTCCGGGGACATTCACAGCACGCTCACTCCGGGGACTGTCACATCACGCTCACTCCAGGGACAGTCACAGCACGCTCACTCCAGGGACAGTCACAGCACGCTCACTCCGGGGACAGTCACAGCACGCTCACTCCGGGGACAGTCACAGCACACTCACTCCGGTGAAAGTCACAGTACGCTCACTCCGGGGACAGTCACAGCATGCTCACTCCGGGGACAGTCACAGTACGCTCACTCCGGGGTCAGTCACAGCACGCTCAGTCCGGGGACAGCCACAGCACGCTCAGTCCACGGACAGTCACAGCACGTTCACGCCACTGACAGTCACAGCACACTCACTCCACGGACAGTCACAGCACGCTCACTCGACGGACAGTCACAGCACCTTCACTCCGGGGACAATCCCAACACACTCACTCCGGGGACAGCAACAGCACGCTCACTCCGGAGACAGTCACAGAATGCTCACTCCACGGAGAGTCACAACACACTCAATCCGGGGACAGACACAGCACGCTCACTCTGGGGACAGTCACAGCATGCTCACTCCACGGACAGCCACAGCACGGTCACTCTGGGACAGTCACAGAACGCTCACTCCGAGGACAGTCACAGCACGCTCACTCCGGGGTCAGCCACAGAATGCTCACTCTGCGGTCAGTCACAGCAGGCTCATTCTGGAGACTGTCACAGCATGCTCACTCCGGGGACAGTCACAGCACGCTCACTCCAGGTAGTCACAGCACGCTCACTTCGGGGACAGTCACAGCACGCTCACTCCGGGTACAATCACAGCACGCTCACTCCGGGGACAGTCACAGCATGCTCACTCTGGGGACAGTCACAGCACGCTCACTCCGGGGATAGTCACAGCCCGCTCACTCCACAGACAGTCACAGCACGCTCACTCCGGGGACAGTCACCGCACGCTCACTCCAGGAACAGTCACAGCACGCTCTCTCCATGGAAAGTCACAGCACGCTTACTCCGGGGACAGGCACAACACGCTCACTCCACAGACAGTCACAGCACGCTCACTTCGGCAACAGTCACAGCACTCTCACTCCAGGCACAATCACAGCACGCTCACTCCGAGGACAGTCACAGCACGTTCACTCCGGGGACAGTCACAGCATGCTCACTCCGGGGACAGTCACAGCACGCTCACTCCAGGGATAGTCACAGCCTGCTCACTCCACGGACAGCCACAGCACGATCACTCCGGGGACAGTCACAGCATGCTCACTCCAGAGACAGTCACAGCACGCTCTCTCCATGGATAGTCACAGCACGCTTACTCCGGGGACAGTCACAGCACATTCACTCTGGGGACAGTCACAGTACGCTCACACCAGGGACAGTCACATCACGGTCACTCCGGGGACAGTCAAAGCACGCTCACCCCGGGGACAGTCAGAGCACGCTCACTCGACGGACAGTCACAGCACCTTCACTCCGGGGACAATCGCAACACACTCACTCCGGGGACAGCAACAGCACGCTCACTCCGGAGACAGTCACAGAACGCTCACTCCACGGAGAGTCACAGCACACTCAGTCCGGGGACAGACACAGCACGCTCACTCCGGGGACATTCACAGCATGCTCACTCCACGGACAGTCACAGCATGCTCACTCCGGGGTCAGACACAGAATGCTCACTCTGTGGTCAGTCACAGCAGGCTCACTCTGGAGACTGTCACAGCATGCTCACTCCGGGGACAGTCACAGCACGCTCACTCCAGGTAGTCACAGCACGCTCACTTCGGGGACAGTCACAGCACGCTCACTCCAGGCACAATCACAGCACGCTCACTCCGGGGATAGTCACAGCACGCTCACTCTGGGGACAGTCACAGCACGCTCACTCCGGGGATAGTCACAGCCCGCTCACTCCACGGACAGTCACAGCACGCTCACTCCATGTACAGTCACAGCACGCTCACTCCTGGGACAGTCACAGCATGCTCACTCCATGGACAGTCACAGCACGCTCACTCCGGAGAAAATCACAGCATGCTCATTCCGGCGACAGTCACTGCATGCTCACTCTGGGGACAGTCACCGCACGCTTACTCCGGGGAAAGTCACAGCACGTTCACTCCGGGGACAGTCACAGCACGCTCACTCCGGGGCCAGTCACAGCACGCTCACTCCAGGGACAGTCACAGTCTGCTCACTCCACGGACAGTCACAGCACGCTCACTCCGGGGACAGTCACAGCATGCTCACTCCAGGGACAGTCACAGCACGTTCTGTCCATGGATAGTCACAGCACGCTTACTCCGGGTACAGGCACAACACGCTCACTCCACGGACAGTCACAGCACACTCACTCCGGCGACAGTCACAGCACATTCACTCCGGGGACAGTCACAGCACGCTCACACCAGGGACAGTCACATCACGGTCACTCCGGGGACAGTCAAAGCACGCTCACTCCGGGGACAGTCACATCACGCTCACCCCGGGGACAGTCACAGCACGCTCACTCCGGGGACAGTCACAGCACGCTCACTCCGGGGACAGTCACAGCACGCTCACTCCGGGGACAGTCACAGCACACTCACTCCGGGGAAAATCACGGAACGCTCACCCTGGGGAGAGTCACAACACGCTCACTCCGGGTACAGTCACAGAACGCTCACACTGGGGACAGTCACAGCACGCTCACTCCGGGGACAGTCACAGCACGCTCACTCCGGGGACAGTCACAGCACGCTCACTATGGGGACAGTCACAGCATGCTCACTCCGTGGACAGTCACAGCATGCTCACTCCGGGGATAGTCACAGCATGCTCACTCCGGGGACAGTCACAGCACGCTCACTCCGGGGACAGTCACAGCACGCTCACTCCATGGACAGGCACAGTACGCTCACTCCACGGACAGTCACAGCACACTCAATCCACGAACATTCACAGCACGCTCACTCCGGGGACATTCACAGCACGTACACTCCGGGGACAGTCACAGCACGCTCACTCCGGGGACAGTCACAGCACGCTCATTCCGGAGACAGTCACAGCACGCTCACCCTGGGGACAGTCACAGCACGCTCACTCTGGGGACAGTTACAGCACGCTCACTCCGTGGACAGTTGCAGTATGTTTACTCCACGGACAGTCACAGCACGCTCAATCCACAGACATTCACAGCACGTTCGCTCCGGGGACAGTCACAGAACGCTCACTCCGGGAACAGTCACAGCACGCTCACTCCGGGGACAGTCACAGCACGCTCACTCTGGGGACAGTCACAGAACGTGCACTCTGGGGACAGTCACAGCACGCTCACTCCGGGGACAGTCACAGAACACTCACTCTGGGGACAGTCACAGCACACTCACTCCGGGGACAGTCACAGCAAGCTCACTCCGGGGACAGTCATAGCACGCTCAATCCAGGGACAGTCACAGTACGTTCACTCCGGGGACAGTCACAGCATGCTCACTCCGGGGATAGTCACAGCACGCGCACTCCGGGATCAGTCACAGCACGCTCAATCCGGGGACAGCCACAGCATGCTCAGTCCACGGACAGTCACAGCACATTCACGCCACGGACAGTCTCAGCACGCTCACTCGACGGACAGTCGAAGCATGCTCACTCCGGGGACAGTCACAGCACGCTCACTCCGGTGATGGTCACAGCACGCTCACTCCGGGGACAGTCACATCACGCTCACTCCGGGGACAGTCACAGAATGCTCACTCTGTGGTCAGTCACAGCACGCTCACTCCACGGACAGTCACAGCACACTCACTCCGGGGACAGTCACAGCATGCTCACTCCACGGACAGTCACAGCACGCTCACTTCGGGGTCAGTCACAGAATGCTCACTCTGCGGTCAATCACAGCAGGCTCACTCTGGAGACTGTCACAGCATGCTCACTTCGGGGACAGACACAGCACGCTCACTCCGGGGACAGTCACAGCCCGCTCACTCCACGGATAGTCACATCACGCTCACTCCATGTAAAGTCACAGCACGCTCACTCCTGGGACAGTCACTGCATGCTCACTCCGGGGACAGTCACCGCACGCTCACTCCAGGAACAGTCACAGCACGCTCTCTCCATGGATAGTCACGGCACGCTTACTCCGGGGACAGGCACAACACGCTCACTCCACGGACAGTCACAGCACGCTCACTTCGGCAACAGTCACAGCACTCTCACTCCAGGCACAATCACAGCACGCTCACTCCGAGGACAGTCACAGCACGTTCACTCCGGGGACAGTCACAGCACGCTCACTCCGGGGACAGTCACAGCACGCTCACTCCAGGGACAGTCACAGCCTGCTGACTCCACGGACAGTCAAAGCACGCTCACTCCGGGGACAGTCACAGCATGCTCACTCCAGGGACAGTCACAGCACGCTCTCTCCATGGATAGTCACAGCACGGTCACTCCGGGGACAGTCAAAGCACGCTCACTCCGGGGACAGTCACATCACGCTCACCCCGGGGACAGTCACAGCACGCTCACTCCGGGGACAGTCACAGCACGCTCACTCCGGGGACAGTCACAGCACGCTCACTCCGGGGACAGTCACAGCACGCTCACTCTGGGGCCAATCACAGAACGCTCACACTGGGGACAGTCACAGCACGTTCAATCCGGGTACAGTCACAGAACGCTCACACCGGGGACAGTCACAGCACGCTCACTCCGGGGACAGTCACAGCACGCTCACTATGGGGACAGTCACCACATGCTCACTCCGGGGACAGTCACAGCACGCTCACTCTGGGGACAGTCACAGCACGCTCACTATGGGGACAGTCACAGCATGCGCACTCCGTGGACAGTCACAGCATGCTCACTCCGGGGACAGTCACAGCAGGCTCAATCCGGGGACAGTCACAGCACGCTCACTCCGGGGACAGTCACAGCACGCTCACTCCATGGACAGTCACAGTACGCTTACTCCACGGACAGTCAGAGCATGCTCAATCCACAGACATTCACAGCACGTTCGCTCCGGGGACAGTCACAGAACGCTCACTCCGGGAACATTCACAGCACGCTCACTCCGGGGACAGTCACAGCACGCTCACTCCGGGGACAGTCACAGAACGTTCACTCTGGGGACAGTCACAGCACGCTCACTCCGGGGACAGTCACAGAACGCTCACTCCGGGAACAGTCACAGCACAGTCACTCCGGGGACAGTCACAGCACGCTCACTCCGGGGACAGTCACAGCACGCTCAATCCGGGGACTATCACAGTACGCTCACTCCGGGGACAGTCACAGCATGCTCACTCCGGGGATAGTCACAGCACGCTCACTCCGGGGTCAGTCACAGCACGCTCACTCCGGGGACAGCCACAGCATGTTCAGTCCACGGACAGTCACAGCACATTCACGCCACGGACAGTCTCAGCACGCTCACTCGACGGACAGTCAAAGCATGCTCACTCCGGGGACAGTCACAGCATGCTCACTCCACGGACAGTCACAGCACGCTCACTCCGGGGACAGTCACATCACGCTCACTCTGGGGACAGTCACAGAATGCTCACTCTGCGGTCAGTCACAGCACGCTCACTCCGGTGATAGTCACAGCACGCTCACTCCGGGGACAGTCACAGCACGCTCACTGCAGGGACAGTCACAGCACGCTCATTCCGGGCACAATCACAGCACGCTCACTCTGGGGACAGTCACAGCACGCTCACTCCGGGGTCAGTCACAGCACGCTCACTCTGGGGACAGTCACAGCATGCTCACTCCGGGGATAGTCACAGCCCGCTCACTCCACGGACAGTCACAGCACGCTCACTCCGGGGACAGTCACAGCACACTCACTCCAGGGACAGTCACAGCACATTCTCTCCATGGAAAGTCACAGCACGCTCACTCCTGGGACAGTCACAGCACGCTCACTCCGGGGACAGTCACAGAACGTTCACTCTGGGGACAGTCACAGCACGCTCACTCCGGGGACAGTCACAGAACGCTCACTCCGGGAACAGTCACAGCACAGTCACTCCGGGGACAGTCACAGCACGCTCACTCCGGGGACAGTCACAGCACGCTCAATCCGGGGACTATCACAGTACGCTCACTCCGGGGACAGTCACAGCATGCTCACTCCGGGGATAGTCACAGCACGCTCACTCCGGGGTCAGTCACAGCACGCTCACTCCGGGGACAGCCACAGCATGTTCAGTCCACGGACAGTCACAGCACATTCACGCCACGGACAGTCTCAGCACGCTCACTCGACGGACAGTCAAAGCATGCTCAGTCCGGGGACAGTCACAGCATGCTCACTCCGGGGACAGTCACAGCATGCTCACTCCACGGACAGTCACAGCACGCTCACTCCGGGGACAGTCACAGCACGCTCACTCCGGTGATAGTCACAGCATGCTCACTCCGGGGACAGTCACATCACGCTCACTCTGGGGACAGTCACAGAATGCTCACTCTGCGGTCAGTCACAGCACGCTCACTCCGGTGATAGTCACAGCACGCTCACTCCGGGGACAGTCACAGCACGCTCACTGCAGGGACAGTCACAGCACGCTCATTCCGGGCACAATCACAGCACGCTCACTCTGGGGACAGTCACAGCACGCTCACTCCGGGGTCAGTCACAGCACGCTCACTCTGGGGACAGTCACAGCATGCTCACTCCACGGACAGTCACAGCACGCTCACTCCGGGGACAGTCACAGCATGCTCACTCCACGGACAGTCACAGCACGCTCACTCCGGGGACAGTCACAGCACGCTCACTCCAGTGATAGTCACAGCATGCTCACTCCGGGGACAGTCACATCACGCTCACTCTGGGGACAGTCACAGAATGCTCACTCTGCGGTCAGTCACAGCACACTCACTCCACGGACAGTCACATCACGCTCACTCCGGGGACAGTCACAGCATGCTCACTCCACGGACAGTCACAGCACGCTCACTCCGGGGACAGTCACAGCACGCTCACTCCGGTGATAGTCACAGCATGCTCACTCCAGGGACAGTCACATCACGCTCACTCTGGGGACAGTCACAGAATGCTCACTCTGCGGTCAGTCACAGCATGCTCACTCCGGTGATAGTCACAGCACGCTCACTCCGGGGACAGTCACAGCACGCTCACTGCAGGGACAGTCACAGCACGCTCATTCCGGGCACAATCACAGCACGCTCACTCTGGGGACAGTCACAGCACGCTCACTCCGGGGTCAGTCACAGCACGCTCACTCTGGGGACAGTCACAGCATGCTCACTCCGGGGATAGTCACAGCCCGCTCACTCCACGGACAGTCACAGCACGCTCACTCCGGGGACAGTCACAGCACGCTCACTCCGGGGACAGTCACAGCACATTCTCTCCATGGAAAGTCACAGCACGCTCACTCCTGGGACAGTCACAGCACGCTCACTCCGGGGACAGTCACAGAACGTTCACTCTGGGGACAGTCACAGCACGCTCACTCCGGGGACAGTCACAGCACGCTCACTCCGGGGACAGTCACAGCACATTCTCTCCATGGAAAGTCACAGCACGCTCACTCCTGGGACAGTCACAGCACGCTCACTCCGGGGACAGTCACAGAACGTTCACTCTGGGGACAGTCACAGCACAGTCACTCCGGGGACAGTCACAGCACGCTCACTCCGGGGACAGTCACAGCACGCTCAATCCGGGGACTATCACAGTACGCTCACTCCGGGGACAGTCACAGCATGCTCACTCCGGGGATAGTCACAGCCCGCTCACTCCACGGACAGTCACAGCACGCTCACTCCGGGGACAGTCACAGCACGCTCACTCCGGGGACAGTCACAGCACATTCTCTCCATGGAAAGTCACAGCACGCTCACTCCTGGGACAGTCACAGCACGCTCACTCCGGGGACAGTCACAGAACGTTCACTCTGGGGACAGTCACAGCACGCTCACTCCGGGGACAGTCACAGCACGCTCACTCCGGGGACAGTCACAGCACATTCTCTCCATGGAAAGTCACAGCACGCTCACTCCTGGGACAGTCACAGCACGCTCACTCCGGGGACAGTCACAGAACGTTCACTCTGGGGACAGTCACAGCACAGTCACTCCGGGGACAGTCACA
Source organism: Somniosus microcephalus (assembly GCF_052327205.1). Lineage (NCBI taxonomy): Eukaryota > Metazoa > Chordata > Chondrichthyes > Squaliformes > Somniosidae > Somniosus > Somniosus microcephalus. Next base: position 24,278,830 of record NC_140987.1, on the reverse strand, counting down.
GCACGCTCACTCCGGGGACAGTCACAGCACGCTCAATCCGGGGACTATCACAGTACGCTCACTCCGGGGACAGTCACAGCATGCTCACTCCGGGGATAGTCACAGCACGCTCACTCCGGGGTCAGTCACAGCACGCTCACTCGACGGACAGTCACAGCACGCTCACTCCGGGGACAGTCACAGCACGCTCACTCCGGTGATAGTCACAGCATGCTCACTCTGGGGACAGTCACATCACGCTCACTCCGGGGACAGTCACAGAATGCTCACTCTGCGGTCAGTCACAGCACGCTCACTCCGGTGATAGTCACAGCACGCTCACTCCGGGGACAGTCACAGCACGCTCACTGCAGGGACAGTCACAGCACGCTCATTCCGGGCACAATCACAGCACGCTCACTCTGGCGACAGTCACAGCACGCTCACTCTGGGGACAGTCACAGCACGCTCACTCCGTGGACAGTCACAGTATGCTTACTCCACGGGCAGTCACAGCACGTTCAATCCACAGACATTCACAGCACGTTCGCTCCGGGGACAGTCACAGAACGCTCACTCCGGGAACAGTCACAGCACGCTCACTCCGGGGACAGTCACAGCACGCTCACTCCGGGGACAGTCACAGAACGTTCACTCTGGGGACAGTCACAGCACGCTCACTCTGGGGACAGCCACAGAACGCTCACTCCGGGGACAGTCACAGCACGCTCACTCCGGGGACAGTCACAGCACGCTCACTCCGGGGACAGTCACAGCACGCTCAATCCGGGGACAATCACAGTACGCTCACTCCGGGGACAGTCACAGCATGCTCACTCCGGGGATAGTCACAGCACGCTCCCTCCGGGGTCATTCACAGCACGCTCACTCCGGAGACAGCCACAGCATGCTCAGTCCACGGACAGTCACGGCACATTCACGCCACGGACAGTCTCAGCACGCTCACTCGATGGACAGTCAAAGCATGCTCAGTCCGGGGACAGTCACAGCATGCTCACTCCACAGACAGTCACAGCACGCTCACTCCGGGGACAGTCACAGCACGCTCACTCCGGTGATAGTCACAGCACGTTCACTCCGGGGACAGTCACATCACGCTCACTCCGGGGACAGTCACAGAATGCTCACTCTGCGGTCAGTCATAGCACGCTCACTCCGGTGATAGTCACAGCATGCTCACTCCGGGGACAGTCACAGCACGCTCACTTCAAGGACAGTCACAGCACGCTCATTCCGGACACAATCACAGCACGCTCACTCCGGGGACAGTCACAGCACGCTCACTCCGGGGACAGTCATAGCAAGCTCATGGTGGGGACAGTCACAGCACGCTCACTCTGGGGATAGTCACAGCCCGCTCACTCCACGGACAGTCACAGCACGCTCACTCCGGGGACAGTCACAGCACGCTCACTCCGGGGACAGTCACAGCACATTCTCTCCATGGAAAGTCACAGCACGCTCACTCCTGGGACAGTCACAGCACGCTCACTCTGGAGACAATCACAGCACGCTCACTCCGGTGATAGTCACAGCACGCTCACTCCGGGGACAGTCACAGCACGCTCACTTCAAGGACAGTCACAGCACGCTCCCTCCAGGGACAGTCACCGCACGCTCACTCCACGGACAGTCACAGCACACTCACTCCGGGGACAGTCTCAGCACGCTCACTCCACGGACAGTCACATCACGCTCACTCCGGGGACAATCACAACACACTCACTCCGGGGACAGTCACAGCACGCCCACTCCATGGAGAGTCACAGCACGCTCACTCCGGGGACAGTCACAGCACGCTCACTCGATGGACAGTCACAGCATGCTCTCTCCGAGGACAGTCACAGCACGCTTACTCCACGGACATTCACAACACGCTCACTCCGGGGACAGTCACAGCACGCTCACTCCACGGACAGTCACAGCACGCTCACTCCACGGACAGTCACAGCACGCTCACTCCGGGGACAGTCACAGCACACTCACTCCACAGACAGTCACAGCACGCTCACTCCACGGACATTCACAGCACGCTCACTCCGGGGTCAGTCACAACACGCTCACTCCACAGACAGTCACAGCACGCTCACTCCGGGGACAGTCACAGCCCGCTCACTCCATAGACAGTCACAGCACGCGCACTCCACGGACAGTCACAGCACGCTCACTCCAGTGACATTCACAGCACGCTCACTCCGGGGACAGTCACAGCCCGCTCACTCCATGGACAGTCACAGCACGATCACTCCACGGACAGTCACAGCATGCTAACTGGATGGACAATCACAGCACGTTCACTCTGGGGACAGTCACAGCTCGCTCACTTCATGGACAGTCACAGCACGCGCACACCACGGACAGTCACAGCATGCTCACTCCGGTGTCAGTCACAACACGCTCACTCCACAGACAGTCACAGCACGCTCACTCCGGGGACAGTCACAGCCCGCTCACTCCACAGACAGTCACAGCACGCGCACTCCACGGACAGTCACAGCACGCTCACTCCAGTGACTGTCACAGCACGCTCACTCCGGGGACAGTCACAGCCCGCTCACTCCATGGACAGTCACAGCACGATCACTCCACGGACAGTCACAGCATGCTAACTGGATGGACAGTCACATCACGCTCACTCTGGGGACAGTCACAGAATGCTCACTCTGCGGTCAGTCACAGCACGCTCACTCCGGTGATAGTCACAGCACGCTCACTCCGGGGACAGTCACAGCACGCTCACTGCAGGGACAGTCACAGCACGCTCATTCCGGGCACAATCACAGCACGCTCACTCTGGGGACAGTCACAGCACGCTCACTCCGGGGTCAGTCACAGCACGCTCACTCTGGGGACAGTCACAGCATGCTCACTCCGGGGATAGTCACAGCCCGCTCACTCCACGGACAGTCACAGCACGCTCACTCCGGGGACAGTCATAGCACGCTCACTCCGGGGACAGTCACAGCACATTCTCTCCATGGAAAGTCACAGCACGCTCACTCCTGGGACAGTCACAGCACGCTCACTCCGGGGACAGTCACACAACGTTCACTCTGGGGACAGTCACAGCACGCTCACTCCGGGGACAGTCACAGCACGCTCACTCCGGGGACAGTCACAGCACATTCTCTCCATGGAAAGTCACAGCACGCTCACTCCTGGGACAGTCACAGCACGCTCACTCCGGGGACAGTCACAGAACGTTCACTCTGGGGACAGTCACAGCACAGTCACTCCGGGGACAGTCACAGCACGCTCACTCCGGGGACAGTCACAGCACGCTCAATCCGGGGACTATCACAGTACGCTCACTCCGGGGACAGTCACAGCATGCTCACTCCGGGGATAGTCACAGCCCGCTCACTCCACGGACAGTCACAGCACGCTCACTCCGGGGACAGTCACAGCACGCTCACTCCGGGGACAGTCACAGCACATTCTCTCCATGGAAAGTCACAGCACGCTCACTCCTGGGACAGTCACAGCACGCTCACTCCGGGGACAGTCACAGAACGTTCACTCTGGGGACAGTCACAGCACGCTCACTCCGGGGACAGTCACAGCACGCTCACTCCGGGGACAGTCACAGCACATTCTCTCCATGGAAAGTCACAGCACGCTCACTCCTGGGACAGTCACAGCACGCTCACTCCGGGGACAGTCACAGAACGTTCACTCTGGGGACAGTCACAGCACAGTCACTCCGGGGACAGTCACAGCACGCTCACTCCGGGGACAGTCACAGCACGCTCAATCCGGGGACTATCACAGTACGCTCACTCCGGGGACAGTCACAGCATGCTCACTCCGGGGATAGTCACAGCCCGCTCACTCCACGGACAGTCACAGCACGCTCACTCCGGGGACAGTCACAGCACGCTCACTCCGGGGACAGTCACAGCACATTCTCTCCATGGAAAGTCACAGCACGCTCACTCCTGGGACAGTCACAGCACGCTCACTCCGGGGACAGTCACAGAACGTTCACTCTGGGGACAGTCACAGCACGCTCACTCCGGGGACAGTCACAGCACGCTCACTCCGGGGACAGTCACAGCACATTCTCTCCATGGAAAGTCACAGCACGCTCACTCCTGGGACAGTCACAGCACGCTCACTCCGGGGACAGTCACAGAACGTTCACTCTGGGGACAGTCACAGCACAGTCACTCCGGGGACAGTCACAGCACGCTCACTCCGGGGACAGTCACAGCACGCTCAATCCGGGGACTATCACAGTACGCTCACTCCGGGGACAGTCACAGCATGCTCACTCCGGGGATAGTCACAGCACGCTCACTCCGGGGTCAGTCACAGCACGCTCACTCGACGGACAGTCACAGCACGCTCACTCCGGGGACAGTCACAGCACGCTCACTCCGGTGATAGTCACAGCATGCTCACTCCGGGGACAGTCACATCACGCTCACTCCGGGGACAGTCACAGAATGCTCACTCCGGGGACAGTCATAGCAAGCTCATGGTGGGGACAGTCACAGCACGCTCACTCTGGGGATAGTCACAGCCCGCTCACTCCACGGACAGTCACAGCACGCTCACTCCGGGGACAGTCACAGCACGCTCACTCCGGGGACAGTCACAGCACATTCTCTCCATGGAAAGTCACAGCACGCTCACTCCTGGGACAGTCACAGCACGCTCACTCCGGAGACAATCACAGCACGCTCACTCCGGTGATAGTCACAGCACGCTCACTCCGGGGACAGTCACAGCACGCTCACTTCAAGGACAGTCACAGCACGCTCCCTCCAGGGACAGTCACCGCACGCTCACTCCACGGACAGTCACAGCACACTCACTCTGGGGACAGTCTCAGCACGCTCACTCCACGGACAGTCACAGCATGCTCACTCCACGGACAGTCACAGCACGCTCACTCCGGGGACAGTCACAGCACACTCACTCCACAGACAGTCACAGCACGCTCACTCCACGGACATTCACAGCACGCTCACTCCGGGGTCAGTCACAACACGCTCACTCCACAGACAGTCACAGCACGCTCACTCCGGGGACAGTCACAGCCCGCTCACTCCATAGACAGTCACAGCACGCGCACTCCACGGACAGTCACAGCACGCTCACTCCAGTGACATTCACAGCACGCTCACTCCGGGGACAGTCACAGCCCGCTCACTCCATGGACAGTCACAGCACGATCACTCCACGGACAGTCACAGCATGCTAACTGGATGGACAGTCACAGCACGTTCACTCTGGGGACAGTCACAGCTCGCTCACTTCATGGACAGTCACAGCACGCGCACACCACGGACAGTCACAGCATGCTCACTCCGGTGTCAGTCACAACACGCTCACTCCACAGACAGTCACAGCACGCTCACTCCGGGGACAGTCACAGCCCGCTCACTCCACAGACAGTCACAGCACGCGCACTCCACGGACAGTCACAGCACGCTCACTCCAGTGACTGTCACAGCACGCTCACTCCGGGGACAGTCACAGCCCGCTCACTCCATGGACAGTCACAGCACGATCACTCCACGGACAGTCACAGCATGCTAACTGGATGGACAGTCACATCACGCTCACTCTGGGGACAGTCACAGAATGCTCACTCTGCGGTCAGTCACAGCACGCTCACTCCGGTGATAGTCACAGCACGCTCACTCCGGGGACAGTCACAGCACGCTCACTGCAGGGACAGTCACAGCACGCTCATTCCGGGCACAATCACAGCACGCTCACTCTGGGGACAGTCACAGCACGCTCACTCCGGGGTCAGTCACAGCACGCTCACTCTGGGGACAGTCACAGCATGCTCACTCCGGGGATAGTCACAGCCCGCTCACTCCACGGACAGTCACAGCACGCTCACTCCGGGGACAGTCACAGCACGCTCACTCCGGGGACAGTCACAGCACATTCTCTCCATGGAAAGTCACAGCACGCTCACTCCTGGGACAGTCACAGCACGCTCACTCCGGGGACAGTCACACAACGTTCACTCTGGGGACAGTCACAGCACGCTCACTCCGGGGACAGTCACAGCACGCTCACTCCGGGGACAGTCACAGCACATTCTCTCCATGGAAAGTCACAGCACGCTCACTCCTGGGACAGTCACAGCACGCTCACTCCGGGGACAGTCACAGAACGTTCACTCTGGGGACAGTCACAGCACAGTCACTCCGGGGACAGTCACAGCACGCTCACTCCGGGGACAGTCACAGCACGCTCAATCCGGGGACTATCACAGTACGCTCACTCCGGGGACAGTCACAGCATGCTCACTCCGGGGATAGTCACAGCCCGCTCACTCCACGGACAGTCACAGCACGCTCACTCCGGGGACAGTCACAGCACGCTCACTCCGGGGACAGTCACAGCACATTCTCTCCATGGAAAGTCACAGCACGCTCACTCCTGGGACAGTCACAGCACGCTCACTCCGGGGACAGTCACAGAACGTTCACTCTGGGGACAGTCACAGCACGCTCACTCCGGGGACAGTCACAGCACGCTCACTCCGGGGACAGTCACAGCACATTCTCTCCATGGAAAGTCACAGCACGCTCACTCCTGGGACAGTCACAGCACGCTCACTCCGGGGACAGTCACAGAACGTTCACTCTGGGGACAGTCACAGCACAGTCACTCCGGGGACAGTCACAGCACGCTCACTCCGGGGACAGTCACAGCACGCTCAATCCGGGGACTATCACAGTACGCTCACTCCGGGGACAGTCACAGCATGCTCACTCCGGGGATAGTCACAGCCCGCTCACTCCACGGACAGTCACAGCACGCTCACTCCGGGGACAGTCACAGCACGCTCACTCCGGGGACAGTCACAGCACATTCTCTCCATGGAAAGTCACAGCACGCTCACTCCTGGGACAGTCACAGCACGCTCACTCCGGGGACAGTCACAGAACGTTCACTCTGGGGACAGTCACAGCACGCTCACTCCGGGGACAGTCACAGCACGCTCACTCCGGGGACAGTCACAGCACATTCTCTCCATGGAAAGTCACAGCACGCTCACTCCTGGGACAGTCACAGCACGCTCACTCCGGGGACAGTCACAGAACGTTCACTCTGGGGACAGTCACAGCACAGTCACTCCGGGGACAGTCACAGCACGCTCACTCCGGGGACAGTCACAGCACGCTCAATCCGGGGACTATCACAGTACGCTCACTCCGGGGACAGTCACAGCATGCTCACTCCGGGGATAGTCACAGCACGCTCACTCCGGGGTCAGTCACAGCACGCTCACTCGACGGACAGTCACAGCACGCTCACTCCGGGGACAGTCACAGCACGCTCACTCCGGTGATAGTCACAGCATGCTCACTCCGGGGACAGTCACATCACGCTCACTCCGGGGACAGTCACAGAATGCTCACTCTGCGGTCAGTCACAGCACGCTCACTCCGGTGATAGTCACAGCACGCTCACTCCGGGGACAGTCACAGCACGCTCACTGCAGGGACAGTCACAGCACGCTCATTCCGGGCACAATCACAGCACGCTCACTCTGGGGACAGTCACAGCACGCTCACTCTGGGGACAGTCACAGCACGCTCACTCCGTGGACAGTCACAGTATGCTTACTCCACGGGCAGTCACAGCACGTTCAATCCACAGACATTCACAGCACGTTCGCTCCGGGGACAGTCACAGAACGCTCACTCCGGGAACAGTCACAGCACGCTCACTCCGGGGACAGTCACAGCACGCTCACTCCGGGGACAGTCACAGAACGTTCACTCTGGGGACAGTCACAGCACGCTCACTCTGGGGACAGCCACAGAACGCTCACTCCGGGGACAGTCACAGCACACTCACTCCGGGGACAGTCACAGCACGCTCACTCCGGGGACAGTCACAGCACGCTCAATCCAGGGACAATCACAGTACGCTCACTCCGGGAACAGTCACAGCATGCTCACTCCGGGGATAGTCACAGCACGCTCCCTCCGGGGTCATTCACAGCACGCTCACTCCGGAGACAGCCACAGCATGCTCAGTCCACGGACAGTCACGGCACATTCACGCCACGGACAGTCTCAGCACGCTCACTCGATGGACAGTCAAAGCATGCTCAGTCCGGGGACAGTCACAGCATGCTCACTCCACAGACAGTCACAGCACGCTCACTCCGGGGACAGTCACAGCACGCTCACTCCGGTGATAGTCACAGCACGTTCACTCCGGGGACAGTCACATCACGCTCACTCCGGGGACAGTCACAGAATGCTCACTCTGCGGTCAGTCATAGCACGCTCACTCCGGTGATAGTCACAGCATGCTCACTCCGGGGACAGTCACAGCACGCTCACTTCAAGGACAGTCACAGCACGCTCATTCTGGACACAATCACAGCACGCTCACTCCGGGGACAGTCACAGCACGCTCACTCCGGGGACAGTCATAGCAAGCTCATGGTGGGGACAGTCACAGCACGCTCACTCTGGGGATAGTCACAGCCCGCTCACTCCACGGACAGTCACAGCACGCTCACTCCGGGGACAGTCACAGCACGCTCACTCCGGGGACAGTCACAGCACATTCTCTCCATGGAAAGTCACAGCACGCTCACTCCTGGGACAGTCACAGCACGCTCACTCCGGAGACAATCACAGCACGCTCACTCCGGTGATAGTCACAGCACGCTCACTCCGGGGACAGTCACAGCACGCTCACTTCAAGGACAGTCACAGCACGCTCCCTCCAGGGACAGTCACCGCACGCTCACTCCATGGACAGTCACAGCACACTCACTCCGGGGACAGTCTCAGCACGCTCACTCCACGGACAGTCACATCACGCTCACTCCGGGGACAATCACAACACACTCACTCCGGGGACAGTCACAGCACGCCCACTCCATGGAGAGTCACAGCACGCTCACTCCGGGGACAGTCACAGCACGCTCACTCGACGGACAGTCACAGCATGCTCTCTCCGAGGACAGTCACAGCACGCTTACTCCACGGACATTCACAACACGCTCACTCCGGGGACAGTCACAGCACGCTCACTCCACGGACAGTCACAGCACGCTCACTCCATGGACAGTCACAGCACGCTCACTCCGGGGACAGTCACAGCACACTCACTCCACAGACAGTCACAGCACGCTCACTCCACGGACATTCACAGCACGCTCACTCCGGGGTCAGTCACAACACGCTCACTCCACAGACAGTCACAGCACGCTCACTCCGGGGACAGTCACAGCCCGCTCACTCCATAGACAGTCACAGCACGCGCACTCCACGGACAGTCACAGCACGCTCACTCCAGTGACATTCACAGCACGCTCACTCCGGGGACAGTCACAGCCCGCTCACTCCATGGACAGTCACAGCACGATCACTCCACGGACAGTCACAGCATGCTAACTGGATGGACAGTCACAGCACGTTCACTCTGGGGACAGTCACAGCTCGCTCACTTCATGGACAGTCACAGCACGCGCACACCACGGACAGTCACAGCATGCTCACTCCGGTGTCAGTCACAACACGCTCACTCCACAGACAGTCACAGCACGCTCACTCCGGGGACAGTCACAGCCCGCTCACTCCACAGACAGTCACAGCACGCGCACTCCACGGACAGTCACAGCACGCTCACTCCAGTGACTGTCACAGCACGCTCACTCCGGGGACAGTCACAGCCCGCTCACTCCATGGACAGTCACAGCACGATCACTCCACGGACAGTCACAGCATGCTAACTGGATGGACAGTCACATCACGCTCACTCTGGGGACAGTCACAGAATGCTCACTCTGCGGTCAGTCACAGCACGCTCACTCCGGTGATAGTCACAGCACGCTCACTCCGGGGACAGTCACAGCACGCTCACTGCAGGGACAGTCACAGCACGCTCATTCCGGGCACAATCACAGCACGCTCACTCTGGGGACAGTCACAGCACGCTCACTCCGGGGTCAGTCACAGCACGCTCACTCTGGGGACAGTCACAGCATGCTCACTCCGGGGATAGTCACAGCCCGCTCACTCCACGGACAGTCACAGCACGCTCACTCCGGGGACAGTCACAGCACGCTCACTCCGGGGACAGTCACAGCACATTCTCTCCATGGAAAGTCACAGCACGCTCACTCCTGGGACAGTCACAGCACGCTCACTCCGGGGACAGTCACACAACGTTCACTCTGGGGACAGTCACAGCACGCTCACTCCGGGGACAGTCACAGCACGCTCACTCCGGGGACAGTCACAGCACATTCTCTCCATGGAAAGTCACAGCACGCTCACTCCTGGGACAGTCACAGCACGCTCACTCCGGGGACAGTCACAGAACGTTCACTCTGGGGACAGTCACAGCACAGTCACTCCGGGGACAGTCACAGCACGCTCACTCCGGGGACAGTCACAGCACGCTCAATCCGGGGACTATCACAGTACGCTCACTCCGGGGACAGTCACAGCATGCTCACTCCGGGGATAGTCACAGCCCGCTCACTCCACGGACAGTCACAGCACGCTCACTCCGGGGACAGTCACAGCACGCTCACTCCGGGGACAGTCACAGCACATTCTCTCCATGGAAAGTCACAGCACGCTCACTCCTGGGACAGTCACAGCACGCTCACTCCGGGGACAGTCACAGAACGTTCACTCTGGGGACAGTCACAGCACGCTCACTCCGGGGACAGTCACAGCACGCTCACTCCGGGGACAGTCACAGCACATTCTCTCCATGGAAAGTCACAGCACGCTCACTCCTGGGACAGTCACAGCACGCTCACTCCGGGGACAGTCACAGAACGTTCACTCTGGGGACAGTCACAGCACAGTCACTCCGGGGACAGTCACAGCACGCTCACTCCGGGGACAGTCACAGCACGCTCAATCCGGGGACTATCACAGTACGCTCACTCCGGGGACAGTCACAGCATGCTCACTCCGGGGATAGTCACAGCCCGCTCACTCCACGGACAGTCACAGCACGCTCACTCCGGGGACAGTCACAGCACGCTCACTCCGGGGACAGTCACAGCACATTCTCTCCATGGAAAGTCACAGCACGCTCACTCCTGGGACAGTCACAGCACGCTCACTCCGGGGACAGTCACAGAACGTTCACTCTGGGGACAGTCACAGCACGCTCACTCCGGGGACAGTCACAGCACGCTCACTCCGGGGACAGTCACAGCACATTCTCTCCATGGAAAGTCACAGCACGCTCACTCCTGGGACAGTCACAGCACGCTCACTCCGGGGACAGTCACAGAACGTTCACTCTGGGGACAGTCACAGCACAGTCACTCCGGGGACAGTCACAGCACGCTCACTCCGGGGACAGTCACAGCACGCTCAATCCGGGGACTATCACAGTACGCTCACTCCGGGGACAGTCACAGCATGCTCACTCCGGGGATAGTCACAGCACGCTCACTCCGGGGTCAGTCACAGCACGCTCACTCGACGGACAGTCACAGCACGCTCACTCCGGGGACAGTCACAGCACGCTCACTCCGGTGATAGTCACAGCATGCTCACTCCGGGGACAGTCACATCACGCTCACTCCGGGGACAGTCACAGAATGCTCACTCTGCGGTCAGTCACAGCACGCTCACTCCGGTGATAGTCACAGCACGCTCACTCCGGGGACAGTCACAGCACGCTCACTGCAGGGACAGTCACAGCACGCTCATTCCGGGCACAATCACAGCACGCTCACTCTGGGGACAGTCACAGCACACTCACTCTGGGGACAGTCACAGCACGCTCACTCCGTGGACAGTCACAGTATGCTTACTCCACGGGCAGTCACAGCACGTTCAATCCACAGACATTCACAGCACGTTCGCTCCGGGGACAGTCACAGAACGCTCACTCCGGGAACAGTCACAGCACGCTCACTCCGGGGACAGTCACAGCACGCTCACTCCGGGGACAGTCACAGAACGTTCACTCTGGGGACAGTCACAGCACGCTCACTCTGGGGACAGCCACAGAACGCTCACTCCGGGGACAGTCACAGCACACTCACTCCGGGGACAGTCACAGCACGCTCACTCCGGGGACAGTCACAGCACGCTCAATCCGGGGACAATCACAGTACGCTCACTCCGGGGACAGTCACAGCATGCTCACTCCGGGGATAGTCACAGCACGCTCCCTCCGGGGTCATTCACAGCACGCTCACTCCGGAGACAGCCACAGCATGCTCAGTCCACGGACAGTCACGGCACATTCACGCCACGGACAGTCTCAGCACGCTCACTCGATGGACAGTCAAAGCATGCTCAGTCCGGGGACAGTCACAGCATGCTCACTCCACAGACAGTCACAGCACGCTCACTCCGGGGACAGTCACAGCACGCTCACTCCGGTGATAGTCACAGCACGTTCACTCCGGGGACAGTCACATCACGCTCACTCCGGGGACAGTCACAGAATGCTCACTCTGCGGTCAGTCATAGCACGCTCACTCCGGTGATAGTCACAGCATGCTCACTCCGGGGACAGTCACAGCACGCTCACTTCAAGGACAGTCACAGCACGCTCATTCCGGACACAATCACAGCACGCTCACTCCGGGGACAGTCACAGCACGCTCACTCCGGGGACAGTCATAGCAAGCTCATGGTGGGGACAGTCACAGCACGCTCACTCTGGGGATAGTCACAGCCCGCTCACTCCACGGACAATCACAGCACGCTCACTCCGGGGACAGTCACAGCACGCTCACTCCGGGGACAGTCACAGCACATTCTCTCCATGGAAAGTCACAGCACGCTCACTCCTGGGACAGTCACAGCACGCTCACTCCGGAGACAATCACAGCACGCTCACTCCGGTGATAGTCACAGCACGCTCACTCCGGGGACAGTCACAGCACGCTCACTTCAAGGACAGTCACAGCACGCTCCCTCCAGGGACAGTCACCGCACGCTCACTCCACGGACAGCCACAGCACACTCACTCCGGGGACAGTCTCAGCACGCTCACTCCACGGACAGTCACATCACGCTCACTCCGGGGACAATCACAACACACTCACTCCGGGGACAGTCACAGCACGCCCACTCCATGGAGAGTCACAGCACGCTCACTCCGGGGACAGTCACAGCACGCTCACTCGACGGACAGTCACAGCATGCTCTCTCCGAGGACAGTCACAGCACGCTTACTCCACGGACATTCACAACACGCTCACTCCGGGGACAGTCACAGCACGCTCACTCCACGGACAGTCACAGCACGCTCACTCCACGGACAGTCACAGCACGCTCACTCCGGGGACAGTCACAGCACACTCACTCCACAGACAGTCACAGCACGCTCACTCCACGGACATTCACAGCACGCTCACTCCGGGGTCAGTCACAACACGCTCACTCCACAGACAGTCACAGCACGCTCACTCCGGGGACAGTCACAGCCCGCTCACTCCATAGACAGTCACAGCACGCGCACTCCACGGACAGTCACAGCACGCTCACTCCAGTGACATTCACAGCACGCTCACTCCGGGGACAGTCACAGCCCGCTCACTCCATGGACAGTCACAGCACGATCACTCCACGGACAGTCACAGCATGCTAACTGGATGGACAGTCACAGCACGTTCACTCTGGGGACAGTCACAGCTCGCTCACTTCATGGACAGTCACAGCACGCGCACACCACGGACAGTCACAGCATGCTCACTCCGGTGTCAGTCACAACACGCTCACTCCACAGACAGTCACAGCACGCTCACTCCGGGGACAGTCACAGCCCGCTCACTCCACAGACAGTCACAGCACGCGCACTCCACGGACAGTCACAGCACGCTCACTCCAGTGACTGTCACAGCACGCTCACTCCGGGGACAGTCACAGCCCGCTCACTCCATGGACAGTCACAGCACGATCACTCCACGGACAGTCACAGCATGCTAACTGGATGGACAGTCACAGCACGTTCACTCTGGGGACAGTCACAGCTCGCTCACTTCATGGACAGTCACAGCACGCGCACACCACGGACAGTCACAGCACGATCACTCCACGGACAGTCACAGCATGCTTACTGCATGGACAGTCACAGCACGTTCACTCCGGAGACAGTCACAGCACGCTCACTCCGGTGTCAGTCACAGCACGCTCACTCCAGGGACAGTCACAGCACGCTCACTCTGGGGACAGTCACAGCACGCTCACTCCACAGACAATCACAGCACGCTCACTCCGGGGACAGACACAGCATGCTCACTCCGGGGACAGTCTTAGCACGCTCACTCTGGGGACAGTCACAACAAGCTCACTTCACGGACATTCACAGCACGCTCCCTCCGGGGACAGTCACAGCACGCTCACTCCGGGGACAGTCAAAGCACGCTCACTCCAAGGAAAGTCACAGCACGCGCACTCCGGGGACAGTTACAGCACGCTCTCTCCGGGGACAGCCACAGCACGCTCAATCCGGGGGCAGTCACAGCACGCTCACTCCACGTCAGTCACAGCACGCTCACTCCGGGAACAGTCACAGCTCGCTTACTCCACGGACAGTCACAGCGCGCTCAATCCGGGGACAGTCACAGCACGCTCACTCTGGGTACATTCACAGCACGCTCACTCCACAGACAATCACAGCATGCTCACTCCGGGGACAGCCACAGCAGGCTCACTCCACGGACAGTCACAGCACGCTCACTCCTGGGACAGTCACAGCACGCTCACTCCAGGGACAGTCACAGCACGCTCACTCCGGGGACAGTCTCAGCATGCTCACTCCACGGAAAGTCACAGCACGCTCAATCCGGGGACAGTCACAGCACGCTCAATCCGGGGACAGTCACAGCACGCTCACTCCACGGATAGTCACAGCATGCTCACTCCGGGGACAGTCATAGCACGCTCACTCCTGGGAGAGTCACAGCACGCTCACTCCACGGACAGTCACAGCACGCTCACTCCACGGATAGTAACAGCATGCACACTCCGAGGATAGGCTCAGCACGCTCACTCCGGGGACAGTCACAGCAAGCTCACTTCACGGACATTCACAGCACGCTCACTCCGAGGACAGTCACAGCACGCTCACTCTGGGGACAGTCACAGCAGGCTCATTCCATGGATATTCACAGCATGCTCACTCCGGGGACAGTCACAGCACGCTCACTCTGGGGACAGTCACAGCATGCTCACTCCGGGGACAGTCACAGCACGCTCACTCCATGGATATTCACAGCATGCTCAATCCACGGACAGTCACAGCACGCTCACTCCGGTGACAGTCACAGCACGCTCACTCTGGGGACAGTCACAGCCCGCTCACTCCATGGACAGTCACAGCACGATCACTCCACGAACAGTCACAGCATGCTAACTGGATGGACAGTCACAGCACGTTCACTCCGGGGACAGTCACAGCCTGCTCACTCCATGGACAGTCACAGCATGCTCACTCCGGGGACAGTCACAGCACGCTCACTCCGGGGACAGTCACAGCACGCTCAATCCGGGGGCAGACACAGCACGCTCACTCCACGTCAGTCACAGCATGCTCACTCCACGGCCAGTCACAGCACGCTCACTCCACGGATAGTCACAGCATGCTCACTCCGGGGACAGTCTCAGCACGCTCAGTCCGGGGGCAGTCACAACAAGCTCACTTCACGGACATTCACAGCACGCTCCCTCCGGGTACAGTCACAGCACGCTCACTCCGGGGACAGTCACAGCACGCTCACTCTGGGGACAGTCACAGCACGCTCACTCCACAGACAGTCACAGCACGCTCACTCCACGGACAGTCACAGCACGCTCTCTCCATGTACAGTCACAGCACGCTCACTCTGGGGACAGTCACAGCATGCTCACTCTTGGAACAGCCACAGCACGCTCACTCCGGGGACAGTCACAGCACGCTCACTCCGGGGACAGTCACAGCACGCTTACTCCGGGGACAGTCACAGCACGCTCACTCCGGGGACAGTCACAGCACGCTCACTCCGGGGACAGTCGCAGCACGCTCACTCCACAGACAATCACAGCACCCTCACTCCGGTGAAAGTCACAGCACGCTCACTCCGGGGACAGTCACAGCACGTTCACTCCGGGGACAGTCACAGCCTGCTCACTCCACGGAAAGTCACAGCACACTCACTCCGGGGACAGTCACAGCACGCTCATTCCACAGACATTCACAGCACGCTCACTCCGGGGACAGCCACAGCATGCTCACTCCGGGGACAGTCACAGCCTGCTCACTCCATGGACAGTCACAGCACGCTCACTCCGGGGACAGCCACAGCATGCTCACTCCGGGGACAGTCACAGCCTGCTCACTCCATGGACAGTCACAGCACGCTCACTCCGGGGACAGTCAAAGCACGCTCAATCCGAGGGCAGACACAGCACGCTCACTCCACGTCAGTCACAGCATGCTCACTCCACGGACAGTCACAGCATGCTCACTCCACGGATAGTCACAGCACGCTCAGTCCGGGGACAGTCTCAGCACGCTCAGTCCGGGGACAGTCACAACAAGCTCACTTCACGGACATTCACAGCACGCTCCCTCCGGGGACAGTCACAGCACGCTCACTCCAGGGACAGTCACAGCACGCTCACTCCACGGACAGTCACAGCACGCTCACTCCGGGGACAGTCACAGCACGCTCACTCCGGGGACAGTCACAGCACGCTCACTCTACAGACAGTCACAATATGCTCACTCCGGGGTCAGTCACAGCACGCTCACTCCGGGGACAGTCAGAGCTCGCTCACTCCGGGGACAGTCACAGCACGCTCACTCCTGGGACAGTCACAGCACGCTCACTCCTGGGACGGTCACAGCAGGCGCACTCCGGGGATAGTCACAGCACGGTCACTCCGCGGACAGTCAGAGCATGCTCACTCCACGGACAGTCACAGCACGCTCACTCCAGGTAGAGTCACAGCACGTTCACTCCATGGACAGTCACAGCACGCTCACTCCAGGGACAATCACAACACACTCACTCCGGGGACAGTCACAGCACGCTCACTCCATGGAGAGTCACAGCACGCTCACTCCGGGGACAGTCACAGCACGCTCACTCCACGGACAGTCACAGCATGCTCTCTCCGAGGACAGTCACAGCACGCTTACTCCACGGACATTCACAACACGCTCACTCCACGGACAGTCACAGCACGCTCACTCCACGGACAGTCACAGCACGCTCACTCCACGGACAGTCACAGCACGCTCTCTCCATGTACAGTCACAGCACGCTCACTCTGGGGACAGTCACAGCATGCTCACTCCATGGACAGTCACAGCACGCTCTCTCCGGAGACATTCACAACACGCTCACTCTTGGAACAGCCACAGCACGCTCACTCCGGGGACAGTCACAGCACGCTCACTCCGGGGACAGTCACAGCACGCTTACTCCGGGGACAGTCACAGCACGCTCACTCCGGGGACAGTCACAGCATGCTCACTCCACAGATAATCACAGCATGCTCACTCCGGGTACATTCACAGCACGCTCACTCCACAGACAATCACAGCACGCTCACTCCGGGGACAGTCACAGCACGCTCACTCCGGGGATAGTCACAGCACGCTCAATCCGGGGACAGTCACAGCACGCTCACTCCGGGTACATTCACAGCACGCTCACTCCACAGACAATCACAGCATGCTCACTCCGGGGACAGCCACAGCAGGCTCACTCCACAGACAGTCACAGCACGCTCACTCCTGAGACAGTCACAGCACGCTCACTCCAGGGACAGTCACAGCACGCTCACTCCGGGGACAGTCACAGCACGCTTACTCCGGGGACATTCAAAGCACGCTCACTCCGGGGACAGTCACAGCATGCTCACTCCACGGAAAGTCACAGCACGCGCACTCCGGGGACAGTCAAAGCACGCTCAATCCGAGGGCAGACACAGCACGCTCACTCCACGTCAGTCACAGCATGCTCACTCCACGGACAGTCACAGCATGCTCACTCCACGGATAGTCACAGCACGCTCAGTCCGGGGACAGTCTCAGCACGCTCAGTCCGGGGACAGTCACAACAAGCTCACTTCACGGACATTCACAGCACGCTCCCTCCGGGGACAGTCACAGCACGCTCACTCCAGGGACAGTCACAGCACGCTCACTCCACGGACAGTCACAGCACGCTCACTCCGGGGACAGTCACAGCACGCTCACTCCGGGGACAGTCACAGCACGCTCACTCTACAGACAGTCACAATATGCTCACTCCGGGGTCAGTCACAGCACGCTCACTCCGGGGACAGTCAGAGCTCGCTCACTCCGGGGACAGTCACAGCACGCTCACTCCTGGGACAGTCACAGCACGCTCACTCCTGGGACGGTCACAGCAGGCGCACTCCGGGGATAGTCACAGCACGGTCACTCCGCGGACAGTCAGAGCATGCTCACTCCACGGACAGTCACAGCACGCTCACTCCAGGTAGAGTCACAGCACGTTCACTCCATGGACAGTCACAGCACGCTCACTCCAGGGACAATCACAACACACTCACTCCGGGGACAGTCACAGCACGCTCACTCCATGGAGAGTCACAGCACGCTCACTCCGGGGACAGTCACAGCACGCTCACTCCACGGACAGTCACAGCATGCTCTCTCCGAGGACAGTCACAGCACGCTTACTCCACGGACATTCACAACACGCTCACTCCACGGACAGTCACAGCACGCTCACTCCACGGACAGTCACAGCACGCTCACTCCACGGACAGTCACAGCACGCTCTCTCCATGTACAGTCACAGCACGCTCACTCTGGGGACAGTCACAGCATGCTCACTCCATGGACAGTCACAGCACGCTCACTCCGGAGACATTCACAACACGCTCACTCTTGGAACAGCCACAGCACGCTCACTCCGGGGACAGTCACAGCACGCTCACTCCGGGGACAGTCACAGCACGCTTACTCCGGGGACAGTCACAGCACGCTCACTCCGGGGACAGTCACAGCATGCTCACTCCACAGATAATCACAGCATGCTCACTCCGGGTACATTCACAGCACGCTCACTCCACAGACAATCACAGCACGCTCACTCCGGGGACAGTCACAGCACGCTCACTCCGGGGATAGTCACAGCACGCTCAATCCGGGGACAGTCACAGCACGCTCACTCCGGGTACATTCACAGCACGCTCACTCCACAGACAATCACAGCATGCTCACTCCGGGGACAGCCACAGCAGGCTCACTCCACAGACAGTCACAGCACGCTCACTCCTGAGACAGTCACAGCACGCTCACTCCAGGGACAGTCACAGCACGCTCACTCCGGGGACAGTCACAGCACGCTTACTCCGGGGACATTCAAAGCACGCTCACTCCGGGGACAGTCACAGCATGCTCACTCCACGGAAAGTCACAGCACGCGCACTCCGGGGACAGTCACAGCACGCTCACTCCAGGGACAGTCACAGCACGCTCAATCCGGGGACAGTCACAGCACGCTTAGTCCACGGACAGTCACAGCACGCTCACTCCACGGATAGTCACAGCATGCTCACTCCGGGGACAGTCACAGCATGCGCACTCCTGGGACAGTCACAGCACGCTCAATCCGGGGACAGTCACAGCACGCTTAGTCCACGGACAGTCACAGCACGCTCACTCCACGGATAGTCACAGCATGCTCACTCCGGGGACAGTCTCAGCGTGCTCACTCCGGGGACAGTAACAGCAAGCTCACTTCACGGACATTCACAGCTCGCTCACTCCGGGGACAGTCACAGCACGCTCACTCCGGGGACAGTCACAGCACGCTCACTCTGGGGACAGTCACAGCACGCTCACTCCATGGATATTCACAGCATGCTCACTCCGGGGACAGTCACAGCACGCTCACTCCGGTGACAGTCACAGCACGCTCACTCCGGGGACAGTCACAGCACGCTCACTCTGGGGACAGTCACAGCACGCTCACTCCATGGATATTCACAGCATGCTCAATCCACGGACAGTCACAGCACGCTCACTCTGGTGACAGTCACAGCACACTCACTCCAGGGACAGTCACAGCCCGCTCACTCCATGGACAGTCACAGCACGATCACTCCACGGACAGTCACAGCATGCTAACTGGATGGACAGTCACAGCACGCTCACTCCGGGGATAGTCACAGCATGCTCACTCCACAGACAATCACAGCATGCTCACTCCGGGTACATTCACAGCACGCTCACTCCACAGACAATCACAGCACGCTCACTCCGGGGACAGTCACAGCACGCTCACTCCGGGGACAGTCACAGCACGCTCACTCCGGGGACAGTCACAGCACGCTCACTCCGGGGATAGTCACAGCACGCTCAATCCGGGGACAGTCACAGCATGCACACTCCGGGGACAGTCAAAGCACGCTCACTCCGGGGACAGTCACAGCATGCTCACTCCGGGGACAGCCACAGCAGGCTCACTCCACGGACAGTCACAGCACGCTCACTCCGGGGACAGTCACAGCACGCTTACTCCGGGGACAGTCAAAGCACGCTCACTCCGGGGACAGTCACAGCACGCTCACTCCGGGGACAGTCACAGCACGCTCAATCCGGGGACAGTCACAGCACGCTTAGTCCACGGACAGTCACAGCACGCTCACTCCACGGATAGTCACAGCATGCTCACTCCGGGGACAGTCTCAGCATGCTCACTCCGGGGACAGTCACAGCAAGCTCACTTCACGGACATTCACAGCACGCTCAATCCGGGGACAGTCACAGCACGCTCACTCCGGGGACAGTCACAGCACGCTCACTCTGGGGACAGTCACAGCACGCTCACTTCATGGATATTCACAGCATGCTCACTCCGGGGACAGTCACAGCACGCTCACCCCAGGGACAGTCACAGCACGCTCACTCCGGGGACAGTCACAGCACGCTTACTCCGGGGACAGTCAAAGCACGCTCACTCCGGGGACAGTCACAGCATGCTCACTCCACGGAAAGTCACAGCACGCGCACTCCGGGGGCAGTCACAGCACACTCTCTCCGGGGACAGTCACAGCACGCTCCCTGCAGGGACAGTCACAGCATGCTCACTCCGGGAACAGTCACAGCACGCTTATTACGGGGACAGTCACAGCACGCTCTCTTCATGTACAGTCACAGCACGCTCGCTCCGGGGACAGTCACAGCACGCTCACTCCATGGACATTCACAGCACGCTCACTCCGGAGACAGTCACAACACGCTCACTCTTGGAACAGTCACAGCACGCTCACTCCGGGGACAGTCACAGCACGCTCACTCCGGCGACAGTCACAGCACGCTTACTCCGGGGACAGTCACAGCACGCTCACTCCGGGGACAGTCACAGCACGCTCACTCCATGGAAAGTCACAGCACGCTCACTCCGGGGATAGTCACACCACGCTCACTCCACAGACAATCACAGCACGCTCACTCCGGGTACATTCACAGCACGCTCACTCCACAGACAATCACAGCACGCTCACTCCGGGGACATTCACAGCATGCTCACTCCGGGGACAGTCACAGCATGCTCACTCCGGGGACAGTCACAGCACGCTCACTCCGGGGATAGTCACAGCACGCTCAATCCAGGGACAGTCACAGCACGCTCACTCCGGGTGCATTCACAGCACGCTCACTCCACAGACAATCACAGCATGCTCTCTCCGGGGACAGCCACAGCAGGCTCACTCCACAGATAGTCACAGCACGCTCACTCCTGGGACAGTCACAGCACGCTCACTCCAGGGACAGTCACAGCACGCTCACTCCGGGGACAGTCACAGCACGCTTCCTCCGGGGACAGTCAAAGCACGCTCACTCCGGGGACAGTCACAGCATGCTCACCCCGGGGACAGTCACAGCACTCTCACTCCTGGGACAGTCACAGCACGCTCACTCCACGGACAGTCACAGCACGCTCACTCTACGGATAGTCACAGCATGCTCACTCCGGGGACAGTCTCAGCATGCTCACTCCGGGGACAGTCACAGCAAGCTCACTTCAGGGACATTCACAGCACGCTCACTCCGGGGACAGTCACAGCACGCTCACTCCGGGGACATTCACAGCACGCTCACTCTGGGGACAGTCACAGCACGCTCACTCCACAGACAATCACAGCACGCTCACTCCGGGTACATTCACAGCACGCTCACTCCACAGACAATCACAGCACGCTCACTCCGGGGACATTCACAGCATGCTCACTCCGGGGACAGTCACAGCACGCTCACTCCGGGGACAGTCACAGCACGCTCACTCCGGGGATAGTCACAGCACGCTCAATCCAGGGACAGTCACAGCACGCTCACTCCGGGTGCATTCACAGCACGCTCACTCCACAGACAATCACAGCATGCTCTCTCCGGGGACAGCCACAGCAGGCTCACTCCACAGATAGTCACAGCACGCTCACTCCTGGGACAGTCACAGCACGCTCACTCCAGGGACAGTCACAGCACGCTCACTCCGGGGACAGTCACAGCACGCTTCCTCCGGGGACAGTCAAAGCACGCTCACTCCGGGGACAGTCACAGCATGCTCACCCCGGGGACAGTCACAGCACTCTCACTCCTGGGACAGTCACAGCACGCTCACTCCACGGACAGTCACAGCACGCTCACTCTACGGATAGTCACAGCATGCTCACTCCGGGGACAGTCTCAGCATGCTCACTCCGGGGACAGTCACAGCAAGCTCACTTCAGGGACATTCACAGCACGCTCACTCCGGGGACAGTCACAGCACGCTCACTCCGGGGACATTCACAGCACGCTCACTCTGGGGACAGTCACAGCACGCTCACTCCATGGATATTCACAGCATGCTCACTCCGGGGACAGTCACATCAAGCTCAGTCCACGGACAGTCACAATACGCTCACTCCGGGGTCAGTCACAGCACGCTCACTCCGGGGACAGTCAGAGCTCGCTCACTCTGGGGACAGTCACAGCACGCTCACTCCTGGGACAGTCACAGCACGCTCACTCCTGGGACGGTCACAGCACGCGCGCTCCGGGGATAGTCACAGCACGGTCACTCCGGGGACAGTCACAGCATGCTCACTCCACGGATGTACCAGCACGCTCCTTCCAGGGACAGCCACAGCATGCTCACTCCACGGACAGTCACAGCAAGCTCACTCCAGGGACAGTCACAGCACGTTCACTCCACGGAGAGTCACAGCACGCTCACTCCACGGACAGTCATGGCACGTTCAGTCTGGGGACAGTCACAGCACGCTCACTCCGGGGACAGTCACCGCACGCTCACTCCACTGACATTCACAGCACGCTCACTCCGGGGACAGTCACAGCACGCTCATGTGAGGGTGCCGGTTAGTTCCCTCAGTATCCCCTAGATGGCACCTTCACTTATTTTTTCCCTTTGCTAATTGTTACTAGATCCTCCTCTGTTTGTTACTTAACTGCCTTTTATCAGGTTTATTGGTTTCACCTGTTTTTGCTTGTTCTTATGTTCTGTGCTTTCTTCCCTCTGTGCTCAGTCTTAACAAGCCATTTGCTGAGTGGTAGCTTGTCTTGAGCTCCTATGTTTGTAACTGTTTACCTGTGTGATTCTAGTGAAGTACTTTTATTTAAAATTGCACACCTGCTTCTCGCCTCGTCTGTCTGCATATGGGTCCAGAACCAGCCTCGCCCTGACAGCAAGACTGAGCCATACATGGACGCAGCAGAAACCAGACAGCCAAGGTATGTTTAATTCTCGAGTCTCCTGGGCCCGGGCCTCCGCTGTGTTAAACTCTCAAGTGAGCTCTCAAGTCTCCTGGGCCTCCGCTGTGTTAAACTCTCAAGTGAGCTCTCAAGTCTCCTGGGCCTCCGTTGTGTTTAATCCTCTGTGTTTAATTTTGTCTCCTGGGCCCTCCTATGTTTAATTCTCGAGTCTCCTGGGCCTGGGCTCTCGCTGTGCTTTGTGCCGTTGACCTCTCAAGTTCCCCTGGACAAGATAAACTCTCAACTTCTCTTGGGCAATATTTGGGCTTCCACGGTGTTTGGTACCGCCGCCCAGCTCCTCGGTTCCGGACTGGACAGAAGGTCTGGCTGTCTACTCGGAATCTTCCGCTCCATGTGGAGTCCCGCAAGTTGGCTCCCCGGTTCATCGGACCTTTTAGGATTTTGGAAAACGTAAACCCTGTGGCCTACCAGCTCCTCCTTCCTCGGTCGATGAAGATACATCCCACGTTTCATGTCTCTCACCTCCAGCCGGTACTTACCAGCCCCTTGGTTTCTGCTTCCAGTCCTCCCTCCCCGCCCCGCATGATTGACGGTCAGCAAGCCTACACTGTCCGTCGCCTCCTTGATAGTCGCCGGGTTAGGAGGAGCATTCAATACCTGGTCGACTGGGAGGGTTATGGTACTGAGGAGCGTTCCTGGGTTCCGGCCCGGGACATTTTGGATCCTGAACTCATCAGTGATTTTCGCCGTCGCTACACTGATCGTCCAGGAGGAACGTCAGGAGCCGTTCCTAGGGGAGGGGGTCCTGTGAGGGTGCCGGTTAGTTCCCTCAGTAACCCCTAGATGGCACCTTCACTTGTTTTTTTCCCTTTGCTAATTGTTAGTAGTTTCTCCTGTGTTTATTACTTAACTGCCCTTTATCAGGTTTATTGATTTCACCTGTTTTTGCTTGTATTTAAGTTCTGTGGTTTCTTCCCTCTCTGCTCAGTCTTGACAAGCCGTTTGCCTAGTGGTAGCTTGTCTTGAGCTCCTATGTTTGTAACTGTTTACATGTGTGATTCTAGTAAAGTGCTTTTATTTAAGACTGCATACCTGCTTCTTGCCTCGTCTGTCTGCATTTGGTCCAGAAACAGCCTCGCCCTGACAGCTCACTCCGGGGACAATCACAGCACACTCACTCCGGGGACAGTCACAGCACGCTCACTCAGGGGACAGTTACAGCACGCTCACTCAGGGGACAGTCACAGCATGCTCACTCCACGGACAGTCACAGCATGCTCACTCCAGGGACAGTCACAGCACGCTCACTCCGGGGACAGTCACAGCACGCTCACTCCATGGACAGTCACAGCACGCTCACTCCACGGACAGTCACAGCACGTTCACTCCGGGGACAGTCACAGCACGCTCACTCCAGGGTCAGTCACAGCACGCTCACTCCAGGGAAAGTCACAACACGTTCACTCCAGGGACAGTCACAGCACGCTCACGCCGGGGACATTCACAGCACGCTCACTCCAGGGACAGTCACAGCACACTCACTCCGGGGACAGTCACAGCACGCTCACTCCACGGACAATCACAGCACGTTCACTCCGGGGACAGTCACAGCACGCTCACTCCACGGACATTCACAGCACGCTCACTCCGGGGACAGTCACAGCACGCTCACTCCGGGGACAGGTACAGCATGCTCACCCCGGGGACAGTCACAGCACGCTCACTCCGGGGATAGTTACAGCATGCTCACTCCGGGGACAGTCACAGCACGCTCACTCCATGGAAAGTCACAGCACGCTCACTCCACGGGCAGTCACAGCACGCTCACTCCGGGGATAGTCACAGCACGCTCACTCCGCGGACATTCACAGCACGCTCACTCCACGGACATTCACAACACGCTCCCTCCGGGGACAGTCACAGTATGCTCACTCCAGGGACAGTCACAGCACACTCACTCCACGGACAGTCACAACACGCTCACTCCAGGGACAGTCACAGCACGCTCGCTCCAGGGACAGTCACAGAATGCTCAGTGCTGTGTTCGCTTATGTCTGTCAGATTGTCAGTAAAAAGGCTGCACCTGGCCTCCTGGGGCTACAGAAGAAGAGTGACTGCACTTCAAAGTTGAATTGTTTTTTAAATGCCGGTGCTTTTCTTCATAGGTAAGGGAGCCTCAACTCATCATTCAGGAGTATTGAAGAATGGGAGATAATAATGTCTGAAATTTAAAGTGTGTGGATGTGTATTGTTGATGCCACGGCTACATGGCCATGCCAGTTGAGAACGCTGTAGAATTTTATCCATTGTTTGCTCAGCTCCTGACATTCAAGGACGTTGGTGGCTCTTCTTGATTCAATATGGGACAGTGTTCAGATTCGTCCTCTCTGCTTTGGTACTGCCTTGAGCTCCCTGCTTGGAGGCTGCGGTGTTGTTCCCTTTGACAACACCGTGCGCACTGTGGTGTGGAGTCGGAATACCGCAGATGGGGGTGGGGCGGGCGTTTGAGCCTGTGATTCTCCGGGTGCTGAGCTCTGAGTCTTGGTCATGTCATCGGGAGAAGGTGCTGAGTGAAATCTCCGGTCTACCCTACAAGGAAAGGGTGTGGAGGGGCGGGGTGGGACATCGACAGGGATAGGATGGATGATCGCTCAGCCCCACAGTCACTAACCTGCCTTCCAGCCTGAGTTTGACTTATTGGATCTCTCGCCACTATTTCGAAGAAGATCCGGGGAGTTCTCCCCCACTGTCCTGGGGCCAATATTTACCCCTCAAATCACATCATTAAAACAAATGATCTGCTCATTGTCACATTGCTGTTTGTGGGAGCTTGCTGTGCGCAAACTGGCTGCCACGTTTCCCACATTACAACAGTGACTACACTTCAAATAGTACTTCATTGGCTGTAAAGCGCTTTGAAACTTCCTGAGGTTGTGAAAGGTGCGATACAAATGCAATTTCTTTGTTTCTTTCTCTCTCTCTTTCTTTCTTTCTTTCTTTCTTTCTTTCAGCTTCAACATACTTCTAGCACCTACAGTTGAACAAGATGTGTGCACCATCTGGGTAATTGTCTGACTGCATGTTTCTGGTGAGAAGTCTCACCTCTTGCAATTTAAATTTACAATGTGCGATCCTAGCAAATGATTAAATATTAATCAGGTGATTGAGCACACATTCCTGTTAACAATATTGCCAGTAGCGGGGTGTGGATATATTGCCTTGCATTATGTTGCCAAGTTGCATTGCGCAGTGTGCTATTGATCTTATCTGTGACGTAAGAAAACTACTAGGCACTTGATCTAAGCATTAAACAAAGCTTTAATCAACTGTTTTACAACATGGAGGTCTAGTTGTGTCCTTCACTAGTTCCTGTTAAGAATGTCCTGCGCAAGCTGGGCCCGTGCCCGAGTATTTATACTCTCCCTGGACAGCACCACCCGCAGGCTGCACAGTATTATTTCATAAGTCTTTCTTTCATGAATGACTGATTCATGTCAGTCTGCATCCATTATAATTATACTCCGGCATCTCCACACCATGTAATTATACCGTCAGATCATAACCTCGGCCCCTATCATATTTTTATATATTTTTTATCCACATACAGGAAACTTTGGTTTATCCGGAGGTTATATGTCCGGAATACTCGATCTAACGGCAAAAATCAGGAGCCGTCTTCTATAAGTTTTTTTTGTTCTCGTTGCTTTTTTTTTCCCAGTCAGGCACTGCAAGGTCTGTAGCTATAGCAACAGCTTCAGCTAGAGACGCTTGCAGCTGCAGCCGACTGTTTTGAAGCTGTTGCTAAGCAACAGGTTTTGTTGATTCACACGGAGCTTTTCAGTTCCGTATCTCTCAACATTAACGCTGGTATGTCCGGCACTTTTGATGGTACGGCACCAGCTCAGTCCCGTCAGTGCCAGATATCAGAAAGTTTCCTGTATTTGGTTTGTGCCTTTTCCTTTTTTCTCTCTCCCACATGGTAGCTGCCTTTCATTCTGCCAGCACATTTCACACTTCATCTAGAGCCATCCTTTGTCTCTTTACCTGTCCTATTACCATCTCATCTCGCCTTGAATATCTTTTAATGTCTCTTCACCTCTCAGACCTTCCCTTTTGTTCTTTCATCCCCTCCCCCATTTCCCAGCCCCCAAACTTGCTTTTTAATCTGTTTCATTTCCTGCTTTTTTCTCAGTTCTGACGAAGGGTTTCGACCTGAAATGTTAACTGTTTCTCTCTCCACGGATGTTGCCTGGCCTGCTGAGTTTTGCCAGCGTTTTCTGTTGTTATTTCGGATTTCCAGCATCTGCAGTATTTTGCTGTCATAATTATACTGTGGATACGCGATGACGAGCCTGGAATCAAAACATAATAATTCACCTGAGCACCTTTTGTGATATCAAACGGTGAGAGTTAAAAATAATACTTTTTAGGTATCAGCAGAACCCAGAGATCAAATTGCTTCCATCAGCTCATTCCTTGACTGGTTTTTATTAAAAAAAAGTTTGTCTGTAACTTTTCCTAACGTTGTGCAGGCAGCACAACAGAGCTGGCACAGTGCAGCCAAAAGGGCGACAACAGCAAAAGGCAGAATGGGGTCTTGTAAGACGTGGAACGGATTCCTGCTCGAAGAATTCTTTGGGGCTGCTGCAAAGTTCGAGCCTAGTTTAGACCAATTACCTGCCTCCTCCTCTCCCACAAGTCGCTTTCCAAGCGGACACCTCTTCCTGGGTGGCATAAACAGAATTGTGCCCACATTGGAGATAACATAATGGCCCAGAAATTCGGGTCTCCACGGGTGAGTACGCACGGGGTACTCACCCGTAAGCCCAATGGAAGTGCCGGTTTCCTGTATGCACTGCGCATGCGTGGGAAACCGGCACTTCCGTTCCCCTGAACAAAGGGGTTCAGAGGTGGAAAGCGTGCGCGGGAGAGGCTGCGCGTGCGCATCGAACTTGCGTTTTTTTTGCAGGTTTTCCCGGGAGGGTAAGTCTCCAGAATTTACACATTTAAAAAGCAGGCGTAAGGCCTGCTTTTCACAAGGTAATTGGTGAATTAATTAAAATTATAACATTTTTTCCACAGGTTTATTATTTTTAAATACTTTAAAGTTTATTTTTAGCCCCGTTAGAAAATAAAAATTTTTTTTTCAAAAATTTAAATTATTGTTTATAATAGTTATTTCATGTAATTTATAGTTTATTTAAAAAATGTGATTTAAAAAAAAAAATTTATTTGAAGATTTAGTGATGTTTTGGGGTCCGTAGTATTTATACGTTTTGACAGCTCTTCCTGTCAAACTTATGAATGGGCATTTCCCTGCTACCATTGGCTCCCCATGACCCACGTGATCCCAGGGGGTGCATCAAACTAACTGCGCCCCTGGGATACGCAAGCACTGTGCGCCGGCAGCTGGAGCAGGCCCAGGATCAGAATTCCACGGGGGCCCACAGCTTAACGGCCAGCGCGCAAGGTAAGTGCAGATCGGGGGCTCGCACCCGTGGGAAGCCCCCGACCCGAATTTCTGGGCCATTAAATTTCTTAACATCCCTGGTTGTCTCATTAATCCATCAAGTAGTATAGTGAGCAGGGTAGCTTCATTTAAGGGGAAGCTAGATAAGCACATGAGTGAGAAAGGAATAGAAAGAAAGACTTGCATTTATATAGGGCCTTTCACAACCACTGGACGTCTCAAAGTGCTTTACAGCCAATGAAGTACATTTGGAGTGTAGTCACTGTTGTAATGTAGGAAACGCGGCAGCCAATTTGCGCACAGCAAGCTCCCACAAACAGCAATGTGATAATGACCAGGTAATCTGTTTTTTGTTATGTTGGTTGAGGGATAAATATTGGCCAGGACACCGGGGAGAACTCCCCTGCTCTTCTTCAAAATAGTGGCCGGGGGATCTTTTACTTCCACCTGAGAGAGCAGATGGGGCCTCAGTTTAACATCTCATTCGAAAGACGGCACCTCCAACAGTGCAGCACTTCCCTCAGCACTGCACTGGGAGTGTCAACCTAGCTTTTATGTGCTCGAGTCTCTGGAATGGGGACTTGAACCCACAGCCTTCTGACTCAGAGGTGAGAGTGCTGCCCACTGAGCCACAGCTAACACTTGAAGGTTAGAAGGTTATGCTGATAGGGCAAGATGCAGTCGGGTGGGGAGGAGGCTTGTGTGGAGCATAAACACCGGCACGGACACGTTGTGCCGAATGGCCTGTTTCTGTGCCGTAAAGCTCTAGGTAAGAATCCACGTTCTTAAGGCCAGAGTGCAGATCCCGGAAGGGCTTATTTTAAAGCAGGCATACAGGCAAGACATGGCCATAAACCTGATGAAGTGACTGAAATTGGGGAATGAGTCGCGCGCAGGCTGATAGCGCGGCCTTCAAATACTC
The DNA here is from genome assembly GCF_052327205.1 of Somniosus microcephalus. NCBI lineage: Eukaryota > Metazoa > Chordata > Chondrichthyes > Squaliformes > Somniosidae > Somniosus > Somniosus microcephalus. The sequence continues at coordinate 24,248,744 of NC_140987.1, read as the reverse complement.
TTGTCGTGTTTTGACCAGTTCGCCGTGGGCATGGACCTGCAGCAGGAAACCAGCACCAGCTGGCAAACTCATTTTGCGAGGCCACAGGATGGCTGGTGTGGGAAGTGGACAAAAGTAATGTTGCATTAGAAGCTACTTTTCTGAGTTTGGGGCCCAGGCAAATTGTTGGAGTTTTTATAAATTCTCTCACGGGATGCGGGCGTCGCTGGCAAGGCCAGCATTTATTGCCCATCCCTAATTGCCCTCGAGAAGGTGGTGGTGAGCCACCCTCTTGAACCGCTGCAGTCCGTGCGGTGAAGGTACTCCCACAGTGCTGTTAGGGAGGGAGTTCCAGGATTTTGACTCAGTGACGATGAAGGATCGGTGATATATATCTAAGTCAAGATGGTGTGTGGCTTGGAGGGAACTTGGAGGTGGTGGTGTTCTCATGCACCTGCTGCCCTTGTCCTTCTAGGTGGGTTTGAGAAAGCAGGATTCAGGTCTAAAATGTATGGCATGTGAATTCTAAAGGTGCAAGACTTTCTAGAAATAGCTTCCTGACGCAGTGTAAAGGTTGATGCTGCCATTCATTGCCTGGAATTATTGCTGCGCAAGAATGGGCCAGAAATTCGCGGCCAGAAGCGTGAGTACGGTCGGGGTACTCACGCATCTGGCCGTTGGAAATGCCAGCGTTCAGCAGGAACAGCGCATGCGGGGAACGCCGGCATTTCCAGGCCCGAGGTCTATTCACAGCGCGTGCGACTGCACAGGCAGCGCTTGCACAGTGAACTTTGTGGATTTCAATGATGGATTCAGTGAGGGTAAGTCCTTAGAAGTTACACTTGAAAAAAGCAAGTGTAAAGTTGTTCATTGGCTGCGGAGGAAGATATATTTTATCGTGGAGCTTCTGAAATGCAATATTTTTGTTTGGGAAAGGGAGGGAAGTTATTTTAAGAAATTTTAAGTAAGTTTTAAAGTTAAAACTTTTTTTTTAAAGGGTTTTCAGAACGGTAGGTAGAAGGAGCAATTGTGGCTGTGTGAATGGAATGTGAGAATGAGTTATGTATGTATGTCCACATATATTCCTTTACGTATATGTATGTATGTTTTATATTCCTTTACTAATGTGTATGAATGTATGTTTTTAATTATGATTTTCCAATAAGTTACTTTCTCTGAAAGTCATAATTAAATAATACATTCATACACATAAGTAAAGGAATATATACATAACACGCAAAGGAATATATACAGACATACATACTTTCAGAAGCTCCACGATAAGAAATATCTTCCTCCGCAGCCTCTGGAGCAACTGTACCCATGCTTTTTTCATGTGTAAGTTGTAATGACTTGACCTCACTGAAAGCATTAATGAAAGCGGCGAATTATACTGCGCACGCGCTGCCTGTGCAGTCGCACGCGTTCTGCCTCTGAACCCCTTCGTTCAGAGGACAGGAAATGCCGGTTTTCCCCACATACACTGTGCATGCTGAAAACCGGCATTTCATCCGGCCAGATGCGTAAGTACCCCGACCGTACTCGCGCATTTGGAAGGGAATTACTGGGCCAACATTTTACATGTCAATAAAATGAAAAATTTAACAATTGCACGACTTGCCCCCTCGCATCTGCGACTGAGGGTCCAAGAAGGTGCATTGCGCAAGAGGTCATCATCGTACGTATCCTCACACTGTTCCCTTTGGGGAACTGTATGAAGTGGTGGAAGGATTTATGGCCGTGATTAACGCTCATTCCGTGACCATAACCATCTTTGAACCAGCCATTAGGGTGGTTAGTCCTATGGCGGGAGGGTTTTACGGGCTCCCACAACCCATCTGATGGGGGGGGGGCCACCAACACCCACGGACGCAAGTATCCCGCTGGATGTCCACCCAGAATTTAAAGTTGGAGCTCCGACTCCACTTGCCGGGACTGTCTGGAGTGGGGTTCAAAACCCTACTCCTTCTGGCCCAGCGGCGGGGATGCTTACTGCTACGCAAAAGGCCCACTCCGCACAAAAGGTGACACCCATACGTTTCCTGCGCCTTTTCCCTCCCCGTGACTGGAGCCCTATGCTGCCATTTCACGTTGCTAATCGGATTGGGCCTTTGTCATAGCGGTAGGATCCCCGCCGCTGGGCCAGATCAGGGTAGGGTTTCGAACCCCGCTCCAGACAGTCCCGGCAAGTGGAGTCGGAGCTCCGGCTCTAAATTCTGGGTTGACATCCAGTGGGATATTTGCGTCCGTGGGTGTGGGTGGCACCCCCTCCTTGTATAGCTTGTGGGAGCCCGTAAAACCCTCCCGCCATAGGACTAACCGCCCTAATGGCTGGTTCAAAGATGGTTACGGTCACGGAATGAGCGTTAATCATGGCCATAAATCCTTCCACCACTTCATACAGTTCCCCAAAGGGAACAGTGTGAAGACACGTGTGACGACGACATTGCTAAATAAATAAATGGAATTTAAAAAATTCTTTTAGGGCTTTTAAAAGTCTTTAAATTGCTTTAATTCTCTTTAAAACTACTTCAGATTACTCAAAATAATGTAAACATTTTAAAAAGTTTATAAAAGTTACCAAAATCTTCAAAAAACTTCCAAAAACCTATTTAAACTGCTGCTTTGCATGTAAAAATGCTTAGCAGCTTGACAGAAACATTGGGGGCATGTCCAGTGAAACTGAGACCTCAAGGGGCGTGTCTCACTTACACTGCACGCTCCTGGCTTCGCGCTGGCTGCACTCCTGGGCGGCGTGACGTCATACGCTGCCCGGGATTCTTCTTTTTCAAACACCAAGTCCAGGCGTCCCTGGAGCTGATCGGCAGTAGCGCGGGGTAAGTGCATATACGGGGCTTGCACGCGCGGCAAGCCCCGTTCACCAATTTCTGGCCCAATATATGGAAGAAGAAGCCTTGGCGAGTTGCTGCAATGCATCTTGTAGATGGTGCACACTGTAGCCACGGTACGCCAGTGGTGGAGGGAGTGAATGTTTAAGGTGGTGGATGGGGTGCCAATCAAATGGGCAGAGTGGAGCAGGGGAAGCTCTATTCTGCATCTGGCTGTGCTACCCCTGAATTAACAGTGCTTCGCGCTGACTCAGGGTGCCTGAACTAGGAAAAGTTCCTTTTCTCAGCACTAGCATTGCTCATCTTCATGAGTACAACAAGTGCCAAGTGGACCTCCTTCTAAAAGATCTGAATAGTAGCACAAGGCTGAATGGTCCATTCCTGCCTTTGCCTTCCCTTTATATTCTTGCGCCGTAATCATTCCAGGCAATGAATGACAGCATTGTGGCGGAGCCACTATGGGACTCCAATCAATTGTATATAATTCCCTTTAATAATATGTTAGCTACAACCTGAGTCTGTATCTTTGTTTTCACTGTTTACATGTACAAAGCGCGATCACTTTAATAGCGCGGGCAAACGCGATGATGTCACGCAGTTCATCACATGATCCCCCACCGGCGGGAAAAACGTGATGATGTCATGACGTCAGCCATGGGACCGCCCTAGCAGTCCTTGTGGAGTCTCCGAACTGACTAGACCTATATTCGATGTTCTCCTGTAGTTATCTGTTAAACTCTGTTAGTTTTCATTAAACCTCGTTGAATTGATCGCCTGAGTGGACCTCAGTCTTTTGGATAGGAACTAGACATTCCTCCATTGGTGACCCTGACTTTTGCGAACGGTTTTCGCAGGAGTTACCGAACATGGAATCGAACGCCGTTGCTTTAAAGCTACCACAGTTCTGGGAGCAACAGCCAGCCACGTGGTTCATCCAGGCTGAAGCCCAGTTCGCCATCAGGAACATCGTTGTGGATCAGACCCGTTACAATCACGTGGTCTCCGCCCTCGACAGCGCCACAGCCTCGCGGATCGTCCGCCTGCTTGGTAATCCACCAGAAGACAGCAAGTATGATACGATAAAGGCACGGTTGTTATAGGTCTTTGGGCTCACGAAGTCGGAGCGCGCCCGCCGGCTGCTCAATCTGCCCGGCCTCAGGGACTCCAAGCCGTCCGAGCTCATGAGCCAAATGCTCATGCTCCTGGGCTCCAAACCGGAATGCTTCCTCTTCAGGGAGCTATTCCTCAGCCAGCTACCGGAGCAAGTTCAAGCTGCCCTAGCCAGGTCGGAAGTCACCGACTGTGCAGAGCTGGCTGCCGATGCAGACAAGATCTTCGCGGTGACACAGCAGTGCTGCGCTGCCACGAGGTGCCCATCCCCCATGGACGCCGCTCCAGCCCCTCAGCCTGGGGGGTTCTGCTTCTACCACGCCCGTTTTGGCGCGAAAGCAAGATGCTGCCGCCCTCCCTGCAGCTTTTCACTCAAAAAAACCCAGCAGCCACCCTGTCGAAGGAGGACCGGTTATAACGAGCGCCCTGCGGCTGCGATGGCAATCGGTAATTCGGGAAATCTCCTCTTCATCATCGACTCCTTATCTGGTTGACGTTTCCTCTGCGACACCGGGGCGCAGTGTAGCATCCTACCCGCGTCCAATCTTGATCTACAAGTTGGTAGGCACGGCCCCTCCCCCCAGGCGGCTAATGGCAGGGCCATTTGGACCTTCGGAAGTCGGCGGGTCCAGGTGTGCTTCGGCGGCCAGCGATTTTACTGGGTTTTCATCGCGGCCAAATTCTCTCAAGCCATCCTCGGGCAGATTTTTTGTGCGCCAACGGCCTGCTGGTGGATGTATGGCACCGCCGGTTGATCAATGCGGTCACTTTTCACTCCATCCCGTGATACCGTGGTAACACCGTGGCGCGCACTATCTCCTGCGCGTCCCCACCTCCGGATGACTTCACTCGCCTCCTCGGAGATTTCGCAGACCTGACCAGACCCACCTTCTCTTCCACGGCCACGAAACATGGTGTCGAACATCACATCACCACTACTGGCTCCCCGGTCTACACACGGGACCGGCGCCTCAAACCTGGCGAGCCCGCGGCTGCGAAAGCGGAGTTCGACACGATGGAGCGGCTAGGGATTATTCGCCAGTCAAATAGTCCCTGGTCTTCGCCTCTCCACATTGTTCCAAAACCCGGCTGCGGATGGCGGCCTTGCGGCGACTACCGACGCCTGAACGACGCCACTACTCCTGATCGGTACCCGATCCCTCATATTCAGGATTTCTCTGCACATTTGGCGGGAATTACCATTTTTTCAAAAGTCGACCTTGTCCGTGGCTACCACCAGGTCCCCGTACACCCGCAAGACATCCCGAAAACCGCAGTCATCACCCCATTCGGCCTGTTTGAATTTCTGCGGATGCCGTTTGGATTGAAGAACGCTGCACAGGCTTTCCAGCACTTGAAGGACTCTGTGCTTCGGGACCTCAAGTTTCTATTCGTCTACCTAGACGACATCCTCATCGCCAGCCCTAATAAAGAGGAGCACATCTGCCATTTGCGCACCCTCTTTAGACGCCTCAGTCAACACGGCTTGATCATCAACCCGGCCAAGTGCCAGTTCGGCCTGCAGCAGATTGATTTTTTAGGCCATCGCATCACATCAGATGGCACAATTCCCCTGCAAACGAAGGTGGAGGCAGTTACTTCGTTCGCGTGCACGCAGTCCATCAAGGCCCTGCAGGAGTTCCTTGGGATGGTAAATTTTTATCACCGGTTCGTCCCTAATGCAGCTCTGCTTATGCAGCCCCTGTACGAGGCCCTCAAGGGCAAGTCCGGCAAGGATCCGATCAGCTGGACGATCGAAATGGACCGGGCGTTCGTCGACACAAAAGGCACTTTAGCCAACGCAACCATGCTGGCACACCCGCTGCCAGGTGCCACCATCGCCCTTACCACCGACGCGTCAGACTACGCCATCAGCGCAGTGCAGGAGCAGTGGGTGCATGGGACGTGGCAACCGCTGGCGTTTTTCAGCCGTCAACTGCGGCGAAATGAACGAAAGTACAGCACGTTTGACCGGGAGTTGCTGGCCCTTTTTCTGGCCATCCGCCATATCCGGTTCTTGCTAGAAGGACGTCCATTCACGGCTTTTGTGGACCATAAGCCATTAACGTTCGCTATGGCCAAGACCGCCGAACCGTGGTCAGCTCGGCAACAACGTCAGCTGACGTTTATCTCAGAATTCACCACTGACATTCAGCATGTGTCCGGTAAGGACAACCTGGTGGCGGATTGCCTCTCCCGCGCAACTGTTCATGCAGTCCAGCTCGGCATCGACTACGCCCTCATGGCTGCGGATCAAGCCTCAGATCTGGAGGTCCAATCTTACAGAACCAATCCCTCTAGCCTCCAAGCGGCTGACGTCAAATTCCATGCTGCGGGCACTACGCTACTCTGCGACGTCTCCGTAGGAGATCCTCGCCCTATCGTCCCGGTCGCCTGGCGCCGAAAAGTTTTTGACGCCATACACGGGCTGTCGCACCCTGGCATGAAGGCCTCGCAATGGTTGATGTCATCCAAATTCGTGTGGCGGGGCATGCACATGGATGTTCGTGACTGGGCCAACACCTGCGTGGTCTGCCAAAAGGCCAAGGTGCAGCGTCATGTTAAGGCTCCATTGGCCACTTTCGCCGTCCCGGAATGTCGGTTTGATCATGTGCATGTGGACCTGGTGGGGCCACTTCTGCCTTCGCACGGGTTTACTCATCTTCTTACAATGGTGGACCGCACCACTCGATGGCCGGAGGCGGTTCCTTTGTCTTCCACCACTTCCGCAGACGTCGCCAGGGCATTCATCTCCTCTTGGGTCGCCCGCTTCGGAGTACCGGCAGACATCTCGTCCGATCGTAGGCCGCAGTTCTCTTCTGAGCTCTGGAATGCTGTGGCTCAGGGGCTCGACGTCAAGCTACATCGCACCACTGCCTACCATCCACATGCGAACGGCCTGTGCGAACGATTCCACAGGTTGCTCAAAGCCGCACTGCGAGCCAGCCTTCAAGGCGCGGGCTAGGTGGACAGGTTTCCATGGGTCCCTTTGGATCTTCGTATGGCACCTAAAGAAGATCTTCAATCGTCCTTGTTGTGTATGTACCTTTAAGAGAAGAACTGATTCTATACTGTAGTACCGGCAGTGACCACCCCTGTATATAAAGTCATAGCAGGCTTCTGTACGTCAGTCTTAAGTTACCCTCTGTTCAGTAAATACCTGTTATTATTGTTTTCCTGCAGTCCGTGTATTATTTATACACGGGCACTACATTGGCGACGAACAGGTTCGAACTCACCTGCATCACCTCACGGGGATCTTTCCCTGAGAAGAAGCTTTTGGAGGTCGAAGTCAGAACAACAGGCGTCGACCACGGGCAACCGCCCAAGGATCCATTGGAGTTTGGAGAGTTGCAGGAGAGGCTGTGGAGAGCTGGGTTTGGCTCCCCAGTCAAGGTGTTCCAGCAAATCGTGCTGGTAGCAGGTAGTGCGCTGACCCTTCCGGACTGCGCCGGGCTCGAGCTCGATCGAGCGGCTCTGCAAAGGGGCCGTGCAGCGTCGTCGGGAGGAAAAGAGAGAGAGAGAGGGTGGAGCACACAGGGCGCGGTCGGTGCTCCAGAAACGGGCAGCGTAGCAAAAATAAAACAAGGGGAAGGAAAAGTGAGACGCGCCAAAGCCGCGGGTTGCCGCCATTACCCTGCAGAACGCTAGGAGCAGCGTGGCAGCAAGGGGAAGAAGGAAAAGCGTGGGAGGCGCCATTTTATTCCATTGGGGAAGAAGGAAAAGCGTGGGAGGCGCCATTTTAATGCATTGGTGAAGAAGAAAAAGCGCGGGAGGTGCCATTTTAAATCACCCAAGATGCCGAAAAGTGGCAGTATCACTGCTTTCGACAACGAGGTAGAAGACTGGACCATGTATGCGGAAAGAATTGAAGTGTGCTGTGAGGCAAATGAGGTGGCCGATGGAAAGAAGGCGTTGGTATTATTAAATTTGATGGGCGCGAGAACGTACGGCCTATTGCGGAATTTAATTACCCCAGCTAAACCAATGGAGAAAAGTTTTGAAGAGATTGTTAATACCTTACAGGAACACCTAAACCCTACACCGCTGCTGATAGCAGAAAGATTCAAGTTCCATAAAAGAAACCAGCAAAAAGATGAGAGCAATGCTGGCTATCTTACGGAACTACGCAAGTTATCGAAGCACTGCCAGTTCGGAGCAGGACTGGCAGACACCTTACGGGATAAGTTTGTCTGCGGGCTCCAGAGTGAAGGAACCCAGAAACGACTACTTTCGGAAAAGGACCTGATGCTAGAACAGGCTTTCAGCGTGGCAGTATCCTACGAAGCAGCAGCACGGGGAGCTGCGGAAATACAACAGAAACCACAAGAATACAGCGCTAACGAAATAGCGTATGGAGCAGAAAAGTGCTATCGCCGCGGCAGAACAACCCATGATCAGAAGGACTGCTGATTTAAGGACAAAGTATGCAGGCAATGTGGGAAAATGGGACACATAGCAAGAGTCTGCAGGTCGGGAAAGAAAACCAACACTACAAGAACTACTAAGGAAAAGTGCAAGAAAGTAAAGAAATTGACAGACAGTAGTTCGGAAGATCAGGAGAGTGATAAGGACTCCGGGAGCAGGAGACTAAGTTGTCTAAAGTTACACAACGTGATCGCAAAGGAAGATCACTGAACCATTTGGGTCACCCTCATGATAGCAGGGTCCCCAGTAAAGATGGAATTGGACACAGGATCAGCCCTAACTGTCATGAATCGACGAGACTATGAGCGGCTATTCCCAAACATACCCTTGAAGGACAAGTCCATTGTATCGAAGACATACACGGGGCAAAAAGTCTAACCCAGAGGAAAAATAAGGGTGCCAGTTGAATACAACGGCAAGGAAACACAGAAACTGTATCTATATATACTACCAGATGGAGGACCACCATTATTGGGACGTGAATTGATCCGAAAAATACCATTGGATTGGCATTCCATTCAGGCGCTAACTGTGACTGATAAAAAGGATGATGACGTCACACCTGGACGACTGTCAAAGATTCTAACTGACGCGAAAGAGGTGTTCCAACAAGGACTTGGGACTCTAAAAGGAGTAACGGCAACGATAAAAATCGAAGATAATGCAAACCCAAAATTTTTTAAGGCCAGACTGGTACCTTACGCAATCCGCCCAGCCATTGAAGCAGAGCTGGAGAGTCTGGAGCATTCGGGTGTGCTGTCCAAGGTGGACTGGAGCGAGTGGGCCACACCCATCGTTCCTGTAATGAAGAAATCATTGAGCAGCACGCCTGGGGAGCCGAAGATGGTTCGCATCTGTGGGGACATCAAGGTAACTGTGAACCCAGTCCTGCACACAGTACAATATCCACTTCCACGGATAGAAGATATTTTCGCCTCACTATCTGGAGGGAAACGCTTTACAAAGATTGATCTGGCCCAAGCGTATCTACAAATGGAGGTGGAAGAAGCATCTAGGAAATACCTCACGATAAACACTCACAAATACCAGTACAATCGACTGGTATTCGGGGTAGCATCAGCCCCGGCTATTTGGCAGAGGGCGATGGAACAAGTCCTGCAAGGGATCCCGGGGACCCAGTGTTATTTGGACGACATCCTGGTTACGGGCGAAAATGACAGTGAACACCTTGCCAACCTGGAGCAGGTGCTCACGAGATTACAGGAATATGGGCTACGAGCCAACCGCCCCAAATGCGAGTTCTTCAGGAGACAAATCTCGTATTGTGGCCACATGATTGATGAGGAAGGGTTGCATAAGTCGCCGGACAAGATTGAGGCTGTAGTCAAGGCTCCAGCACCGGAAAATGTGTCGCAACTGAGGTCGTTCCTTGGGTTGGTGAACTACTACCATAAGTTCTTGCCGAATTTATCTACAATTCTGCACCCACTGAACGCCCTACTGCAAACTGGAGTAACATGGAAATGGAGTGATGAGTGTAAGCGTGCCTTTCAGAAATGTAAATGCCTAATCACTTCAAAAGAAGTATTGGCCCACTACAATCCAACACTACCGATTCGGTTAGCATGTGATGCGTCTCCCTATGGCATTGGAGCGGTGCTGTCACACAAATTCCTTGATGGTTCAGAGAGGCCAATAGCCTTTGCGTCGCGCTCGTTAACCTCAGCCGAGCGTAACTACACCCAGATTGACAGGGAAGCCCTCAGCCTGGTGTGGGGGGTGAAGAAGTTCAATAACTATCTGCACGGGCAGAAATTCACGCTACTGACTGATCATCAGCCCCTGGACTCCATTTTTAACCCAAAGAAGGGCGTTCCGGCGATGACGGCGCAACGGCTGCAAAGATGGTCACTTTTTCTAGGGGCACATCAGTACGACATAGAGTACAAGGGTACGAAACAGCATGGAAACGCTGATGGGCTGTCGTGCCTACCGTTTCCTACGGTAGAGGAAGCACCTGCAGTGGACCCTGTTGAGATATTCCATGCGACCATAGTCGAATGTCTACCTGTTACAAACTCAAGTATAGAGAAGGAAACCCGAAATGACCCGACACTCTCTCGGGTCTATGATTTGACGGTGAAGGGATGGCCAGCACATGGCGACTCACTGTTGCCAGCATTCTCACCAAGGAGAGAACAGCTGTCAGTGTGCCGGGGGACCTTGATGTGTCGATCCCGAGTGGTAATTCCACCCAAGTTGAGAGATAGGGTACTCAATGAGCTTCATGAGGGTCATCTGGGAGGGGTAAAAATGAAGAGCCTAGCCAGGGCATTTGTGTGGTGGCCGGGAATCGATAAAGAAATCGAGGATATGACCAAGAGATGCACAGGATACCAGAAGGTCCAAAACGCTCCACCACAGGCCCCGCTACATCCATGGGAGTGGCCCTCATCTCCATGGCAATGGGTACACATTGATTTTGCTGCTCCATTTATGGACTCAATGTTCCTAATCGCTGTGGACGCCCATTCGAAATGGCCAGAGGTCATCAAAATGTCCTCCACCACCATGGAGAAAACTATTGCAGTCCTACGGACCATCTTTGCCAGGAATGGCTTGCCAGAACAGATTTGCTCCGACAATGGGCCACAGTTTGTGTCCGAGGATTTCTGGAGGTTTCTGAGGAATAATGGGGTGAAACATTACACATCTGCCCCATATCATCCAGCCACAAATGGATTGGCTGAGAGGTTTGTTCAGACCTTTAAAAAGGCAATGCATAATGACGACATACCACTACAACACAAGGTGGATAATTTCTTGTTTGCTTACCGGAATGCGACACATGCAGTCACCAACCAAGCTCCAGCCATAATGTTCTTCAACCGAAGGCTAAGATGTCGCCTGGATTTGCTCAAACCAAACATAAGACGAGATGTTGAGGATAAGCAATTCCAGCACATAAATGAGAAGCCAACCAGGAGCTTCAAGATAGGGCAACCAGTCTTGGCCCGCGACCTCCGAACAGAAAAATGGCAGCCAGGAACGATATGCACACAGCAGGGACCACTAATGTACACAGTGGACGTTGGAGAGAGCATCGTGAGACGCCATGCTGACCAGATTCTAGAGTCACAGGAACAAGCCAAACCCATACCACGAGCAGGTGCACCTGGTAATCAACCCGAAGTACAGATTGCGTCTACCTCAGAAGCAGTGGTATTGGAAGCTGACGAACCAACCAATGACAATGAACCAGAATCAACTCCGCCGCAAGAACAGGATACTCGAGAAAGGCGCTATCCAGTCAGGATCAGGAAGCCTCCTCAAAGACTGAACTTATAAATGATTATTTCAGTTGATGTATATAGTACAGAGAAAATTGTAATTGTAATTAGTTATTATTTAGTTGTTAAATGAATGTTATGTACTGTTTATCTAAAAGGGGAGGAATTGTTGTGTATGTACCTTTAAGAGAAGAGCTGATTCTATACTGCAGTACCGGCAGTGACCACCCCTGTATATAAAGCCATAGCAGGCTTCTGTACGTCAGTCTTAAGTTACCCTCTGTTCAGTAAATACCTGTTATTATTGTTCTCCTGCAGTCCGTGTATTATTTATACTCAGACACTACAGTCCTCGGCGGAGCTCGTGTATGGCCAGCCGTTACGCGTACCAGGGGATTTCCTTCCGTCTCCGACAGAGCCATGGTCCACCTCCCAGCAGCTCATCAGCCAGCAGGAGGCAGCCAGATGTTTTGCTCCAGTGCCTACGTTGCATCACGGCTTGCAGAGTTCCCACGTCCCAGCTGAGCTGAAGAACACCAACTATGTGTTTATCCGCCACGACGCTCATCGGGACCCGCTCAAACTCCCTTACACTGGTCCTTTCCGTGTGATAGAGCCGGGAGACAAATCTTTTTCGGTCGATGTTGGAGGTAAACTGGACCACATTCGGTTGAAGCCTGCTCACTTGGACCTTGACCGCCCAGTCGAGATCACACAACCGCCGAAACGTGGCCGATCGCCCACAGTCGCCATGCCAGATCAAAAGCAACCGCCCGCCGTCCATCAGCTTCCACTTCAAGGCTACAGAAGTCGATCTGACAGGCTTGTCAGGCCTCCTCGCCATTTTACTTTTGCTATTAAAGACAATTCTGGGGGGGCGCATGTGGCAGAGCCACTAAGGGACTCCAATCAATTGTATATAATTCCCTTTAATAATATGTTGGCTGCAGCCTGAGTCTGTATCTTTGTTTTCACTGTTTACATGTATAGAGCGCAATCACTTTAATAGCGCGGGCAAACGTGATGACGTCATGCTGTTCATCACGTGATCCCCACCGGCGGGAATAACGTGATGACGTCATGACGTCAGCCACGAGACTGCCCTAGCAGTCCTCGTGGAGCCTCCGAACTGACTAGACCTATATTCGATGTTCTCCTGTAGTTATCTGTTAAACTCTGTTACTTATCATTAAACCTCGTTGATTTGATCGCCTGAGTGGACCTCAGTCTTTTGGATTGGAACTAGACATTCCTACAGCATTAACCTTTTCACTGCCTCAGGAAAGTATTTCTAGAAAATCTTGTGCCTTTAGAATTGACATACCACACAATTTAGACCTGAATCCTTCTTTCTCAAGTGTCACAGAAGCTGCTTTCCAAACCTGGAACCACACACACCTGGTACGCCTCCAGTCACGTGGAGTGACTCACCGTTTGGTTCAAACGCATGGCCTGATTTGATGTGTGATCCGTGTGTTTTGACCAGATTGTCCATTCATTCTCTCTCTTTCTCGTCAGAAATCTCCTTGCTCACATTCAGAAACAGGAGGAGGCCATTCAGCCCCTGGAGCCTGTTCCGCCATTCAATCAGATTGCGGCTACACACCTCCCTGATGTTGAGAGCTCTGCGTCCAAGAGGGATGTTGGCACGGGCATGTCACCATCTCTTCTCAGAGATGTCCTCGAGCTGTCACATCAGGAGACCTTACAGTACGTTGTTGCAGGTACAACATTACAAGCTTATGTTTGGTTTCCAGGTCCATCCGAGATCTCCGCGCTCCTCCAATTCTGGCTCATCCCCGATTTTTAGTGCTCCACCATTGGCGGCCGTGCCTTCAGATGCCTGGGCCCTAAACTCTGGAATTCCCTCCTTAAACCTCTCTGCCTTTCTCTACTCCTTTAAGACACTCCTTAAAACCTACCTCTTTGACCAAGCTTTTGGTCATCTCTTCCAATATCTCCCTATGTGGCTCAGTACACACTCCCGTGAAGCGCATTGGGACGTTTTACTACATTGGAGGTGCTATATAAATGCAAGTGGTTGTTGTTGTGTACATTGATTGAACGGGTATTGTATAGAGCTGGGCTGTTCAGAGGCGGTGTCAGGAAGCACTTCTTCACACAAAGGACAGTGGAAATCTGGAACTCTCTCCCCTAAAAAGTTGTTGAGGCTGAGGGGGAGTCAAGTGAAAATTTCAAAAACTGAGATTGAGAGATTTTTGTCAAGCAAGGTTATTAAGGGTTACAGAACCAAGGCGGGAAAATGGAGTTGAGATACGAATCATAGAATCATAGAATGACACAGCACAGAAGGAGACCATTCGGCCCATCGTCCCATGATTTGATTGAATGGCAGAGCAGGCTCGAGCAGCTGAATGGCCTCCTCCTGTTCCTATGTTCCTATGATTGACACAGACACAAGCACACAGACACTTGGGAGATAATTTTGCGAGGCGCCTCCCCTGGCATGGAAGGAGGGACCAGAGGTGACAATATTAACACCCCATTTTCCGACCCAAACTTGTTAGGAAGCAGAGCCTCACAAAACTCACCACTTGACGATTGCCAATGAAGATTGTGCTGGATATCTCGTTATGCGGAGAAAAAGAAAGCCATGGTTTTTGTGGGAGTTGGTTCAGGTAAAGGATCACGGTTTACTTTCCTGCTAGGCAATTAATATTTACAAGGAAACAGAGAAAATGAAATTCCACTTCACCCCTCGTAACAATGGCGATCACTCTCTCCTCAGGAATGAAGTGAATTATGTGTCCCTACGTGCCGTGCAGCTGAACTTTAGTACATTTGACTGACATTTTCATTAGGTTCTGAGCACTGGGGTTCTGGGATTTGTACATGTTAAATTGGATGACAAATTGAGGACTACTTCATGCTGCCCATTTGAAATTGCCTGCGATTCCCAGAGTGCATGCACTTTTCGCCCCTCATCAGAAGTTGTATTTTCACGTCAGATTGGAACTGCCAGTGGTGGAGGCAAAATAGCCAGGGGGGGGGGGCGGCGGGGTAGAAATTCGGACTCGCTCATTTTTTTTTGTGTCGCACCCTGTGACATAATAAAACTCACTACACACTTGGTTTGAGTATAAAGCAAGGCTTTAATCAACTTGTTTCAGAACATGGAGGTCTAGTTGTACTTCATTAGTTCCTTATCTTACAAAATGTCCCTGGAAAGCTGGGGCCCACGCCCGAGTATTTATACTCCTTGGACAGCGTCACCAGCTGGCCATCCAGCATTATTTCATGAGTAGTTTCTTGATGAATGATGAGTTTTATAACACCCTGTGTCTGAATGGGGAGGCCCGGGGCTCCACCACTACGGGACCTCAGCTCTCATTTCAGTGGAGCCAGCGAGGCACTAGCCGCCAACCAGCGGAGAGTCCATGACTAAAGGGCCACTGCTAATGTGGCGGTGGCCCTCAGGCATGTGAACGCTGTGTGGGAAACGGAGGCCGGGGAGGTGGGACCGGAAGCAGGGGGTGGGCGGGAGAGGAGGAAATGGAGAAACGAGGCACAGATCAGAGGCCGGGGGGCTTGTGGAGTGACTGGGGTTGGTGGGGGAGCAGAGCGGCTCATGTTCTTTAAAGGAACACTCCAGCTCCTCCAGGCTCCAGGGGTAGCAGGCGGTCCCAAGATTCAATTTTATTGCGACCGGCCGCCTCAGGGCAAACCAATCTTTCAGTGGGTGTGGTGGGGTGTGTCTCAAACAAGCATTAGACCTGTCCATCGAAGCTGTGAGCACACTCGATCAGCTCCGATGGACGGGTCACATTGTCTGCATGCCCGATACGAGACTCCCAAAACAAGCGCTCTACTCGGGAGCTCCGGCACGGCAAGAGAGCCCCAGGTGGGCAGAGGAAATGCTTCAAGGACACCCTCAAAGCCTCCTTGAAAAAGCGTAACATCCCCACCGACACCTGGGAATCCCTGGCCCAAGACCGCACAAAGTGGAGGAGAAGCATCCGGGAAGGCGCCGAACACCTCGAGTCTCTTCGCCGGGAGCAAGCGCGAGCCAAGCGCAGGCAGCGCAAGGAGCGCACGTTAACCCGAGCACCCCATCCAGCCGCCCCTTCAACCACCGTCTGCCCCACCTGTGACAGAGACTGTAGGTCCCACATTGGATTAATCAGTCACCTGCGAGCTCGTTTTTAATGTGGAAGCAAGTCATCCTCGGTTCCAAGGGACTGCCTAAGAGTAAGAAAGACTCCTTTATCTGCCTAAACAGAGTGCCTGTTTCAGGCACGGGCTCGGCACAACGATCTTTTTTCCTTTACTTATATGGTGGCCGGCGCACTTTAGCACAGGACACCGAGAGAATGGGCCCCCCGACTTTAGCAGTGGGATCTGCGTCTGTGCAGATCAGGTGGGCCTGCCCAGTGCTGAATTCTGTGCCAGTTTTATGCCGGAAATACCGGCACATAGCCTATCAATTTCCACCCCACTTAGTTTGTCTATGTCCCTTTGTAGCTTTCTGCTCCCATCCACACAGCTTACCCTGCCTCCTAACTTAGTGCCATCTGTAGACTTAGATAGTCAGCTTTCTATTCCTTGAACCTAGTCGCTAATATATATATGGTAAAAAATCTGAGGCTGTTTGTGGGAGCTTGCTGTGCGTAACTTGGGGTTTTCATAAGAACATAAGAAATAGGAGCTGGAGTCGGCCATTCGGCCCTTCGAGCCTGCTCCGCCATTCAATTAGATCATGGCTGATCTTCTACCTTAACTTCACTTCTTGCCCGATCCCCATATCCCTTGATTCCCCTAGAGTCCAAAAATCTATCTATCTCAGCCTTGAATATACTCAAAGACTCAGCATTCACAGCCCTCTGGGGCAGAGAATTCCAAAGATTCACAACCCTCTGTGTGAAGAAATTCCTCCTCATCTCAGTCTTAAATGGCCGACCCCTTACCCTGAGACTGTGACCCCTAGTTCTAGACACTCCAGCTAGGGGAAACAACCTCTCAGCATCTACCCTGTCAATTCCCTTCAGAATCTTGTATGTTTCAGTGAGATCACCTCTCATTCTTCTAAACTCCAGAGAGTATCGGCCCATTCTACACAATCTCCCGTCATAGGGCAACCCTCTCATCCCAGGGATCAATCTAGTGAACCTTCGTTGCACCGCCTCCAAGGCAAGCATATCCTTCCTCAGATAAGGAGACAACAGTGACGGCACTTCAAAGGTTCTCCATTATCTATGAAGCTCGTGGAAAGGTGCAACATAAAATTCGTTCTTTTAATTCATTAGAATGTAATTCCTTTCCCCCCTCTCCTTTTTTTCTTCCATCAATGGCTTTCCCTTCCTGAAGGCAATAATGGTTTGGTTCCACCTGCTGGTGCCTCACTGTCCGTAACGTGGCAATGATTGTTACCCGGCTATTCTAAGACCCGGGGTGGAAGGCCTTCAAGACAAACTCTTCTTCCTCCAACAGACCAGAAACAGGGGTCGCTGGATAGATAGTAGGCACGGAAACTCTTAGCTAACTCTCACCTTCCCAAACTAGGGTCACCGAGGTTAGCTGTAGCACCCCCCCCCCCAAGTGAGGGCAGCCATCCTTGTACAGATTGGGGATCGAATCCCGGTCCAAGTGGCTCAGCATCTCACTGCACGAAAACCATGAGTCATCGGGGTAGCTTGTAGATACCCAAAATGATTGGTGGACTTACATTTTCAACAGGAACGTAGGAACAGGAGGAGGCCATTCAGCCACCTCAGGCCTGTTCCACCATTCATTTAGATCACAGCTGATCGCCACCTTAACTACATTTGCTCGCCTTGGTTCTGTAACCCTTAATACTCTTACCTAATAAAATCTATCAATCTCTGTTTTGAAATTTCCAATTGACCCATCAACTTGCCATAGAGGGAGTGTAGCGAAGGTTCACCAGACTGATTCCTGGGATGGCAGGACTGTCATGTGAGGAGAGATTGGGTCGACTAGGCCTGTATTCACTAGAGTTTAGAAGAATGAGAGGGGATCTCATTAAAACGTATAAAATTCTGACAGGGCTAAACAGACTGGATGCAGGGAGGATGTTTCCACTGGCTGGGGGGTCTAGAACTGTAATGATATCAGCAAATAGTGATGATATTTGTCTGTGTTTGATTACTTATGCCTTACAGCATATTTGTCTGTGTTTTTGTTTACTTGTGCCTGACCAGGAGAGGTCATGTGAGAGACAAGCAGTCCAGAGGAGTTTTACTTTCAGTTTCATTCTAGATGCATCACAGCATAGTGTGTTCTGTAAAAAGCTGTAGAAAGTCTTGAACAAGACTTTAGATTAAACAACATTCTCTTTCAGAAATGAGTCTTTATTGAACCCAAAAAGAAATCAAAACATGATGTCAGAAGTGGCTGAAAGAGAAAAAATCTGAAGTTAGCAACTTGATGGGACAGTGAAAGCAGTTGTGGCAAGTAAGCGAAATCAGCTCTCCACATATTAGCAAGCCAGAAGAGAACATCGTTGCTTACCATTAGAGAATAGCTAACGAAGTGAAAAAATGGAAGGTTTACTCCCACCGGCGACGCTTCAATTAATAGGTAATGTGGCTGAAAATTGGAGAAGGTTCAAACAACGTTTAGAGTTGTACTTAGCGGCAATCGGAGCTGACAAGAAAAGTAATAAACAGAAATCGTCACTGTTCTTGCATGTCGTGGGTGATGAAGCGCTGGAGGTGTATAATAACTTCACATTCGCTGTTGATGGAGACAAAATGAAGCTAGATAAAATAATGGAACAGTTTGAGGCCTACTGCATACCTAAACGCAATGTGACCTTTGAGAGGCACAAATTTTTCACATGTGTACAGAAAATCGGCGAGACTATTGATCAGTATGTGACTGAACTGAGAAACCGGAGCAAATCGTGTGAATTTGGGGGACTCACAGACTCGCTGATAAAAGACAGACTGGTGTGTGGTATCCCAGATAATGGTCTAAGGGAAAGGCTGCTAAGAGAGCAAGATCTAGACCTGGGAAAAGCCATAGCATTGTGTAGGGCTACAGAGACTGTGAAGTTGCAGGCAAAGGAGCTGTTCAGTGACAGTAGCTGCAACGTGGATGCAGTGAGAAAGAACGGATACAAACCGTTTAACAAAGAGAGCGCCAATGTGAAAAAAGAGACGTGGCCAGCAAACGAAAATGAAAGAGACAATCGGAAGTCATGTAGTCGATGCGGTACACAGCATCCACCAAGAAAGTGTCCAGCATATGGTAAAACATGCAATAGTTGCAACAAGAACAACCATTATGCCCGTTGCTGCAAGAACCAAGTGCAACAAAGCAAGGTCCATGCAGTAGATGAAAGCGACATAGAGGAATTCTATGTAGATGTTGTGTCTGAACACAAAAAAGAAAGAGACTGGATGTTGACACTAAAAGTGAATGACATACACATTCCATTTAAATTGGATACTGGAGCACAAGTTAATGTGATATCAGAGACCGATTTTAAGAGAACTAGACCCAGACCAAAGTTACATGGAATACAAGTGAAAGTGACCGGATACTGAGGTACTGATATACCAGTGAAAGGAAAATGCATTGTCAAAGTAACACACAAAGACAGAGAGCACACGTTAGCATTAATCGTGGTGCCAAAGGATGTGCAAGCCATACTAGGTTTAAAAGCCTGTGAGAGACTGAACCTGGTAAAGAGAGTCCTCGTTGTGGAAAGTGAAAGAGAGACAGTCTATGATGAACTGAATGTTGCGTACACACCGGGTAAGCTGATGTATACAGCAGACACGTTGTCCAGAGCTGTTGACCCAGGAGAGCCCGCAAACACAGTGAAAAGACTGAAGTACAAGGCAAAAGACAGTGGAACTGACTTCGACCAGAGCATGCTTGTATACCGCACAACGCCGCTCGAGTGTGGTATGTCACCAGCCCAACTCCTGATGGGACGTCGGCTAAGGTCAAACCTACCCATCCTGGAGGACCTCCTGAAAACAAATGAGGGGGAGAAAGTGAGGAAGTTCAAAGAGCAACAGAAAGAAAAGCAAAAGTACTACTATGACAGAGGAACACAAAACCTACCTGAACTCCACACTGGTGACCAAGTAAGGTTGAAAGACAAAACAAACACATGGACTCAGAAGGGAACTGTCCTGAGTGAAGTTCAACCAAGATCATACACCATTCAGACAGATGAGGGTGCTGTTCTGAGAAGAAATCGTTGAGATCTTCTCATGGGACCAGCCACAGCAGGTCAAGAGACTGATACTGGTGAACAACCTGATCACACAGCTGAGAACCAATCATCTGAGGCAACAACTCAGATTCAAGGACAATCAATCAGAAAATCCTCAAGACACGTGAAGCCTCCTGAGAGACTCAGTGAGCAAATTTAAGGACTATTGTTAAAGAAGGAAGCAATGTTATCTTATTCTTTCTTCAAGTTCTAGTGTATTGACATATTTCATGTGAACACACAAAGCAAGGGTAAAAAACCTTGATCATGATAATGATAATGTAAGTTCATTAAATGTTGTTAGTTAAAAGTAAAATACTTTTGTTTTAAGAAAGGGAGATGTAATGATATCAGCAAATAGTGATGATATTTGTCTGTGTTTGATTACTTATGCCTTACAGCATATTTGTCTGTGTTTTTGATTACTTGTGCCTGACCAGGAGAGGTCATGTGAGAGACAAGCAGTCCAGAGGAGTTTTACTTTCAGTTTCATTCTAGATGCATCACAGCATAGTGTGTTCTGTAAAAAGCTGTAGAAAGTCTTGAACAAGACTTTAGATTAAACAACATTCTCTTTCAGAAATGAGTCTTTATTGAACCCAAAAAGAAATCAACACAAGAACGAGGGGTCACAGTCTCAGGATACGGGGTAGGACATTTAGGACTGAGATGAGGAGACATTTCTTTCTGGGGGAGAGAGTTGCAGATTCCCACTATCGTTTACAGAGGATTGCATAGAAAATACAGCACAGAAACAGGCCATTCAGCGCAACCGGTGTTTATGCTCCACTCGAGCCTCCTCCTGTCTTTCCTCATCTAACTCTATCAGCATAACCCTCGATTCCCTTCTCCCTCATATGCTTGTCCAGCCTTCCCTTAAATGCATCAATACTATTCGCTTCAACTACTCCCTGTGGTAGCAAGTTCCACATTCTCTCCACCCTCTGGATAAAGATGTTTCTTCTGAATTCCCTATTGGATTTCTTGGTGACTATCTTATATTGATGGCCTCCAGTTATGCTCTTCCCCACAAGTGCAAACATTCTTTCTGTATCCACTCTATCAAAACCTTTCATTATTTTAAAGACCTCTATTTGGTCACCCCTCAGTCTTCTCTTTTCAAGAGAAAAGAGATCCAGCCTGTTCATCCTTTCCTGATCGGCGAGTTGGCTAAGGTAGATTGGGAAACTACATTAAAAGGTATGACAGTGTGAAGGGATAATTACAAGTCCTAGCCCTGTTCAGGCTACCCCAGATCAGGCCTACTCCCCAGACGTTCACCTTCAACTAAAGTTAAAGATAGCCGAATTCTATAAGACACTTAATTGGGTCTGAAGGTTCAGGCTATCTCTCCCTAAAGGAAAGGAATGACTTGAAGATGTTACCGTCCTCCAGCTAGCACTTTTAATAAGTTTAACTAGACTGTAACCTTCCGGATATTATGAGGGGCCGGAAAACTACCCCAGCACTCTGCAACTCTTCACCAAAGAATGTACAGAGATTTGAGTTTGCGAGTTTATACAGAAATACTTTGTGAGACAATTCTAAAAATATATACATTTATTAAAGAACCGACATGTAGTTAACAGCTGGTGAGTCCATCGCAACATTACAGTTCAAAAATAAATAGCTTACATTTCTTATTTCTCAGCGATCCTTATTTTCAAATCTTAACTTCGTTACATTTCTACATTTCTTACTTATTTCTAAATCCATATTATCCACCAAAATCAAATTATAGTACCGTTTGATCCCCGAGACTCAAAGTTAAAAACTTACAGATGGTGCCTGTAAAGTTGAGAAACGCTTGGCCCATTCAGCAACCTCTGACTTTCTGTTTGAAAAGGTCTATCTTTTACACCCTTTTTGCAGTGGTTTATTCTTTGAAGTTCTCTGCTGATGTAAGCTAATTGTCTTATTCATTCTCTCTGTTGAATGCTTTCTATTCTTACTGTCAATTCAACTGCTGCATGCATAATTATGTCTCTACCTTTAGATGTTTCAAAAACCATCATAAAAACAATATGACAGCAATGGTTTCTGTTTGATGCCAGTCTTATCGAAGATTTCCATTCAATTCTTAATGTCACTTTTAGCTGGTTTAATAGACTTCGAGTCTCCTAACTGCTCCAAGTTCAATACAAACACAATGGGCAGGATTTTCATTGGGCCGTGGAGTCAGGATTGGAGGCGTGGGGGGGGGCGGTTAAGATCCCGAAATCAGGGGTCCTGACCCCATCCCGCACCCAAACCCGCCTCCATGCCAGTTTCAAAGGAGGCGGGTACCCACCCCGCACCGGGACCCGCCTACCCGAGGCGGGAAGGGAATTAGTGCCAATTAACTGCCTGTTAACAGGCAGTTTTTAGTCTAATCCCTATTTTTATCCCTGAAGTGTGGGATTCCCGACGGCTCCAAACCACGCCAAGTTAGAGGAGGCGGGCCGTCAGGTTGAAGGACTTGGAAGGGTCGAGGTGTCGGTGTTCAGGTGAGTGATGTGTGCATGAGTGCAAAGGTAAGTGTGTTTGGTGTGTCTACAGTGATTAAAGAAGTTTAAATTACCTTTTCTTACCTTTTCAGCCTTCCTTCCTTTAGGTCTCGGGAGTCCCTCATCTCACCGGCACAGAAAGTGGAATGGCTGCGAACTGTCAAAAGTAACAGCCTGCAGCTTTCTGTGCAGGAGAGATCTCTAACTGAGTCTGTGGAGAAGGACTCAGGTTAGAAGTAAGACTGTCAGTGTTTGACAGCTTTAAACAGCTGTGAAACACTGATAATTCATCTGTCAAAACCTCTTGACAGATGAAATTTCAGTCTGTGACATCACCTGTTGCCAGGTGGCCCTTAATTGGCCTGCTGAGCCCGCTGGGCGGGCTCAACAAGGTCAATCAAGTTAAAATTGCGTGGATTGGCCACATCTCGATGGAAGCGGGGCTATAACCCCGAAAGTTGTAGTCCCGCCTCCCACCCGACTCCTGAGTTAAAATCCTGCCCAATGTAATTGCTTAGTGTCTCTATTGAAATAATTTCTTCAAAGTGTTCTTGTTAGTATCATATTTACTATGTATAAATTAAAGACACTTTGACTGAGTGTTTACTTGTTTTCTAGCTATCTCAATTGGTTGCATATTTAATCTGATGTTTCCTGTCTTCTAAGTTTAACATTAAAAACTATTTGACCAGCAGGTGTTTCTTTTACTTGATGTCATCTTTTCAAAGGCACATGCCTCTTTTAATATTTGTGTTTCTGTTCAACATGTTGGTTTCCAACACTTCACTTGGGTCTTTTCATTGTGTTTTTCCCAAACTCCAGACCCTCTGGAATCGCCCAACTGCCATGTCAATAGGGTCATTGTTTTAGTATATTTAACTAATTCCCATTTCAAAGCTTGTATGTTTACAACTTTGTTAAACAGCTGATCTTTATCTCAGAAGCCTGTAAGATTCGAAATTTTCAGCAAAAATCACACAAGAAAACTGGATAAAATAAGACTGTTTATTGACCAAAGTAAGCTTGCACAGAAAAACCTTTGAAAAAAGGGCATACAAAATGGCCGCCAGGCCCCGTGATCAGTTTCTGAACCATTTTATTTCTGTTACTGCAAGCCAGACAGGCTTGTGGATTGAAGACAGTAAGCCCGCGAAAGCCAGTATCTGGGAACTGAAACTCCGAGAAACAGCATACATATTCAATGGATTCTAAGTACAGGATGGGGCCCATCAAGATATGGGCGGACAATGCAAAAACACTTATACCCATTTATTGTACAAAGGAAAAACCGTTTAGCAGCCATCAAGGAAAATCTCCGGACCGATCAATATGCGAACCGAGTCACGATGACAATGTAAAAGACATTAAAAGACATTATCGGCCAGGAAGGCCAGTTTAAGTTCTCACCGGCTCCGTTACAAGACAAAGCGACCCTGCAGAGATTTCTGCCCGCCAAAATTAATACAAAGACAGGACTATGATTTGGCGGGAGATAAGACTGTCCCAAAAGAGTATAACTATGGATTGAAAGTCCATCTAAGTTACTTCAACAATTTCACTTGACTGGACGGCGGCTGCTTCTTCTTCTTGGACGACTTCAGACTTCCATTTTCTTCAAGAACTTCTTCTACAAGGAACGAACGAAGGACAGACGGTGCCAGGATCGGCGCCTCTTCCACTTCAGCAGATGCGGAATCGATGAAAACGTTTCGTCTTTTTAAAGACGGACGATTTCGGTGAAAAGACAACGTGGTCGGTGTTCAGCCAAACAAGGCTCGGCCACGATGAGAAGACGACAAGGGTGGCCCGGGTACTGAGGTTGGGAGATCATCGACGACCCAGGCCGACGGAGAAGAAACCCTCTGGAGGACCGGCGATCCAGGCCGGAAAGACTCTTCCATGTGCATGCACTTCTTCAGCAGCCTGCATCTAAGTCTGCTCCATGAACCCAAATAGTGGAGCTCAACCTTGACGAGCACTCATCGAGGCTGTGTCTACCCCACCGCCTCGAGGGAGAGAGAATATCGACTGCGCCAGAAGCTTCCAAATCCACGTGATGACGGAAAGCGGTGCCAAAAGGCTGCGAACCCCCTTTTTTGCGATTTTGAGAGTGGTGAGCATGATCCCAAGTTCCCCAGGTCGAAACTTAGTTTAGGTATAGGGGAGGGAGTTAAGGGTAATCGTAATGTGTGTCCCCTTTTGCGATGTGCCGTGTGTTCCCCATTTCCATAGAGTTAAGTCCATAAATTTGTGTATGATTGTAGTAACTTTAATCTGTGCCTATGACATGTATTTTGTAATGCTTCAAACTGTTTAAAAGTAAAAGCATCCATTTCGTGCTATTCAACCTGGTCTATTGAGTTCTTTCTCTGCACTACTGTTCTCTGCATCTAAGTCCAAGGTCTAGAACCGTAGGGGGAGTGGGTCGAACCACTCAAGGGTAATTATTGCACGAAACCTGGCAGGAGACCAGAAAGAGCAAGAGAAACCCCCTACAGAAATGGCGACTGCAGCAGGACCTTGGCAGCAGGAAAGTAGTGTGTTAGATCAAGGTCTGAATAAACGAGATGTGATGGACGAAAGAATAGCCGATTATGTTTTTGTAAAAGTTAACCTCACAAAGCAATGGATATCTGACCTGTTGAGAGATAGGCGCCCGCTAGACGCAGCCATAAAGTGGACAGCGGGTAAAGAGCATAAGAAATCTGTAGAGAAGGCGGTCTGGCTGATGTGCTACAAGAAGCAAGTCCAGCTTTTGGACCAGGTCGTTGCAGCACAGACAGCCCAGATCAACGGTTTGCTTAAAGACGTAGAGGAGAAGGTTGCGGGAGGTCAGCAACTGATTGAAGCACTTAACGCGCTGAATCAGGAACGCCACTCCATAATTCGCTGCCATGAGACCCGGGTAGAATATATAAAATGTCAGGTCATTGAAGCCAAGGCCAGTGAAGGTAGAATGAGAGACAGGTGTTTCCATCTAGCTAAGCAAATAGAGGCCCAAGAGGAAAAACTTCTGGGAGCCAGGGCAACATATAAGATGGCCATGGAGGATAGATCTGAGAGCACCGACCACAGCGCTTGCCGCCGGGAGCAAGAGGACCTGAGAACGGCCCTAGCCAAGGCAAACGGGTTGGTGTGTCTCATAAATCCACCAGCGAGTCAGCTATTGCTAGCCAAGGAATCCAAAAGACCGATCCCACAAGAGGCAGTTGGGGTACCAACACCCGAACCCTCTGCGCCTCCTGCTTATGAGGAGCCTTGGACTCCGGAGACGGAGACAGCAGAAGAAGAGAGTCCTGAGGTAGAGCAACCCCAGATAGTAGAGTCAGGGCCGGCGCCGATGTGTCCAACGAGACACCGGAGGCTCGGTCCAAATGAAGCGAATGGCGATGACGGACCCCTTGAGAGTCAGATCGTAATACCCCATAGCGCACGACAGTTAAGAGAAATGATAAGTCACATCCCAAAACTCTCCGAGTCAGGAGATCCCTCCGTGCATTTCAGGGACGTGGAGCAGACCGCAGCAGTCAATGACTGCGACGGGGTTGAACAGTCTAAAATGCTGCTGTTCTCCCTGGACAGTTCGCTCCTCCAGTGTCTCCCTGACGAGAGCAAGAGAGGGCACAGGGACTATGAGTTGCTACGGGATGAGATTCTGGAGATCATGGGAGAGGGGGACGGAACTCCGTTCCTCCGTTTAGAAAAGACAGTGCAGCTAGAGGGAGAACCCCCACGGGTTTTCGCCGACAGGTTGTGGCCAGTGTATCGGCGCAGCTGCCCGGGCGGGCCGGCCCGGGCCGGGCTGGATGGTGAACAGAAGCTCATTGGCTTCGATGCCTGGTAGCAGGTTGCTTGCCAGTAGTGAGGGAGCAGGCCAAAGCATGGTTTGACCCCACTAACGCCCGCTCCACGGAGGATCTAGTACTAGATCAGCTCACGATCAGTTATAGGAACAACAAAGGCAAGAAAACGCCTGTTGTAAAAGGAAAGGTGCATGAGGTGAGGCCCGCAGCCTCTGCTAAAAGGGAATGGCGTCAGGAGGGAAATCGCCCTCCCCAAGCCAACAGCAGTTGTTACGGGTGTGGTAAGGAGGGTCATTGGCGCAAGGACTGTAGGAATCCATGGAAGGATAAGAGAGAGAGAGCGTTCACCGCGCCCAAGACCGAGCCCAAGCCCAAGTCGTCCACGGTCCGATCGTTTACCCAGCACCAGCACAAGCACAAGTGCAGGCCGCTGCCCCAACACCAGTCCAGAACCCAACCGTAGCCCCCGCCCCAACCACAGGGGGTGGTGCGGTTGTGGATCCCGCTGCGATCGAGTCAATCATACAGACAATGCGGTCTCTGATGACCTCGCAGGGGAAAATAGCTGTCACCACCGGCATTGGCACTCCCGAAGCTCCGATCGCTGTACCCAAATGACTAGAGTCGGCGCAGCCCATCTACCTGTGTCCGCTCCACTATGACGCATGGAGACGACCCCTCGTAGAAATGGAGGTAGAGGAGGTGAAGGAAACCTATCTGTTGGACACGGGCGCATCGTGCACCGTAATCCACACAGATAACCCCATCACCTCGCCTCTGTCCACCGGGGTCCCATATCGTCTGTTGGGCTTCACGGGCGAAGAACAGGCTGGCGCACATTCCCTTCCCCTCTCCATTCGTTTAGGATCACTCCGCAGCACATGCAAGTGTATCCTGATGAAGTGGGAGGGGGGAGGTGGAACGGGAGTCCTGGGGTCTGATTTCTTGGTAGCCCACGGGATCCACGTGGACCTGAGAAATCATTGTCTCTGGGGAGAGGGTACGAGTGTGGAGGGGATAGAAAGTGTTGAGAAAACCCCTACGAAGGCGCGGGTTGGCCGGCGAGAAGTAAAATTCTTGGGTCTAACCCTATGCGCTGGCGAGAGAACCGTAGACCAGGAGGAAGAACCGGAATCGGTGAAAAATCCGCCGGTCTGCGCCACTCGTACAGTAGAGGTGTCCCAACGGAAAAGGTGGTTTCACATGAAGCGGTGTAAACTGTTTAAACCGGGTGCACAAGGGCCATCAAAGGAGACCAGGTCTGGGAACAAAGATCCTCAGCCTGTAACAGAGTCACAGACCACACAGGCTGGAACAGTAGCCTGCGTGAAGGGAGAGGCCATCCCATTGGAGTGGGAGGTCTCATCTTTTGAATGGGATTTAGGCAGGAGAGAGCCCGAACAGCTCAACCTCGCTTTAGACCCAGTCACGGAGGAGGAAGAGTCAGAGGACGACGATCCCGCCCTCGACTCAAGCTTGGGGGAGGTAGGGAATGGGGGCGGAGACTCACTACCTGTAGGGACAGGTGAGGTGGAGTCGGAAGCCACAGATCTCGACCCCGGGGGGGTGGAGCCTGAGGGAGGGGAGCTGGAGCCGGCAGCTGTGGAGGAACCACAGGCTGTGACGGTGGCAGTCCCAACCCCCGGTCCATCAGCCCCGGGAGCCCAACCCAAAGCAGCCCCTCGTAGGTCGGCTCCAGCGCCCCAGCCCAGAGAATTTTGGCCAGATTCTCCCCATCTTTCCCAACCACGGCTTAGAGCAGCCCCAGGAAGGCATGGTCCCCGTTCAGCAGCGACAGGCTGCGGGGGATCAAAGCCAAAGATCAGTGCAGCCCCACCGCAGGGTGTGGCGCACGACAGACCTCACAGGGATTAGGCAAGCCGCCCCGCGGAGGGCGGCGCTGTACATAAGTTAAGTTAGATAATTATGGCAATAATTTAAGGAAATATATAGCGTTAAGATGTGTTAAGAGTACAATTTTCAAAGTCTGCCCGATATGTGTGTTTGTTTGGGAGCGGGGTCCAGGAACCCACGCGTCCATTTAATTAGGCCAGCACCTATTGGGAGCCCGGCTACATCGTTTTATTGGTTACAGAAACCTGGGATATGATGGAAAAGATTCTCATCGCGTTCATGGCGATCGGGTGCGGGTGGGCCTACCGAGGCCGCACCAAGGACGTCATCATTTTCGGGTGCTCCGGGGACACGGCCCCCATTGCAATGGATGGGACAGGGGAGCGAGAGGTTGAGGAAACCGCCGCCTACTTCCAACAAGGGAGATGGCCAGGTTGGCTGGGAACGAATTCTACGGAATATTCCAGCAATTTCGGTTTTGCCTACCAAGAGACTTCGTTAACGTGCCCTCGGGTGAGGATCCTTGCGCCCAGAGTCAGCGTTACCGTGGGAAAGAGGATTTGTCTGGTGTGCAATGGGAACGTACCACTAAGGCGATGGTGGTGGCTACGAAAGCTGGGAAAGGACATGAGAAACTTTACGGTCGAGTGGGAGCGACTGGGTAATAATACCCATCGGACTATTACGGGGACTCACGGACAATTACGTGTGTGTTGGGACAAATGGTGGGAACCAGATGAAGGAATATATGTCTGTATGTGGGGTTCGAGACACGTCTGCCCCAAGGGCGTATCCATCTTCTTCCAGAGGCAGTGGCAGGATGAAGGGAAGGGGATGAGATGGGATGTTAGCACTCGAGCGTGCGGAGCCCCATACTCCCCTATTCCGGTAAACGCCACTGAACTCATCACCCGCCCATGCAAGCCCCTGCCCACGCTTCCGATAGCACTAGCCCAGAAAGGAGGGTGCCCAACCACCACCAAGGGACCCGGGAACGGTTTAGTATTGGTACCCACCGGTCAGGTGCTGTACCAAGGGGTACACTACGCGGTGGCCTCAGTGATTTTAAATCTCACTGAGGTACGATTGCCGGAGTGGTGTCCCAAAGAAACGGAACAATTATACCAGGTCCTGTTAACCCGTATGTTTAGACAGTTTTACGAATTTGACTTTGCCGACATCTACAGAGACAAATTATACACCACACCGCCAGAAGTGTTGGATCGAGTCGGGAGGCAAAGAAGGGGTACAGTAAATGACATATTCACTGCTTTTAATACCGGGACATCTGTTGTCAACGCTCTAGATAACGTGGAGCTGCAGACACAGATCAACGGTTTAAAAGCCCAGTTAAGAAACATACTGACAGACGAAAATAAGGTAGTGGGTTCTGAGTTGCCTGAGAACCAGGCCATGACACTACACTTTAAGGATATAATCGCTGAGCTGGAGAAACACGCGAGAACGGTAAATGCGCTCATTAAGGAGGATCGGAACGCGTCCGATCAAGCTGCGCAAAACGAGGCCTGTGTGCTGTACGGGGCGTGGTTACTAGGCGAGGGCCGCAGTAATCTTGAGGATTTAAAACAGGGTTTGGTCCTGTCCTGGATCAGCAACAAGCACTTGCAAGCGCTCCACCCTTTTGAGAATGCATTAAGCCCGTGCCAGCTCAGACTAGCCGCAGAAGCATACCCAGTCCCAGTGGACTGCGGACATTCGAATCATACTATCATGGGAATAGTAGTAAGAATGCCAGTGTTGGGTCCCGCAGCAAAGCCCGCCCCGGTATACAGAGTAGAGAACATTGGAGTCATTCAGGGGGGCGCACACATTCGTTACGCAGTGGTCCCGCCTTATGTCATCAGATGGGAGCGTACGATGACAGGCACCGACCTCTCGGGATGTCGGAGCCGGGGAGCACACATCATCCTGTGTCCCCAGCACTTGAATGCCTTTTTGAAACCACAGTGCGGGTTCAGAACTGCTAGCGCGAAGCCGGTAAATTGCACCATGGAGGCAATGGCAGAGGACCATGTGCCCCCGCAGGTAGCATATATCGGGGGTGGGACATACTGCGTCACCACTGCAGCGCCTCAGTACCGATACGGACAACACGAGTGGTGTTCGATCGGTGATAGCAGTTTCTGTTTCAAACCCAGGGCCGAGGTTCAAGTGGCACAACAACGAATTGTCCCCATTCCTGCGCCCTCCACCATTCACATCACTATCAAAGAGAATTTCACAGACTTATAACGATTTGTCGCGCATTTTGGTTATGTCATTCCCCCTCTTCCCGAACACCTCACAAAGATTTTAAAAGCCGTTATAGTTTCACAGAAACATTTCTACACACTGGAGCAGAAGACTTTAGAGATAGGAAAAGACATATTGGACATAACCATCCCACCATGGTGGGACTTGTTCACCAACATCGAGGTCCCAGCCTGGATTAGAATAGCATCCCACATCCTAGTAGTGTGTCAGGTTTTAATTGTGATATTTTTGCTCTTCGTGCATTGCAAAAGAGGCAAATGCCTCCAGAGGCACGAGAACGCAGGAGAATGGAGAGAACGCTATGTGCGAATGGGGGAAGAAGACACCCCACTTTAAGCTGCTAGTATAAGATTAAGCGTCCCTCCATTTTTAAAATTTTCAAACTTCACGTTTTTTTGTGTTTGTTTTGGGTTATAAGGAAATAAGTATTGTTATGTTATTAGTTGTTCTTAAGTTTTTGGATTAATAAAAGGCGTATGCAGATGGCGCAAGAGGGTATCGACCCCTGCACATCTGACAGATGAATGTGTTATAGTTTAAGATATGCTGTCTATGATGGTCCAAATGTGAAAAAGGTAATTTTCGTTTTCTTCGGAAATGGGAACTGCATGTGTCGTGAGGGTCATAGATAGTTAAGTGCCAGGAATGTTTGGATGTGGGGAATCAGGGAAAATTTGCTCACCAAGGATTATTGATACTTTAAGCAAGCTATCAGTATCACAGGGGGGCCTGTAAGATTCGAAATTTTCAGCAAAAATCACACAAGAAAACTGGATAAAATAAGACTGTTTATTGACCAAAGTAAGCTTGCACAGAAAAACCTTTGAAAAAAGGGCATACAAAATGGCCGCCAGGCCCCGTGATCAGTTTCTGAACCATTTTATTTCTGTTACTGCAAGCCAGACAGGCTTGTGGATTGAAGACAGTAAGCCCGCGAAAGCCAGTATCTGGGAACTGAAACTCCGAGAAACAGCATACATATTCAATGGATTCTAAGTACAGGATGGGGCCCATCAAGATATGGGCGGACAATGCAAAAACACTTATACCCATTTATTGTACAAAGGAAAAACCGTTTAGCAGCCATCAAGGAAAATCTCCGGACCGATCAATATGCGAACCGAGTCACGATGACAATGTAAAAGACATTAAAAGACATTATCGGCCAGGAAGGCCAGTTTAAGTTATCACCGGCTCCGTTACAAGACAAAGCGCCCCTGCAGAGATTTCTGCCCGACAAAATTAATACAAAGACAGGACTATGATTTGGCGGGAGATAAGACTGTCCCAAAAGGGTATAACTATGGATTGAAAGTCCATCTAAGTTACTTCAACAATTTCACTTGACTGGACGGCGGCTGCTTCTTCTTCTTGGACGACTTCAGACTTCCATTTTCTTCAAGAACTTCTTCTACAAGGAACGAACGAAGGACGGACGGTGCCAGGATCGGCGCCTCTTCCACTTCAGCAGATGCGGAATCGATGAAAACGTTTCGTCTTTTTAAAGACGGCCGATTTCGGTGAAAAGACAACGTGGTCGGTGTTCAGCCAAACAAGGCTCGGCCACGATGAGAAGACAACAAGGGTGGCCCGGGTACTGAGGTTGGGAGATCATCGACGACCCAGGCCGACGGAGAAGAAACCCTCTGGAGGACCGGCGATCCAGGCCGGAAAGACTCTTCCATGTGCATGCACTTCTTCAGCAGCCTGCATCTAAGTCTGCTCCATGAACCCAAATAGTGGAGCTCAACCTTGACGAGCACTCATCGAGGCTGTGTCTACCCCACCGCCTCGAGGGAGAGAGAATATCGACTGCGCCAAAAGCTTCCAAATCCACGTGACGACGGAAAGCGGTGCCAAAAGGCTGCGAACCCCCTTTTTTGCGATTTTGAGAGTGGTGAGCATGATCCCAAGTTCCCCAGGTCGAAACTTAGTTTAGGTATAGGGGAGGGAGTTAAGGGTAATCGTAATGTGTGTCCCCTTTTGCGATGTGCCGTGTGTTCCCCATTTCCATAGAGTTAAGTCCATAAATTTGTGTATGATTGTAGTAACTTTAATCTGTGCCTATGACATGTATTTTGTAATGCTTCAAACTGTTTAAAAATAAAAGCATCCATTTCGTGCTATTCAACCTGGTCTATTGAGTTCTTTCTCTGCACTACTGTTCTCTGCATCTAAGTCCAAGGTCTAGAACCGTAGGGGGAGTGGGTCGAACCACTCAAGGGTAATTATTGTACAAAACCTGGCAGGAGACCAGAAAGAGCAAGAGAAACCCCCTACAAGCCTGTATTTCTGTTTACAGCTTGTGTCTCTGAGGTTTTTTAGCTTCTTAAACCCAGTTTCTCATGTATTAATAATGTCAGAAATCATAGGATGGTGTATTTTTCTGAAATATGGCTTATTCCTTCACTAGTGGATGAGCAATGGCTAGTCTTTAAAGAATTAATACATAATTTACAACAAATATGCATTCCTATAAGGCGCAAAAACCCCACAGGAAATGTGGTCCAACAATGGCTAACGAGATGTTAAAGATAATATTAGATCAAAGGAAGAGGTTTATAATGCTGCCAAAAAGAGCAGTAAGCCTGAGGATTGGGAGGATTTTAGAATTCACCAAAGCAGGGCCAAGAAATTGATAAAGAAAGGGAAAATAGAATAGGAGAGTAAACTAGCAAGAGACATAAAAACAGACCGTAAAAGTTCCTATAGGTATGTAAAAAGGTAAAGTCCAGTGAAAGTAAATGTGGGTCCCTTACAGGCTGAGACAGGAGTCATTATAATGGTGAATAAGGAAATGGCAGAGAAATTAAACAAATACCGTGGGCTCGATATTCATCGGGCCAGTGAGGCAGGATTGGAGGCGTGTGGGGGGTTAAAATCGCGAAATTGGGGGGCATGAACCCATCCTGCCACCAACCCGCCTCCATGCCCATTTCCCAGGAGGCGGGTACCCGACCTGTGCTGGGAGCCGCCTCCCCCAGGCGGGAAGGGGATTAGTGCCAACAGAGGTAAGTGTGTTTGGCAAGCACTTTGCTGGGAGTGTACTATAGGCCCCCAAACAGTCAGGGGGAGATAGAGGAACAGATATGTAGGCAAATCTCAGAAAAGTGTGAAAATAATAGGGTAATAATAGTGGGGGATTTCAACTTCCCCAATATAAATTGGGATAGTCAGAGTGTGAAAGGCTTAGAGGGTGCAGAACTCTTAAAGTGCATCCAGGAGAGCTTTTTGAGCCAACATGTAGAAAGTTCTACAAGAGAGGGGGCGATACTGGACCTAATTCTGGGGAATGTAGCCGGGCAAGTGGTGGAAGTGTCAGTAGGAGAGCATTTTGGCGACAGTGACCATAATTCGGTGAGATTTAAGGTGGTCATGGAAAAAGACAAAGACGGCCCGGAAATAAGGGTTCTAAATTGGGGGAAGGCCGATTTTAATATGATAAGGCAGGATCTGGCCAAAGTGGACTGGGAGCAGCTACTTATAGGAAAATCCACATCAAGACAGTGGGAGACTTTCAGAAGGGAAATAGAGAGAGTACAACGCCAACATGTTCCTGTAAAGGTCAAGGGTGGGACCAACAAGCAAAGGGAACCTTGGATGACAAGGGATATACAAAAATGCATTAGAAATAAAAGGGGGGCTTTTGGCAGTTACAAAAGACTAAAGACGGAAGAAGCCCTAGAGGAGTATAAAAAGTGCAGGGGCATACTTAAAAAAGAAATTAGGAGGGCGAGGAGGGGCCATGAAATAACACTGGCGAGCAAAATAAAGGAAAATCCTAAGATGTTTTATAAGTATATTAAGGGCAAGAGGATAACCAGGGAAAGGGTAGGGCCCATTAGGGACCAAAGTGGCAATCTGTGTGTAGAGCCAGATGATGTAGGCGGGGTTTTAAATGAATTTTTTGCATCTGTGTTCACTATGGAGAGAGACGATGCAGACATAGAAATCGGGCAAGGGGACTGTGACATACTTGAACATATTAGCATCGAGAGGGAGGAGGTGCTAGCGGTTTTAGCAGGCCAAAAAGTGGATAAATCCCCAGGCCCGGACGAGATGTATCCCAGGTTGCTGTGGGAGGCAAAGGAGGAGATTGCAGGGGCTCTGACACAAATTTTCAGAACCTCTCTGGCCACAGGGGATGTACCAGAGGACTGGAGAACAGCTAATGTAGTACCATTATACAAGAAGGGTAGCAGGGATAAACCAGGGAATTACAGGCCAGTGAGCCTAACATCTGTGGTAGGGAAATTATTGGAAAAAATTCTGAGGGACAAAATTAGTCTCCACTTGGCGAGGCAAGTCTTAATCGGGGATAGTCAGCATGGCTTTGTCAAGGGTAAATCATGTCTGACAAATCTGATTGAATTTTTCGAGGGGGTGACTAGGGGGGTGGATGAGGGAAATGCTGTGGATGTGGTTTACATGGATTTCAGTAAAGCTTTTGACAAAGTCCCGCATAGGAGACTGGTCAAGAAGGTAAGAGCCCATGGGATCCAGGGTGCCTTGGCACGTTGGATCCTAAACTGGCTGAGTGGCAGGAGGCAGAGGGTGATGGTCGAAGGATGCTTTTGTGACTGGAAGCCTGTGTCCAGTGGGGTACCTCAGGGATCGGTGCTGGGTCCCTTGTTGTTTGTGATCTACATAAATGATTTGGATGAGAATGTAAAAGGTATGATCAGTAAGTTCGCAGATGACACGAAAATTGGTGGGGTGGTAAATTGCGAGGAGGAAAGCCTCAGGCTACAGGACGATATAAACGGGTTGGTCAGATGGGCGGAAAAGTGGCAAATGGAATTTAACCCTGAAAAGTGCGAGGTGATGCATTTTGGACGGACAAATAAGGCAAGGGAATACACAATGAGTGGTAGGACCCTAGGAAGTACAGAGGGTCAGAGGGACCTTGGTGTACATGTACATAGATCTCTGAAGGCAGCGGAACAGGTAGATAAGGTGGTTAAAAAGGCATATGGGATACTTGCCTTCATTAGCTGAGGCATAGAATATAAGAGCAGGGAGGTTATGATGGAGCTGTACAAAACGCTGGTGAGGCCACAGCTGGAGTACTGTGTGCAGTTCTGGTCGCCTCACTATAGGAAGGATGTGATTGCTTTGGAGAGGGTGCAGAGAAGATTCACCAGGATGTTACCTGGGATGGAGCGCCTCAGCTATGAAGAAAGACTAAACAGGCTGGGGTTGTTTTCCTTGGAGCAAAGAAGGCTGAGGGGGGACCTGATTGAGGTGTACAAAATGATGAGGGGTATAGATAGGGTAGATAAAGAGGAACTTTTCCCCTTAGTAGGGGGGTCAATAACAAGGGGGCATAGATTCAGGGTAAGGGGCAGCAGATTTAGAAGGGATTTGAGGAGGAACTTTTTCACCCAGAGGGTGGTTGGAATCTGGAACTCACTGCCTGAAAGGGTGGTAGAGGCAGGAACCCTCACAACATTCAAGAAGCATTTGGATGAGCACTTGAAATGCCATTGCATACAAGGCTATGGACCAAATGCTGGAAAATGGGATTAGACAGGACAGGGATGAATGGGCGGCGCGGACACGATGGGCCGAAGGGCCTCTTTCTGTGCTGTAAAACTCTATGACTCTATGACTATGACTGGTGTGTGTAAAGTGTTTAAATAAGTTTTACTTACCTTTACAGCCTTCCTTCCTTCAGGTCTCAGGAGTTCCTCATCTCACCGGCACAGAAAGCAGAATGGCCGCGAGCTGTCAAAATCTGCAGCATTCGGCTTTCTGTTCTGGAGAGATCTCTAAATCATCCTGAGAGGAAGGAATTAACTTGAAGTACAGACTGTCAGTGTTTGACAGCTTCAAAGAGCTGTCAAATGCTGATATTTCATCTGTCAAAAGCTCTTGACAGATGAAATGTCAATCTGTGACATCACCTGTTGCTGGGTGGCCCTTAATTGGCCTGCTGAGCCCGCTGGGCGGGCTCAACAAGGTCAATCAAGTGAAAATCGAGTGGATTGGCCACAACTCGATGGAGGCGGGACTACAACCCCAGAAGTTGTAGTCCCACCTCCTACACGCCTCCATTGATAAAATCCAGTCCGTTATGTCTGTCTTCACAGAAGAAGACGCAAAAACTTCCTGGAAATAAGGGAGAATCAAGGGTCTAGTGAGAATGAGGAACTGAATGAAATTAGTATTAGTAAAAAAGTAGTACTGGAGAAATTAATGGGAGTGAAAGCCAATAAATCCCCTGGATCTGATGGCCTACATCCTAGGGTTTTGAAAGAGGTGGCTATAGAGATAGTGGATGCATTGGTTGTCATTTTCCAAAATTCCATAGATTCTAGAACGGTTCCCATGGATTGGAAGGTAGCAAATGTAACCCCACCGTTTAAGAAGGGAGGGAGAGAGAAAACGGGGAACTACAGACCAGTTAGCCTTATATCAGTAGTAGTGAAAATGCTAGAATCTATTATTAAGGATGTGGTAAAAGGGCACTTAGAAAATAATAATAGGATTGGGCAGAGTCAACACGGATTTATGAAAGGGAAATCGTGTTTGACAAATCTGATAGAGTTTTTTGAGGTTGTAACTAGCAGAATAGATAAGGGGGAACCAGTGGATGTGGTGTATTTGGATTTTCAGAAGGCATTCGATAAGGTGCCACACAAGAGGTAATTAAACAAAATTAGGGCTCATGGGATTGGGTGTAATATACTAAAATGGAATGAGGATTGGTTAACAGACAGAAAACAGAGAGTAGGAATAAACGGGTCATTTTCGGGTTGGCAGGCTGTAACTAATGGGATACCACAAGGATCAGTGCTTGGGCCTCAGCTATTCGCAATCTACATCAATGATTTGGTTGAGAGAACCAAATGTAATATATCCAAGTTTGCTGATGATACAAAGCTGGGTGGGAATGTAAGTTGTGAGGGGGATGCAAGGAGGCTTCAATGAAATATAGACAGGCTAAGTGAGTGGGCAAGAACATGGCAAATGGAATATAATGTGGAGAAATGTGAAGTTATCCACTTTGGTAGGAAAAATAGAAAAGCAGAGTATTTTTTAAATGATGAGAGATTGGGAAATGTTGGTGTTCAGAGGGACCTGGGTGTCCTTGTACACAAATCACTGAAAGTTAACATGCATGACAGCAAGCAATTAGGAAAGCAAATGGTATGCTGGCCTTTATTACAAGAGGATTTGAGTATAATAGTATAGACATCTTACTGCATTTATATAGGGCCTTGGTGAGACCACACCTGGAGTATTGTGTACAGTTTTGGTCTCCTTACCTAAGGAAGGATATACTTGCCATAGAGGGAGTACAACGAAGGTTCACCAGACTGAGTCCTGGGATAGGGGAATTGTCCTATGAGGACAGATTGAGTAGACTAGGCCTATATTCCCTAGAGTCTAGAAGAATGAGAGGTGATCTCATTGAGACATACAAAATTCTTACAGGGCTTGACAGGGTAGATGTAGGGAGAATGACTCCCCCTAGCTGGGGAGTCTAGAACCAGGGGTCACAGTCTCAGAATAAGGGGTCGGCCATTTAGGACTGAGATGAGGAGAAATTTCTTCACTCAGAGGGTGGTGAATCTTTGGAATTCTCTACCCTAGAGGGCTGTGGAGGCTCAGTCGTGGAGTATATTCAAGACAGAGATCGATAGATTTTTGAATATTAAGGGAATCGAGGGATATGGGGATAGTGCGGGAAAGTGGAGATGAGGAAGAAGATCAGCCATGATCTTATTGAATGGCGGAACAGGCTCGGAGGACCAAATGGCCGACTCCTGCTCCTATTTCTTATGTTCTTATGTTCTGGTATCATCCTTGTAAATATTCCCTGCACCTTCTCCAGTGCCTTGGTGTACAGGGCGTTGGTGAGACCACACCTGGAGTACTGCGTACAGTTTTGGTCTCCTTATTTAAGGAGGGATATACTTGCATTGGAGGCAGTTCAGAGAAGGCTCACGAGGTTGATTCCGGAGATGAAGAGGTTGTCTTATGAAGAAAGGTTGAGCAGGTTGGGCCTATACTCATTGGAGTTTAGAAGAATGAGAGGGGATCTTATTGAAACATATAAAATTCTGAGGGGGCTCGACAGGGTAGATGCTGAGAGGATGTTTCCCCTCGTGGGGGAATCTAGAACTAGGGGGCATAATTTCAGAGTAAGGGGGCACCCATTTAAAACGGAAATGAGGAGGAATTTCTTCTGAGGGTCGTGAATCTTTGGAATTCTCTTCCCCAGAGAGCTGTGGAGGCTGGGTCATTGAATATATTTAAGGTGGAGATAGACAGATTTTTGAATGGTAATGGAATCAAGGGTTATGGTGATCGGGCCGGGAAGTGGAGTTAAGGCCAAGATCAGATCAGCCATGATCTTATTGAATGGTGGAGCAGGCTCGAGGGGCCAAATGGCCTACTCCTGCTCCTACGTCTTATGTTCTTATGCCTCTATATCCGTTTTATAATATGGAGACCAGAACTGTACGCAGTACTCCAAGGGTGGTCTAACCAAGGTTCGATACAAGTTTAGCATAACCTCTCTACTTTTCAATTCAATCCCTCTAGAAATAAACCCAAGGGCTTGGTTTGCTTTTTTATGGCTTTATTCACCTGTGTCGCTACTTTTAGTGATTTGTGTATTTGTACTCCTAGGTCCCTTTGCTCTTCTACCCCATTTAGATTCTTATTTTCCAAGTGACCTCCCTATTTTTCGTACCAAAGTGTAATACCTCACATTTATCTGTGTTGAATTTCATTTGCCAGTTATATGCCCATTCTACAAGTTTATAAATGCCCTCCTGTAATTTGTTGCAGTCCTACTCAGTATTGACTACCCCCCCCCCAAATTTGGTGTCATCCGCAAATTTAGAAATTGTGTTTTTGATTCCAAAATCTAAATCGTTAATGTAAATTGTGAACAGCAGTGGTCCCAGCACTGATCCTTGTGGAACACCTCTTCCCACCTTCTGCCACTCTGAATAACTACCCTTTACCCCAACTCTCTGCTTTCTGTCTTGAAGCCAGCTAGCAATCCATTCTGCTACTTGTCCGCTGACTCCGCATTCTCTGATCTTGTTCATCAGTCTATTATGGGGTACCTTATCGAAGGCCTTTTTAAAATCTAGATAAATTACATCTACTGCATTACCCTTGTCTAGTCTCTCTGTTAAACACCTCTTCAAAAAATTCAATGAGGTTGGTCAAGCAAGACCTTCCCTTGTGAAATCCAGTAGGGAGGTGATCAGACAATAGCTGCGTACAGAAGAAGGAACTGGATAAGGAGATAAAGGCAGCGGAGGAACAAACATCAGGCAGATAGCTCACCTTGAGCGGATTGGGCAGGATGATGGTCCAGAAATTTTAGGTCTATCCCCTTTGAACTAGGGGGTTACACTGTTCACATGAACAGAATGTTTCGGCTGATGTTCACTGAACTAGAGCCCGTGCTGTACACAGGGAAAGACATTTTGGCCTATCCTTTTATAAAAATCTAAGATGCATAGAATACATTTGAATGAGAGGCAGAGTATAAGGATTGATTAGTATCCAGGAGAGACAGAGAAGGAGAAACAATGTGCCAAGTCTCCACTCTCCATATATCGTATGAATGCTTTTCTGGTAAACTGTCATTGACGCTCAATAATAAAGTCAGTTTTGTAATGTATGTAATGTATATATACCTTAAGGGAGAGAACTACTTTTTACAGCTCCTGTATACTGTAGTACCGGCAGTGACCACACCTGTATATAAACCCTGAGTAGTGATCTGTATAATTAGTTCCAGAGTAACCATCATTCAGTAAACACCTGTTGAATCGTTCCCTGCAGTCTGTTGTCTGATTATTGAAGGACACAACATTAAGATACACGGATATAACATTGGCGACGAGGCAGATTCGAACCTACCTGCAACTCTGCATCACCTCCCAGGGATTCGCTCCTAGAGAACAGTGGAAGAAGGTCGAGTCGAGAAGCACGGGCGTCGACCACGGGCAACCGCCCAGTCATCCAGCAGAGATTTGAGCATCGCAGGGGAGGCTTTCCAGTCACGGTGGTCCAGCGAAACGGGCTGGCAACAGGTACTGCGCAGACCCTTCCCGGACAGCGGTGGGCTAGAGCCCGACCGAGCGGCACAGAAAAAGGCCGAGCAGCGTCGACGGGGGAGAGAGAGAGGGCAGAGCGCACAGGGTGCAGCCGGTGTTCAGGACCGAGCGCCATCAACAGGGGAGAGAGACGAGAGAGAGCAGAGCGCAGCCGGTGTTCAAGGACCGAGCAGCGTCAACGGGGGAGAGAGGCGCGCAGGAAAACGCGAGGCGCTGCCATTGCCATGAGGACCGCAGAGCGCGGCGATGTCAGCAGCGCAGGAGCAGCGCGCAAAACCCACAGGGCGCTGCCATTTGCCATGAGGACCACCGAGAGCGGCGTTGGCAGCAGCGCAGGAGAAGCGCGCGAAAACTAGGGCGTCACCAGTCGCCACGAGGACCGCCGAGAGCGGCGTTGGCAGCAGCGCGGGAGACGCCATTTTAAGCCGCAGCGGGGAAGAAAGGAAAGCGCGGGAGGCGCCATTTTAAGCCAGTCTAACCACACCCAAAAATGCCGAAGCGTGGCAGTATCACAGCGTTCGACAATGAAGTCGAAGATTGGACGACATATGTCAAATGCATAGAAATATACTGCAAGGCGAATGAAGTGCCAGATGACAAGAAAGCGCTGGTATTGTTGAATTCAATGGGTGCAAAAACATATGGCTTACTACGAAACCTAGTAACCACAGAGAAGCCAGGAGAAAAGGATTTTGAAAACATAGTGTCAATCCTACAGGACCACTTAAACCCCACACCGCTGCTGATAGCAGAAAGATTTAAGTTTCACAAAAGGAACCAGCATAAAGATGAAAGTAATGCTGAGTATTTAACGGAACTGCGCAAGCTATCGAAACACTGCCAGTTTGGAACGGGACTAGCAGATACTTTAAGGGACAAGTTTGTGTGTGGGCTTCAAAGTGAAGGAACGCAGAAAAGGCTTCTATCAGAAAAGGATCTTACGCTGGACAAGGCTTTCAGCATTGCAGTATCACACGAAGCAGCAGCACGGGGCGCTGCAGAGATACAATGGAGACCGCAAGAATATGGTGTATTGATTTCTTTGTGGGTTCAATGACGAGACATTTATGAAAGAGAATGTCTTTTAATCTAAAGTCTGTTCAACTCTTTATACAGCATTCAGGAGACACCATGCTAGTGTTGCATCTAGAACGAAACTGAAACTGAACCAAACTGCTTGTCTCTGTCACATGACCTCTGCTGGTCAGGCATAAGTAATCAATGCATGCAAACATGCTGGTAAGGCATCATAATCAAACAGGCAAATAACATCACTATTTGCTGATATCATTACATCTCCCTTTCTTAAAACCAAAGTATTTTACTTTTAACTAACAACATGTTTTCTTTGTATTAATCTGCATTTTAACTGTAACACTTAATGAACTTACATTATCATTATCATGATCAAGGTTTTTTAACCTTGCTTTTTGTGTTCACATGAAATATGTAAATACACTAGAACTTGAAGAAAGAATAAGATAACATTACTTCCTTCTATAACAATAGTCCTTAAATTTGCTCAATGAGTCTCTCAGGAGGCTTCACGTGTCTTGAGGATTTTCTGATTGATTGTCCTTGAATCTGAGTTGTTGCCTCAGATAATGTGTTCTCAGCTGTGTGTTCAGGTTGTTCAACAGTATCAGTCTCTTGACCTGCTGTGGCTGGTCCCATGAGAAGATCTCAACGATTTCTTCTCAGAACAGCACCCTCATCCGTCTGAATGGTGTATGATCTTGGTTGAACTTCACTCAGGACAGTTCCCTTCTGAGTCCATGTGTTTGTTTTGTCTTTGAACCTTACTTGGTCACCAGTGTGGAGTTCAGGTAGGTTTTG
This sequence comes from Somniosus microcephalus, assembly GCF_052327205.1. Classification (NCBI taxonomy): domain Eukaryota; kingdom Metazoa; phylum Chordata; class Chondrichthyes; order Squaliformes; family Somniosidae; genus Somniosus; species Somniosus microcephalus. The sequence continues at coordinate 24,206,574 of NC_140987.1, read as the reverse complement.
TGTTCCTCTGTCATAGTAGCACTTTTGCTTTTCTTTCTGTTGTTCTTTGAACTTCCTCACTTTCTCCCCCTCTTTTGTTTTCAGGAGGTTCTCCGGGATGGGTAGGTTTGACCTTAGCCGACGTCCCATCAGGAGTTGGGCTGGTGACTTACCACACTCGAGCGGCGTTGTGCGGTATACAAGCATGCTTTGGTAGAAGTCAGTTCCACTGTCTTTTGCCTTGTACATCAGTCTTTTCACTGTCTGGACCGATTTTTCCACTAGTCCATTGGACTGTGGATAGTGAGGACTTGACGTTGTGTGGACAAAGTCCCACTCTTTGGCAAAGTGTCGGAAACTTGCATTGTAAAACTGAGGTCCGTTGCCTGTGAAGACCTCGCTTGCCACGCCATGTCTGGAGAATATGGCTTTCATACATCTTATCACAGCATCTGCAGTGGTGGTGTACAGTCTACAAACCTCTGGATACAGGGAGTAATAGTCTGTGACTACAAGATAGTCCTTCCCTTGACATACGAATAGGTCAGCGCCTACCTTCTGGTCAGGTCTGTCTGGTGCTGGGTGTGGCTTTAGTGGTTCTACCGGATTGCTTGCTCAATATTTCAGGCATATTGTGCAGTTTGACACCTCATTTGTCACATCTTGGTTGATTCGTGGCCAGTACATCACCTCTCGTGCTCTTTTCTTACACTTTTCGATTCCCAGATGTCCTCCATGGATCCTTTTTAGCATCTCTTTTCTCAGACTCTTTGGGATAACTATTTTACTTCCTTTGTAGATGATGTCTTCGACCAGTGATAGTTCCACCCTGCAGTTCCAGTACTCTGCTGTGTCAGGTGAGCAGTCTTGCTTCATGTTGGGCCATCCATCCAAGAAGCCTTTCCTCAGTCGTCTCATTGTTTCATCTTTGTTTGTCTCAGTCTTTATAAGCTCCATTTTTGCATCTGCTATTGGCAGTGCACTTGTGATCATTTCCACGTAGGCGTTCACTTTTTCATCCATTGTGGTGTTTGCGGGCTCACTTGGGTCAACAGCTCTGGACAACGTGTCTGCTGTATACATCAGCTTACCCGGTGTGTACGCAACATTCAGTGTATAGCGTTGCAGCCTGATCATCATTCTTTGTATTCTAAGCGGACAGCTATTTAGTGGCTTTTGGAACAATGCAATCAAGGGCTTATGGTCAGTCTCTACACTGATTGCTTGTCCTGCCACAAACTGGTGAAATCTTTCACAGGCGTATGTGATGCTGAGCAGCTCCTTTTCTATTTGAGCATATCGCGTCTCCGCGTCTGTCATTGAGCGCGATGCATATGCAATAGGTTGCCAGTAGTCATATTTTTGCAGAAGAACGGCACCGAGCCCACTCTGTGATGCATCTGATGATATCTTGATGGGTCTCGCTGGGTCATAAAACCTCAGAACTGGTTCCTCTGTGAGCAGTTTCTTTAGATCGCTCCATGACTTCCCATGCTCATGATTCCATTCCCATTCTATGTCCTTTTCAGTTAGTCTTCTCAGTGGCGCCATCTTTTCTGAGAGGTTGGATATGAATTTACCCATGTAATTGATCATTCCATTAAACCTCTGCACGTCCTTTTTGCATTGTGGCTTTGGCATATTCTCAATGGCGGACACCTTTCTGGGATCTGGTCTGATGCCCTCACTGCTAAGGATATCTCCCACGAATGTCAGTTCTGTCACCCCGAGCTGGCATTTCTCTCTATTCAGCTTCAGGTTTGTTTTCCTTGTTGCTTCCAGCACTTTTTTCAGTCTCTCGTCATGCTCAGTTCTCGTGGTTCCCCATACTATGATGTCATCCATTGATGTATCAACTCCCTCCAGGTGCTCATAGATCATATGGATAGTTTTGTGATACACTTCAGGAGCTGAGGCAATGCCAAATGGTAACCTTAGGAATCTGTATCTGCCAAATGGACTGTTGAACATGCACGGTCTTGAACTTGCTTCGTCCAATTTCATCTGCCAAAATCCTGATGATGCATCTAACTTGCTGAAATACTTTGCATTTGCAAACTGTGCCATGATTTCCTCACGTGTAGGAAGCTTGAAGTGCTCTCTCTTTATTGCTCTGTTTAGATCTCTTGGATCCAGGCAAATTCTGAGCTTTCCATTCTTTTTTTCCACTATGACGAGGGAACTCACCCACTCAGTTGGCTCATCTATCTTCTGAATCACGTTCAGGCTTTCCATCCTGTCCAACTCTGCTTTCAGTTGCTTTTGAAGAGCAAACGGAACTTTTCTGCATGGATGTATGACCGGTGTCATACTTTTATCTACTCTGATCGTGTGTTCTCCTGGAATGCAGCCTAGACCCTTAAATAGGTCGTTGTACTCTTTCATGAGTTCATCATAGACTGTCTCTCCTTCGCTTTCCACAACGAGGACTCTCTTTACCAGGTTCAGTCTCTCACAGGCTTTTAAACCTAGTATGGCTTGCACATCCTTTGGCACCACGATTAATGCTAGCATGTGCTCTCTGTCCTTGTGTGTTACTTTGACAATGCATCTTCCTTTCACTGGTATTTCAGTACCTGAGTATCCTGTCACTTTCACTTTGATTCCATGTATCTTTGGTCTGGCTCTAATTTTCTTAAAATCAGTCTCTGATATCACATTAACTTGTGCTCCAGTATCCAATTTAAATGGAATGCGTATGTTATTCACTTATAGTGTCAACATCCAGTCTCTTTCTTCTTTTTTGTTTTCAGACACAACATCTACATAGAACTCCTCTATGTCGCTTTCATCTACTGCATGGACCTTGCTTTGTTGCACTTGGTTCTTGCAGCAACGGGCATAATGGTTGTTTTTGTTGCAACTATTGCATGTTTAACAATATGCTGGACACTTTCTTGGTGTATGCTGTGTACCGCATCGACTACATGACTTTCGATTGTCCCTTTCATTTTTGTTCGCTGGCCACGCCTCTTTTTTCACATTGGCGCTCTTTTTGTTAAACGGTTTGTGTCCGTTCTTACTCACTGCATCCACGTTGCAGCTACTGTCACTGAACAGCTCCTTTGCCTGCAACTTCACAGTCTCTGTAGCCCTACACAGTGCTATGGCTTTTCCCAGGTCTAGATCTTGCTCTCTTAGCAGTCTTTCCCTTAGACCATTATCTGGAATACCACACACCAGTCTGTCTTTTATCAGCGAGTCTGTCAGTCCCCCAAATTCATATGTTTTGCTTCGGTTTCTCAGTTCAGTCACATACTGATCAATAGTCTCTCCCGTTTTCTGTACACATGTGAAAAATCTGTGCCTCTCAAACGTCACGTTACGTTTAGGTATGCAGTAGGCCTCAAACTGTTCCATTATTTTATCTAGCTTCATTTTGTCTCCATTAGCAGCGAATGTGAAGTTATAATACACCTCCAGCGCTTCATCACCCACGACATGTAAGAACAGTGACGATTTCCTTTTATTACTTTTCTCGTCAGCTCTGATTGCCGCTAAATACAACTCTAAACGTTGTTTGAATCTCCTCCAATTTTCAGCCACATTACCTGTCAACTGAAGCGTCGCCGGTGGGTGTAAACCTTCCATTTTTTCACTTTGTTAGCTATTCTCCGATGGTAAGCAACGATGTTCTCTTTTGGCTTGCTAATTTGTGGAGAGCTGATTTAACTTCAGATTTTTTCTCTTCATCTCTTTCAATCACTTCTGACACCATGTATTGATTTCTTTGTGGGTTCAATGACGAGACATTTATGAAAGAGAATGACTTTTTATCTAAAGTATGTTCAACTCAGTTAACAGCATTTACAGGAGAGATCATGTTAGAAATCCATCTAAAGCGAAACTGAAACTAATCCAAACTGCTTGTCTCTGTCACATGACCTCTGCTGGTCAGGCATAAGTAATCAATACATGCAAACACACTGGTAAGGCATCATAATCAAACAGGCATGGGGCGCTGCAGAGATACAATGGAGACCGCAAGAATATGGCACAAATGAAATGTCATACGGAACAGTGAAGTGCTATCGCTGCGGCAGAACAACACATGACCATAATGATTGCTGGTTCAAGGGCAAAGTGTGCAGACGGTGTGGAAAAGTAGGACACATAGCAAGAGTCTGCAGGTCGGGAAAGAAAACCAGCAGCAAGAAATCTCCACAGGAGAAGTACAAGAAGGTACATAAGGTGACGGAGAGTAGTTCAGACGAACAGAAGAGTGATACAGACTCCGGAAGCAAGGAGCTGGGTTGTCTGAAACTACATAATGTGATCAAAACGGAGGATCACCAAACTATCTGGGTCACGCTCAAGATAGCAGGAGTCCAAGTGAAAATGGAATTGGACACAGGATCAGCCCTAACAGTCATAAACCGAAGGGACTACAAGCAGCTATTCTCACATATACCCTTGAGAGATACAAAGATTGTCTTGAAGACGTACATGGGGCAAAAAGTCTACCTCAAAGGAAAAATAAGGGTGAACGTTATATATAACGGCAAGGAAACACCAAAAATGGACCTATATGTATTGCCAGATGGAGGACCACCACTACTAGGACGTGAATGGATCCGGAAGATACAGCTAGATTGGCATTCCATACAAGCACTGACTGTAGATGCCAAAAAGGATGACGACGTCACACCTGGACGACTGTCAAAAATGCTAACTGACGCACAAGAAATGTTCCAGCAGGGACTCGGAACCCTAAAAGGCATAACAGCAACGGTCAAAATAGAGGAAAATGCAAGCCCAAAGTTTTTTAAGGCCAGACCGGTACCTTATGCGATCCGCCCAGCTGTCGAAGCACAGCTGGAAGGTTTGGAATGTTCAGGAGTACTGTCCAAAGTGGACTGGAGCGAGTGGGCTACACCCATCGTTCCTGTAATGAAGAGGCCATTGAGTAATACGCCTGGGGAACCAAAGAAGGTTTGCATCTGTGGGGACTTTAAGGTGACAGTGAACCCAATCCTTCACACTGTACAATATCCGCTTCCGCGGATTGAAGATATTTTCGCCTCGCTATCTGGAGGGAAACGCTTCACTAAGATTGATCTGGCCAAGGCGTACCTGCAAATGGAGGTAGAAGAAGCCTCGAAACAGTACCTCACGATCAACACTCATAAAGGTCTCTATCAATACAACCGTCTGGTGTTCGGGGTAGCATCAGCTCCGGCTATTTGGCAAAGGGCAATGGAACAAGTCCTGCAAGGGATTCCAGGGACCCAGTGTTATTTGGACGACATCCTGGTCACGGGCGAAAATGACAGGGATCACCTCGCCAACCTGGAGCAGGCGCTCACTAGATTGAAGAAATATGGGCTCCGAGCTAATCGCCACAAATGCGAGTTTTTCCAGAAGCAGATCTCGTATTGTTGGCACATCATTGATAAAGTGGGGTTACATAAGTCCCCTGAAAAGATTGAGGCAGTAGTCAAGGCTCCAGCACCGGAAAATGTGTCACAACTTAGGTCGTTCCTCGGGCTGGTGAACTACGACCATAAGTTCTTGCCGAATTTGTCTATACAGTACTACACCCACTGAACACCCGACTGCAAACGGGGGTACCATGGAAGTGGAGTGGCGAATGTAAACGAGCTTTCCAGAAGAGCAAAGCATTGATCACATCAAAAGAGGTGTTGGCTCATTTCAACCCAGCACTACCAATTCGGTTGGCGTGTGATGCATCACCCTATGGCATTGGAGCGGTGCTGTCGCACAAATTCCCAGACGGCTCGGAGAGGCCAGTAGCCTTTGCGTCTTGGTCACTAACCTCAGCCGAGCGTAACTACGCCCAGATTGACAGGGAGGCCCTCAGCCTAGTGTGGGGAGTGAAAAAGTTCAATCACTATCTGCACGGGCAGAAGTTCACCTTGCTGACTGACCACCAACCACTTGTCTCCATCTTTAATCCAAAGAAGGGCGTTCCGGTGATGACTGTGCAACGGCTACAAAGATGGTCCCTTTTTCTAGGGGCGCACCAATATGAAATCGAGTATAAGGGCACGAAACAGCATGGAAACGCTGATAGGCTATCACGCCTGTCACTGTCTACTGCGGAGGAAGCACCAGCAGTGGATCCTGTCGAAATATTTCATTCGACTATAATTGAATGCTTGCCAGTAACTAACGCTGGTATAGAGAAGGAGACCCGAAATGACTCGACACTGCCTTGGGTATATGATTTGATGGTGAAGGGATGGCCAGCACATTGTAAGATTTGAAATTTTCAGGAATTCAATCATGCAACAAAACAGGGTTGATAAGACAGTTTATTGACCAAGAGAAAGCTTGTACAGAAAAACCTTTGATAAAAAGGGGCATACAAAATGGCCGCCGGACCTCGTGATCAGTTTTCTGGGACCATTTGATTTCTGTTACTGCAAGCCAGACAGGCTTGTGGATTGAGGACAGTAAGCCTGCGAAAGCCAGTATCGGGAAACCGAAACTCAGGGAACTGAGCATACATATTAATTGGATTCTAAGTACAAGGCAGTTTTCAGGTAACAGGATGGGGCCCATCAAGAAATGGGCGGACAATTGAATGAACACTTAAACCCATTTACTGTACAAAGGAAAGACCGTTTAACAGCCATCAAGGGCAATCTCCAGACCGATCAATATGCGAACCGAGTTACGGTGACAAAGTAAAAGACATTATCGGCCAGGAAGGCCAGTTAAGCTATCACCAGCTCCCGTTACAAGACAAAGCGCCCCTGCAGAGATTTCTGCCCGCCAAGAATATTACAAAGACTGGACTATGATTTGGCGGGAGATAAGACTGTCCCAAAAAGGTATAACTATGGATTGAAAAGTCCATCAGTACGCTTAACACTTCAGAACTTCGTCAGGAGCTTCGGAACTCAAACGGTTCTTCTATGGTACGCTTCTTCTGGAATTCAAGCTTCACCTCGGGTTTTCATTTCTTCAACGCACCGGGACAGACTCTCCGGTTAAGACAGCACTTCGGTTTCGGGACGTGGTCGATGTTCGGCCAGGCAAGGCTCGGCCACGACGAGAAGACGACGAGGGTGGCCCGGGTACTTTTGTCGGGAGATCATCGACGACCCAGGCCGAAGAAGAAGACACCCTCAGGAAAACCGACGATCCAGGCCGGAGAAAAGGGACATTCCGGGCCTAGCCCTCCAGGGCCTCAACATACCATTCGACCAGGGATCGGTGACTGAGTCCCCCATGGACATCCAGTTCTTCAACAACTTTTAACGGATTCAGTCATGACGAGCGCTGATCGAGGCTGTGTCCGCTGCCTCATCGCCTGAGAGAGAGAAAAACAAGCTGCGCCAGAAGTTCCAAATCCACGTGATGACGGAAAGCTGTGCCAAAGGGGCTGCGAACCCCCTCTTTTGTGAATCTGAAAGTGGTGAGCATGATTCTGAGTTCCTCAAGTCGAAACTTAGTCTAGGTCTAGGGGAGGGGGTAAGGGTAATCGTAATGTGTTTCCCCTTTTACGATGTGCCGTGTGTTCCCTATTTCCATAGAGTTAAGTTTATAGATATGTGTATGCTTGTAGTTACATTAATCTGTGCTTATGACATGTATTTCTTAATGCTGCAAACTGTTTAATAATAAAAGCATCCATTTCGTGCTATTCAACCTGGTCTATTGAGTTTTTCCCTGCACTACAGTTCCCTGCACCTAAGTCCAAGGTCTAGAACCGTAGGGGAGAGTGGGTCGAACCACTCAAGGGTAATTATTGCACGAAGCCTGGTAGGAGACCAGAACGAGCAAGAGAAACCCCCTACAGAGATGGCGACCGCGGCAGGACCTTGGCAGCAGGAATGTAGCGTGTTAGATCAAGGTTTGAATAAGCGAAATGTGATGGATGAGAGAATAGCGGATTATGTTTTTGGGAAGGTAAACCTTACAAAACAGTGGATATCTGACCTATTGAGAGATAGGCGCCCGCTAGACGCAGCCATCAAGTGGACAGAAAGTAAAGAGCATACGAAATCGGTAGAAAAGGCGGTCTGGCTGATGTGTTACAAGAAGCAAGTCCAGCTTTTGGACCAGGTCGTTGTGGCACAGACAGCCCAAATCAAAGGGCTGCTTGCAGAAGTAGAGGAAAAGGTTGCGGGAGGTCAGAAACTGATTCAATCGCTTAACGCGCTGAATCAGGAGCGCCAATCCGCAACTCACCGCCATGAGACCCGGATAGAGTATTTGGAATGTCAGGTCATTGAGGCCAAGGCCAGTGAAGGTAGAATGAAAGAGAGATGTTTCTGCCTAGCTAAGCAGATAGCGACACAGGAGGAAAGAATCTTGGGGGCTAGGGCAGCTTATAAGATGGCCATGGAGGATAGGTCTGAGAACACCGATCATAGCGCTTGCCACAGGGAGCTAGAGGACCTGAGAACGGCCCTAGCAAAGGCAACCAGCTTGGTGTGTCTCATAAACCCGCCAGCGAGCCAGTTACTGTTAGCCAAGGAATCCAAAAGACCAATTCCACAGGAAGCAGTTAGGGTACCAACCCCCGAGCCCTCAGCACCTCCCGCCTATACCGAGTCTTGGACTCCGGGGGAGGAACCGGAGAAGTCAGACACAGAGGTTCTTGAGGTAGAGCAACACCAGGTAGTAGAGTTGGGGCCGGCACCGATGTGTCCAACTCGACACCGGAGGCTCGGTCCAAACGAAGACAATGGCGATGATGGACCCCTCGTGAATCAGATCGTAATGCCCCACAGCGCACGACAGCTGAGGGCAATGATAAGTCACATCCCAAAACTCTCCGAGTCAGGAGATCCCTCCGTCCATTTTAGGGACGTGGAGCAAACCGCAGCAGTTAATGACTGCGACGGGGCTGAACAGTCCAAAATGCTGCTGTTTTCCCTGGACAGCTCGCTCCTCCAGTGTTTCCCTGACGAGAGCAAAAGAGGGCGAAAGACGTACGAGGAAAGACGGGATGAGATCCTGGAGATTATAGGGGAGGGTGACGGAACTCCCTTCCTCCGATTGGAAAGGACGGTACAGTTAGAGGGAGAACCCCCACGGGTTTTCGCCGGAAAGTTGTGGCCAGTGTACTGGCGCAGCTGCCCGGGAGGACCGGACCGGAACACGCTAAATGATGACCAAAGGGCTCATTGGCTCCGGTGTCTGGTCGCCAATTGCTTGCCGCCGGTGAGGGAGCAGGCCAAAGCATGGTTTGGCCCCACGAACCCCCGCTCCACGGAGAACGTAGTACTTGATCAGCTCACGATAAGTTACAGGAACAACAAGAGTAGGGATGTGCCTTCCTCAAAAGGAAAGGTGCATGAGGCGAGGCCTGCAGCTCCTGCTAAAAAGGAATGGCATCAGGAGGGGAATCGCGCCCCCCAAGCCAAGAGCAGTTGTTACGGGTGTGGAAAGGAGGGTCATTGGCGCCGAGACTGTAAAAATCCCTGGAGGGATTTAAAGGGAAAAACTTCCCCAGCCCCGGCACCAGGAGATGGTGCGGTTGTGGATCCCGCTGCGATTGAGTCAATCATACAGACAATGCGGTCTCTAATGACCTCGCAGGGGAAAATAGCTGTCACCACCGGCCTTGCTGCTCCCGAAACTCCGATCACTGTACCCAAGTGACTAGAGTCGGCGCAGCCCGTCTACCTGTGTCCGCTCCGCTACGATGCATGGAGACGACCCCTCGTAGAGATGGAGGTAGAGGAGGTGAAGGAAATTTATCTGTTGGACACAGGAGCATCGTGCACCATAATCCACGCAGATAACCCCACCACCTCGCCCTTGTCCACCGGGGTCCCATATCGTCTGTTGGGCTTCACGGGCGAAGATCAGGCTGGCGCACATTCCCTTCCCCTCTCCATTCATTTAGGGCCACTCCACACCACGTGGAAGTGTATCCTGATGAAATGGGAAGAGGGAGGTGGAACGGGAGTCCTGGGGTCTGATTTCTTGGTGGCCCACGGGATCCACGTGGACTTTAGAAATCATTGTCTCTGGGGAGAGGGTACGAGTGTGAGGGAGGTGGAGAGTGTTAAGGAAACCCCTACGAAGGCGCGGGTTGGCCGGCGAGAAGTAAAATTCTTGGGTCTAACCCTATGCGCTGGCGAGAGAACAGTAGACCAGGAGGATGAGCCGGAATCGGTGCAAAATCCGCCGGTCTGCGACACTCGTACAGTAGAGGTGTCCCGACAAAAAAGGTGGTTTAGCATGAAGCGGTGTAAACTGTTTAAGTCGGGTGCACGAGGGCCAACAACAGTGGCCAGGTCTGAGGACAAAAATCCTCAGCCTGCGACAGAGTCACAGACCACACAGGCTGGAACAGTGGCCTGCGTGAAGGGAGGAGTCATCCCATTGGAGTGGGAGGTCTCCTCTCTGATTTGGGATTCGGACGAGGAGGAGCCCGAACGGCTCGGCCCCGCCCTTGACCCGATCACGGAGGAGGATGAGTCAGAGGACGAAGATCCCGCCCTCGACTCAAGCTTAGGGGAGGTAGGGATTGGGGGCGGAGACTCACTACCTGTAGGGGCAGGTGAGGTGGAGTCGGACGCCACAGATTCCGGCCCCGGGGGGGGCGGAGCCTGAGGGAAGGGAGCCGGAGCCGGCAGCTGTGGTGGAACCACAGGCTGTGACGGTGAAAGTCCCAATCCCCGGTCCATCAGCCCTGGGAGCCTCACCCAAGGCAGCCCCTCGTAGGTCGACTCGAACGCCCCAACCCAGAAAGCAATGGCCAAATTCTCCCTATCTTCCCCAACCTCGGTCCAGAGCAGCCCAAGAAAGGCACGATTTCCGTTCAGCAGCGACAGGCTGCGGGGGATCAAAGCCGAAGGTCAGTGCAGCCCCGCCACAGGAAGCTGCATGCTGCAGCCCTCACAGGAATTAGGTAGGCTGCCCGAAGGAGGGCGGCGCTGTACATAGGTGTTAGGTAATGATAAGTTAAGTTAGGTAATTGTAATGATAGTTTAAGGTGTGTAAAGTTTAAGATGATGGGGATGTTTAAAAGGTAGTTTTTCGGAGTCTGCCCAGAATGTGTGGTTGTTTGGAAGTAGGGTCAGGGGACCCCAGCGTTCGTTTAATTAAGCCAGCACCTATTGGGAGCCTGGCTACATCATCTTATCGATTACAGAAACCAGAGATACGATGGAGAGGATTCTCGTGATACTCGCGGCGATCGGGTGCAGGCTGGCCTACCGGGGCCGCACCAAGGACATCATCGTGTTCGGATGTTCCGGGGATACAGCCCCCATCACGACGGATGGGACGGGGAAGCGAGAGGTTGAGGAAACCGCCACATACTTCCACCAAGGGAGATGGCCAGGTTGGCTGGGAACGAATTCTACGGAATACTCCAGCAATTTCAGTTTCGCCTACCAAGAGACTTCGTTAATGTGCCCTCGGGTGAGGATCCTTGCACCCAGAGTCAGCGTTACCGTGGGAAAGAGGATCTGTTTGGTGTGTAATGGGAACGTACCGTTAAGTAGATGGTGGTGGTTATGAAAGCTGGGGAAGGACATGAAGAACTCTACCATTGAGTGGGAACGACTGGGTAACAATACCCAGCGGACAATTACGGGGACTCACGGACAATTACGTGTGTGTTCGGACAAATGGTGGGAACCAGATGAAGGGATATATGTCTGTATGTGGGGTTCGAAACGCGTTTGCCCCAAGGGCGTATCCATCTTTTTCCAGAGGCAGTGGCCAGATGAAGGAAAGGGGATGAGATGGAATGTCAGCACTCGGGCGTGCGGAGCCCCATACTCCCCGATTCCAGTAAACGCCACTGAACTCATCACCCGCCCACGAAAGCCCCTGCCCACGATTCCGGTAGCACTAGCCCAGAAGGAAGGGTGCCCCACCACCACAAAGGGACCCGGGAACGGTCTAGTATTGGTACCCACCGGTCAGGTGCTGTACCAAGGGGTACACTACGCGGTGGCCTCAGTGAATTTAAACCTCACTGAGGTACGATTGCCTGAGTGGTGTCCCAGGGAAACGGAACAGTTGTACCAGGTACTGTTAACCCGAATGTTCAGACAATTTTATGAGTTTGACTTTGCCGACATCGACAAGGCCAAATTATACACCACACCACAGGAAGTTTTGGATCGGGTAGGAAGGCAAAGAAGGGGTACTGTAAATGACATTTTCACTGCTTTTAACACCGGAACGTCTGTTGTCAACGCTCTAGACAACGTGGAGCTGCAGACACAGATCAATGGTTTAAAGGCCCAGTTAAGGAACATACTGACAAGCGAGAATAAGGTAGTGGGTTCTGAGCTGCATGAGGACCAAGCCATGACACTACACTTAAAGGAAATAATTGCTGAGCTGGAGAAACACGCTAGAACGGTAAATGCACTCATTAAGGAGGATCGGAATGCGTCCGATCAGGCTGCGCAGAACGAGGCCTGTGTGCTATACGGGGCGTGGTTACTGGGCGAGGGCCGCAGTAATCTGGAGGATTTAAAACAAGGTTTGGTCCTGTCCTGGATCAGCAACAAGCACTTGCAAGCGCTCCACCCCTTTGGGAACGCATTAAGCCCGTGCCAGCTCAGACTAGCTGCAGAGGCATACCCAGTCCCAGTGGACTGCGGACGCTCAAACCACACTATCATGGGAATAGTGGTGAGGATGCCGGTGTTGGGTCCCGCAGCAAAGCCCGCCCCGGTATACAGGGTGGAGAACATTGGAGTCATTCAGGGGGGTGCGCACATTCGTTACGCAGTGGTCCCGCCTTATGTCATCAGATGGGAGCGTACGATGACAGGCACCGACCTCTCGGGGTGTCGTAGCCGGGGAGCACACATCATCCTGTGTCCCCAGCACATGAACACCTTTTTGAAACCACAGTGCGGGTTCAGAGCCGCTAGCGCGAAGCCGATAAATTGCACCATGGAGGCAATGGCAAAGGACCATGTGCCCCCGCAGGTGGCATATATCGGAGGTGGGACATACTGTGTCACCACTGCAGCGCCTCACTACCGCCACGGACAGCACGAGTGGTGTCCGGTCAGTGACAGCAGTTTCTGTTTCAAACCCAGGGCTGAAGTTCAAGTGGCACAACAACGGATTGTCCCCATTCCTGCACACTCCACCATTCACCTCACTGTAAAAGAGAATTTCACGGACTTCCAGCGATTCGTCGCGCATTTTGGTTATGTCATTCCCCCTCTCCCCGAACACCTCACCAAGATTTTAAAAGCCGTTATAGTTTCACAGAAGCATTTCTACACACTGGAGCAGAAGACATTAGAGATAGGGAAGGACATATTGGACATAGTCACCCCACCATGGTGGGACCTGTTCACCAATATAGAGATCCCGGCCTGGATAAGATTAGCATCCCACATCCTAGTAGTGTGTCAGGTTTTAATTGTAATATTTTTATTGTTCGTGCATTGCAAGAGAGGCAAACGCCTCCAGAGGCACGAGAACACAGGAGAATGGAGAGAACGCTATGTACGAGTGGGGGAAGAGGACACCCCAGTGTAAGCGGCTAGTATTAAAAGTTAAAGCGGCCCTCCATTTTTGGATTTCAGCCACTGCATGATTTAAGTGTGTGAATACTGTAATGTTGTAGCCGTTGGTGAAGTTTTGTTTTGTTTGATTAATAAAAGGTGTATGCAGGTGGTGCAAGGGGCATTGGCCCCCTTCACATCTGAATAAATGAATGTGTTATAGTATAAGATAATACTGCCTATGATTGTCCAACTGTACACAAGGTAATTTTTCTGAAATGGGAACTGCATGTGTCGTGAGGGTCATAGATAGTTAATTATCAGGAATGTTTGGACATGAGGAATCAGGGAAAATTTGCTCACCAAGGATTATTGATACTTTTGTTGAGATACCGCGGCAAACGTGGGAGTTGAGACCAGAGCCAGTGAAACAGTACAGCTTTTTATTTCAGCCTCATGGCAAAACAGGAACTGGAAGAGCCCGCGCCTGACTTAAATACTCCCCAGACAGGAAGTGCTCCCGGCAGCCTGTCCCTGTGGGAAACAAGTTGCTGGAGGAAAGGGCCCCCGGTTGGGGGCATCTGCTTAAACTGTCCGTACTGCCGTGAGCGGATTGTGTCCAGTGGTGGCGTGTCGCCACAGAGCTCCCCCCAGAATCCGCTTAGGAGGAGTGGACGAGTCGTGATGGTGGTCTGATGGTTCTGCCGCAGCGGCTCTGCGTTATCGCCGGTCTAGTTGGCGGGGCCTGGCGGTTCGCCGCCGGCTGTGCTGGCTTGCTGGCGGGACGGCCTCTAGTTGGAGGCCAGGCCACGGGGACCTGTTCCCCTGGTTCTGTGTGTGCTGGTTTGAGCCGGTCGATGGAGACTGTCTCGACCCTGTCGCCGAGTCGCAGCTTGAAGACCTTGTCACCGGTTTGTAGTACTTCGTACGGTCCGTCGTACGGGGGTCGCAGGGGTCCGCGGTGTGCGTCGTGTCGCACGAAGACGAAGCGCGCCTGCTGTAAATTTGGCGGAACATGAGGTGCGAGTGCGCCGTGTCGGTTGACCGGAAGTGGGGCGAACTGCTGGGCGGAAGAGAAAGAGTTGAGCCGCTGCTGGTCGGCCGACCAAGGCGTGGTAGCCTCCGGAAGGAATTCGCCTGGGACGCGCAGCGGTTGTCCGTAAACTAACTCCGCTGCCAAGGACTGGAGGTCTTCTTTGACCGCGGTGCGTAGGCCTAGTAGTACCCACGGTAGGCGGTCAGTCCAGGTACTGTCCTGCAGGCCGGCGCGGAGTGAGGCCTTGAGTGACCTGTGGAAGCGTTCACAAAGCCCGTTGGCCTGCGGGTGGTACACCGTGGTTCGGTGGAGCATCACACCGAGGTTGCGTGCTGTGGCCGTCCAGAGTTCGGAGGTGAACTGGGCGCCTCTGTCGGAGGTTATGTCGGCCGATACGCCGAACCTCGCTACCCAGGTGTTAACGAACGCCCTGGCGATGTCGGCTGTGGTGGTGGAGGTCAGCGGCGCTGCCTCAGGCCAGCGTGTGTAGCGGTCGACCATCGTGAGGAGATAAGTCTGGCCTTGTGATGGCGGCAGGGGCCCGACGATGTCGACGTGTACGTGGTCGAAGCGATGGCTGGGTACCTCGAAGTCTCCCAGGGGTGCTTTTGTATGCCGTTGTACCTTAGCCCGTTGGCAGGCGAGGCAGGAGGTGACCCAAGTCCGAACATCTCTGCTGAGGCCGCGCCAGCCGAAACGCTGGGAGAGGAGTTTGACGGACACGCGGGAACCCGGGTGGGAGAGCCCGTGGAGCGCGTCGAAGATGCGGCGGCGCCAGGTTTCAGGGACGACCGGCCTGGGTTGGCTGAGTGTGATGTCGCAAGTAACTGCCATGGCTTCGGGCCCGTGCGCGACCTTGGCTAGGCGTAGCCCTGGCAGGCTGGTAGCCGCCGAGAGGAGGTCTGGGTCCGTGAGCTGGGCCGCTGCTAGTTGCGCGTAGTCGACCGCGAGGTGATTCGTGCAGATGGCGGGACGGGAAAGGCAGTCGGCGACAACGTTGTCTCTACCGGAGACGTGCTGGATGTCCGTGGTAAACTCGGACACGGCCGCGAGCTGGCGTTGCTGCCGAGCGGACCAGGGTTCGGTGTGCTTGGCCATCGCATATGTGAGCGGCTTGTGGTCCACGTACGCGGTGAAGGGGTGGCCTTCCAGGAGGAACCTGAAATGGTGGACCGGCAGGTGGAGCGCGAGAAGCTCGCGGTCGAAAGTGGAGTATTTGACCTCCGGGGGGCGAAGTTGGCGGCTGTAGAAGGCAAGTGGCTGCCACGCGCCATTAACCCACTGCTCGAACACGGCCCCGACCGCGTGGTCGCAGGTGTCGGTGGTGAGCGCGACCCGGGCGTCGGCCCTCGGGTGCGCGAGCAGAGTGGCGTCGGCGAGCGCGTTTTTGGTGGCATCGAAGGCGGCTGACGTGTCAGTGGTCCAGGCTACGGCCATCTTGCCGGATTTACCTCGGAGGGAGTCATATAGGGGCTTCATGAGGGCTGCAGCTCTGGGGATGAACCTGTTGTAGAAGTTCACCATCCCGAGGAACTCCTGGAGGCCCTTGATGGTTGTGGGGCGGGGGAACTGCTGGACGGCCTGCACCTTGTTGGGCAGGGGGACAGCCCCAGCAGGGGTGGTGTGGTGACCGAGAAAATCGATCTCGGTTAGGCCGAATTGGCACTTCGCCGGGCTGAGGATGAGCCCGTGTTGGGCGCCCGAAAAGGACGCGAAGGTGTTCGAGGTGTTCCTGTTTGGAGGAGCTGGCCACGAGAATGTCGTGTAGATAGATGAATAGGAAGTTCAGGTCCCGCAGGACCGAGTCCATAAGGCGCTGGAAAGCCTGGGCTGCATTCTTGAGGCCGAAGGGCATCCTCAGGAACTCGAACAGGCCGAATGGGGTGATGACGGCCGTTTTGGGAATGTCCGCGGGGTGTACGGGGACTTGGTGGTAACCGCGCACCAGGTCGACTTTGGAAAAGACGGTTCGTCCGGCCAGTCGGGCCGAGAAGTCCTGGATGTGAGGCACCGGGTATCGGTCGGGGGTGGTGGCGTCGTTAAGGCGGCGGTAGTCCCCACAAGGGCGCCAGCCTCCGCCGGGCTTAGGGGCGATGTGGAGGGGCGAGGCCCAGGGGCTGCTGGAGCGGCGGATGATGCCAAGTTGTTCCATGGTGGTGAACTCGGCCCGCGCGATTTCCAGCTTGGCTGGGTTGAGCCTGCGGGCGTGGGCAGAAACTGGAGGGCCGGTGGTGGGAATATAGTGCTCCACCCCGTGTTTGGCGGCTTTGGCCGAAAAGGTCGGGTTGGTGAGGGCGGGTAACTCGGCTAGGAGTGCCGAGTAGTCGTCCACGGCCCTGGCGAGGCAGTAGGTTGTCAGGCCGGCCGAACGGTCCGGGGTAAAGGCGCCGGGGATGGTGGCCATAGTGTTGGCGTCGACGAGGCGGTGCCTCGGAATGTCGACAAGGAGGCCGTGGGCATGTAGGAAGTTGGCGCCGATGAGTGGGCAGAGGACCTCGGCGGTGAGGAACTCCCAGCGGTAGCGGCGGCCCGCGAGGTCGAGCGTGACCATGCGGGTGCCATATGTACGGATGTCCGAGCCATTGGCGGCGGCCAGCGTGATACCTCGTGTGCCGCGTTGGATTTCGAGGGCGGAGGCGGGGGTGATGCTGCACTGGGCCCCTGTGTCGCACAGAAATCGGCAGTTGGTTCTGTCATCAGTGACGTACAGTAGAGGCCCCTTTTGCCCCATGGCCATCGCGGGGTCCGGTGCGGGGGGGGAATTGAAGGTACACGATGGCGTGCAGCGTTGGGCCCTAGTGCCAAAACGGGTGTGGTAGTAACAGTGGCCCGGAGTGGTAGGGCGGGCGGGCCTAGTGGGCCGGGGAGACCGCGTGGTCGTTGCTGCGAGGTCGGGTGTGACGTCGCGTGCAGACTGTGCAGAGAGCAGCCGGTCGGCCTTTTCTGCTATGTCATTCAGGTCCGTGGAGCCGGACTCCACAATGAGCGGGCGGATGCTGGCGGGAAGCTGCCGAATGAAAAGCGTGCGAAAGAGGGCGCCGGGGGGACTTGTCGTCCGCGAGGGACAGCATGTGGGAAAGCAGGTCTGATGGTGAAGCGTCACCGAGACCGGGGAGGTCAAGGAGTTGGCAGTGGCGCGGGTAAGAGGACGTTTGAAATTTTTTAAGGAGCGCAGCCTTCAGATGTTCGTACTTGCCAGTCTGTGGTGGGTCCTGCAGCGCTGCCCAAACTTTGGGGACGGTAGCGTACGTGAGCGAGGAGACGAGGTAGTCGTACTTCGTGGTGTCGCCTGTGATGCCTTTCAGCCGGAATCTGGACTCGGCTTGAACGAACCAGGCTTCGGCCAAGTTTTCCCAAAAGTCTGGTAATTTAACCATGACTGCGTTTGTATCCGCCATGCTAGCTTAGGATTCATCCTGAGCGTCGGGGTCACCAGTGTTGAGATACCGCGGCAAACGTGGGAGTCGAGACCAGAGCCAGTGAAACAGTACAGCTTTTTATTTCAGCCTCATGGCAAAACAGGAACTGGAAGAGCCCGCGCCTGACTTAAATACTCCCCAGACAGGAAGTGCTCCCGGCAGCCTGTCCCTGTGGGAAACAAGTTGCTGGAGGAAAGGGCCCCCGGTTGGGGGCATCTGCTTAAACTGTCCGTACCGCCGTGAGTGGATTGTGTCCAGTGGTGGCGTGTCGCCACACTTTAAGCAATCTATCAATATCACAGGGAGGACTGTAAGATGCAAAATTTTCAGGAATTCAATCACGCAACAAAACAGGGTTGATAAGACAGTTTATTGACCAAGAGAAAGGTTGTACAGAAAAATCTTTGATAAAAAGGGGCATACAAAATGGCCACCGGACCTCGTGATCAGTTTTCGGGGACCATTTGATTTCTGTTACTGCAAGGCAGACAGGCTTGTGGATTGAGGACAGTAAGCCCGCGAAAGCCAGTATCGGGAAACCGAAACTCAGGGAACTGAGCATACATATTAATTGGATTCTAAGTACAAGACAATTTTCAGGTAACAGGATGGGGCCCATCAAGAAATGGGCGGACAATTAGAGTCATAGAGTCATAGAGTTAAACAGCACGGATAGAGGCCCTTCGGCCCATCGTGTCCGCGCCGGCCATCAAGCCCTGTCTGATCTAATCCCATATTCCAGCATTTGGTCCGTAGCCTTGTATGCTATGGCATTTCAAGTGCTCATCTAAATGCTTCTTGAATGTTGTGAGGGTTCCTGCCTCCACAACCCTTTCAGGCAGTGAGTTCCAGACTCCAACCACCCTCTGGGTGAAAAAGTTCTTTCTCAAATCCCCTCTAAACCTCCCGCCCTTTACCTTGAATCTATGCCCCCTAGTTATTGACCCCTCTACTAAGGGAAAAAGCTCCTCAGCATCCATCCTATCTATGCCCCTCATAATTTTGTACATCTCAATCATGTCCCCCCTCAGCCTCCTCTGCTCCAAGGAAAACAAACCCAATCTGCCCAGTCTCTCTTCATAGCTGAAGCGCTCCAGCCCCGGTAACATCCTGGTGAACCTCCTCTGCACCCTCTCCAACGCGATCACATCCTTCCTGTAGTGTGGCGACCAGAACTGCACACAGTATTCCAGCTGTGGCCTAACCAGTGTTTTATACAGTTCCATCATAACCTCCTTGCTCTTATATTCAATGCCTCGGCTAATGAAGGCAAGTATCCCATATGCCTTTTTTACCACCTTATCCACCTGTTCCGCTGCCTTCAGGGATCTGTGTACTTGCACACCCAGATCCCTCTGACCCTCCGCCTTGCCTAGGGTCTTACCATTCATTGTGTATTCCCTTGTCTTGTTAGTCCCCCCAAAGTGCATCACCTCGCACTTTTCCGGGTTAAATTCCATTTGCCACTGTTCCGCCCATCTGACCAACCCATCTATATCATCCTGCAGACTGAGGCTACCCTCCTCGCGATTTACCACCCTACCAATTTTTGTATCATCCGCGAACTTACTGATCATACCTTTTACATTCATATCCAAGTCATTAATGTAGACCACAAACAGCAAGGGACCCAGCACCGATCCCTGTGGTACCCCACTGGCCACAGGCTTCCAGTCACAAAAACAACCTTCGACCATCACCCTCTGCCTTCTGTCAATAAGCCAGTTTTGTATCCAATGTGCCAAGGCAACCTGGATTCCATGGGCTCGTACCTTCTTGACCAGTCTCCTGTGCGGGACTTTATCGAAGGCCTTACTGAAATCCATATATACCACATCCACTGCGTTACCCTCATCCACACACCTAGTCACCACCTCAAAAAATTCAATCAAATTAGTCAGACATGATCTTCCCTTGACAAAGCCATGTTGACTATCCCTGATTAATCCTTGCCTCTCCAAGTGGAGACAAATTTTGTCCCTCAGAATTTTTTCCAATAATTTTCCGACCACTGATGTTAGGCTCACTGGCCTGTAGTTCCCCGGTTTTTCCCTACTTCCCTTCTTGAATAATGGTACTACATTAGCAGTTCTCCAGTCCTCTGGCACATCCCCTGTGGCCAGAGAGGTCCTGAATATATGTGTTAGAGCCCCCGCAATCTCTTCCTTTGCCTCACACAGCAGCCTGGGATACATTTCATCCGGGCCTGGGGATTTATCCATTTTTAGGCCAGCTAAAACCGCCAATACCTCCTCCCTCTCGATGTGAATATGTTCAAGCATATCACAGTCCCCCCGCCCTATTTCTATGTCTACATCGTCCTTCTCCATAGTGAAAACAGATGCAAAAAATTCATTTAAAACCCCTCCTACATCTTTCGGCTCCACACACAGATTGCCACTTTTGTCCCTAATGGGCCCTATTTTTTCCCTAGTTATCCTCTTACCCTTAATATACTTATAAAACATCTTCGGATTTTCCTTTATTTTGCTCGCCAGTGTTATTTCATGGCCCCTCCTTGATCTCCTAATTTCTTTTTTAAGTATTCCCCTGCACTTTTTGTACTCCTCTAGGGCTTCCTCCGTCTTTATCCTTTTGTATCTGTCAAAAGCCCTCCTTTTTTTCCTAATCCATTCTCGTATATCCCCTGACATCCAAGGTTCCCTGTGGTTTTTGGAACCACCCTTGACCTTTACGGGAACATGTTGCCATTGTATGATCTCAATCTCCCTTCTGAAAGCCTCCCATTGCTCTGATGCGGATTTTCCTACAAGTAGCTGATCCCAGTCCATTTTGGCCAGATCCTGCCTTATCCTATTAAAATCGGCCTTCCCCCAATTTAGAACCTTTATTTCCGGCCCATCCCTGTCCTTTTCCATGACCACCTTAAATCTTACCATATTATGGTCACTGTCACCAAAGTGCTCACCTACTAGCACTTTTTCCACTTGGCCGGCCACATTCCCTAGAATTAGGTCCAGTACCGCCCCCTCTCTTGTAGGACTTTCTACATGCTGGCTCAAAAAGCTCTCCTGGATGCAGTTTAAGAATTCTACACCCTCTGAGCCTTTCACACTCTGACTATCCCAGTTAATATTGGGGAAGTTGAAATCCCCCATTATTATTACCCTATTATTTGCACATTTCTCTGAGATTTGCCTACATATCTGTTCCTCTATCTCCCCCTGACTGTTTGGAGGCCTATAGTACACTCCCATCAAAGTGCTTGCCCCCTTTTTGTTTTTAAGCTCCACCCATATGGCCTCATTAGAGGAACCTGCTAATATGGGGATGTCCGCAGGGGATCCCTGCACTACCTGCCTGCCTTTGTTGCTCCGCCTGATGGTCACCCCCTGTGCTGCCCTACCCTGAGGCGTGAACAACTCGCTAAACGTGCTATCCACGACCCTCTCAGCATTGCGCATGCTCCAAAATTCATCCACCCGCAGCTCGAGCGCCGCAATGCGGTCTACAAGTAACTGCAGCTGGATGCATTTCCCGCACACATTGAATGAACACTTAAACCCATTTACTGTACAAAGGAAAGACCGTTTAACAGCCATCAAGGGCAATCTCCAGACCGATCAATATGCGAACCGAGTTACGGTGACAAAGTAAAAGACATTATCGGCCAGGAAGGCCAGTTAAGCTATCACCGGCTCCCGTTACAAGACAAAGCGCCCCTGCAGAGATTTCTGCCCGCCAAGAATATTACAAAGACTGGACTATGATTTTGTCCCAAAAAGGTATAACTATGGATTGAAAAGTCCATCAGTACGCTTAAAGCTTCAGAACTTCGTCAGGAGCTTCGGAACTCAAACGGTTCTTCTACGGTACGCTTCTTCTGGAATTCAAGCTTCACCTCGGGTTTTCATTTCTTCAACGCACCGGGACAGACTCTCCGGTTAAGACAGCACTTCGGTTTCGGGACGTGGTCGATGTTCGGCCAGGCAAGGCTCGGCCATGACGAGAAGATGACGAGGGTGGCCCGGGTACTTTTGTCAGGAGATCATCGACGACCCAGGCCGAAGAAGAAGACACCCTCAGGAAAACCGACGATCCAGGCCGGAGAAAAGGGACATTCCGGGCCTAGCCCTCCAGGGCCTCAACATACCATTTGACCAGGGATCGGTGACTGAGTCCCCCATGGACATCCAGTTCTTCAACAACTTTTAACGGATTCAGTCATGACTAGCG
Organism: Somniosus microcephalus; assembly: GCF_052327205.1. Taxonomy (NCBI): domain Eukaryota; kingdom Metazoa; phylum Chordata; class Chondrichthyes; order Squaliformes; family Somniosidae; genus Somniosus; species Somniosus microcephalus. The sequence continues at coordinate 24,184,528 of NC_140987.1, read as the reverse complement.
CTCATCGAGGCTGTGTCCGCTGCCTCATCGCCTGAGAGAGAGAAAAACAAGCTGCGCCAGAAGTATCCAAATCCACGTGACGACGGAAAGCTGTGCCAAAGGGGCTGCGAACCCCCTCTTTTGCGAATCTGAAAGTGGTGAGCATGATTCCGAGTTCCTCAAGTCGAAACTTAGTCTAGGACTAGGGGAGGGGGTAAGGGTAATCGTAATGTGTTTCCCCTTTTACGATGTGCCGTGTGTTCCCCATTTCCATAGAGTTAAGTTTATGCTTGTAGTTACATTAATCTGTGCTTATGACATGTATTTCTTAATGCTGCAAACTGTTTAATAATAAAAGCATCCATTTCGTGCTATTCAACCTGGTCTATTGAGTTTTTCTCTGCACTACAGTTCCCTGCACCTAAGTCCAAGGTCTAGAACCGTAGGGGAGAGTGGGTCGAACCACTCAAGGGTAATTATTGCACGAAGCCTGGTAGGAGACCAGAACGAGCAAGAGAAACCCCCTACAGAGATGGCGACTCACTGTTGCCAGCATTCTCATCCAGAAGAGAACAGCTGTCAGTATGCCAGGGGACAGTGATGTGTGGATCCCGAGTGGTAATTCCACCCAAGTTAAGGGAGAGAGTGCTCAATGAGCTTCACGAAGGCCATCTGGGAGGGGTGAAAATGAAAAGCCTTGCTAGGGCTTATGTGTGGTGGCCGGGGATCGATCAGCAAATTGAGGACCTGACAAAGAGCTGCTCAGGATGCCAGAAGGTCCAAATAGCACCACCACATGCCCCTCTACACCCATGGGAGTGGCCCTCATCTCCATGGCAACGGGTGCATATTGATTTTGCTGGTCCATTCATGGACTCAATGTTTTCAATAGCCGTGGATGCGCATTCGAAATGGCCTGAGGTGATCAAAATGTCCTCCACCACCACAGAGAAAACTATTGCAGTCCTACGGACCATTTTTGCCAGGAACGGCTTGCCAGAGCAGATTTGCTCTGATAACGGACCACAGTTTGTGTCCGAAGAGTTTCGAAGATTTATGAAAAGGAATGGGGTAAGGCATTACACATCCGCCCCGTATCATCCAGCCAAAAATGGATTGGCTGAGAGGTTCGTACAAACCTTTAAAAAAGCAGTGAAGGTCATGTGCGATGACGACATTCCACTGCAGCATAAGGTGGACAATTTCCTGTTAGCCTACAGAAATGCGACACATGCAGTCACCAACCAGGCCCCGGCCATGATGTTCTTTAACCGAAGGTTGAGATCTCGTCTGGATTTGCTCAGACCAAATGTACGAAGAGATGTTGAGAGTAAGCAATTCCAACACATCAATGAGAAGCCGACAAGGAGCTTCAATGTAGGGCAACCAGTCTTGGCCCGCGACCACCAAACAGAGAAATGGCAACCAGGAACGATATGCACATGGCAGGGGCCACTAATGTACACAGTGGATGTTGGGGAGAACATTGTGAGACGCCATGCTGACCAGATCCTAGAGTCACAGGAACGAGTCAACCCCATGTCTCGGCCATACGTACCTGGTGAGGAACCCGACGTACAGGTCGCATCTACCTCAGAAACAAGAGCATTGGAAGCTGATGAATCAACTGACGACAGGGTGCTAGAATTGCCTCCGCACCAAGAGCGCGACACTCGGGAAAGGCGTTATCCAGAAAGAATCAGGAAGCCTCCCCAGAAACTGAATATATGAATGGACTATTTTCATATAACATGGTATATTAAAAATGTTAATTGTTAAATGAGTATTATGGTACTGTTAATCTAAAAGGGGAGGAATTGTAATGTATGTAATGTATATATACCTTAAGGGAGAGAACTACTTTTTACAGCTCCTATATACTGTAGTACCGGCAGTGACCACACCTGTATATAAACCCTGAGTAGTGATCTGTAGAGTTAGTTCAAGAGTAACCCTCATTCAGTAAACACCTGTTGAATCGTTCCCTGCAGTCTGTTGTCTGATTATCGAAGGACACAACATTAAGATACACGGATATAACAAGTTTTATAATGGGCCAGAAATTCGTTGGGCCTACGCATTGGGTACTCATGCGTAGGCCCAACGAAAGTGCCGGTTTCGTACATGCACTGCGCATGCACGGGAAACCAGAACTTCTGTGCCCTTAAAGGAAGGGGTTCACAGGTCGAATGCGTGCACCGGAGAGGCAGCGCGTATGCCTGGAACTTCCGTTTTTTTTGCAGGTTTCTCCGGGAGGGTAAGTCTCCAGGAGCTACACTTGTAAAAAGCAGTCGCAAGGCCTGCTTTTAACAAGGTAAGTGATGAATTAAGTTACATTAAAACATTTTTTCTACAGGTTTATTATTTTTAAATACTTTAAAGAAAGGTAAGTTTATTTTTAGCCCCGTTAGAAACTGTAATTCATTTTTTTTTTAATTTAAATTATTGTTTAAAATAGTTATTTTATGTAATTTATAGTTATTTTAAAAATATGATGTTTTATTTTATTTATTTGAAGTTTTAGTGATGTTTTGGGGCTGAATTGTATTCATAGATTTGACAGGTCTTCCTGTCAAATCTATGAATACAGATTCCCTGCTACCATTGGCTCTCCATGGCCCACGTGATCCCAGGGGACGCTTCGAACTAACTGCGCCCCTGGGATACGCAAGCACTGCGCACCGGCAGCTGGAGCAGGTCCAGGATCGGAATCCCATGCGGGCCCACAGCTCAACGGCCGGCACGCTAGGTAAGTGCAGGTCAGAGGCTTGCAACCGCGGGAAGCCCCCGACCCGAATTTCTGGGCCAATAATCTGACTAGTCTATGACTTATTACTAGCCATTGGGTTGAGTCAAAGATATACCCATGAATGCCCTACAATAACAAATAGCCTTTCACTCCCTGTTCAGCTATTTGATACCTGCATCTGCTGAAGAACTGATAACCCTCCTTCCTTTCCATTCTTTGTTACGTTCAGTCAGTTCAAGCGCAGCCTCTGAATGGAGCCTGTTTGACAGGAATTTTCATTGCTGCCAGAGGAATTTTGGCCACAGATTAAGCGAAGAATTTTAAATGTTATTTGAATTAGCAGGTTGAAGAACTTCAATCCTTTGACGGTAATACTCTCCAGAGTAGAAATTAGCTACAGGTTTCAAGGCATCAGATCTGCCAAAATATGTGATGGGCACTGATGGGACTCGGGATGATTAGTGTTGGCAAATTTCAAGAGCAAATCCGATTGGTATTTGTCAGAGAATGCTACCGGGAGATATAGTGGACAGTCTGTTTGAGTTTTTGAACTTTGAAGATAAAGAAAGACTTGCATTTATATAGCATCTATCACGACCTAAGGACGTCCCAAAGCACTTTGCAGCCAATGAGGTACTTTTTGAAGTGTAGTCACTGTTGTAAGGTCAGGAAACGTGGCAGCCAATTTGCGCACAGCAAGCTCCCACAAACAGCAATGTGATAATGACCAGATAATCAGTTTTAGTGATGTTGGTTGAGGGATAAATATTGGCCAGGACACCGGGGAGAACTCCCCTGCTCTTCTTCAAAATGGTGCCATGGGATCTTTTACATCCACCTGAGAGAGCAGACGGGGCCTGGGTTTAACGTCTCATCTGAAAGACGGCACCTCCGACAGTGCAACACTCCCTCAGCACTGCACTGGGAGTGCTAACCTAGAGTTTGTGCTCAAGTGTCTGGGGTGGGACTTGAACCCACAACCTTCCAACTGCAGAGGTGAGAGCACTGCCCACTGAGCCATGGCTAACACTTATTGCACAGAGGACGTATTATTCATTTTTGCTTCAAATTCTATATACTGTCTGTCATCGAGGCCTCCTGACGTAAGAAAACTACTAGGCACTTGGTCTAAGCGTTAAATAAAGCTTTACTCAACTGTTTTACAACATGGAGGTCTAGTTGTGTCCTTCACTAGTGTTGGATCTGTGATTCAGAGGATATGCCGTTATTAAATAATCACACGGATGCTGTACATTAACAATAAACAGGTCTTTACTGGAGGAGGGTAGTCTCTAGACTGGGGGTACAGAGCTTATATACCGGTGTGGTCACTGCCGGTACTACAGTATACAGGAGCTGTAAAAGTAGTTCTGACTTAAAGGCACATACACTACAATTCCTCCCCTTTTAGATTAGTAGTACCCCTAATATTCAAATAACAATTAACATTTCAACATGTACATTAAACAACAAAAGTCCATTTATAGATTCAGTCTTTGGGGCGGCTTCCTGACCCTTTCGGGATAGCGCCTTTCCGGAGGTTCTTGTTCTTGGTGCAGAGGCGATTCTGACCCCTTTTCATTGGGTAGTTCATTGGGTTCCACTGCTACTGGGTCTGAAGTAGATGCTACCGGTATGTCGGGTTCATCCCCAGGTACCAGAGACATGGGGTTGACGCGTTCCTGCGACGCTAAGATCTGATCGACGTGGCGTCTCACAATGTTCTCCCCGACATCCACTGTGTACATTAATGGCCCCTGCCTTGTACATATCGTTCCAGGTTGCCATTTCTCTGTTCGATAGTCACGGGCCAAGACTGGTTGCCCTACATTGAAGCTCCTTGTCGGCCTCTCATTGATGTGCTGGAATTGTTTGTCCTCAACATTTCTTCGCACATTTGGTCTGAGCAAGTCCAGACGAGATCTCAACCTTCAGTTAAAGAACATCATGGCCGGGGTCTGGTTGGTAACTGCATGCGTCGCGTTTCGGTAGGCTAATAAGAAATTGTCCATCTTATGCTGCAGTGGAAATTCATCGTCGCACATGGCCTTTATCGCCTTCTTAAAGGTTTGTACGAACCTCTCAGCCAATCCATTTGTGGCTGGATGATACGGGGCGGATGTGTAATGCCTTACCCCATTCCTTCTCATAAATTTTTGGAACTCGTCGGACACAAACTGTGGTCCATTATCAGAGCAAATCTGCTCTGGCAACCCGTTTCTGGCAAATATGGTCCATAGGACTGCAATCGTTTTCTCTGTAGTGGTTGAAGACATTTTTATAACCTCAGGCCACTTTGAATGAGCATCCACTGCTATTAAGAACATTGAGTCCATGAATGTACCAGCGAAATCAATATGCACCCGTTGCCATGGAGAGGAGGGCCACTCCCATGGGTGTAGAGGGGCATGTGGTGGTGCATTTTGGACCTTCTGGCATCCTGAGCAGCTCTTAGTTAGGTCTTCGATTTGTTGATCGATTCCCGGCCACCACACATAAGCCCTAGCAAGGCTTTTCATTTTCACTCCCCCCAGATGACCTTCATGCAGCTCATTTAGCACTCTCTCCCTTAACTTGGGTGGAATCACCACTCTGGATCCACACATCACTGTCCCCTGGCATACTGACAGCTGTTCTCTTCTGGATGAGAATGCTGGCAACAGTGAGTCGCCATGTGTTGGCCATCCCCTCACCGTCAATTCATATACCCGCGACAGCGTCGGATCATTGCGGGTCTCCTTCTCTACATCCGCGTTTGTTACTGGCAATCATTCAATTATTGACGAATAAAATATCTCGATAGGGTGGCATAGTGGTTAGCACTGTTGCCTCACAGCGCCAGAGACCCGGGTTCGAATCCGGCCTCGGGCGACTGTCTGTGTGGAGTTTGCACATTCTCCCCGTGTTTGCGTGGGTTTTCTCCGGGTGCTCCGGTTTCCTCCCACAGTCCAAAGATGTGCGGGTTAGGTTGATTGGCTATGATAAATTGACCCTTAGTGTTAGGGGGATTAAATAGGTGGGGTTACAGGGATAGGGTGGGATATGTGTTGGGGTTACGGGGATCGGGTGGGATATGTGTCGGTGCAGGCTCGATGGGCCGAAATGGCCTCTATCTGCACTGTGGGGTTTCTGTGTGTTTCTGTGTGTGGGTCCACTGCTGGTGCTTCCTCCACAGTAGGCAGTGGCAGGTGCGATAGCCCATCAGCGTTCCCATGCTGTTTCGTGCCTTTATATTCAATTTCATATTGATTCGCCCCTAGAAACAGGGACCATCTTTGTAACCACTGTGCAGTCATCACTGGAACGCCCTTCTTAGGATTAAAGATGGAGACAAGTGGTTGGTGGTCAGTCAGCAAGGTGAACTTCTGCCCATGCAGATAGTGGTTGAATTTTTTTACTCCCCATACTAGGCTGAGTGCCTCCCTGTCAATCTGGGCGTAGTTGCGCTCGGCTGAGGTTAGTGACCGAGACGCAAAGGCTACTGGCCTCTCCAACCCGTCTGGGAATTTGTGCGACAGCACCGCTCCAATACCATAGGGTGATGCATCACATGCCAAACGAATTGGTAGTGCTGGGTTGAAATGGGCCAACACGTCTTTTGATGTGGTCAATTCTTTACACTTCTGGAAAGCTAGTCTACGTTCGTCATCCCGCTTCCATGGTACCCCATTTGCAGTAGGGTGTTCAGTGGGTGTAATACCGTAGACAAATTTGGTAAGAACTTATGGTAGTAGTTTACTAGCCTGAGGAACGACCTCAGTTGTGACACATTTTCCGGTGCTGGAGCCATGACTACTGCCTCAATCTTGTCAGGGGACTTATGTAACCCCTCTTCATCGATGATGTGGCCACAATACGAGATCTGTTTCTGGAAAAACTCGCACTTGTGGCGATTAGCTCATAGCCCATACTCCTTTAATCTGGTGAGCACCTTCTCCAAGTTGGCGAGGTGATCACCGTCATTTTCGCCCGTGACCAAGATGTCGTCCAAATAACACTGGGTCCCTGGAATCCCTTGCTGGACTTGATCCATTGCCCTTTGCCAAATAGTCGGAGCTGATGCTACTCCAAACACCAGCCGGTTGTATTGATAGAGACCTTTATGAGTGTTGATCGTAAGGTATTGTTTTGAAGCTTCTTCTACCTCCATTTGCAAGTACGCCTGGGCTAGATCAATTTTGGTGAAGTGTTTTCCTCTAGATAGCGAGGCGAAAATATCCTCAATTCATGGAAGCGGATATTGTACCGTGTGAAGGACTGGGTTCACTGTCACCTTAAAATCCCCACAGATGCGGACCTTCTTTGGTTCCCCAGGCGTATTACTCAACGACCTCTTCATTACAGGAACGATGGGTGTAGCCCACTCGCTCCAGTCCACTTTGGACAGTACTCCTGAACGTTCCAACCCTTCCAGCTCTGCTTCAACAGCTGGTCTGATCGCATAAGGCACTGGTCTGGCCTTCAGAAACTTTGGGCTTGCATTTTCCTCTATTTCAATCATTGCTGTTATTCCTTTTAGTGTTCCTAGTCCCTCCTGGAACACTTCTTTTGCGTCAGTTAGCATTTTTGACAGTCGTCCAGGTGTGACGTCGTCATCCTTTTTGGCCTCAACCTTCAGTGCCTGTATGGAATGCCAATCTAATTGTATCTTCCGGATCCATTCACATCCTAGCAGTGGTGGTCCTCCATTTGGCAATACATATATATCCATTTTAGGTATTTCCTGGCCTTTATATGTCACTTTCACCCTTATTTTTCCTTTTGGGTAGACTTTTTGCCCCGTATACGTCTTCAAGACAATCTCTGTAGCTTTCAAGGGTATGTGTGAAAATAGCCGTTTGTAGTCTCTTTGATTTATGACTGTTAGAGCTGACCCTGTGTCCAATTCCATTTTCACTTTGACTCCGTCTATCTTGAGTGTAACCCAAATAGTCTGGTGATCCTCCATTTCGGTTACCTTATGTAGTTTCAGACAACCCAGCTCCTTGCTTCCGGAGTCTGTGTCACTTTTCTGTTCGTCTGAACCACTGTCCATTACCTGGTGTACCTTTTTGTACTTCTCCTGTGGAGATTTCTTTCTGTTGGTTTTCTTCCCAGACCTGCAGACTCTTGCTATGTGTCCTGCTTTCCCACACTGTCTGCACACTTGGTCCTTGAACCAACAATCTTTCTGGTCATGTGTTGTTCTGCTGCAGCGATAGCACTTCCCTGTTCCATAGGACATTTCATTGGTGCCATATTCTTGCGGTCTCCGTTGTATCTCTGCAGCGCCCTTTGCGGCTGCTTCATGTGATACTGCCATACTGAAAGCTTTGCCCAGCGTAAGATCCTTTTCCGACAGAAGCCGTTTCTGGGTTCCTTCACTCTGTAGCCCACACTCTGTTGTCCCTTAACGTATCTGCTAGTCCCGCTCCAAACTGGCAGTGTTTCGATAGCTTGCGCAGTTCTTTGTGTTCGTTCCTTTTATGGAACTTAAATCGTTTCGCTATCAGCAGCGGTGTGGGGTTTAAGTGGTCCCGTATGCTTTCAAAATTCTTGTTTACCGGCTTCTCTGGGGTTATTAGATTTCGCAGTAACCCATAAGTTTTTGCACCCATGGAATTTAACAGAACCAGTGCTTTATTAACATCTGGCACTTCATTCGCCCTGCAGTACACCTCAATACGTTCCACATATGTCGCCCAATCATCGACTTCATTGTCGAACGTAGAGATACTGCCACTCTTTGGCATCCTTGGGTGTGAGTTAACTGTCAAAAATGGTGCCTCCCGCGCTTCCCCTTCTTCTCCGCTGGCACAAAATGGCATCTCCCGTGCTTTTCTTCCTTCCCGCGCTCGCCCTTCTTCTCCACTGCGGCTTCTAAAAATGGCATCTCCCTCGCTCTTCCTTCTTCTCCGCGGCTCAATGGCGTCTCCCGCGCTCCCCTTTCTTCGCCCCGCGGACCCTGTTCAGCCCGTGAGCCCTGGCTGTGCTCTGCGCGTTCTTCTTTTTATATTTATCGACGCCGCTCAGTCTAGAACCCGGCTGTTTCTTTATCCTCTCTCTCCGGTTTGTTTTCATTTTCTCGATGCCGCTCGGTGTTCAACCCCCGGCTGCTCCCTGCGCTCTTCACCCTCTGTCTTACCCCGTCGACGCTGCTTGGCTTTCTCTCCGCCGTCGGTCGGCTCCAGCCGCCGCTGCTTGGGAAGGGTCTGCGCTGGACCTGTCGTCGGTCTCTTGCTGCTCGTCGTGGCTGGGGAACCAAGCCCGGCTCTCCACAGCCTCCCCTGCGAAGTTCAATCTCTGCCTGATGGCTGGGCGGTTGCTCGTGGTCGACGCCTGTGTTCCTGGCCTCGACTATTTTTTTTTTTATGTTGCAGGTAGATTCGAATCGACACTCGTCGCCACTGTTGGATCCGTGATTCAGAGGATATGCCGTTATTAAATAATCACACGGATGCTGTACATTAACAATAAACAGGTCTTTACTGGAGGAAGGTAGTCTCTAGACTGGGGGTACAGAGGCATGCGCAAAGCTTATATACCGGTGTGGTCACTGCCAGTACTACAGTATACAGGAGCTGTAAAAGTAGTTCTGACTTAAAGGCACATACACCAGAACTAGTTCCTGTTAAAGAATGTCCTGAGCAAGCTGGGCCCATGCCCGAGTATTTATACTCTCCCTGGACAGCGCCACCAGCAGGCTGCCCTTTATTATTTCTTATGTCATTTCCACATGAATGGCAAGATTCATGTCACCTCCTTTTGTCATCTCTGTAACATCGCTCCATTTCTGCCCTTGTCAGCCCTGCCACTGCAGGAACTGTCCCATCCACACTCCACTCCTCCAGCACTCCTCACCAGACCCACGGACCCCATGGACTTCAATCTATTCAAAATGTCACCACCTACAGCTACCTGCACTTACCAATCGCCCCTTCCCACCCAACCCCATCCTCAGCTCCCTGTTACAATGTTAACCTTTCTTTTGTCTGTTCAGATTCTGATAGTCCCTGCTGTATATTTCATGCATCTTCTGTGTTTTTTATTTCTCCAGTTAAATGGTGGACAAACTAATTACATCTGAGCATATCAAGGTGGCTCAGTTGGTAGCACTCTCGCCTCTGAGTCATTAGGCCGTGGGTTCATCGTCCCTACTCCAAACACTTGAGCACAAAAATCTAGGCTGACCCTCTGGTGCAGTGCTGAGGGGGCGCTGCACTGTCGGAGGTGCCGTTTTTTGGATGAGGTGTTAAACTGTGAACCCGTCTGCTCTCTCAGGTGGATGTAAAAGGTCCCATGGCACTAATTCAAAGAAGAGCAGGGGAGTTCTCGGGTGTCCTGGCCAATATTTATCCCTCAATCAACATCACTAAAACAGATTATCTGGTCATTATCACAGGAGCTTGCTGTGCGCAAATTGGCTTGCATGTTTCCCACATTACAACAGTGACTACACTTCAAATGTGCTTCATTGGCTATAAAGCACTTTGAGATGCCCGGTGGTTGTGACAGACGTTGTATAAAGGCAAGTCTTTCTTTTCTTTTATCAGGGTTTATCACTAATCTCCACTGAGTGCGATTTGAATTGTTTTGTTATATTACCAGTCAGAATGCCCTCGCGACATGCAAATCTACGTTCCCCCAAATCCAACTTCTCTCCTCCTGTCCGTGTGAAGTAGTTTACTTCACTTGGGGATGAAAAAAAACAACTGAATCAATATTTTGAATGAAGCAGTTTAAATAAACCAAGCAGGAGGTGTTTCATTTCTTGCACCGTTTCAATTCCAATGAATAGATCATTCAGGTTAGGCAACTAACAAAGAGGAGTAAATCGCTCATAGAAATTCTAAATTTGAATTCTGAATGTAAATTGAAACATCATGGCCTATTTTGGCGATGAGCCATTAACTTGCCACTTTGGGAGGTAATCGCTAACACGGGGCAGGAATCACCGGCAGTGAAGAGGACCTTCTAAGAGAACGATCTCAGATTAGCAGGCAGCTGTGGTCTGACTGAACACATACTGAGAGAGGAGCGCGGACTGAAGGATCCCGTGCTGTCACTGGAAGACCAGGGCAGTGATGTAGGGTGGATGTTAAACAGGCATCTCTACCGCTGCGTAAGGACATTGATGGCTTAGGTGCGAAGACCTCGGAGTCAGAGTTAAACGGAAGGCACTCGAGCGGAAAAAAGAAAAGCTTTGCCTTGAGGCATGTTTACCGTGTCACTGAGCTCACAGAACAAGAAGTCGAGGAATTGCCACAAAAAAAAAGACATTACAGACGTGGTGGCCTTGACTGAAAATAAATCTTCTACAAAATAAAGAGAAGAGGGCCGCTCAAGCGATTTTAACTTCTCTCGCTTATCAGCTGTGGCTCAGTGGGTCACACTCTTGCCTCTGGGTCAGAAGGTTGTGGGTTCATAGTCCCACGTCAGAGGCTTGAGCACGTCATTTAGGCTGACTCTCCCAGTGTAGTACTTCTTCTTTCGTATGGTAGTAGCAAGTCAAATATCAATATCTAAGACAGATATCCAGGCCAAAGCTTCCGGTGTAACAGCATAGATATCTTATAGGCTGCCTGCGAATCTTCTCTGAGGGCCGTGCTCAATGATGTGCTTCAGGGTCTGATTAGGAGCTCCACAGTCGCATGATGGGGATGCTTTAATCGTCCATCTATGGAGAAGGTGGCAGCATCTACCATGACCGGTTCTGAGGCGGTTGATGGTCGTCCACTGTTTGCGAGGAAGGTTTGATCCTTCAGGTTGTACTGTGGGGTCCTCTATAAGGAATCCATTCCGTATGTCAGTGCAGTGCTGAGGGAGCACTGCACTGTCTGAGGTGCCATCTTTTGGATGAGACCTTAAACCGAGGCCCCGTCTGCAATCTCAGGTGGACGTAAAAGATCCCATGGCACTATTTCGAAGAAGAGCAGGGGAGTTCTCCCCGGTGTCCTAGACAATATTTATCCCTCAACCAACATCACTAAGAATGGTCAATATCAGGTTGCTGTTTGTGGGGGTGTACTGTGTGTAAATTGACTGCAGCTTTTCCTACATTGACTGCACTTCATTGGCTGTAAAGCACTATAGCACATCGTGAAAGGCGCTATATAAATGCTGAAAGTTTTAAGACTGCCAGACTTTACAGAATAGAGGCCTAGAAATTCATTGACGCCACTTTTGGGGCGCTAAAGTGGGGCGTCCGCTAAAGTTTGCGGCCGCCGCCAAATCGATGCCACTTCTCCGATATTCATTAGCTTCGCCCTAGGAGTTCGGGCGAGCGCTAAAACTGCTGCTGGATGCCTCTCTTTGGGCGCTAAGCCGGAGGTGGTGATCGATAGCGCCGAGGCCGGGCGCAGCGCAGGTGCGGCCATCTCGTGATTGACAGCAGACACCCTGGCGCCGGCCAGCTCTTAAGGGGGAAGGGTCGACTGTGTCTGCTGCCACGCCCTGGATAGTGGAGCCCTCCAGCTAGGCCTGAACACTGCTGCTGGACCCAAATAGCGCCTGAAGACATGGAGAAGGCCCGTGAACGTGCGCAGCGCTTCTCAGAGCGTGATCTGAGTGTGCTGATTGCTGCTGTGGAGAAGAGGCGCCATGTTTTGTACCCGGGCGACACACTGGCCAGGCTATTCCACCATGGGAGGCAGTGCACACCAGATCATGGCGACACGCTGGCCAGGCTATTCCACCATGGGAGGCAGTGCACACCAGATCATGGCGACACACTGGCCAAGCTATTCCACCATGGGAGGCAGTGCACACAATATCACGGCGACACACTGTACTTAGAGGCCGTCCTTTCTCTTGCAGGCCAAGCTGGCGAATAATCGCAAGAGCCGGACTGCGACCGGGGGAGGCTGACCCCATATCCAGCCACTCACCGACCTGCAACATCGCGTGGAGCGCCTCATGGGTGGCCGGGTGATTGGGCCCGTTGCATGTGGAGATGCCTGTAAAGTCTGTGGGTTGTTTAGTTAATTAATACACAGACTCCAAGAGTAACTTAAAACAGGACTTTACTATTCGAAGGTCGGGGCGAATCTGCCCAATAACTCCTGACACAGCACTTATATACCGGTGTGGTCACCGTCGGTATTACAGTATACAGTAGCCAACAAAGTAGTGCAACACCTAAAGTAGTTCTCTTAAAGGTGGACGGTTACATACAATAATTCTCTTAAAGGTAGACGGGTACATACACTACAATCCTCCCTTTTTAGCTTACAACATACTGATTCCCCATTAAACATACATTATAACATATATACAACTTTATGCCAGACAGTTCACAGATTCAGTCTCTCTGGAGATTTCCGGACTCTGTCCGGATAATGCCTCGGTGGTGTCGTAACTCCCGGCGGGGTAGCAGGTGCTTCTGGTAAGGTCGATTCGGCTTGAAGGACAGTGTCAGGTTCATCTGATTCCAGTATTACCAGATCGGAGGTAGGTGTTCTGGGTATCTCTGTCTCAACATTAACCGTGTAAGGTGGTGGAGTAGGTTGGCCATTTGTGGCTGACCCTATGATCTGGTCAACTTGGCGCCTTATTATACTGTCCCCAATGTCCACCGTATACATCAACGGCCCTAGCCTTTTTCCAATAGTTCCAGGCTGCCATTTCTCGGTACGGTAGTCCCGGGCCAAAACTTGTTGACCTATCTGAAAAGATCTAGTTGGCCTTTCATTCATGCCCTGGAATTGCCGGTTCTCTACGTCCCTTCTGACGTTTGGCTTAAGCAAATCCAGCCGGCATCTTAGTCGTCTGTTAAAAAACATCATGGCGGGAGTTTGATTTGTGACCGCATGTGTTGCATTCCTGTACGCCAACAAGAAGCTATCCACCTTATGTTGTAAGTTAATGGCTTCATTACCCATGGCCTTTATGGCCTTCTTGAAGGTCTGGACAAACCTTTCAGCCAATCCATTGGAGGCAGGATGGTATGGGGCTGACGTGTAGTGCTTAACCCCATTGCTCTTTAAGAATTTCTTGAATTCTTCGGACACAAATTGCGGTCCATTATCAGAACAGATCTGTTCCGGCAGCCCATTCCTAGCAAACATGGTCCTTAACACTGTGATGGTTTTCCGGAGCGGGGGCCTTCACGACAGCTTCTATCTTGTCAGGTGACTTGTGCAGCCCCTCTCGGTCAATGACATGACCGCAGTACGAGATCCGTTTTTGGAAGAACTCACATTTCTTGCAATTAACTCGAAGGCCATATTCCTTCAACCTAGTGAGCACCAGTTTCAAATTTGTGAGGTGTTCTCCCTCGTCCTCTCCCGTAATCAGGATATCGTCTAAGTAACACTGCGTGCTTGGAATTCCTTGTAATACCTGCTCCATGGCCCTCTGCCAAATTGCTGGAGCCGAAGCTACCCCAAAAACCAGTCTATTATAACGATACAAGCCTGTGTGTGTTGATGGTGAGGTACTGACACGACTCTTCCTCGACTTCCATTTGTAAGTATGCCTGTGCCAGGTCTATCTTGGTGAAGTGTTTCCCTCCAGCCAACGAAGCAAAGATATCTTCAATCCGCGGAAGCGGGTATTGTACCGTGTGAAGCACCGGATTCACTGTGATCTTGAAGCCTCCGCAGATGCGGACCTTCCCCGGTCCCCCTGGCTTGTTACTTGGTGAAGACTTCATGACGGGAACAATGGGCGTGGCCCACTCACTCCAGTCCACTTTTGACAGTACCCCTGATCGTTCAAGTTCTTCCAGTTCTGCCTCCACAGCAGGTTGTATCGCGTAAGGTACCGATCTGGCTTTGAAAAATTTTGGGCTTGCATGTTCTGCAATCTTAACCTTTGCTTTAATTCCTCGCAGTGTTCCCAGTCCTTGCTGGAATACCTCTTTAGCTTCGTCTAATATTCTGGACAACCGTTCAGGTTTGACATCTTCCTTTCCGGAATCTACCGTCATGGTGTTTAGTGAATGCCAGTCTATCTTTATTTTCCTGATCCACTCCCGTCCCAGAAGTGGTGGACCTCCCTCAGGCAACACATACAGATCCATCCTTTGGTGCTCTTTGTCCTTGTATCTCACCTTGACTTCTATCTTTCCGATGGGGTATACTTTGTGCCCCGTGTATGTCTTCAATACTAGTTCCGTATCCCGTAGGGGAATATGCTTGAATAACTTTTTATAATCATGCTTATTCATGACCGTCAATGCCGATCCGGTGTCCACTTCCATTTTCACTTGGACTTTTGCAATCTGTAGTGTGATCCAGATAGCTTGTCGGTCAGCTTCATTACTCACATTGTGAATTCTCAGACTATCCAGTTCCTTGCAGTTGGAGTGTGAGTCCGAATTCTGTTCTTCCGGACTCTTCCTAGTCACGTCATGTACCTTTCTGTACCTCTTTTGTGGTGACTCATTATTGTTGGTCTTCTTTCCTGACCGGCATACCATAGCTATGTGACCAAGCTTGCCACATTTCCTACATTCCTGGTTTTTAAACCAGCATTGGTTCTGGTCGTGTGTTGTCTTCCCACAACGATAGCATTTCGTTGTACCTGAAGTAATTTGCTGCACCCTGAGTGCCGCTGCCTTTAGCTGCATTTCCGCCGTTCCTTCCGCTGTGGCTTCGTTCGATGCAGCAATAAGGACAGCCTTCTCAAGTGTAAGATCGTTCTCTTCGAGCAGTCGTTTTTGTGTTTCTTCCTTCGACATTCCGCACACGAATTTGTCTCGCAACGCCTCTGTCAGATTCCCTCCAAACTGGCAGTGTTTCGCTAGTCTACGCAGTTCGACCAAGTATTCTGCGTTGCTTTCGTCTTTCCTTTGCGTTCTCGCATAGAATTTGAATCGTTCCGCCAACATCAATGGTGTGGGGTTCAAGTGATCCTTCAGAACAGTCACAATATCATCGAAAGTCTGATCCGCCAGTTTAGCTGGTGCTAGTAGATGCTTCAAGAGCTCGTATGTCTTCGCGCCCATCAAGTTTAGCAAGGTTATAGCTTTGTCATCTTCTTCTATTTTATTGGCCTCACAATAGATCTCAATGCGTTCCACATACGTGGCCCAGTCTTCTACCTCGGAATTAAAATCGTTGATGTTACCACGCTTAGGCATCTTCCTCTCTTCCTGATAACACCACGAATTATTTCTTTAAATTTTCTTTTTTTTCCCAAGATGGCGGTTTCCCGCGCTTATCTTCTCTCCCCGCCCACTTCAATGGCGGTTTCCCGCTTCTGTCTTCTTCCCCGCCTAATGGTGGCTTCCCGCGTTTCTTCCCTGGCGGGAGGGGTACACTTTCCCCACGGGCGACGGCCGCTGGCTTTCAGGTTCACAGCCTGCGCGTCGGCTTCAGTGCTTTCCCTTTTCTCGGCAGGGCAACCGGCGCTGGGTACACCCCGTTGACGGCAAACAGTTTCAGCCGCTGGGCTGGCTCTCGCTCAGTTCCCCTTGCTCGGGCTCTGTCTCTCTCCCGCTCGCTCGGCTCTACCGGCGCTGGGTACACCCTGTTGACGGAGAACAGTTTCAGCCGCTGGACTGGCTCTCGCTCAGTCTCCCTTGGTCGGCTCTGCCTCTCCCGCTCGCTCAGCTCCCAATCGCGCCTCCCAGCCCTCTCGCAGTCCGGTGCTTCCCTCCCCGGCTGCGGCTGAGTTTATCTCTTCCCGCGCCTACGTTCCCGGTCGCAGCGCTTCGTGGCTTCGGTCGCTGCCCGGCCTTTTTCGCCGGTCGCGGTCTAGTTGTCTCACGACGCCGTTGCGTCCCCCAGCCTGTCTGTACCGCGGCTTCCTTGCTCCACGCTGCCGCAGTCTCAGCGCCTCTGGGCCCGACTTCTGTCCGGCTCCTTTCCCCCTCGACCGTGGTCGAGTGCACCGCCCTTATCCTCCGGTTATTCTTTTTACTTTCCCTTACTCACAGTCACCATGGCCGCCTTGCTTCTCGTGCTGATCGGCTCACTCCTCACCATGGCAGAAGGGACAGTCAGTGCCTGTTGCTGATGGAAGTCTTTGTCTCTAAATTCTTCCTCCTTTCTAGTTCTGCAGCCTCGAGTTTTTTTCCCAGCAGAACGACGAGGGCGGTTGCCTCTTCTCGACGCTCGTTAACTGCTTCGGAAGTATTTGCCGCAGGGTGCGATCGGACTCGTCGCCACTGTAAAGTCTGTGGATTGTTTAGTTAATTAATACACAGACTCCAAGAGTAACTTAAAACAGGACTTTACTATTCGAAGGTCGGGGCGAATCTGCCCAATAACTCCTGACACAGCACTTATATACCGGTGTGGTCACCGTCGGTATTACAGTATACAGAAGCCAACAAAGTAGTGCAACACCTAAAGTAGTTCTCTTAAAGGTGGACGGTTACATACAATAATTCTCTTAAAGGTAGATGGGTACATACACTACAATGCCGACCCTGTTCTGGGCAGCAATGGTAAGGACATCACCTTTTGCACCTCTCTCGTCCCACTTGCGCATCAGATCTACATCCTTTGCCACTGTCCGACCAATGCGCTGAATGCCACCACTCATGCATCCCGCACTGACGCCCTCTCCTCACTCTAAAGCTACTCTTGTGCCTTCCTGCTTTGAGATGGTGAAGAGGAGGTCCCTGAACTTGCCAGTGACAGACCCTCCGAAGAGGAGCAGGAGGAGGAGCAAGAGGAAGGCAGCCCATCAGGGGAATCCTCAGCCGCGGCCACCCAGGCCAATGTAGGGGACACGTCTTCCCTGGAGGGCAGCGTGGCGGAAGTGTCGAAGGGGAGGGGAGCTCCTGGGACCTGCGGGCTGCAGAAAGGCGGGAGGGGGGTGGAAGCTCGGCGGCCTTCTCCCCAGAGGGGGGAAGCGTCGGAGGGGAGTCCAATTGCTGGGCCCAGCGGCCTCCAGCAACGCAGGAAGGGTCGGCCAGCTCGGCGGCCTTCTCCCCAGAGGGAAAGTCCGGCCTCCAGTCAGGAGATGCTCTTCGCCGAGGAGATGGAACGCCTCGAAGACTTGTCCGCGGACTCGGAGCACCGGCACATGGAGCTCATGGCGGCAGTGGCACGGTTGCCTGAGTCCATCGATTCCCTCTCTCGGAGTGTGGCCGAGTTCGGGCCCTCAGAGGCCACCAGTCGGGCGGAATACCGGGCAGATCAGGCAGCGAGTCGGGCGGAATTCGGGGCAGCTCTGTCAGCGACTGGCCAGGTGATCAGTGGTGCCATCCAGTCACTGGCTGCTCTGATGCGGTCAGTGAACAGGTCAACACGGGCACTCACTGCTGCCACACTCGCTGTGTCAGCCAGGCATCGCCAGGGCACCCGGCGCGCTGCAGCAGCACAGCGGTCTGTCCCTCGGCAGATTGGTGCGCATGCTGCAGTGCTGGCCCGGGCGAGTGCCAGTGTCTCAGGCGACCAGCGAGCGCCTGCCATCCGCCAGCTTGCCGCCATTCCTCCAGCCGCCACTGCCAGTCCCCCAGTGGAGCTGCCAGGAGCTGCTGCAGCGACTGATGCTGGCCAGCCACAGCTGCAGCAATCAACAGCCGCCCGCTCGACGGCCAGACCTCGACTAGGCCGACCCCCAAGGGCATCTGCCGTCACGACATGTGCCCCTCAGGAGCCTGCCCCCAGCCTTGCAGCAGCCAATGGCCTTACTTTGAGGCGGAGCAGCAGGGCGGGCAGGGGCCACCCAAAGATGGCCAAGGCATCGCCCTAGCGGGCCAAATAGTCAAATGTGTGGCCATTTGTGTTTGTTCCTTGAGGCCGAGAATTGGATGTTTGTTTTTTGAAGGCCGATGATGTGATGTTTGTTTTTGACGAAGGCCGAGAATGACAGCCATTTTAGTTGCCCTATTTTGTTAATCCTCTCCAGGTTGTGGGAGCGAGTAATGTGTTTGAGTGTTTTTTGGGGGTTTCGTCTGTTTTTGGTTTTCATGTGGGAAGGGCCCAGAGTTTGTACAATAAACCATTTTATTTATTCACATTGTCCATGTTTGATCTTTGAAGTGTTTGTTGCCTTAACCGGCTAAGGGCTTGCGGAGCGGCTGCAATCATGTTCTATCATTGGCACAAGCCATTCCCTGACAGGGGGCCTAGAAGTGACGTTCAATAAGCCGCCGACGGGCGGCCCTTGGACCTTCTGCCTCCCTCCTGGGCTGGTACTCCTCGTCCTCGTCGTCCTCATGCTCCTCCTGCTCCTCCTCCTGAGGTGGTGGTCCAACGTGAGGTGGCAATGCCTGAGTCCTGCGGATAGCCAGGTTGTGCAGCATGCAGCAAACGACGACGAATTGGGAGACTCGATCCTGCGAATACTGGAGGGCTCCCCCGGAGCGATCGAGACAGCAGAACCGTTGCTTGAGCACGCCGATTGTTTGTTCTATGAGGTTCCTCGTCGCTTGATGGCTCTCGTTGTATGCCTCTTCAGCAGGGGTCGTGGGCGCGCGGAGCGGGGTCATGAGCCAGGTACACAAAGGATAGCCTTTGTCCCCGATAAGCCATCCTCTTGGGGGAGGCTGTGCCTGGAACATGTCAGCCACAGTTGTCTGTCGCAGGATAAAGGCATCGTGGCTGCTGCCTGGAAAGCGGGCATTGACAACTAGGATGCGCTGCCTGTGGTCACACACCAGCTGTACATTGAGGGAATGGTAGCCCTTCCGGTTGCGGTAATCCTCGGCATGCTCCAGAGGTGCCCGCAAAGCCACATGCGTGCAGTCAATGGCGCCCTGCACCATGGGGAAGCCCGCTATTCTTGCAAACCCCACTGCACGCTGCTGCTGCTTGTCCAGGGTCATGGGGAAGGAGATGAATTGATGTCTCCTTCTGAAAAGGGCTTCGGTCACCTGGCGGATGCAGCAATGCACGGCGAACTGGGAGATGTTAGCGATGTCCCCAGTAGCGGATTGGAAGGAGCCGGAGGCATAGAAGTTGAGAGCCACCGTCACCTTCACTGCCACCGACAGAGACGTCCTGCGCATCAGCTGTGGCTGCAGATCTCTCTGAAGCAGCCGGCAGATGTCTGCAACCACCTCCCTTCGGAATCGCAGCCTCCTAACACACATCGCGGCAGACATGGTCAGATAGGAGGTCTGCTGGCGGTATACCCTGCGTGGGTAAGGCCTCAGTTGGCGACGCCTGTTGCCCCCTCTGCGTCTAGCCAGGGCTGCCACTCTCTCACAGCGTCTGTAAGCCCTTCTGGCATAAGGCTGAAATTCAGCGTTGCCACCCAATGCAGCCCCCATTATATGCTGGCAAACACTGAGCTCTGAATGAAGGCAAAGATAATTGGTAAGCTCTGGCCTGAGCCAAAAATACCTGTCCAAGTGTTGGTCCAAACCAGTAAACTCTCCTCCTTGGTCTCTGTCCAAAAAACCGTTGCACAAGAGTGAATGCTGCAAAATGGCTGGCCTTTATACTGCTGGGTAAGTGCCCTTTAATTTGCGCTCCCCGCGGCCCGGCTGGGCTGTGTACCGTTCCACTTCACAGTCGCTCGGGCCGCCCGGCGCACAATGGGCCGGCGCGAGTGAAGTTCCGGTTCGGGGCGCACAAAGGGCGTTGCACTATTAAATGACGTCATGAAGTGCGCGCGCAGCAGGGCGCGCGCTAAGACTTTGCGCCGGCGCTAAATGTGTACTGAAGTTGGGGCGAGGCGCAGATCGCGCTGCGCCCGGCCGCTAAGCGCCTAGCGCTCGAAATCTACTCCTCCTAAGGCGCTAACGGCTGCCGCGCCCAACTGAATTTCTAGGCCAGAGAGTTTCCAGGGTATTGCTGATTGGTCCGCGCTCACTAAGTGATGACGTGACCAATCATGGCCAAGCAATAGGTTCCTCGAGGCAGCCATTTTTACTCATCGTCCAGGCTCATTCACTACCCGACTTTTTTTAAATGACTTAATTTTATTTTTAGCCTAATATTAACATCTCTTATTATTTATTAAATTACTGCTTTCTCTCACGCAGCTAGATCGCGATCAGCTCAGCTTCTCTGCTCTGGTCAACACCCCCCCGCAAAAAATGCCTGTTTCCCACCCCCCAGCCCTCCGCATACACAGCCACGACCCCGCGCCCCACCCCATTCCACTCAGTCCCCCCGCTCTCCCTGACCTGAATCTCGCCAGCGCTCTAAGCATGGGTACTCATGGGCACTCAGTGGGGGTCTGCTTCGACTCTTTCAGGTGACGGACTGGCCAAGCGGGCTGGTCGGGTTGCCAGTCAGGAGGCAAAGTGACCGTCCCCACCCCACCCCCCCTCCGTGACTTGTGAGGCTCCGGGCCTCACTGGCATTGGCCAGGTGAGCTGCAGGGGGCGCCAAACGGGCCTCCCGATGAAATTTCTCCCAATTCGGAAACGGAGACCCAAAGGGCCCAGAGGCGCCACCAGGAAGGTAATTAGCTGGGTGGGGAGGGGGGCCACGGGGAGGGGAGGGGGTTCATGGGGAGGTGAGGGGGCCACGGGGAGGGGAGGGGAGGGGGCTTACGGGGAGGGGAGCAGGGCCACAGTGAGGGGAGGGGAGGTGGAGGGATGGGGAGGGGGCCACGGGGAGGGGAGGGGGGTCAATGGGGAAGGGGAAGGCAGGGGGGCCACGGGGAGGGGAGAGGGGCTACGGGGAGGGGAGGGGAGGGGGGCCATGGGGAGGGGTGGGGAGCGGGGCCACGGGGAGGGGAGGGGGGCCACGGGGAGGGGAGGGGAGGGGGGCCACGGGGAGGGGTGGGGAGGGGGGCCATGGGGAGGGGAGGGGGGCCATGGGGAGGGGAGGGGAGCAGCCACGAGGAGGGGAGGGTGTGGTGTATGTACCTTTAAGACAGAACTACTTTTACAGCTCCTGCATACTGTAGTACCGGCAGTGACCACACCTGCATATAAGCCTTGCGCATGCCTCTGTACCCCCAGTTTTGAGACTACCCTCCTCCAGTAAATACCTGTTTATTGTTAAGTTACAGCATCCGTGTGGTTATTGAAAAACATCATACTCTCAGAATCACGGATCTAACAGTGGCGACGAGTGTCGATTCGAATCTACCTGCAACTTTGCATTTCCCTTCGAGGATTCGCTCCGGGAGGGCGGTGTAAGAAAGTCGAGTCCAGGAACATGGGCGTTGACCACGAGCAACCGCCCAGTCGTCCGGCAGAGAGGGAACATCGCAGGGGAGGCTGTGGAGAGCCGGGCTTGGTTCCCCAGTCACGACGATCAGCAAGAGACTGACGACAGGTCCAGCGCAGACCCTTCCCGGACAGCGGCGGCTGGAGCCAACCGATGGCGGAGAGAAAGCCGAGCAGCATCGACAGGGTAAGACAGAGGGTGAAGCGCACAGGGCGCAGCCGGGGGTTGAAAACCGAGCGGCGTCGAGAGAAAAAAAAAAAACCGGAGAGAGGGTAAAGCAACAGCCGGGTTCAGGACTGAGCGGCGTCGAGAAAAGGGAGAGTGCGGGAGACGCCATTGAGCCGTGGAGAAGAAGGAAGAGCGTGGGAGACGCCATTTTTAGAAGCCGCAGCGGAGAAGAAGTGCGAGCGCGGGAAGGAAGGAAAGCGCGGGAGACGCCATTTTGTGCCAGGGGAGCAGAAGGGGAAGCGCGGGAGATGCTATTTTTGACAGTAAATCACACCCAGGGATGCCGAAGAGTGGCAGTATCTCTACGTTCGACAATGAAGTCGAAGATTGGGCGACATATGTGGAACGTATTGAGGTGTACTGCAGGGCGAATGAAGTGCCAGATGCTAGGAAAGCACTGGTTTTGTTAAATTCCATGGGTGCAAAAACTTATGGGTTACTGCGGAATCTAATAACCCCAGAGAAGCCGGTGAACAAGAATTTCGAAAGCATAGTAGAAATCCTACAGGACCACTTAAACCCCACACCGCTGCTGATAGCAGAACGATTTAAGTTCCATAAAAGGAACCAACACAAAGACGAAAGCAATGCTGAGTACCTAACGGAACTGCACAAGCTATCGAAACACTGCCAGTTTGGAGCAGGACTAGCAGATACGTTAAGGGACAAGTTTGTGTGTGGGCTACAAAGTGAAGGAACCCAGAAACGGCTTCTATCAGAAAAGGATGTTACGCTGGACAAGGCTTTCAGTATGGCAGCATCACACGAAGCAGCTGCAAGGGGCACTGCAGAGATACAACGGAGACCGCAAGAATATGGCACCAATGAAATGTCCTATGGAACAGGGAAGTGCAATCGCTGCGGCAGAACAACACATGACCAGAAGGATTGTTGGTTCAAGGACCAAGTGTGCAGACAATGTGGAAAAGCAGGACACATAGCAAGAGTCTGCAGGTCTGGGAAGAAAACCAACAGTAAGAAATCTCCACAGGAGGAGTACAAAAAGGTACACCAGGTGATGGACAGTGGATCAGACGAACAGAAAAGTGACACAGACTCCGGAAGCAAGGAGCTGGGTTGTCTGAAACTACATAAGGTAACCAAAATGGAGGATCACCAGACTATCTGGGTTACACTCAAGATAGACGGAGTCCAAGTGAAAATGGAATTGGACACAGGATCAGCCCTAACAGTCATAAACCAAAGGGACTACAAGCGGTTATTTTCACATATACCCTTGAAAGCTACAGAGATTGTCTTGAAGATGTACACGGGGCAAAAAGTCTACCCCAAAGGAAAAATAAGGGTGAAAGTGATATATAAAGGCCAGGAAATACCTAAAATGGATATATATGTATTGCCAGATGGAGGACCACCACTGCTAGGACGTGAATGGAACCGGAAGATACAATTAAATTGGCATTCCATACAAGCACTGAAGGTTGAGGCCAAAAAGGATGACGACGTCACACCTGGACGTCTGTCAAAATGCTAACTGACGCAAAAGAAGTGTTCCAGGAGGGACTCGGAACACTAAAAGGCATAACAGCAATGATTAAAATAAAGGAAAATGCAAGCCCAAAGTTTCTTAAGGCCAGACCAGTGCCTTATGCGATCAGACCAGCTGTCGAAGCAGAGCTGGAAGGTTTGGAACGTTCAGGAGTACTGTCCAAAGTGGACTGGAGCGAGTGGGCTACACCCATCATTCCTGTAATGAAGAGGTCGTTGAGTAATACGCCTGGGGAACCAAAGAAGGTCCGCATCTGTGGGGATTTTAAGGTGACAGTGAACCCAGTCCTTCACACGGTACAATATCCACTTCCACGAATTAAGGATATTTTCGCCTCGCTATCTGGAGGTAAACGCTTCACCAAAATTGATCTAGCCCAGGCGTACTTGCAAATGGAAGGAGAAGAAGCTTCGAAAAAATACCTTACGATTAACACTCATAAAGGTCTCTATCAATACAACCGGCTGGTGTTCGGGGTAGCCTCGGCTCTGGCTATCTGGCAAAGGGCAATGGATTATGTCCTGCAAGGGATTCCAGGAACCCAGTGTTATTTGGACGACATCCTGGTCACGGGCGAAAATGACAGTGATCACCTTGCCAACTTGGAGAAGGTGCTCACCAGATTAAAGGAGTATGGGCTACGAGCTAATCGCCACAAGTGCGAGTTTTTCCAGAAACAGATCTCGTATTGTGGCCACGTCATCAATGAAGAGGGGTTACATAAGTCCCCTGAAAAGATTGAGGCAGTAGTCAAGGCTCCAGCACCGGAAATTGTGTTACAACTGAGGTTGTTCCTCGGGCTGGTAAACTACTACCACAAGTTCTTACCAAATTTGTCCACGGTATTAAACCCACTGAACACCCGACTGCAAACAAGGGTACCATGGAAGTGGAATGACGAACGTAGACGAGCTTTCCAGAAGTGTAAAGAATTGATCACATCAAAAGAGGTGTTGGCCCATTTCAACCCAGCACTACCAATTCGTTTGGCATGTGATGCATCACCCTATGGTATTGGAGCGGTGCAGTCGCACAAATTCCCAGATGGGTTGGAGAGGCCAGTAGCCTTTGCGTCTCGGTCACTAACCTCAGCCGAGCACAGCTATGCCCAGATTGACAGGGAGGCCCTCAGCCTAGTATGGGGAGTAAAAAAATTCAACCACTATCTGCATGGGCAGAAGTTCACCTTGCTGACTGACCACCAACCACTTGTCTCCATCTTTAATCCTAAGAAGGGATTTCCGGTGATGACTGCACAACGGTTACAAAGATGTTCCCTGTTTCTAGCGGCGAATCAATATGAAATAGAATATAAAGGCACGAAACCGCATGGGAATGCTGATGGGCTATCACGCTTGCCACTGCCTACTGTGGAGGAAGCACCAGCAGTGGACCCTATCGAGATATTTTATTCGTCAATAATTGAACGATTGCCAGTAACTAACACGGATATAGAGAAGGAGACCCGCAATGATCCGACACTGTCTCGGGTATATGATTTGACGGTGAGGGGATGGCCAACACAGGGCGACTCACTGTTGCCAGCATTCTCATCCAGAAGAAAACAGCTGTCAGTATGCCAGGGGACAGTGATGTGTGGATCCAGAGTGGTGATTCCACCCAAGTTAAGGGAGAGA
The DNA here is from genome assembly GCF_052327205.1 of Somniosus microcephalus. Taxonomy (NCBI): domain Eukaryota; kingdom Metazoa; phylum Chordata; class Chondrichthyes; order Squaliformes; family Somniosidae; genus Somniosus; species Somniosus microcephalus. The sequence goes on along the minus strand of NC_140987.1, from coordinate 24,159,415 downwards.
GTGCTAAATGAGCTACATGAAGGTCATCTGGGGGGAGTGAAAATGAAAAGCCTTGCTAGGGCTTATGTGTGGTGGCCGGGAATCGATCAACAAATCGAAGACCTAACTAAGAGCTGCTCAGGATGCCAGAAGGTCCAAAATGCACCACCACATGCCCCTCTACACCCATGGGAGTGGCCCTCCTCTCCATGGCAACGGGTGCATATTGATTTCGCTGGTCCATTCATGGACTCAATGTTCTTAATAGCAGTGGATGCTCATTCGAAGTGGCCTGAGGTGATAAAAATGTCCTCAACCACTACAGAGAAAACGATTGCAGTCCTACGGACCATATTTGCCAGAAACGGTTTGCCAGAGCAGATTTGCCCTGATAATGGACCACAGTTTGTGTCCGAAGAGTTTCGAAAATTTATGAGAAGGAATGGGGTAAGGCATTACACATCTGCCCCATATCATCCAGCCACAAATGGATTGGCTGAGAGGTTCGTACAATTTAACGATTTGGAGGAGGGGACCGAGTGTAACATATCAAAGTTTGCAGATGATACTAACATGGGAGGGAAAGTAGTGAGAGAGGAGGACATAAAAAACCTGCAAGGGGACATAGACAGGCTAAGTAAGTGGGCAGAGACTTGGCAGATGGAATACAATACTGGAAAGTGTGAGGTTATGCACTTTGGCAGGAAAAATCGTAGAGCAAGTTATTATCTTAATGGCAAGAAACTGGAAAGTACTGAAGTACAAAGGGATCTGGGGGTCCTGGTGCACGAAACTCAAAAGGTTAGTATGCAGGTGCAGCAAGTGATTAAGAAGGCCAATGGAATGTTGGCTTTCATTGCTAGGGGGATAGAATATAAAAATAAGGAGGTATTGCTTCAGTTGTACAAGGTATTGGTGAGACCGCACCTGGAATACTGCATACAGTTTTGGTGTCCGTACTTAAGAAAAGACATACTTGCTCTCGAGTCAGTACAAAGAAGGTTCACTCGGTTAATCCCGGGGATGAGGGGATGGACATATGAGGAGAGGTTGAGTAGATTGGGACTCTACTCATTGGAGTTCAGAAGAATGAGAGGCAATCTTATTGAAACATATAAGATTGTGAAGGGGTTGGATCGGGTGGATGCGGGGAGGGTGTTCCAGATGATGGGTGAAACTAGAACTAGGGGGCATAGTCTTAGAATAAGGGGCTGCTCTTTCAAAACTGAGATGAGGAGGAACTACTTCACTCAGAGGGTGGTAGGTCCATGGAATATGCTGCCCCAAAAAGCTGTCGAAGCTACATCATTACATAAATTTAAAACAGAAATAGACAGTTTCCTAGAAGAAAAGGGAATTAAGGGTTACGGGGAGCGGGCAGGAATTTGGACATGAGTTTAGGTGCAGATCAGTCATGGCCCTGTGGGTAGCGGAGCGGGCCCAGGGGCCGTGTAGCCTGATCCTACTCCTGTTTCGTGTGTCTAATTCTGTTAGATTCAGGAGATAGTCCTGTCATAGTGGATTGGCGGTTAGGATCAGATCAGCCATGATCTTATTGAATGGCGGAGCAGGCTCGAGGGGCCAATTGGCCTACTCCTGCTCCTATTTCTTATGTTCTTATGTTCTTATGTTAAACCTTTAAGAAGGCGATAAAGGCCATGTGCGACGATGAAATTCCACTACAGCATAAGGTGGACAATTTCTTATTAGCCTACCAAAACGCGACACATGCAGTTACCAACCAGACCCCGGCCATGATGTTCTTTAACCGAAGGTTGAGATCTCGTCTGGACTTGCTCAGGCCAAATGTGCGAAGAAATGTTGAGGACAAACAATTCCAGCACATCAATGAGAAGCCGACAAGGAGCTTCAATGTAGGACAACCAGTCTTGGCTCGTGACTATCGAACAGAGAAGTGGCAACCCGGAACGATATGCACAAGGCAGGGGCCATTAATGTACACAGTGGATGTCGGGGAGAACATTGTGAGACGCCACGTCGATCAGATCTTAGCGTCACAGGAACGAGTCAACCCCATGTCTCGAGTACCTGGGGATGAACCCAACATACCGGTAGCATCTACCTCAGAACTAGTAGCAGTGGAACCCGATGAACTACCCAATGAAAAGGGGCCAGAATCGCCTCTGCACCAAGAACAAGAACCTCAGGAAAGGCGCTATCCCGAAAGGGTCAGGAAGCCGCCCCAAAGACTGAATCTATAAATGGACTATTGTTGTTTAATGTACATGTTAAAGTGTTAATTGTTATTTGAATATTAGGGGTACTACTAATCTAAAAGGGGAGGTATTGTGGTGTATGTACCTTTAAGACAGAACTACTTTTACAGCTCCTGTATACTGTAGTACCGGCAGTGACCCACCTGTATATAAGCCTTGCGCATGCCTCTGTACCCCCAGTCTTGAGACTACCCTCCTCCAGTAAATGCCTGTTTATTGTTAAGTTACAGCATCCGTGTGGTTATTGAAAAACATCATACTCTCAGAATCACGGATCTAACAGTGGGGAGGGGGGCCACCGGGAGGGGAGGGGGGCCATGGGGGAGGGGAAGGCAGGGGGGCCACGGGGAAGGGAGGGGAGGGGAGCCACGGGTAGGGGTGGGGAGGGGGGCCACGGGGAGGGGTGGGGAGGGGGGCCACGGGAAGGGGAGGGGGGCCATGGGGAGGGGCGGGGAGTGGGGCCATGGGGAGGGAAGGGGTGCCACGGGAAGGGGAGTGGAGGGGGGCCATGGGGAGGGGTGGGGAGGGGGGCCACAGGGAGGGGAGGGGGGTTCATGGGGAGGGGTGGGGAAGGGGGCCACGGGGAGAGGAGGGGGGCCACGGGGAGGGGTGGGGAGGGGGGCCACAGGGAGGGGAGGGGGGCCACGGGAAGGGGAGTGGAGGGGGCCACGGGGAGGGGTGGGGAGGGGGGCCACGGGGAGGGGAGGGGGCCACGGGGAGAGGAGGGGGGCCACGGGGAGGGACGGGGTCCACGGGGAGAGGAGGGGGGCCATGCGGAGGGGTGGGGAGGGGGGCCACGGGGAGGGGAGGGGGCCACGGGGAGAGGAGGGGGGCCACGGGGAGGGGTGGGGAGGGGGGCCACGGGGAGAGGAGGGGAGGGTGGCAGAGGTCCAGATTATTCTTCTGGGCCCAGGAGGCAAACTCCTGGTCCTCTGCGATTCACAAAAATAATTCAGGGCTTTTCTTTGGCTGGGCCTCGTCTCCTCCATCGCCCGTGGAATGCCTGTGCTGCACCGGCTCCGACTCCCAGGCCACCTGCCTTTTCTGTGGCCTGGAGGAGTCCGTTTTTCACGTATACACAGAATGTGAGAGGTTGCAGCCCCTCTTCCATTATTTCAAGGGGGCTGCTCCTCGATTTTTTGGCTGCACTTCAGTCCCCACACTCCTGATCTTCGGTCACCCGGTGCGGAGGGGAGTGGGCAGGTCGGGGGGACCTCCTCGTAGGACTGCTCCTGGGCCTGGCCAAAGTGGCCATTAACTGGTCCAGGGAGCGGGCGGTCGAGGGGGTCGTTCAGCCCAACTGCCTGCCTTTCTTCTGCGGCCATGTTCGCGCCCGGGTGGCCCTGGAGATGGAGCACGCGGTGTCCATCGGCACGCTCGAGGCATTCCGCGACCGGTGGGCGCTGCGGGGACTGGAGTGCATCGTCACCCCGGCCAAACAAATTATAATTTAATTTGTTAAGGTTCCTTTAAAGTTTTATTTATTTACACAGAATACACAGAATCCCCACAGTGCAGATAGAGGCCATTTCGGCCCATCGAGCCTGCACCGACACATATCCCACCCTATCCCCGTAACCCCACGTATTTAATCCCCTAACACACTAAGGGTCAATTTATCATAGCCAAATCAACCTAGCCTGCACATCTTTGGACTTTGGACTTTACCAACTAATTTGTTTAATCACCACAACAAAAGAATACACTGGCTCCGACCAGTTAATACTTAAAATGGCAATCGGGGTCCTATCAACCACGTAGGACCCCGATTTCCATATTAAAAGGCGCCGATCGCCTGAATCAGGCCGGGCCCTTTGGACACCTGGAGGTTGGCCCCTTTTAAAATGGCGGGCATGCATCGCCAGTGATCCCGGGGCGGTGAGGCTCCCAACCCCATTTTGAGGCCATTAAAGCGAGGCAAAGGGAGTCAACATCGACCGCAGTGAGTTCCTGCCGCCCTCAGTTTCTGCCCAGCCAGAGCTGACCGCGTACATATATAACATAGAAACATAGAAACATAGAAGATAGGAGCAGGAGTAGGCCATTCGGCCCTTCGAGCCTGCTCCGCCATTCAACGAGATCATGGCTGATCATCCAAACCCTAGCACCCGGTCCCTACACCGACAGCCATCCCACCCAAGCCCTATCCCCATAACCCCACGTATTTAATCCCCCCTAACACTAAGGGTCAATTTTTATCATGGCCAATCAACCTAACCCGCACATCTTTGGACTGTGGGAGGAAACCGGAGCACCCGGAGGACACCCATACAAACACGGGGAGAATGTGCAAACTCCACACAGACAGTCACCTGAGGCCGGATTTGAACCCGGGTCCCTGGCGCTGTGAGGCAACAGTGCTAACCACTATGCCACCGTGCTGGGCAATGCTCAGCTGGTCAGGCAGCACCTGCGGCGAGATAGAGAGAAACAGAGTTGATGTTTCAGGTCGGTGACCTTTCGTCAGAACTGGAAAAAGTTAGAGATGTAACAGGTTTTAAGCAAGTGTAGGGGCAGGGAGAGGGGGGAGGGGAGGAAAGTACAAAAGGGATAGGGTGGAAGTCAAGAGAGGTTAAATGACAAAAGAGATGATAGTACAAAGCAGGAGTACAACGCACACACATACGCCTTCCCTCCGAGCTTGAGTTGGGAACTTAAACGTAAAGAGGTCATTTACATAACAAGTAAGAAGTAGATTGACAAGAAAATAGAGAGTGAGAGTCAAAGGAGGAAAAGATTAGAAAGCCTGCTCAAAATGCAAAAAAAAACATGTATTATGAGAGTGAAGAAAGTTTTTGAGGGACAGACTGACAGGCAGACCGTCCGACAGACTGGCAGAAAGAGACACAGACAGGCAGGCAGGCAGACAGACAGACACACCAACTGGTTGGCAGGCATACATACACAAAGAGAGACAGACAGGCAGAGAGACAGTCCAATAGACACACCAACTGGTTGGCAGGCATACATACACAAAGAGAGACAGACAGGCAGAGAGACAGTCCAATAGACACACCAACTGGTTGGCAGGCATACATACACAAAGAGAGACAGACAGGCAGAGAGACAGTCCAATAGGCACACCAACTGACTGGCAGACAGACAGAAAGGCAGAGACAAACAGGCAGACAGACAGTCCAATAGACACATCAACTGACTGGCAGACAGACAGAAAGACAGAGACAAACAGGCAGACAGACAGTCCAAAAGACACACTGACTGGATGGCAGGCATACACAAAGAGGGAACATGTATAAGTGAGGAGACGGCAGCAAGACCAGACTTACACAAGACGGAGATCAAAGAGTGAGAAATATTTAGAGAAAGGCAGATATAGAAACGGCAACAGGAGGGAAGTATCTCAGAGTGGCACAGAGAGACGGAGCGAGAAAGAGTGAGACAGAAAGAGTGGAAGAGAAACAGAAAGGCAGGGAGAGGGTGACAGAAAGAAACAGCGATTGAGCAACTAGCGGAATCACAGCGGCACAGCAGGGGGATGTAAGACGGAGATGAGGAGGAATTTCTTCTCTCAGAGGGTCGTGAATCTTTGGAATTCTCTACCCCAGAGAGCTGTGGAGGCGGAGTCATTGAATATATTTAAGATGGAGATAGGCAGATTTTTGAATGATAAGGGGTCAAGGGTTATGGGGAGCGGGCAGGAAAGTGGAGTTGAGGCCAAGACCAGATCAGCCATGATCATATTGAATGGCGGAGCAGGCTCGAGGGGCCGAATGGCCGACTCCTGCTCCTATTTCTTATGTTTTTATGTTCTTCTCTGAGGTTGAACCTGAGCCAATCTATGTGTTAATCTAAACATATGTCTAGAATAAAACAGGTTCTCCCTTGTTACAGTTTTGCATCTTATTTAAAAAATAAATCAGGACAGACACTTGCGTGTTGAAACCTGCTAAGATGTCTGATGATGTTTGCTTATCTTACCATTAGCATTTGATGTTTGTGCTGTACTCTTCCAAAAGAATGGTGAGTGTCTGTGGTATTACCCACATGTCACAAGGACTCTTGCTTGGCTCCTGGTTGATTGACAGCCCTACCTTCAAGGCAATTAAGGTGTAAAAACAAAACCTCCTTCTGGGTTTTGGTGTTTAGTTCTGACAGGGTGGCAGACATCCTTTCCGAGATGCTTCTTAACTCGTCAGCCCGGCACCCCCAGGGGCCCGTCTCATCCTGTGATCAATCCCGTCAGGTGTACAAATCAGAACTGCAGTACAAACTGAAAAGGTAAGGCAAGGATGCTTCCTAGAAACATAGAAACATAGGAAAATAGCAGCAGGAGTCGGCCATTCGGCCCTTCGAGCCTGCTCCGCCATTCAATATGATCATAGCTGATCCTCTATCTCAATACCATATTCCCGCTCCCTCCCCATACCCCTTGATGCCTTTTGTGTCTATAAATCTATCTCCTTCTTAAATATATTCAGTGACTTGGCCTCCACAGCCTTCTGTGGTAGAGAATTCCATAGGTTCACCACCCTCTGAGTGAAGACATTTCTCCTCATCTCAGTCCTAAATGTCCTACCCCGTATCCTGAGACTGTGACCCCTCGTTCTGGACCCCCCAGCCAGGGGAAACATCCTCCCTGCATCCAGTCTGTCTAGCCCTGTCAGAATTTTATACGTTTCAATGAGATCCCCTCTCATTCTTCTAAACTCTAGTGAATACAGGCCCAGTTGACCGAATCTCTCCTCATACGACAGTCCTGCCATCCCAGGAATCAGTCTGGTGAACCTTTGCTGCACTCCCTCTATGGAAAGAAACCAGATTACATCCTCCCCAAAAATACTCGTGTTTATGGAAGCAAGTAAAGGTGTTGCTATGGAAATGATTCATGAAATAGCTAGGCCTGACTGCACTTTGTTTATCAAGTTCCAAGAGATTGTTCCAGTCCAGGTACCTCACTCTTTCGATAAGAAAAAGCCTGCAGTTATATAACACTTCACAGCCAACAGATTACTTTTAAATTGAAGTCACTCTTGGTTTGCAGGTGAACGCGGCAGCCAGTTTATCCACAGGCAGCAATAAGGTAACTGATAATTAAACTGCTTTAGTGATGTTGGTTGAGGGATAAATATTGGCCCAGGATACTGAGGAGAACACCCCTGCTCTTCTTCGAAATAGTGCCATGGGATCTTTTACGTCCACCCGAGAGGGCAGACGGGGCCTTGGTTTAACGTCTCATCCAAAAGACGGCACCTCCGACAGTGCAGCGCTCCCTCAGCACTGCACTGGGTGTGTCAGCCTGGATTAGGTGCTCAAGATTGACAGGGTAGATGCTGAGAGGTTGCTTCCCCTGGCTGGAGTGTCTCGAACTAGGGGGTCATAGTCTTAAATGGCCGACCCCTTATCCTGAGACTGAGATGAGGAGGAATTTCTTCACTCAGAGGGTTGTGAATCTTTGGAATTCTCTACCCCAGAGGGCTGTGAATGCTGAGTCTTTGAGTATATTCAAGGCTGAGACAGATATATTTTTGGACTCTAGGGGAATCAAGGGATATGGAGATCGGGCGGGAAAGTGGAGTTGACGTCGATGATCAGCCATGATCTTATTAAATGGCGGAGCAGGCTCGAGGGGCCGAATGGCCGACTTCTGCTCCTATTTCTTATGTTCTTATGTTCTTTACGGAGTGAGGTTTGGAACGCACAACCATGTGGCTCAGAGGCGAGTGTGTGACCCAGTGATCCACGGCTGAGACCGTGCAGCCTAACAGTGACTGCACTTCAAAAGTACTTCAATGGCTGTGAAGCACTTTCAGGTATCCTGAAAGGTGCTATATAAATGCAGCATGTGCACAGCAAGGTCCCACAACAGCAATGCGATAATGACCAGATACAGGAAACTCTCATTTAAACGGCACCTAAATATCCAGAATTCTCTATTAACCAGCAAAATTCTCACGCCGAAAACAACACTTCGATAACCGGCAATGTTGCCGAGTCCGAGTCTCCAGCAGTGGCCGAGTTAGTCAGTGGGGGTAGTTCTCCAAACTGCCACTACTCGGCTTCTTGGCGCTGTCGGAAGTTGGAACACCTCAATACCCCTGTAAGAACATAAGAAGTAGGAGCAGGAGTAGGCCATACGGCCCCTCGGGTCCGCTCCGCCATTCAATAGGATCATGGCTGATCCGAATCTGGACTCACGTCCACTTCCCTGCCCTCTCCCCGTAACCCCTAATTCCTTTATCTGCTAGGAAACTGTCTATCTCCATTTTAAATTTATTTAATGTTGCAGCTTCCACAGCTCTCTGGGGTAGCAAATTCCATAGGTTTACTACCCTCTGAGTGAAGAAGTTTCTCCTCATCTCAGTTTTGAAAGGGCAGCCCCTTATTCTTAGACTAAGCCCCCTAGTTCTAGTCTCACCCATCAGTGGAAACAGGAGTCTGGCTCTCCCGCGCTGCCAGTAGTCTCTTCTGATCCGCCATTTTACAGGGGTACTGTGTGTCTCCCACGCTGCTGGTAGTCATTGCATTACATTACCCTCAACTGGCAGTACTGTACTTAATCAAGCATCTTCCACCATCCATTTAACACAACATTCTGTAGGTGAGTACCCAATTACTGTATACTGCACATTTCTTGATTTTTTAAATTTTTCTTTGTTAAAAATAGCCTCGGTAGATAACCCTCTCCATCATCCGGAATTTTTGATCAACCGGCAACACGCCGGTCCCGTCGGTGCCGGAAACCAAAGAGTTTCCTGTAGTCTGCTTTTGATTAAAGGGTAAATATTAGCCAGGACACCTCCCATGCACTTCTTCACATAGTGCGATGGGATCTTTTATATTCACCTGAAATGGCAGATGGGGCCTTAGTTTAACATCACATTCAAAAGCCAGCACCTCCGGCAGTGCAGCGCTCCCTCAGCACTGCGCTGAAGTGTCAGCCTGGATTATGTACTCAAGTCTCTGGAGTGGGACTTGAACCCACAGCCACCAGAATTAAAGTGACAGTGCTGCCCACTGGGCCACGGCTGACAACTTAAAAAAAAAACTCTCAACTTGTCTCAAACATGTCAACTCATGCCTAATCAGAAAGAGTCTAAACGGCTGAGCGCACTGGATACAGCCAAGGCTATGGGCCCCAAACAACATCCTGGCTGTCGTGCTGAAGACTTGTGCTCCAGAACTAGCTGCGCCTCTAGCCAAGCTGTTCCAGTACAGCTGCAACACTGGCATCTACCCGGCAAAGCGGAAAACTGCCCAGGTATGTCCTGTCCAGCCAATTACCGCCATCAGCCTACTCCCACCAAAGTGATGGAAGGAGTCATCAGCAGTGCTATTAAGCAGCACTTACCAATAACCTGCTCACTGATGCTCAGTTTGGGTTCCGCCAGGACAACTCAGCTCCAGACCTCATTGCAGCCTTGGTCCAAACATGGACACAAGAGCTGAATTCCAGAGGTGAGATGAGAATGACTACCCTTGACATTAAGGCAGCATTTGACTGAGTGGGGCACCAAGCAACTCTAGATAATGGACTGCAGCGGTTCAAGAAGAAGACCCACCACCAGCTTCTCAAGGACAACCTGGGATGGGCAATAAATGCCGGCCTTGCCAGCGACACTCATAGCTCGAGAATAAATAACAAAAAATGCAATCAATAACAACAACTTGTATTTATATAGTGCCTTTAACGTAGTAAAACATCCCAAGGTGCTGCACAGGTTTATGGTATGGCGGATGTCTGTTTAGGTGATAAATTAATGGGACTTAAAGCCGACAAATCCCCTGGACCTGATGGCTGTTGTGTATGTGCCTTTAAGAGAAGAACTGATTCTATACTGCAGTACCGGCAGTGACCACCCCTGTATATAAAGCCATAGGAGGCTTTTGTATTTCAGTCTTGAATTACTCTCTGTTCAGTAAATACCTGTTTTATTGTTCTCCTGCAGTCTGAGTATTATTGATCCTCGGACATTACAGTGGTGACGGGCAGGTTTGAACTCACCTGCAGTACTGCATCACCTCACGGGGATCTTTTCCCTGAAGAGAAGCTTCTTGGAGGTCGAAGTCAGAACGGCGGGCGTCGACCGCGGGCAACCGCCCAGGGATCCATCGGAGAGTTGCAGGGGAGGCTGTGGAGAGCTGGGCCTGGCTCCCCAGTCGAGGTGTTCCAGCAAGTCGTGCTGGTAGCAGGTAGTGCGCTGACCCTTCCGGACTGCGGCGGGCTCAGGCTCGATCGAGCGCCTTTGCAAGGGGGCCGTGCAGCGTCGTCGGGAGGAAGAGAGAGAGAGAGGGTGGAGCGCACAGGGCGCGGTCGGTGCTCAAGAACAGGGCAGCGTGGAGAGGATAGAATGCGGGGAAGGAAAAGTGAGACGCGCCGAAGCCGCGGGTCACTGCCATTACCCTGTAGAACGCTAGGAGCAGCGTGGCAGCAAGGGGAAGAAGGAAAAGCGCGGGAGGCACCATTTTATTCCATTGGGGAAGAAGGAAAAGCGTGGGAGTCGCCATTTTATTACATTGGGGAAGAAGAAAAAGCGCGGGAGGCGCCATTTTAAATCACCCAAGATGCCGAAGAGTGGCAGTATCACTGCTTTCAACAACGAGGTAGAAGACTGGACCACGTATGTGGAAAGAATTGAAGTGTACTGCAATGCCAATGAGGTGGCCAATGGAAAGAAGGCGTCGGTATTATTAAATTTGATGGGCGCGAGAACGTACGGCCTATTGCGGAATTTAATTACCCCAGCTAAACCAATGGAGAAAAGTTTTGAAGAGATTGTTAATATCTTACAGGAACACCTAAACCCTACACCGCTGCTGATAGCAGAAAGATTCAAGTTCCATAAAAGAAACCAGCACAAAGATGAGAACAATGCTGACTATCTTACGGAACTACGCAACTTATCGAAGCACTGCCAGTTCGGAGCAGGGCTGGCAGACACCTTGTGGGATAAGTTTGTCTGCGGGCTCCAGAGTGAAGGAACCCAGAAACGACTACTTTTGGAAAAGGACCTGACGCTAGAACAGGCTTTCAACATGGCAGTATCCTATGAAGCAGCAGCACGGGGAGCTGCGGAAATACAACAGAAAACATAGGAATACAGTGCTAACGAAATGGCGTATGGAGCAGAAAAGTGCTATTGCTGCGGCAGAACAACCCATGATAAGAAGGACTGCTGGGTTAAGGACAAAGTATGCAGGCAATGTGGGAAAATGGGACACATAGCAAGAGTCTGCAGGTCGGGAAAGAAAACCAACACTACAAGAACTACTAAGGAAAAGTACAAGAAAGTAAAGAAATTCACAGACAGTAGTTCGGAAGATCAGGAGAGTGATAAGGACTCCGGGAGCAGGAGACTAAGTTGTCTAAAGTTACACAACGTGATCGCAAAGTAGGATCACCGAACCATTTGGGTCACCCTCATGATAGCAGGGTCCCCAGTAAAGATGGAATTGGACACTGGATCAGCCCTAACTGTCATGAATCGACAAGACTATGAGCGGCTATTCTCACACATACCCTTGAAGGACACGTCCATTGTATTGAAGACATACACGGGGCAAAAAGTCTACCCCAGAGGAAAAATAAGGGTGCCAGTTGAATACAACGGCAAGGAAACACAGAAACTGTATCTGTATATACTACCAGATGGAGGACCACCATTATTGGGACGTGAATGGATCCGAAAAATACAATTGGATTGGCATTCCATTCAGGCGCTAACTGTGACTGATAAAAAGGATGATGACGTCACACCTGGACGACTGTCAAAAATTCTAACTGACGCGAAAGAGGTGTTCCAACAAGGACTTGGGACTCTAAAAGGAGTAACGGCAACGATAAAAATCGAAGATAACGCAAACCCAAAATTTTTTAAGGCCAGACCGGTACCTTACGTGATCCGCCCAGCCGTTGAAGCAGAGCTGGAGAGTCTGGAGCGTTCGGGTGTGCTGTCCAAGGTGGACTGGAGCAAGTGGGCCACACCCATCATTCCTGTAATGAAGAAATCATTGAGCAGCACGCCTGGGGAACCGAAGAAGGTTTGCATCTGTGGGGACTTCAAGGTAACTGTGAACCCAGTCCTGCATACAGTACAATATCCACTTCCACAGATAGAAGATATTTTCGCCTCACTGTCTGGAGGGAAACGCTTTACAAAGATTGATCTGGCCCAAGCATATCTACAAATGGAGGTGGAAGAAGCGTCTAGGAAATACCTCACGATAAACACTCACAAAGGCCTTTACCAGTACAATCGACTGGTATTCAGGGTAGCATCAGCCCCAGCTATTTGGCAGAGGGCGATGGAACAAGTCCTGCAAGGAATCCCGGGGACCCAGTGTTATTTGGATGACATCCTCGGACATTACAATGGCCTACATCCTCGGATTCTAAAAGAGGTGACTGCAGAGATAGTGGATGCACTGGTTGTGAGCTTCCAAAATTCCCTAGTTTCTGGAACGGTCCCAGCTGATTGGAAGGTAGCAATTGTAACCCCGCTATTCAAGAAAGGAGGGCGAGAGAACACAGGGAACTAGAGGCCAGTTAGCGTGACATCAGTCGTCGGGAAAATGCTGGAATCCATTATTCAGGAAGTGGTAACAGGGCACTTAGAAAATCATAATATGGTTAGACAGAGTCAACATGGTTTTATAAAAAGGAAATTGTGTTTAATAAATTTATTAATTTTTTTTGAGAATGTATCTTGCAGGGTAGATAAAGGAGAACTAGTGGATGTAGTATATTTGGATTTCCAAAAGGCATTCGATAAGATGCCACATAAAAGATTGCTATGCAAGATAAGGGCTCATGGGGTTGAGGGTAATATATTAGCATGGATAGAGGATTGGTTAACAGACAGAAAACAGAGAGTAGGAATAAACGGGTCATTTTCAGGTTGGCAGGTTGTAACTAGTGTGGTGCCGCAAGAATCAGCTATTTACAATCTATATTAATGACTTAGATGAAGGGACTGAGCAAACTGAGAAAAACCTTGACAAGGTACAGGCTTAGTGAACATAGCCTGGCTATCGAAAAAGGCAGACACAGACAGACCCGGCTGCCAAGAGAGGACAGGATATGCTCTCACTGCAGTCAGGGAGTGGTGGAGACAGAGATGCACATCCTCACAGCTTGTGGAAAATATCAGGGCATCAGGGAGAATTTCTACCAAAAATTCACACAAATATGCCCTGAATTCAGAAATTTGAATGACGACCAAAAACTCCCATACCTACTAGGGGAACAGAGAAACTGTGTAACCTTAGCGGCACACTATGTTACAGCTTGCCATAAACAGAGGGGCAACCAGTAAACCTAAGAAAAGAGTATATACAAATTATACGAATGTATATTTATACACTCAGGGATATATCTGTTTATATACTGTATGAATAGGTCTGCGTTTATGTGTTCAACCATAAATGTTTTTCGATGCTTTGGCAACATAAGATGTACCTTATCATGCCAATAAAGCGATTTGAATTGAATTGAATTGAATTGAGTGCAATGTCTCCAGGTTTGCTGATGATACAAAGCTAGGTGGGAAAGTAAGCTGTGAGGATGACACAAAGAGCCTGCAGAGGGGTATAGACAGGTTAAGTGAGTGGGCAATAAGGTGGCAGATGGAGTATAATGTGGGGAAATGTGAGGTTATTCACTTTGGTAGGAGGAGTAGAGAAACAGAATATTTTTTAAATGGTGAGAAACTTTCAAATGTTGGTGTTCAGAGAGATTTAGGTGTCATCGTACAGGAAACACAGAAAGTTAGCATGCAGGTAGAGCAAGCAATTAGGAAGGCAAATGGAATGTTGGCCTTTATTGCAAGAGGGTTGGAGTATAAGAGTAAGGAAGCCTTGCTACAATTGTACAGGGCCTTGGTGAGACCACACCTGGAGTACTGGGCACAGCTTTGGTCTCCTATCTGAGGAAGGATATATTTGCCTTAAAGGTGGTACAACAAAGGTTCACTAGATTGATTCCTGGGATGGGGGGATTGTCCCATGAGGAGAGATTGTGTAGAATGGGCCTATACTCTCTGGAGTTTAGAAGAATGAGAGGTGATCTCATTGAAACATTACAGATTCTGAGGGGATTGACAGGGTAGATGCTGGGAGGTTGTTTCCCCTGGCTGGAGAGTCTAGAACCAGGGGTCACAGTCTCAGGATAAGGGGCCAGCCAATTAGGACTGAGATGAGGAGGAATTTCTTCACTCGGAGGGTTGTGAATCTGTGAAATTCTCTACCCCAGAGGACTGTGGATGCTGAGTCTTTGAGTATATTCAAGGCTGAGATCGATAGATTTTTGGGCTCCAGGGGAATCAGGGGATATGGAGATCGGGCAGGAAAGTGGAGTTGAGGTCGATGATCAGCCATGATCTTATTGAATTACAGAGCAGGCTCGAGGGGCTGGATGGCCGACTCCTGCTCCTAATTCTTATGCCTATTTTCATTAGAACATGCACCAAGCATGCATAGAATATAAAACATTATTTCACTGTGCAGCAGGCGAGTCAAAACTAGGCAACAGAAATGGAAATGAGTAAAGAGTGAAAACTTTTTTACTCAATAAATGTTTGGAATGATCTATCGAAGTAATAGAGACAAAAATGCTGGGGTTATTGAAACTACAATTAGATGCCAGGATGATGGAGCTAAGGCGCCAGAGGGATGGTCCATGATGAGAACAATGTCCCTTTCTCATTGCTGACTTTTCCTATGTTTATGAATGCAGTTAGATTATATTCTCCCCCGCTGGTCCTCACTCTTGTGTTGTATTAATGAAGAAGATAGTTTACTTGTGCATTTGGAAAGGATTTCAAATTCAGGATTTTGTTTCCCCCCTGCCTACTCGTCACCACCTACACACAAACCCAGGCCAATGCCGACGTTACAGGGAGGAAGAAACCATCGCCTGAGTGTGAGGATTTGGGGCCGGTACTGATTTCTCTTTATATCAGCCCACGTTCTACCCTACGTAAACTGAGGTGATCCAAAACTCGGCTGCCCGTTTCCTAACTTGCTCCAAGTCCCAATCACCCACCACCCCTGTGCTCGCTGACCTACATTGGCTCCCGGTTAAGCAACGCCTCGAGTTCAAAATTCTCATCCTTGTTTTCAAATCCCTCCATGGCCTCGCCCCTCCCTATCTCTGTAATCTCCTCCAGCCCCACCCGGGTTTCCTCCGGGTGCTCCCGTTTCCTCCCACAATCCAAAGATGTGCGGGTTAGGTTGATTGGCTATGATAAAATTGACCCTTAGTGCTAGGGGGATTAAATACGTGGGGTTACGGGGATAGGGTGGGATATGTGTTGGTGTAGGGATTACGGGGATCGGGTGGGATATGTGTCGGTGCAGGCTCGATGGGCCGAAATGGCCTCTATCTGCACTGTGGGGTTTCTGTGAATTCTGTGACCATCCCGAGATATCTACGCTCCTCTAATTCTGCCCTCTTGAGCATCCCCGATTATAATCGCTCAACCTTTGGTGGACGTGCCTTCTGTTGCCTAGGCCCTAAGCTCTGGAATTCCCTGCCTAAACCTTTCCGCCTCTCTACCTCTCTCTCTTCCTTTAAGATGCTCCTTAGAACCTACCTCTTTGACCAAGCTTTTGGTCACCTGCCCTAATTTCTCCTTATGTGGATCGGTGTCAAATTTTTTGTCTTATAATACTCCTGTGCAGCGCCTTGGGACATTTTACTATGTTAAAGGCGTTATATAAATACAAGTTGTAGTTGTTGTTGTTCATTTCTGTGTCCAGTAACTTTGCAACAGTAGCTGATGTCACTGCCATTCTGATTATCCCTTTGACATAAACAGGTCCTGCAACTAACTTGTAACAAGACCTTGCGAGTTTAGAGGTCTGAGTGAGTGTGTAGACAATGTGGCATGTTCATAGAATTATAGAAGCCTACAGCACAGAAGGAGGCCATTCGGCCCGTCGGTGCCTGTGCTGGCCATTCATCTTTCAAACGTCCCGGGAACGCAGGAGGAGTGTGCCATTCTTATGATTGATAGATATCTGCGAGGCTGAAGGTGGGTGAAAAGGGTTTGCATTGATCAGACAGAAACGGTCGAGGGTGATAAAAAACAAAGACTTTTTAAAAATTAGTTCATGGGAGCTTAGTCCAGAGCTTAGGGCCCAGGTAGCTGAAGGCCCGGCCGCCAATGGTGGAGCGATTAAAATCGGGGTTAAGAACATAAGAACATAAGAAATAGGAGCAGGAATAGGCCACTTGGCCCCTCGAGCCTGCTATGCCATTCAATAAGATCATGGCTGATCCTGGGCTCAAAGCCACTTCCCTGCCCGCTCCCCATAACCCTTCACTCCCTTATCTTGCAAAAATCTGTCTATCTCTAACTGAAATGTATATAATGACCCAGCCTCCACAGCTCTCTGGGGCAGAGAATTCCACAGATTTACGACCCTCTGAGAGAAGAAATTCCTCCTCATCTCAGTTCTAAAAGGGCGACCCTTTATTCTGAAACTATGCCCCCGAGTTCTAGATTTCCCCACGAGGAGAAACATCCTCTCTGCATCTACCTTGTCGAGCCCCTTCAGCATCTTACATGTTTCAATAAGATCACCTCTCATTCTTCTAAATTCCAATGAGTATAGGCCCAGCCTGCTCAACCTTTCTTCATAAGTCAACCAACCCTCTCATCTCTGGAATTAACCTAGTGAATCGTCTCTGGACTGCCTCCAATGCAAGTATATCCTTCCTTAAATAAGGAGACCAAAACTGTACGCAGTACTCAAGGTGTTGTCTCACCAATACCCTGTACAGTTGTAGCAGGACTTCCCTGCTATTATACTCCAACCCCCTTGCAATAAAGGCCAACATTCCATTTGCCTTTTTGATTACTTGCTGTACCTGCATGCTAACTTTTTGTGTTTCATGCACAAGGACCCCCAGATGCGCAAGAGGCCAGAATTGGAGGAGCCAGATATCTCAGAGGGTTGTGGGGCTGGGGAAGGTTACAGAGATAGGGAGGGGCGAGGCCATGGAGGGATTTGAAAACAAGGATGAGAATTCTAAAATTGAGGCGCTGCTTAACCGGGAGCCAATGTAGGTCAGCGAGCACAGGGGGTGATGGGCGAACGTGTGAACTGTTAACGCGTGTGAAATTTCCGGTGAGCTCGCACAGTTTTACCGTAAGTGCTGCTGTGATGTGTATGATTAATTATTGTCAATAATAGTTATTATCAGGCACTTAATAAATCTGTGGCTGTGTTCCTGTAATGGTGTGAATCCTATTAGTTTGAGGAGTAAGAACCATCCTCGATCATTGGCCTCAAGTTCAACAGCTCACATCCTGATACTTCATAACTCTGTGTATAGATTCTGCTAACGTAGGATAAAAACAAATCACATTGCCCTTACTTTGTTAACCTAAAGGACACCTTAGTGCAGTGTCAGCTGTGGCCAGTGGGTACCATTACTGCCTCTAAGTCACCAGGTTGTGGGTTCAAGTACCCCTCCATGAGACCTTAGCTCAAAATCCAAGCTGGCACACCTAGTGCAGTACTGAGGGAGTGCTGCACTGTCGGCGGTGCCGTCTTTCAGATGAGACATTAAACTGAGTTCCCGTCTGCCCTCTCAGGTGGATGTAAGAGATCCCATGACAGTATTTTGAAGCAGAGCAGGGGAGTTACCCAGGGTGTCCTGGCCAATATTTATCCCTCAATCAGTCAACAGCACTATATAAATAAAACAGATTATCTGGTCATCATCACGTTGCTGTTTGTGGGACCTCGCTGTTCACTGTAAAAATACTTCAGTTGCTTTTTTTTTTTAACTCAGTACAAAAAGATAGAAGAACATATTTAAGCAACATGTCTCACGTAGCCTGCTCCCTTCAAAGAACTGAACTGGGAACTTAACAGAACTTAACTCAGTTAGTTTGTGCCAGGGAGATTGGGATAGGGGGTCGTTCCTATCGAGCTTCTGATCAATATCACAAACAGCAATGTGATGCTGACCAGGTAATCTGTCTTTTTTTAGTGATGTTGATTAAGACGCTCCTTTAAACCGACCTCTTTGACCAAACTTTTCGTCATCTGCCCTAACATCTCCTTAGGTGGCTCGGTGTCAAACTTTGCTTGATAATTGCTCCTGTGAAGCGTCCTGGCACATTATACTATGTTAAAGGTGCTATATAAATGCAAGGTTTTTAAAAATTCATTCATGGGATGTGGGCGTTGCTGGCAAGGCCAGCATTTTTTGCCCATCCCTAGTTGCCCTCGAGAAGGTGGTGGTGAGCCGCCTTCTTGAACCGCTGCAGTCCGTGTGGTGAAGGTACTCCCACAGTGCTGTTAGGGAGGGAGTTCCCGGTTTTGGCCAAGCGACGATGAAGGATCGGCGATACACTTCTAAGTCAGGATGGTATGTGACTTGGAGGGGAACTTGGAGGCGGTGGTGTTCCCATGCGACCGCTGCCCTTGTCCTTCTAGGTGGTAGAGGTCACAGGTTTGGGAGGTGCTGCCGAAGAAGCCTTGGCAAGTTGCTGCAGTGCATCTTGTAGATGGTGCACACTGCAGCCACGGTACGCCGGTGGTGGAGGGAGTGAATGTTTAAGGTGGTGGATGGGGTGCCAATCAAGCAGGCTGCTTTGTCTTGGATGGTGTCGAGCTTCTTGAGTGTTGTTGGAGCTGCACTTATCCAGGTAAGTGGAGAGTATTCCATGACACTCCTGACTTGTGCCTTGTAGATGGTGGAAAGGCTTTGGGGAGTCAGGAGGTGAGACACTCGTCACAGAATACCCAGCCTCTGACCTGCTCTTGTAGCCACAGTATTTATGTGGCTGGTCCAGTTAAGTTTCTGTTGTTGTTGTTGTTGTTTATTCTATGATTCCCTGACCTTTAGGGGGAAAAATTCAGTTGTTTGCGCCTCCCGTTAGCGCCTTAAGAGGGAGCTAATGGGGCGCAAAGCAACTAGCGCCCGGGCGCGGTGATGTTTACGCCGCTCACGAAATTAACTAGACATTTTGCAGCGACGCTAAACACTACGGCCACGATCTCCTGTGCCGGCAGATCGTGACGTCAGTCGAGTGCGCAACGCCCTGGTAGCGCCCCGGACTGGATATTGAGTGGCGCCCCCTTGCCTTACCGCCTGCCGCTAGCAACGACAGGTTGAGGGGAGCGTTTTGCAGTCAGGAAGGGACTGGGGGAGCGCTATTTAAAGGCGACCACTTCCTGCCTTTTTTTGTTGGTGACATTTTTGAACCACGCATTCTGAGAGAGAGAGAGACTCCTGGAGAGATTCAACGCTGTGTGAAGGAGTTTTGTGTACTGAGCAGTACTTTGCAGGTTCATTTTGATTTCCCCTTCCTTGTATCTATTTAGAAGAGAGTGCGGGGGCTGCACTCTGAGCTCTTTCCCTGGGCCTCTCCATTGTTCTTTCCAGCAGATTTGATGTACAGGTCTCTCCAGGCCGAGATTCAAGGCTGCAATGAGCAGGATGTGGATGGAGAGCAAAATCAACCCTCCCCTTTAAGATAAAAACAGAAAATGCTGGAGAAACTCAGCAGGTCATGCAGCATCTGTGAAGAGAGAAACAGAGTTAACGTTTCAGGTCGATGACCTTTCGTCAGAACTCCCCTTTAAGAACTGGCCGGTGCCAGTGTGTCTGTGTTCCATTGCTGACTGACATCACATGAGCTTCGCCAGCGCTCTGAGGTAGCGCCTCGCTCCTCGGCCTTTGCGCCTTACGAGAGGTGTGTAGCGCCTGATTTAGTGCTCCAATCACCTCCAGGGGCGATAAAAACCAAGTTTGCCGTCAGAGGCGATAATTAGCGCCAGGCGCTAAACTTTGCGCACGGCCGATAATGGCACCCCAAACGGGGCGATACTGAATTTTTCCCCCTTAGTCTCCTCCTGACCCCACCAATTTACTGTATCCAGCTTTATTTAAATATTACAGGTGAACTCTGAGCCCATGAGGCACCTCGTGTTGCAGGGCTGGGGTCAGGGGATGAGAAATCAGGCGAAATCAGCTGTTTGTAAGAGTTGTTTACAAACTGTGATGGGGAAATCCAAAGGGAACGTGGCCATTAACCTTTCAGTCAGCAGGTTCCTATTTGCAGTTACCGATCATTTTTTAATAATAATTATAATTCATAATTTATTGTCTAATCCATGATCTGAAATCATATGAGGTCACGTGATATATCCAGTAAATAAAATAAGGAGGTTCTGATCAACTCTACTGAATGGGACTGTTCTCCTTAGAGCAGAGATGGCTAAGGGGAGATTTAATAGAGGTGTTCCAAATCATGAATGGTTTTGACAGAGTTAATAAGGAGAAACTGTAGAAACTGTTTCCAGTGGCAGGATGGTCAGTAACCACAGGACACGGATTTAAGATATTTGGCAAAAGATGAGGAGACTATTTTTTTATGCAGCGAGTTGTTGTGATCTGGAACGCGCTGCCTGAAAGGGCGGTGGAAGCAGATTAAATTGTAACTTTCAAAAGGGAATTGGATAAACACTTGAAAAGGAAAAAATAGCAGGGCTGTGGGGAAAGAGCAAGGGGAGTGGGACTGGTTGGATAGCTCTACCAAAGAGCCGGCACAGGCACGATGGGCAGAATGGCCTCCTTCTGTGCTGTATCATTCTATGATTCTGTGTCTACATTGGAGATCGAACACCAAACCATCGTCAACACCTTCACTGAAGCGTACGAGAGCATGGGCCTTACACTAAACATCTGTAAGACAAAGGTCCTCTACCAACCTGCCCCCGCCACATAGTACTGCCCCCCGATTATCAAAATCCACGACAAGTCCTTGGACAACGTGGACCACTTTCCATACCTCGGGAGTCTACTGTCAACAAGGGCAGACGTCGACGACGAAGTCCAACACCGCCTTCAGTGTGCCAGTGCAGCCTTCGGTCGCCTGAGGAAGAGTGTGTTTGAAGACCAGGACCTCAAACCCGGCACTAAGCTCATGGTCTACAGAGCAGCAGTGATACCCGCCCTGCTGTATGCCTCAGAGACATGGACCATGTACAGCAGGCACCTCAAAGCACTGGAGAGGTACCACCAACGCTGCCTCCGCAAGATCCTGCAAATCAATTGGCAGGATAAGCGCACCAATGTCAGTGTTCTTGCTCAGGCCAACATCCCCAGCATCAAAGCTTTGACCACGCTCAATCAGCTCCGATGGATGGGTCACATTGTCCGCATGCCCAATACGAGACTCCCAAAACAAGCGCTCTACTCGGAGCTCCGGCACGGCAAGAGAGCCCCAGGCAGCCAGAAGAAATGCTTCAAGGACACCCTCAAAGCTTCCTTGAAAAAGTGTAACATCCCCACCGACACCTGGAAATCCCTGGCCCAAGACCGCATAAAGTGGAGGAGAAGAATCCAGGAAGGCGCCGAACACCTCGAGTCGCTTCGCCGGGAGCAAGCGGAAGCCAAGCGCAGGCAGCGCAAGGAGCACACGTCAACCCAAGCACCCCACCCACCCGTCCCTTCAACCACCGTCTGCCCCACCTGTGACAGAGACTGTAGGTCCCGCATTGGACTCATCAGTCACCTGCGAACTCATTTTTAATGTGGAAGCAAGTCATCCTCGGTTCCGAGGGACTGCCTAAGAAGAAGACATTGGTGGCAAGTGGAAGATCTTCTCCAGTCACAGTGGGTTAGCAACACGGTAACCAAGACCTTCTGTGGGCATTAGTTCTGGCAAATTCATAAAGACATACTTTTAGGACAGATATATACAATTTCAGCTGATATAACGGGGGTGAGTTTCCATTGGGGATTTCTCCACTCATTGTAACCTTGGCGGGGGTGCCACGGAAGACGCAGAACAACGCCGTTTACACTGTTTTACCGGGGTTTGTGCACCAGTTACATATAATTTACATAGAATGACATAGAATACACAGCACAGAAACAGGCCATTCGGCCCAACGAGTCTGTGCTGCAATAACAACAGAAACGCTGGAAACGCTCAGCAGGTCCGGCAGCATCCGTGGAGAGAGAAACAGAGCCAACGTTTCAGGGCAATGACCCTTCGTCAGAACTGGAAAAAGTTAGAGATGGAACAGGTTTTAAGCAGGTGCAGGGGCGGGGAAAGGGGGAGGGGAGGAAAGAGCGAAAGGAAATGATTCACCAGACTGATACCTGGGATGGCAGGAATGACGTATGAGGAGAGATTGGGTCGATTAGGCTTATATTCGCTAGAGTTTAGAAGAATGAGAGGGGATCTCATTGAAACTTATAAAATTCTAACAGGACTAGACAGACTAGATGCAGGAAGGATGTTCCCGATGGCGGGGAGTCCAGAACCAGGGGTCACAGTCTAAGGATAAGGGGTAAGCCATTTAGGACTGAGATGAGGAGGAATTTCTTCACCCAGAGAGTGGTGAACCTGTGGAATTCTCTATCACAGAAGGCAGTTGAGGCCAATTCATAAAATATATTCAAGAAGGAGTTCGATATATTTCTTAAGGCTAAAGAGATCAAGGGATATGGGGAAAAGGCAGGGACAGGGTAGTGAATTTGGATGATCAGCCATGATCTCATTAAATGGCGGAGCAGGCTCGAGGGGCCGAATGGCCTGCTCCTGCTCCTATCTTCTATGTCTATGTTTCTATGAATAGTCTGTGATAGGGTGGAAGGCAGGAGAGATTAAATGTTGCAAATGGGGATGGCAGAATCAACAACAGCTGCCACGTGAAAAAATAGGGGCAGAGGTTATAGTCTGAAATTGTCAAACTCAATGTTGAGTCCAGAAGGCTGTTAAGTGCCTATTCGTGTCAGGGTTCCAGCTGTGCTTTCCTCTGCCGGCCACCAGAGGGCAGTTTAGGATGCCTCAGTACAATTTACAATTTACAATTTAAATCGCTTTATTGGCATGATAAGTCACATCTTATGTTGCCAAAGCATCAAAATACATTTATGGTTTAGCACATAAACGCAGTTCTATTCATACAGTGTATAAACAGGTATATCCCTGAGTGTATAAACATACATTCGCATTGTCTATATATATTTTTTTCTTAGTTTACTGGTTGTCCCTCTGTTCATGGCAAGCTGTAACATAGTGCGCCGCCAGTGTTATACAGCTTCTCTCCTCTCCCAGTAGGAATGGGAGTTTTTGGTTGTCATTCAGATTTCTGAAATCAGGGCATATTTGTGAGAATTTTTGGTAGAAATTCTCCCTGATGCCCTGATATTTTCCACAAGCTGTGAGGAAGTGCATCTCTGTCTCCACCACTCCCTGACTGCAGTGAGAGCATATCCTGTCCTCTCTTGGCAGCCTGGTCTGCCTGTGTCTGCCTTTTTCGATCGCTAGGCTATGTTCGCTAAGTCTGTACCTTGTCAAGGTTCTTCTCAGTTTGTTATCCTTTACCATGGTCAGGTAATCAGCTATGTTGTATTGTCTGTTTAGGGCCAAGTAGCAATTGAGTTTGCTTTGGGTTTTTGTTGTTTCTGCCCAATATGTCAGATATTTTTCCTTTTGCTTAGCGACGATTGTGTTGGGTCGAATTCTTTGTGTTACCCTGTCACTGTCCTGGGGCTGGTTATTGTTAGTATTGTTAGTAGTTACTTCACTGAGTCCCAGGACTAATTGACTGAGGGTATTCTTCTTTATGGTCAGCTCTTGGCATTTCAGGGCGTCGTAGTGATAGCATTGGGGATTGCTCATTTGTAGGTGATTCCAAAATTTGGTGGCTCTTTTTTGGATAGTGATTATTAATGGATATTGGCCTAGTTCCGCCCTGCATGCATTGTTTACTGTTTTCCTTTGAGTCCGGAGGATACTTTTACAGAATTCTGCATGTAGGATCTCAATTGGGTGTTTGTCCCATTTTGCAAATTCTTGTTGAGTTAGCGGTCCCCATACCTCACTGCCATAGAGTGCAATTGGTTCAATTACTGATTTGAAAATTTTGAGCTAAATGCTAATTGGGATTTCTATTTGGATTGATTTTTTGATGGCATAGAAAGCCCTTCTTGCTTTCTCTTTCAGTTCATTCACAGCCAGTTTGAAGTTTCCCGTAGAACTGATTTTTAAGCCCAAGTATGTGTAGTTAGTGGTTTGTTCAATTTTGGTTGTTCCTACTGTGAAATTTATTTTGGGTCCCTGATGTTTGGATCTTTGCTGGAACACAAGGACTTTGGTTTTTTGGGGATTTATTGTCAGGGCCCAAGTCTGGCAGTACGACTCCAGCAGGTCCAGGTTTTGCTGTAGCCCCTCTTTAGTAGGTGACAGCAGAACCAGGTCGTCTGCATAGAGGAGGAATTTAACCTTGGATTCATATAGGGTGAGGCCGGGTGCTGTAGATTGTTCAAGTAGTTTTGCCAATCCATTTATGTAAATATTAAAGAGTGTCGGTGAGATTGGCGAGCCCTGCGTCACCCCCCGCCCCTGTGGGAAGTATTTTGTTTGTTTGTCTCCAATTTTAACTGCACATTTGTTGTTTGTATACATTGATTTAATTACATCATATGTTTTCCCTCCTACCCCACTTTCGATAAGTTTCAGGAATAAACCGTCATGCCAGATGGAGTCGAAAGCCTTCTGGAAATCTACAAAGCATGCGTAGATTTTGCTTTTGTTATTGTGAACGTGTTTGTCAATTAGGGTCTGTAGGGTGAAGATATGATCGGATGTTCTATAGTTTGGCAGGAATCCAATTTGGCTTTTACTCAAGACATTGTGCTCCTCAAGGAAGTTTATAAGTCTTTTGTTTATGATGCTACAGAATACCTTCCCCAGGTTACTGTTTACACAGATGCCTCGATAGTTGTTTGGGTCGATTTTGTCCCCACTTTTGTATATGGGCGTTATGAGTCCTTTGTTCCAGATATCAGGGAAATAACCGACACTCAGAACCAAGTTGAAGAGTTTTAGGATAGCCAGTTTCATTTTGTTGTCTGTGTGTTTAATCATCTCGTTTAGTATGCCATCTGTCCCGCAGGCTTTTCCTGGTCGCAGGTCCTTGAGTTTTTCAAGAAGTTCTTTTTCTGTTATTATGGCGTCCAGCGGGTTTTGGTTATCTTTTATGGCCATTTCTAGCTTTTCCAGTTTTTTGCATATTTGGTGTTGCTCTGGTCTTAGTGTTTTTTTCTGGTATAATTTTTCAAAGTGGTTTACCCATGTGTCCCCATTTTGAATGGCCAAATCGTCGTGTTGTTTTTTGTGTAGTGTTTTCAAGTTTTCCCAGAAACAATTGGAATCAATGGATTCCTCCATGGAGCTGAGTGTATTCTTAATATATTGCTCTTTTTTGGTTCTGAGTGTGTTTCTGTATTGTGTTAGTGTCTGACAATAAGTAAGGCGTAGTTCCTCGTTTTCTGGATGTCTGTGTTTTTGGTTTGATATTTTTCTAAGTTTTTTCCTCATGTTATGGCAATCTCGGTCAAACCATTTTTCATAGTTTTTTGTTTTGGGTTTGTTCTTGCGAGCTTTCAAGTTTGCATTTGTTGCCAAATTATCAAAAATATTGTTTAGTTTACTAACTGCCCGGTTTACGCCTTCTTTATTGTGAGTGTATATGTTATCCAGAAAGGTGTCTAAGAGAGCTTGAGTTGATGCATTGCTAATTGTTTTCTGGTATTTTTCCGTGTCGTTTTTGGCCCATCTGTACGATTTTTTGGTGTTGTACAGTTTACTGGGTTGTGTTTCTATGTTGTTTGTTTCTGTCTTTTTGAGGAACATAGTAATTTGACTGTGATCTGACAGTGTTGTTTGTGGTTTGACTGTGAATGCTCTGAAAGAGGATGGGTCTAAGTCTGTAATCATATAGTCTACTGTGCTGCAGCCAAGAGGTGAGCAATAGGTCGATCTTCCTAGGAGGTCTCCTATGAACCTACCATTGACAATGTACAGACCCAGGTTTCGACAGAGCTGTAGTAGCTGTTTTCCGTTGGTATTTGACTGCTTGTCGCAGTTATGCCTGTATGGAAGGGAAGGGATGTCAAAGTGGTTATTCCCGAAAACATAATTGTTTCCCTGATTATTGGTGAAGTCTGGTTCTTCGCCCGTTCTTGAATTGAGGTCCCCACAGATCAACACGTTCCCCTGGGCCTGGTATTGGATAATTTCCCCCTCCATGTTGGAGAAGGTGTCCTCTTTAAAGTACGGGGAATCGATTGGAGGGATATAAAGTGCGCAAATGTAAACATCTTGGGTGTTTGAGATAATCTCCCTCTCAAGTTTGAGCCACATATGGTTTTCGCCCTTTTTTATAAATTTGATGTAATTCTTAAGTTCTGTTTTAAACCAGATCAGTATGCCTCCGGAGTCTCTGCCTTGGGTTACACTTGGTAATTTATTGGAGGGCACCACCAGCTCAGTGTACCCTTGGGGACAGCCAGTGTGTCCTTTTCCTTTATACCAAGTTTCCTGTAAAATGATAATATCTAGGTCTTTAGTTTCATCTATGAACTCTGGGGTCCTACTTTTCACTTCTCGCAGTGAAGAGCGTAGACCTTGGATATTCCAGGTCGAAATATATAAGGATTTCATGTTAAGTTTGATCTTTTACTATGATAGGTTAAAGAGTGGTACGTGTTTGTCGTGTCTAAGTGTGGGAAAAAAAAGATCACATCAGTTGTCTACAAAAGTTAATACAATTTGGTTACAGTTCTTTCTATTAATTAGTCCTTGATCCATAAGGCGGAAGTAGATGCTGCTGCACATCTGCTTATTGTCTCTTAATGGATTGTTTCTGTCTGAGGTATTGCGTACGTCCTGTGCATCTCTCCCTCTGTCTGGCTGGGAGCAGTCCTATTCCCCTGTGGGACAGGAGTGGTGCAGGTCTGACATTGTTGTTTTGCATGGGGATCCTCTCTGGTCTCGGTTGGTGTGTTGGTGGTCCTTGTAGTGTTCCTGATATGTACCCCGCTGATCTCTGGTGGTCGGGGGGGGGTCCTCTTGGAGTCTGGGTATGGACCCGGTTAAAAGCGACGTCCTTCAGGGCTTTAGCAAGGATCGATATTCTTTGCCTTTGGATGTGGACGTGGTCGTAAAGACATTCCTCATCGAGGGTGGGGTGTTGGGCCAGGTGTACGTTGTGGTTTGATTCGCAGTCTCTTGCTATGCTGGCATTTATCTCATGAATTGTGTTGTTGTTGAAGTCTGTTCTCGGCAATATTGTGGAAACAGTGATTCTAGTGTTTGGAAATGTACTGCTTGCTTTCCTAATCATTGCTCTGAGCGATGTTGCTACTTCTTTCTGTTGGGTCTTTAGGTCATTTGTGCCCGTGTGTATTATTATGTGTTGGGGGGAGCCTAATCTGGCTTTGGTCAGCCATCCCATGGCTCTGTTTGTTGTTGGGCACCAGATCTTTTCTACTTTACTTCTAGGGAATAGCTTTTTCTCCCATAGAAATTTCCCATTTGAGTCTATGAGTATTACGACGTCAGCCTTGTTTGTGTTTACTGTCTGGTGGCTTTCGCTTGGACTCATAGTGTGTGTGCTGGGCTGGGGTGTCTGGTGTGTGCGTACCTCTTGTGAGCGGCCCGCTTGTGGTTCCACGGTGGTGGGGGAAGATTGCGAATCAGTATGCTGGTCGGTCTGTGTGGCACCCCTTGTATTGTGTGTCTGTTGCTTTTGTTCCGTGTGGGAGTGCAGCCGTTCCGTCCGGCTCTGTCTTGTCTTATCTCTAGCCTCTGGTTGCTGGTCTAATGGTGTTTTCTCTCCTCTATGGCTCTCTTCTTTTTCCTGCAGCTCTTTCACCTGATTCCTAAGTAGATTCACCTGGTTCTCAAGTAGCTTCAGCTCTCTCTTGTGTCTCTCCCTCTCCTGATTTTGATTGTCATTCATTTTGAGGAAGTCCTCTCTAAGTTTAACCATCTCTATCTCTAATTGATTAAATTTATCTTTTGGTTGTATCTGGCTGTGTGATCCCGGGGTATGTGTCTGGTCGGCCCTGGTAGGCTCACTCACTTCCTGGCTAGGCTGGTCGGCCCTGGAGGGCTCACTCACTTCCTGGCTATGCTGCTCTTCTCTTGGTGAGCTGGGAATGGTAGGGGGACTATGTGTGGCTTCCTCCCTGGTAGTTATGCTGGGGTTTGTCAGTTGTATCGTGTGGCTGTGGTTCCCCGGGGTTAGTGTCTGGTTTGAACTGTGTGGCTCGTTCACCTCCTGACCAGGCAGATTTTCTCCTGGTAAGTTGTCAATGTTGGGGGGAGTGCGGGCCACTCTGGGGCTGTTCCTTCCCCCCTTAGTTAATTTTTTCAGTGTCCTGAAGGCCGTTGCAAATTTGTCGAGGTTGCCTTGCACTAATATTGTCCCGGTATTGTACGCGTTGACCGTCGTAGTTGAACTGTCTCCTGGTGTGTTAATTTTCATTATGGACCCATTTGCGGTATTTTCTAGCTTAACATTGGTATAGTGTGATTTTATTGCTGTGATCCAAGCCACTGGCTGATCTGAGTAGAAAATGAGGTTACTTTTTGTCCCATTGTTGTAACAGTCAGCAAAAAGTGTTTCTGGTTTTTCTCTCATCTGCTCATGCTTGATCGCTTTTATAGCTTTTTTTGCAGTGTTGGGGGGAATCTGGAAGCGGGGCTGTTGTGGATCTTCTGATTCGCTCATTTTTGGTAAAGTATTGTTGATCTTAGAATAAGCTTTTCTGGGGCCCCGGGTTTGGTGTTTCCCTCTCCCTGTTCGCGAGCTTTCCCGGTCCCCCTCTCCGACCCCGTGGTCCCTGGGCCTCGGCTTCTGGGTTCACCCTTCTCAGGTCTGGGTCTGTGAGCCGCTGTTTCCCGGTGCCTTCGGGCTGTTCCCCTCCCCCTCAGAGGCCTCTGTGCCTCTGTCTCGGCCTGGCTCCTCGGGCCTTTCCCTGGCTTCAGTCTCCCTCCCTGGGCCCTGTACTCACAGTCTTGGTTTGCTTCTGGAAGCCTTCTGGTTGCTCCCCTTCTCCTCAGAGGTCTCTGGGCCTGGCTCCTCGGGCCTTTCCCGGGCTTTCTAGCCCAGCCGCCGCTCGGGTTGTGCCTCGTTCGCCGTTCGGGTGCTGGACTGCGGTCGTCGCTCGGGTGCTGGACTGCGGCCGTCGCTCGGGTGCTGGACTGCGGTCGTCGCTCGGGTGCTGGACTGCGGCCGCCGATCGGGCCGTGTCTCGTTCGCCGCTCGGGCTCCCCGAGTCACCTCGTTCCGGCTGCCGCTGCGTCTCCGTGCGGCCTCCCCGATTCGCCTCGTTTCCCGAAGCGGCCTCCCCGAGTCTCCTCGCTCCGGCTGCCGCTGCGTCTCCGTGCGGCCTTCGCGCCTCGGTTCCCGATGCGGCCGAGTCACCTTGCTTCTGCTGCTGCTGTGGCCCCGTTTGTTTTTTTTTTCCCTTATTTCTTTTTTTTTTTCTTTGGCTTTTTTTTTTCTAGTTTCCTCTGGTTTTTTTTCCTTTGGTGGTCTTTTCCTTCCTTACTTAATCTAGACTAAACTAAACTTAAACTTAACTAAACAAACTAAACTAACTTAACTAGAACTAAATTTAACTTTAAAACCTTTTTAAACTTGAAATGAACCTTTTTTTTCCCCACTTTAAACACTAAAAACACTAAAAATTCAGCAGCCCATCTTCAGCGTGTGTATTCACTCTGTCTGGCTCAGTACACTGCTGCCATTCCTCTGTGCCTCTCGCCTCACCTGTGCCTCATCAGAGTAATTAGGCCTGTTATTTAAGCTTCCTGTTTCCGGTCCCGAGTTGCTCAGTCTTGAGTTCGCATGCCTGCAGGTTTCTCTGTGCCTCCTATATTTGGGAAACCTTCTAGAGAAGGTTCTTTTGGGTTTTGCTCAGTTTCGGGTCTCATCCTGTGTTTGGGGAGCCTTCTGAAGAAGCATCTTTTGAGTTTTACGCCTTTCCAAGCCTCCGGTTGTCTGCCTGCACTTGGGTCCATCATCGTACCGTAACAATTCGAAAGATGAGGTGCTGTTCCTTGAGCTTACGTTGAGCTTCATTGGAATGGTGTAAGAGGCCGACGACAGATAGGTCAGAGTGGGAGTGGAGCGGAGAATTAAAATGACAAGCGACCAGAAGCTCGGGGTCACCCTTATGGACTGAACGGGTCAGTGCTGGTGTTCATACTCCACACGAGTCTCCTCCTATTCCATCTACCTCATTTCAGCCTATCTTTCTATTCCCTTTTCTCTCATGTAGGGGGGTGGGCAAATCCACATCCTCCCCAAATTGCATGGAAAAGCAGACTGCTCCAAAGAAAGCTTGCACAATCCAACAGGATTCAGCAGATGGGGTGGCAGGTGGCCTTCAGTGTTGAAAATCACATGGTAATGCATATTAATGCTACAAATGATAAATAGACTCTTGTTGCGTGAACTTGTACTGTTCGTTTACTGGCAGTGGTAGCGTGCTTCTCACAGTCAGGATCTATGCAGCCAAGTGGACTACATGTCAGTACTTTCAAAGTTCAGCCATGAGGGGGGGAAAAATAGCGCACAAAATTTATTCGAGTTTTTTGAGATGTAAACTAGCCTAGCAGGGTAGGTAAAGGGGAGCCAGTGGATGTAGTATATTTAGATTTGCAAAAGGCATTCGATAAGATGCCACATAAAAGGTTGATACACAAGATAAAGGCTCGTGAGGTTGGGGGTAATAGCATGGTTGAAGGATTGGTTAATGGTCAGAAAACAGAGAGTAGAAAGAAAGTAAGACTTGCATTTATATAGCGCCTTTCACGACCACCGGACATCTCAAAGTACTTTAAAACCAATGAAGTACTTTTTTTGAAGTGGAGTCACGATTGTAATGTGGGAAATGCGGCAGCCAATTTGCACACACCAAGATCCCACAAACAGCAATGTGATAATGACCAGATAATCTGTTTTTATTATGTTGGTTGAGGGATAAGTATTGGCCAGATCACCGGGAATAACCCCCCTGCACTTCTTCGAGATAGTGCCATGCGATCTTTTGCATCCACCTGAGAGAGCAGATGGGGCCTCGTCTGCTAGGGATAAACGGGTTATTTTCCAGTTGGCAGACTGTAACGAGTGAGGTGCCACATGGATCAGTGCTTGGGCCTCAGCTATTTACAATCTATATTAATGACTTAGATGAAGGGACCGAGTGCAATGTATCCAAGATTCCTGACGATAAAGCTAGGTGGCAAAGTAAGCTGTGAGGAGGACACAAAGAGCCTGCAAAGGGATATAGACAGGTTAAGTGGGTGGGCAATAAGGTGGTAGATGGAATATAATGTGGGGAAATGTGAGGTTATTCACTTTGTTAGGAAGAATAGAAAAACAATATTTTTTAAATGGTGAGAAACTTTCAAATGTTGGTGTTCAGAGAGATTTAGGTGTCCTCGTACAGGAAACACAGAAAGTTAGTGTAATGTATATACCTTTAAGGGGGGAACTATATTTTACAGCTCATGTATACTGCAGTACCGGCAGTGACCACACCTGTATATAACACTGAGTAGTAATCTGTACAGGCAGTTCCCGTGTGAGCCACGTTGAGTAAACACCTGTTGTACCGTTCTCCTGCAGTCTGTGTCTTATTATACACGGACACAACATTGGCGACAAGGCAAGTTGGTACCTACCTGCAACTCTGCATCACCTCCCGGGGATTCATTCCTGGAGATCAGTGGATTGGAGGTCAAGGCCAGAGACTCGGGCGTCGACCACGGGCAACCGCCCAGTCATCCAGCAAAGATTCGAGAACTGCGGGGGAGGCTGTCGAGAGCCAGGCTTGGCTTTCCAGTCGAGGTGGTCCAGCGAAACGGGTTGGCAACAGGTAGTGCGCAGACCCTTCCTGGACAGCGGCGGGCTAGAGCTCGACTGAGCGGCACAGCAAAGGGCCGAGCAGCGTCGACGGGGGAGAGAGCGAGAGGGCAGAGCGCACAGGGTGCAGCCGGTGTTCAGGGGCCGAGCAGCATCGAAGAGAGGGAGAGAGAGAGAGACGCACAGAAACCCGCGAGGCACCGCCATTGCCACGAGGGCCGCCGAGAGCGGTGTTGCAGCAGCGCAGGAGAAGCGCGCGAAACCTACAGGGCGCCGCCATTGCCACGAGGACCGCCGAGAGCGGCGTTGGCAGCAGCGGGGGAGGAAGGAAAGCGCGGGAGATGCCATTTTAAGCCATTCGGAGATGCCATTTTAAACCACACCCAAAATGCCGAAGAGTGGCAGTATCACCGCATTTGACAATGAAGTCGAAGATTGGACTACATATGTCGAACGAATAGAGGTATACTGCAAGGCAAATGAGGTGTCAGATGACAAGAAAGCGTCGGTATTGTTAAATTTAATGGGTGCAAAGACGTATGGTTTATTACGAAATCTAGTAACCCCAACGAAGCCAATGGAAAAGAGTTTTGAAGACATAGTAACGATACTACAGGAACATTTAAACCCCACACCGCTGCTGATAGCAGAAAGATTCAAGTTTCACAAACGGAACCAGCATAAGGATGAAAGCAATGCTGATTATTTAACAGAACTGTGCAAACTATCGAAATACTGCCAGTTTGGAGCGGGACTGGCAGATACCTTAAGGGACAAGTTTGTGTGTGGGCTTCAAAGTGAAGGAACCCAGAAATGGCTTTTATCCGAAAAGGACCTTACGCTGGAAAAGGCTTTCAGCATGGCGGTATCATATGAAGCAGCAGCACGGGGCGCTGCAGAGATACAACAGAGACCGCAAGAATATGGCACAAACGAAATGTCATATGGAACAGAGAAGTGCTATCGCTGCGGCAGAACAACACATGACCAGAATGATTGCTGGTTCAAAGACAAAGTGTGCAGACAGTGTGGAAAAGTAGGACACATAGCACGAGTCTGCAGGTCGGGAAAGAAAACCAGCAATAAGAAACCTACCAAAGGAAAGTACAAGAAGGTACATAAGATGACGGAGAATAGTTCAGACGAACAAAAGAGTGATAACGACTCCGAAAGCAGGGAACTGAGTTGTCTGAAACTACATAATGTGATCACAATGGAGGATCACCGAACCATTTGGGTCACTCTCAAGATAGCAGGAGTCCAGGTAAAGATGGAATTGGACACAGGATCAGCCCTAACAGTCATAAACCGACGGGACTACGAGCGGCTATTCTCACACATACCCTTGAGAGACACAAAAATTATTTTGAAGACGTACACGGGGCAAAAAGTCTACCCCAAAGGAAAAATAAGGCTGACCGTTATATATAACGGTAAGGAAACATCAAAACTAGACCTGTATGTATTGCAAGATGGAGGACCACCATTACTGGGACGTGAATGGATCCGGAAAATACAACTGGATTGGCATTCCATACAGGCACTGACTGTGGCTGACAAAAAGGATGACGACATCACACCTGGGCGACTGTCAAAGATCCTAACTGACGTGAAAGAAGTGTTCCAGCAAGGACTCGGAACACTAAAAGGCATGACAGCGATGATTAAAATTGAAGAAAACGCAAGCCCAAAATTTTTTAAGGCCAGACCGGTACCTTATGTGATCCGCCCAGCCGTCGAAGCAGAGCTGGAGAGTCTGGAACGTTCAGGTGTACTGTCCAAGGTAGACTGGAGCGAGTGGGCTACACCCATCGTCTCTGTGATGAAAAAGTCATTGAGCAGCACGCCTGGGGAACCAAGGAAGGTTCGCATCTGTGGGGACTTTAAGGTAACAGTGAACCCGGTCCTTCACACCGTACAATATCCACTTCCGTGGATTGAAGATATTTTCGCCTCGCTATCTGGAGGGAAACGCTTCACTAAGATTGATCTGGCCCAGGCGTATCTGCAAATGGAGGTAGAAGAAGCATCAAAAAAATACCTCACAATCAACACCCATAAAGGTCTCTACCAATACAACTGGCTGGTATTCGGGGTAGCATCAGCTCCGGCTATTTGGCAGAGGGCAATGGAACAAGTCCTGCAAGGGATCCCAGGGACCCAGTGTTATTTGGACGACATCCTGGTCACGGGCGGAAATGACAGTGATCACCTTGCCAACCTGGAGCAGGTGCTCACTAGATTGCAGGAATATGGGCTCTGAGCTAACCGCCCCAAATGCGAGTTTTTTAGAAAACAGATCTCGTATTGTGGCCACGTTATCGATAAAGAGGGGTTACATAAGTCCCCAGAGAAGATTGAGGCAGTAGTCAAGGCTCCAGCACCGGAAAATGTGTCACAACTGAGGTCGTTCCTCGGGCTGGTAAACTACTACCATAAGTTCTTGCCAAATTTGTCTACAATACTACACCCACTGAACAACCTACTGCAAACTGGGGTGCCATGGAAGTGGAGTGACGAATGTAGACGAGCTTTCCAGAAGAGCAAAACACTAATCACATCGAAAGAGGTATTGGCCCATTACAACCCGGCATTACCAATTTGGTTGGCATGTGATGCGTCACCCTACGGCATTGGAGCGGTGCTGTCACACAAATTCTCGGACGGCTCAGAGAGGCCAATAGCCTTTTCGTCACGATCACTAACCTCAGCCGAGCGTAACTATGCCCAGATTGACAGGGAGGCCCTCAGCCTAGTGTGGGGAGTGAAAAAGTTCAATCACTATCTGCACGGGCAGAAATTCACCTTGCTGACTGATCACCAGCCTCTTGTCTCCATTTTTAATCCGAAGAAGGGCGTTCCGGTGATGACTGCGCAACGACTACAAAGATGGTCACTTTTTCTAGGGGCGCACCACTATGAGATTGAATATAAGGGCACGAAACAGCATGGAAATGCTGATGGGCTATCACGCCTGCCACTGCCTACTGCGGAGGAAGCACCAGCAGTGGATCCTGTCGAAATATTCCATTCGACTATAGTTGAATACCTACCGGTAACTAACGCTTGTATCGAAAAGGAAACCCGAAATGACCCGACACTGTCTCGGGTATATGATTTGACGGTGAAGGGATGGCCAGCACATGGCGACTCACTGTTGCCAGCATTCTCGACAAGGAGAGAACAGCTGTCAGTGTGCCGGGGGACCTTGATGTGTGGATCCCGAGTGGTAATTCCACCCAAGTTAAGGGATAGAGTGCTCAATGAGCTTCATGAGGATCATCTGGGAGGGGTAAAAATGAAAAGCCTAGCCAGGGCTTATGTGTGGTGGCCGGGAATCGATAAACAAATCGAGGACCTGACCAAGGGCTGCTCAGGATGCCAGAAAGTCCAAAATGCACCACCACAGGCCCCTCTACACCCATGGGAGTGGCCCTCATCTCCATGGCAACGGGTGCATATTGATTTTGCTGGTCTATTCATGGACTCAATGTTTTTAATAGCCGTGGATGCGCACTCGAAATGGCCTGAGGTCATCAAAAAGTCCTCCACCACCACGGAGAAAACTATTGCAGTCCTACGGACCATTTTTGCCAGGAATGGCTTGCCAGAACAGATTTGCTCCAACAACGGACCACAGTTTGTGTCCGAAGAGTTCCGGAGGTTCTTGAAAAAGAATGGGGTAAGGCATTACACATCCGCCCCGTATCATCCAGCCACTAATGGATTGGCTGAGAGGTTCGTACAAACCTTTAAGAAGGCAATAAAGGCTATGTACAATGACAACATTCCGCTGCAGCACAAGGTGGACAATTTCCTGTTCGCCTACCAGAATGCGACACATGCAGTCACCAACCAAGCCCTAGCCATGATGTTCTTTAACCGAAGGTTAAGATCTCGCCTGGATTTGCTCAGACCAAACGTACGAAGAGATGTTGAGAGTAAGCAATTCCAGCACATCCATGAGAAGCCAACAAGGAGCTTCAATGTAGGGCAACCAGTCTTGGCCCGCGACTACCGAACAGAAAAATGGCAGCCAGGAACGATATGCACACGGCAGGGCCCACTAATGTACACAGTGGACATTGGGGAGAGCATCGTGAGACGCCATTATGACCAGATCCTAGAGTCACAGGAACAAGTCAACCCCATGCCTCGCCCATACGTACCTGGTGATGAACCCGACGTACAGGTCGCATCTACCCCAGAAACAGTAGCATCGGAAGCTGATGAACCAACCGACGACAGGGGGCCAGAATCGCCTCCGCACCAAGAGCAAGACACTCGGGAAAGGCGCTATCCAGAAAGGATCAGGAAGCCTCCCCAAAGACTGAATATATAAATAGACTATTTTCAGCTAATGTTGCATGTTAAAGTGTTAATTGTAATTAGTTTGATATTTAATTGTTAAATGAGTGTTATGGTACTGTTAATCTAAAAGGGGAGGAATTGTAAAGTATATACCTTTAAGGGGGGAATTAACTTTTCCAGCTCATGTATACTGCAGTACCAGCAGTGACCACACCTGTATATAGCACTGAGTAGTAATCTGTACAGATCAGTTCCTGTGTGAGCCACGTTGAGTAAACACCTGTTGTACCGTTCTCCTGCAGTCTGTGTCTTATTATACACAGACACAGCAGGTTTAAATTCACCGAAGCCACCGCGTAGTGGACCCCTTGATACAGTACCTGATCTGTGGGTACCAATACCAATCCGTTCCCGGGTCCCTTTGTCGTGGTGGGGCACCCTTCCTTGAGGGCTTTAGCTACTGGAACTGTGGGCAGAGGCTTACGGGGTCAGGTGATGAGCTCCGTGGCGTTTACTGGGATCTGTGAGTATGGGACTCCGCATGCCCGTGAGCTGACGTCCCACCTCATTCCTTGTCCAGCATCCTGCCACTGTCTTTGGAAAAAGATGGAGACGCCTGTGGGGCAAGCGCGTTCTGAACCCCACATACAGATGTAGATCCCCTCATCTGGTTCCCACCATTTGTCCCAACAGACACTCAACCCCCCCCGTGTGTTCCCGTTATTGTCTGATGGGTGTTATTACCCAATCTTTCCCAGTCCACAGTGGAGTTATTCATGGTGCTGCTCAACTTGCGCAGCCACCACCAGCGGTCCAAAGGTACACTTCCATGGCAAACAAGGCAAATATTCTTGCCCACGGTGACGCTGATCCTGGGCACAATGATCCGCACCCTGGGGCACATCAGAGACGTTTCCCTGTATGCAAACCCCGTCTGGCTGGAGTATTCAGAAGAGTTCGACCCCAGCCAGCCTGGCCATCTCCCTTCATGGAAGTAGGCAGCAGTCTCTTCAGCATCCCGTGAGCTGGTTCCGTTAGTCGCGATAAGGCCTCTATTTCCAGAGCACCCATAAACGGTGGAGTCCTTGGTGCGGCCCCGATAGGCCCAGCTCCATCCGATCAGCGCGAACGCGACGAGGATCCCTCTCATCTTTCTTCTGGCTTCTGCAACAAACCAAACAATACAGTCAGGCTCCCGAGAGATTCTGGCTTAGGTGACAGCATGATCGGGTCTTTCGATCTCGATCCCAAAACAACACACATACTGGGCAGATTTAAACCTACTTAAACTCTAATCATTTTAATATTTACACACCTTAAACTTAAACTTAAACTAAACTTATGTACAGCGCCGCCTGTCCCCGGGCGGCTTGCCTAATCCCTGATTGGACTGCAGCTTGCCGCTCCCTGTGGCGGGGCTGCAGTGACCTGGGGTTCTGGTTCCCCGCAGCCTTTTGCTGCTAATCAGGGACTGTGTTTCTTCACGGATTTATGAAGTCGGCGTCTACTGGGAACGGGGGACTCGGGCCAAGGTTTTACAGGCTGAGGCGTTCGAGTCGACCTGCGAAAAGGTACTTTGGGTGTGGCTCCCTTAGCGAGTGGACCTTGGCGTGGGACCTTAGCTCTCACAGCCCGTGGCTCTTCCACGACTGTAGGCTTCGGCTCCCTTCCCTCAGGCTCCGCCCCTTCGGGATTTGGGCAGGCTCCCTTGGCGAGTGGACCTTCGGGTGGGACTTCAGCTGTCACAGCCCGTGGCTCTTCCACGACTGTGGGCTTCGGCTCCCTCCCCTCAGGATCCACCCCTTCGGGAATTGGGTCTGTGGCAGACGGCTCCTCCTCACCTATCCCTACAGGTGGAGAATCTCTGCCCCCAATTTCTACCTCCAGAATCGTGTCGCGGGCGGGACCTTGTTGTTCGGGCCCCTCCTCGTCCGAGTCCCAGGCCATCGGAGAAAGCTCCCCCCAGATGGGCGGGACCTCCTCTCCTTCCAAGCAGGCTACAACGCCAGCTTGTGTGGTCTGTGACTCACCGCGCGCCTCAGGCTGAGGATCTTTATCCTCAGACCTGGCTTCGGTTGCTGATGTTTTTGCACCCGGTTTAAACAGTTTGCACCGCTTCATGCTAAACCACTTGTTGCGTCGGGACACCTCCACTGTGCGAGTGACGTAGACCGGCGGATTTTGCACCGATTCCGGCTCATCCTCCTGATCTATGGTTCTCTCGCCAGCGTATAGGGTTAGACCCAAGAATTTTACTCCTCGCCGGCCAACCCGCGCCTTCGTAGGGGTTTCCTTAACACTCTCTATCTCCTTCACACTCGTACCCTCTCGCCAGAGACAATGATTTCTTAGGTCCACGTGGATCCCGTGGGCTACCAAGAAATCACACCCCAGGACTCCCATTCCACCTCCCACCTCCCACCTCCCACTTCATTAGGGTACACTTCCACGTGGTGCGGAGTGGTCCTAAACGAATGGAGAGGGGAAGGGAATGTGCGCCAGCCTATTCTTCGCCCGTGAAGCCCGACAGAAGATATGGGACCCCGGTGGACAGAGGCGAGGCGGTGGGGTTATCTGCGTGGATTACGGTGCATGATGCCCCCGTATCCAACAGATAGGTTCCCTTCACCTCCTCCACCTCCATCTCCACGAGGGGTCGTCTCCATACATCATATCGCAGCGCACACAAGTAGACGGACTGCGCCGACTCTAGTCATTTGGGCACAGCGATCGGAGTTTCGGGAGCAACAAGGCTGGTGGTAACAGCTATTTTCCCCTGCGAGGTCATCAGAGACCGCATTGTCTGTATGATTGACTCAATCGCAGCGGGATTCATAACTGCACCAGCTCCTTCCGCTGAAATAGGGGGGGATGTGCTGCCAATTATAGAGAAAAAAACAAGTCAGCTTGGTAGACAGGGCAAACATATAAGGGCAAGGCTGGATGGCATCTATTTTAATGCAAGGAGTCTTGCAAATAAGGTGGATGAACTGAAGGTGTTGATAAACACATGGGAGTATGATATTGTTGCTATCACGGAGACATGGTTGAGGGAAGGGCAAGACTGGCAGCTCAATATTCCGGGGTACAGAATCTTCAGGCGAGACAGAGGGGGAGGTATAAGAGGAGGGGGTGTCGCAATATTAATTAAGGAGTCAATTACTGCAGTAAGGAGGGATGATATACTAGCAGGGTCCTCTAATGAGGCCATATGGGTGGAGCTTAAAAACAAAAAGGGGGCAAGCACTTTGCTGGGAGTGTACTATAGGCCTCCAAACAGTCAGGGGGAGATAGAGGAACAGATATGTAGGCAAATCTCAGAGAAATGTGCAAATAATAGGGTAATAATAATGGGGGATTTCAACTTCCCCAATATTAACTGGGATAGTCAGAGTGTGAAAGGCTCAGAGGGTGTAGAATTCTTAAAGTGCATCCAGGAGAGCTTTTTGAGCCAGCATGTAGAAAGTCCTACAAGAGAGGGGGCGGTACTGGACCTAATTCTAGGGAATGTGGCCGGCCAAGTGGAAAAAGTGCTTGTAGGTGAGCACTTTGGTGATAGTGACCATAATATGGTAAGATTTAAGGTGGTCATGGAAAAGGACAGGGATGGGCCGGAAATAAAGGTTCTAAATTGGGGGAAGGCCGATTTTAATAGGATAAGGCAGGATCTGGCCAAAATGGACTGGGATCAGCTACTTGTAGGAAAATCCGCATCGGAGCAATGGGAGGCTTTCAGAAGGGAGATTGAGATCATACAATGGCAACATGTTCCCGTAAAGGTCAAGGGTGGTTCCAAAAACCACAGGGAACCTTGGATGTCAGGGGATATACGAGAATGGATTAGGAAAAAAAGGAGGGCTTTTGGTAGATACAAAAGGCTAAAGACGGAGGAAGCCCCAGAGGAGTACAAAAAGTGCAGGGGGATACTTACAAAAGAAATTAGGAGATCAAGGAGGGGCCATGAAATAACACTGGCGAGCAAAATAAAGGAAAATCCGAAGATGTTTTATAAGTATATTAAGGGTAAGAGGATAACTAGGGAATAAATAGGGCCCATTAGGGACAAAAGTGGCAATCTGTGTGTGGAGCCGAAAGATGTAGGAGGGGTTCTAAATGAATTTTTTGCATCTGTTTTCACTATGGAGAAGGACGATGTAGACATAGAAATAGGGCGGGGGGACTGTGATATGCTCGAACATATTAACATCAAGAGGGAGGAGGTATTGGCGGTTTTAGCTGGCCTAAAAATGGATAAATCCCCAGGCCCGGATGAAATGTATCCCAGGCTGCTGTGTGAGGCAAAGGAGGAGATTGCGGGGGCTCTAACACATATATTCAGGACCTCTCTGGCCACAGGGGATGTGCCAGAGGACTG
Organism: Somniosus microcephalus; assembly: GCF_052327205.1. Taxonomy (NCBI): domain Eukaryota; kingdom Metazoa; phylum Chordata; class Chondrichthyes; order Squaliformes; family Somniosidae; genus Somniosus; species Somniosus microcephalus. Next base: position 24,118,852 of record NC_140987.1, on the reverse strand, counting down.
GAGAACCGCTAATGTAGTACCATTATTCAAGAAGGGTAGTAGGGAAAAACCGGGGAACTACAGGCCAGTGAGCCTAACATCAGTGGTAGGAAAATTATTGGAAAAAATCCTGAGGGACAAAATTTGTCTCCACTTGGAGAGGCAAGGATTAATCAGGGATAGTCAACATGGCTTTGTCAAGGGAAGATCATGTCTGACTAATTTGATTGAATTTTTTGAGGGGGTGACTAGGAGTGTGGATGAGGGTAACGCAGTGGATGTGGTATACATGGATTTCAGTAAGGCCTTCGATAAAGTCCCGCACAGGAGACTGGTCAAGAAGGTAAGAGCCCATGGAATCCAGGCTGCCTTGGCACATTGGATACAAAACTGGCTTAGTGGCAGAAGGCAGAGGGTGATGGTCGAAGGTTGTTTTTGTGACTGGAAGCCTGTAGCCAGTGGGGTACCACAGGGATCGGTGCTGGGTCCCTTGCTGTTTGTGGTCTACATTAATGACTTGGATATGAATGTAAAGGGTATGATCAGTAAGTTCGCGGATGATACAAAAATTGGTAGGGTGGTAAATAGCGAGGAGGGTAGCCTCAGTCTGCAGGACGATATAGATGGGTTGGTCAGATGGGCGGAACAGTGGCAAATGGAATTTAACCCGGAAAAGTGCGTGGTGATGCACTTTGGGGGGACTAACAAGGCAAAGGAATACACAATGAATGGAAAGACCCTAGGCAAGACGAAGGGTCAGAGGGATCTGGGTGTGCAAGTACACAGATCCCTGAAGGCGGCGGAACAGGTGGATAAGGTGGTAAAAAAGGCATATGGGATACTTGCCTTCATTAGCCGAGGCATTGAATATAAGAGCAAGGAGGTTATGATGGAGCTGTATAAAACACTGGTTAGGCCACAGCTGGAATACTGTGTGCAGTTCTGGTCGCCACACTACAGGAAGGATGTGATCGCATTAGAGAGGGTGCAGAGGAGGTTCACCAGGATGTTACCAGGGCTGGAGCGCTTCAGCTATGAAGAGAGGCTGGGCAGATTGGGTTTTCCTTGGAGCAGAGGAGGCTGAGGGGGGACATGATTGAGGTGTACAAAATTATGAGGGGCATAGATAGGATGGATGCTGAGGAGCTTTTTCCCTTAGTAGAGGGGTCAATAACTAGGGGGCATAGATTCAAGGTAAAGGGCGGGAGGTTTAGAGGGGATTTGAGAAAGAACTTTTTCACCCAGAGGGTGGTTGGAGTCTGGGACTCACTGCCTGAAAGGGTTGTGGAGGCAGGAACCCTCACAACATTTAAGAAGCATTTGGATGTGCACTTGAAATGCCATAGCATACAAGGCTACGGGCCAAATGCTGGAATATGGGATTAGATTAGACAGGGCTTGATGGCCGGCGCGGACACGATGGGCCGAAGGGCCTCTAACCGTGCTGTATTACTCTATGACTCTATGGCAGGGGCTACGGCTTGGGTTTGGGCTGGTGCTGGGGCAGCGGTCTGGGCTTGGGCTTGGGCTGCGGGAAATCTCCCTTTATTATCCTTCCACGGATTTCTACAGTCCTTGCGCCAATGTCCATCCTTCCCACACCCATAGCAATTGAGCTTGGCCTGGACAGGGCGGTTCCCTTCCTGACGCCACTCCTGCTTGCTTGGGGCTGCAGGTTTTGCCTCATGCACCTTTCCCTTCTGGGGTGGTGTTTCCTGACCTCTACAATTCTTATACGCTACATTAAGCTGACGGAGTACCGTCTCTTCCGTGGCACCGGGACCTTGGGGATCAAACCATGACCTGGCTAGGGCCCGTATCTCTGGCAAGCTGTTGGTGACCAAGCAACGGAGCCAATGAACCCGCTGTTTGTTGCTCATTAAAGCCCATTCAGGCATACCTGGACAGCTGTGTCGATATACTGGCCGCAGCCTTTCTGCGAAAACCTGTGGGGGTTCTCCAGATAGCTGCACGTTCCCTTCTACGCGGTCGAACGGACTACCGTCGTCCACTCCCATTACCTCTAAAACTTCCTCCCTGAGATCTGTATACCCTTTCCGTCCCATCTTGCCATCCTCTGAGAGGCACTGAAGGATCGTGGGATCCAGGGAGAAAAGCAACAGTTTGACCTGTTCCTGCTCATCGCAGTCATTAATGGCTGCTGTTTCCTTTATCTCCCTGAAGTGAATCGAGGGATCTCCCTTTACTGTGAGTCATGTGAGGTGGCTCACCATGGACCTTAATTGCGGGCCAGTGTAGGGCACCACGAGCTGGTTCTGGTGGGGTCCGACACTGCCATCGGCAGCATTGGGACCGAACCTCTGGTGCCGAGCAGGACACATCGGTGCCGGTCCCGTCTTTGCTACCACTGGTTCTTCCACACACTCCACCTCGGCTACCTCCTCTTTCGCTACCCCCTCCTTTTCCGACCAAGTCTCACTATAGCTCGGCGGTGCTGAGGGCTCGGTGGCTGGTACCACAATTACCTTAGCTGGAATCAGCTGTTTAGATTCCTTTAAAAAGTCCATGTGACTGGCTTTCGGGCTGACGAGACACACCATGCCTCTTGCCTTAACCAGGGCCGTTCTTAGGTCCTCTATGGTCTTTTGGCAGGGGCCGTGGTCTGTGCTCTCAAACCCGTGCTCAAGGGCCAGCATGTAAGCTGCCTTAACCTCCACTACTCTCTCCTCCTGCACTCTTAGCTGTTGTGCGAGGCGGGTGCTTTTCTCCCGTATCCTCGTTTCATTAATCTTTGCCTCAGTAACCTGGCACTCCAGGTATTCTATCCTAGCCTGATGCTGACTAGCTACCACTTGGCGTTCCTGATTCAGCGCGTGAAGCACTGTGATGAGTTTTTCCCCACCCATGGCCTTTTTCTCTATCTCTGCTGCCTGGGTTGTGATCTTGGCTGCCTGTGCTGCAATGACCTGGTCCAAGATCTGGACCTGCTTCTTGTAACACATCAGCTACACTGCCTTTTCCACTGACTTCTTATGCTCTTTGCTCTCTGTCCACCTGATGGCTGCGTCCACTGGACGCCCATCCAGCAAGAGATCGGAAATCCACTGTTTAGTGAGATTTACCTTGCCAAAGACATAATCCGCTATCCTCTCATCCATTGCATTTCGACCATTCAAACTTGGATCTACTACATTGCAATCCTGCTGCCAGAGTCCTGCCGCGGTCGCCATTTTCTGTAAGGGGTTTCGTCCTCGAGAGGCTTCCCTGAGGTTTCTCTCTCCAGAGGCCTCTCTCTCTTGCACAGTAAACCTTGAGTGGTTTGACCCACTCGCCCCTTAGATTCTGTACTCTGGACTTAGGCGCAGGAACTACAATGTAGAGAAAACTCTTGTAGACCAAGTTTGATGAAACAAAATGAAATTTTATTGCATAATGAAAAATATCAAATCAAATGCAAGCAGATAAGGGAATACATGGGAGGGAAAAACACACAAACAAATCATAACGACACAGTACTAACTAAAGCAAATACAGGCATCTTATACTCTACAAAGATTATCATGAAAATAAGGAAACACACAGAACATCGAGGGACAACAACTCATGTTAATTGTACCCTTAAATCCACCCCCTTATTAAACCTATCTAGATCTGATTGTGAAGGGCCAGAAACATGCTCACCAATCCCACTAGGAAGTGCAAGGTTTTGAAATCGAGCCTGTGTTTGCTCCTCTCAGACATTTCGTCTCCACGTGGACCGTGGAGTCCCTGCGAGCTGCGCCACACCTCTCTCCTGAGGTGGGGGTCGGGGGCGGCTGGACACCGGTGGGCCTGGATGTCGGCGGGGTCGAGGATCGTTGGCTCGACCCTGGTTAGAGGAGCCTTGGGCTGGCTCCCATCGCTTCTTCAGGTTCCTTTCCTCTCTTCTACCGAGCCGTGGTGGCTGGAAGGTTTCTTCGCTTGGGGTTTTATTTTTTGTCTCTTCTCCCAAGCTGGGTCTATGGCCTCTCATTCCGGCAATGGCCCGGGGATGGTCGATGATCTCCCGATGTGCTTCCCCGGGACGGAACGCCTGCGATTGACTGCTCCTTCTTCAAGCTTGCTCGTCCTGAATGTATGATCGTGTCCTCCAGCTGCCAGCTTGTTCGGGCTCGACTCTCCTTGTGACTGTCCAAGCTTTCCTGTCGTGTCGAGAGAGTGTTCAACTGCCGAAAAAGTCTTCCAGATATACCTTTCTTCGAGAGGCTTCACTTCCTGCCCAAAATCAGGTTAGTCTTTGTTTTAATTTTGGCGGGCTGTGAGCACAGTGGGGTAGTTATTATATTTTAAATGTCTTAAACGGCTGGTAACAGGCCCATCTCTGGTTTGGAATTACCTCCATTGTTTTGAATGTCCTGCTGATCTCGTTATCTAGTCCTGGGTGCTGTTCTCATGAATATGAAATTGTCCCCTTTTGTCTGGGGCAACATCTTGATGGCCTCTGTCTCCAGGCCGATCTTGGCTAGATCTGCATCTAACCCATATGCATACCTGTGGGTCTGGTTTCGTTCTCTCAGGAACGGCTTCCAGAAATTACTGTGGGTTGAATCCACAAAACTGTCTGAGGTTGCGCAGGAACCATTTTAAAGTGTCCCAATAAGCTGATCACATGGTATGGTGGCCATTTTGTATGCCCCTTTTTCTGGGCTTCTTTTAAAACAGTCTTTAGAATCACGGCCTCTTCTGCCATTTAACCCTTATTAATACAAAGTCCAATTTTGCGGATCCTACAGTACCACTGCAGCAGGGTGTAGCGGGGGGGGGGGGGGGTGCTTTCAAAGGGGAGCGTCAGCATTTTATTGAGGGGATGGTAGAAGCGATGTTCTGATACATTATATTACACGGCTGTGTGGAGAGGTTAGGGGGTGCAAGCGAGGCTGGGGGGTGGGGGTGGGAGGAGTGAGTGGGTGGGAGGTGGTTGTTGGAGGTTAGGGATAGGAAGTGTTTAGCCCTGATGCTCCGGCCATCGTGGTGTGGCGCAGCCTTGATGGACCAGCTGTTCTTCTCCTGCCCATCACTTTCGCATGAACTGCAGCAACTCGCCAAGGTTTATTCGGCAGCACCTCTCAAACCTGCGACCTCTACCGCCTAGTGCAGCAGGCACTTGGGAGCACCACCATCTCCAAGTTCCCCTCCAAGCCACACACCATCCTGACTTGGAAATATATCGGCCGTTCCTTCATCGTCGCTGGGTCAAAATCCTGGAACACCCTCCCTAACAGCACTGTGGGAGTACCTTCACCGCACGGACTGCAGCGGTTCAAGAAGGTGGCTCACCACCACCTTCTCGAGGGCAACTAGGGATGGGCAATAAATGCTGGCCTTGCCAGCGACGTCCACATCCCATGAATGAAATAAAAATTAAAAGAATTCATATTCCTAACATGACTATGATTCAGCTTGTCTGGCTCAAGCTGTGACAGTGCGGAATTCCCCTGCTCAATCGATTGTGAGTTCCAGATCTGACAGTTCGTTCAACAATTTGAGCAGATGAGTGAAGTTGTTGAATAATTAATCGCATTCTGCACTTACATTTTTGTGTGTTGTTGGCATGGAACCAAGGGATATGGGGATAGTGCGGAGTTGAGGTAGAAGATCGGCCATGATCTTATTGAATGGCGGAGCAGGCTCGAGGGGCCAAATGGCCGACTCCTGCTCCGATTTTTTATGTTCTTATGGAGCACCAGTGGAATATAGCACTAATATTGCTTTTTATTTTTCATTTTTCCCATTATTTGTTTTGCTCTCCCCAAACAAATAGCGATAAGTTAAGGTCATTCTCTTTGCCATCACGTAAAAACGTGTTTCTTTTATTTGTCTCTCTTATCTCCCTTTGTCATTACTAACTCCAGATTTTCTTCATATGCACCGTTACTCTTTTCAGGCGAGTTGCTATCTACAACGAGTGAGCATTGGGATTTAGAGACATTCCCTTAAAACCAGGAGGTGCTATTTCAATGTTGCAATTAAGCAATCAGTTCCCTTTTGGGGATAGTCAATCAATCTGCAAGATGGAGTATGTAGTGGCGCTTCTTAGTTTCCAAACAGACAGGCGACTGGGCTGTGGGGCTTTTAACATCGAGTAGACGCGTGTCGAAATAAAACGTTCCCAAACGTAGCTTTGTCTTTTAAATGGTTTACTATAACACTTAACAAACAGAATTACAAAGCAAACACGTATAAACGAACACGGTCAAAAACTGTACTGCTCCAAACCTCACAGCTTCTGCCTCTTTCACCACGTGCAGTTTAAAACTGTAAGATGGCTGCACCCATGTGTGGCTTAGGGACTGTTCCATTGTGGCAAGAATGAAGGGGGTGTCGGACTATACTACTGGAGCAAGAAAATAGGGGGTTTCTTAATACAATAAGTCGTTCAGGTAAATTAACTGTATTATGCCATTTAGCCACTATTTTAAAGTATTTTCTTAAGCTTTTATGGCTCTTACATTCCGGCCCCTAATTGACTAGGCACATGAAGCATATCAATTACTCAAACATTAAGAGTCATAAACTAATGAGTTCAACATATTTACAATACAAGTGTCCACTTTTTTCTTTCGTTCAGGAGCTTTTCACGCTGCTTCTTGTAGCAGGCAGAGCTTTGTGATCGGTCTCTCCAGGGTACTGGTCTTGGTTTGCAAACAGACGCGACGAACGACGCCTCTGGAGTCTGGCATGGTCTTAATTATTTTTCCCATCAACCAAGAATTTCTAGGGGCTGAATCATCCACAATTAAGACAATGTCTCCGACGATGAAGTTCCTCTTTATTTTGGACCATTTTTGACGCTCCTGTAGCAGAGGTAAGTATTCTCTTGTCCATCTGGTCCAGAAGAGGTCTGACATATACTGAACTTGCCTCCACTTCCGACGGGCATACAGATCTTCCTTTTTGAAGACTCCCGGGGGCATGGCTGGCTGTGTTTTCAACAACAACAGGTGGTTCGGAGTCAGGGCTTCGAGGTCATTGGGATCATCTGATGTCTTGGTTATCGGTCAGTCGTTAATGATGGCTTCGACCTCGCACAGAACGGTTTGGAGTTCCTCGTCGTCCAGCGCTTGCTGCTTCAGTACAGAACTGAGTAGTTTTCTTACGGTGCGTATCTGTCTTTCCCAGACACCTCCGTGGTGGGATGCAGCCGGAGGATTGAAGATCCACTTAATTCCTGTTTGCATCGTGGCTTCCTGTATTTTAAGCTGATTCCAACCTTCAATAGCTTCCCGTAGTTCTCTCTCCGCTCCGACGAAATTAGTGCCATTATCAGAACGCATAATGGACACCTGTCCTCTTCTACAGACAAAGCGCCGCAAGGCGTTAATACAGGAATCAGTGTCAAGCGTGTGTGCCACCTCAATATGAACTGCTCTGATGGTCAAACAAGTGAAAAGCACACCATATCTCTTGACAAGGCTCCGTCCTCGCTTTACCTCGAAAGGCCCGAAATAGTCCACCCCTACGTTTGTAAATGGAGGCTTGTCTGGTAACAAACGGTCTTCAGGCAGGTCTGCCATTTTCTGTTCCCCAGCTCTAGCGTGTAACCGTCTGCAAACAATACATTCAGAGAGTATTTTTCTTATTACGGAATTAGCTCCTGGAATCCAGTATCTTTGCCTTAGCTTCGCAAGCACGTGATTCCTCCCACTGTGTCCAATACTCTGGTGTATATGCTGAAGAATGAGAGTAGCAACCCGGAGGTCCTTAGAAAGGATAGCAGGATGCTTGGCCTCCTCTGGCATAGCAGATTTGTTTAGTCTCCCTCCCACCCTCAGTACTCCATCTTGCAGTGTAGGGTCCAGCTTGTAGATATGACTACCTTTCTTGATTGGAGTATTTTGCTGTAGAGCTTCGGTTTCTTCTGGGTATCTTTGTCTTTGACTGAAGCAAACTATTTCCTTCTCAGCCTTGGCCAAATCCTCCACGGTCAATGAATTTTTGCTCAATGTGGTCTTGTGCTGATGCATATACTGCTGTAGAAGCATTCTCTGCTTATCAGGGTTACTTTCAGACTGACTGATAGTGGCTCGGTACTCTTTTCTCTTACCGCTCAGGTGTAGCAGCAACTCTTTCAACCTTAGAAACCATGCAACTGCTTTCCTCAAGTGGTGCCATCCTGAGAAATGGTTAACAAGCTTGTTCACTGTGTCAGAGTTCTCTTTCGTAGTTATGAAATTTACTGTGACTGATCTCTTGACTTCGACGTCGTCTTCAGTAATCTGACTTGGCATATCTGGTCTTTCTGGCCATGATCTCTCTGTTTCCAGCAGATAACTTGGGCCTTGTATCCAAGTTTCACTCCTCATGAAGTTTTCAGCCTTCAATCCCCGTGAGGCTTGATCTGCTGGGTTTAATGAGGTGTTTACATACCTCCATTGAGATGGTTGTGTAGCTTCTCTAATGGATGAGATTCTGTTTGCTACGAAGGTCTTGAAGCGTATCTTCTCATTCTCTATGTACTTCAGCACCATCGTGCTATCCGTCCAGAAGACAGATTCTTCTAATGGGAGCTGTAACTCTTTACGCATCACCTGGTCAACTTTAACTGCAACAACCGCTGCCGTCAATTCCAGTCTCGGGATGGTGACCTGCTTCAGCGGAGCCACCCTGGATTTTCCCATGAGGAAGGCACAATGTTTCTGGCCCTGTTGATTTGTCAGCAAGAGATAGGTAGCCGTGCCATAGCCGTCCTCACTGGCGTCCGAGAAATGATGTAGTTGAGCCGTCTTTGTAACTCCAAAACTCGCGGGCTTGATGCATCTACTGACGTTGAAGCTAGAAAGTTGTTGCAAATCTGTCAGCCATCTGTGCCATCTCTGAGCTTGACCTTCTGGGATATCTTCATCCCATCCTCTCTTGTCTCTACACAGCTCTCGTAGCATCAGCTTCACCGGCAGAATGAGTGGTGCCAGGAATCCGAGAGGGTCGTAGATGGAACTGACCACGGAGAGAATCCCTCGTCTTGTGGATGGTCTTTCGTTCACCATTATCCTGAAGTTGAACGTGTCTGACTCAATGCACCATTGCACACCAAGAGCTCTCTCGATAGGAAGGACATCGTGGCTCAGGTCCAGATCTTTGACTTCAGTGGCTCTTTCCTTTTCTGGGATAGAAGCTAGAACTGCTCTGCTGTTGCTTATCCACTTAGTCAGATGGAATCCTCCATTCGAACACAGAGTTCTAAGGTCTCTTGACAGTGCGATGGCATCGTCTTCTGTTGACACGGACTTCAGACAGTCATCGACATAAAAGTTTCTGAAGATTGTCTCCACAGCCTCTGATGGTGCTTTGCCTTTGCCATCTTCTGCAGTTTTTCTGAGAGCGTAGCTTGCACAGCTGGGAGATGATGTGGCTCCAAACAGGTGTACGGCCATTCTACATTCCACCATCGCTTCACTAACATCGCCATCTGGCCACCAAAGGAAACGCAGAAGATCAGCATCTTCGTCAGGGATTCTGACTTGGTAGAACATTGATTCTATGTCTGCCATCATGGCAACGAGCTCTTGTCTAAACCTAGTCAAGACGCCAATGAGGGTATTAGTAAGATCAGGACCTTGAAGCAGCTGGTCATTCAATGAAGCTCCTCTGAATGAGGCGGCGCAGTCAAACACTACACGGATCTTTTTCTTCTTTGGGTGATACACCCCGTGATGAGGAATGTACCAGACCCTTCCATCGTCTCTGTTCAACTGTTCTTCGGGCACTTTTACAGCATAGCCTTTCGCTATGATGTTTCTCATGAAGTCTTTGTAGTCTTCGTGAAAGTCAGGGTTCTTGTTCAGCTTTCTCTTTCGACTGATGGCGCGTTGCTCTGCTATGCAGCGATTGTTCGGCATCTTCGCGGTCTGTCTTCTCAGTGGCAAACCAATGTGATAGTGGCCATCAATGAACTGTGTAGACCTTGTCATCAAACCCATGAACTGATGGTCTTCTTGTGACATCTCTGTCTTTTCCTCACAGCTGCGTTCTGAGAAGTCTGCGTTGAACTGCTGTATCAACAGCTCTTCAATGCTTGCGATAGAGATGCGATTAACTGTGACGTTTTGTCGTTCCTCCTTGTTCGACTTGTGGCCATCATCTCTCCTTACCGGTCCATTGATTACCCATCCAAGGGCTGTCCTGACGGCGTAGGGTCCGTCATCCTTGCTGTTTATCACCTGCCATGGCTCCATAGTTTTGTAGGCATTGGTTCCAATTAATAGGCCAATATCTGCTTCAATGTATGGGAGACGCACCTTTTCTAGGTAGGGCCATCTATCCACATCCTTCTGCAGGGCTAGGTTCCCTATTCTAACAGGAATCTCCCTCTGTGTGAAAACATTAGGCAGGTCTATGAAGTCCTTCTCTTCAAGTCCACACACTTCTAGGTCTGACAGGATATAGCTTTGCATTGACTTCTCATGACCCATGGTGCGTAATAGGATTTCTGTTCTTCTGCCTCTAACGTTCAGCTGTCGCATGAGTGATTCTGTGCAGAACGTTGCTGAACTACCTGGATCCATGAAGGCGTAAGTCTCCACAACCTTCTCACTCCTCTTAGACTTGATCCTTACTGGTACGATGGCAAGAATACAGTCACTGTCACCGGCCCCAGTGAGTCCACAAGTCTCTGGTTCTAGCGACACCAGAGCACTTGAAACAACCTTCTCGTCGGTATTGTTTTCTTCACTCTTCTTAGAGACTTGTTCTTCTTTATGGATATGCAGCAGACTGGGATGTTTCTGAGTGCACTCTCTGCATGTTGTTCTTTGCTTACAGTTTCTACTCAGGTGCCCCTGAGAGAGACATCCAAAACATAGGCCGTTGTACTTCAGGAATTCGATTCTGTCCTTATGTGGCTGTGCTTTGATGTCGCTGCAGAAATCCAATGTATGATTCTTCTGGCAGAATAAGCATGGCTTCTGAAAGGCATTAGCAGGCGTCACTGTGCTGCTCTTTTTGGGAGATGAGTTCTGGGGCCTTTCTTCCTCGGCCTGAGTGACGATAGTTGCAAAGCTGCTTCCCCTGGAACCACCTTTCCTGAGAGTCTTTGATTCAGCAGGCTTGGCTTTCACTCTTCCATCAGTAGTCGGGCTGACACCCTGGATGTTTCCAAACAATGGGTCCCTAGTAATTTTAGCCTGTTTGTCTATGAAATTCACTAAGTCTGCAAACCTGGCTCTACTTTTCCGTCTCTCCATTATCTCAAAGGCTGTTCTTCTCCATTGTTCTCTCATCCTGTAAGGAAGCTTAGAGATGACGATTCTCATAGTCGTAGGATTGTCCATCTCTTCCATGAATTCAACATCCTCCATGGTGTTGCGACATCCTATGAGGAAGAGAACATATGCGTTCAATGCCTCTCCGTCTTCCGATCTGATCTGTGGCCACTTGGTAGCCTTTTCGATATATGCAGTGGCTATCTTCAGCTCGTTACCATAGTGCTCCTGCAGCAACTTCCTGGCTTCTATGTATCCCCGGTCCGGTCTCATGTGTTCACAGCTTCTGACCAGGTCTTGTGGTTTACCACTGGTGTACTGTCCCAGGTAGTACAACTTATCACTGCTGCTCTCTGTCTTGGAGTCAATGGCTTGTTCAAAGGATCTGATGAAGGGCTTATACTTGAGTGGGTCGCCTTGGAACACTGGTATGTCTCTTTGAGGGAGTCGAAACAGATTCTGTTGTTTTACAAGCATCTCTGTAATTTCGTTCTGACGTTGCATCACTCGGTATAGGCTTCTCCCTGTGTCTTCAGGCCTCTGGTGGTCATCAGCAGGGTCTAGTCTAGACCGTCTGACGTCTGGGGTAGCATCACGTGCTCCTGTTAGTGGAGAGGCCACTCTTTCACGCTGTAATGCCGGGGAATTGCTTTCGGGCTCTGTTGTAACTCTTGAAGGTGCCCTGGATCCAACTCTATGTGGCAACGTTGACTGGCAGTGGCTCACGCCGTCCCTTGAGCCTTCATAATCTTCGTACGCACTCAACCTGGCATCTGAGACCTCGATAGCTGTTTTCATCTCCAGCCGTTCTTTCTTTGCCTGCACCTGGGCCCGCTGGGCCTGCACTTGGGCCTGTTGGGCCTGCACTTGGGCCTGCAGTTGGGCCTGTTGGGCCTGCAGTTGGGCCTGCAGTTGGGCCTCTTGGACCTGCAGTTGGGCCTCTTCCCGTTCAAGAGCTTGCTTCTCATCTAAAGATGCTGCGTGCGCCATCAACGCCGCCCGTTCAGCCTCCGCTCTCATGCGTCGCGCCGAGCTTGTGGTAGAAGCGACTGACCTGCGTCCAGAAACAGAGCTACCTTCTTTTCGATTTTTGCTCGGTCTGGCAGAAGTCTCTGAAATGCTATCGCCTGGTCCGACTTCATCGTCAACCTTATCTTTCTCTGCTGTATCAGCATCTTGATGAATTTTTAACATCCACTGCTCCGTGGCCTTGATATAGTCCTTAATGCTGGTTGATTTAAGATCAAACCAGTCGTGCTGATCAGTGTTTCCCTCTTCTTCAGACAGAAGTGCTAATACATCTTCATTGAGTATATTAAATTCTTCATGCAGCTTGGAGAAATCGTAATACATCATGTCTTCAGCTTTCTTAATATTAGCATTATCTTCCATGAGACGATCAATTATCTTCATTTTTCCAGTTATCTGAATTAATTTAGCCTTCCTTGCACCTATGCTTCTATGTAACTTCTCTTCCCTTGCCTTTGGGGTGAGCTTTATTTCCCTCTTTTGGCCAGCAATCCTTCTGGCTGGGGGAAGCTCCTGGCTCCGTAAGGCCTCGGCCATTTTACCCGCAGCTCTTATTTAGCTTCTCAACAGAATGAACAAAGCAAGTAACAGTCACTGTACCTTCGCTTTCTTAAATTGTCGTCTGGCTCCGTGACCATTCATGTATACGTTCGCCGACGATTCCGTCCCTTCCTTCTTAGGGAGCTAGTTTTTGACTAATGTAGTGGCGCTTCTTAGTTTCCAAACAGACAGGCCACTGGGCTGTGGGGCTTTTAACATCGAGTAGACGCGTGTCGAAAGAAAACGTTCCCAAACGTAGCTTTGTCTTTTAAACTGTTTACTATAACACTTAACAAACAGAATTACAAAGCAAACACGTATAAACGAACACGGTCAAAAACTGTACTGCTCCAAACCTCACAGCTTCTGCCTCTTTCACCACGTGCAGTTTAAAACTGTAAGATGGCTGCACCCATGTGTGGCTTAGGGACTGTTCCATTGTGGCAAGAATGAAGGGGGTGTCGGACTATACTACTGGAGCAAGAAAATAGGGGGTTTCTTAATACAATAAGTCGTTCAGGTAAATTAACTGTATTATGCCATTTAGCCACTATTTTAAAGTATTTTCTTAAGCTTTTATGGCTCTTACAGAGTATGTAAGCTGGGCAGTGAGCTAGTGAATGTAAAATTGCCTGAAGCCATAATAAATCTATTTGTTTTTCCTTTATCACTCAATAATGCATTATTCGACACCAAGAAGAACAATGGCCCAGAACTTGGTGTCGGGGGCTTCCCACGCGTGCAAGCCCCCGATTTGCACTCACCCTGCGCGCTGACATCTGAAGCCCGGGCCTGCTTGCATTTCCTGTCACAGGCCCGGCTCAGATGTCAGCGCGTAGTGCTTACCTGATCCAGCGGCGTAGTTAGTGCGATGTGCCAGCTGGGATCAGGTGAGCACTGTGCAACCAATCAGGGGAGGGGAAGGTTCATTCATGAGTTTGAGAGTAAGAACTGTCAAACTCATGAAAACTACGGGGGCCCAAAACACTATTTAAACTTTAAATAAAAATTTAAAAAACATCCCAATCATTAAATTAAGTATAAATAAGTTAAAAAAAATAATTTAAACAATAATTTTTTTTTTTGAAAAAAATAAATTTTTAATAAAAAGGGTCTAAAACTAAACTTACCTTATTGTAGATTCTTTAAAATAATAAACCTGTGGAGATTTTTTTTCTAAATTACACTAAAACACCACTTACCTGTAAAAATAAATACTTACGTGTGCTTTTTACAAGCGTAAAGACCGGAGGCCTTTAGACATGCGCAAATCCCCCAAAACAGAGGAAATCCAAGACACATGCGCTGCCCCCTACAGCGCACGCGCTAGCCTCTTCACCCCTTGGGTTAGAGGAGAGGAAATGCCAGTTTTCAGCGCATGCGCTGTGCATGCTGAAAACCGGCATTTCCTCCGGCCAGACGCGTGAGTACCCCTTCCGTACTCACGCGTTTGGGGAGGAATTACTGCCCCAATATATCTCGAGAGCTACACAACCTCCTGGACAATGGACTTCACCCAGGTTTCTTAACATTTTTAAATGAATGAAAGGAAGGAAGGAAGGAACTTGCATTTCTATAACACCTTTCACGACCTCAGGACGTCCCAAAGCACTTTACAGCCAATGATGTACTTTTTGAAGTCCAGTCACTGTTGTAATGTAGGAAACGCAGCAGCCAATCTGCGCACAGCAAGCTCCCACAAACAGCAATGTGATAATGACCAGATCATCTGTTTTTTTTAGTGATATTGATTGAGGGATAAATATTGGCCAGCACACCGGGGAGAACTCCCCTGCTCTTCTTCAAAATAGTGCCATCCACCTGAGAGGGCAGACGGGGGCCCTCGGTTTAACGTCTCATCTGAAAAACGGCACCTCCAACAGTGCAGCGCTCCCCCGGTACTGCACTGGGTGTGTCAGCCTAGATTTTGTGATCAAGTCACTGTAGTGGGGCTTGAGCATGGCCTGAATCCTTAAACTTAGAGGTGAGAAATTATGGTTGGTAGCATTATTGGATGAGTAATTAAAGGTGTCTGTAGCACATCCCACTGTGCACTATTTTAAAAGGAGGTGTTAGCATTTCTAAGATAAACAGCTCCATTGAAGTAGCGGGCAGAGGAACATGATAAGAACCTATTAGGCTTATGTTGTCTGCCAATACTGGCACCCATAACTTTTAGGCTTTTCCAAACATAAAGCTCCTGAGATATCTCAGCAGTCCAATCTGTTTGGGTCTTCCACATCTCTAAGTTAGTTCCCTCTAATCATAGAATCTCACAGCACAGAAAGAGGCCATTCGGCCCATTGTACCTGTGCCGGCTCTTTGAAAGAGCTCTCCAATTAGTTCCACTCCCCACTGCTCTTTCCCCAGAGCCCTGCAGATTTCTCCTTTTCAAGTATATCATCCAATTCCCTTTTGAAAGTTACTATTGACTCTGCTTCCACCGCCCTTTCAGGCAGCGCATTCCAGATCACAACAACTCGCTGCATAAAAAGATTTTTCCTCGTCTCCCCCAAGCTTTTTTTGTGCCCATTACCTTAAACCTGTTTCCTCTGGTTGCCGAACCTCCTGCCAGTGGAAACAGTTTCTCTTTGTTCACTCTATCAAAACCCCTCATCATTTTGAACACCTTTAATAAATCTCCCCTTAACCTTCTCTTGCTCTCATGCTCGTCTCCCCATTGCACAGTGCAGAAAAGCTCTACCTTCAACAGATTCCCAATGCTCCAACAGCCAGAGAACACATCTGAAGCTATTAATCATGTCACAGCCTTTCACAAGAGGGTATAGCAACAATCAGTGATGTCTTGCACCTGGAGTGTTTTGGGGGCATGTGATCAATTTTCTCTCTTCATAGATCACAAGATATACAAGTGAGGAAGGCCATGTGACCCATCCTAGCTCATCCACCCAGGAAGATCCTACAGTCAGATGGCATTCAGCTGTTTCTTAAATGATTCCATGGCCTTTGCCTCTGCAAACCTTTCAATTGTTTAACCCTGTGTTCCTTTAGCTTTGTTGGAGTAGTCTTCAGGATCTATCCTACATAAGGTCATCTCAGTTGTCTTCTGGAATAGTTTAGAATCATAGAAGCATAGAATCTTACAGCACAGAAGGAGGCCATTCGGTCAGACATGCCTCTTTGAAAGAGCTGTCCAATTTAGTCCCACACCCCAGCTTTCTCCCCACAGCCCTGCAAATAAGGCCTCTTCAAGTACATGTCTAATTGCCTGTTGAAAGTTCCTGTGAAAACTGCTTCCACCATCCTTTCAGGTAATGTAGATCTTAACAACCCTCTGTGTGAAAAAATCTCTCCTCATTTCCCCTCTAGTTCTTTTGCCAATTATTTTAAATCTATGACTTCTGGTTACTAACCCACTTGCCAGAGGAAACAGTTTCTCCCTACTTGCTCTATTAAAACCCCTCATAATTTTGATTATCTCTATTAGGCCTCCCCTTAACCTTCTCTGCTTTAAGGAGAACAATCCTAGATTCTCTAATTTCTCCACCATACTGAAGTCCCTCATCCCTGGTATCATCCTGATAGGTGGCAGGTAACATTCGCATCACACAAGTGCCAGTCAATGACCATCCCCAACAAGCGAGAGTCTAACCACTGCCCCTTGACATTCAACGGCATTACCATCGCCGAATCCCCCACCATCAGCCTCCTGGGGGTCACCATTGACCAGAAAATTAACTGGACCAGCCACATAAATACTGTAGCTACAAGAGCAGGTGACAGGCTGGGTATTCTGCAGCAAGTGTCTCACCTCCTGACTCCTCAAAGCCTTTCCACCATCTACAAGGCACAAGTAAGGAGTGTGATGGAATACTCTCCACTTGCCTGGATGAGTGCAGCTCCAACAACACTCAAGAAGCTCAACACCATCCAGGACAAAGCAGCCCGCTTGATTGGCACCCCATTCACCACCTTAAACATTCACTCCCTCCACCACCGGCAAACCATGGCTGCATTGTGTACCATCTACAAGAGGCACTGCAGCAACTCGCCAAGGCTTCTTCGGCAGCACTTCCCAAACCCGCAACCTCTTCTACCCAGAAGAACAAGGGCCGCAGGCTCATGGGAACACCACCACCTCCAAGTCCCACACCATCCTGACTTGGAAGTATATCACTGTTCCTTCATCGTCGCTGGATCAAAACAGTGTACTCCCTCCCTAACAGCACTGTTGGAGCACCTTCACCACATGGACTGCAGCGGTTCAAGAAGGCGGCTCACCACCACCTGCTCAAGGGCAACTAGGGATGGGCAATAAATGCTGGCTTTGCCAGTGACGCCCACATCCCGTGAATGAATTAAAAAAAAATCAATCCTGGTAATCCTCCTCTGTACCCTCCGAGGCCTTGATATCCTTCTAAAAGTGTGGTGCCCAGAATTGTCCACAATATTCCAGCTGAGGCCTAACCAGAGAATTGTAAAGGTTTAGCATGACTTCTTTGTTTTTGTATTCACTGCCCCTATTTACCAAGCCAAGTATCCCATACGCTTTCTTAACTGCCTTATCAACTTGCCCTGTCACCTTCTAAGATGGAACAGAGGAGACTGAGGGGAGATTTAATTGAGGTGTATAAAATTATGAGCAGCCTAGACAGAGTGGATAGGAAGGACTTATTTCCCTTAGCAGCGAAGTCAATAGCCAGGGGGAACGGATTTAAAATAATTGGTAGAAGGATTAGAGGGAAGTTCAGGAGAAAAGTTTTTTGGTGGGGATCTGGAACTCACTGTCTGAAAGGGTGGTAGAGGCAGAAACCCTCATCACATTTAAAAAACACTTGGATATGCACTTGAAGTGCCGTGGCCTACAGGGCTACGGACCGAGACCTGGAAAGTGGGATTAGGCTGGATAGCTCTTTTTCGGCCGGCACAGACAAGATGGGCCGAGTGGCCTCCTTCTGTGCCATAAACTTCTATGCTTCTATGATTCTAGTGCCATTTAGATTGTACTGCCTCTCCATGTTGTTTCTCCCAAAGTGCATCACTAATCCGCATTAAATTGCACCTGCCATGTGTCTGCCCATTTCACCAGTCTGCCGATGTCCTCCTGAAGTCTGCTACTATCCTGCTCACTATCGACTAAGTTGCCAAGTTTTGTATCATCCGCAGACTTTGAAAGTGTATTCCCTGTACCAAGTCCAGGTCATTTATATGTTATAAGAAAAGCAATGGTCCTAATTCCAATCCCTGGGGTCTCCACTGCATAATCCTCTCCAGTCAGAAAAACCTCCATTCACCACTGCTCTCTGCCTCCTATCACTTAGCCAATAACGTACCCAAGTTACCACCGTCCCTTTAACACCATGTGCTTCTATTGTCCAAATAAGTCTGTTATGTGCTACTTTATCAAATGCCTCTTGAAAGTCCATATACACAACTCCCTTCATCAATCCTCTCCATTACTTCATCAAAAAGCTCAATCAGGTTAGTCAGACACGATTTGCCTTTAACAATTCCATGCTGGCTGTCGCTTATTAACCTATGCTTCTCCAAGCGGGAATTAATTTTGCCATTGACACACTCTCGTGGTTTTCCCACCGCTGAACTGGCTTCCTCAGTCTCTCCTCATAACGCAGTTTTTTGATGCAGGGGAATCGACCTCATGGCCCCTTTCCGCTCCCTCTCCAGGGCTTGAATGTCTTCCTGTGTCTCAGTCACCAGGAATCAAGGTGCAATCTGACCAGAGCACCGCACAGTCTGATCATGACTTCCTCTGACATGTCCTTTATTGTTTTGACTATTGAATCATGCAGCCATTCGGCCCATCGGGCCTGTGCCGGCTCTTTGAAAGAGCTATCCAACTAGTCCCACTTTGCCCCCGTGCTCTTTCCCCATAGATCTGCAGGTACTTCCTTTTCAAGTACTTATCCAGTTCCCTTTTGAAAGTTACTATTGAATCTGCTTCCAACGCCCTTTCAGGCAGCGCGTTCCAGATCACAACAATTATATGGTTGAATTGTCTATTGATTTTTGCTCCACAGTAACTAGACACATTGGAGTGGATCTTTGACTGACTGCCCGGGCATAAAACTGTTCTTGCCAATCAGTCGCCCCTTATAGAACTCGGCCGGTTCTCATTCTCATTCATAATCTTCAACGAACGGACAATCCCCAAAACCAGTTTTATGCCTGGGCAGCAAGTTGAAAATCTACCCCGTTTAATTTACTAAAAGCCCTGAACTTCCTTCAACTTCATATTAGCTATTATAACATCATTCATCGAGTATTGTTTTCTTGCTATGTGCAGTATTTTGCATTAGTACATATTAAATTTAATCTGCCTTTATTATGGCCACTTAAATATTTTGTCTGACTTGTTTCGTATTTCTTGGGAGAGATGTTAAAATAAAATAAAATTTCTATCTATCTATCTATCTATTTCTATCTATCTATATATAGAAACATAGAAAAATAGGAGCAGGAGTAGGCCATTCGGCCCTTCGAGCCTGCTCTGCCATTCAATATGATCATGGCTGATCCTCTATCTCAATACCATATTCCTGCTCCCTCCCCATACCCCTTGATGCCTTTTGTGTCTAGAAATCTATCTCCTTCCTAAATATATTCTGGGACTTTGCCTCCACAGCCTTCTGTGGTAGAGAATTCCACAGGTTCACCACCCACTGAGTGAAGAGATTTCTCCTCAACTCAGTCCTAAATGTCCTACCCCGTATCCTGAGACTGTGACCCCTCGTTCTAGACCCCCCCAGCCAGGGGAAACATCCTCCCTGCATCCGGTCTGTCTAGCCCTGTCAGAATTTATACATTTCAATGAGATCCCCTCTCATTCTTCTAAACTCTAGTGAATACAGGCCTAGTCGACCCAATCTCTCCTCATACGACAGTCCTGCCATCCCAGGAATCAGTCTGGTGAACCTTCGCTGCACTCCGTCTATTAGCAAGTATATAATTTCTTAGGTAAGGAGATCAAAACTGCAGTCTGTCTGTCTGTCTGTCACATTAGTACTGGATTCCAGCACACTACCCTTCTGTGGTATTCACCATATTTATCAATGATGTGGATGAACGAATAGGGTGTTGTACTTCCAGGTTTGCAGAGGACACTAAGTTAGGAGGGACAGTAACACAGAAATATAGAAGATAGGAGCAGGAGTAGGCCATTCGGCCCCTCGAGCCTGTTCCGCCATTTAATGAGATCATGACTGATCATCCACATTCAGTACCCTGTCCCTGCTTTCTCCCCATATCCCTTGATCCCTTTAGCCTTAAGAAATATATCTAACTCCTTCTTGAATATATTTAATGAATTGGCCTCAACTGCCTTCTGTGGTAGAGAATTCCACAGGTTCACGATTCTACGGGTGAAGAAATTCCTCCTCATCTCAGTCCTAAATGGCTTACCCCTTATCCTTAATCTGTGACCCCTGGTTCTTGACTCCCCCGCCATCGGGAACATCCTTCCTGCATCTCGTCTGTCTAGTTCTGTTAGAATTTTATAAGTTTCAATGAGATCCCCTCTTATTCTTCTAAACTCTAGCGAATATAAGCCTAATCGACCCAATCTCTCCTCATACGTCATTCTTGCCATTCCAGGTATCAGTCTGGTGAATCTTCGCTGCACTCTCTCCATGGCAAGAACATCCTTCCTCAGATAAGGCGACCAAAACTGCACACAATACTCAAGGTGTGGTCTCACCAAGGCCCTGTACAACTGCAGCAAGACATCCTTGCTCCTGTACTTGAATCCTCTCGTTATGAAAGCCAACATACCATTTGCCTTCTTAACCGCCTGCTGCACCTGCATGCTTACCTTCAGCGACTAGTACACAAGGACACCCAGGTCTCATTGCACTTCCCCTTTTCCCAATCTATTGCCATTCAGATAATAATCTGCCTTCCTGTTTTTGTCACCAAAGTGGATAACCTCGCATTTATCCACATTATACTGCATCTGCCATGCATCTGCCCAATCACCCAACCTGTCCAAAATATGCTGGAGTTTCTCTGCATCCTCCTCACAGCACACATGCCCACCCAGCTTTGTGTCATATGCAAACTTAGAGATCTAGTTCCCTCGTCTAGATCATTAATATATATTGTGAATAGCTGGGGTCCTAGCACCAATCCCTGCGGTACCCCACTAGTCACTGCCTGCCACTCGGAAAAAGAGCCGTTTATTCCAACTCTTTGCTTCCTGTCTGCCAACCAGTTCTCTATCCAAGTCAGTACCTTACCCCCAATCCTGTGTGCTTTAAATTTACACGCTAATCTCTTATGCGGGACCTTATCGAAAGCCTTCTGAAAGTCCAAATACACCACATCACTGGTGAGTAGTGCAGATGGGAGCAACAAGTTGCAAAGGGACATAGACAGAAAAAGTGATTGAGCAAAACTATGGCAAATGGGGGCAAGTGTGGGGTCATCCAATTTGGATCCGAGAAAGATAAAATGAGTATTTTTTAAATGGTGAGAAGCTAGGAGTTGTAGAAGAGCAAAGGGATTTGAGAGTCCAAGTACACAAAGCATTAAAAGCCAGTACACAGGTACAACATTTTTTTGAGGGGGTGACTAGGTGTGTGGATGAGGGTAGTGCAGTTGATGTAGTCTACATGGACTTCAGTAAGGCTTTTGACAAAGTCCCGCATGGGAGACTGGTCAAGAAGGTAAGAGCCCATGCGATCCAGGGCAGTTTGGCACATTGGATCCAAAATTGGCTTAGTGGCAGGAGGCAGAGGGTGATGGTCAAAGTTTGTTTTTGTGACTGGAAGCCTGTGTCCAGTGGTGTACTGCAGGGATCGGTACTGGGTCCTTTGCTGTTTGTAGTGTACCTTAATGATTTAGATATGAATGTAGGAGGTATGATCAGTAACTTTGCAGATGACATGAAAATTGGTGTAGTGGTAAATAGCGAGGAGGGAAGCCTCAGGCTACAGGACGATATAGATGGGCTGGTCAGATGGGCAGAACAGTGGCAAATGGAATTTAACCCTGAAAAGTGTGAGGACGAACAAGGCAAGGGAATACACAATGAATGGTAGGACCCTAGGAAGGACAGAGGATCAGAGGGACCTTGGTTTGCATATGCATGAAGGCAGCAGGACAGGTGGTTAAAAGGGCATATGGGATACTTGCCTTCATTAGCCGAGGCATAGAATATAAGAGCAGGGAGGTTATGATGGAGCTGTTAGGCACTGGTTAGGCCACAGCTGGAATACTGTGTGCAGTTCTGGTCGCCACACTATAGGAAGGATGTGATTGCATTGGAGAGGGTGTAGAGGAGATTCACCAGGATGTTACCTGGGCTGGAGCGCTTCAGCTATGAAGACAGACTGGACAGGCTGGGGTTGTTTTCCTTAGAGCAGAGAAGGCTGAGGGGGGACCTCATTGAGGTGTACAAAATTATGAGGGGCACAGATAGGGTAGATAGAAAAAAGCTTTTCCCCTAAGTAGAGGGGTCAATAACCAGGGGGCATAGGTTCAAAGTAAGGGGCAGGAGGTTTAGAGGGGATTTGAGGAAAAACTTTTTCACCCAGAGGGTGGTTGGAATCTGGAACTCACTGCCTGAAAGGGTGGTAGAGGCAGAAACCCTCACAACATTCAAGAAGCATTTAGATGAGCACTTGAAGCGCCATAGCATACAAGGCTAAGGACAAAGTGCTGGAAAATGGGTTTGCTGGCCGGCGCAGACACGATGGGCTGAAGGGCCTCTTTCTGTGCTGTAAACTCTATGGGGGAAAATTCAGTTGCTTGCGCCTCCCGTTAGCGCCTTAAGAGGGCGCTAATGGGGCGCAAAGCAACTAGCGCCCGGGCACGGCGATGTTTGCGCCGCTTGCGAAATTAACTAGACATTTTGCGGTGGCACTAACCTCTCCTGCGCCGGCAGAGCGTGACATCAGTCGAGTGTGCAATGCCCCGGTAGCGCCCCTGGACCGGATATTGAGTGGCGCCCCCTGCCTTACCGCCTGCCGCTAGCAACGACAGGTTGAGGGGAGCGTTTTGCAGTCAGGAAGGGACTGGGGGAGCGCTATTTAAAGACGACCGCTTCCTGCCTTTTTTTGTTGGTGACATTTTTGCACCACGCATTCTTAGAGAGAAAGAGAGAGACTTCTGGAGAGATTCAACGCTGTGTGAATGAGTTTTGGGTACTGAGCAGCACTTTGCAGGTTCATTTTGATTTGCCCTCCCTTGCTTCGCCCGCACTCTGAGGTAGTGATATACCTATCAATTCGTCCAATAAAAAGCGACGAGTTAGGAACGTAACTAAAGGTTTTTATTGACTAAATAACAGAGCCCACCCTCGTGGGTGATCGGGTCCAACAAGGAGGAATACCAGCCAGTCGACTACCTTTATACCTGGGCAGGTAGGTGGAGCCATGGGCGGAGTCGGAGGTGGTCAGCCCAGGTATAACAGCGCGACAAGAGGCGACCTCGTATAGTGATACAACAGTGAGAACAGTGAGAACAATACAACAGTGATAACTATAGTGTAACGATAGTGAACGATAAAAGTGGTTTACCACAGGTAGCGCCTCGCTCCTCGGCATTTGCGCCTTAAGACAGGTGTGAAGCACCTGGTTTAGCGCTCCAATCACCTCCAGGGGCGATAAAAGTCAAGTTTGCCATCGGAGGCGATAATTAGCGCCAGGCGCTAAACTTTCCGCGCGGCCGATAATGACGCCTCAAATGGGGCGATACTGAATTTTTCCCCCTATGTCTCTGTGACTCCATGAAAAAGCAATCAAAACGGAAAATGGAATGTTGGCCTTTATATCAAGGGGGCTGGAATACAAAGGGGAAGAAGTTATGCTTCGGTTATATAAAGCCTTGATCAGACCCTATTTGGAGCACTGCGTTCAGTTCTGGGCACCGCATCTCATAAAAGACACATTGGCCTTGGAGGGGGTGCAATACAGATTCACCAGAATGATACCAGGTATTAGAGGGATAAGTTATGAGGATAGGTTGCAGAAAGAAAGAAAGAAAGACTTGTATTTATCTAGCACCTTTCACGACCACCGGACGTCTCAAAGCGCTTTACAGCCAATGAAGTATTTTTGAAGTGTCACTGGTGTAGTGTGGGAAAGTTAAGTTTGTATTCCTTTAATATTTAATATTTACATTAATGGATTGGCAAAACTACTTGAACAATCTACAGCACCCGGCCTCACCCTATATGAATCCAAGGTTAAATTCCTCCTCTATGCCGACGACCTGGTTCTGCTGTCACCAACTAAGGAGGGTCTACAGCAGAACCTGGACCTGCTGGAGTCGTACTGCCAGACTTGGGCCCTGACAATAAATCCCCAAAAAACCAAAGTCCTTGTGTTCCAGCAAAGATCCAAACAACATGGACCCACAATAAATTTCACAGTAGGAACAACCAAAATTGAACAAACCACTCACTACACATACTTGGGCTTAAAAATCAGTTCTACGGGAAACTTCAAACTGGCTGTGAATGAACTGAAAGAGAAAGCAAGAAGGGCTTTCTATGCCATCAAAAAATCAATCCAAATAGAAATCCCAATTAGCATTTGGCTCAAAATTTTCAAATCAGTAATTGAACCAATTGCACTCTATGGCAGTGAGGTCTGGGGACCACTAACACAACAAGATTTTGCAAAATGGGACAAACACCCAATTGAGATCCTACATGCGGAATTCTGTAAAAGTATCCTCCGGACTCAAAGGAAAACAGTAAACAACGCATGCAGGGCGGAACTAGGCCAATACCCATTAATAATCACTATCCAAAAAAGAGCCACCAAATTTTGGAATCACCTACAAATGAGCAACCCCCAATGCTATCACTACGACGCCCTGAAATGCCAAGAGCTGACCATAAAGAAGAATACCCTCAGTCAACTAGTCCTGGGACTCAATAAAGTAACTAATAACAATACTAACAATAACCAGCCCCAGGACAGTGACAGGGTAACACAAAGAATTCGACCCAACACAATCGTCGCTAAGCAAAAGGAAAAATATCTGTCATATTGGGCAGAAACAACAAAAACCCAAAGCAAACTCAATTGCTACTTGGCCCTAAACAGACAATACAACATAGCTGATTACCTGACCATGGTAAAGGATAACAAACTGAGAAGAACCTTGACAAGGTACAGACTTAGCGAACATAGCCTAGCGATCGAAAAAGGCAGACACAGGCAGACCAGGCTGCCAAGAGAAGACAGGATATGCTCTCACTGCAGTCAGGGAGTAGTTGAGACAGAGATGCACTTCCTCACAGCCTGTGGAAAATATCAGGGCATCAGAGAGAATTTCTATCAAAAATTCTCACAAATATGCCCTGAATTCAGAAATCTGACTGACAACCAAAAACTCCCATTCCTACTGGGGGAGGAGAGAAGCTGTGTAACACTGGCGGCACACTATGTTACAGCTTGCCATGAACAGAGGGACAACCAGTAAACTAAGACAAGAGTATATATAAACAAGGCGAAAATATATTTATAAACTCAGGGATATACCTGTTTATACACTGTATGAATGGAACCGCGTTTATGTGTTCAACCATAAATGTATTTTGATGCTTTGGCAACATAAGATGTACCTTATCATGCCAATAAAGCGATTTGTATTGTATTGTATTGTAAGAGATTGAGGGGTGATCTGATTGAGATGTTTAAAATGTTAAAAGGATTTGATAGGGTAGATGCGGAGAATCTATTTCCTCTGGTGGGGGAATCGAGAACAAGGGGACATAATTTTAAAATTAGAGCTAGGCCGTTCAGGAGTGAAATCAGGAAGCACTGGCTGGTAGAAAATTGTAACTCTCTCCACAAAAGGCTGTAGAGTCTAGGACAATTGGAGCTTTCAAGATTGAGGTAGATAGTTGGGTAAGGGTATCAAGGAGCAAAGGCGGGTTAATGGAGTTGAGGTGCAGATCAACCATGATCTAATTAAATGGCGGAACAGGCTCAAGGTTCCTATATTTTTTTATTTGTTCATGGGATGTGGTTGTAGCTGGCATCCCTAGATGCCCTTGAGAAAGTGATGGTGCTCTGCCTTCTTGAACCGCTGCAGTCCGTGTGGTGAAGGTACTCCCACAGTGCTGCTAGGGAGGGAGTTCCAGGATTTTGACCCAGCAACGATATACATCCAAGTCAGGATGGTGTGTGACTTGGAGGGGAACTTGGAGGTGGTGGTGTTCCCATGTGCCTGCTGCCTGTGTCCTTCTAGATGGAAGAGGTCGTGGGTTTGGGAGGTGCTGTTGAAGAAGCCTTGGCGAGTTGCTGCTGTGATCTTGTAGATGGTACACACTGCAGCCACGGGACGCCGGTGGTGGAGGGAGTGAATGTTTAAGGTGGTGGATTTAAAAAAAAAATATTTCATGGGAAGTGGGCATCGCTTGCAAGGCCAGCATTTATTGCCCATCCCTAATTGCTCATTGCCCTTGAGAAGGTGGTGGTGAGCCACAGAGGGCAGTTAAGAGTCAACCACATGGCTGTGAGTCTGGAGTCACATATAGGCCAGACCGGGTAAGGATGGCAGATCTCCTTCCCTAAAGGACATTAGTGAACCAGATGGGTTTTTATGACAATCCAGTAGTTTCATGGTCACCATTACTGAAATAGTTTTAAATTCCAGATTAATTTAATTAATTGAATTTAAATTCCCCAGCTGCTGTAGTGGGATTTGAATTCCGGGTCATTAATCCAGGTCCTCTGGATTACTAGTCCAGTAATATAACCACTTTACTACCGTACCCTCTGGATGGGGTGCCAATCAAGCGGGCTGCTTTGTCCTGGATGGTGTTGGACTTCTTGAGTGTTGTTGGAGTTGCAACTCATCCAGGCAAGTGGGGAGTATTCCATCTCACTCCTGACTTGTGCCTTGTAGATGGTGGAAAGACTTTGGGGAGTCAGGAGGAGAGACACTCGCCGCAGAATACCCAGCCTCTGACCTGCTCTTGTTGCCACAGTATATATGTGGCAGCTCCAGTTAAGTTTCTGCTCAATGGTGACCACCAGGAGGTTGATAGTGGGGGATTCGGGTACAAGCATCTGTCCCAAATGTTACTGTTCTCTAGAATTAATTATCCTGCTCACCCCCAAATACTAGTCTCAGTTCCATTTTAGTCTTCATTATATTTTTACTTTGACTACTCCATGAAAATACCAGCACTTCAGTTGATGACTATTTTCCTTCCCCGTTTTGGTCAATGAAAATTACCCTGGGGTTGTGACTTGATGCCGTCTTTTGCAGTTCCCTCCCCTGAAGGCATTTGGCAGTCACCTTCCAAGGCAATCCTTATTGGAAGCGCAATGGCAGCTCTTGTGCTGCTAGGAACGGTAGCTCTAACTGAGAGTAGCACCCTCGCCTCTGAGTCAGAAGGTTGTGGGTTCAAGTCCCACTCCATGAGACTTGAGCACAAAAATCTAGTCTGACACTCCCGTGCAGTGCTGAGTGAGTGCTGCACTGTCGGAGGTGCCGTCTTTCGGATGAGGCGTTAAACCAAGGTGAGACGTCTGCCCTCTCAGGTGGGCGGAAAAGATCCCATGGCTGTCTATTCCATTAGTTCGCAATAGTTGCTGTCTAATAAGCTCCTGCCTCTGAAGAGTGTGGGTTCAAGCTCCACTCCAGAGACATAAGAAATAGGAGCAGGAGTGCTTTGTGCATTGAGTGCTGTTGGAGTTTTGCTAAGTGGGAGAAAAATCATTTAAGTGTATTTTGTGAATTTTAGTGTGTTAAGAAGTCAATTATTTGAAGTAAGTTTAATTTTTTAAGGGTTTTTTAAACTCTTGGGCAGTTTAAACAGGAAGTAGAATCCGGGTATAAAAGGGGAGGGGCTAGTGCAGTGCACGGAGTGCTTTGTGCATTGAGTGCTGTTGGAGTTTTGCTAAGTGGGAGAGTTCGGATAAGTGGGAGGTGAGGGTGTGTTTTTTGCTCTGTTTTGTTCCCCACTCCCAGGCTTAGACAGCACTGCGGAGGCGGAGCAGCGAGACGAGTCAACCAAACAGGCTCCACAGACAGTATTCAAGGAGGAGGTTGGTGATCAGCTGGTTGGTTGGTTTTCTTCCTTCTCTTCTCTTTCATACCTTTAAGTTGGTAAGTCCTATTGAATAGTGGTGTGATATTATCATATATATCCGGGCAGGGTCTTCATAACTAATAATAAGAAATTAAATTAATTATATAGAATGGAGCAGGTGATGTGTTACTGTTGCGAGATGTGGGAGCCGGTGAACCCCATTGAGGCTCACGGTGATTACATCTGCGACAAGTGTTTGCTGCTAGAGGAACTCAAGTTCCATGTTATGGAGCTTGAGACCGAGCTTCGGACACTGCGACACATCAGGGAGGGGGAGAAGTTCCTGGACTCTATGTTTCAGGAGATGGTCACACCTATGAAGTTAATTACTGCAGATGTAGTCCGTGGTCAGGGACAGGACGGTGTGACTACGAGTGAGGAAGGTACAGGGATCCAGGATGTAGTGTTGAAGGAGACGCAGCCCTTGTTCTTGTCCAGCAGGATCGAGGTTCTTACTCCCTGTGAGGGCGGGAGCGGGGACTGCAGGGAGGATGAGCAACCTGGCCACAGCACCGTGGTACAGGGGGCCATTCAAGTGGAGGGAGTAAAACGAAATGTTGTAGTGGTAGGGGATAGTATCATTAGGGGGATAGATAGGGTTCTCTGCAGTCAAGAGCGGGAGTCCCGAAGGCTGTGTTGCCTGCCTGGTGCCAAGGTTAAGGACATCTCTTCTGGGCTGGAAAGAAACTTGGAGTGGGAGGGGGAGGATCCAGTTGTCGTGGTCCATGTTGGTACAAACGACGTAGATAGGACAAGGAAGATGGTTCTGTTAAAGGAGTATGAGCAGCTAGGGGTCAAATTAAAAAACAGAACCTCAAGGGTAATAATCTCTGGGTTATTACCTGAGCCACGAGCGAATTTGGCTAGGATAAATAAAATTAAAGAGTTAAATGCGTGGCTCAAAGACTGGTGTGGGAGAAATGGGTTTTGCTTCTTGGGACACTGGCACCAGTACTGGGACAGGAGGGAGCTGTTCTGTTGGGACGGACTCCACTTGGCCAGTGCTGGGACTAGAGTCCTGGCGAATCATATAACTAGGGCTGTAGAGAGGGCTTTAAACTAATTAGTGGGGGGGAGGTTTCTAGAGAGCAAATAATAGAAATGACAACAGAGAAGGTCATAGACTTAGGTAGCAGTGGGGGAATTAAAAAACAGAATGTGTCAGGAAGGGACAGAAGGTATGGAGTAAAAAGTAAAGTACTAAAAAGGGAAAAAACAGGAACTAAGTGTTACAAAACATATTTGAAAGTTCTTTATCTGAATGCACGTAGCATTCGTAACAAAATGAATGAGTTAACGGCACAAATAATGACATATGGGTATGATCTTGTGGCCATTACAGAAACATGGCTGCAGGGTGACCATGACTGGGAATTAAACATACCAGGTTATTTAACAATCAGGAAGGACAGGCAGGAAGGGAGAGGAGGTGGGGTGGCTATGTTAATAAAGGAAGGAATCACTATAATACAGAGAAATGATATTGGGTCAAAGGAGCAGGATAGTGAAACAGTTTGGGTGGAGATAAGGAATAATAAGGGGAAAAAAAACACTAGTGGGTGTAGTCTATAGGCCTCCGAACAGTTGCAACTCTGTTGGACGGAGTATTAATCAGGAAATAGTTGAGGCTTGTAATAAGGGAACAGCTATAATTATGGGGGATTTTAATTATCATATTAACTGGACAAATCAAATTGGGCAGAGCAGCCTTGAGGAAGAGTTCATTGAGTGTATTAGGGATGGGTTTCTTGAGCAGTATGTAACTGAACCGACCAGGGGGCAAGCAACCTTAGATTTGGTCCTGTGTAATGAGACAGGATTAATTAAAAATGTCCTAGTAAAGGATCCCCTTGGAATGAGTGACCATAACATGGTTGAGTTCCATATTCAATTAGAGGGTGAGAAGGTTGGATCTCAAACAAGCGTGCTGAGCTTGAATAAAGGAGACTATGAAGGTATGAGAGCGGAATTAATTAGAGTGGACTGGGAAAATAGATTAAAGGGTAAGACGGTACATGACCAGTGGTGTACATTTAAGGAGTTATTTTACAACTTCCAAAAAAAATCTATTCCACTGAGGAAAAAAGGGTGTAAAAGAAAAGATAGCCATCCGTGGCTAAGTAAAGTAATTAAGGATAGTATCCGACTAAAAACAAGGGCATATAATGTAGCCAAATCTAGTGGGAGGATGGAAGATTGGGAAGTCTTTAAAAGACGGCAAAAAATAACAAAAAGATTGATTAAGAAAGGGAAGATAGATTATGAAAGTAAATTAGCAAAAAATATAAAAACAGACAGTAAAAGTTTCTATAGTTATATAAAAAGAAAAAGGGTGGCTAAAGTAAATGTTGGTCCCTTAGAGGATGAGACCGGGAAATTAATGGTGGGAAGCATGGAGATGGCAAAAACACTGAACAATTATTTTGTATCAGTCTTTACAGTAGAGGACACTAAGAATATCCCAACACTGGACAAACAGGGGGCTCTAGGTGGGGAGGAACTAAATACGATTAAAATCACTAAGGAAGTGGTACTTGGTAAAATAATGGGACTCAAGGCGGATAAATCCCCTGGACCTGATGGCTTGCATCCTAGGGTCTTGAGGGAAGTATCGGTAGGGATTGTGGATGCATTGGTAATAATATTCCAAAACTCACTGGACTCAGCAAAGGTCCCAGCAGATTGGAAAACTGCTAATGTAACACCCTTATTTAAAAAGGGTAGTAGGCAGAAGGCTGGAAACTATAGACATGTTAGCCTAACATCTGTGGTTGGGAAAATGTTAGAGTCCATTATTAAGGAGACAGTAATGGGACATTTGGATAAACATAATTTAATAGGACAAACTCAGCATGGTTTCATGAAGGGGAAGTCATGTTTAACAAATTTGCTTGAGTTTTTTGAGGAAGTAACATACAGGGTGGATAAAGGGGAACCAGTGGACGTAGTGTATTTAGACTTCCAAAAGGCATTTGACAAGGTGCCACACAAAAGATTATTGCTCAAGATAAAAAAATCACGGGATTGGGGGTAATATTCTGGCGTGGGTGGAGGATTGGCTCTCTAACAGAAAGCAGAGAGTTGGGATAAATGGTTCGTTCTCAGATTGGCAACCAGTAACTAGTGGTGTCCCGCAGGGGTCAGTGCTGGGTCCCCAACTCTTTACAATCTATATTAACGATTTGGAGGAGGGGACCGAGTGTAACATATCAAAGTTTGCAGATGATACAAAGATGGGACGGAAAGTAGTGAGTGAGGAGGACATAAAAAACCTGCAAAGGGACATAGACAGGCTAAGTAAGTGGGCAGAGATTTGGCAGATGGAATACAATACTGGAAAGTGTGAGGTTATGTACTTTGGCAGGAAAAATCATAGAGCAAGTTATTATCTTAATGGCAAGAAACTGGAAAGTACTGTAGTACAAAGGGATCTGGGGGTCCTGGTGCACGAAACTCAAAAAGTTAGTATGCAGGTGCAGCAAGTGATTAAGAAGGCCAATGGAATGTTGGCTTTTATTGCTAGGGGGTTGGAATATAAAAACAGGGAGGTATTGCTGCAGTTGCACAAGGTATTGGTGAGACCGCACCTGGAATACTGCATACAGTTTTGGTGTCCATACTTAAGAAAAGACATACTTGCTCTCGAGTCAGTACAAAGAAGGTTCACTCGGTTAATCCCGGGGATGAGGGGGTGGTCATATGAGGAGAGGTTGAGTAGATTGGGACTCTACTCATTGGAGTTCAGAAGAATGAGAGGCGATCTTATTGAAACATATAAGATTGTGAAGGGGCTTGATCGGGTGGATGCGGTGAGGATGTTCCCAATGATGGGTGAAACTAGAACTAGGGGGCATAATCTTAAAATAAGGGGCTGCTCATTCAAAACTGAGACGAGGAGAAACTTCTTCACTCAGAGGGTGGTAGGTTTGTGGAATTTGCTGCCCCAGAAAGCTGTGGAAGCTACATCATTAAATAAATTCTTAACAGAAATAGATAGTTTCCTAGAAGTAAAGGGAATTAAGGGTTACGGGGAGTGGGCAGGAAATTGGACATGAGTCTAGGTTCGGAATGGTCATGGCCCTGTGGGTAGTGGAGTGGGCCCAGGGGCCGTGTAGCCTTATTCTGCTCCTACTGTGTTCTAATTCTGTGTTAGATTTCAGGAGATGGTTTTATTCCTGTTCCTGGCTGGGGTGGAGATCGCATTTACAGAAGGTAAGTACTGTAGAAAATATAGGGACAGAGTGATCTCCTGGAAGAATTTCGATCGCCTAGATGGGTCGGAGAGGAATTTCCCAGATTTTTTTCTCCCAAATTGGCCATTGGGTCTTTATCTGGTTTTTCGCCTCTCCCGGGAGATCACATGGGTTCGGGTGGATGCAGAGTGATAGAAGATTTGAGGTTAGGATCAGATCAGCCATGATCTTATTGAATGGCGGAGCAGGCTCGAGGGGCCGATTGGCCTACTCCTGCTCCTATTTCTTATGTTCTTATGTTCTTATGTTCTTATGAATAGGCCACTTGGCCCCTCGAGACTGCTCTGCCATTCAATAAGATCATGGCTGATCTTGGGCTCAAAGCCACTTCCCTGCCCGCTCCCCATAACCCTTCACTCCCTTATCTTGCAAAAATCTGCCTATCTCCACCTTAAATGTATTTAATGACCCAGCCTCCACGGCTCTCTGGGGCAGAGAATTCCACAGATTTACGACCCTCTGAGAAGAAATTCCTCCTCATCTCAGTTCTAAAAGGGCGACCCTTTATTCTGAAACTATGCCCCCGAGTTCTAGATTTCCCCACGAGGGGAAACATCCTCTCTGCATCTACCTTGTCGAGCCCCCTCAGTATCTTGTATGTTTCAATAAGATCACCTCTCAGTCTTCTAAATTCCAATGAGTATAGGCTCAACCTGCTCAACCTTTCTTCATAATTCAACCCCCTCATCTCTGGAATTAACCGAGTGAATCGTCTCTGAACTGCCTCCACTTGAGCACAAAATCCAGGCTGTCACTCCAGTGTAGTGCTGAGGGAGTGCTGCACTGTTGGAGGTGCCGTCTTCTGGATGAGAAATTAAACCGAGGCCCCATCTGCCCTCTTACAACAGTGACTACACTCCAAAAGTACTTCATTGGCTGTAAAACATTTTGAGACCTCCGTTGGTCATGAAAGGCGCTCTATAAATGTAAGTCTTTCCTTTTCTCAGGTGGACGTAAAAGATCCCATGGCCACTATTTCGAAGAAGAAGGGCAGGGGAGTTCTCCCCGGTGTCCTGGGCCAATATTTATCCCTCAACCAACATCACTAAAACCGATTAACTGGACATTATCACATTGCTGTTTGTGGGAGCTTGCTGTGCACAAATTGGCTGCCGCGTTTTCTACATTACAACCGTGACCACACTTCAAGAAGTACTTCATTGGTTGTAAAGCACTCTGGGATGTCCTGAGGTTGTGAAAGGCACTATCTAAATGCAAGTTCTTACTTGTTTTCTTGTTGTAATTGTTAACGCATTAAATGGTGCAATGAAACCAACGAATGGAATCATCTCCACAGGGTGAAAGTAATCACATCAGTCAGATTGTCACTTTAAATATATTAGGGTTCTGCAGTGTGTAACATTTGACTTGCTGCTGTTTAGTTGTTGTCTAATAAGCTCACGGGGCTGTTCATAAGATAAATGAAGATGAGGAAAACCATTCATCTCATCTTAGAACTTAAGAACATAAGAAATAGGAGCAGGAGTCGGCCATTCGGCCCTTCGAGCCTGCTCCGCCATACAATAAGATCATGGCTGATCTTCGAACTCAACTCCACTTTCCCGCCCAATCTCCATATCCCTTGATTCCCTTAATAGTGTCAGCTGTGGCTCAGTGGGTGGCACACTCACCTCTGAGTCAGAAGGCTGTGGATTCATAGTCCCATTCCAGGGACTTGCGCACATAAAAATCTAGGCTGACACTGCCAGTGCAGTACTGAGGGAGTGCTGCACTGTCGGAGGTGCCGTCTTTTGGATGAGACTTTAAACTGAGGCTCCGTCTGCTCACTCAGGTGGACATTGATGTGCCTCAATAAATCCGAGACTCGATGTTAGCGAAACAAAACAAGGCTTTTATTGACTTAGAAGGTAACACACAGAGGAGAATGTATCTTCCATCCAGAGGTCTGCCGTACTGGATGTGCTGCAGGCTGGGCCAGCTTACATAGGAGCCAGGTATGGGCGGAGCCCTACACACAGTACAATACAATGGAAATGAAACTGAAACCAACCACAGTCACAGGCAGAGAAATACTGATGAGTGATGAATGGAATATTTCATCACATTCACCCCTTCTATAGATTTAGTCTGTTCGGGGGTTTGATAGTCCTCTGCGACCGACGTGGCTGTTGTGGTGCCGCGGGTGTCGGCTGGGTGTCCCCGGTGGCCTCCTGGGTCTCTGCCGGGGGTGCCGCCAGGGTTGTTGAAGGGATAGTTGGTGGGGGTACCGTTGGTCGATGTTCTTCCGGGGGTGATGAAAGAGTAGTGGGTGGGTAAGAGTTGCTGTGGTCGTTGTTGCTGCTGTTGTCGTGGTTGTTGTCGTTACCGGCTGGGGCAACGTCTTTTATGGACACGGTGTCCTCCCTTCCGTCGGCGTGCCAGACATACGCGTATTGGGGGTTGGCGTGGAGTAGGTGCACTGACTCCACGAGAGGGTCCGTCTTATGGCCCCTCACATGCCTTCCCACGAATACCGGACCTGGGGTGGAGAGCCATGACGGCATGGATACGCCTGAGGTGGATTTCCGGGGAAAGACAAACATTCGCTCGTGAGGTGTGGCATTAGTGGCAGTACACAATAGCGACCGTATTGAATGGAGCACATCTGGGAGGACTTCCTGCCAGCGGGAGATAGGGAGGCCTTTGGTCCTTAGAGCTAGAGTGACTGCTTTCCATACTGTCCCGTTCTCTCGCTCCACTTGACCGTTACCCCGGGGGTTGTAGCTGGTGGTACGGCTCGTGGCGATCCCCCTGGACAGCATGTACTGGCGTAGCTCTTCACTCATGAAGGACACCCCCCTATCCGTATGGATGTAGCTCGGCATACCGAACAGGCAGAACAGGCTGTTGAGGCATTTAATGACCGTGGCGCTGGTCATGTCTGGGCAGGGGAAGGCGAATGGGAAATGAGAGTATTCATCCACAATGTTCAGGAAGTAAACATTGCGGTCGACGGACGGGAGGGGGCCCTTGAAATCTAAGCTGAGCCGCTCAAAGGGCCGTGTAGCTTTGATTAAGTGGGCTCTATCTGGGCGGTAGAACCGAGGCTTGCACTCAGCGCAAGTGCGACAGTTCCTGGTCAGGGACCGAACTTCCTCAATCGAGTAGGGTAAGTTGCGGGACTTTATGAAGTGGA
The DNA here is from genome assembly GCF_052327205.1 of Somniosus microcephalus. Classification (NCBI taxonomy): domain Eukaryota; kingdom Metazoa; phylum Chordata; class Chondrichthyes; order Squaliformes; family Somniosidae; genus Somniosus; species Somniosus microcephalus. Next base: position 24,083,683 of record NC_140987.1, on the reverse strand, counting down.
ACAGCCGCGTGACCCCTGGGTGGCAGAGGTCATTGTGGTGGGTCTGTAGCCGATCCCTGGTGGCGCTGGCACACATCCCTCATGAGAGGGCGTCGGGGGATTCGTTAAGGGCCCCTGGCCGGTAAATGATGTCATAATCGAAGGTGGAGAGCTCGATCCGCCACCGAAGAATCTTATCATTTTTAATCTTCCCCCTCTGTTTATTATTGAACATAAACGCTACTGACCGCTGGTCGGTAAGTAGGGTGAAGCGTTTGCCGGCTAGGTAGTGGCGCCAGTGGCGCACTGCCTCCACGATGGCTTGGGCCTCCTTTTCTACGGAGGAGTGTCTGATCTCGGGCCCTTGGAGGGTCCTCGAGAAGAAAGCTACGGGCCGCCCCGCCTGGTTGAGGGTGGCCGCCAAGGCAAAGTCAGATGCATCACTTTCCACTTGAAAGGGGGTGTTCTCGTCCACTGCCTGTAGCGTGGCCCGCTCAATATCCTGCTTAATGCTTTTGAAGGCGGCATGGGCCTCAGCAGAGAGCGGAAAAGAGGATGCTTTCAAGAGGGGGCGGGCTTTGTCGGAGTAGTTGGGGACCCATTGGGAATAATAAGAAAATAACCCCAGGCACCTTTTCAGGGCTTTGGGAGTGTTGGGCAGGGGCAGCTCCCGTAGGGGGCGCAATCGGTCGGGGTCTGGTCCGATTTCCCCATTCTCCACCACGCTGCCTAGTATGCAGAGGCGCGTGGTGTTGTAAACGCACTTGTCCTCGTTGTAGGTGAGGTTGAGTTTTTGTGCGGTTTTCAGGAACCTCTCGAGGTTCGAGTCGTGATCCTGCTGGTTGTGACCGCAGATGGTGACGTTGTCGAGGTAGGGGAAGGTTGCCTGCAAGTGGTGGTCATCGACCATGCAGTCCATCTCCCTCTGGAAGACCGAGACCCCATTCGTCACCCCAAAGGGGACTCTGAGGAATTGGTAGAGGCGTCCGTTCGCCTCGAAGGCGGTGTACGGGCGGTCCTCTGGTCTGATAGGGAGCTGGTGGTACGCTGACTTGAGGTCGATGGTGGAGAACACCCGGTATTGGGCGATTTGGTTCACCATTTCTGATATGCGGGGTAGCGGGTAGGCGTCTAGTTGGGTGTACCTGTTGATCGTTTGGCTATAGTCGATCACCATCCGTTTCTTCTCGCTACCCCTTACCACCACCACTTGGGCGCGCCACGGGCTATTGCTGCGTTCAATAATGCGCTCTTTCAGGAGCCTGTCTACCTCGGTCGCGATAAACCGCCTGTCCTCCCAGCTGTACCTCCTGCTTTTGGTCGCTATTGGCCGGCAGTTAGGGGTAAGGTTCGCAAATAGCGAAAGCGGCTTTACCTTCAGGGTAGCCAGACCGCACACTGTGAGGGGCGGCTGGGACCCACCGTAATTGAGCGTGATGCTTTGGTGGTAGCACTGGAAATCCAGGCCCAAGATCACGCTCGCACATAGATTCTTCATGATTAATACTTTAAAATTATCGTATACAGTTCCGTTAATGGACAATTGTACCGTGCAGTAACCCATAATGGTCGATGTCTGGGTTTTATCAGCCATAGAGATGGTACCCCGAGTAGGGACCACCTTTAGGGAGAGTTGTTGTACCAGTTCAGGGTGGATAAAACTCTCCGTGCTTCCACTGTCAATTAAACATTTAACCCTGCACCCGTTTACCTCGATGTCCACCATTGATTTGGATAGCGGGTGCGGCCTGGTCTGGTCCACTCTGACCGATGCCACTGTAGGGCCCTGATCGAGACAAGATGGTGTCCACGCTGTCTGCTCACAAGATGGCGGACCCCACGAGGTCGGGCAAGATGGCGTCCAAGATGGCCGCTCCCACGGCGCACACGCGGCGGTGGCGGGTTTTCCGGCGGGGTTCCCTCTGCACGCCTTCCCGAAGTGCCCCTTCTTACCGCACTTAAAGCAGGTGGTGCCTTTCGCTGGGCACAGGTTTCTGGTGTGCTTCGGCTGCCCGCAGAAGTAGCAGTTGGGTCCCCGACGCGTCGCGGCTGTCGTAGGGCTTCTGGGGGGAGAGCGGGGCCCCGACGGTGTCGGGCTGCCGGGCGGGGAAGATGCCTTCCAAGATGGCGGCGCCCTTGGTGCACACGTGGCGGCGTGGACGGCGCGGGCTGAAGAGTAGGCGTCCGAGTTTCTCTGGGCCACATCCAGGGATCGTGCTGTGTCCGCAGCCTGTTTCAGGTCCAATCCCGTTTTTTCCAGCAGTCTCTGCCGGATGTAAGTGGAGCTGAGGCCTGTGATAAAGGCATCGCGAACAAGCTCGTCAGTGTACACTGCGGCTTTTACATCTTGGCACTTGCAGTCTTTGCCAAGCGTTTTCAGGGTGCCTAGGAACTCCTCCACCGATTCCCCAGGTCGCTGTGCGCGAGTAGCGAGCAGATGCCTAGCATACACCTCATTCGTAGGCTGCTGGTAATGCGCCTTTAAGATGTCGCAGGCGGCCGGGTACGTGTCGGCATCTTGGATGAGGGGGTAAACCCGGTGGCTTACCCAATTCCGCAGAATTCCGAGCTTCATACTCGCAGTGTCCGTAGCGTCTTTGACGGCTGCGGAATTGTCCAGGAAGAATTCCATACACATAAACCAGTGTCCGAAGCGTGCCGATGCGTCCGAAGCATGCTGGTCCAAATCCAAACATTCGGGTTTCAAGAGTTGATCCATTGTGTTGAAAATTAAGTCAATAAAATTGATGTGCCTCAATAAATCCGAGACTCGATGTTAGCGAAACAAAACAAGGCTTTTATTGACTTAGAAGGTAACACACAGAGGAGAATGTATCTTCCATCCAGAGGTCTGCCGTACTGGATGTGCTGCAGGCTGGGCCAGCTTACATAGGAGCCAGGTATGGGCGGAGCCCTACACACAGTACAATACAATGGAAATGAAACTGAAACCAACCACAGTCACAGGCAGAGAAATACTGATGAGTGATGAATGGAATATTTCATCACAGACATAAAAGATCCCGTGGCCACTATTTCGAAGAAGTAGAACAGGGGAGTTATCCCCGATGTCCTGGCCAATATTTATCCTTCAACCAACATAACAAAAACAGATTATCTGGCCATTATCACATTGCTGTTTGTGGGAGCTTGCTGTGCGCAAATTGGCTGCCACGTTTCCCACATTACAACAGTGACTACACTTCAAAAGTACTGCATTGGCTGGAAAGTGCTTTGCAACGTCCGGTGGATGTAAAAGGCGCTATATAAATATAAGTCTTTCTTTCTTTAATATACAAAAATCTAATGATGTCAGTCTTGAATATACTCAATGTCTGAGCCTCCACATCCTCTGGGGTAGAGAATTCCAAAGATTCACCACCCGCTGAGTGAAGACGTTTCTAATCATCTCAGTCCTAAATGGTTGCCTCCTTACCCTCAGACTGTGACCCCCCTGGTTCTAGACTCTCCAGCCAGGGGAAACACCATCTCAGCATCTTGCTTTTCCATTTGGACAATAAAACACTCCCCGCATCACAGTATCCGCCTGTTCCTTAAATCATTCCAAGGTATTATAACCTCCCACCTGATCCAGAGGTCCAAAGGAAAGAAAGAAAGAACTTGTGTTTATATAGCACCTTTCACAACCTCCGGACCTCCAAAAGTGCTTCACAGTCATTGAGGTACGTTTGAAGCGTAGTCACTGTTGTCCGGTAGGGAAACACGGCAGATAATTTGCTAGGACTACACCGGGGAGAACGCCCCTGCTCTTCTTCGAATAGCGCCATGGCAATTTATTTTTACATCAACCTTGGAGGCAGACGGGGCCTCGGTTTAACAGCTCACCTGAAAGACGGCTCCTCCGACAGTGCTGCACTCCCTCAGTCCCAGCCTGGATTAGAACAACAGAGATTTTGGGCGGATATAATCGAAGGTCTTAAACTGATGGAAGGTTAGATAGAAGCAGACTGTCTCCAGTGGTTAAGGGTTCAAGAGCAAGAGGCCATACATATAAAATTAAATGTAAGAGATTTAGAACAGAGGGCAGGAGAAACTTCTTCACACAGGGAGTTGTGAGGCTGTGGAATTCACTTCCAGTGTTGGTGGTTGAGATAGAAGTGGTGCTAGCAGTCACCGTCCTTGGCCTCTTGTATTGTTCCATGGAAGCTCAACGTAAACTCGAGGAACAGCACCTCATCTTCCGATTAGGCACTCTGCAGCCTTCCGGACTCAATATCGAGTTCAACAATTTCAGATCATAAGCTCAGCCCCTATTTCATTTTTTCTTGTAATTTTTCCACTCCTTTTCCCCCCCCGCCTTTCCTTTTGTTTCTCTCTCACACCTGGCAGCTATCTCTTGCCCTGCCAGTACACTTTACACCCAATCTCAGCCTATTACCACCTCGTCCAACTTCTAATCTCTTTTACTTCTTTTGTTTCTTTTATTCTTTTGTCCGATCGCAGCCCTGCCTTTGATCTAGTTTCTTTTCTTTCCAGTTTTGAAGAAGGGTTTGAACCGAAACGTCAACTCAAATTTCTCTCCACGGATGTTGCCTGACCTGCTGAGTTTTTCCAGCATTTTCTGTTGTTATTTAGGATTAGATTGGATATGAGGATGTAGGAAAAGGGGTTGAAGTGATAGGGGTACAGAAAGGGCAAATGTGATAAGAATTATTATATGCTCAAGTGTCTGGAGTGGGACTTGAACCCACAACCTTCTGACTCAGAGGCAAAAGTGCTACCACTGAGCCAAGGTTGATATCTACTCCATGGGTTGATCACTCTTTATAGACACTAGTCTAAATGAGTCTTTTATCAGTTTAAATATTTTCCTACTGTCACTGCTTAGAATCATATGCCGAGATTTTCCCAACCTCGGCGGGTCCGGGGCGGGCAACAGCGGTGGCGGGTCTTGGCATCGCTGCTGGCTCCAGCCCGCTGTGTAAAATGATTTTCCCCTGATTGGGCTTGTTAAGCCCGCCCAGCGCATTTCCCAGCCAATTGAAGGAAGCGGATCTGGTGACGTCATTTGAAGACGCGTCATCAGCCAGTTTCCTTAAAAGGACCATGTGCAAATTTATTTTGACAGTTGTGCTGTCAGTGTTCCACAACATTGAGGTGCTGCAAACACTGACAAGCACTGCACAAAGGTGCATGGCTGCACCAAGGCTCTCCCATGACTACCCCCATATGGGCGGAAGAGACCTCCCCAGGAGACCAACATAGCCTAGTTACACATTGCACAGCAGGACACAAGCATGGATGTCATCTGGAGGACCAGGCTGCAGTGGCGCAAACCTTTCAATGATCTCAGTAGATCACAAAACGTTACTGCAAAGCCACACTCAACCTCATCCTGCTGTGCCACTCATCACATCCCCATCACTCTGCCTTCCCTACCCTACTCCTGCACATCTTTACTCACACCAACTTACCTTGCACCTCCACCCATCCCTCTCTATCTACATTATCACTTCCCCATCTCACTAGCCACCCCTCACACTCACTATGGGCTAGAAATTCAGTGGCCTGCGCCACCAGTTTGCGCCCAAAGAGGGCTTTTGCGCCACTGGCAAACCTACCATGATATTTAGCGGGGCGCTAATGGCGGCGTTAGCCAGTAGCGCTGCGCCGCCACCGATGACGTCATCGGTGTGCGCAGCGCCCCGCTATCACCCCGCTGGCCATATTTGGTTGCTGCCGCCTCCCCCGCGCCGGCCGCAAACAGCGACCGGTACACGGGGCCTACCTGTGCCGGTAGTGGGGCGAGTTAAGGTGGAGGTGCGGCCGGCCGCTTTTTCGGCGGCCGCCTGCCCGCACCTCCTTCCCCGGCCTCCTACACCGCCCCCCCCCCGCGGCATTGCCGGCTGTTTCCAGAGAGCCCGGCACTTCTCCTTGGTGCCGGGCTCATTTGCCGGCACTCGCGAGCGGGGATCGCGCTGTTGCAGGCACCTCCCCCTTAAGAATGAGAGGAAGGCCTGCAGTACCGCAGGCTGCCGTGCTGCAGCGGGTGGCGCTGCGGCACTTTACACGCCGATATTCAGTTTCAGCGCCACAAGCGGGGCGCCGAAACCCTTGTTTAGCGGCCGGCTTCCACTTGGGGCGCTGAAACTGAATTTCCCGCTGGCGCAAGTGGCTCCGCGCGCAGCGGTAATTCCGGCGCCCAGGCGAGCTGGGCGCCCCTAACTGAATTTCTAGGCCTATTATCCTAGTCCAATCATACCAACTAACAACACACAAGGGTAGGCACTTGTGTGTTTTAGCCAATGTTCATGTGAAGTTTCTGTTAATGTGGCGTCAAACATTGAAATTTTTATTTTCAACACTTTGTGTTCTTGGACAGATTTGTGTGCACCTTTAGAAGTGGCTTAGTGAGTTGCAGTGAATGGTGAGACATAACGGTAACCCCACCCCCGCAATGGTGATGAGTGTGAAAGGAATGGCTTGGACATTGTAGGGATGCTTTACGGTGCTGGTGTGGGGTGGTGCCAATCTGGCCCACCATGTGGCAGCCAGGGTGTACAGCGCCAAGTGAAGTAAATCTGGCCATGGAGCAGCCAGCCCTGGTGTCCCGGGCAGCAATGTGGTCGGGTGCTGATGCCCTCTGTCCTGTGCAGCATCAGTTGATTGCAGAGAAGGTTGGTGTTGTTGTTGGTGCTGCTGGTGTGCCTGGTGATGCTGGTGTGCCTGGTGATGCTGGTGTTTGGGCTGATGGTGGTCAGATTCTGTGGACCAAGGTGAGAGAGTATAAAGTGCACCGATGCTGATGGAATAGATGGCAGGTGAAGTAGAGATGACAGAAGCGAGCTGTCAATGGTGAGAGAGGTAATGAGATCAGACTGAATGGGGACTTGTGTAAAGATTTGCAGCATCCTGAATCTGTTGTGGAAATGCAGTTTAGAAAAGCTAGGCTAAGGAAATATTTCTGAATCAGCTGGGAGCTTTGACTTGACATTTGAAGCTGTCAGCTCCGCAGCTGAAACAATGGCAAGTGACCTCCCGCCTCAGCTTCACTGGCAAGGTCTAGGCACAGCGGGAAACCGGTGGGCGACCTGTCAAAATCAAAAATCAATGGGAAAAAAGCATGGTTAAGTGGCTGTAAACACGCCACTAATTACTTTAATTGCCTCCCCCGCTGCTGTGTGTCAAGTCTGCCCAACGCTGGCAGACCCGACATTTGGTAAAGGCGCATGCCGACGGGTTGACGGCGGGGTCCCGACCCACTGTAAAAAAAAAACACTTTCCCACCCGACCCGCCACCGATCGCACCCGCTGGCCTCCCTGGAAATTCCCCTCATAGAATCATACAGTACAGAAGGAGGCCATTCAGCCCATCGCACCTATGGCGACAAATTGTTTAGCTGGTAATATATTGTGCGAAAGACTGATACTTGGATGTTTTTAGTAATAACGGGCCAGAAATTCGTGAATGGGGCTTGCCGCGCGTGCAAGGTCCCGATTTGCACTTACCCGACGCGCCTGCCGATCACCTCCAGGGACGCCTGGAATTCCATTTTGAATCTGAAGAATCCCGGGCAGCGTCTGACGTCACGCCGCCCAGGAGTGCAGCCAGCGCGAAGCCTGGAGCGCGCTGTGCAACTGAGACACGCCCCTTGAGGTCTCAGTTTAACAGGACACGCCCCCAATGTTTCTGCCAAGCTGCTAAGCATTTTTACATGCAGCAGTTTAAATAGGTTTTTGGAAGTTTTTTGAAGCTTTTGGTAACTTTTATAAACTTTTAAAAACGTTTACATTATTTTGAAGAATCTGAAGTAGTTTTAAACAGAATTAAAGCAATTTAAAGACTTTTAAAAGCCCTAAAAGATTTTTTTTAATTCCATTTATTTATTTAGCAATGTCGTCGTCATACGTGTCTTCACACTGTTCCCTTTGGGGAACTGTATGAAGTGGTGGAAGGATTTATGGCCATGATTAACGCTCATTCCGTGACCGTAACCATCTTTGAACCAGCCATTAGGGTGGTTAGTCCTATGGCGGGAGGGTTTTACGGGCTCCCACAAGCTATACAAGGAGGGGGGGCCACCCACACCCACGGACGCAAATATCCCACTGGATGTCAACCCAGAATTTAGAGCCGGAGCTCCGACTCCACTTGCCGGGACTGTCTGGAGCGGGGTTCGAAACCCTACCCTGATCTGGCCCAGCGGCGGGGATCCTACCGCTATGCCAAAGGCCCAATCCGATTAGTAACGTGAAATGGCTAGAATGAGCACAATTCACGGCATTAAAAGAACTCACAATTGAACTGATGATGACCTCAGCAATCTCCTCAAGGAGGTGGAGGCGCAGCGCCTGCTCATCATTGGTAATGAGAAGTCAAAGGCGCCGCAAAAAGGTCAGATGATAGCTTGGTCTTTCAAGTGGCAGCATAGGGCTCCAGTCACGGGGAGGGAAAAGGCGCAGGAAACGTATGGGTGTCACCTTTTGTGCGGAGTGGGCCTTTTGCGTAGCAGTAAGCATCCCCGCCGCTGGGCCAGAAGGAGTAGGGTTTCGAACCCCACTCCAGACAGTCCCGGCAAGTGGAGTCGGAGCTCCAACTATAAATTCTGGGTGGACATCCAGCGGGATACTTGCGTCCGTGGGTGTGGGTGGCCCCCCCCCTCAGATGGGTTGTGGGAGCCCTTAAAACCCTCACGCCATAGGACTAACCACCCTAATGGCTGGTTCAAAGATGGTTACGGTCACGGAATGAGCGTTAATCACGGCCATAAATCCTTCCACCACTTCATACAGTTCCCGAAAGGGAACAGTGTGAGGATACGTACGACGATGACCTCTTGCGCAATGCACCTCCTTGGACCCTCAGTCGCAGATGCGAGGGGGCAAATCGTGCAATTGTTAAATTTTTCATTTTATTGACATGTAAAATGTTGGCCCAGTAATTCCCTTCCAAATGCGCGAGTACGATTGGGGTACTTACGCGTCTGGCCAGAGGAAATGCCGTTTTTCAGCATGCACAGTGCATGTGGGGAAAACCGGCATTTCCTGTCCTCTGAACGAAGGGGTTCAGAGGCAGAACGCGTGCGACTGCACAGGCAGCGCGTGCGCAGTAAAATTCGTTGCTTTCATTCATGCTTTCAGTGAGGTCAAGTCCTTACAACTTACACATGAAAAAAGCATGGGTACAGTTGCTCCAGAGGCTGCGGAGGAAGATATTTCTTATCGTGGAGCTTCTGAAACCCCACTCCCAATCTCTCTCTCTCTCTCACACTCCCAATCTCTCTCTCACACTCCCAATCTCTCTCTCTCTCTCACTCCCAATCTCTCTCGCTCTCTCACACTCCCAATCTCTCTCTCTCACACTTACCATCTCTCTCTCTCACATTCCCAGTCTCTCTCTCACACTCCCAGTCTCTCTCACTCATACTCCCAATATCTCTCTCACACTCCCAGTCTCTCTTTCTCACACACTCCCAGTCTCTCTCTCTCTCACATTCCCAATCTCTCTCTCTCTCACTCCCAATCTCTCTCTCTCTCTCTCACACTCCCAATCTCTCTCTCTCACACTCCCAATCTCTCTCTCTCTCTCTCCCAATCTCTCTCTCTCTCGCTCACACTCCCAGTCTCTCTGTCTCACACTCCCAATCTCTCTCTCTCACACTCCCAATCTCTCTCTCACACTCCCAATCTCTCTCTCTCTCACACTCCCAATCTCTCTCTCACACTCCCAGTCTCTCTCTCTCACACTCCCAATCTCTCTCTCACACTCCCAATCTCACTCTCTCACACTCCCAATCTCTCTCTCTCACACTCCCAATCTCTCTCTCTCACACTCCCAATCTCTCTCTCTCTCTCTCTCTCACACTCCCAGTCTCTCTCTCTCTCTCTCTCACACTCCCAGTCTCTCTCTCTCTCTCTCACACACTCCCAGTCTCTCTCTCTCTCTCTCTCACACTCCCAATCTCTCTCTCACACTCCCAATCTCTCTCTCTCTCTCACTCCCAATCTCTCTCTCTCTCACACTCCCAGTCTCTCTCTCTCTCTCTCTCACACTCCCAATCTCTCTCTCACACTCCCAATCTCTCTCTCTCTCTCACTCCCAATCTCTCTCTCTCTCACACTCCCAATCTCTCTCTCTCTCACACTCCCAATCTCTCTCTCACACTCCCAATCTCTCTCTCTCTCTCACTCCCAATCTCTCTCTCTCTCTCACACTCCCAATCTCTCTCTCACACTCCCAATCTCTCTCTCACACTCCCAATCTCTCTCTCACACTCCCAATCTCTCTCTCACACTCCCAATCTCTCTCTCACACTCCCAATCTCTCTCTCACACTCCCAATCTCTCTCACACTCCCAATCTCTCTCTCACACTCCCAATCTCTCTCTCACACTCCCAATCTCTCTCTCACACACTCCCAATCTCTCTCTCTCTCACACTCCCAATCTCTCTCTCTCACACTCCCAATCTCTCGCTCTCACAGTCCCAATCTCTCTCTCTCTCACACTCCCAATCTCTCTCTCTCTTTCACACTCCCAATCTCTCTCTCTCACACATTCCCAGTCTCTCTCTCACACTCCCAGTCTCTCTCTCTCTCACACTCCCAATCTCTCTCTCACACTCCCAGTCTCTCTTTCTCACACACTCCCAGTTTCTCTCTCTCACACATTCCCAATCTCTCTCTCTCTCACACTCCCAATCTCTCTCTCTCACACATTCCCAGTCTCTCTCTCTCACACTCCCAGTCTCTCTCTCTCACACTCCCAATCTCTCTCTCTCACACTCCCAATCTCTCTCTCTCTCACACTCCCAATCTCTCTCTCTCACACACTCCCAATCTCTCTCTCTCTCACACTCCCAATCTCTCTCTCTCTCACACTCCCAATCTCTCTCTCTCTCTCACACTCCCAATCTCTCTCTCTCTCTCTCACTCCCAATCTCTCTCTCTCTCACACTCCCAATCTCTCTCTCTCTCTCACACTCCCAATCTCTCTCTCTCTCACACTCCCAATCTCTCTCTCTCTCTCACTCCCAATCTCTCTCTCTCTCACACTCCCAATCTCTCTCTCTCTCACACTCCCAATCTCTCTCTCTCTCACACTCCCAATCTCTCTCTCTCACACTCCCAATCTCTCTCTCTCACACTCCCAATCTCTCTCTCACACATTCCCAGTCTCTCTCTCACACTCCCAGTCTCTCTCTCACACTCCCAATCTCTCTCTCTCTCTCTCACACTCCCAATCTCTCTCTCTCACACTCCCAATCTCTCTCTCTCTCTCTCCCAATCTCTCTCTCTCTCTCTCACACTCCCAATCTCTCTCTCTCACACTCCCAATCTCTCTCTCTCACACTCCCAATCTCTCTCTCTCTCACACTCCCAATCTCTCTCTCACACTCCCAATCTCTCTCTCTCTCACACTCCCAATCTCTCTCTCACACTCCCAATCTCTCTCTCTCACACTTACCATCTCTCTCTCTCACACTCCCAATCTCTCTCTCACACTCCCAATCTCACTCTCTCACACTCCCAATCTCTCTCTCTCACACTCCCAATCTCTCTCTCTCTCACACTCCCAATCTCTCTCTCTCTCTCACACTCCCAATCTCTCTCTCTCTCACTCCCAATCTCTCTCTCTCTCACTCCCAATCTCTCTCTCTCTCACACTCCCAATCTCTCTCTCTCTCACACTCCCAGTCTCTCTCTCTCTCTCTCTTTCACACTCCCAGTCTCTCTCTCTCTCTCACACTCCCAGTCTCTCTCTCTCTCACACTCCCAGTCTCTCTCTCTCTCTCTCTCACACTCCCAATCTCTCTCTCACACTCCCAATCTCTCTCTCTCTCTCACTCCCAATCTCTCTCTCTCTCACACTCCCAATCTCTCTCTCTCTCACACTCCCAATCTCTCTCTCATACTCCCCATCTCTCTCTCTCTCACACTCCCAATCTCTCTCTCTCTCACACTCCCAATCTCTCTCTCTCTCACACTCCCAATCTCTCTCTCACACTCCCAATCTCTCTCTCTCTCACACTCCCAATCTCTCTCTCTCACACTCCCAATCTCTCTCTCTCTCTCTCTCTCTCACTCCCAATCTCTCTCACACTCCCAATCTCTCTCTCTCTCACACTCCCAATCTCTCTCACACTCCCAATCTCTCTCTCTCTCCTTCCCTCTCTCTCTCTCTCTCCTTCCCTCTCTCTCTCCTTCCGTCTCTCTCTCTGTCTCTCTCCTTCCCTCTCTCTCTCTCTCCTTCCCTCTCTCTCTCCCCTTCCCTCTCTCTCTCTCTTTCCTTCCATCTCTCTCTGTCTCTCCTTCCCCCTCTCTCTCTCTCTCTCCTTCCCTCTCTCTCTCTCTCCTTCCCTCTCTCTCTCTCCTTCCCTCTCTCTCTCTCCTTCCCTCTCTTTCGTTCCCTCTCTCTCTCTCTCTCTCCTTCCCTCTCTCTCTTCCCCCCAGTCGCTCCCCCTCTCTCTTCCAACAACAACATGCCCACAAAAAGCCTCGGCACCGCCGGGCTCCCCCAGCTAGTGTCTGTATATATTCCTTTGCGTGTTATGTATATATTCCTTTACTTATGTGTATGAATGTATTATTTAATTATGACTTTCAGAGAAAGTAACTTATTGGAAAATCATAATTAAAAACATACATTCATACACATAAGTAAAGGAATATAAAACATACATACATATACGTAAAGGAATATATGCGGACATACATACATAATTACTTATTACTGATGAAAAGTTTCTTTCTTAAAAGTGCTGGAAATGTTACATTACTCATTTTAGAACACTCATTTTCACATTCAATTCACACAGCCACAATTGCTCCTTCTACCTACCGTTCTGAAAACCCATTTAAAAAAAAAAATTTAAACTTTAAAACTTACTTAAAATTTCTTAAAATAACTTCCCTCCCTTTCCCAAACAAAAATATTGCCTTTCAGAAGCTCCACGATAAAATATATCTTCCTCCGCAGCCTTGGAACAACTTTACACATGCTTTTTTCAAGTGTAACTTGTAAGGACTTACCCTCACTGAATCCATGAATGAAATCTACAAAGTTCACTGCGCAAGCGCTGCCTGTGCAGTCGCACGCGCTGTGCCTATGAACCCCTTCGTTCCGAGGTCTGGAAATGCCGGCGTTCCCCGCATGCGCTGTGCATGCTGAACGCCGGCATTTCCAACGGCCAGATGCGTGAGTACCCAGACCGTACTCACGCATTTGGTCACGAATTTCTGGCCCAATATGTATAAGTGTGAGTGTAGAATAGTGAACTTCACATTAACCAAATATCTATATTCTGTATGGCCTGTAATGACTTGTGCATAAAATGATTAGGTTTGCTCAAAATGTAACTGCAAAGACAGTCAAGACTGGTTCTGATAATGGATGGACACACAGCTACACGGCTCAAGGTTGGATGTCTGATAATGGTGAACAATGGTAGAACTGTTAGGCTGGGAGGGGCCAAGATGCTACCCTTAGTCTGAGTGACAATAGTATTTTGACTATTAGAACTAATTAAAAAAGGTGATTTTGTTAAAGACCATATATAGACACTGGTCAAATAAACTTTTGATAAGAAAAGGGTTAAAACCTCGATACTCAAAGAAGAACTTCACACAGACCTACTGCGAGAACAAAGGAACAGACTGAAGACGACGTCCACAGAAGGCAGTTGAGGCCAATTCATTAAATATATTCAAGAAGGAGTTAGATATATTTCTTAAGTCGAAAGGGATCAAGGGATATGGGGAGAAGGCAGGGACAGGGTACTGAATTTGGATGATCAGCCATGATCTCATTAAATGGCGGAACAGGCTCGAGGGGCCGAATGGCCTACTCCTGCTCCTATCTTCTATGTTTCTATGTACCTGTGTCCGAGAGGCTCCAGAGACCAAGGGCTGTGAGCTATTCATTGAACTATCACCCGTTGTTAAGTATATTACGCTGTAAGCTTAATAAATCTTGACATATTGCCCAAGTACTACTGGTTGCGACCTATTTTGGGTGTCTCGTCCAAGAACACTGAGAGATCATTAAGACCTTACAACACCTTTATGTTCCAATGAATATAGATGCCTAAACGGACATCCACCATACCATAAACCTGCTGTATTTTCAATTATTCGTTGTCGGAGAAGTGGGTGTCACTGGTGAGCAATTTTCCCTTTCAGCTGTGCGGCCGCGTGGCTCTCTGGACTTCCGCGCAGCCAGCTCGCCGGCTTTTCAATGGGAAAAACCACGCATGCGTGGTATTTTGAGGTATTAAAGGGGTCGCACACCCCCAAAAAATTAAAGGGAACATTGCTGGCAAGGCTGGCATTTATTGCCCATACCTAGTTGGCCTTGAGAAGGTTGGCTTTCTGGCCGTCCGTGAGGTGAAGATGCTCCCGCAGTGCGGTTGCGTAGGGAGTGCCAGGATTTTTTGACCGAGCGATGTACTCACGTTTGCCACGCATTTGCTGTCTATATACCTCTGTAAGGTCCCCTCTCAGTCACCACCCCTCCTTTCAATGCCGAAAAGTCTAAGTTTCACCCATCGTTCCTCTGTCACTCGGGGATTGGTCCTTGTGACTCTTCACTGCAGTGTCTCCAGGGCTCGAATGTCTCCTTTGTGTCTCTCTCTGACCAAAACTGCGCTCAACGAATGATCGTGGCAAATAAGCATACACTGCCCACGGTGACTTGAATAGTACATAGAAAATAACACCTGGAGTTTCAAAGACACGGAACCTTAGCTCATCTCTTACAAACATCTGTCCCAAATGTTATTGTTCTAACCCTAGAATTAATTATCCCGCCCTCCCCCAAATAAGAACATAAGAACAAAAGAAACAGGAGCAGGAGCAGGAGTAGGCCAATCAGCCCCTCGAGCCTGCTCCGCCATTTAATAAGATCATGGCTGATCCAATCTTGGCCTCAACACCACTTTCCCGCTCTCTCCCCGTACCCCTTGACTCCCTTGTAGTTCAAATGTCTGCCAATCTCCGCCTTGAATATATTCACTGACTCAACCTCCACAGCTCTCCGGGGTAGAGAATTCCACAGATTCACGACCCTCTGAGAGAAGAAATTCCTCCTCATCTCCGTCTTAAGTGGACGACTCCTTATTCTGAAACTATGCCCCCAGTTCTAGATTCCCCCACTCGGGAAACATCCTCTCAGCATCTACCCTGTCAATCCCCCTCAGAATCTTATGTTTCAATAAGATCACCTCTCATTCTTCTAAACTCCAATGAGTATAGGCCCAACCTGCTCAACCTTTTGTCATACGTCAACCCCTTCATCCCAGGAATCAACCTAGTGAACCTTCTCTGCACTGCCTCCAATGCAAGTATATCCTTCCTTAAATATGGAGACCAAAACTGTACGCAGTACTCCAGGTGTGGTCTCACCAGTGCCCCGTAAAGTTGCATCAAAACTTCTCTAGTTTTATACTCCATACCCCTTGCAATAAAGGCCAACATTCCATTAGCCTTTTTAATTACTTGCTGTACCTGCATGCTAACTTTTTGTGTTTCATGTACTAGGACCCCCAGATCCCTCTGTACCGCAGCATTTTGTAATCTCTCTCCATTTAAATAATAATTTGCTTTTTCATTCTTCCTTCCAAAGTGGATAACCTCACATTTTCCCACATTATACTCCAACTGCCAGATTTCTGCCCAATCATTTAACCTCTCTATATCCCTTTGCAGACTCTTTGGGCTGGATTTTGTCAATGGGGATGTGATGGAGGCGGGACTCACACTTTTTGGGTTGTAGTCCCACCTCCATCGACTTGTGGCCAGCCCACACTCTTTTCCCTTGATTGACCTTGCCAGCGGGCTCAGCAGACCAATTAAGGGACACTTGGTTACTGGTGACATCAGTGATTGACATTTCATCTGTCAAGAGCTTTTGACAGATGAAAAATCAGCATTTGACAGCTCTGTGAAGCTGTCAAACACTGACAATCTGTCTTCTAACTTGAGTCCTTCTACTCAGACTCAGTTAGAGATCTCTCCAGACCAGAAAGCAGAATCTTGCAGCTTTTCACAGTTCAGCGGCCATTCTGCTTTCTGTGCCGGTGAACTGAGGGACTCCCGAGAACTGAAGGAAGGAAACCTGCAGGAGAAAGTAAAGGTAAGTAAAAGTTATTAAAACACTTTACACTTACCTCACACACTTACCTCTGCACACATGCACCCATCACTCACCTGCACAACGGACATCTCAACCCCTCCAACCCCTTCAGATCGACGGTCCGCCTCGCTAACTTGGCATGGTTCGGAGCCGTCGGGAAGCCCACACTTCAGGGCTAAAAATAGGGATTAGGCAAAAAACTGCCTGTTAACTACCTGTTAACAGCCAGTTAATTGGCACTAATCCCCTTCCCGCCTCAGGGAGGCGGCTCTCAGCACAGGTTGGATACCCACCTCCTGAGACATTGGCACGGAGGCGGGTTGGGTGCGGGATGGGTACGTGCCCCCCCGATTCTGCAATTTTCCCACCACTCCCGCCTTCAAACCCGCCTCCTCGGGGCTTGGAAAATCGAGCCCTTTGTGTCCTCCTCACAACTTGCTAACCCACCTATCTTTGTATCATCAGCAAATTTGGCTACAGTACACTCAGTCCCTTCATCCAAGTCATTAATATAGATTGTATATAGTTGAGGCCCCAGCACTGATCCCTGTGGCACCCCACTAGTTACTGATTGCCAACCTGAAAATGACCCATTTATCCCGACTCTCTGTTTTCTGTTAGTTAACCAATCCCCTATCCATGCCAATATATTACCCCCAACCCTGTGCGCTCTTATCTTGTGCAGTAGCCTTTTATGGGGCACCTTATGGAATGCCTTCTGGAAATCCAAATACACTACATCTACTGGTTCCCCTTTATCCACCCTATTTGTTACATCCTCAAAGAACTCTAGCAAATTTGTCAAACACGATTTCCCTTTCATAAAACCATATTGACTCTGCTTGATTGTCTTATGATTTTCTAAATGTCCTGCAATTACCTCCTTAATAATGGATTTGAATAGATCGCAAAGTCTCTGAAGAATGGACTCAGTTGGGAATATTTTTTGTGGACTTTATGGGATTTTTCTGAGGGTATTTTCCCTGTTTGGGATCGCCCTGTGCAGATACGTGAAAGACTGGGTTTGTTAAAACTCCAGAGAATGCATGGCAGTTGCCTGCGACAAATACATCATCCAGTATGTATGGGTTCGCCCGACAGTCCTGGAAAAAGGAAGGGGGCCATTGAACTTTATTAGAAAGGCCACTCTAATATGCAAAAGCACTTCTCACCTCCATCTCAGAAGAGAAGCAGAACAATGGACCCACGAGCTTCACACAGCCGAAGGGGAGCCAGTTTTTCCCAACACAAAGACCAAAGATATGTCCCAGACGTAGGGCCATTAATCCAATCACGGAATACGCATGGGTCCGAGGATGACTCATCACTGATTAAGCACCGGAGTGCTCAGAAGCAAATGGATTTTAAAGATTGGTGGGAAAAGGGGCAGGCAGACTACTATAAAGATAGGCTCTTTTCCACCATTCTCTCTCTCTCTCTCTCGCTTCCTGCTCCTACAAGATCGAACTAACAAGAAGTACCAGAGAAGCCGACGAGCAGAGCGATTGAAACCGACTGCATGTGGGGGGAAGCACAGTCTCTCAGAAGTGAAGCTTTTGGGCTATTCCGAGGGTGGGAGCTTCGTTTGGTTCAGCCAGGCGAAGGGGTTTATGCGACTGGGTAATTCATTGGTAGGGGTGGAATTAGAGTCCACCATAGCAACAAGGGAATGACTGATTTTTGACCCAAAGGCAGGCATTGCCAAGGCCATTAAACTCCCGAGCACCATGAGCGCCCAGCATGCTGAACTGTTGGTGGTGGTGTATGTGGGTACCAACCCCGAAGAGTTCCCCACACCCTACACGATTTGTTCGGACAGCATGTTCACTTGCAATTCGTGTACAGAATATTTGGCCATTTGGTCTCGTCGCGGGTTCACATCTGCAGACGGGAAACCCCTAGCAACCAAGCCATTGTTGCGACAGATCTTAACATCGATAGGAACCCAGGGGGATTTATATATCCACAAAGTCAAGGCCCATTCTAAGACAGAACCCCGTGCGGAGGGCAATCAGCAGGCCGACATGCTGGCCAAAGAGGGTGCTCGAACGGGCACGTTTTGGGATCTATATGGGTCGAGTCTGGTAGCAGCGATCAGAGACAGAAGTGGGACCCAAGGGAGTGCAGGGGTAGCATTGGTCCTGGACCTAAAGATGGTCCAGGCACGGGATCCCGCCCTAAAGACTGTTCTGGAGATGCTGGCTAAGGGAGATAAGGTAGAGGGTCCATACGGAGTGGCAGGTATTACGGTAAAGGAAGGAATGGTTTTCAGAGGGGAACAGTTGGTAGTTCCGCAGCAGCACCGGAGGGAATTCCTTCAGTTGGCCCACGAGGGTCCAGGAGCGGGGTACCCCGGGCCGGAGACCACCTGGCAATGGGTGGAACAGGCAGGGTGGTGGCCGCAACTGAGGGAGGACGTCCGCGACTTCTGCGCGGATTGCTTAGTGTGTGCTGCATAGTTCACCTATGGTGAAGCGTCCACCCCATGCCCGAGAATAGGGGTTACCGCCTTCCGGTTTAGGGTAACAGAGGGTAAACGGGTGTGCCTTAGCTGTAGAGGACACATTCCACTGGGAAGGTGGTGGTGGCTCCGGAAACTGAGCGTGGATACAGGGAACCAGACAGCTGACTGGGAAAGACTAAGTAATGACACGTACCGGACAATCACGGGTTCTCAGGGAGGAGTGAATGTGTGTTGGGATAAGTGGTGGGAATCCGAGGGAGGGATTTATGTGTGTATGTGGGGGTCGGAAAAGATCTCCCCAGCGGGTGTGTCAATCGCGTTTAGCAGGCGATGGCAAGACGCCGGGGGTGGGATCGGTTGGGATCGGAGTGTGGACTCCTGTGTGATCCCAAAACCCCCGAACACCATCAACGCCACAGAGCTCATCTCATACGCCAGGAAGCCCCCGCCCAGAGCCCCGACGGTACAGACGACTGTAGATGGGTGTCCCACCACCACCAGGGGTCCAGGGAATGGGTTGGTGTTAATCCCTACTGACAAAGTGTTGTTTCAGAATGTGCACTACGCCGTAGCATCCGTGATCCTGAACCTGACTGAAGTCCATCTGCCTGTGTGGTGTCCAAGGAAGACAGAGAAGCTTTATGAAGCTCTGGTAAAAGTGATGTTTCAGGAATTTTATGAACTGGACTATGGAAATGTAGAGAAAGAACAGCTTTATAATCTGAATGTTGGGGATAGTGTGGGGTCTGGGAGGCAGAGAAGAGGGACCTGGTACGATGTAGCCACAGCGTTCAGTACAGGAACGGGTATTGTTAATAGTATGGATGATGCACAACTCCAGATGCAGATCACTGGGTTAAAGAACCAACTGCGTAAGATTCTAGGGGAAGAGAATACAGTGGTGGGTTCAGAGCTTCATGAGGACCAGGCAATAACCGTTCATTTAAAGGAGGTCATTGCGGACCTGGAGAGGCATGCAAAAACTGTTAATGATTTGATACGGGAGGACAGGAACGCCTCGGAGCAGGCTGCACAGAATGAAGTGTGTGTGTTGTATGGAGCATGGTTGCTGGGCGAGGGCCGCAGTAACCTGGAGGACCTGAGGCAAGGTCGCATCCCTTCATGGTTAAGCAACAAGCATCTCGCTGCGCTGCACCCGTATAACAATTCATTGAGCCCGTGCCAGCTTTGTTTAGCCTCTGAAGCCAACCCTGTCCCTGTAAATTGCGGGCGGTCCAACCATACAGTGATGGGAATTGCAGTGAGGATGCCGGTAATGGGCGGGTCATCCTGGCCGGCACCGGTATACAGGGTTGAGAATATCGGGGTCATTCGTGGAGGAGTGCATGTTAGTTTTAAAGCGGTCCCGCCGTATGTCATAAAGTGGGAGCACGCTATGACAGGCACTGACCTCTCCGGATGCCAGAGCCGGGGTGCACACGTAATACTGTGTCCCCAGCACTTGAATGCTTTTGCGCGACCAGAATGTGGGTTTGCTTCTGCAGGCGCGGAACCTATCAATTGCACCATGGAAGTGATGGCACCAGATCACGTACCTCCACAGGTAGCATACGTAGGGAGTGGGACATACTGTGTCACCACAAGGGCGCTCCGCTGCCGGTACAGCCAGGACATGTGGTGTTCGGTGAGCGAGAGCAGTTTATGCTTCAAACCCAAGGCTGAGGTTCAAGTGTCACAACAGCAAATTACTCCCATATCCGAACCCTCGACCATTCACCTCACTGTGAACAACACCTTTACGCGTCTCCAGGACTATGCGGAGCATTTCGGGCACCCGATTCCTTTCTGCCGGAACACCTCACTGAGTTAATGGCCCAGAAATTCGGGTCTCCACGGGTGAGTACGCACGGGGCACTCACCCGTAGGCCTGATGGAAGTGCTGGTTTCCTGCATGCACTGCGCATGCGCGGGAAACCGGCACTTCCGTTCCTCTGAAAGAAGAGATTAAAAGGTCGAACACGTGTGCGGGGGAGGCTGCGCTTGCGCATCGAACTTCGTTTTTTTTTTACAGGTTTTCCCGGGAGGGTAAGCCTGCAGAATTTAGAAATGTAAAAAGCAGGTGTAAGGCCTGCTTTTTACAAGGTAAGTGGTGAATTAATTAAAATTAAAACATTTTTTCCACAGGTTTATTATTTTTAAATGCTATAAAGCAAGGTAAGTTTATTTTTAGCCCCATTAGAATATAAAACTATTTTTTTCAAAAATTTAAATTATTGTTTAAAATAGTTATTTCATGTAATTTATAGTTTATTTAAAAAATGTGATGTTTTTAAAAAATGTATTTGAAGCTTTAGTGCTATTTTGGGGCCGTAGTATTTATAAGTCTTGACAGCACTTCCAGTCAGACTTATGAATGGAGCATTCCCTGTTCCGATTGGCTGCCCATGGCCCACGTGATCCCAGGGGACGCATCGAACTAACTGCGCCCCTGGGACACACAAGCACTGCGCGCCGGCAGCTGGACCAGGCCCCGGATCGGAATTCCACGGGGGCCCACAGCTCAATGGCCGGCGCGCAAGGTAAGTGCAGATCGGGGGCTTGCACCCGCGGGAAGCCACCGACCCGAATTGCGGGGCCAACAAAGAGCGTTGAGCTCTCCCAGAAACATTTTTACACTTTAGAGCAAAAGATAGTAGAAGTGGGGGAGGAGATCAAAGGGATTGTCTCGCCACCATGGTGGGACATCGGTCTGAGTATAGAGATTCCCCCTGGATCTGTATCTGTTCCCATGCATTAGTTGTCATACAATTGTTGCTTGAAAGCTACTTGTTTTACACCAGTTGCAGGCGACGGAGCCAGATGCTCCGAGCGCGGTGGTAAGGGCTGTTGGATCGATCCGGAAAGGTGTAATTCAATTTGTGTTGATAATGTTTTCTCCCTGCAAGACTTGTAATGTACCAAAGTTCTGTAAGCAAGTGTATTGTATTCTGTTTACAGCTTTACACTCTGTATTGCGTGATGTGCGCTGTTGCATTTTTGTAATGTGTTACCACCTGTCAGTGCTATACTGTGTGATGTGCGCGGTGACTTTTTGGTAATGTCCTGTGGATCTTATTAATGTTCTGTATTTTTGACTTGAAGTTTGTCGGTGGGAAATAGAACCCAGCTGTTTGAATGTGTTAAGAAGCCGTTTCGCTGATGTTTTGACTCGGTAGAAGGGAACTATGACACGCAGTAAGGGGTACAGTTCCGGGGTTTTAAAAATGTAAAATCAGGGTAACAGCTTCACTTGTGGGAGACTTTGGCCTTTGCTCTCTCATCGAGTGATGCTTTGTGGAAAGAAAAGCATCAAACGGGGGACAGGAGAGATCGCAAAGTCTCTGAAGAATGGACTCAGTCGGGAATATTTTTTGTGGACTTTATGGGATTTTTCCGAGGGTATTTTCCCTGTTATGGGATCGCCCTGTGCAGATACGTGAAAGACTGGATTTGTTAAGACTCCAGAGAATGCATGGCAGTTGGCTGTGACAAAAGAACTGTCAGTTATCCAGTATGTATGGGTTCGCCCGACAGTCCTGGAAAATCGAAGGGGGCCATTGAATTTGATTAGAAAGGCCACTCTAATATGCAAAGCACTTCTCACCTCGATCTCAGTAGAGAAGCAGAACAATTAACCCACTGGCCTCACCCAGCCAAAAGGGAGCCAGTTTTTCCCAACACAAAGACCAAAGATATGTCCCAGACTTATAGACATTAATCCAATCACGGAATATGCATGGGTCTGATGATAACTCAGCACAGATTAAGCACCGGAGTGCTCAGAAGCAAATGGATTTTAAAGATTGGTGGGAAATGATCGGGACTACTATAAAGATAGACTCTTTTCCAATATTCTCTCTCTCTCTCTCGCTCCCTGCTCCAACAAGATCGAACTAACAAGAAGTACCAGAGAAGCCGACGAGCGGAGCGATTGAAACCGACCGCATGTGGGGGTAAGCACAGTCTCTCAGAAGTGAAGCTTTTGGGCTATTCCGAGGGTGGGAGCTTCGTTTGGTTCAGCCAGGCGAAGGGGTTTATGCGACTGGGTAATTCATTGGCAGGGGTGGAGTTAGAGTCCACCATAGCAACAAAGGAATTACTGCTTGTTATAGTCCCCAGTTTCTTACTGTATGTATGTTGATTGTAATCTGGATTTTATTCTCCACAGGGATTGTGATTTTGTTTAGTAGTGCATGTTTTAGCCAGTGTATGTTAGACCAAATAAATACAAGTTTGATTTTTCACTGAAGCATTCCTGTCCGTGACTTATTTCATTCACACTCTGAATAATAATTCCCGGGTATAGAACTTTTGTAAGGCGGGAACGATTCGAACCGTCCATCTAGCAATTGGGCTAGGATCAAAAAACGCTTACATCTCTTGGCGACCAGCGGCAGGACCTGGGTTAAAGGAGTGTAAAAAAAACGCCTACAGATTCCAGCATTTTCCCAATGACAGATGTTAGGCTAACTGGCCTATGGTTTCCTGCTTTCTGTCTCCCACTTTTCTTGAATAGGGGCGTTACACTTGCGGTTTTCCAATCTGCTGGGACCTCTCCAGAATCCAGGGAATTTTGGTAGAATACAACCAACGCATCCACTATCTCTGCAGCCACTTCTTTTAAGACCCTAGGATGCAGGCCATCAGATCCAGGGGACTTGTCGGTCTTTAGCCCCATTAGTTTGCCTAGTACTATTTCTCTAGTGATAGAGATTGTGTTAAGTTCCTCCCTCCCTATAGCTCCTTGGTTATCTATTATTATTGGTAAATACTAGTCTCGGTTTCATTTTTGTTCTTCTTTGAAGTTTTATTTTAATTTACTTTATGAAAATAAAATCATCCCTAGCAGTTCGTTCAATATCTCTACATTATGCATCTGTATTGCTTCAAACTTGGAAATTAATATCATATTTCTTTGTCTAACTCTATTTGTTTAGCTACTAAGGGTTAATAATTCCTGATTACTTATATTTTCCAATGCTCTGAATTTTGACTGTTATTTGAGTGAGTTCCCTCTCTCCTTGTAGATTCCTTTAGGAGAAGGTGAATGGGCCGAAATGGCCTCTATCTGCACTGTGGGGTTTCTGTGATTTCTGTGATTCTGTGGTGCATTGTGGGGCTGGGAATTTCCTCGGGGTTTGCACCGATCTTACACCAAAGTTATGGTGGTCAACCAGGAGAAACCCCAATACAATTTCCGATGGGGGAGTTCAAATCTTTGCTCCAAAAATGGGCAATCTCCCAGCTAATGTTGGCCACCTTTGTACGTCTGTACATATATATATCTTGGACTCATAAGAACATAAGAAATAGGAGCAGGAATAGGCCACTCGGCCCCTCGAGCCTGCTCCGCCATTCAATAAGATCATGGCTGATCTTGGGCTCAAAGCCACTTCCCTGCCCGCTCCCCATAACCCTTCACTCCCTTTCTTGCAAAAATCTGTCTATCTCCACCTTAAATGTATTTAATGACCCAGCCTCCACAGCTCTCTGGGGCAGAGAATTCCACAGATTTACGACCCTCAGAGAAGAAATTCCTCATCTCAGTTCTAAAAGGGCGACCCTTTATTCTGAGACTGTGCCCCCGAGTTCTAGATTTCCCCCACGAGGGGAAACATCCTCTCTGCATCTACCCTGTCAAGCCCCCTCAGTATCTTATATGTTTCAATAAGATCACCTCTCATTCTTCTAAACTCTAATGAGTATAGGCCCAACCTGCTCAACCTTTCTTCATAAGTCAACCCCCTCATCTCTGGAATTAACCTAGTGAATCGCCTCTGAACTGCCTCCAATGCAAGTATATCCTTCCTTAAATAAGGAGACCAAAGCTGTACGCAGTACTCCAGGTGTGGTCTCACCAATACCCTGTACAGTTGTCGCAGGACTTCCCTGCTTTTATACTCCAACCCCTTGCAATAAAGGCCAACATTCCATTTGTCTTTTTGATTACTTGCTGTACCTGCATGCTAACATTTTGTGTTTCATGCACAAGGACCCCCAGGTCCCTCTGAACTGTAGCATCTTGTAATCTCTCTCCATTTAAATAATAATTTGCTTTTTTATTTTTCCTGCCAAAGTGTATAACCTTGCACTTTCCCACATTAGACTCCATCTGCCATATGTTTGCCCACTCACTTAGCCTGTCTATATCCCTTTGCAGATTCTTTGAGTCCTCTACACAACTTGCTTTCCCACCCATCTTTGTATCATTCGCAAACTTGGCTACATTACACTCGGTCCCTTCATCCAAGTCATTAATGTAGATTGTAAATAGTTGAGGCCCCAGCACCAATCCCTGTGGCACCCCACTAGTTACAGTTTGCCAACCGGAAAATGACCCATTTATCCCGACTCTCTGCTTTCTGTTAGTTAGCCAATTCTCTATCCATGCTAATATATTACCCCCAATTCCGCGAGCTCTTATCTTATGCAGTAACCTTTTAGGTGGCACCTTATCGAATGCCTTCTGGAACTCTAAATACACCACATCCACTGGTTCACCTTTGTCCTCCCTCAGGACTGCTCTGAAATGAGGCTCTGTATTATGTGACCAACACCTGGAGTTGGGTTTGAACTACAAATATACTCAAGTCTCATGGAGGAGGACTTGAATCCATGGTTTTCCTGACTCAGAGATGAAAATGCTGCCCACTGAGCCACGGCTAAGACCCGATGCACCCACGGAGAAATTCGACGGCACCTGCACAACAAAATTCCAGCCCACTGTTACCCCGCTGGTGCTGGAGAAGCAGGACTGCTCAAAAATAATTAACTAAAAATTTCCTGGGCCCTTTTTTGAGTGCCCTCCAACGATCCCTTTAAGGACCACTGGCTAGTCTGCTGGACCCCTGGCATAAAGAGGTTGGAGTGTCAACAGCATGTTGGCATCTAACCTGGGATGGCAGGAATGACGTATGAGGAGAGATTGGGTTGATTGGGCTTATATTCGCTGGAGTTTAGAAGAATGAGAGGGGATCTTGTGATGAAATATTCCATTCATCACTCATCAGTATTTCTCTGCCTGTGACTGTGGTTGGTTTCAGTTTCATTTCCATTGTATTGTACTGTGTGTAGGGCTCCGCCCATACCTGGCTCCTATGTAAGCTGGCCCAGCCTGCAGCACATCCAGTACGGCAGACCTCTGGATGGAAGATACATTCTCCTCTGTGTGCTACCTTCTAAGTCAATAAAAGCCTTGTTTTGTTTCGCTAACATCGAGTCTCAGATTTATTGAGGCACATCAGATCTCATTGAAACTTATAAAATTCTAACAGGACTGGACAGTCTAGATGCAGGAAGGATGTTCCCGATGGTGGGGGAGTCCAGAACCAGGGTTCACAGTCTAAGGATAAGGGGTAAGCCATTTAGGACAGAGATGAGGAGGAATTTCTTCACCCAGAGAGTGGTGAACCTGTGGAATTCTCTACAACAGAAGGCAGTTGAGGCCAATTCATTAAATATATTCAAGAAGGAGTATGATATACTTCTTAAGGCTAAAGGGATCAAGGGATATGGGGAGAAGGCAGGGACAGAGTACTGAATTTGGATGATCAGCCATGATCTCATTAAATGGCGGAGCAGGCTCGAGGGGACGAATGGCCTACTCCTGCTCCTATCTTCTATGTTTCTATGTTTCTATTTACAGTTGGGGAACTGTAGCTGACAGAGGACCTATCCCAAGGCAGCTCCTCGATTTAATGATGAGTCCCTCCATGTTCTTGTCGAAGCTATAAGAGGGTGCAGGGAGAGTGTCTTCCCTCCAGATGGCTGGAGGAAGTCTCCTCAGCAGACCAAGGCAGCCTGGGGCTGCACATTGCTGAGGAGGTCAGCGCAAGCTCCATTTGTTCATGCTCCTGGATCCAGTGCAGGAAATGGCTTAATGATCTTGTGCAAACATCAAAAGTGAGCATCCCATCGCACATCTGCTTCCCTTCTCTTCTCATCACTAGCAATCTGCATTGTAAGCCTTTACATACCACCTTACCCTTACTTCCTTTTCAGGCCCAGTTGTGCAGCGGCAGCAGCGGGAGCGGCGGACCTGCGAGGGAGCAGCGGCTGTGGGAGAAAATAAAGGTCGGTGATTTTCAGGCCCAGTCGAGCAGCGGCAGCAGCGCGAGCGGTGGAAGAATTCGAGAGTGACGTCACAGTACAGAAAGTGACGCCAGCGCAGGGGAAGAAGCTGATTGGTGAGTAGTGGGTGAGTGCTTTTTTTTCTTCAATTTTAAGTTCATTTCTTTTAAGGTAGTTCATAGTTCAGGTAGTTCGGGAGAGTGAGAATCTGAGAGTTTAAATTTGAGGTAAGAGTTTTTTAATTAAAAGTATGGCAAGGGACCTCAGTCCCGTGTGTTGCACGGCCTGCAGCATGTGGGAATTCCTAGACGCTTCTTGCAGTCAGGATGACCACATGTGCAGTAAGTGCCAACGGTTTGGCCAACTTGAGATCCAGTTTTCGGAGCTCGAGCGTCAGCTGGAGGCACTGCGATGTCTCCGCGAGGCTGAGAGTTACGTGGATAGCACATTTTTAGAGGTGGTCACCCCGCACTTTAAGAAAGTGCAGTCAGTGAGGGAATGGGAGACCATCAGTCAGAAGAAGGGGGGCAGTCAGTTAGTCAGGAAAGCCCCAGAGTGCAGCTCACTCAACAACCGTTTTCCTGTGTTGGAAAATGGTGAAAGTGATGGTTCCTCTGGGGAGTGCAGCCAAAGCCAAGTTCACGGCACTGTGGGTGGCTCAGCTGCACAAGGGAGGAGGAGTAAGAGTGGAAGGGCAATAGTGGTAGGAGACTCAATGGTGAGGGGTGCAGACAGGCGTTTTTGCGGCCGCAGACGTGACTCCAGGATGGTATGTTGCATCCCTGGTGCCAGGGTCAAAGATGCCACTGGACGGCTGCAGGGCATTCTGGAGGGGGAGGGTGAACAGTCAGAGGTCGTGGTCCACATTGGTACCAACGACATGGGTAGAAAGAGGGATGAGGTCCTGCAACAAGAATTTAGGGAGCTGGGTAGCAGATTAAAATGCAGGATCTCAAAGGTTGTAATCTCTGGATTACTCCTGGTGCCACGTGCTAGTGTGTATAGGAAAAGGAGGATAGAACAGATGAATGCGTGGCTAAAGAATTGGTGCAGGAGGGAGGGCTTTAGTTTCCTGGATCACTGGGTCTGCTTCTGGGGAAGGTGGGACCTGTGCAAGTCAGATGGGTTCCACCTGAACCGGAACGAGACCAACATCCTTGTGGGGAGGTTTGCTAGTACTGTTGGGGGGGGTTTAAACTAACTTGGCAGGGCGATGGAATATGGAGTGGAGCTATAGTAGGGGGTGATGCACAGCCAAATATAGAGGAAAAAACAAGTCAGCCGGGAAGGCAGAGCAAATATGTAATGGCACAAGGGAGTATGGCAAGGCTGGATGGCATTTATTTTAATGCAAGGAGTCTTGCGAGTAAGGCAGATGAATTGAAGGTGTTGATGAACACATGGGAGTATGATATTGTTGCTATCACAGAGACATGGTTGAGGGAGGGGCAGGACTGGCAGCTCAATATTCCGGGGTAAAGAATCTTCAGGTGAGACAGAGGGGGGTGTAAAAGAGGAGGGGGTGTTGCAATATTAATCAAGGAGTCAATTACTGCAGTAAGGAGGGATGATATCTTAGCAGGTTCTTCTAATGAGGCCATATAGGTGGAACTTAAAAACAAAAAGGGGGCAAGCACTTTGCTGGGAGTGTACTATAGGCCCCCAAACAGTCAGGGGGAGATAGAAGAACAGAAATGTAGGCAAATCTCAGAGAAGTGTAGAAATAATAGGGTAATAAGAGTAGGGGATTTCAACTTCCCCAATATTAACTGGGATAGTCAGAGTGTGAAAGGCTTAGAGGGTGCGGAATTCTTAAAGTGCATCCAGGAGAGCTTTTTGAGCCAGCATGTAGAAAGTCCTACAAGAGGGGGGGCAGTACTGGACCTAATTCTAGGGAATGTAGCCGGGCAAGTGGTAGAAGTGTCAGTAGGAGAGTATTTTGGTGACAGTGACCATAATTCGGTGAGATTTAAGGTAGTCATGGAAAAGGACAAAGATGGACTGGAAATAAAGGTTCTAAATTGGGGGAAGGCCGATTTTAATATGATAAGGCAGGAACTGGCCAAAGTGGACTGGGATCAGCTACTTGTAGGAAAATCCACATCAGAGCAATGGGAGTCATTCAGAAAGGAAATAGAGAGAGTACAGCACCAACATGTTCCCGTAAAGGTCAAGGGTGGGACCAACAAGTCCAGGGAACCCTGGATGTCAAGGGATATACAAGAATGGATTAGGAAAAAAAGGGAGGCTTTTGGCAGATACAAAGGACTAAAAACAGTGAAGCCCTAGAGGAGTAGAGAAAGTGCAGGGGGATACTTAAAAAAGAAATTAGGAGAGCGAAGAGGGGGCATGAAAAAACACTGGCGGGCAAAATAAAGGAAAATCCCAAGGTGTTTTATAAGTATATCAAGGGCAAGAGTAGGGCCCATTAAGGACCAAAGTGGCAATCTGTGTGTAGAGCTGAAAGATATAGGTGAGGTTTTAAATGAATATTTTGCATCTATGTTCACTATGGAGAAGGACGATGTAGGCATAGAAATCAGGCAGGGGGATTGTGATATACTTGAACAAATTAGCATTGAGAGGGAGGAGGTACTAGTGGTTTTCGTGGGCTTAAAAGTGGATAAATCCCCAGGCCCAGACGAGATGTATTCCAGGCTGCTGTGTGAGGCAAGGGAGGAGGTTGCAGGGGCTCTGACACAAATTTTCAGAACCTCTCTGGCCAAAAGGGGAGGTGCCAGAGGACTGGAGGACAGCTAATGTAGTACCATTATTCAAGAAGGGCAGTAGGGATAAACCAGGGAATTACAGGCCAGTGAGCCTAACATCAGTGGTAGGGAAATTATTAGAAAAAATTCTGAGGGACAGAATTAGTCTCCACTTGGAGAGGCAAGTCTTAATCAAGGATAGTCAGCATGGCTTTGTCAGGGGGAGATCATGTCTAACCAATTTGATTGAATTTTTCGAGGGGTTGACTAGGTGTATGGATGAGGGTAGTGCAGTTGATGTAGTCTACATAGACTTCAGTAAGGCTTTTGACAAAGTCCCACATGGGAGACTGGTCAAGAAGATAAGAGCCCATGGGATGCAGGGCAATTTGGCACATTGGATCCAAAATTGGCTTAGTGGCAGAAGGCAGAGGGTGATGGTCGAAGTTTGTTTTTGTGACTGGAAGCCTGTGTCCAGTGGTGTACCACAGGGATCGGTGCTGGGTCCTTTGCTGTTTGTAGTGTACATTAATGATTTAGATATGAATGTAGGATGTATGATCAGTAAGTTCACAGATGACATGAAAATCGGTGGAGTGGTAAATAGCGAGGAGGGAAGCCTCAGGCTACAGGACGATATAGACGGGTTGGTCAGATGGGCAGAACAGTGGCAAATGGAATTTAACCCAGAAAAGTGTGAGGTGATGCATTTTGGGAGGGCTAACAAGGCAAGGGAATACACAATAAATGGTAGGACCCTAGGAAGGACAGAGGATCAGAGGGACCTTGGTGTGCATGTACATAGATCCCTGAAAGCAGCAGGACAGGTAGATAAGGTGGTTAAGAAGACATATGGGATACTTGCCTTCATTAGCCGAGGCATAGAATATAAGAGCAGGGAGGTTATGATGGAGCTGTACAAAACGCTAGTTAGGCCACAGCTGGAATACTGTGTGCAGTTCTGGTCGCCACACTATAGGAAGAATGTGATTGCATTGGAGAGGGTGCAGAGGAGATTCACCAGGATGTTACCTGGGCTGGAGCACTTCAGCTATGAAGACAGAATGGACTGGCTGGGGTTGTTTTCCTTAGAGCAGGGAAGGCTGAGGGGGGATCTGATTGAGGAGTACACAATTATGAGGGGCATCGAGAGGGGAGATAGAAAGGAACATTTTTCCCTTAGTAGAGGGGGTCAATAGCCAGGGGGCATAGTTTCAAGGTAAGGGGCAGGAGGTTTAGAGGGGATTTGAGGAAAAACTTTTTCACCCAGAGAGTGGTTGGAATCTGGAACTCACTGCCTGAAAGCGTGGTAGAGGCAGAAACCCTCAGAACGTTCAAGAAGAATTTAGATGAGCACTTGAAATGCCATAGCATACAAGGCTACGGACCAAGTGCTGGAAAATGGGATTAGAATGGACAGGGCTTGATGGCCGGCGCGGACACGATGGGCCGAAGGGCCTCTTTCTGTGCTGTATAACTATGACCCTTACCTATCGATTCCTGTCTCTGTACTGAATCAGTTCAGCATCCTGACTATGCACCCCTTAGACTCGCTCTCACTGTTCTGCAGTGACAACAACTAACAACACACAGGGAGTTGGCATCCTCTTGGCGCCTTACCCCATCTTCGTCTCCCTCAAAGCTTCTATGGTAGGGATTCTTCACACTCACTCCATCACTGTGGTCTAAACTCCTCTTGTGTCCCTCCTTGCAGGAAAAGATAGCCCACAATAAGAGGGAGAGAACACTGACTGGAGGAGTTACACCAACCCTAGCAACCTTGACAAGTGCTGAGGAGGCTGCACACGAGATTGTCGGAGGTGGCGAGGATCTGGAAGTGGGCGATGGAGAGACGGGCACACTAGAGGA
This sequence comes from Somniosus microcephalus, assembly GCF_052327205.1. Taxonomy (NCBI): domain Eukaryota; kingdom Metazoa; phylum Chordata; class Chondrichthyes; order Squaliformes; family Somniosidae; genus Somniosus; species Somniosus microcephalus. Next base: position 24,052,502 of record NC_140987.1, on the reverse strand, counting down.
AGCTGGTGACATAATAGAGTTTCATCACTCTCATTGACATTTAATGGCTGCAATGGCATTTGATGTTCATAGAGAATCGTGTTGTATCATCTGCACAAAGGATCTGTCTGCTACATCAATATCAGATGTCTAAATCATGCCTTTATTCTCCCACAGGACCATCGAGCGCCCCCCTCCCCATGATCCAGGACAAAGAGCCAGACGACTTCTCAGATCAACCTGAAGCCTCTGAGGGAGCAGCGTCACCAGGACTCAGTACACCTCGGTGGGGCCCTCACGAGTTAGTGTTGCCACCTGGTCTATCACAGTGCACAAGTGAGCATCAGCAGATGGTGGAGACAGCGACAGCAGTGGAGAGTCCTCGGCGGAGGTCGCAGCAATCTCCTAGCTCTGCTGAGTTGCATGCAGATGCTGTGCCTCTGGGGCCATCCAGAAATAGAGCGTCTCGGGAAATACAGGAACAAGTGCAGGAGTCTCTGGAAGGGTTTGCTTCCAGGGTTAGTGCAAGTGTGGATAGAATGGAGGAGTCCATCTCTAACATCAGCACTGCCGTGGTGGAGGCAATGGCGCATGAACACACCACCGTAGATAGGATGGCAACCTCCGTGGAAAGGATGGCTACCGCCATGGAGGAAGTAAGTCACCAGAGTCAGGAAAACCTGGTGACTGTTCAAAATAGATTGTCATCTCTGGAGGAGAGATGGGCAGCTATTGAGCAGAAAGACCAGAGCTTCATGGACGTCCTTGTGATGAGGACTGCCAGTGCAGATACAGGTCCTCATGGTCCCCCTGATGTGCAGCAATGTGCTCTCCAGCCACTTGCCAGCACTGAGGTGCAGCTGACCAATGAGAGGGATGTTGTTAGCAGGACACAAGGAAGTGTGGGCTCCTCTCAAAGCGCTCACATGACTATGCCACTGTGGAGCCCTCAGCCAGAGACCCACTTTGCGGAGACATCTGAGATGGTTGTTTCAGCCCATGCACAGCCGCAGAAAGAGCAGACTGTTGAAGAGCCTTCCCAGGCTCCCAAACCCGGAGGATGCCCGCCAAAGGCTTCTATGCAGGTGCAGCATCCTAGTCAGCAAGGTGCATCTACATCTGCTGAAGCCACAGGGGAAGCACCACGTAGAAGCACGCGTATCAATCAAGGGCACAGTATCAATCAAGAGATTAGAAGTGCATGTAACAAGGGCAATACAGTAATCATGGGGGACTTTAATCTACATATTAACTGGGCAAATCAAATTACCACTAATGGTGTGGAGGACAAATTCTTGGAATGCATGAGAGATGGTTTCCTGGATCAGTAGGTGGAGGAACCAGCCAGGGAACAGGCTATTCTAGATCTGGTACTGTGTAATGAGAAAGGGCTAATTAATAATCGTGTGGTAAAGGGGCATTTACGGGCAAGTCACCATAATATGATTGAATTTTATATTAAGTTTGAGAGTGATGTAGTCCAATCTGAAACTAAGGTCTTCAATCTAAACAGAGGAAACTACAAGGGTATGAGGGTCAATTTGGCCATGGTAGATTGGAATACTACACTAAAAGGTATGAAGGTGGACATACAATGGCTAACATTCAAGGAAATAATGCATAATTTGCAACAAACATATATTCCTCTAGGGCATAAAAACCCAAAAGGAAAAGTGATCCAACCATGGCTAACAAAATATGAAATAAAAGCTAGTATTAAGTCAAAGGAGGAAGCTTATAAAGTTGCCAGAAAAAGCGGTCAGCCTGAGGATTGGGATCTTTTAAGAAATCAGCAAATGGGGACCAAGAAATTGATAAAGAAAGGGAAAATGGAATATGAGCACAAACTAGCGAAAAATATAAAAACGGATTGTAAAAGCTTCTATAGGTATGTGAAAAGGAAAAGACTGGCGAAGGTAAATGTAAGTCCTTTACTGTCAGAGATGGGAGAATTTATAATGGGGAATGAGGAAATGGCTGAGAAATTAAATAAATATTTTCTTTCTGTCTTCACAGAGGAAGACACAAAAAACCTCCCAGAAATGTGAGAAAACCAAGGGTGTGGCAAGAATGAGGAACTTAAAGAAATTATTATTAGTAAAAAAAACAGTACTAGCAAAATTAATGGGACTAAAAGTCAATAAATCTCAAGGACCAAATTACCTACATCTTAGGGTTTTGAAAGAGGTGGCCATTGGGATAGTGGACGCATTGGTTGTCATCTTCCAAAATTCTATAGATTCTGGAACGGTTCCTGCAGATTGGAGGATAACAAATGTAACCCTGCTATTTAAGAAAGGAGGGAGAGAGAAAACGGGGAACTACAGACCTGTTAGCCTCACATCAGTAGTTGGGAAAATGCTGGAATCTATTATAAAGGATGCAATAACTGGGCACTTAGAAACTAATAGTAAGATTGGGAGAGTCAACATGGATTTATGAAAGGGATGTCCAGTTTGACAAAGCTATTGGAGTTCTTTGAGGATGTAACTAGTGGAGTAGACAAAGGGGAACCGGTAGATGTGGTGTATTTAGATTTTCAGAAGGCCTTTGATAAGGTCCCGCATAAGAGGTTGGTGAACAAAATTAAGGCACATGGAATTGGGGGTAATATACTAGCATGAATTGAGAATTGGTTAACAGACAGAAAACAAAGAGTAGGGATAAACGAGTCTTTTTCAGGATGGCAGGCTGTGACTACTGGGGTATCACAAGGATCGGTGCTTGGGCCCCAGCTATTCACAATCTATATCAATGATTTGGATGAGGGGACTAAAAGTAACATTTCCAAATTTGCTGATGACACAAAGCTAGGTGGCAGTGACAGTTGTGAAGAGGATGTGAGGAGGCTTCAGGGGGATCTCGACAGGCTCAGTGAGTGGGCGAGAACATGGCAGATGGATTATAATGTGGATAAATGTGAAGTTATCCACTTTGGTAGAAAAAACAGAATTGCAGAGTATTTCCGAAATGGTGAAAGATTGGGGAATGTAGATGCTCAAAGGGACCTGAGTGTCCTTGTACTGAAAGCGAATGTGTAGGTGCAGCAAGCCATTAGGAAGGCAAATGGTATGCTGGCCTTATTACAAGAGGACTTGAGTACAGGAATAAAGAAGTCTTACTCCAATTATATAGGGCCTTGGTGAGACCAAACCTGGAGTACTGTGTACAATTTTGGTCTCCTTACCTAAGGAAGGATATACTTGCCATAGAGGGAGTGCAACGAAGGTTCACGAGATTGATTCCTGAGATGGCGGGACTGTGGTATGAGAAGAGATTGAGTAAACTAGGCCTATATTCTCTTGAGTTCAGAAGAATGAGAGGAGATCTCATTGAAGCGTACAAAATTATTACAGGGCTTGATAGGGTGGATGCTGGGAGAATGTTTCCCTTGGCTGGGGAGTGTAGAACCAGGGGCCACAGCCTCAGGATAAAGGGTAGACCATTCAGGACTGAGATGAGAAGAAATTTCTTCACACAGAGGGTGGTGAATCTTTGGAATTCTCTACCCCAGAGGGCTGTGGAGGCTCAGTCATTGGGTATATTCAAAACAGAAGTCGATAGATTTCTGACTAGTAAGGGCATCAAGGGATATGGCGATAGAACATAAGAACATAAGAAATAGGAGCAGGAGTAGGCCAATCGGCCCCTCGAGCCTGCTCCACCATTCAATAAGATCATGGCTGATCTGATCCTAACCTCAAATCTTCTACCCCTCTCCATCCACCCGAACCCATGTGATCTCCCGGGAGAGGCGAAAAACCAGATAAAAAACCCAATGGCCAATTTGGGAGGAAAAATCTGGGAAATTCCTCTCCGACCCATCTAGGCAATTGAAACTCGTCCAGGAGATCACTCTGTCCCTATATTTTCTACAGTACTTACCTTCTTTAAAGGCGATCTCCACCCAGCCAGGAACAGGAATAAAACCATCTCCTGAAATCTAACACAGAATTAGAACACAAGAAGTAGGAGCAGAACCAGGCTACACAGCCCCTGGGCCCACTCCACTACCCACAGGGCCATGACCATTCCGAACCTAGACTCATGTCCAATTTCCTGCCCGCTCCCCATAACACTTAATTCCCTTTACTTCTAGGAAACTATCTATTTCTGTTTTAAATTTATTTAATGATGTAGCTTCCACAGCTTTCTGGGGCAGCAAATTCCACAAACCTACCACCCTCTGAGTGAAGAAGTTTCTCCTCATCTCAGTTTTGAAAGAGCAGCCCCTTATTCTAAGATTATGCCACCTAGTTCTAGTTTCACCCATCATTGGGAACATCCTCACCGCATCCACCCGCTCAAGCCCCTTCACAATCTTATATGTTTCAATAAGATCGCCTCTCATTCTTCTGAACTCCAATGAGTAGAGTCCCAATCTACTCAACCTCTCCTCATACGTCCACCCCCTCATCCCCGGGATTAACCGAGTGAACCTTCTTTGTACTGACTCGAGAGCAAGTATGTCTATTCTTAAGTATGGACACCAAAACTGTATGCAGTATTCCAGGTGCGGTCTCACCAATACCTTGTACAACTGCAGCAATACCTCCCTGTTTTTATATTCTATCCCGGTGAATGGAGTTGTGGCCGGTGAATGGAGTTTGGCGGAAGATCAGCCATGGTCTCATTGAATGGCGGAGCAGGCTCAAAGGGCCGAATGGCCTACTCCTGCTCCTATTTCTTATGTTCTTATGTAAGTATAGTAATCTGGGATGTTATGATTAAGGTTATCCACCAGGTGGTGCTGTAGCCAATGCTGCTGCTAAGGTCAGAGGTTTGCTTCCTGTTAAGGTCAGAGGTTTGCTTCCTGTCAAGGTCAGCAAAGGTGCAATGCCTGGAAGCAGGCCTGCCTGGTTGTCTCGCAGTCGTTCAATAAAGTACTCGTCTTAATCCTCATACCTCGCCTCTTCGAATTCCTTGTCTCACAACATGGATTTATCACATTTGGCGACGAGGTAAAACAGGACCCTGAATAAGAGAAGTCTGCCAGGACGTTTAAACAACAAAATCACGAGCTGCAGTTAGCTACCAGTTGGAAGAGAGCATGGCTGCCACGGTAGGAATGGTCTCCGCTTTTGATATTCAAGCACAAACTTGGGAGGAATACTGTGAAGTGTTGGGTTATTTTTTTGAAGCAAATGAAATAAATCATGCCGGAAAAAGGACTATGTAGTGGTGTTGCGTAAATTGGCACAAGATTGCAATTATGGGAACAATCTGAAGGAAATGCTGAGAGATAGGCTAGTTTGCGGAATAATGGATGACCGAATGCAGCGTAGATTATTATCCGAGACTGGGCTTACTTATGAAAAAGCATTGGAACTTGCTCAAGTCATAGAGACAGCGAACCGAGATGTAAAAGAAATACAGGGTTCAGACAGGGCTAATGCTATGCAAGTTGCAGGTCAGGTTGTTGTGCACAAGTTGAACATGCATCAGAAACCACAACGTGAGCATGTGAAGGCATGTTATAGATGCAAGGGTGATCACCTGGTGAGTGGATGCCGGTTTCTGGAGGAAAAGTGCGACAAGTGTGGGAAACAAGGACACATAAAATGAGCTTGCAGGGCGAAATCACCTGTGGAGAAATCCAAACCAAAAGGGGGAGGACAGCAAAACCAAGGGAGAGAAGTGAAAAAACATGGAGCACACCACATCAGCGGGGAAGCTAAGGAAGAAGAGGACAAGTTCATAATGTATAGCATGTTAGAGAACATCCCGAAAGTGGCTCCTATCACATTGCAACTGACAGTAAATGACTCTAAGGTGAACTTTGAAGTGGATACAGGGTGCGGCGTGACCATAATGAACAAGGCAGAGTACTCAAAATTGTGGAACCGTGCAAAAGGTAAAGAGTTAAAGCCGTGCTCCCTGCATCTTAAAACATATACAGGTGAATGAGTAGCGACATTAGGTACAGCTAAGGTAACTGTGCAACACAGGGACACAGTGGAACAGCTACCTGTAGTTACAGTATTGGGTACCGAACCAAACCTGTTAGGCCGGGGCTGGATAAAAGAACTTAAATTAGACTGGGGAGCAGTACATCAAATAGATGCGGGCAAACAGTTGACTTTGCAAGAAGTGTTGAGTGAACATGAGAATGTGTTCAAGGAGGAACTTGGCACATTTAATGGCCCCCCAGCTAAGATTTATGTAGACAAGGAGGCACCGCCAAGGTTTTTTAAACAACGACCTGTGCTTTATGCCATGAAGCCAAAGGTAGAGGCTGAGCTTGACCGTCTATTGAGAGAGAACATACTGGAGCCAGTGAAATGTTCGGAATGGGCAGCTCCCATAGTACCTGTTTTAAAACCGGACAATTCGGTAAGACTCTGTGGAGACTAAATTGACAGTCAATCGGGTGTCCAAACTAGAGCAGTATCCTATTCCCAAAACAGGGGATCTCTTTGCAAACCTGGCTGGAGGAAAGAAATTCACAAAGTTGGATATGAGTCATGCCTACTTGCAGATTACACTGGATGACGAATCAACGAAGTATGTCACCATAAATACACACAAGGGCTTGTTTACATATAACCGCTTACCGTTTGGTGTCTCATCTAGTCCAGCTATCTTCCAGAGGACAATTGAAGGTGTACTGCAAGGGATTCCACATGTTTCCATCTATCTGGATGACATTCTGGTGACGGGAAGAACCGACCAGGAGCATCTGAGCACCCTGAGAGAGGTACTACAGGGATTGGAGAGGGCAGGGTTCCGGCTCAAGAGGAGTAAGTGCACTTTCCTGGGGAATGAGGCAGTGTTCCTGGGACACAGAGTGGACGCCACCGGGCTCCATCCACTCAAGGAGAAGGTACAAGCGCTGCAGGACGCCCCTGCTCCTACAAATGTGGCTGAGTTAAAAGCTTACCTGGGACTGCTGAACTATTATAACAGGTTTTTACCAAACTTGTCAACTGTGTTAGCACCTCTTCACAAACTACTGCGCAAGGAGACACAGTGGTAGTGGAGAGAGGAGCAGGGGGTTTCATTTGAACAGTCCAAGAAACTGATGCTTTCGTCGGATGTGCTGGTTCACTACAATGCAGAGAAAGACATCATTCTCTCTTGTGATGTTTCGCCTTACGGGGTGGGGGTAGTTCTTTCACACTGCATGGAAGATGGAACTGAAAGACCAACAGGGTTTATGTCCCGAACTGTAACACTAGCGGAAAAAAACTATTCCCAGTTAGACAAAGAGGGGTTAGCAGTAATTTTTGGGTTACAGAGGTTCCACAAGTACATATATGGCAGAAAGTTCACCATATGCACCGATCATAAACCTCTTCTCTCTCTTTTCAATGAAATGAAAGCAGTTCCACAGATGGTGTCACCCCGGATCCAGAGGTGGGCAGTGACGTTGAGGGCATATGAGTATGTCATCGTCTACAAGGCAGGCAAGTACCATGGGAACGCAAATGCCTTGAGCCATCTTCCACTGCCAGGCACACCTATCCGTGCAGCTCCAGAGGACAGAGTTTTGATGTTGGAGGACACTGACATGGCACTTGTGACTGGAGAGCAAGTAAGAACATGGACATGTAAAGATCCAGTACTGTCTAGAGTTCGAGATTATGTGGTGAGGGGATGGCCACAGCATCCGGAAGGGGCTGACTTCACACCCTACAGTGTCAGGAAAACAGAGCTGAGTGTGCAGGATGGTTGCGTGTTGTGGGGAGTGATGTAAGAAAAAGGAGACTTACCATCAAGTAACTTTAAAGTAAGCTTTAAGTAACTTATAAACACACTATATACAAGAGAGGTCTTTACCATGCCTCTGGTAGAAGCCTCTTACAATACTGAACAGACCAGTATTTATACCAGTCCAACAGGAAGTGACATATGACAGGAAGTGAGGTATGTACACAGTTCATAGTTCACAGTTCATAGTTCACAGGAAGTGATGACATAACTTCCCGGAAGTTAGCATTTTTATCACATTCTTCCCTCCTGCAGGATTAGAAGGCTGTGGTCTACCTTTTGGTCCGCAGCCGCCGAACAAGGAAGAGTCGCACCCGTTTGGATTCCCGTCGTAGAGGGTCGCTGGTCCGCTTACATGCGGTTGGCCATTGGTCAGAGTCTGTGTGGCCTGGATTGCACTGTGAAGGGTCGGGGAGATCATGGCTTCGAGTACGAGCCCCAATAGGTTCAAAGTCGGACTGCCTCTGTTCAGAGGGAGGTGCAGAGCTGGTCTGTGGCAGATCAGTACTTTCATGCGCGGTACTGGGAGGGTCGCAACCTTGAGTACGGGGTTCTACCGGCACCAAGCTAGTTGGTGTCCGATCAGGATCCTGGAGAGGGGTACCCGATAGGTCCCAAGAGTTTCCTGGTGAAATGCCATCACCCGATGTCCCACTAGGTCCTGGTGGGCAGGGAGCCAGATCCCGTAATGATACGGTAGATTCTCGGCCGTCGGAATATCGTATGTTTGCATAGGTGGGGTTGGCATCGGTTAGTTCAACCTCGTCTACGAGAGGGTCATTTTTAGACGTCCGAACGTATCTTCGGAGTAATACAGGTCCAGGAGTAGTTAGCCATGACGGGAGTGATGTCCCATGAGATGAGCGACCCTGGAATCCAAAGAACCGCTCATGAGGTGTAGTATTTGTGGCTGTAGAAAGCAGGGACCGTATAGAGTGCAATGCATCCGGAAGCACTGTTTCCCATTGCTGGTCTGGTAGGCCCCGAGATCTTAAAGCGAGACGTACGGAATTCCAGATGATACCGTTATACCTCTCTACCTGCCCATTTCCGATGGGATGGTATGGTGTTGTTTTGCTTGTAGCAATTCCCCGTTCTGAGAGGTAGTCCTTGAGTTCCCTTGACATAAAGGATGGACCCCGATCTGAGTGAATATAAGCCGGCATGCCACAGAGAGAAAATACCTGCTCAAGGCAGCAGATTACTGTGGACGCCAGCATATTGGAGCAGGGGAAGGCAAACGGAAAACGTGAATATTCGTCGATCATGGTGAGCAAATATGTGTTCCGAGTTGAAGAGGGCACTGGGCCCTTAAAATCGATGCTAAGTCGTTGCATCGGTTGGGTTGCATGTATGAGTATACCAGCTGAGGGGCGGAAGAACTGAGGTTTTAATTCCGCACAAAGCCGGCATTCTGAGCATATTTTCTTTACATCTCCAGTGGAAAAAGGGAGATTCCGTGATCGTACGAAATGTAGCATGCGCGTAACGCCAGGATGACACAAACCATTGTGGACATCCATGAGAGTGGAGGATGACATAGTGGAGCAGAATGCCCGTGTGAGGGTGTCCGGGGCCACATTCTCCTTGCCAGGCCGATAGAGAATGGTATAACCAAAAGAGGCCAGTTCCATCCTCCAAAGTTGTATTTTATTATTCTTAATTTTGGTTCGTTTTCGATTATCGAGCATGAAGGCGACTGATCGTTGGTCCGTGATCAATGTAAAGTGCTGGCGAGCTAGAAAATGGTTCCACTTCCGTACTGCCTCTATGATGGCTGTGGCTTCTTTCTCAACCGGAGGATAATGTAGCTCGGCACCTTGTAAGGTCCTGGACATAAATGCTACAGGACGACCTTCCTGATTCAGAGTAGCCGAGATCGCCACCTCCGAGGCATCACATTCAACCACGAAAGGGAGATTCTCATCGATGGAGTGAAGAGCCGCTTTCTCCAACTGTTTTTTGAGAAGGTTAAAGGCTGCAACAGCCGCTGTTCCCAGTGGAAATGATCTAGCATGCAGCAAGGGTTGGATTTTGTCCGAAAAATGAGGAATCCATTTAGCGTAGTATGCAAACAGACCGAGAGCCCGACGTAAAGAAGCCGGATTCTTAGGTGACGGGAGCTCTTGGAGCGGGCGAAGTCTTTCTGGGTCTGGCTTAATGATACCATTGCCTACGCAGTAGCCAAGGATGTTGATGGTCGGTTGCGACTCAACAGATTTGGATTCATTCAGGGTCAAATTACGGCGATGGAGGGCATCCCGAAATTTTTGGAGGTTGGAGTCGTGTTCCTGTTGATCGTGACCTGCAATGGTAATGTTATCAAGATAGGGAAAAGTGTCCCTTAGGTTTTCCTGCTTAACCAGGCCATCCATTGCCCGTTGAAAGGCAGCCACTCCATTAGTAACCCCGAATGGGAGGCGACGAAATTGGTACAGCCGTCCATTAGCCTCAAAGGCTGTGTACTGCTTATCTGAGACCTTCAAGGGTAACTGATGATAGGCACTTTTTAAATCGTAAGTTGAGAACACTTTGTATTCGGCCAGTTTATTAACCATATCATCAATGCGTGGCAATGGGTAGGCGTCCAAGTCGGTATATTGATTGATGGTTTGCGAATAATCGATGCATAGTCGCTGTTTGTGAGGTTTTAGAGGGTTCTTGACAATGACGACTTGAGCCCGCCAGGGCGACGAACATGGTTCAATGATATCCTCTGCTAGAAGTCGAGAGATTTCAGCCGCAATAAAAGATTGGTCTTCCTGATTAAAGCGCCGCGATTTCGTTATTATCGGTTGGCATTGAGGCGGAATACTGGCAAATAATGAGGGTTCATCAAGTGAAGCTGCTGATAATGCACAAAAAGGTAATTTAGATGGTATATTAGAAATAGTAAGTCCGGGTTTGGATCCACCAAACTCAATGGTGAGTTTCTTATGCTGTTTTTGGAAGTCCAGCCCTAAGAGGAGATCACTACATAAGTCTTTGAGCACCGAAAGTCGGGTGGAGGGATACATACGACCATGAAGTGTCATATCAACAACACAAAAGCCGGAGATTCTGGTATTAAGTGATGACTGGGCCATCGCAATTGCCTGGTCCGATGGGAAGACATGTAGTTTCAATTTCGCAACAATCTGTTCCTTAATGAAACTATCAGTACTTCCTGAGTCAATTAAGGCATCTAAGGTATGCCCTTTAATTGAAATTTTTGTGGCTGCCTGAGACAGGTTCTGTGGGCAAGCAGCTGTAATTGGTGTCGTTGCACAGAGAGTGGCTAAAACTCTCGGTGTGCTTCTTCGGGAGAGAGCTCGAGAGGAAGCTTGATAGGTCCTAGCTGGAGCATCTTGATAGGCCCTAATTGGGGCAGTTCGGTAGGTCTTAGCTGGATTGGCCCTCGTAGAGGCCCTTGATAGGCAAACTTTAGCAAAGTGTCCTTTTTTCCCGCAATAACTGCAGATTGCATTGCGAGCAGGGCAGGTTTTCCTAGGGTGAAAAGCATCTCCACAAAAGAAGCATTCCTTCCTAGATTGCCAAGAGGCTGCTAAAGTGGGGTCGTCCTCCTCTTCTTCATCAAATTATCAGAATTAGATTCCCCCATGATAGGGTTCACCTGAGACCGCTTGAATTGTCTGGTTGCAGCTACAGCAGCAGATCGAGATCTGGGCAGCTGATAGAGGTCTGCATTTCTCTTTGCCAAATCCAGTGAACAAGCTAGGTCAAAAGCTTTTTGTAGCTCAAGTGTTTTACTTTCTAGTAGACGCTGGCGTATAAATGGAGAGGCAATCCCGCAGATGAAAGCATCACGAATCATTTCTTGGCGGTACAGCTCAGCTGAGGCTGCCTGAAAGTTACAATCTACGCTGAGCCTGCGAAGTTCTTGCAGGAATTCGTCAATTGATTCCCCTGGCCCTTGTCGGGCTGTGGCCAGTAGATGTCTAGCATAGACCTCATTTGGGGTCTTCGCATACAGTTTCTTAAGTGCCCGAATCACCTCTTCGTAATTATCCCAGTCATCAACATATTCGAACACTTTTGGGGTCACATAATTGACAAGTATCTTCAATTTAGCAGGAGCATCCACTTTACATTCATCCAGAAAATTCTCAAAAGTACGATACCAATGCTTCCATACCCTGCCAGCTGCTGGTGTATTCGGGTCCAAGTCCAGACGAATAGGTCTAAGGATTTTCTCCATGATGGGTGGTTCCCTGGATCCTTAACTTCCGAGTTTGTCTGAAGGTCTAGTATTTGTCAGTGTAAATACTAAGTTACTTAAATTGATGTAAGAAAAAGGAGACTTACCATCAAGTAACTTTAAAGTAAGCTTTAAGTAACTTATAAACACACTATATACAAGAGAGGTCTTTACCATGCCTCTGGTAGCAGCCTCTTACAATACTGAACAGACCAGTATTTATACCAGTCCAACAGGAAGTGACATATGACAGGAAGTGAGGTATGTACACAGTTCATAGTTCACAGTTCATAGTTCACAGGAAGTGATGACATAACTTCCCGGAAGTTAGCATTTTTATCACAGGGAGCACAAGTGTTTATTCCACAGCCAGCACGACAATCTATCCTAGAGCAACTACATCAGTGTCATCCTGGGGTCTCGTGTATGAAAGCCTTGGCTAGGAGTTACTTGTGGTGGCCAAAGCTAGATGAGGAGATAGAAAATCTAGTCAAGACATGCAGCACTTGTCAGGAACACCGGAAGGCACCAGCAGCGGTTCCTCTTCACCCCTGGGAGTGGCCGGATAAACCATGGAGAAGATTGCACTTAGATTATGCGGGTCCATTCATGGGGAAGATGTTCCTCATAATCATTGATGCACATTCCAAATGGATGGATGTTTATCCTGTAAATTCTGCTTCCGCCACTACTACTATAGACTGCTTGAGTCGGAGCTTCAGTAATCAAGGGCTACCGGAGATCGTGGTGAGTGAGAATGCCACTTGTTTTGTGAGTACAGAGACAAAAGATTTCTTGAGAAAAAATGGCATAGTGCAGGTGACCTCGGCTCCATATCATCCGTCCTTGAATGGACTTGCGGAGAGAGCCGTACAAACATTTAAGGAGATGATGAAAAAAAGTGCAGAAGGGAGTTTAGCAGCCAAAGTGTCACGGGTTCTGTTCAGCTACAGAATAACACCTCAATCCACCACAGGACTCTCTCCTGCTGAGATGTTATTAGGTCGTAGACTACGCTCCACTCTTGACCTTGTCCACCCAGACCTAAAAAGGAAAATGGAAAACAGACAAAACAAACAAAAAGAGAACCATGACAAAAGAACAAAGAGCTGAAGTTTTGGAGAGGAGATGCGGTCCTTACCAGGAATATCATTTATGGACCAAAGTGGATTCCTGGCTTCATAGACTCAATGACAGGTCCAGTATCATACAAGGTCATGTTGGGAGATGGTAGGGTAGTACGCAGACATGTAGACCAGATACTTCCCAGACAAGGGGAAATTGAAATGAAGGTTCCAGATGCAATGACTGAAGACAGGGTTGCCCCCAGTTATCCAAGTGCATCTGTGGTGCCACCACCAGGGACAGAGCCAGTTCCACAGGAACCTATTCGTCAAGAGGAAACCATCGTTGCAGAGTCAGATACTCTGAGCACTGCTCAGGAGCAGCTGGTGGCTTCACCACAAACAAGCAGGGACTTTACTGTTAGACGTTCACAAAGGCCTCGCAAGCCACCAGAGAGATTGATACTGAACTGTTAGATTCGTCAAGTATGGAACATGATGAATGCAGACTCCTTATGTGACCCTCAGGAATGGTTGTTTGTTAAGAAATTCATACTGAAATCTTAAGGGAGGAGGGATATCGCAATCTGGGATGTTATGATTAAGGTTATCCACCAGGTGGTGCTGTAGCCAATGCTGCTGCTAAGGTCAGAGGTTTGCTTCCTGTTAAGTTCAGAGGTTTGCTTCCTGTCAAGGTCAGCAAAGTTGCAATGCCTGGAAGCAGGCCTGCCTGGTTGACTCGCAGTCGTTCAATAAAGTACTCATCTTAATCCTCATAGCTCGCCTCTTCGAGTTCCTTGTCTCACTACATGGATTTATCACAGTAAGAAAAAAATTAAGTACCTATAGTCAAAGGGGACTCACGTTGGTGTTTTGTCTTTTTTTTCTGACTGTTCTTGGATTGTGATCCTTTTGTCATGTGTAAAAGAAAAATTATGGCAAACAGTTGATTGTGTGGCCTATGTATTCTAGGAAATGACAAAAGCGCATTGAGGACTCAGGGCGACTTGCATTTGTAATGCTGATGGTGAAAGTGATAGGAAATAACCGGGTATAGCAGAGATGATGTATGACATTGGACAAATGTCGTCTACAATGACAGAGCCATATGTTAGCCACCTATGGTTGAAGAGTAAGCTTATACAAATGTGGCATGGCAGTGTGCATACCCTGCCTGATGGGCAGCAGTGAACTGGAGGGATGCTGCATTGGTCACAACAGGGCACGCAAGGCACCCCTCGTCCTCCTCCTCTTCCCAGGAAGATCTGCTCTGAGCCACGCGGCTGCTGCTCCTCCGATTATGAGGACCAGGATGAGAGGACATTCATTTTTCCCATCCCCTTGCTATAGATTTCATTTGAGGCAACAAGCTTGCAAACGCACAGTCGAAGTGGCCTGAAATTATTCCATTCAGGTCACACTGCAGATGGGTGTCAGCTTGAACAGTCACAAGGTCAGCAGATGTGCAAAATATTATCCCCTACCTACAACAGCGAAGTTGTTGCATTTGAATGTCAGCCATGTTACAGGAGCACTGTTAAAGTGCTCCACCAATGAATACAAATCATGTCCTCCAGCAACTCGTCTCCTTGAAGCTGGCCTGTTTCTGACTAGTCGGGAAACAGGAGCCAGAAGCACGAAAATGGGAAACCACTATCAAAATAGGATTAGCAAGGCAGTTAACAGGCCCTTAACTGCCTTAACTACCCGTCCCACCGGTTGGAGTCGGGTCAGTTTGGGAGCGGCCGAACAGACACTCACGAAAATCGGGTGGGGGTGGGATGGAGGCGGGTTGGGTGTCTGAAGCAATTTTTTCCGATTTTCGCGGCAGACCCGCCTCCAAACTCGCCTCCTCAGGGCTATTAACATCGAGGCTGTCAACTGTTTCTCTCTCCACAGATGCTGCCTGACCTGCTGAGTATTTCCAGCATTTTTATTTACCTGAAAGTCTATCCCACCCTTGCAGTACCCTTCAGGTAAAAAAAAATGTCCTTCCCAACTCTAAATCTTGTTAGTGGCCTGTCCATTTATGTATGTGCTTTCCATGGGCAGAAGTCTAATTTAATGTTGCTGTCAGTTGGGAAAGATCTGCAGGTCAGGAGTGGGATTAGAGAAATATGAAAGGTGTCCAATGTTAAATTTGGGTTGTACTCGGTCACCACCACTCAATTTAAAAATTCTTCCCCTTATGTTCGAATCCCCCCATGGCCTCGCTCCTCCCTAACTCTGTAACGCCCTTCAACCCTCCGAGATCTCTGCGCTCCTTCAATTCGGGCCTCTTGCGCATCCCCGATTTTAATCGCTCCACCAGTGGCGGCTGCGCCTTCAGCTGCCTGGGCCCCAAGCTCTGGGATTCCCTCCTTAAACTTTTCCACCGCTCCACCTCTCCCTCCTCCTTTAAGACGCACCTTAAAACCAACCCCTGTGACCAAGCTTTTGGTCGTCAGCCCTAACATCTCCTTGTATGGCTCGGTGTCAAATTCTGTTTGATAATCGTTCCTGTGAAGCACCTTGGGTCATTTTATTGTGTTAAAGGCGCTATATAAATGCAAATTCTTGTTGCTGTTGATTTGAGAGAAGCCAATATGTTCTGATTACAGAGCATATTCCTTCAGAGGCAGCAGCCCGTGCTAATTTGAGAATGTCTCCTACAACTACATGCAGTACACTAGCAGATTGCTGCATGCCTTGTTTGACAGAAAATGTCGACACTGTACAACAGCCTGGCATTTTCACAGCATCATTCTCCAGGAACATGCATAATTTTTTTTTTGCTTTTGCTTTGTCGCTAACGGCAACACTAATAGAATCATGTCTCATCATATGTGGAACAGCGGCAGGTTACCCTCAGGGCCTGCTCAACGCTGCAGAGCCAATTCTTTTCCATCCCCATCTCAAAGCTATAATAATGACACAATATTGAAAATTGAATTAAACTTCGAATCAGATCGAGCAACTGGCTAAATCCAAGACCTTTGGCCGTAATGTCATGTCTGGGTCAAGCTCAGCGAATTGCTGACAATTCCTTCTTTCTAATATTATCAATCAATTAAAAATGGTAGATGTACATGTGTTATACATCCAGAAGACTCTCTAGGGTAGGGTCAATTTCCTCTGTTTTAAGTGCACCGATTAGCAAGCTCCCATCAAATTACTGTTTGTGCTACATAAACAGTCACTAACCTCTTAAAGTAAATGGATTAATGACCACAGTAAAATAGACTCAATCATCTATTAGAATCATAGAATAGTACAGCACAGAAGGAGGCCATTCGGCCCATCGAGTCTGCGCCGGCTCTTTCGAAGAGCAATCCAGTTAGTCCCAATCTCTGCTCTTTCCCCATAATCCCTGCAAATTTTTCTCCTAGTATTTATCCAATTCCCTTTTGAAGGCTGCTATTGAATCTGTATCCACCGCCCTGTCAGGCAGCACATTCCAAATCCTAACTACTCGTTGGGTAAAAACATTTTTCCTCGTGTCGCCTCTGGTTCTTTTGCCAATCGCCTTAAATCTGTGTCCTCTGGCTATCGACCCTTCAGCCATTGGAACCAGTTTCTCTTTATTTACTCTGTCCAAACCCTTCATGTTACCCAGTGCACTATTAACAGCCGTTGAGAGCATCTATGAGGTGCCATAAGAACATAAGAAACAGGAGCAGGAGTAGGCCATTCGGCCCTTTGAGCCTTTTCTGCCATTTAATGAGATCATGGCTGATCATCCAAATTCAGTACCCTGTCCCTGCTTTCTCCCCATATCCCTTGATCCCTTTAGCCTTAAGAAATATATCATACTCCTTCTTGAATATATTTAATGAATTGACCTCAACGGCCTTCTGTGGTAGAGAATTTCACAGGTTCACTACTCTCTGGGTGAAGAAGTTCCTCCCCATCTCTGTCCTAAATGGCTTACCCCTTATCCTTAGACTGTGACCCCTGGTTCTGGACTCCCCCACCATCGGGAACATCCTTCCTGCATCTAGTCTGTCCAGTCCTGTTAGAATTTTATAAGTTTCAATGAGATCCCCTCTCATTCTTCTAAACTCCAGCGAGTATAAGCCCAATCGACCCAATCTCTCCTCATACGGCATTCCTGCCATCCCAGGTATCAGCCTGGTGAATCTTCGCTGCACTCCCTCCGTGGCAAGAACATCCTTCCTCAGATAAGGTGACCAAAACTGCACACAATACTCAAGATGTAGTCTCACCAAGGCCCTGTACAACTGCAGCAAGACATCTTTGCTCCTGTACTCGAATCCTCTCGCTATGAAGACCAACATACCATTTGCCTTCTTAACCGCCTGCTGCACCTGCATGCTTACTTTCAGCGACTGGTGCACAAGGACACCCAGGTCTCGTTGCACTTCCCCTTTTCCCAATCTATTACTGTTCAGATAATAATCTGCCTTCCTGTTTTTGCCACCGAAGTGGATAACCTCACATTTAGCCACATTATACTACATTTGCCATGCATCTGCCAATCACCCAATCTGTCCAAATCATACTGGAGTTTCTCTGCAATTTCCTCACAGCACACACACCCACCCAGCTTTGTGTCGGAAATTGGAAGCTGAGTTTTCAGCAGTCCACATTACCCACTCCTGTTTTACCTGGATTTTAGCAATCCACATTGGCCACGCTCAATTTATCTGGATTTCAGCAATCCAGACTGTCTCTCTTTTGATTACGATCATTTGGATGTCATCAGTCATAATTCAATTTACCAAAAAATAACCCTATTAAAGGTGCACAAACAAAGCTCCAAATTGTACGTGGGACTAAATCAGAACGCTGTTTCGTGCATCCACCACACGCCCACTGGTCGCAGAAAGCCTCAAACGCACCGGCGGACAACGCGAGCTCCCTCTCCAGTGCCACCTGGGCGCGGACGTAGCCGCAGAAGAGAGGCAAGGCAGCCGGAGTGAGCACCACCCCCATCGATCGCATCCTGCCTGCATCTGGGGCGGGGGGGGTGGTGGTGGTGGCCACCTTGACCAAGCCCGAGAACAGACCGATGAGGAGGTCCTCCGACCTGCCTGCCTGCTCCCCTCCCTCCGCACCAGCTGGTCAAAGATCGGGTGCAGTAGCGCAATGGTTATGTCACTGGACTAGTAATCCAGTCGGTCCTGGATGAATGATCCAGAGACGTGAGTTCAAAACCCACTACAGCAGCTGGGGAATTAAATTCAGTTAATTAAATAAATCTGGAATAACAAGCTAGTATCAGTAATGGTGACCATGAAACTACTGGATTGATGTAAAAACCCATCTGGTTCACTAACGTCCTTTAGGGAAAGAAATCTGCTGTCCTTACTTGGTCTAGCCTATATGTGACTCCAAGACCCACAGCAATGTGATTGACTCTTAACTACCCTCTGTAATGGCCTAACAAGCCACTCAGTTGTATAAGGCGGCTCACCACCTCCTTCTCGAAGGGCAATTAGGGATGGGCAATAAATGCTGGCCTTGCCAGTGACGCTCACATCCCATGAACTAATGCATTTTTTAAAAAGGAGCGTGGGACTGGAGTGCAGCCAGAAATTGAGGAGCAGCCCTTTCAAGTCTTCTATCTATCTTAGGCAGTCCCTCGGAACCGAGGATGACTTGCTTCCACACTAAAAATGAGTTCGCAGGTGACTGATGATTCCAATGCAGGACCTACAGTCTCTGTCGCAGGTGGGGCAGACGGTGGTTGAAGGGGCGGGTGGTGGGGTGCCTGGGTTGACGTGCGCTCCTTGCAATGCCTGCGCTTGGCTTCCGCTTGCTCCCGGCGAAGAGACTCGAGGTGTTCGGCACCTTCCCGGATGCTTCCTCTCCACTTTGTGGAGTCTTGGGCCAGGGATTCACAGGTGTCGGTGGTGTTGTGTATGTACCTTTAAGAGAAGAACTGATTCTATACTGCAGTACCGGCAGTGACCACCCCTGTATATAAAGCCATAGCAGGCTTCTGCATTTCAGTCTTAAGTTACCCTCTGTTCAGCTGCAAGCACGAGCAGACAGACTTTGGAGAGTGGATTAAAGTGGTGGTCCCCTGACCAGGAAGAGGAGGAGAACGTTGGACCACCACCACCAACTCCACCATCATTACATCAACTGAGGTGCCTGGAGAGAGAGGACAGAGGAGGAGAAGGAGAAAGGAGGCCTACATCAACATCAACCAGGGGAGAGGCCTTTCTATCACTGCCTCCCCAATTTGGCCTCCACTTCAGGAGAGGGGAGAGAAACCAACTGCTTGAAAGGAGGGAAGAAAACTTCATCCGGAACATCTACAGGTGGGTGTTATTTGGGGCACTCCCCCAAGACTTTGTATTTTAGGTGGGGGGAGAAAAGAAGAAGCAAGGCCGGATCATCAAGGGGTGTAGTGTGTGTGTGTGTGTGCTCTTGTTAAAAGCTAGGCCACACACACCACTAATTAGCATCCCTTCTATTGCCTGCCCTGGGAGAGCTTGGAGCTGCCCAAGGTGAAGTCCTTAATTTAATTTAATTACATCGTTAAGACCTGTTGCAGGACTAAGCCTGGGCTTCTCCAGCTTTTCCAGGTGAAGACGTCTTCTCCCCCTGCCAGAAGACCACCATCACCAAAGACTTTTTCCATCGGAGAGTGCAACCCTGCCTACACCCACCCACCATCCTGAGTGGCAACACTGCCCTTTGCGGCCTCCCTCCTTCCCACCTTCCCACACCCCCACCTCTCTCTCTCTCTTTGTCTCTCTCTGCCTGTCTTTCTAAGGCACCTTAGTTTCATCTATTTTATTAATTGCCAATTGAGCAGAGGGGAGAGGCCACTCTCCCAATTTAAATCAATAAGGAGAGAGGTGTGTCCTCATTTTAATCAGCTCCCTCTGCTCAATAGAGGACAAAAAAAATATATATACACCGAGGCCATTAACACCTTCAGGCCTGTGACTTGGGGTGAGTGTAGCCCTTAAAAAAAGCACCCCAGAATGGCGACTGCGTCTTCGCCGGTGGCGGGGCCAGCCGGGACCTATGCGAGAGTGGTAGCCACGGCCACAGCTGCTCCCGCTGTTCCTGCTGCCCCGTCACCTTTTCGATTAATAACAAAAAAGCTTGGGGTGAAGAGCTACACTCACCCCACTATGACCATCGAGGCCTGCGTCAAGGCCATGGCTGGGGTTGTCGGCCCCTCAGCCATCGTCGCGGCCTCGAAAATGTATGGGAAGGCTGTGTTCTTCCTGGGGTCGGAGCGGGCGGTGTCCCTGGCTGTCGCCAAGGGGCTCACCGTGGGCGGGACCTTCCTGCCGGTGGATCCTCTCGAGGCCACCGCGCAGAGGATCATTATTTCCAACGTCCCGCCCTATGTTCCTGGTGAGCTCCTCCTTCCCCATTTGCGACAACTTGGGGAGGTGAGGTCGGGGATCACGCCCATCCCGCTCGGCTTCCGGGAGGCCAGCCTTCGCCACGTCTTCTCCTTCCGGCGCCAGCTGTTTATCCAGCTGGCGCGGGAGGAGGACACTGAAGGGGCGTTCGTCGTCCTCCACGAGGGGACCGCCTACCGCGCCTTTTGGACGTCGGACGGTGTGAGGTGCCATGCCTGCAGGGAGGTGGGGCACATCAGGAGGAACTGCCCTGCCTCCAAGGCCGCCGGATCATCTCGTGCGGCCGAGGCTGGCGCCGCCGCCGCCGCCCTTCCCCCCGGATCTGCCCACGCGTCAAGTACGTCTGATGCGCGGTTGACGTCGGGGGCCGATGCCACCAAGGCCTCCGGCGGGGGGGAGGGAGCGTGTCCGGCCGGAAAGAAGGCGCGGGGAAAAAAGAAGCACCTTAGGGCAGGTCCCCCCGTGGATGGTGAGCCCTTGCCCCTTGAGCCCCTTACACCCGCGCTCCTCGCGGAGTTGATCAGGGCAGATGTGAGCGGGAGGGGCCCCGTGCCCGAGCCTGTGGCCGCAACCGCCGCAGCGGTAATGCCAATACCTGCGGCCGGGCTCGGGCCCGAGGAACCCGACAAACCTGCTCCGCCGGAGGGAGTCGAGGAGGAGGCCTTTGCAGACATGGAGGTCTCCCTCGCTCCCTCCGTGCTAAAAAGAAGGCGCGACCCCCTGGATGAGGAGGAGGACCGGGAGGAGGAAGGTCCCTCCGAGCAGGGGGAGTCGTCGCCCGCCGCGGGTACTGCGCCCCCCCGCCCCCCCAGCGCTGTCGTCATCACCAGCGATCGGCAGGGGTCGCCTGTCCCTCGGGAGGCTGAGGCAGATGTGTCTGTCCAGCACGTGCCTCCCGGGGATGGGGATGAGACCCTGCCCGTGGGGGGGGTTGCGGAACAACCCGCAGCAGTAATTGAAGTTGACCTTTTATCGGTGTCGTTACCCCTCGCCGGGTCGGGCAGCCTGGGGGTTGGGTCGGGCGAGCTCGAGGATAATGAGCTCGCCCAATGCGACCCGGACGTCTCCCAGGGGATGCTCGTCCTGGTAGAGCTTTTAATTCAAAACCCCCCATCCGCTGGGTCGGAGGTTGGTGGCGGGGAGGAGGATGGCCCCCTGGCTGCGTCTCTGGTGCCGGACGTACTGGAGGAGCTGGAAATTGTTCTCTCCCCGGTTTCTCCGGTCGTTCCGGCGTCTGAGGCGGAGGGGAGCTCTGAACCGCCGCCGTCTTCTGGCCCGGCACCCCTAGAGGAGCCCAGGGAGAAATCCTCTGCCGCCGATCCTGGGGGTGGGATCCGGGCGGAGGCGGGGCTGGCTGGCGCGGCCGAGTCGTTCGCTTCGCACTGCGCGGCGGACGGGTTGGCCGCTGGTGACGACCTCCTGGAGGAGGATGGGGACTCGGTGATGGGCACGGAGGACGATTCGGACTCCAGCGCCGACGTGGCGATGGATGACCTCGTGCCCCTTGCCAAGTCTCCCCTCATTTCCGTAAGGGAACTCCGGGATTTTATGGCCACGTGCCTGGGTCAGCGCAATAAGGTCCGGCTGGCCCTCGACAGGTGGTCGGAGCTGGCGCTGCTCATCGATTCCGTCCGCGCCGCCGTTAAGATCTTGGGCGCGGACGAGGGTGTGAACCCGCTCGAGCTGCGTCGGCTCACAACGTTTCTCACTGGGCTGCTGAGGAAGTGGCGGCGGACCAGCGGCTGCGCTTCCTCACCCCGTTAGGTGTAGGTAGAGGTTGCACTATGCTTCTGACATGAAGATAACCATAGCCAGCCTCAACATCAACGGCAGCAGGGAGGCGCGCCGCAGATTCAATAACTTCTCGGTCCTTCGGGACGGGAAGTATGCGGTGTGCTTCCTGCAAGAAACCCACACCGTTCCGGGAGACGAAGCCACGTGGCTCCTGGAGTGGCAAGGAGGGGTCAGCATGAGTCACCTCTCCAACAATTCCAGCGGGGTGGCTATCTTGCTGGCCCCGCATTTTCAGCCGGAGATCTTGGGGGTCAAGGAGCACGTGCCGGGCCGCTTGCTCCATGTCACTGTTCGCCTGGGGGGCGTGCCGCTCCATCTAGTGAACGTGTACGCCCCTCAGACCAGTGCGCAGCAAGTGCGCTTCTTCGAAGAAGTGTCCGCTCTCTTGGGCTCCATCGACGTGGGCGAGTGCGTCATCCTCGGGGGGGATTTTAACTGCACCCTCGAGGCGAGGGACCGTTCGGGTCCCCCGCGAAGCCCGGCGGCGATGGAGAAGTTGAGGGACCTGGTTGGGTCCTTCGACTTGGTGGACGTCTGGCGAAATCTCCACCCCGACTCCAGCGCCTTCACTAGTGTGAGGTCTGGGGGAGGAAGGTCCAGAATCGACCGCCTCTACATTTCCCGGGCGTTCGTCTCCTGCGTTCCGGCAGCTTCCATGCGGCCGGTGCCGTGCACGGACCACCACCTGGTGTGGGCGGAGCTCGCTCCGCTGCGCGCGCGGGGGGGGTCCGTGTACTGGCATTTTAACAACCTGCTGCTGGAGGACGCACGGTTCCGGGATTCGTTTCGTCGATTCTGGGCCGACTGGAGAAGGAAGCAGGGGGGCTTCCCCTCCTTGAGGCTATGGTGGGATGTGGGCAAGGCTCACATCCGTCTCTTCTGTCAGGAGTACGCGAAGGGGTCGACCAAGAGGCGGGAGGCCCGGGTCGGGCGGTTGGAGAAGGAGGTGCTCGACCTGGAGTCCCGTCTCGGTCAGGTCGTCGAGGACCCGGCCCTGCGGAAGGTGTACGAAGAGAAGAAGGGCGCGCTGAAGGACCTGCAGCTCGTCGGGTCCCGAGGCGCGTACGTGAGGTCGCGGATCCAGCTCCTGCGGGACCTGGACCGCGGCTCCCCCTTCTTCTACTCGCTGGAAAAAAGACGGGGGGTCCGTAAGCAGCTCTTGGGGCTGCTGGCCGACGACAGATCTCTGGTCTCGGATCCGGAGGGAATCAGCGCGGAGACCCGCGCCTATTACGGGGCTCTGTTCTCTCCGGATCCGTCCAGCGAGGATGCGCGCAGAGTTTTGTGGGAGGACCTGCCGAAGGTTGGCCCGGAGGGCGCCGAAAAATTGGACGCTCCGCTAAGTCTGGCGGAGCTGACCGGCGCCCTCCGCCAGCTCTCTAGGGGAAAGTCCCCGGGGCTGGACGGGCTGACCGTGGAGTTCCACAGGGCGTTCTGGGACGTCTTGGGGGGCGACTACGCGCGGGTCCTGGGGGAAAGTTTGGCGACCGGGGAGATGCCCCTCTCTTGGCGCAGGGCGGTCATTGTCCTGCTGCCTAAGAAGGGCGATCTCCGCCTCCTTAAGAACTGGCGCCCGGTCTCCCTCCTCAGCACGGACTATAAAATCTTTGCCAGGGCCATGTCTGCTCGCCTTGGCACCGTGCTGGCCCACATGATCCACCCCGACCAGTCCTACACGGTCCCGGGCCGGACCATCCACGATAACATCCATCTGGTCCGGGACCTGGTCCACCACTCCCAGAGGGCTGGTCTGTCGGTCGCCTTCCTTTCCCTGGATCAGGAGAAGGCGTTCGACAGGGTGGATCACGAGTATCTCTTCGGGACTCTGCGCGCATTCGGGTTCGGGACGCATTTCGTCGCCCGGATCCGACTTCTGTACGCCGCCGCGGAGTGTCTGATTAAAGTTAACGGGTCCTTGACGGCGCCCCTTCGCTTCGGGAGGGGGGTGCGTCAGGGATGCCCCATGTCCGGCCAGTTATATGCCATTTGCGTGGAGCCTTTCCTGCGCCTCTTGCGGAAGAGGTTGACGGGACTGGCTCTGCAAGGGCCGGGCGTGGAGGTGGTCCTCTCGGCTTACGCCGATGACGTGCTCCTCACGGTCACGGATCCCGCTGACTTGCGGAGGATGCGGGAATGCCAGCAGATTTACTCGGACGCATCCTCCGCCAAGATCAACTGGGAGAAATGTTCCGGACTCCTGGTGGGTCAGTGGCGGGTGGACTCCCTGCCGGAGGAGTTCAGGCCTTTCGCCTGGAGCACCACGCACCTCCTCTATTTGGGAGTCTACCTTAGCCCTGCCGAGGACGCTTGGCCGGCGAACTGGCAAGAGCTGGAGGCCAAAGTCACCGCTCGCCTAGGACGCTGGACAGGACTGCTCCGAGTGTTGTCCTACAGGGGTCGAGCGCTGGTCATAAACCAGCTGGTGGCCGCCATGTTGTGGTACCGGTTGGTCACTTTGATCCCTCCCCCTGCGTTTGTCGCCAAGATTCAGAAGAAGCTCATCGACTTCTTCTGGGACAAAAGGAAGCACTGGGTCTCTGCCGCGGTTCTGTGTCTCCCGCTTAGGGAGGGCGGTCAGGCGCTGGTGTGCCTTCGCACCCAGGCTGCGACTTTCCGTCTTCAGACGCTGCAGAGATACCTGTACGTCGAGAATCCTCCGAGATGGTGTGCGCTGGCGACGTTTTTCTTCCGCCAGCTGCATGGCCTCAATTACGACACGCAGCTCCTGTTTGCGAAAGTGGGCAGCAGGCGTGCCGGCCTGCGGGAGCTGCCTGTCTTCTACCAGGAACTACTATGGGTTTGGAACTACGTCGCTTCCAGGCGGAGCTCTCCCCCGTCAGGAGCGGCGGCTCTCCTTCGGGAGCCGCTGCTCAGGAATCCGCACCTCCACGAACACGGGTTCGGGCGGCTGGCGGAGGGTAGGGCTGTGGCTGGCAAGGTGACCAGAGTCGGGGACCTGCTCGATGGCGGAGGAGCGGGCTGGATGGCGCCGGAGGAGCTGGCGCGGCGCCTGTCCTGGGCCAACGTCCGGCTCGCGGTCGAAACCATCGAATCGGTAAAAGCGGCACTGGGCCCCGACTCCACTAGGTGTATCGAGGCGGCTCAAGCACGTGGGGCGATCCCGTCCGAGCTTACCCCCGTTCGGACGGAATTCCTCATCGGCGCCCGGCCCCGAAACTCCCCTCGGGAACCGGCGCCTCACAACTTGAGCCGTCTCGAGGAAATACCCTCCGTGCCTTTTCATTCCGCGCGGAGGGGTTTCCTGTACGGGCTGCTCCTGCACACTCTCCACTTTGCCATCTTCGTCTACCGTCCGGACACGCCTTGGCGTGGCGTTTTGCCGACCGGCGGTAGCGGAGGTCCCCAATGGAGGGCTCTCTATGCGGGAGTCCTCCCTTGTTCCATCGGGGACTTGGCCTGGAGGGTGTTGCACGGAGCGGTCCCGTGCAATAAGGTTTTAAGTAGGTTCACGGACTCCCAGGCCGCCTGCATTTTTTGCGGCCTGGAGGAGTCCGTGTTTCACGTTTATATGGATTGTGAGAGGTTGCAGCCCCTCTTTCACTACTTGAAGGGGCTGCTCCTCGATTTTTGGTTGCACTTCAGTCCCACGCTCTTGATCTACGGTCACCCGGTGCGGAGGGGAGCGGACAGGTTGGAGGACCTCCTTGTGGGCCTGCTCCTGGGCCTGGCTAAAAGAGCCATCAATTGGTCCAGGCAGCGGGCGGTCGAGGGGGTCGTCCAGCCGGATTGCCTGCATCTCTTCCGCGGCCATGTTCGCGCCCGGGTGGCCCTGGAGATGGAGCACGCGGTGTCCGCCGGTGCGCTTGAGTATTTCCGCGACCGGTGGGCGCCGCGGGGACTGGAGTGCATCATCAACACAGATAACCAAATTTTAATATGATTTGTTAAGCTTTAGTTGAACTTTTGTTTATTTACAGTCGAATTGGTTTTTTTTTGGGTCCAAATAAAAGAGTACCCTCTGTTCAGTAAATACCTGTCTTATTGTTCTCCTGCAGTCCGTGTATTATTGATCCTCGGAGACTACACTGGCGACTGGCAGGTTTGAACTCACCTGCAGTACTGCATCACCTCACGGGGATCTTTTCCCTGAAGAGAAGCTTCTTGGAGGTCGAAGTCAGAACGGCGGGCGTCGACCGCGGGCAACCGCCCAGGGATCCATCGGAGAGTTGCAGGGGAGGCTGTGGAGAGCTGGGCCTGGCTCCCCAGTCGAGGTGTTCCAGCAAGTCGTGCTGGTAGCAGGTAGTGCACTGACCCTTCCGGACTGCGGCGGGCTCGGGCTCGATCGAGTGGCTCTGCAAAGGGGCCATGCAGCGTTGTCGGGAGGAAGAGGGAGAGAGAGGATTGAGTGCACAGGGCGCGGTCGGTGCTCAAGAACAGGGCAGCGTGGAGAGGATAGAACGCGGGGAAGGAAAAGTGAGACGCGCCGAAGCTGCGGGTCGCCGCCATTACCCTGTAGAACGCTAGGAGCAGCGTGGCAGCAAGGGGAAGAAAGAAAAATGCGGGAGGCGCCATTTTATTACATTGGGGAAGAAGGAAAAGCGCGGGAGGTGCCATTTTATTCCATTGGGGAAGAAGAAAAAGCGCGGGAGGCGCCATTTTAAATCACCCAAGATGCCGAAAAGTGGCAGGATCACTGCTTTCAACAACGAGGTAGAAGACTGGACCACGTATGTGGAAAGAATTGAAGTATACTGCAAGGCAAATGAGGTGGCCGATGGAAAGAAGGCGTCGGTATTATTAAATTTGATGGGCGCGGAATTTAATTACCCCAGCTAAACCAATGGAGAAAAGTTTTGAAGAGATTGTTAATATCTTACAGGAACACCTAAACACTACACCGCTGCTGATAGCAGAAAGATTCAAGTTCCATAAAAGAAACCAGCACAAAGATGAGAGCAATGCTGACTATCTTACGGAACTACGCAAGTTATCGAAGCACTGCCAGTTCGGAGCAGGACTGGCAGACACCTTGCGGGATAAGTTTGTCTGCAGGCTCCAGAGTGAAGGAACCCAGAAACGACTACTTTCGGAAAAGGACCTGATGCTAGAACAGGCTTTCAGCGTGGCAGTATCCTACGAAGCAACAGCACGGGGAGCTGCGGAAATACAACAGAAACCACACGAATACAGCGCTAACGAAATGGCGTATGGAGCAGAAATGTGCTATCGCTGCGGCAGAACAACCCATGATCAGAAGGACTGCTGGTTTAAGGACAAAGTATGCAGGCAATGTGGGAAAATGGGACATATAGCAAGAGTCTGCAGGTCAGGAAAGAAAACCAACACTACAAGAACTACTAAGGAAAAGTACAAGAAAGTAAAGAAATTGACAGACAGTAGTTCGGAAGATCAGGAGAGTGATAAGGACTCCGGGAGCAGGAGACTAAGTTGCCTAAAGTTACACAACGTGATTGCAAAGGAGGATCACCGAACCATTTGGGTCACCCTCATGATAGCAGGGTCCCCAGTAAAGATGGAATTGGACACAGGATCAGCCCTAAGTGTCATGAATCGACGAGACTATGAGCGGCTATTCTCACACATACCCTTGAAGGACACGTCCATTGTATTGAAGACATACACGGGGCAAAAAGTCTACCCCAGAGGAAAAATAAGGGTGCCAGTTGAATACAACGGCAAGGAAACACAGAAACTGTATCTATATATACTACCAGATGGAGGACCACCATTATTGGGACGTGAATGGATCCGAAAAATACAATTGGATTGGCATTCCATTCAGGTGCTAACTGTGACTAATAAAAAGGATGATGACGTCACACCTGGTCGACCGTCAAAAATTCTAACTGACGCGAAAGAGGTGTTCCAACAAGGACTTCGGACTCTAAAAGGAGTAACGGCAATGATAAAAATTGAAGATAACACAAACCCAAAATTTTTTAAGGCCAGACCGGTACCTTACGCGATCCGCCCAGCCGTTGAAGCAGAGCTGGAGAGTCTGGAGCGTTCGGGTGTGCTGTCCAAGGTGGACTGGAGCGAGTGGGCCACACCCATCGTTCCTGTAATGAAGAAATCATTGAGCAGCACGCCTGGGGAACCGAAGAAGGTTCGCATCTGTGGGGACTTCAACAAACTGTGAACCCAGTCCTGCACACAGTACAATATCCACTTCCACGGATAGAAGATATTTTCGCCTCACTATCTGGAGGGAAACGCTTTACAAAGATTGATCTGGCCCAAGCGTATCTACAAGTGAAGGTGGAAGAAGCATCTCGGAAATACCTCACGATAAACACTCACAAAGGCCTTTACCAGTACAATCGACTGGTATTCAGGGTAGCATCAGCCCCGGCTATTTGGCAGAGGGCGATGGAACAAGTCCTGCAAGGGATGCCGGGGACCCAGTGTTATTTGGACGACATCCTGGTTACGGGCGAAAATGACAGTGAACACCTTGCCAACCTGGAGCAGGTGCTCACGAGATTACAGGAATATGGGCTACGAGCCAACCGCCCCAAATGCGAGTTCTTCAGGAGACAAATCTCGTATTGTGGCCACATGATTGATGAGGAAGGGTTGCATAAGTCGCCGGACAAGATTGAGGCTGTAGTCAAGGCTCCAGCACCGGAAAATGTGTCGCAACTGAGGTCGTTCCTCGGGTTGATGAACTACTACCATAAGTTCTTGCCGAATTTATCTACAATTCTGCACCCACTGAACGCCCTGCTGCAAACTGGAGTAACATGGAAATGGAGTGATGAGTGTAAGCGTGCCTTTCAGAAATGTAAATGCCTAATCACTTCAAAAGAAGTATTGGCCCACTACAATCCAACACTACCGATTCGGTTAGCATGTGATGCGTCTCCCTATGGCATCGGTGCGCTGCTGTCACACAAATTCCTTGACGGATCAGAGAGGCCAATAGCCTTTGTGTCGCGCTTGTTAACCTCAGCCAAGCATAACTATGCCCAGATTGACAGGGAGGCCCTCAGCCTGGTGTGGGGGGTGAAGAAGTTCAATCACCATCTGCATGGGCAGAAATTCACCCTACTGACTGATCATCAGCCCCTGGTCTCTATTTTTCACCCAAAGAAGGGCGTTCCGGTGATGACGGCGCAACGGCTGCAAAGATGATCACTTTTTCTAGGGGCACATCAGTACGACATAGAGTACAATGGTACAAAACAGCATGGAAACGCTGATGGGCTGTCGCGCCTACCATTGCCTACGGTAGAGGAAGCACCTGCAGTGGACCCTGTTGAGATATTCCACGCGACCATAGTCGAATGTCTACCTGTTACAAACTCAAGTATAGAGATGGAAACCCGAAATGACCCGACACACTCTCGGGTCTATGATTTGACGGTGAAGGGATGGCCAGCACATGGCGACTCACTGTTGCCAGCATTCTCGCCAAGGAGGGAACAGCTGTCAGTGTGCCGGGGAACCTTGATGTGTGGATCCCGAGTGGTAATTCCACCCAAGTTGAGAGATAGAGTGCTCAATGAGCTTCATGAGGGTCATCTGGGAGGGGTAAAAATGAAGAGCCTAGCCAGGGCGTTTGTGTGGTGGCCGGTAGTCGATAAAGAAATCGAGGATATGACCAAGAGATGCACAGGATGCCAGAAGGTCCAAAACGCTCCACCACAGGCCCGCTACGTCCATGGGAGTGGCCCTCATCTCCATGGCAATGGGTACACATTGATTTTGCTGGTCCATTTATGGACTCAATGCTCCTAATTGCTGTGGACGCCCATTCGAAATGGCCAGAGGTCATCAAAATGTCCTCCACCACCACGGAGAAAACTATTGCAGTCCTACGGAACATCTTCGCCAGGAATGGCTTGCCAGAACAGACTTGCTCCGACAATGGGCCACAGTTTGTGTCAGAGGATTTCCGGAGATTTCTGAGGAATAATGGGGTGAAGCTTTACACATCTGCCCCATATCATCCAGCCACAAATGCATTGGCTGAGAGGTTTGTTCAGACCTTTAAAAAGGCCATAAAGGCAATGCATAATGACGACATACCACTACAACACAAGGTGGATAATTTCTTGTTTGCTTACCGGAATGCGACACATGCAGTCACCAACCAAGCTCCAGCCATAATGTTCTTCAACCGAAGGCTAAGATGTCGCCTGGATTTGCTCAAACCAAACATAAGACGAGATGTTGAGGATAAGTAATTCCAGCACATAAATGAGAAGCCAACCAGGAGCTTCAAGATAGGGCAACTGTCTTGGCCCGCAACTACCGAACAGAAAAATGGCAGCCAGGAACGATATGCACACAGCAGGGACCACTAATGTACACAGTGGACGTTGGAGAGAGCATCGTGAGACGCCATGCTGACCAGATTCTAGAGTCACAGGAACAAGCCAAACCCATACCACGAGCAGGTGCACCTGGTAATCAACCCGAAGTACAGATTGCGTCTACCTCAGAAGCAGTGGTATTGGAAGCTGACGAACCAACCAATGACAATGAGCCAGAATCAACTCCGCTGCAAGAACAGGATACTCGAGAAAGGCGCTATCCAGTCAGGATCAGGAAGCCTCCTCAAAGACTGAACTTATAAATGATTATTTCAGTTGATGTATATAGTACAGAGAAAATTGTAATTGTAATGAGTTATTATTTAGCTGTTAAATGAATGTTATGTACTGTTTATCTAAAAGAGGAGGAATTGTTGTGTATGTACCTTTAAGAGAAGAACTGATTCTATACTGCAGTACCGGCAGTGACCACCCCTGTATATAAAGCCATAGCAGGCTTCTGTATTTCAGTCTTAAGTTACCCTCTGTTCAGTAAATACCTGTTATTATTGTTCTCCTGCAGTCTGTGTATTATTTATACTCGGACACTACAGGTGGGGATGTTACACTTTTTCAAGGAGCCTTTGAGGGTGTCCTTGAAGCATTTCCTCTGCCCACCTGGGGCTCTCTTGCCGTGTCGGAGTTCCAAGTAGAGCGCTTGTTTTGGGAGTTATGTATCGGGCATGCGGACAATGTGACCTGTCCATCGGAGCTGTTTGAGCATGGTCAAAGCTTCGATGCTGGGGATGTTGGCCTGAGCGAGAACACTGACGTTGGTGCGCCTATCCTGCCAATGTATTTGCAGGATCTTGTGGAGGCAGCGTTGGTGGTACTTCTCCAGTGCTTTGAGGTGCCTGCTATACATGGTCCATGTCTCTGAGGCATACAGCAGGGCGGGAATCACTGCTGCTCTGTAGACCATGAGCTTAGTGCCGGGTTTGAGGTCCTGGTCTTCAAACACTCTCTTCCTCTCCTTGGCAGACTGAAGGCGGTGTTGGACTTCGTCAGCGACGTCTGCCCTTGTTGACAGTAGGCTCCTGAGGTATGGAAAGTGGTCCACGTTGTCCAAGGCCTTATCGTGGATTTTGATAATCGGGGGGCAGTACTGTGTGGCGGGGGCAGGTTGGTAGAGGACCTTTGTCTTATGGATGTTTAGTGTAAGGCCCATGCTCTCATATGCTTCGGTGAAGGTGTTGATGATGGTTTGGAGTTCGATCTCCAAGTGAGCGCAGACGCAAGCGTCGTCTGCATACTGTAATTCGACGACAGAGGATGGGACGTTGGATCTGGACTGGGGGCGATGGAGGTTGAACAGTTTCCCATTTGTTCTGTAAATTAGCTCCACTCCAGCGGGGAGCTTACTGAGGGTGAGATGGAGCATTGCAGCAAGGAAGATCGAGAAGAGCATTGGTGCGATGACACAGCCTTGCTTGACGCCGGTTCGTACGTGAATTGGGTCTGTGGTGGAACCGTTGGTCAGGATCACGACTTGCATGTCATCGTGAAGCAGGCGGAGGATGGTGACAAACTTTTGAGGGCAGCCGAGTTTGAGGAGGACACTCCATAATCCCTCATGGGTAACAGTGTCAAAGGCCATTGTGAGATCAAAGGCGGCCATGTACAGCAGTTGGTGCTGTTCCCTGCATTTCTCTTGCAATTGACACGCGGTGAAGATCATGTCCATTGTGCCCCTTAGTGGGCGGAATCTGCATTGCGACTCTGGGAGGAGCTCTTCGGCCACTGGGAGAAGGCGATTGAGGAGGATTCTTGCGATGACTTTCCCTGTGGCAGACAGCAGGGAAACTCCTCTGTAATTACCGCAATCGGACTTGTCACCTTTCTTGAAGATGGTCACAATTACGGCATCTCAGAGATCCCCTGGCATGCTCTCCTTCTTCCAGTTAAAAGAAATTAGTTCATGAATTCGCACCAGTAGTGCTTCTCCACCATGCTTTAGTGCCTCAGCAGGGATTCCATCTGCTCCTGAGGCCTTGTTGTTCTTCAGTTATCAGATGGCCTTTTCAACCTCATGCCGGGCTGGGGTTGTGCTGAGATGGTGGCGGGTAGCATGCTGCGGGATGGAGTCGAGGACACTCTCTTGTCGAAGACAGAGTCGTGGTTAAGGAGACCTTCGAAGTGCTCCTTCCAGCTGGCACTGACTGCCTCTCTGTCCTTGATGAGTACCTCTCCGTTCTTGGCCTGCAGTGGGGTAGGACCTTGGCTGCTTGGGCTGTAGGCGGTCTTGACTGCGCTAAAGAAACCATGCACGTAGTGGTTGTCGGCTAGCTGCTGGATCTCCTACACTTTCTCCACCCACTATCTGTTCTTTAGGTCGTGAGTTTTTTGTTGGACCTCGGCCTTCAGGCGTCTGCAGAGCTGCTTTCTTGCTCTCGAGTTGTGTTGCTGTTTCCAGATCAGGAATGTCTTGCGCTTGCAGCTTATTAGCTCCTGGATCTCCTGGTCGTTCTCGTCGAACCAGTCTTGGTGTTTCCTGGTCGAGTGACCGAGCGTCTCTTCACAGGTGCTGATTATGGAGGCCTTGAGTGCAGACCAGGCGCTGTGGGCACTATGTGTCTCTGCATCACTGGGAGTCGTCAGGTTGTTTCTGAGGCGCAGGCTGAATAGGGCTTTCTTAGCGGGGTCTTTGAGTACTCCAGCGTTAATTTTCCTGCGGCATTGTTTCTGTTGCCGCCACTGTTTTGGGGCTACATTGATGGAGATGACAGAGCGGATTAGGCGGTGGTCTGTGCAGCAGTCATCAGCTCATCAGTGGAAGAAGGGCTGCAACCTTTCACACTCCACGTAGACGTAAAACACGGACTCATCCCGGCCACAAAAGTTACAGGTGGCCTGGGAATCCGTGAATCTACTTAAAAAGACGTTGGCAATCCAGACTGTCAACTCCAGATTTATCTGGACTTCCAGCCTCCCCCATTGCCCACTCCAGGTGGTTCTTGTATCTCTGTACTGTGTCAAAATCCACCCATGTAAAGATTTACAAGGGCAGAGATCCAAGCCAATCGATAGCCTGCAGGATGATCTATCACATCTAAAGCCGTGTGCACCACAAGCAGAATCCAGAATTGGTCAACACTGAGAATGACTGACCCTACTGAATCTTGCCTGGTGCATTCACCGAGATTTTGCGGCACCTTTGCCTGCAGCCACCTCTCTGAGTGGAGAGGCGTAAGGTGCAACTGGTTCAGTGACAGTGAGCGGAATCGGAAGTGAGTGGGAAGAGGCAGCTAACCGGGTATAAGGAGTTGTGGGCCGAGGAATTAGTTAGCTCATCGCCCTGAGAAGCAGCATGTGACTGAGGAAGCAGATCATCGCAGATATGATTTTGTGAAGAGCGCAAGGTATTCCTTCAGCCTGTTTGTTCTCATTCTCCCAACCCGACAGAACTCTGACTGTTTCTGTGTGAGTTTACTGCTCCAAGAAAGAAGGAACTTGCCCTTGTACAGGGTCTATTCATGGGCGCAGGATGTCCCAAAGCGCTTTACCGCCAACCAAGTACTTTTTGAAGTGTGCCCACATTTTGTAGGAAACGCGGCAGCCAACTTGCGCACAGCAAGCTCCCACAAACAGAAATGTGATAATGACCCAGATGATCTGTTTTCGTGATGTCAGTTGAGCTATAAATGTTAGCCAGTACACCGGAGGGAATTCTTCTCTGTAATAGTGCCAAGGCATCTTTTGCATGCACTCGAGAGGGCAGACAGGGCGTCGGTTTACATAGAGTCTACAGCACAGAAACAGGCCATTCGGCCCAACTGGTACACGTCGGTGTTTATGCTCCACACCAGCCTTCTCCCATCCCTCTTCACCTCACCCTATCTGCATATGTTTTATTCATTCATGGGATGTGGGCATCGCTGGCAAGGCCCATCCCTAATTGCCCTGGAGAAGGTGGTGGTGAGCCGCCATTTCAGAGGGCAGTTAAAAGTCAACCACATTGATGTGGGTCTGATGTCACATATAGGCCAGACCAGGTAAGGACGGCAGATTTCCTTCCCTAAAGGGCGTTAGTGAACCAGATGGGTTTTTACAACAATCTACTAGTTTCATAGTCACCATTACTGATACTAGATATTTATTCCAGATTTATTTAATTAACTGTGTTTAAATTCCCCAGCTGCCATGGTGGGATTCTGAACTCTTGTCTCCGGATCATTAGTCCAGGCCTCTGGATTACTGGTACCTAGTAACATAACCACTGTGCCACCATACCTATCCTCTCTGGAGTTTGAAGAATGAGATGATCTCATTGAATCATACAAGATTCTGAGAGAGATTGAAAGGGTAGATGCTGAGAAAGTCCAGGATGATTTGGACAGGTTGGGTGATTGGGCAGAAGCATGGCAGATGCAATATAACGTGGATAAATGCGAGGTTATCCACTTTGGTGTCAGAAACAGGAAGGCAGATTATTATCTGAATAGCAATAGATTGAGAGAAGGGGAAGTGCAACGAGGCCTGGGTGTCCTTGTGCACCAGTCACTGAAGGTAAGCATGCAGGTGCAGCAGGCGGTTAAGAAGGCAAATGGTATGTTGGCCTTCGTAGCAAGAGGGTTTGAGTACAGGAACAAGGATGTCTTGCTGCAGTTGTACAGGGCCTTGGTGAGACCACATCTTGAGTATTGTGTGCAGTTTTGGTCGCCTTATCTGAGGAAGGATGTTCTTGCCATGGAGGGAGTGCAACGAAGATTCGCCAGGCTGATACCTGGGATGGCAGGAATGACGTATGAGGAGAGATTGGGTCGATTGGGCTTGTACTCGCTGGAGTTTAGAAGAATGAGAGGGGATCGCATTGAACTTATAAAATTCTGACAGGACTGGACAGACTAGATGCAGGAAGGATGTCCCCGATGGTGGGAGAGTCCAGAACCAGGGGTCAGAGTCTAAGGATAAGGGGTGAGCCATTTAGAACAGAAATGAGGAGGAATTTCTTCACCCAGAGAGTGATGAACCTGTGGAATTCTCTACCACAGAAAGCAGTAGAGGTCAATTCATTAAATATGTTCAAGAAGGAGTTGGATATATTTCTTAAGGCTAAAGGGATCAAGGGATATGGGGAGAAAGCAGGGACAGGGTACTGAATTTGGATGATCAGCCATGATCTCATTGAATGGCGGAGC
Source organism: Somniosus microcephalus (assembly GCF_052327205.1). Classification (NCBI taxonomy): domain Eukaryota; kingdom Metazoa; phylum Chordata; class Chondrichthyes; order Squaliformes; family Somniosidae; genus Somniosus; species Somniosus microcephalus. Next base: position 24,016,985 of record NC_140987.1, on the reverse strand, counting down.
AGGCTCGAGGGGCCGAATGGCCTACTCCTGCTCCTATCTTCTATGTTTCTATGTTTCTATGAGAGGTTGTTTCCCCTGGCTGCAGAGTTTAGAACTAGGGGGTCGCAGTCTGAGGATAAAGGGTCGGCCATTTAAGACTAAGTTGAGGAGGAATTTCTTCACTCAGAGGGTTGCGAAACTTTGGAATTCTCTACCCGAAAGGGTGGTGGATGCTGAGTTGTTGAGTATATTCAAGGCTGAGGTAGATCGATTTTGGGAGTCCAGGGGAATCAAGGGTTATAGGGATCGGAGAGCGGGGTGGGGGGGGGGGGAAATGGAGTTGAGGTCAAAGGTCAGCCATGACCTTATTGAATGGCGGAGCAGGCTCGAGGGGCCGTATGGCCGACTCCTGCTTCTATGTCCTATGTCCTTATGTTCCCCCTTTCCACTCAGAGTCAACAGTACTTGTAATAGCACCGTGCATAACCATAACCTTAGGCGACATCTCAAGCAGAGGTCTAATTGTACCAAAATTGGGAAAGAGTGTGAGGAATGAAAATATCATTCATTAACCTCAACTGATGAATTTTTTACTGGATGAAAATACAACAACGATAAGAACTGCCAAAGATTTAGTGATTTTAACATGAAAATGCAATGTAATCAAGAAAATGTCGCAAGGTTCTTCACAGAATATTGAATATAAATGAATTAGATTTTCCATCGATAGCAAATGATATTTTATATTAAAATTACACCTATAAATACTTATTCCATTAAGTTAACATAAAACTGTATATAATATATTAAAATGTTTTTGATGATTGCATCGTATAACTAGAGCAGATCATTAAAATACAGAATGATTAATCAGAGAGAGAGAAAGGAAAAAAAAAAAAGCCTTCCATTTCTATAGTCGGGGAGTCCAGAACCAGGGGTCACAGCCTAAGGATAAGGGGTAAGCCATTTAGGACTGAGATGAGGAGGAATTTCTTCACCCAGAGAGTGGTGAACCTGTGGAATTCTCTACCACAGAAGGCAGTGGAGGCCAATTCATTAAATATATTCAAGAAGGAGTTGGATATATTTCTTAAGGCTAAAGGGATCAAGGGGTATGGGGAGAAAGCAGGGACCGGGTACTGAATATGGATGATCAGCCATGATCGCATTGAATGGCGGCGCAGGCTCGAGGGGCCGAATGGCCTACTCCTGCTCCTATCTTCTATGTTTCTATAGCACCTTTCATGACTTCAGGATGTCTCAAAGCGCTTTACAGCCAATGAAGTACTTTTGGAGTGTAGTCACTGTTGTAATGTGGGAAACACTGCAGCCAATTTGTGCACAGCAAGCTCCTACAAACAGCAATGTGATAATGACCAGATAATCTGTTTTTGTGATGTTGATTGAGGGATAAATATTGGCCAGGACATCAGGGGATTCGCATTGTTAATTCCGGAGTCCCCCCAAGGATTTAACCTCTTCCTCATCTACATCCTGCCCCTTGGCGACATTCTGTGAAGACATGGGGTGAGGTCCAATATGTACACTGAGGACACCCAACTCTCTCGACCTCTCCATTGCCTCTGTGTTGTTAGACTGCTTGTCCGGCATCTAGTCATCGATGAGCTGCAACTTCCTCCCATTAAATATTGGGAAGACCAAAGCCATCCAATTCAGCCCCGCCACAAACTCCGTATTGTTGTTGTTGTTGTTGTTGTCGAAGAACGTTATCCAGTTACCTGGGAATGGAAGGTATGTATTCTTTCAGCCGTGGCTCAGCGTGGTAGCACTCTCGCCGCTGAGTCAGGTGGTCATGGGTTCAAGCCCACCCCAGAGACCTGAGCATGAAATTCTAGGCTGACACCCCAGTGCAGTGCTGAGGGAGCGCTGCACTGTTGGAGGTGCCGTCTTTCGGATGAGACATTAAACCGAGGTCCCGTCTGGATGTAAAAGATCCCATGGCGCTATTTCGCAGAAGAGCAGGGGAGTTCTCCCTGCTGACTTGGCCAATATTTATCCTTCAATCAACATCATACAAAAAAACAGATGATCTGGTCATTATCATATTGCTGTTTGTGGGAGCTTGCTGTGTGCAAACTGGCTGTTGCGTTTCTTACATCACAACAGTGACTACACTTCATTGGCTGTGAAGCGCTTTGGGATGTTCTGAGGGTGTGAAAGGCGTTGTATAAAGGCAAGTCTTTCATTCTATTGGAGTTTTATCTTAACCTGCAGGTTGTTCACTGTATTTCTATGCATCTTCTTCTTCTTAGGCAGTCCCATTATTATGTTAGCTCAGCACCTCAAATTTGTTTTGTGTTAATAAGTGAGGCCAAACGTCCCATTATTCAGCAAGCCCCTTTCAACAATCAATCATACACTCGCTCTATTGAATCTACAATTGACACGTCACAGCAGAATATTTAAGCCTGTCAAAAGCTGTTGTTAAACACCAAAGAAACAAAGGGCTTGAATTTGCAGTTTCATCGTGTGTCTGAGAAATGCCCCAAAGCGCTAAGATCCCGCAGGCAGCATTGAGATGAATGGCCATTTAATCCAGTTTTGCTGCTGTTGGTTGAGGGGGAAGGGCACTTTGAACGTGGTTATGCTGTGCTAAGTGATGGTACTGAGGGATGAATGGACCTCATTGTAGTGCCGCGTAGCTGGTTTGCTAGGAAAGGGCTCGGAGGTCGTGAGCCAAGGCTGTGGAGCGTAGCCCTGATCTCCGAGAGGTCACCCAGCAGGTTGTGTCAACCGTGGCTCAGTCGGTAGCACTCTTGCCTCTGAGTTAGAATGTTATGAGTCTAGGCTGACACTCCCACTGCAGTGCTGAGGGAGTGCTGCACTGTCGGAGGTGTCGTTTCTCGGATGAGATGTTAAACCGAGACCCCGTCTGCTCTCTCAGGTGGATGTAAAAGATCCCGCGGCCACTATTTCGAAGAAGAGCAGTGGGAGTTCTCCCCTGTGTCCTGCCAACATTTATCCTTAACCAACATCAATAAAAAGAACAGAATATCTGGTCATTATCTCTTTCCTGTTTGTGGGAGCTTGCTGTGCACAATTTGGTTGCCACGTCTCCTACATTACAACAGTTCAAAAGTACTTCATTGGCTGCAAAGTGCTTTGGGATGTCCTGAGGTCATGAAGAGCGCTATAGAAATGGGAGCTCTCTCTTCCTAAATAACAACAGAAAATGCTGGAAAAACTCAGCAGGCCAGGCAACGCAACATCCGCGGAGAGAAATTAGAGTCGACGTTTCGGGTGAACACTTTGTCAAGACTAAAGAAGCACAGGAAATCAAATAGATTAAGAGGCCAGGCTGGGAAAGAACAAAAGAGAAGTGAAGAGACATTAAGAGGTATTCAAAACGAGACGAGGTGGTGATAGGACTAGTGGAGACAAAAGACGGCTCTAGATTAGGTGTGAAATGCGCTGGCAGAATGGGAGACAGCTGCCATGTGGGAGAAAGAGAAAAAAAATGAAAGGGGGGGGGGAAAGGCCAAAACAAAGGTGTGGATAAAAAATATAAGTAAAAATATAACAGGAGCCGAGGTTATGATCTGAAATTGTTGAACTCGATATTGAGTCCGGAAGGCTGCAAAGTGCCTAATCGGAAGATGAGGTGCTGTTCCTCGAGTTTACGGTGAGCTTCCGTGGAACAATGCAAGAGGCCGAGGACAGTGAGGTCCGAGTGGGAATGGGGCGGTGAATTAAAATGACAGGCGACCGGAAGTTCGGGGTCACCCTTACGGACTGAACGGAGGTGTTCCGCAAAGCGGTCACCCAATCTGCGTTTGGTCTCCCCAATCTGCGTCTGCTCTCTCTTCCTTTTCATGGTGCAAATGGAATGCCATCTATGGCCACTCTGCTGCCAGGACTTGGTCCGACCCAGGGACAGGCACAAGTCATTGACAGATAGAGGTCAGAATGTGTCTGCTCTCTATGGTTTCCTTTCTTCCCTTCTTCTAGTTGAATCGTGCTCTGAAAAAACAGGTTCGTAACTGACCAGAGGAAATCTTGATCGATGCGTGTTTTTTTTTTGACATGGCCGCCAGCAGAGAGTCAGAGGATCCTGCGCTCTCATGGGAAGGAGTGAAAGGACCACTGCAAGTCAACCCGAAGGCCAACAATGTTTATCTAAGTTTGAGCAGGATCCGTGCGGGTAAATATCAGGACTTGAAAGATTTGAGAAAGCAGAGTTGCGCTCGGGGCTTGGGGTCGCTGCTCTGAGGTCAATCCTTGGAACGAGGTGCATTGTCATTTGGGGAAGGCTATGATTTCAATCCCAATTAAAGCAGTTCACTTCATTGAGAAATGAATACAGCGCGAGTCATCATCATTTAATGTAAGCAAATTGCTCCCGCTTTGCATTCCACAGCAGCTCGAAGCCTTTATTTGTCGAGGAGGTTTGAATCACACTAATGTCGAATATTTAATTAGGTACGTCTTAATGGATTTTTCAACAGAAATTAAATGCAGCAATTTCACGGCGCTTCATGAGAACGCGGATTAAGCCAGCTTCTGAAGCTAAAATTAATAATAAATATTAATCACTGTTTAAATATGTAAATGATTGCCTTGTTAATGATTTAATAACAGCGCCTATGCAAAAGCTTTTTTTCCCCCTGAAAGTGGCTGTGGCTGTGTTTTATTTATCGGCAAGCTACAACAAGGGGGAGCAGTCCCCCTTGTGTCAGCCGTGGCTCAGTGGGTAGCAAACTCGCCTCTGAGTCAGAAGATTGTGGGTTCATAGTCCCACCTCCATGGGACTTGAGCACAAAAATCTAGGCTGACACTCCAGTGCAGTGCTGAGGGAACGCTCCACTGTCGGAGGTGCCGTTTTTCAGACGAGACGTTAAACCGCGGTGCTACAATTAACATAGAAACATAGAAGATAGGAGCAGGAGTAGGCCATTCGGCCCCTTGAGCCTGCTCCACCATTCAATGAGATCATGGCTGATCATCCAAATTCAGTACCCTGTCCCTGCCTTCTCCCTATACCCCTTGATCCCTTTAGCCTTAAGAAATATATCTAACTCCTTCTTGAATATATTTAATGAATTGGCCTCTACTGCCTTCTGTGGTAGAGAATTCCACAGGTTCACCACTCTCTGGGTGAAGAAATTCCTCCTCATCTCTGTCCTAAATGGCTTACCCCTTATCCTTAGACTGTGACCCCTGGCTCTGGACTCCCCGACCATCGGGAACATCCTTCCAGCATCTAGTCTGTCTAGTCCTGTTACAATTTTATAACTTTCAATGAGGTCCCTTCTCATTCATCTAAACTCCAGCGAGTACAAGCCCAAGCGACCCAATCTCTCCTCATACGTCATTCCTGCCATCCCAGGTATCAGCCTGGTGAATCTTCGCTGCACTCCTTCCATGGCAAGAACATCCTTCCTCAGATAAGGTGACCAAAACTGCACACAATACTCAAGATGTGGCCTCACCAAGGCCCTGTACAACTGCAGCAAGACATCCTTGTTCCTATACTCAAACCCTCTCGCTACGAAGGCCAACATACCATTTGCCTTCTTAACCGCCTGCTGCACCTGCATGCTTACCTTCAGCGACTGGTACACAAGGACGCCCAGGTCTCGTTGCACTTCCCCTTCTCCCAATCTATTGCCATTCAGATAATAAGCTGCCTTCTTGTTTTTGACACCAAAGTGGATAACCTCGCATTTATCCACATTATATTGCATCTGCCATGCTTCTGCCCAATCACCCAACCTGTCCAAATCATACTGGAGTTTCTCGGCATCCTCCTCACAGCACACACGCCCACCCAGCTTTGTGTCATCTGCAAACTTGGAGATATTACATCTAGTTCCCTCATCCAGATCATTAATATATATTGTGAATAGCTGGGGTCCAAGGACCGATCCCTGCGGTACCCCACTAATCACTGCCTGCCACTCGGAGAAAGACCCATTTATTCCAACTCTTTGCTTTCTGTCTGCCAACCAGTTCTCTATCCAAGTCAATACCTTGCCCCCAATCCCATATGCCTTAACTTTACACACTAATCTCTTATGCGGGACCTTATCAAAAGCCTTCTGAAAGTCCAAATACACCACATCCACCGGTTCTCCCCCATCTATTTTACCAGTTACATCCTCAAAAAATTCCAGTAGATTAGTCAAGCATGATTTACCTTTTGTAAATCCATGTTGACTTTGTCAGATCCGGTCACTGTTTTCCAAGTGCTCTGCTAATACACCTTTTATAATGGAGTCTAGCATTTTCCCTACTACCGATGTCAGGCTTACCAGTCTGCAATTCCCCGTTTTCTCTCTACCACATTTTTTGAACAGTGGGGTAACATTAGCTACCCGCCAATCCATGGGTACTGTTCCAGAGTCTATCGAATTTTGGAAGATGACCAGCAACGCATCCACTATTTCTAGGGCCACTTCCTTAAGTACCCTAGGATGTAGATTATCAGGCCCTGGGGATTTATCGGCCTTCAATCCCGTCAATTTCTCTAACACCATTTCCCTACAAATACTGATTTCTATCAGTTCCTCCCTTTCATTAGACCCTATGTTGCCCGACAGCTCTGGGAGGTTATTTGTGTCCTCCTTTGTGAAGACAGAACCAAAGTATGTATTTAATTGATCTGCCAATTCTTTGTTCCCCATTATAAATTCCCCTGATTCTGACTGCAAGGGACCTACGCTTGACTTTACCAATCTTTTTCTCTTCACATATCTATAAAAGCTTTTACAGTCAGTTTTGATGTTCCCTGAAAGCTTACTCTCACACTCTATTTTCCCCCTCTTAATTAATCCCTTTGTCCTCCTTTGTTGAATCCGAACTGCTCCCAATCCTCAGGTTTACTGCTTTTTCTGGCCAATTTATATGTCCTCTCCTTGGATCTTATGCTATCTCTAATTTCCATTGTTAGCCACGGTTGAGTCACCTTTTTTGTTTTATTGTTATGCCAAAATGGGATGAACAAATTCTATAGTTCATCCATGCGATCTTTGAATGTTTGCCATTGCCTATCCACCGTCAACCCTTTGAGTGACATTCCCCAATCAATCCTACACAACTTGTGCCTCGTACCATCGTAGTTTCCTTTATTTAAATTCAGGATCCTTGTCTCTGAGTCAACTACTTCACTCTCCATCTTAATGAAGAATTCTATCATATTATGATCGCTCCACCCCAAGGGGCCTCGCACAACATGATTGCTAATTAATCCTTTCTCATTAAATAATACCCAGTCTAAGATGGCCTGATCTCTAGTTGGTTCCTCAACATATTGGTCCAGGAAACCATCCTGTATACACTCCAGGAATTCCTCCTCCACAGTACTGTTACTAATTTGTTTAGCCCAATCTATATGTAGATTAAAGTCACCCATTATAACTGCTGTGCCCTTAATGCACGCTTCTCTAATTTCCCTTTAAATGCTATCCCCGACCTCCGCATTACTGTTTGGAGGTCTATATATCACTCCCACTAACGTTTTCTGCCCCTTGGTATTTCTCAGTTCTACCCATACAGATTCCACATCATCAGAGCTAATATCCTTCGTTACAATGGTGTGAATCCCCTCTTTAACCAGCAATGCTACCCCACCTCCTTTTCCTTTTTGCCTATCTTTCCTGAATATTGAATACCCCTGGATGTTGAGTTCCCAGCCTTGGCCACCCTGGAGCCATGTTTCCGTAATCACAATCATATCATATTCGTTTACCTCTATTTGTGCAGCTAATTCATCCACCTTATTACGAATGCTCCTCGCATTAAGATACAAAGCCTTCAGGCTTGTTTTTTTAATGCACTTAGATCTTTTAATATTATTATTTACTGTGGCCATGTTTGATTTAAACCCTTGATTTCTCTGACTGCCACCTTTGTTTTTCTCCTTCCTGTCTTTTGCTTTTATCCTTGTTTCCTTTTTCTCTGTCTCTCCACTCAGGTTCCCAACCCCCTGCCATTTTAGTTTAAACCCTCCCCCAGAGCACTAGCAAACACTCCCCCTAGGACATCAGTCCTGGCCCTGCCCAGGTGCAATCCGTCCATTTTGTACTGGTCCCACTTCCCCCAGAACCGGTTCCAATGTCCCAGGAATTTGAATCCCTCCGCCTTGCACCATTCCTCTAGCCACATATTCATCTTAAATATCCTTCTATGTCTACTCTGACAAGTACGTGGCACTGGTAGCAATCCTGAGATTACTACCTTTGAGGTCCTATTTTTTAATTTACCTCCTAACTCCCTATATTCAGCTTTTAGGACCTCATCCCGGTTTTTACCTATATCGTTGGTACCTATATGCACCATGACAACTGGCTGTTCACCCTCCCCTTCCAAAATGTTCTGCAGCCGCTCTGAGACATCCTTGACCCTTGCACCAGGGAGGCAACACACCATCCTGGAGTCTCGTTTGCGGCCGCAGATACACCTATCTATTCCCCTTACAATAGAATCCCCTATCACTATAGCTCTCCCACTATTTTTCCTCCCGTCCTGTGCAGCAGAACCACCCCTGGTGCCAGGAAGTTGGCTGCTGCTGCCTTCCCCTGGTAAGCCATCCCCCCCATCAGTATCCAAAGTGGTATATCTGTTTGAGAGGGGTTGGCCACAGGGGACCCCTGCACTACTTGCCTGCACCTACTACTCTGCCTGTTGGTCACCCATTCCCTTTCTGCCTGTGCAACCTTTGCCTGCAGTGTGACTGAAATGAAGAATAGATTGCCTTTCTAAAGCTAGGCTTTATTAACCTTAAAAACCAGCAGCACATCTTAAGCATCCAGTCTCAACCAAAACTGGGGAGAACTGAATTTAAGATGGCCACCACAGATCACATGACATCAACTACCAATGAGTTTACAGCATATATCTCAAGGCAGGAAAACAGGCAACCAATTACAATGCTTCTTATAAAACAAGAATAATCACCACATTCACCCCTCCTTTTAAAATATACTTCAACCTAGGTAGCCTTTACAATTTACAATTAGTTATTTATGACTAAAACAATGCATGTATAATGTTTCAACAATTTTAAAATTTTACTATCAAATTATTTTATGAGTCCATTTTTAATCGGTCAACCGGATATCTTGTTCGTGTCGACCTTCTTAACCTTGGTGAAGTTCCTTGCCCTCCCACACCAGGAGACACAGAAATATCTTCTGCAGGGAGGCTATCAATATCCCGATTATCAACGGTTTCCGGATTGGAAGTCCCATTAGAAGGTAAACTGGGAGGGTCATGAACATCCATCGGGGGCAGACTAAGAGAATTGTAAGTGTCTGCAATAGGATTGGAAACATTCGTAGGTGACGACATCAACATTATCTGAATTATGGCTATTGTTAATATCCTCAAAAGAGGGCTGGCCACCACAAGGAGCTAAGTCTTTAACTGAAACCGTACTTTCTTTCCCATCTTGGAATCGAATGTGAGCATATTGGGAATTTGCCTCCAATAGCTCCACCTCCTCCACTAAAGGATCATACTTTGACAGTCTAACATGGCGTCGGAGCAGCACAGGTCCCTGCATAGTAAGCCATGAAGGTACCGAATATCCCGTAGTAGATCTCCGCGGATAGTTGAAGAGCCTTTCATGGGGAGTCACATTAGTAGCCGTTGAAAGCAATGATCTAATGGAATGCAGGGCATCAGGCAATACCATTTCCCACTGTGTATTCTTAAGGTTCCGGGGTGTCAAAGCCAACATAACTGCCTTCAGATCACCCCATTGTATCGTTCGCACTGTCCATTACCCTGGGGATTATACGGGGTAGTTCTGCTAGTAGAAATTCCCCGACTCTGGAGGTATTCCTTCAACTGGGAAGACATAAAAGAACTTCCCTGATCCGAATGGATATACGCAGGCATCCCAAAGATGACAAAAAGTTGAGTCAGACATTTGATAACTGTAGCAGCTGATACATCTGCACAAGGAAAAGCAAAAGGAAACCTTGAAAACTCATCCACAACAGTAAATATATATCGATTCTGAGTCGTTGAAGGAAGAGGCCCCTTATAATCAACGCTCAGACGTTCAAAGGGAGAAGTAGCCTTTATAAGATGAGCTCGTTGAGGCTTAAAGAAATTCGGTTTACACCGAGCACAGACAGAGCATGACGAAATCATCCGCTTGACGTCTTCAACTGAAAAGGGCAAATTCTTACTGCGTACGAAGTGTATCATCCTTGTAACACCAGGATGACACAAAGCATTATGAAGATTAATAAGTGTATCTCCATGAATCACAGAACAATAAGCCCTCGACAGTGCATCAGCAGCAACATTATCCTTCCCCGGACGATAGACTATATCAAAATGGTAGCATGCCAACTCAATCCTCCACCTCATTATTTTATCATTCTTAATCTTTCCAAAATGTTTGACATCAAACATGAAGGACACAGATTTTTGGTCAGTTACTAACGTAAAATGTCGCCCAGATAAATAATGTCTCCATTTACGCAGTGCTTCTACTATTGCGTACGCCTCTTTCTCTATTGATGAATGTCTCTTCTCACTATTGTTCAGAGTATGTGAGAAAAAGGCCACAGGTCTTCCATTTTGGTTCAGAGTAGCCCCAATTGCAAAATCGGAAGCGTCCGTCTCAATCGCAAAGGGAACCTGCTCATCAATAGAATGCACAACTGCTCCAAGGATATCCTTTTTAAGATTATCAAAACACATCCTGGCCTCCCATGATAGAGGATATGTCGTAACCCGAATAAGGGGCTGGATTTTCTGCGAGAAGTTTGCAATCCAATTAGAATAATAAGAAAACAGTCCAACAACTCGTTGCAAAGCCTTAGAGTTAGTAGGACAAGGTAAATCAATCAGTGGTCGCAGCCATTCTGGATCTGGTTTAATCTTGTTTCCCGAGATAATATACCCCAGTAAATTTACCTCAGTGGTCGAAAAGATACACTTCTCTTTATTAAAAGTTAAGCCAACCTTTTCCGCAGCTTGAAGGAATCTTTCTAAATTAAAATCATGCTCCACCCTTGATTTGCCACACACCGTGATGTCATCTAAATATGAAAAGGTGTCAGAAAGAGAGTTATCACTTATAAAAGCATCCATTGCCCGTTGAAAACAGGCGACACCGTTAGTAACACCAAATGGTACTCGGCAAAACTGATACAGCTTTCCACCAGCCTCAAAGGCCGTATATGGTTGGTCCCTCTTAACGATAGGAATCTGATGATAAGCACTCTTTAGGTCAATAGTGCTAAAAACCTTATATTGAGATACTTTATTGATAAGCTCATCAATCTTAGGCAGGGGGTACGCATCTAATTGAGTATACCTGTTATAGTTTGAGAGTAGTCTATCACCATTCGCTTCTTATGTCTCTCATTAGTGGTGACAACTACCTGTGCCTGCCAGGGCGAAAAACTAGGTTCAATGATTCCTTCCGATAAAAGACGTTGAACTTCAGAATTAATAAATTCTTTATCCTGACTGCTATACCTTCTTGACTTGGTAGCAATTGGCTTACAATCCGGCATCAAATTGGAAAAAAGTGATAATGGAGAAATGGATAAAGAAGTTAATCCACAAATAGACAAAGGTGGCTTAGTTCCTCCAAAAGAAAGACTGAGAGACTCATGTAATTGAAGTACATCATGACCAATCAAAATATCCGCACAGAGATTAGGCAGAACAGATAGGTATATATCAGTATACGTATTACCTAGGAGAATTAATTTCACAAGGCAACAACCAGCTACTTGTGAGGTGAGAGTCGTCTGAGCCATACACACCTGATAAGTAACAGGCAAAATTTTCAAACGCCTCTCCCTCACAAACTGAAGACTTATAAAGCTCTCAGTACTGCCCGTATCTATAAGTGTAAGAAGTCACACGACACCAGGTTATAGTCCAACAGCTTTATTTGAAATCACAAGCTTTCGGAGCGCTGCTCCTTCTTCAGGTGAAGTGGAGAAATGCATAAAGACACAGCTTATATAGTCAGAGAATCATGTCAGGTGTTTACAGGTAACCTTTCCAACTGCCATTTATCACACCTCGGCAGAGAGATAATCACAGCAGTCAAAGGTGTGAATGGTGTCCAAACAGGTCAGTCAGGGAAACATTACATCAAAGAACAATGAGGTGGGGTCACAAGGGGTCAAATATTGCAGATGCTGGGGTCTGTATGAAAACCAAAAAAAGACAAAAAACATTTTTTTTGGCTGGAAATCACAGCAGGTCCGGCCGCATCTGTGTAGAGAGAACAAGCCAATGTCGACTCGAGTCTGGATGACCCTGCATCAGGTGGGGTTACATGTAGCATGACATGAACCCAAGATCTCGGTTAAGGCCGTCCTCATGGGTGCGGAACTTGGCTATCAGTTTCTGCTCGACGATTTTGCGTTGTCGTGTGTCTCGAAGGCCACCTTGGAGAATGCTTACCCGAAGATCGGAGGCTGAATGTCCTTGACTGCTGAAGTGTTCCCCAACTGGGAGGGAACACTCCTGCCTGGTAATTGTTGCGCGGTGTCCATTCACCCGTTGTCGCAGTGTCTGCATGGTCTCGCCGACGTACCATGCTCCGGGGCATCCTTTCCTGCAACGTATGAGGTAGACAACGTTGGCCGAGTCACATGAGTATGTACCATGTACCTGGTGGGTGGTGTCCTCATGTGTGATGATGGTATCTGTGTTGATGATCTGGCATGTCTTGCAGAGGTTGCTGTGGCAGGGTTGTGTGGTGTCGTGGTCGCTGTTCTCCTGAAAGCTGGGTAATTTGCTGCGAACGATGGTCTGTTTGAGGTTAGGTGGCTGTTTGAAAGCGAGTAGTGGAGGCGTGGGGATGGCCTTAGCGAGGTGTTCATCGTCATCGATGACATGTTGAAGGCTGCGAAGAACATGGCGTAGTTTCTCCGCTCCGGGGAAGTACTGGACGACGAAGGGTATTCTGTTGGTTGTGTCCCGTGTTTGTCTTCTGAGGAGGTCTATGCGATTTTTCGCTGTGGCCCGTCGGAACTGTCGATCGACGAGTCGAGCGTCATATCCCGTTCTTACAAGGGCATCTTTCAGTGTCTGTAGGTGTCCATCGCATTCCTCCTCGTCTGAGCAGATCCTGTGTATTCGCAGGGCTTGTCCATAGGGGATGGCTTCTTTAACGTGGTTAGGGTGGAAGCTGGAGAAGTGAAGCATCGTGAGGTTGTCCGTGGGCTTGCGGTAGAGTGAAGTGCTGAGGTGTCCGTCTTTGATGGAGATTCATGTGTCCAGGAATGAGACTGATTCTGAGGAGTAGTCCATGGTGAGTTTGATGGTGGGATGGAACTTGTTGATGTTATCGTGTAGTCTTTTCAGTGATTCCTCGCCGTGGGTCCATAGGAAGAAAATGTCGTCGATGTATCTGGTGTATAGCGTTGGTTGGAGATCCTGTGCAGCGAAGAAGTCTTGCTCGAACTTGTGCATGAAGATGTTTGCGTATTGGGGTGCGAATTTGGTCCCCATGGCTGTTCCGTGTGTTTGGGTAAAGAACTGGTTGTCGAAGGTGAAAACATTGTGGTCAAGGATGAAGCGGATGAGCTGTAGGATGGCGTCTGGAGATTGGCTGTTGTTGGTGTTGAGTACTGAGGCTGTCGCAGCGATGCCGTCATCGTGGGGGATACTGGTGTAGAGTGTCGAGACGTCCATCGTGGCGAGGAGTGTTCCTGGTTCAACTGGTCCGTGGGTGCTGAGCTTCTGTAAGAAGTCTGTAGTGTCGCGACAGAAGCTGGGGGTTCCCTGTACGATGGGTTTCAGGATGCCCTCGACATATCCAGAGAAGTTCTCACACAGGGTTCCGTTGCCGCCAACTCAACCGGCAACTCAACAGACTGATCAAAACCTTCGATCCAGACCTTCAAAGCATCCTACATGCTCTCATCCCACGTACTCCCCGCATGGGAGACTTCTACTGCCTCCCAAAGATACACAAAGCCAACACACCTGGACGTCCTATCGCATCAGGCAACGGAACCCTGTGTGAGAACTTCTCTGGATATGTCGAGGGCATCCTGAAACCCACTGACAATGCAGCACTCCCTCAGTGCTGGAGTGTCGGCCTGGATTATGTGATCAAGTCTCATTGAGTGGGACTTGAACCCGCGACCTTCTGATTCAGAGGCAAGAGTGCCATGGCTAACAACACCGAACAACGCGATCCTCACTAATCTTACATGCCGCAAATTCAACCAATTGGAAGTCGATTGCGCCGGAGCTTAGTCCAGAGTTTTATTTACACAAGGATTGCTCTTCACATTACAGCTTCAGAGTTGGTGTGCCCTTTACAACTGCCATGCTAGACAAGAAAATTGTATGGAATGGTATTTGGTATTTAATAGTAATGATATAACGAGGCTTGTTTTGAATAAAGGCCAAAAATTCAAAGACAGAGAAACAATATCGTTAATACAGCGCCTTAACAAAGTGCAACAGTTCAAAGCTCCTCGCACAGTGAACTACATTTGAAGTGTCGACACTGTTGCTACACAATCCACCAACATTCACCAACAGCAATGAGATAATAACAGAAAACGCTGGAAAAACTCAGCAGGCCAGGCATCATCCGTGGAGAGAGAAACAGAGTCAACGTTTCAGGTCGAAACCCTTCTTCAGAACTGAGAAAAAAAAGGCAGGAAATGAAACAGATTAAAAGGCAGTTTGGGGGCTGGGAAATGGGGGAGGGGATGAAAGAAGAGTCGTTAAGAGATATTCAAGGTGAGATGAGATGGTAATAGGACAGGTAAAGAAACAAACAATGGCTCTAGTTAATCTGCTTTTTTTGGTGGTGTTCACTGAAGCAGGACTATTGGTGAGCATGCTGGGAGAACTCTCTGCTCTTCTCTGACTCGCGCAATGGGATCGTTAACATCCAAGGCAGGTGGGCTCCCTCGGCACTGCACTGGAAGGGTCAGCCTGGATCATGCACTCAGGTCCGATCATGGGCCTTCTGATCGGGAGGGCAGAGCGCTGCCAACTTGACACAATCTTGAATGACAGTGCACTCAGGCCAGGGCAAAGCAAGCTCTCACATGTTTCAGGAGAGGGCTGGTAATTAGGCGTTTAGCAGCAGCCTCAAGAATGAGTTTGAATGGCAAGGAATTGTTTGAGGAACTGATGAGCTCGGTATCAGTAAAAACATAGAAACATAGAAGATAGGAGCAGGAGTCGGCCATTCGGCCCCTCGAGCCTGCTCCGCCATTCAATGCGATCATGGCTAATCATCCAAATTCAGTACCCTGTCCCTGCCTTCTCCCCATATCCCTTGATCCCTTTAGCCTCAAGAAATATATCCAACTCCTTCTTGAATATATTTAATGAATTGGCCTCAACTGCCTTCTGTGGTAGAGAATTCCACAGGTTCACCACTCTCTGGGTGAAGAAATTCCTCCTCATCTCTGTCCTAAATGGCTTACCCCTTATCCTTAGACTGTGACCCCTGGTTCTGGACTCCCCGACCATCGGGAACATCCTTCCTGCATCTAGTCTGTCCAGTCCTGTCAGAATTTTATAAAGAAAAGGTCTCTCATCAAAATAATTCCATTTTCTATTTGTCAGCCGTACTGGGCTTTCTTGAGTTAAGGGAATCGCAACAGTTTGTAGGAACATGAAACGCCAAAAGAGATTGTGCAGTTTTACTCACCTCATCCCCATAATTCCCAGGCTCCTCCATTACCAGCCCCAGGTATGTTCTGTCGCACCAGCCAGAGAGAATAGTGGTATACAGTCGGGAGGGAGTGGCCCTGGGAGTCCTCAACATTGACTCCAGGCTCCTTGAAGTCTCATGGCTCCAAGTCAAGCATGGGTAAGGAAACCTCCTGCTGATTACCACCTACCACCCTCCCTCAGCGGATGAATCAGTACTCCTCCATCTCAAACACCACTTGGAGGAAGCACTGAGGGCAGCAGGGGCACAGAATGTACTCTGGGTGGGGGACATCTCAAGGTCCTTGCCCTTCAAATGGCCACAGAGTCTCACTCCACCTTAAGGCTGCCATCTTCCTCATCCATGCATCCCAGCTTGGACCTTCCACTCCTCCGACCCTGGCGCCCCTCCATCTGCCGCACTGTCCAAGTCCTTCAGCTAGCATGCCCCCCCCCCCCCACCCCGCAGCCTGGATCTCCCTCCCTGGCCCTCTTCCCCTTGCTATCTCCCTCGCTATCTTCAGAAGCCTCCTCAAAACTTATCTCGTTGACCATGCATTCAAATGCCACATCCCAGCCTCACTCCACTTCCTGCTCAGTGTCCATGTATCTACTCTAAAGTGACCGGAGACATTTTCATAGAATCATAGAATGATACAGCACAAATTCGTCCCATCATGCCTTTACTGGCTCTTTGAAAGAACTATCCAATTGGCCCCATTCCCTGGCCTTATCCTCATAGCCCTGCAAACTTTTCCCCTTCAAGTATTTATCCAATTGCTTTTGAAAGTTATGATAGAATCTGC
Source organism: Somniosus microcephalus (assembly GCF_052327205.1). Classification (NCBI taxonomy): domain Eukaryota; kingdom Metazoa; phylum Chordata; class Chondrichthyes; order Squaliformes; family Somniosidae; genus Somniosus; species Somniosus microcephalus. The sequence goes on along the minus strand of NC_140987.1, from coordinate 24,000,567 downwards.
TTCCACCTGTTGTGTGAGAGGTGTTGAAGGGATAATTACTAGTCCTAGCCCTTTTCAGGCTACCCCGGATCAGGCGTATTCCCCAGATGTTCACCTTCAACTAAAGTTAGAGATAGCCGAAGCCTATAAGATGTTTAATTGGGTCTAAAGGTCCAGACTATCTCTCCCTAAAGGAAAGGAATGACTTGAAGATGTTACCATCCTCCAGAAAGCACTTTTAATAAGTTTAACTAGACTGTAGCCTTCCAGATATTATGAGTGTCCAGAATACTCCCCCAGAATTCTGTAACTCCTCACCAAAGAGTGTACAGAGATTGAGTTCACGAGTTTGATACAGAAGTACTCTGAGACAATTCTAAAAAAATATAGATTTATTAAAGAACCGACATGTAGTTAACAGCTTTAACTACAATCGCAACTTTAACAGTTCAAAATACAAATAGCTTACAATTCTTATTATCAGAGATCCTTATTCTCAAATGTTACATTTTTACATTTCTTACTTATTTCTAATCCAGGATAGCCACCAAAATCAAATAAAAGTACCCTTTTGATCCCGAAACTCAAAGAGTTAAAACTTACAGAGCCTGCCTCTGAAGAGTGAGAGAATTGCTTTGCCCCTTTCAGCGACTTCTGGCTTCCTATCTGAAAGTTCTATATTTTATACCCTTTCTCTGTGGTATATCCTTTGAAGTTTTCTGCTGATGTAAGCTAATCATCTCTAGTCATATTTCTGTTGACTTTTTTTCTATTCTTACTGTCAATTCAACTGTTAGCTTGCAGAATTTTGTTGGCTATGTAGGTGTTCAAAGCTTATCATAAAAAACAATTATAACAGATGCATTTATTTGATGCCATTCTTACGAAGGGCTTCTATTCATTTCTTAAATCACCTTAGCTGGTTGGAAGCAGACTTCGTGTCTCCTTTGTGTTCCAAGTTCAATAAAAAAAACCATGTGATTACTTGGTGCATCTATTGATATCATATCTACAAAGTCTTCTGTTTGTATATTTTACAACATGCAAATTAAAACCACTTCAACCGGATGCACCATTGTCCCCCTAGCTACCTCAATGGTTATATTATAGATGCTGTGTCTCCTTGTTTCATTTGATGTGAGATTTATGAAGGCATGTGGTTCTTTAATGTTCTGAGTTTCTGTTTCCCGAAGTGTTGTTTTATGACACCTTATGCCCATTAATGTGCCTGTTTACAAAGTGTTTCTTTAAAACAATTCAACTGGGTAAATCTTATTATGTTCCTTCCAAAGCTTAGACTTTCTGGAAGCGCCAATGGTTTGCTTCAATAGGGCCATTGTTTCATTGTCAACAACCCATTCCCATTTCAAAAGCTTGTATGGTGTTTACAGCTTTGTGTTAACAACTGATCTTATCTCAAAGGCCTGTATTCTGTTTACAGCTTTGTGTCGTTGAGGCTGTTAGATCTTTAAACCCAGTTTTCATGTTTTAATAAAGTCAAAATTCCGTTCATAGGATGGTGTATCTCTTGGAATATGGTTATTTCCTTTACAGTGTAAGTAGAGGTGTACCAATGTAAGGGGTTGTGTTTTAGTATATCATTGAATATAATAACCAGACATTTCAGTATTTCCTAATCCTCAAACTTGTATTAGAGGTAAAGGATGTACGGCAATATTCTATAATACCTCCACAAGGCAAGGCCAGCATTTATTGCCCAACCCTAATTGCCCATGAGAAGGTGGCAAGCTGTCTCCTTGAACCGCTGCCGTCTGTGTGGTGAAGCTACTCCCACAGTGTATTACTGTTTTCCGTTTGATACAAGTGAGCGGCAGTTAAGAGTCAACCACATTGTTTTGGGTCTGGAGGCATGTGTAGGCCAGACTGGGTAAGGAAATTTGCAGATTTAAGTTTTTACAACAATCCGGTAGTTTCACTATTACTGATACTGGTTTTTTAATTCCAGAATTATTTAATTCACTGAATTTAAATTCCCGTCGCATCTCCGGATCATTGGTCCAGGCCTATGGATTACTGGTCCAGTAACACAACCACAATGCAGCTATACCCCTGAGATGACAATATCCTACAATACGTCCACATAAGGGCAATAGGATATGTGACAGTATCCTACAAAAACCCTACAAAAGGTATCATAGAAAGTGTAAACTTTAGTTGGACTATCTCTGGCAATTGACTTATTTTTAAGTTTTTCTAAAGTACTTACAGACCCAGCCTATTTTCCAATATATCACTTTCAGCAAAACTTGACTTTTCCAATTTAGATAGATGCGAACCAAATCAAATTTTAATTTGCGATGATCAAATTAAACCCCAATTTTGCTTGTAATCTCTGTGTAACAAGTAGATGTTTGATAATTAGAAGTGAAAGGTAATAATGCCACTTTCAGATGTGCGATGCCTTTAGGGAAGCATCTATTAGGCTGAAGGGTTTCTAATAAACTACTGGGACGTGATTCAGTTAAATGAGATCCTTTCATTTTTGAAGCAAATTCCCTTCACGGGTTTTGAACTTTTTTGATTTCCCCTTCAATGTCCCGGGCTCCTCATTCACCGACAGTGCTATACTTGCCTTAGTGGGACGCATGCAACATAAAGAGTAAACAGCTCATCACTCAACCAACAGCAGAGGTCCCTGGCTTTGACCTCCCTCGAAGACAGTGGACGGCGCTCATTCGAATCCGCACAGGGCGTGGACGATGTGGCCACCTGCTCGTTCATTCGTTCATGGGATGTGGGCGTCGCTGGCAAGACCAGCATTTATTGCCCATCCCTAATTACCCTTGAGAAGGTGGTGGTGAGCCACCTTCTTGAACCGCTGCAGTCCGTGTGGTGAAGGCACTCCCACGGTGCTGTTAGGGAGGGAGTTCCAGGATTTTGACCCAGCGACAATGAAGCAACGGCCGATATATTTCCAAATCAGGATAGTATGTGACTTGGAGGGGAACTTGGACGTGTTCCCATGCACCTGCTGCCCTTGTCTTTCTAGGTGGAAGAGGTCGCGGGTTTGGGAGGTGCTGTCGAAGAAGCCTTGGTGAGTTGCTGCAGTGCATCTTGTAGATGGTACACACTGCAGCCACAGTACGCCGGTGGTGGAGGGAGTGAATGTTTAAGGTGGTGGATGGAGTGCCAATCAAGCGGGCTGCTTTGTCCTGGATGGTGTCGAGCTTCCTGAGTGTTGTTGGAGCTGCACTCATCCAGGCAAGTGGAGAGTATTCCATCACACTCCTTACTTATGCCTTGTAGATGGTGGAAAGGCTTTGGGGAGTCAGGAGTTGAGGCACTCGCCGCAGAATACCCAGCCTCTGACCTGCTCTTGTTGCCACAGTATTTATGTGGCTGGTCCAGTTAAGCTTCTGGTCAATGGTGACCCCCCAGGATGTTGATGGACAACAGGCGCATGGGAACACCACCACCTCCAAGTTCCCCTCCAAGTCCCAGGACAAGTGAAAGATGAGGGACGACCTGAAGTGCGACTGTGGTCATGAGTCCCAGACCATGGAACGGGTCACACCGACCTGCCCACTAAGATCTTGTGAGGAATGGAACTTGGTGAACCCAACTGCAGGAAGGCAAACTGAGGCAGAGGTTAGGTTGCAAAAACAAAGATAGACTTTACTTGAAATAAACAAAATAACAACAGCACAGATACAGGCTAGCAGGCCGGCAAGAGGATCACAAGGCAGTGAAACTCAAGACTGAGCAATGAACATAAACTAAGCACCACTTAAATAGCAGGCATATAACCATGCACAGGTGAGTACAATTAGGAATAAAGAAGGAAACAATTAAGAGTTCATGGTGCCCTCTGGTTGCGAGGCGAGGCAGAACCTGGGTCATTCCTGACAGGACCCCCCCCCTAGGAACGGCCCCTGACGTTCCCCCAGAAGGTCCATGGCGACGACGAAGAAAGTTCTGCACTAAATCGCGATCCAGGATGTTCCGGTCCGGGACCCAGGAGTGTTCCTCCGGACCATATCCCTCCCAGTCCACCAGGAACTGGAGGCCCCCGCGAACCCTGCGAGAGTCCATCAGGCGACGGACCGTGTACGCAGGCTGGCCTTCGATGATGTGGGGAGCAGGAGGAGGCCTCGTGGCGGGCACCAGGGAACTGATGGCCACTGGCCGGAGCCGGGAGACGTGGAAGGTAGGATGAATCCGCATGGAGCGGGGCAGCTGGAGACGGTAGGACACCGGGTTGACTTTCCTCAACACCGTGAAGGGACCGATGAAACGGGGCGCCAGCTTGCGGGGCTCCACTCGCAGCGGGAGATCCTGCATAGAAAGCCAGACCCTCTGACCAGGACGGAATGAAGAAGCCGGTCTGCACTGCTTGTTGGCCTGGATCCGTCGTTGCCGAGAAGCCCGTTGTAAGGCCAGCCGTGTTCTCCTCCAGGTCCGTCGACAGGGCTGGACAAACTTCTCCGCGGAGGGAACCCCCACCTCGAGCGCCTGCTCCTGGAACAGTGGAGGCTGAAAACCGAACTGGCACTCGAATGGCGACATTCCTGTGGGGGAGCAGTGCAAGGTGTTGTGTGCGTACTCCGCCCAGACGATGTGACGATTCCAGGTTGCAGGGTTAGCGGACACGAGACACCTCAGGGTTGTCTCCAGGTCTTGGTTGATCCGTTCTGTTTGACCGTTGGGCTTCCACCCTCAGTCTAAGGAAAGGCTGACAGTAGCTCCAATGAGCTTATAGAAAGCTCTCCAAAACCGGGAGACGAATTGTGGACCACAGTCAGAGACGATGTCAAGAGGCAAACCGAACAACCTGAAAACATGCTGGACCATGAGCTCGGCTGTCTCTTGGGCTGAGGGAAGCTTGGGCAAGGGCAGAAAGCGATAGGCTTTGGAGAAGCGATCTACGATGACCAGAATGACAGTGTTGCCTTGAGATGGTGGAAGGCCTGTGATGAAATCCACAGCGAGGTGTGACCAGGGGCGGGTGGGAATGGGGAGAGGATGCAGCAAACCCTGGGGGCGAGATCGAGGGTTCTTGTTTCATGCACAAATAGCACAAGCTGCCACGAACGCCTTTACGTCCTTCTCCATGGTGGGCCACCAGAACCTTCTGCGAAGGAACTCCAGGATGTGCCTGGATGACCGGTGAGTCGCGACGAATGCCCCCACTGCAGAACTTGTGAACGTGCCGTGTTGGGAACAAAAAGGCGACCTGGTGGGCCGTTGCTAGGGTCTGCCTCCCTCTGTTGCGCCTTTCTGACCAGCGTCTCGATCCCCCAGCGAACCGGTGCTACAATTCGAGAATGGAAGAATAGGTTCTGGTTGTCTCTCCCGCTCGGGTGGATCAAATTGCCTGGAGAGAGCATCAGGCTTGAGATTCTTGGATCCTGGACGATATGACAGGACAAAGTCGAAACGATTAAAAAACAGTGCCCAGCGAGCTTGACGAGAGTTAAGCCGTTTGGCCTCCTGGATATAGGCCAGATTCTTATGGTCTGTCCAGACAATGAACGGGTGTTTAGACCCCTCCAACCAATAAGAACATAAGAAGTAGGAGCAGGAGTAGGCCATACGGCCCCTCGGGCCTGCTCCGCCATTCAATAGGATCATGGCTGATCCGAATCTAGACTCACGTCCACTTCCCTGCCCTCTCCCCGTAACCCCTAATTCCCTTATCTGCTAGGAAACTGCCTATCTCCATTTTAAATTTATTTAATGTTGCAGCTTCCACAGCTCTCTGAGGTAGCAAATTCCATAGATTTACTACCCTCTGAGTGAAGAAGTTTCTCCTCATCTCAGTTTTGAAAGGGCAGCCCCTTATTCTTAGATTATGCCCCCTAGTTCTAGTCTCACCCATCAGTGGAAACATCCTCCCCGCATCCACCCGATCAAGCCCCCTCACAATCTTATATGTTTCGATAAGATCGCCTCTCATTCTTCTGAACTCCAATGAGTAGAGTCCCAACCTACTCAACCTTTCCTCATACGTCAACCCCCTCATCTCCGGAATCAACCGAGTGAACCTTCTCTGAACCGCCTCGAGAGCAAATATATCTTTTCTTAAATATGGAAACCAAAACTGCACGCCGTATTCCAGGTCTGGCCTCACCAATACCCTGTATAACTGCAGCAAGACTTCCCTGTTTTTATACTCCATCCCCCTTGCAATAAAAGCCAAGATTCCATTGGCCTTCCTGATCATCTGCTGCACCTGCATACTAACTTTTTGTGTTTCATGCACCAGGACCCCCAGATCCCTTTGTACTGTAGCACTTTGCAGTTTCTCTCCATTTAGATAATAACTTGCTCTTTGATTTTTTCTGCCAAAGTGCATAACCTCACACTTTCCAACATTATATTGCATCTGCCAAATCTCTGCCCACTCACTTAGCCTGTCTATGTCCTTTTTCAGGTTTATGTCATCCTCACTCATTGCTTTCCCTCCCATCTTTGTATCGTCGGCAAACTTGGATATGTTGGATATGGTCGAAGGTTGTTTTTGTGACTGGAAGCCTGTGGCCAGTGGGGTACCACAGGGATCGGTGCTGGGTCCCTTGCTGTTTGTGGTCTACATTAATGACTTGGATATGAATGTAAAGGGTATGATCAGTAAGTTCGCGGATGATACAAAAATTGGTAGGGTGGTAAATAGCGAGGAGGGTAGCCTCAATCTGCAGGACGATATAGATGGGTTGGTCAGATGGGCGGAACAGTGGCAAATGGAATTTAACCCGGAAAAGTGCGAGGTGATGCACTTTGGGGGGGGACTAACAAGGCAAAGGAATACACAATGAATGGTAAGACCCTAGGCAAGACGGAGGGTCAGAGGGATCTGGGTGTGCAAGTACACAGATCCCTGAAGGCGGCGGAACAGGTGGATAAGGTGGTAAAAAAGGCATATGGGATACTTGCCTTCATTAGCCGAGGCATTGAATATAAGAGCAAGGAGGTTATGATGGAGCTGTATAAAACACTGGTTAGGCCACAGCTGGAATATTGTGTGCAGTTCTGGTCGCCACACTACAGGAAGGATGTGATCGCGTTAGAGAGGGTGCAGAGGAGGTTCACCAGGAGGTTACCAGGGCTGGAGCGCTTCAGCTATGAGGAGAGACTGGGCAGGTTGGGTTTGTTTTCCTTGGAGCTGAGGAGGCTGAGGGGGGACATGATTGAGGTGTACAAAATTATGAGGGGCATAGATAGGATAGGAGCTTTTTCCCTTAGTAGAGGGGTCAATAACTAGGGGGCATAGATTCAAGGTAAAGGGCGGGAGGTTTAGAGGGGATTTGAGAAAGAACTTTTTCACCCAGAGGGTGGTTGGAGTCTGGAACTCACTGCCTGAAAGGGTTGTGGAGGCAGAAACCCTCACAACATTTAAGAAGCATTTGGATGTGCACTTGAAATGCCATAGCATACAAGGCTACGGGCCAAATGCTGGAATATGGGATTAGATTAGACAGGGCTTGATGGCCGGCGCGGACACGATGGGCCGAAGGGCCTCTATCCGTGCTGTATTACTCTATGACTCTATGACTCTATGTTGCACTCGGTCCCTTCCTCCAAATCGTTAATATAGATTGTAAAGAGTTGGGGTCCCAGCACTGACCCCTGCGGAACACCACTAGTTACTGATTGCCAGCCCGAGAATGAACCATTTATCCCAACTCTTTGTTTTCTGTTAGATAGCCAATCTTCCACCCATGCCAGTATATTACCCCCAATCCTGTGATTTCTTATCTTGATCAGTAATCTTTTGTGTGGAACTTTGTCAAATGCCTTTTGGAAGTCCAAATACACCACATCCACTGGTTCCCCTTTATCCACCCTGTATGTTACATCCTCAAAGAATTCGAGCAAATTTGTCAAACATGACTTCCCCTTCATAAAACCATGCTGACTCTGTCCTATTAAATTATGTTTATCCAAATGCTCTGTTACTGTTTCCTTAATAATGGACTCCAACATTTTGCCAACCACAGATGTTAGGCTAACTGGTCTATAGTTTCCAGCTTTTTGTCTACTTCCCTTCTTAAATAAGGGTGTTACATTAGCAGTTTTCCAATCTGCCGGGACCTTTCCCGAGTCCAGGGAGTTCTGGAAAATAATCACCAATGCATCCACAATCCCTGCAGACACTTCTCTCAAGACCCTAGGATGTAGGCCATCAGGTCCGGGGGATTTATCCGCCTTAAGTCCCATTATTTTACTGAGTACCATCTCCTTAGTGATTTTAATCGTCTTTAGCTCCTCCCCCCCCCCCCCCCATTGCCCCCTGTTTGTCCAGTGTTGGGATATTTTTAGTGTCCTCTACTGTAAAGACTGATACAAAATATTTGTTCAGTGTCTTTGCCATCTCCATGTTCCCCACCATTAGTTTCCCGGTCCCATCCTCTAAGGGACCAACGTTCACTTTAGCCACCCTTTTTCTTTTTATATAGCTGTAGAAACTCTTGCTATCTGTTTTTATATTTTTTGCTAGTTTACTTTCATAATCTATCTTCCCTTTCTTAATTAATCTTTTAGTTATTGTTTGCTGGCTTTTAAATGCTTCCCAATCTTCTATCCTCCCACTAGATTTGGCTACTTTATATGCCCTTGTTTTCAGTCGGATACTATCCTTTATTACTTTACTAAGCCACAGATGGCTGTCTTTTCTTTTACTCCCCTTTTTCCTCAGTGGAATATATTTATCTTGAAAGATGTGAAATATCTCCTTGAATGTAGACTGCTGGTTTTGTACCGTCTTACACTTTAATCTGTTTTCCCAGTCCACTTTAGTCAATTGTACTCTCATACCTTCATAGTCTCCTTTATTTACGCTCAGTATGCTGGTTTGAGATCCAACTCTCTCACCCTCAAACTGAATTTGGAATTCAACCATGTTATGGTCACTCATTCCAAGGGGATCCTTTACTAGGACATTTTTTTATTAATCCTGTTTCATTACACAGGACCAGATCTAAGATTGCCTGTCCCCTGGTTGGTTCAATTACATACTGCTCAAGGAACCCATCCCTAATACACTCTATGAACTCTTCCTCAAGGCTGCCATGCCCAATTTGATTAGTCCAGTCAATATGAAAGTTAAAATCCCCCATGATTATAGCTGTTCCCTTATTACAAGCCCCAACTATTTCCTGATTTATACTCCGACCAACAGTGTTGCAACTGTTAGGAGGCCTATAGACTACGCCCACTAGTGACTTTTTCCCCTTCTTATTCCTTATCTCCACCCAAACTATTTCACTATCCTGATCCTTTGACCCAATATCATTTCTGACTATTGCAGTGATTCCATCCTTGATTAACATAGCAACCCCACCTCCCTTTCCTTCCTGTCTGTCCTTCCTAATTGTCAAATACCCTTGTATGTTTAGTTCCCAGTCATGATTATCTTGCAGCCATGTTTCCGTAATGGCCACCAGATCATACCCATGTGTAGTTATTTGTACCGTCAACTCTTCAATTTTGTTACGAATGCTGCGTGCATTCAGATAAAGAACTTTCAAATATGTTTTCTGACAATTTATTCCTGCTTTTACCCCTTTTACTACTTTACCTTTACCATTATACATTCTGTCCCTTCCTGACACGCTCTGGTTTTTAATTCCCCCACTGCTACCTTGCTCTATTGCCTTCTCCGCTGTCATTTTTATTTTTCGCTCTCTTAAAACCTCCCCCCCACTAATTAGTTTAAAGCCCTCTCTACAGCCCTAGTTATGCGATTCGCCAGGACTCTAGTCCCAGCACTGGCCAAGTGAAGTCCGTCCCAACACGGAGCCGGATTTCCTCGAGCAGCCAACACTTACTGCAAATGTGATCGCCGTGAGCATCAATGGTGTCCACCAGCTCCCACATATTGCAGCAGTAACACATCACCTGATCTCCCATTCTATGTAATTAATTACATTTATTAATATTATTCTTAAATACCCTCTGCCCCGATTCTAGATGATGAATATCACACCTTAGAAACTGTAAACCACAGAGTTTAAGCTTAAAAAAAAGAGAGAAATACTCACCAACCAATCACTTACCCGCTTTCTGGTGATGTCACACTTGGATTACTTTTTACCTCTCTCCTTCCCTCTGAGGTCCGAGACTGGAGATTGGTACGCCTTACCTGGGTCTCTGAAGCCTTTTAAAGCTTCCCGCTCACGCCTCCCGCCGACACCCGTGGTCTGAGGCCTTACCTGGGCCTCTGAAGCCTTTTAAAGCTTCCCGCTCGCGCCTCCCGCCGACACCCATGGTCTGAGGCCTTACCTGGGCCTCTGAAGCCTTTTAAAGCTTCCCGCTCGCGCCTCCCGCCGACACCCGTGGTCTGAGGCCTTACCTGGGCCTCTGAAGCTTTTTAAAGCTTCCCGCTCGCGCCTCCCGCCGACACCCGTGGTCTGAGGCCTTACCTGGGCCTCTGAAGCTTTTTAAAGCTTCCCGCTCGCACCTCCCGCCGACACCCACGGTCTGAGGCCTTACCTGGGTCTCTGGGTCTCCACTCCTCCAGTGCCAACTTAACTGCTAGTAGTTCCCTGTTTCCAATATCGTAGTTTCGTTCTGCAGCAGTGAGTCGGCGAGAAAAGAAGGCACAAGGGTGCAGTTTGTTGTCGTTAGACCGCAGGGACAAAACGGCACCCACTCCTATATCAGAGGCATCCACCTTGACAATGAAGGGGAGTGAGGGATCCGGAATCACGAGGACAGGAGCAGACGTGAAGCGCCGCTTGTGGTCCTCGAAAGCCTGCGCAGCCTCAGCGGACCAACTGAACTGGGTGGAAGCGGTTTTGGTGAGGGCGTTGAGAGGGGCAGCAATGGTGCCGAAGTTCCTGATGAATCTTCGATAGAAATTAGCAAACCCCAAGAAACGTTGCACCTGTTTGAGAGAGGTGGGTGGTGGCCAATCTCGGACAGCTTGGGTCTTGCCAGGGTCCATTTGGATGTTGCCGCTGGAGATGATGAAGCCCAGGAATGAAACCGTGGAAACGTGAAACTCACACTTCTCAGTCTTGACAAACAAGAGGTTATTAAGCAGACGTTGCAGGACTTGCCTTACATGCTGGACATGATCGTGAAGAGTTTTGGAGAAAATGAGAATGTCATCCAGGTAGACAAAGACAAAGCGATTCAGCATGTCTCGGAGGACGTCGTTGATGAGCGCCTGGAACACAGCAGGGGCGTTGGCCAATCCAAAAGGCATGACCAGGTTCTCATAGTGCCCGGTAGGTGTGTTGAATGCGGTCTTCCACTCGTCCCCTTCGCGGACGCGGATGAGGTTGTAGGCGTTGCGGAGATCCAATTTTGTGAAGACTGTGGCTCCCTGTAGTAGCTCGAAGGCCGTCGACATGAGCGGAAGAGGATAACCGTTTTTTATAGTAATCTTGTTATGGCCACGGTAGTCGATGCAGGGGCGGAGACCTCCATCTTTCTTACTCACGAAGAAAAAACCGGCACCAGCAGGAGAGGTGGATGGACAGATGAAGCCAGCGGCGAGGGCGTCACGGATGTAATCCTCCATGGCGGCGGTCTCTGAAGTAGAAAGGGAGAAGATCCTACCCCTAGGTGGGCATGTCCCAGGCAGGAGGTCAATGGCACAGTCATATGGCCTATGAGGGGGAAGTGATGTGGCTCGAACCTTACTGAAGACCTCTTTTAAATCCTCATACTCGGGAGGCACTCGGGACAATTCAGAGTGCGATGGGGACGCCTGGGGCTGGGAAGGAGACTTGGCGCGAAGACAGGTGGTATGGCAGGCGGAGCCCCATTCCGTAAGCCGGCCAGCGGCCCAATCCATGCGAGGATTATGGCAGGCCAACCAAGGGTAACCCAGAACTAATGGAAACTTGGGAGAGTGGATAAGGGAGAATTGGGTGGTCTCGAAATGTTGTCCTTCCACGCCCAAACACAGGGGGGCAGTAAGATAGTGAATAGTTCCAGAGCCCAGGGGTCTTCCATCCAGGGCGACAACAGTGAGGGGGTGATCAGGATGGGTCAGGGGAATCTTGAGCTGTTTAGCTAAACCCAGGTTCATGAAGTTACCATCGGACCCAGAATCCACCAGGGCCTTAAGGTCATGTTGTTGATTGCCCCAGAAAAGGGAGGATGCCAGCAGGACCCTAGAAACAGTGGGGCCGGGAGGGATGGCTACGCTCATCTCAGGTCCCTCCGTCCTGGACGAGCCCTGGCTTTTCCCACCAACTTTGGGCAAGAAGAGCGAAAGTGGCCCGGTTCCCCACAATAGAGGCAAGATCCCTCTCTCATTCGGCGATCACGTTCAGGCTGCGAGAGACGAGTTACTCCCAACTGCATGGGCTCCTCTGGAGCAGTCAAAGATGGACTCGGGATGGCTCGGAGGTTCTCGGATGGCTTCGAAGCAGGGAAGGCTCTTGTCTCCGGAAGTGGGGTGAAAAAGGAGTGGCGTTCTCTTCGCCTCTCACGGAGACGATTATCCACTCAAATGGAGATATCAAAGAGAGACTCCAAATCACTCACCTGATCTCTGGAAGCCAGTTCGTCCTTGATTTCATTCATAAGACCATGGCGAAAAGTGGCAATGAGCACCTCCGAATTCCATTGGCTCTCTGCAGCGAGAGTGCGAAACTCAATAGCGTAGTCCGCAACGCTACGAGCCCCCTGGCGAAGCCGAAGCAGTTTGTTAGATGCCTCTCTCCCACTGACAGGATGATCAAAGACCCTTCTCATTTCCTCAGAGAAAAGTTGGTAGTTTGAACACGCCGGAGTTTGCTGTTCCCAGACGGCCGTAGCCCAGGTAAGTGCTCTGCCGGTGAGTAGCGAAATGATGTAGGCTACTCGGGAACGGTCACTGGGAAATAATGAACCTTGCAGTTGGAAAGCCAGGGAACACTGGGTTAGAAAGCCTCGACATCCTCCCGGGTTACCGTCGTAGCGCTCGGGTGCAGGTAATCGGGGTTCTTTCAGAGGGGGAGGCGAAACCGGAGGAGCGGGTAACGGTGCTGGAGTAGCTTGGGTCGCCTGACTCTGGCTCTGATGGAAAGCAATGACGAGGGCCTCCAGCTGTTTCTGGCTTCGGGAGAATGACGTGGCGAGGCACCGCAGTTCGTCCAAGACCAGTTGTAGCTGTTCAAAGACTTGTCGTAGCCATTGGTCCTTCTCTGCTGGGTCCATGTTTGGCTCAGTCTTGCTGTGAGGAATGGAACTTGGTGAACCCAACTGCAGGAAGGCAAACTGAGGCAGAGGTTAGGTTGCAAAAACAAAGATAGACTTTACTTGAAATAAACAAAATAGCAACAGCACAGATACAGGCTAGCAGGCCGGCAAGAGGATCACAAGGCAGTGAAACTCAAGACTGAGCAATGAACATAAACTAAGCACCACTTAAATAGCAGGCATATAACCATGCACAGGTGAGTACAATTAGGAATAAAGAAGGAAACAATTAAGAGTTCATGGTGCCCTCTGGTGGCGAGGCGAGGCAGAACCTGGGTCATTCCTGACAGATCTGGTGCGGGAGGCACCTCATTTCTCCACTCGGCATCTTAGGAGGCCAACCAATGGAGAGTCAAAGTTAGTCATCCCAATGTAAACTTTTCCCGTCATACTAAAAAAACAACTTGCCTTAGTTGCTGGCACGTTTTCTCTCTGAACTCAAAGGTTGTGGGTTCAAAGCCCTACGCCAGGACTTCAGCACATAATCTAGGCTGACACTATGGGGTGAATTCTAACTGGCTACCCTCCCCGGCCCGTGGAAACTAGGCAGGCGGTGTGATGGGGATAGTTAACTTGGAGCGCGAGACTTACCCACTCCTCCAACTGTGTTTTTACCTGAGGCCGAAGGCGGGGGCGGGATGGTGGGGGCGGGGAGAGGTGGGAGACAGGGGTAGCTTTCCCTGCCAGGTCAAAGCTGCCGCAAATGCAAGGTGTGGCCCCACCCCTTATCTGGTTGACTATGTTTATGCCTCAAACAGAACTAAACTCGTTCAGCTTTTGGTTTTCTCTGGTTTATCCACTACGAGGGTAATGGAGCTAATGTATTAATTTTTCAGACGACCTGACGAGCATATCTGGAAAAAGCCATTTTATAGCAAAAAACTCTTCTGGTGGTGTCGAGCTCATAGAATCATAGAATAGCACAGCACGGAAGGAGGCCATTCAGCCCATCGAGCTTGTGCCGTCTCTTTCGAAGAGCAACCCAGTTAGTCCCACTCCCCCGCTCTTTCCTCATATCCCTGACATTTTTTCTCCTCCAATTCCCTTTTGAAGGCTACTATTGAATCTGTATCCACCACCCTATCAGGCAGCGCATTCCAAATCCTAACAACTCGTTGGGGAAGAAAGTTTCTCCTCATGTCGCCTCTGGTTCTTTTGCCAATCACCTTAAATCTGTGTCCATGCTGCCCTTCAGCCATTGGAAACAGTTTCTCTTTATTTACTCATTGCTTCATCCAATCTCCACACTGTGCGTCCCAACTCCAGCACTTATGAATTAGGGGACACGGTCAAGGCCTGTGGTTTCAATTGTCAGATCCACAGGTGGGGCAACTGTTAGCTCCTTGTACATACGTCGGCGAGGACTGAGTATAGAAAAAGTTGTAGCTTCTGCACTTTGAGGCTGTTGAGGTTCACTTACAGTAAGTGGAGTCGGAGAAAGAAACCCTGAAACCGTAGCAGTGGCAAACAACAGGAACCCCGCCCTGCAGATTTACTTGCTATCTGGGGCCAAACTCGTAAACATGCTCTTTGTAAAAAAGTTACGCTTCTGCTACAGAGCCCACTGGATTAATGAATACATCTCATCGCTGGGAATTGGGGTCTTCCACTCAGGCATTGACATATATGGCAGAGAGTTTGCCGATGGTGATCATCCCTATCCATTTTCAGGAATATTCCTTTTAAACAAACTGAACCGAGCACTCTTTTCAGCAGTCTCACTACCACCCGCTATCCAGCATCCAATTAAATGGGTTCCATTTAATACTTCCAGTGCTGTTAACTTTCCACGTTCCCGGTTAAGCAACACATGGATTTTAAAATTCACATCCTTGTTTTCAAATCCCTCCATGGCCTCACCCCACCCTATCTCTGTAATCTCCTCCAACCCCCCCGAGATCTCTACGCTTCTCTAATTCTGGACTCTTGAGCATCCCTGATTATAATCGCTCTACCATTGGTGGCCGTGCCTTCTGTTGCCGAGGCCCTAAGCTCTGGAATTCCCTCCCTAAACCTCTCCGCCTCTCTACCTCTCTTTCCTCCTTTAAGACGCTCCTTAAAACCTACCTCTTTGGCCAAGCTTGTGGTCACCTGCCCTAATACCTCCTTATGTGGCTCGGTGTCAGATTTTGTCTGATAATCGCTCCCGTGAAGCGCCTTGGGACGTTTTACTACATTAAAGGCGCTCTAACAAGTACAAGTTGCTGTTGTTGCTCTTTCTTAAATGGTGCTGTCGTTTCAAGCCTCGAGAAGCCCAGTTTGGAAACTCACTGATCTGTTTAATTCGAGCTTCAGTCAGGTGAATCCAAAATTGAAATTGTCATACTAAATGGAGGGATGCACCAGCTGCAGAGATTATAAACTGACGTGGTGACAAGGACGATTGCCAAATTGATTCTGCTAAGACTCCCAGTCCTGTCCAACACAGCAGGAAGGTGTGTGGGCTTTATTCCCAGCCCAATTAGATGAGCTGAAACCTAATTCAGAATTGGGCCTGTCATTCTGTTCTGCAACATAGTTAAAACTCACAGCTTGTTTAGTCCTGCCAGTTAATTTCTCAGCAGATTAGTCAATTCATTTGTCCTCGATTTGCCAAGGGTATAATAACCTAGATTACTAAGAACCAAGCAAAGGTAAAGAGCCAGAATTCTTGCATTAACACAACTGAACCCATTCTACCATTTTTTTTAATTCATTCAAGGGATGGGGACATCGTCGGCAAGGCCAGCATTTATTGCCCTTGAGAAGGTGGTGGTGAGCCTTCTTGAATACAACTGAGTGACTCGCTCGGCCATTTCAGAGGGCAGTCAAGAGTCAGCCACATTGCTGTGGGTCTGGAGTCACATTCGGCCAGACCGGGTAAGGACGGCAGATTTCCTTCCCTAAAGGACATAAGTGAACCAGATGGGTTTTTACGACAATCCGGTAGTTTCATGGTCACCATTACTGATACCAGCTTTTTATTCCAGATTTATTTAATTATTTGAATTTAAATTGCCGAGCTGCCGTGGTGGGATTTGAACTCACGTCTCTGGATCATTAGTCCTTTTCTTTTTTTATTCGTTCATGGGATGTGGGCGTCGCTGGCAAGGCCAGCATTTATTGCCCATCCCTAATTGCCCTCGAGAAGGTGGTGGTGAGCCTCCTTCTTGAACCGCTGCAGTCTGTGTGGTGAAGGTACTCCCACAGTGCTGTTAGGGAGGGAGTTCCAGGATTTTGACCCAGCGACGATGAAGGATCGGCGATATATTTCCAAATCAGGGTGGTGTGTGACTTGGAGGGGAACTTGGAGGTGGCGGTGTTCCCATGCACCTGCTGCCCTTGTCCTTCTAGGTGGAAGAGGTCGCGGGTTTGGAAGGTGCTGTTGAAGAAGCCTTGGCAAGTTGCTGCAGTGCATCTTGTAGATGGTACACACTGCAGCCACGGTACGCCGGTGGTGGAGGGAGTGAATGTTTAAGGTGGTGGGTGGGGTGCCAATCAAGCGGGCTGCTTTGTCCTGGATGGTGTCGAGCTTCTTGAGTGTTGATGGAGCTGCACTCATCCAGGCAAGTGGAGAGTATTTCATCACACTCCTGACTTGTGCCTTGTAGATGTTGGTAAGGCTTTGGGGAGTCAGGAGGTGAGTCCAGTAACACAACCGTACCCTGTAAACAGATTAACCACACTTAGTGTGATTACTGATAATTATAACATTTATAAATTGAAACAGCAGACAAAAGTATCCATATCTTCGGGACGATGCATTAACATGGAATTTACAGCACAGAAACAGGCCATTCGGTCCAACTGGTTCGTGTCGGTGTTTATGCTCCACACGAGCCTCCTCCCACCCCTACTTCATCTCACCCTGTCAGCATATCCTTCTACTCCTTTCTTCCTTATGTGTCTTATCTAGCTTTCCCCTTAAATGCATCTATACTACTCGCCTCAACTATTCTGGGCTAAATTGATGGGTTCAAATCCCGAGTTGTGAAAATTGAATTCAGTAAATCGGGGGGGCTGGCACCAAATAAAATGAACCTGGAAGCTACCCGATTGTTGTAAAAACCCAACTGGCTCACTAACCAGTCAGCATTTTGACGGCCTATATTGGGCGCAAGGCCTGATTTAAGATGCCTTCTGCCCCGACTCCGACTGCACCACTGGAGCGTGGGGGGTGGGGTGGGGGGGGAGGGGGGATGCGCAGATGCAAGAACGGACTCACGGTTTCAGCCAATAGAGAAAATGGCCTCTATCCTGATTATGATCTAGCACTAATCACGGGGGAGGAATGCTCCCAGGCTCTAGCTTTCTTGATCATTAGAATCATAGAATGATTCAGCAGAGAAGGAGGTCATTCGGCCCATCGTGCCTGTGCCGGCTCTTTGTAAGAGCGATCCAATTGGTCGCACTCCCCCTGCCCTTTCCCATAGCCGCGCTGTTTTTCCTTTTCAAGTATTTATCCAATTTCCCTTTTGAAAGTTACTATTGAACCTGCTTCCACCGCCCCTTCAGGCAGCGCATTCCAGATCATAACAAGTCGCTGCGTAAAAAATATGTCTCCTCATCTCACCCTCTGGTTCTTTTGCCAATTAACTTGAATCTGTGTCCCTCTGGTTACCGACCCTCCTGCCGGTGGAAACAGTTTCTCCTTATTTACTCTATCAAAACCCCTCATGATTTTGAACACCTCTGTTAAATCTCCCCCCATTAACCTTCTCTGCTCTAAGGAGAACAACCTCAGCTTCTCCAGTCTCTCCACATAACTGAAGTCCCTCATCCCTGGAACCATTCTTGTAAGTTTCCTCTGCACCCTCTCCAAGGCCTTGACATCCTTCCTACAGTGCGGTGCCCAGAAATGGACACAATACTCCAGCTGAGGCCAAACCAGTGATATATAGGGGGAGAAATTCGGTTGGTAGCGCCAGCGATTAGCGCCCAAAGAGGCCGAGAATTGGGGCGTTACCCAATTTTCGGGCGGGCGCAGTGAACCCAGCGCCTCTTGCCATATTGAGTGGGTTTTAGCGCCGGCGCTAAATCTTAGTGCCCGCTCGCGGGCGCAGGCAGATCATGACGTCATTTCAGTGTGCAACGCCTTTTTGGCGCCCTGGACCGGAAATTCAGTGGCACCCCCCTCCATTCCGACCGGCGCTAATAAGGACAGCTTCCTGGAACGTTCCCCAGTCGCTCTCGGGCTCAGGGGGGCGCTCTTTAAAGGGGACTGCACTGGTATAAAAGCGGCAGCCATTTTGGGAGCGCAACTTCTTTGAGATTTACACAGAGTAGCAAAGTTGAACTCTGAGCCATATTGCTAGTGACACAGCGCTGCCAGAGGACCTTCAGCCTTCATACCATCACCCTGCTGCTGGTGAGCGTTTACACCCTATTTAATTTCTGCTGACCTATTATTATGGGGGCTGCTTTGGAGGGGAACGTCCTGCTGCTCGAACATCTGGAAAGGGCACAGGGACGGAGGGAGAGAGGGCCAGGAATGGCCAGACGGAGGAGGGCCAACAGACGTCGCCACACCAGACCTTACGCTGCCAGGGTATTCAGGCAGCAGTTCTCTTACCTCAACATGTCGGAGGAGCAGTGTGTTAGGAGGCTGTGATTCAGAAAGGAGGTGGTGACTGAGCTGTGCCACCTGCTTCAGGCAGATCTGCAGCCGCAGATAAGGTGCAGGACCTCTCTGTCAGTGGCTGTGAAGATAACAGTGGCATTGAATTTCTATGCGACTGGCTCCTTTCAGTCAGCTACTGGGGACATTGCCAACATCTCCCAGTTTGCGGTGCACAGCTGCATCCAGCAGGTTGCAGATGCCCTGTTTAAAAGGCGGCGGCAGTACATCTCCTTCAATGTGACACCGGAGAAGCAGCGGGAGCGCGCAGAGGGCTTCGCGGCAATAGCGGACTCCCCATGGTGCAGGGCGCCATTGACTGCACGCACGTGGCTTTGCGGGCGCCTGTTTTGAATCCTGAGGAGTTCCGCAACCGCAAGGGGTTCCACTCCTTGAATGTGCAGCTGGTCTGTGACCACCGGCAGCTGATCCTGGCGGTCAATGCACAGTTCCCAGGCAGCAGCCACGACGCTTTCATCCTGCGCCAGACTTCAGACGCTGACCTTTTCGCGGCCCCGGCTCACCCAGAAGGCTGGCTTCTAGGCGACAAGGGCTATCCACTGTGCCCATGGCTGATGACCCCGCTCCGTACGCCCAGCACCCCTGCAGAAGAGCACTACAACATCAGCCATCAGGCAACGAGGAACATTGTGGAGCACACAATCGGTGTGCTGAAGCAGCGGTTCCGCTGTCTGGACCATTCCGGAGGCGTCTTGCAGTACTCACCAGAGCGAGTCTCCCACTTCGTCGTTGTCTGCTGCATGCTCCATAACCTCGCCACCCTGCGCACCCAGCCAATGCCAGCAGACATTGAAGGACCAGCAGAGGAGGAGGAGGAGGAGCAGGAGGAGGAGCAGGGGGAGGAGGAGGAGGAGGAGGAGGAGGACCAAGACGGGAGGGTCCGAGAAACTGGAAGGGCCGTCCGTCAGAGGCTGATAAGGAGTCAGTTCTAGGCCCCTCTCACGGACTGCTTGGTGCCATTCGAAGACCAGGAATGGAACCATTCGGATAACCCAAAGCCTATGAAGGCTAGAATGATTGTAAATAGCAGACATGGCCAATGACTTTCAATTTATTTGTTTATTTTGAAAACCGTGCTTCCTTCCAATATGACAAAGCAATGGCAACAGAAAGCTTAACTAACAAACTAACACCTAAGTGACTCGCACACCCGGGAGACTATCCAAAACATGACTAACATTCAGACCAAGTGACTCGCACACCCGGGAGACTATCCAAAACATGATTAACATTCAGACCAGCATCCACGGCCTTGATTTCTAGAAATAGGCTGTCTCAGCAGCACCTTCTACTCTTTCCCCTTTGATGGTGATCTACTTCTCTTGCGAGAACGGCCCCTTCCCTCCCTGCAGCTCCTCCATAATGGGACCCCAGTGACTGCATGAAGGCTGAGGGATGCCTGCTGACTGTCCGAAAGTGCAAATGCCCCTGAGGGACGGCCTGGATGGACTCTGGGCTTGGAGGGGCCGGATGCTGACTGCTCCAAATGGGCATGGGTGGAGACGTGCCAGCGCTGGCATCAGGAATGCTGACATCCTGAGAGCGGACACCTGCTCCGTGGTCGGCCGACACACTGGCACTCTGACAGGGCAGCACTGCAGCATGCGCACCAATCGGCTGGTCCACAGATTGCTGGCCTGCTGTGGTGCTGCAAGGGCCCCGGGTAATCCTGCCTGATCCATCGAGGGTGGCAGCAGTCAGTGCTTGTGTGGCCTCAATCAGCCTCTGCATGAGACCAGCGAGGGACTGCGTGGCAGCACTCAGCACTTGCGTGGCAGGTGCCAGTGCTTCGGTGAAGCCCTGGACAGTCCTTTCCAGTGATGTAGCGACGCCCTGGACAGTCCTTTCCAGTGATGTACCGACGCCCTGGACAGTCCTTTCCAGTGATGTACCGACTCCCTGGGCAGTCTTTTCCAGGGCTGCCCCGAAGCCTTGGGCACTCCTTTCCTGTGCTGCCCCGAAGTCTTGCACACTCCTTGCCAGTGTCTCGATGGATTCAGGCATCCTTTCAACTGCAGCCATCAGCTCAGTGTGCCTGAGTCGAGCCTGGGTGCTCATTTCTGCGAGGGAATGCACCTCTTCTGCGCTCTGTGCAGCAGTCATCGTGGCCTGATGCGCCCTCTGGGGAGACGGCTCCCAAACTTCCCTAAAACCCTTGCGTTGCTGGAGGCCGCTGGTTCCTGCAACTGGTTCCTCCTCAGAGCCATCCCCCCCGCTCCCTTCCAGGGAAGCACTATCCCCAGTCTGCAGATGGACTGGCTCACCTGAGGGTGGCACGGATGGTCCGGCTTCCTCCTGGTCGTCGCCTCCGGAGTCACTGTCCCTGGCAGCTTGATGGCCCGGCTCCCGAGCTGGTGATGCAGCATCTGAAAGCAGGGGGGTTGAAGAGTGGCTTTAGCGAAAGGACAGGGTGGCAGCAAGGGATGCAAGAGTGCTGCAATGCTCTGACAGGGGTCCAGGCTGAAAAAGCATACTGGTGGGGGGAACAAGTGGAAGGAGACAGTTCAAAAAGGTGATGACCTTACCATCGCTGTGCACAACGGGGTCGGCAGCACCAGTGGTGACAGGGCCAATCATCCGGCCTCCAACAATCTGGTGGACTCTTTCCTCCAGGTCCGTCAGTTCCTGCAGCTGAGGAGGGCCCCCGCCAGTACGAATCTGTTCCCTCTGGTTCCTGGCCAGCTTGCCCTGCAGGAGAAAGGACGGGAAGTTCTGAAACATGCTGCCCTGAGTTTTCATCTCATGCCCCCCCATGGTGGATCAGCCCTTACATTATGCCCTGGGTTGTCATCTCATGCCCCCCATGGTGGATCAGCCCTTACATTATGCCCTGAGTTGAATGTGCATGTACGTTCCCAGAAAGGGCCATGGGTGCTGGCTGACAGATGGCCATTGGGGCATCGTGCACCCTCTGGTCATAAAGTCAGGTGCAGAGGGGGAAATGAAGAAGATTGCCAATAAGCCACTCATCCTAACGACCCGAGTGAGATCGTTGAACTTCTTCCTGCATTGCACAGGAGTCCTGGGTGCCACGCTGCTGGAGTTGACTCTTTGACAAACTTCCCTCCAAGCTCTGCGGTACTCATTCTGATGAGGCCTCCTGCTATTGTCAGGGTACAACACTGCTCGCCGGCGCTCCACTGCGCCAACCAAAGCATCCAATGCCCTTTCGGAAAAGCGCTCCGCTCTCTGCCTCACCCTCTCCATCTGGTCAAAGTTTGTAACGCCTCAGATTGCACAGCGCCGATTTTGAGGCCTACAGGGTGATGAGTGTGGATGCTGAACCTAAATGACCCGCCCCTTTAAGAGCTGGCCAGTGCCAGCATGTCTCGTGGTCATCGATTATTGACAGCACCTGCGCTGCGCCCGTCCGCCCAGATATTGAGTAGCGCCGCCAGGTTAGCGCCATAGGAGTCCCGTGCAGTGCCTGATTTTACGCCGCAATCACCTTCAGGGGCGCAGCAACCCAATATCGCTGGAGGTGGCGATAAGTTGCGCCTGGCGATAAAAGTTGCGCACCGCCAATTCTAGCGCCCCGAGCGGGGCTATACCCAATTTCTCCCCCATAAAGTTTTACCATAACTTACATACTTTTGTACTCTGTTCCTCTATTTATGAAGCTAAGGATCCCGTATGCTTTTATAACAGCCTTATCAACTTGTCCTACCACCTTCAAAGATTTATGTACGTGCACCCCCAGGTCGCTCTGTTCCTGCACCCCCTTTAAAATTGTACCATTTAGTTTATATGGCCTCTCCTCATTCTTCCTACCAAAATGCATCATTGTGCCATTGAATATATTGAATAAATAATCATTCCGTTCTTAAAGAATTAACACAATACTTTTGAAGATAATTAAGCTTCTCCCATAATTAGCTGAGAAAACTGAAGCTCACTTGAAATCTGTACGGATCATCTCATTTTTTTAAAATTCATTGATGGGATGTGGGCGTCGCTGGCTAGGCCTGCATTTAGTGCCCATCCCTAATTGCCCTTGAGAAGATGGTGGTGAGCTGCCTTCTTGAACCGCTGCAGTCCATATGGTGTAGGTACACCCACAATGCTGTTAGGAAGGGAGTTCCAGGATTTTGGCCCAGCGACAGTGAAGGAACGGCGATACAGGTCCAAGTCAGGATGGTGTGTGGCTTGGAGCGGAATTTGTAGGTGGTGATGTTCCCATGCGTCTGCTGCCCTTGTCCTTCTAAGTGGTAGAGGTCGCGGGTTTGGAATGTGCTGTTGAAGGAGCTTTGGCGAGTTGCTGCAGTGCATCTTGTAGATGGTACACACTGCAGCCGCAGTGCGTCGGTGGTGGAGGGAGTGAATGTTGAAGGTGGTGGATGGAGTGCCAATAAAGCGGGCTGCTTTATCCTGAATGGTGTCGAGCTTCTTGAGTGTTGTTGGAGCTGCACTCATCCAGGCAAGTGGAGAGTATTCCATCACACTCCTGACTTGTGCCTTGTGGATGTGGAAAGGCTTTGGGGAGTCAGGAGGTGAGACACTCACCGCAGAATTCCCAGCCTCTGGCCTGCTCTTGTAGCCACAGTATTTATATGGCTGGTCCAGTTCAGTTTCTGATCAATGGTAACCCCCAGGATGTTGATAGTGGGGGATTCAGCAATGGTAATGCCATTGAATGTCAAGGGGCGATGGTTAGAATCTCGCTTGTTGGAGATGGTCATTGCCTGGCACTTGTGTGGTGCGAATGTTACTTGCCACTTGTCAGCCCAAGTCTGAATGTTGTCCAGGTCTTGCTGCATATGGACACAGGCTGCGTCAGTATCTGGCGAGTCTCGAATGGTGCTGAACAGTGTGCAATCATCAGTGAACATCCCCACTTCTGACCTTATGATGGAGGGAAGGTCATTGATGAAACAGCTGAAGATGGTTGGGCCTAGGACACTGCCCTGAGGAACTCCTGCAGTGATGTCATGTGATTGAGATGAATGACCACCAACAACCACAGCCAACTTCCTTTGTGCTAGGTATGATTCCAACCAATGGAGAGTTTTCCCCTTGATTCCCATTGACTTCAGTTTTGCTAGGGCTCCTTGATGCCACACTCGATCAAATGCTGCCTTGATGGCAAGGGCAGTCACTCTCACCTCACCTCTTGAGTTCAGCTCTTTTGTCCATGTTTGGACCAAAGCTGTAATGAGGTCAGGAGCTGAGTGGCCCTGGCGGAACCCAAACTGGGCGTCAGTTAGCAGGTTATTGCTGAGTAAGTGCCGCTTGATAGCACTGTCGACGACACCTTCCATCACTTTGCTGATGATTGAGAGTAGACTGATGGGACGGTAATTGGCCGGGTTGGATTTGTCCTGCTTCTTGTAGACAGGACATACTTGGGCAATTTTCCACATTGCCGGGTAGATGCCAGTGTTGTAGCTGTACTGGAACAGCTTGGCTAGGGGCGCAGCTAGTTCTGGAGCACAAGTCTTCAGTACTATTGCCGGAATGTTGTCAGGGCCCATAGCCTTTGCAGTATCCAGTGTCTTCAGCTGTTTCTTGACATCACGTGGAGTGAATTGAATGGGCTGAAGACTGGCATCTGTGATGCTGGAGACCTCAGGAGGAGGCCGATATGAATCATCCACTCGGCACTTCTGGCTGAAGATAGTTGCAAATGCTTCAGCCTTGTCTTTTGCACTCACGTGCTGGGCTCCACCATCATTGAGGATGGGGATATTTTTGGAGCCTCCTCCTCCTGTTAACTGTTTAATTGTCCACCACCACTCACGACTGGATGTGGCAGGACTGCAGAGCTTTGATTTGATCCGATGGTTGTGAGATCGCTTAGCTCTGTCTATCGCATGTTGCTTCCGTTGTTTGGCATGCAAGTAGTCCTGTGTTGTAGCCTCACCAGGTTGACACCTCATTTTTCGGTATGCCTGGTGCTGTTCCCGGCATGCTCTCCTGCACTCTTCGTTAAACCAGGGTTGATCTCCCGGCTTGATGGTAATGGTAGAGTGAGGGATATGCCGGGCCATGAGGTTACAGATTGTGGTTGAATACAATTCTGCTGCTGCTGATGGCCCACAGCGCCTCATGGATGCCCAGTTTTGAGTTGCCAGATCTCATTGGCAGCTCGGATTATTATATTGGCTTACATTGAGGTAAATACGAAACACTTTGGAGCAGCAGACACATTAAGTACATTTGTTAAATTCAGATAAAGTTGTGGAGATTTTTAAATAGCCTTTATGACCTTGTCCCTTTAGATCGAAAAGATACAGATGTAAAATTAGACTTTTGATTGTGACTAAGTGACGTTGATTCCTGATTTTTTTTTTTATTCATTCACAGGAAGTGGGCGTCACCGGCAAGGCCAGCATTTATTGTCCGTTCCCTAATTGCCCTCGAGGAGGTGGTGGTGGTGAGCCGCCTTCTTCAACCGCAATGGGGCAGTTAAGAGTCAACCACATTGCTGTGAGTCTGGAGTCACATTTCGGCCAGACCGGGTAAGGACGGTAGATTTCTGGAGTCACATATAGGCCAGACCGGGTAATCAAAATCAAATCAACTTTTATTGTCATTGTTAGTGCACAAGTGCAGTACAACGAAATGTAGGCTTGCGGCTCCCAAGAGTGTACATTTGGATTAAGACATTTAAACATTCAACATACATTTGGCTTGTAGTATATTAACATAAACATAACCATAATAAAGTGCATTGGCAGATGTGCAGGCTTTAGAGTTTATTTGTGGAGTTCAGTAGGATGACAGCCCTGGGAAAGAAGCTGTTCCTGAATCTGGTCGTATGGGTGCGAATGCATCTGTAGCGTCTCCCAGATGGCAGGAGGGCGAACAGACTGTGGCTGGGGTGGGTAGGGTCTTTGATGATGGACCGTGACCTCCGTAGACAGCGTTTCTGGTATATGTGCTCTATGGTCGGTAGCCGGGTGCCGGTAATGCATTGGGCAGTTTTGACTACCCGCTGCAGGGCTTTCCGGTCATAATAGCTACAGCTGCCATACCATACTGTGATACAGTTTGTCAGGATGCTCTCTATAGTGCAGCGGTAAAAGTTAGAGAGGATCAGGGGTGACAGGTTACATCCCTTCAGCCTCCTTAGGAAATATAGGCGCTGCTGGGCCTTCTTCACCAGAGAGGAGGTGTTGAGGGACCAGGAGAGGTCTTCCGTGATGTGGACTCCGAGGAACTTAAAGCTGTCCACCCTTTCCACCACAGCCCCATTGATGTGGATGGGGGTGTGACTTCCGCCTTTGGACTTCCTGAAGTCCACAATGATTTCTTTGGTTTTCTTGATGTTAAGGGCCAGGTTGTTATCGGCACACCACTTCATGAGATGTTGGACCTCCTCCCTGTAGGCTGACTCATCGTTGTTGGTGATCTGGCCTACTACCGTGGTGTCATCCGCAAACTTGATGATGGTGTTGGAACCATTAACAGCCACACAGTCGTGGGTGAAGAGGGAGTAGAGGAGGGGGCTCAGCACACATCCTTGTGGGGCCCCCGTGTTCAGGGTCAGCGGGAGGGAGGTGTGGTTACCTAATTTGACAGACTGGGGTCTGTTTGTTAGGAAGTCCAGGGTCCAGTTGCAGAGGGAAGTGTTCAGGCCAAGAGTTTGGAGTTTGGTGGCCAGCTTGTTGGGGACGATAGTGTTGAATGCTGAGCTGTAGTCTATGAACAGCATTCTGATGTAGGTCTCCTTATCATCTAGGTGATTCAGTGCCGAGTGTAGAGCAGTTGTGATAGCATCCTCCGTTGATCTGTTTGCACGATGGGCAAACTGGTGTTGGTCAAGAGAGGCAGGAACACTGGCTTTGATGTGGGCTAAGACCAGTCTCTCGAAACACTTCATTATGATGGGTGTGAGTGCGACGGGTCGATAGTCGTTCAGGCATGTCACAGACGTTTGTTTTGGCACAGGAATAATGGTAGCGGTCTTGAAGCATGTAGGGACTACTGCCTGGGCCAATGACAGATTGAAGATGGACAGTAGATTTCTGGAGTCACACATAGGCCAGACCGGGTAAGGACAGTAGATGTCTGGAGTCACATATAGGCCAGACCAGGTAAGGACAGTAGATTTCTGGAGTCACATATAGGCCAGACCGGGTAAGGACAGTAGATTTCTGGAGTCACATATAGGCCAGACCGGATAAGGACAGTAGATTTCTGGAGTCACATATAGGCCAGACCAGGTAAGGACAGTAGATTTCTGGAGTCACATATAGGCCAGATCGGATAAGGACAGTAGATTTCTGGAGTCACATATAGGCCAGACCGGTTAAGGGCAGCTGATTTCATTCCCTGAAGGACATGGGTGAACCAGGTGGGTTTAATATGACAATCCAATAGTTTTGTGGTCACCATTACTAGTTTTTTTATAATTCCATATTTATTTATTTAACAGAATTGAAATTCCCCAGCTGCTGTGGTGGGATTTGAATTCATGGGCTGAATTTTCATTAGGCTGTGGAGTCGGGAGTGGAGGCGTGTGGGGGTTTAAAATCATGAAATTGGGGGTACCGACCCCATCCTGCCCCCAACCCACCTCCATGCCAGTTTCAAAGGAGGCGGGTACCCACCCCACACTGGGACCCGTCTCCCCGAGGCTGGAAGGGGATCAGTGCCAATTAACTGCCTGTTAACAGGTAGTTAACAGGCAGTTTTTAGCCTAATCCCTATTTTTATTGTTGAAATGTGGGATTCCCGATGGCTCCAAACCACATCAAGTTAGCGAGGTGGGCCGTCGGGGTGAAGGGCTTGGAGGGGTTGAGATGTCCGGTGTTCAGGTGAGTGATGGGTGCATGAGTGCAGAGGTAAGTGTGTTTGGTCTGCGTAAAGTGTTCAAAGAAGTTCTACTAACCTTTACTTACCTTTACAGCCTTCCTTCCTTCAGGTCTCGGGAGTCCCTCATCTCACCGGCACAGAAAGCAGAATGGCCGCCAGCTGTCAAAATCTGCAGCCTCTGCTTTCTGTTTCAGGGAGATCTCTAAATCATCCTGGCAGGAAGGAATTAACCTGGAGTACAGATTGTCAGTGTTTGACAGCTTCAAACAGCTGTGAAACGCTGATATTTCATCTGTCAAAAGGTCTTGACAGATGAAATATCAATCTGTGACATCACCTGTTGCCGGGTGGCCCTTAATTGGCCTGCTGAGCCTGCTGGGTGGGCTCAACAAGGTCAATCAAGTCAAAATCGCGTGGGTTGGCTAGAACTCGATGGAAGCGGGACTACAACCCTAAAAGTTGTAGTCCTGCTTCCTACGCGACTCCTCAATGAAAATCCAGCCCAAGGTCTCCGAATCATTACTCCAGGCCTACTAGGATTACTAGTCTCGTAGCATAGCCGCTATGCTACCATATCCCCAGATTAATATTGGTTGTTGACTTGATAAACAAATTTAAATCACCCATCGGATGGCCATACTTATATAAGCCTGCAGGCAAGTTAAAGGTGCTGTAGGATATTGTAAAGCATGGCAGGTAATATGTTCATTGAACCATAAAGTAAAGTTGCAGCCTTTTCAATGAGAGGTAGAATTGTTGAGCATTCAGGGATAGATGCGATGTGTCAGCCACGGCTCAGTTGTTAGCACTCTCGCCACTGATTGTGGGTTCACGTCCCACTCCTGAGATTTAAGCACGTAATCTAGACTGACACTACACTCCAGTGCAGCGCTGAGAGAGTGCCGCACTATCGGAGGCACTATCTTTCTGATGAGATGTTAAACCGAGGCCCCGTCTGCCCTCCCACAGGTGGACGCAAGAGATCCCACGGCCACTATTTCGAAGAGGAGCAGGGGAGTTCTCCCTGCTGTCCTGAGCCAATATTTATCTCTCAATCAACATCACTAAAAAAAACAGATGATCAGGTCATTATTGGGAGCTTGCTGTGCGTGAAGTGGCCGCCGCGTTTCCTACATTACAACAGTGACTACACTTCAAACAGTACGTAATTGGCTGTAAAGTGCACTGGGACATCCTGAGGTGCTGTATAAATGCAAGTCTTTTTTTTCCCCCTGTATTTCACAGATGTAACAGCTGGAGATCGCGTCTCCTACTGTTAGCTACAGGACAGTTGCACACACACACAACCGGGTTAGCAAACAAAGGGCAGGTTCCCAAACCCCACCAGGGCATCTTGAAGTATCATCGGCATTGGCAACTTCTGACAGTCTCTGCGGACACAGACTTTTTTAAACAATGAAAGAGTTAAGACATTTGCTGGAGCAAACAGAAGGATAAACATTGGCACCTGCGTTGCAAGTGGAACAATTTTAATTAGCTTCCACGAGACTGCTGAAGCAATAGAAACATAGAAGCATTAGGCCATTCGGCCCCTCGAGCCTGTTCCGCCATTTGATGAGATCATGGCTGATCATCCAAATTCAGTACCCTGTCCCTGCTTTCTCCCCATAGCCCTTGATCCCTTTAGCCTTAAGAAATATATCTAACTCCTTCTTGAATATATTTAATGAATTGGCCTCAACTGTCTTCTGTGGTAGAGAATTCCACAGGTTCACCACTCTCTGGGTGAAGAAATTCCTCCTCATCTCAGTCCTAAATGGCTTACCCCTTATCCTTAGACTGTGACCCCTGGTTCTGGACTCCCCGCCATCGGGAACATCCTTCCTGCATCTAGTCTGTCTAGTCCTGTTAGAATTTTATAAGTTTCAATGAGATCCCCTCTCATTCTTCTAAACTCGAGCGAATATAAGCCTAATCGACCCAATCTCTCTTCATACGTCATTCCTGCCATCCCAGGTATCAGTCTGGTGAATCTACGCTGCACTCCCTCCATAACAAGAACATCGTTCCTCAGATAAGGCGACCAAAACTGCACACAATACTCAAGGTGTGGTCTCACCAAGGCCCTGTACAACTGCAGCAAGACATCCTTGCTCCTGTACTCGAATCCTCTCACTATGAAGGCCAACAAACCATTTGCCTTCTTAACCGCCTGCTACACCTGCATGCTTACCTTCAGCGACTGGTGCACAAGGACACCCAGGTCTCGTTGCACTTCCCCTTTTCCCAATCTATTGCCGTTTAGATAATAATCTGTCTTCCTGTTTTTGCCACCAATAAATGAGTCAGCGCAACAGTCACTGTCCAGGGCCCCAAACACCCCTTCCAGGTGAAACAGCGATTTACTTGTACTTCTTGCAATTTAATATACTGTATTCGCTGCTCACGATGTGGTCTCCTCTACATTGGGGAGACCAAACGCAGATTGGGCGACCGCTTTGCGGAACATCTCCGTTCAGTCCATAAGGGTGACCCTGAGCTTCCGGTCGCCTGTCACTTTAATTCTCCGCTTCACTCCCACTCTGATATCTCTGTCCTCGGCCTATTACATTGTTCCAATGTAGCTCAACACAAGCTCGAGGAACAGCACCTCATCTTTCGATTAGGCACTTTACAGCCTTCCGTAACTCAACATCGAGTTCAACAATTTCAGATCATAATCCCTGCCCCCGTTTTTCATGCTGTATGAGTTTTGCCATTCCCATTTGCAACATTTTATCTTTCCTGCCTCTTACAAAAGCACAGTATGTTCCTTCAATTCCTGCCCCCCCCCCGCCCCGCCCTCCTGTCTCTGCACCTGCTTAATATCTGGTACATCTCCAGCTTTTTCCAGTTCTGATGAAGGGTCCCAGACCTGAAACGTTAACTCTGTTTCTCTCTCCACAGATGCTGCCTGGCCTGCTGAGTATTTCCAGCATTTTCTGTTGTTATTTCAGATTTCCAGCATCCGCAGTATATTGTTATTTTATCAGTCCTTTTCTCAGGCTGGGACGAATGCTAATTGGGTTGTTGCGATATCATTAATCCGGCGACTCTTTTTGGCACAATGGATGGATTTGAGTGGACATTAAAAGCAGAAAAATGCTTCAGAGGTCAATCAAAGAGAGAGCGAGAGAGAGAGGATGGCTTCAGATTCCAAGTGCAAAGCCTTTCGTCAGAGCTGGCAGTGCCTCGTTGCTTCCACTCAGGAGCAACTTAAGGCCAACAACGCGGCGGTTTTGACATTAGAATGCCAACAAAACCAGCCAGGCTCCCAATCTTCTTCTTAGGCAGTCCCTCGGAACCGAGGATGACTTGCTTCCACATTAAAAATGAGTTCTCAGGTGACTGATGAGTCCAATGCGGGACCTACAGTCTCTGTCACAGGTGGGGCAGACGGTGGTTGAAGGGGCGGGTGGGTGGAGGGCTTGGGTTGACGTGCGCTCCTTGCCCTGCCTGCACTTGGCTTCCGCTTGCTCCCGGCGAAGAGACTCGAGGTGTTCGGCGCCTTCCCGGATGCTTCTCCTCCACTTTGTGCGGTCTTGGGCCAGGGATTCCCAGGTGTCGGTAGGGATGTTGCACTTTTTTCAAGGAGGCTTTGAGAGTGTCCTTGAAACGTTTCCTCTGCCCACCTGAGGCTCTCTTGCCGTGCCGGAGCTCCGAGCAGAGCGCTTGTTTTGGGAGTCTCGTATCGGGCATGCAGACAATGTGACCCGTCCATCGGAGCTGATCGAGTGTGGTCAAAGCTTCAATGCTGGGGATGTTGGCCTGAGCAAGAACACTGATGTTGGTGCGCCTATCCTGCCAATGGATTTGCAGGATATTGCGGAGGCAGCGTTGGTGGTACCTCTCCAGTGCTTTGAGGTACCTGCTGTACATGGTCCATGTCTCTGAAGCATACAGGAGGGCGGGTATCACTGCTGCTCTGTAGACCATGAGCTTAGTGCCGGGTTTGAGGTCCTGGTCTTCAAACACTCTCTTTCTCAGGCGACCGAAGGCAATAAGTCCCAGCCAATAGCAGCACTCCAGAGTGACTACAAGAGGCCCCAGAGGCTCAGGTAGGCCTCAGTGTGGCATCGGCAGTGGCGGGAGGTGGAGCAGTGCGGCAGAGCGACTACAAGAGGCCCCAGAGGCTCAGGTAGGCCTCAGTGCGGCATCGGCAGCGGCGGGAGGCGGAGCAGCGCGGCAGAGCGACTACAAGAGGCCCCAGAGGCTCAGGTAGGCGTACCAATCTCCAATCTCAGGCAAGGAGAGAGGTAAAAAGTATTCAAGGTGTGATGTCACCACAAAACAGGTAGGTGATTGGTTGGAGTATTTCTCTCGTTTTAAAACTTTAAGTCTGTGGTTTATAGTTTTTAAGGTTGCTGTGGTGTACCAAGGCCTTTCTGGTGCAGAGTGACTGTTGGTAAACCATTTAACTGGTGTAACTAGAGGGATTGATTTAATTTAAATCCAATTAATTAAAGGGGATACTAGCATCTAAAATCAGGCAGAGGGTGTCCATAACTAACAATAAAAAATTTAATTAATTACATAGAATGGAGCAGGTGATGTGTTACTGTTACGAGATGTGGGAGCCGGTGAACCCCATTGAGGCTCACGGTGATTACGTCTGTGACAAGTGTCTGCTGCTACAGGAACTCCAGCTCCGTGTTGATGAGCTGGAGTCTGAGCTTCAGACACTGCGACACATCAGGGAGGGGGAGAAGTACCTGGACTCTGTGTATCAGGCGGTGGTCACACCTATGAAGTTAAGTAATTCAGATGTAGCCCATGGTCAGGGACAGGACGGTGTGACTACGAGTGAGGCAGGTACGGGGATCCAGGAGGTAGAGCTGGAGGAGTCGCAGCCCTTGCTCTTGACCAACAGGTTCGAGGTTCTTACTCCCTGTGGGGACAGGAGCAGGGACTGCAGGGAGGATGAGCAACCTGGCCACAGCACCGTGGAATGGGGGGCCATTCAAGAGGGGGGAGTAAATAGAAATGTTGTAGTGGTAGGGGATAGTATTATTAGGGGGATAGATAGAGTTCTCTGCAGCCGAGAGCGAGAGTCCCGAAGGCTGTGTTGCCTACCCGGTGCCAGGGTTAAGGACATCTCCTCTGGGCTGGAAAGAAACTTGCAGTGGGAGGGGGTGGATCCAGTTGTCGTGGTCCATGTTGGTACAAACAACGTAGATAGGACTAGGAAGCCGGTTCTGTTAAAGGAGTATGAGCAGCTAGGGGTCAAATTAAAAAACAGAACCTCAAGGGTAATAATCTCTGGATTATTACCTGAGCCACGAGCGAATTTGGCTAGGACAAATAAAATTAGAGAGTTAAATGAGTGGCTCAAAGACTGGTGTGGGAGAAATGGGTTTTGCTTCCTGGGACACTGGCACCAGTACTGGGGCAGGAGGGAGCTGTTCCGTTGGGACAGGCTTCACTTGGCCAGTGCTGGGACTAGAGTCCTGGCGAATCATATAACTAGGGCTGCAGAGAGGGCTTTAAACTAACTAGTGCGGGGGAGGTTCCTAGAGAGCAAATAATAAAAATGACAACAGAGAAGGTCATAGACTTAGGTAGCAGTGGGGAAATTAAAAACCAGAGCGTGTCAGGAAGGGGCAGAAGGTATGGAGTAAAAGGTAAAGTAATAAAAAGGGCAAAAGCAGGAACTAAGTGTCACAAAACATATTTGAAAGTTCTCTACCTGAATATACGTAGCATTCGTAACAAAATAGACGAGTTAATGGCACAAATAACTACATATGGGTATGATCTTGTGGCCATTACAGAAACATGGCTGCAGGGTGACAATGCCTGGGAATTAAACATACCAGGTTATTTAATGATCAGGAAGGACAGGCAGGAAGGAAGGGGAGGTGGGGTGGTTATGTTAATAAAGGAAGGAATCACTGTAATACAGAGAAATGATATTGGGTCAAAAGATCAGGATAATGAAACAGTTTGGGTGGAGGTAAGGAATAATAAGGGGAAAAAAACACTAGTGGGCGTAGTCTAGAGGCCTCCTAACAGTTGCAACTCTGTTGGACGGAGTATCAGTCAGGAAATAGTTGAGGCTTGTAATAAGGGAACATCTTTAATTATGGGGGATTTTAACTATCATATTAATTGGACAAATCAAATTGGGCAGGGCTGCCTTGAGGATGAGTTCATTGAGTGTATTAGGGATGGGTTTCTTGAGCAGTATGTAACTGAACCGACCAGGGGGCAAGCAACCTTAGATCTGGTCCTGTGTAACGAGACAGGATTAATTAAAAATGTCCTAGTAAAGGAGCCCCTTGGAATGAGTGACCATAACATGGTTGAATTCCATATTCAATTAGAGGGTGAGAAGGTTGGATCTCAAACAAGCGTGCTAAGCTTGAATAAAGGAGACTATGAAGGTATGAGAGTGGAATTGAGTAGAGTGGATTGGGAAAACAGATTAAAGGGTAACACGCTACATGATCAGTGGTGTACATTTAAGGAGTTATTTTACAACTTCCACGAAAAATATATTCCACTGAGAAGAAAAGGGTGTAAAAGAAAAGACAGCCATCCGTGGCTAAGTAAAGAAATTAAGGATAGTATTCGACTAAAAACAAGGGCATATAAGGTAGCCAAATCTAGTGGGAGGATAGAGGATTGGGAAAACTTTAAAAGACAGCAAAAAATAACAAAAGGATGGATTAAGAAAGGGAAGATAGATTATGAAAGTAAATTAGCAAAAAATATAAAAACAGATAGTAAGAGTTTTTATATTTATATAAAAAGAAAAAGGGTGGCTAAAGTAAATGTTGGTCCCTTAGAGGATGAGACCGGGAAATTAATGGTGGGAAATATGGATGTGATGAAATATTCCATTCACCACTGCCTGTGACTGAGATCGGTTTCAGTGTCATTTCCCTTCCCCCAGACCTCATTGTATTGTGTACTGGAATGTGCTGTATTGTATACTGGAATGTGCTGGAATGTGCTGTGTGTAGGGCTCTGCCCATACCTGGCCCCGTTTGTAAGCTAGCTTCAGTCTGGCCTCAGTCTCCAGAAGGAAGACATCTCTCTCTCTTACGTGTTACTTTCTAAGTTAATAAAAGCCTTGTTTTTGTTCTGCTAACTTCGAGTCTCGGAATTATTGAGGCACATCAATTTTATTAACTTATTTTTCAACACTATGGATCAACTCCTGAAACCCGAACGTTTGGATTTGGATCAACATGCTCCGGACGCATCAGCACGCTTCGGACACTGGTTTGAGTGTATGGAATTCTTCCTGGACAATTCCGCAGCCGTCAAAGACGCTACGGACGCTGCGAGGATGAGACTCGGAATTCTGCGGAATTGGGTAAGCCACCGGGTTTACCCCCTCATCCAAGACGCCGAGACGTACCTGGCCACCTGCGACATCTTAAAGGTGCATTACCAGCAGCCTACGAATGAGGTGTATGCTAGGCACCTGCTCGCTACCTGCGCACAGCGACCTGGGGAATCGGTGGAGGAGTTCCTAAGCACCCTGAAAATGCTTGGCAAAGACTGAAAGTGCCGAGATGTAAAAGCCGCAGTGTACACTGACGAGCTTGTTCGCGATGCCTTCATCACAGGCCTCAGCTCCACTTACATCCGGCAAAGACTGCTGGAAAAAACGGGGTTGGACCTGAAACAGGCTGCGGACACCACGCGATCCCTGGATGTGGCCCAGAGAAACTCGGACGCCTACTCTTCAGCCCGCGCCGTCCATGCCGCCACGTGTGCACCGAGGGCGCCGCCATCTTGGAAGGCATCTTCCCCGCCCGACAGCCCGACACCGGCTGGGCCCCGCTCTCCCCCCAGAAGCCCTACGACAGCCGCGACGCGTCAGGGACCCAACTGCTACTTCTGCGGGCAGCCAAAGCACACCAGAAACCTGTGCCCAGCGAAAGGCACCACCTGCTTTAAGTGCGGTAAGAAGGGGCACTTCAGGAAGGTGTGCAGAGGGAACCCCGCCGGAAAATCAACCGCCGGAAAACCCGCCACCGCCGCGTGTGCGCCGTGGGAGCGGCCATCTTGGACGCCATCTTGCCCGACCTCGTGGGGTCCGCCATCTTGTGAGCAGACAGCGTGGACGCCATCTTGTATCGATCAGGGCCCTACAGTGGCATCGGTCACAGTGGACCAGACCAGGCCACACCCGCTATCCAGATCAATGGTGGACATCGAGGTAAACGGGTGCCGGGTTAAATGCTTAATTGACAGTGGAAGCACGGAGAGCTTTATCCACCCAGAACTGGCACAACAACTCTCCCTAAAGGTGGTCCCTACTCAGGGTACCATCTCTATGGCTGATAAAACGCAGACATCGACCATTCTGGGTTACTGCACGGTACAATTGTGCGTTAACGGAACTGTATATGATAATTTTAAAGTATTATTCATGAAGAACCTATATGCGAGCGTGATCTTGGGCCTGGATTTCCAGTGCAACCACCAAAGCATCACGCTCAAGTACGGTGGGTCCCAGCCGCCACTCACAGTGTGCGGTCTGGCTACCCTGAAGGTAAAGCCGCCTTCGCTATTCGCGAACCTTACCCCTAACTGCCGGCCAATAGCGACCAAAAGCAGGAGGTACAGCTGGGAGGACAGGCGGTTTATCGCGACCGAGGTAGACAGGCTCCTGAAAGAGCGCATTATTGAACGCAGCAACAGCCCGTGGCGCGCCCAAGTGGTAGTGGTAAGGGGTAGCGAGAAGAAACGGATGGTGATCGACTATAGTCAAACGATCAACAGGTACACCCTACTAGACGCCTACCCGCTACCCCGCATATCAGAAATGGTGAACCAAATCACCCAATACCGGGTGTTCTCCACCATCGACCTCAAGTCAGCGTACCACCAGCTCCCTATCAGACCAGAGGACCGCCCGTACACCGCCTTCGAGGCGAACGGACGCCTCTACCAATTCCTCAGAGTCCCCTTTGGGGTGACGAATGGGGTCTCGGTCTTCCAGAGGGAGATGGACCGCATGGTCGATGACCACCACTTGCAGGCAACCTTCCCCTACCTCGACAACGTCACCATCTGCGGTCACAACCAGCAGGATCACGACTCGAACCTCGAGAGGTTCCTGAAAACCGCACAAAAACTCAACCTCACCTACAACGAGGACAAGTGCGTTTACAACACCACGCGCCTCTGCATACTAGGCAGCATGGTGGAGAATGGGGAAATTGGGCCAGACCCCGACCGATTGCGCCCCCTACGGGAGCTGCCCCTGCCCAACACTCCCAAAGCCCTGAAAAGGTGCCTGGGGTTATTTTCTTATTATTCCCAATGGGTCCCCAACTACGCCGACAAAGCCCGCCCCCTCTTGAAAGCATCCTCTTTCCCGCTCTCTGCTGAGGCCCATGCCGCCTTCAAAAGCATTAAGCAGGATATTGAGCGGGCCACGCTACAGGCAGTGGACGAGAACACTCCATTTCAAGTGGAAAGTGATGCGTCTGACTTCGCCTTGGCGGCCACCCTCAACCAGGCGGGGCGGCCCGTAGCTTTCTTCTCGAGGACCCTCCAAGGGCCCAAGATCAGACACTCCTCCGTGGAAAAGGAGGCCCAAGCCATCGTGGAGGCAGTGCGCCACTGGCGCCACTACCTAGCCAGCAAACGCTTCACCCTACTTACCGACCAGCGGTCGGTAGCGTTTATGTTCAATAATAAACAGAGGGGGAAGATTAAAAATGATAAGATTCTTAGGTGGCGGATCGAGCTCTCCACCTTCGAGTACGACATCATTTACCGGCCAGGGGCCCTTAACGAATCCCCTGACGCCCTCTCACGAGGGATGTGTGCCAGCACCACCGGGGATTGGCTACAGACCCTCCACAACGACCTCTGCCACCCAGGGGTCACGCGGCTGTTCCACTTCATAAAGTCCCGTAACTTACCCTACTCGATTGAGGAAGTTCGGTCCCTGACCAGGAACTGCCACACTTGCGCTGAGTGCAAGCCTCGGTTCTACCGCCCAGATAGAGCCCACTTAATCAAAGCTACACGGCCCTTTGAGCGGCTCAGCTTAGATTTCAAGGGCCGCCTCCCGTCCGTCGACCGCAATGTTTACTTCCTGAACATTGTGGACGAATACTCCCGGTTCCCATTCGCCTTCCCCTGCCCAGACATGACCAGCGCCACGGTCATTAAATGCCTCAACAGCCTGTTCTGCCTGTTCGGTATGCCGAGCTACATCCATACGGATAGGGGGGCGTCCTTCATGAGTGAAGAGCTACGCCAGTACATGCTGTCCAAGGGGATCGCCACGAGCCGTACCACCAGCTACAACCCCCGGGGTAACGGCCAAGTGGAGCGAGAGAACGGGACAGTATGGAAAGCAATCACTCTAGCTCTAAGGACCAAGGGCCTCCCTATCTCCCGCTGGCAGGAAGTCCTCTCGGATGTGCTCCATTCGATACGGTCGCTATTGTGTACGGCCACTAATACCACGCCTCATGAACGAATGTTTGTCTTTCCCCGGAAATCCACCTCAGGCGTATCCATGCCGTCATGGCTCTCCACCCCAGGTCCGGTACTCGTGCGAAGGCATGTGAGGGGCCACAAGACAGACCCTCTCGTGGAGCCAGTACACCTACTCCACACCAACCCCCAATACGCATATGTCCAGCACGCCGACGGAAGGGAGGACACCGTGTCCATAAAAGACGTCGCCCCAGCCGGCATCGACAACAACCACGGCAATAGCGGCAACGACGATCACAGCAACTCTTACCCACCCACTACTCTTTCATCACCCCCGGAAGAACACCGACCAACGGCACCCCCACCAACTACCCCTCCAACAACCCTGGCGGCACCCCCGGCAGAGACCCAGGAGGCTACCGGGGACACCCAGCCGACACCCGCGGCACCGCAACAGCCACATCGGTCGCAGAGGACTATCAAACCCCCGAACAGACTAAATCTATAGAAGGGGTGAATGTGATGAAATATTCCATTCACCACTGCCTGTGACTGAGATCGGTTTCAGTGTCATTTCCCTTCCCCCAGACCTCATTGTATTGTGTACTGGAATGTGCTGTATTGTATACTGGAATGTGCTGGAATGTGCTGTGTGTAGGGCTCCGCCCATACCTGGCCCCGTTTGTAAGCTAGCTTCAACCTGGCCTCAGTCTCCAGAAGGAAGTCATCTCTCTCTCTTACGTGTTACTTTCTAAGTTAATAAAAGCCTTGTTTTTGTTCTGCTAACTTCGAGTCTCGGAATTATTGAGGCACATCAATGGAGATGGTAAAAACACTGAATGAATATTTTGTATCAGTCTTTACAGTAGAAGACACTAAGAATATCCCAACACTGGACAAACAGGGGGCTATGGGGGGGAGGAGCTAAACACGATCAAAATCACTAAGGTAGTGGTACTCGGTAAAATAATGGGACTCAAGGTGGATAAATCACCTGGACCGGATGGCTTACATCCTAGGGTCTTGAGGGAAGTGGCGGTAGGGATTGCGGATGCATTGGTAATAATTTTCCAAAACTCCCTGGACTCAGCAAAGGTCCCGGCAGACTGGAAAACTGCTAATGTAACGCCCTTATTTAAAAAGGGCAGTAGACAGAAGGCTGGAAACTATAGCCCGGTTAGCCTAACATCTGTGGTAGGTAAAATATTGGAGTCCTTTATTAAGGAGACAGTAACAGGACATTTGGATAATCATAATTTAATAGGACAAAGTCAGCATGGTTTTATGAAGGGGCAGTCATGTTTGACAAATTTGCTGGAGTTCTTTGAGGAAGTAACATATAGGGTGGATAAAGGGGAACCAGTGGACGTAGTGTATTTAGACTTCCAAAAGGCATTTGACAAGGTGCCACACAAAAGATTATTGCTTAAGATAAAGAATCACGGGATTGGGGGTAATATTCTGGCATGGATAGAGGATTGGCTATCTAACAGAAGGCAGAGAGTTGGGATAAATGGTTCATTCTCGGACTGGCAATCTGTAACTAGTGGTGTTCCACAGGGGTCAGTGCTGGGTCCCCAACTCTTTACAATCTATATTAACGATTTGGAGGAGGGGACCGAGTGTAACATATCAAAGTTTGCAGATGATACTAAGATGGGAGGGAAAATAGTGAGTGAGGAAGGCATAAAAAACCTGCAAGGGGACATAGACAGGATAAGTAAGTGGGCAGAGATTTGGCAGATGGAATACAATACTGGAAAGTGTGAGGTTATGCACTTTGGCAGGAAAAATCGTAGAGCAAGTTATTATCTTAATGGCAAGAAACTGGAAAGTACTGAAGTACAAAGGGATCTGGGGGTCCTGGTGCACGAAACTCAAAAGGTTAGTATGCAGGTGCAGCAAGTGATTAAGAAGGCCAATGGAATGTTGGCTTTCATTGCTAGGGGGATAGAATATAAAAATAGGGAGGTATTGCTTCAGTTGTACAAGGTATTGGTGAGACCGCACCTGGAATACTGCATACAGTTTTGGTGTCCATACTTAAGAAAAGACATACTTGCTCTCGAGTCAGTACAAAGAAGGTTCACTCGGTTCATCCCGGGGTTGAGGGGATGGACATATGAGGAGAGATTGAGTAGATTGGGACTCTACTCATTGGAGTTCAGAAGAATGAGAGGCGATCTTATTGAAACATATAAGATTGTGAAGGGGTTGGATCGGGTGGATGCGGGGAGGATGTTCCCGATGATGGGTGAAACTAGAACTAGGGGGCATAGTCTTAGAATAAGGGGCTGCTCTTTCAAAACTGAGATGAGGAGGAACTACTTCACTCAGAGGGTGGTAGGTCCATGGAATATGCTGCCCCAAAAAGCTGTAGAAGCTACATCATTACATAAATTTAAAACAGAAATAGACAGTTTCCTAGAAGTAAAGGGAATTAAGGGTTACGGGGAGCGGGCAGGAATTTGGACATGAGTCTAGGTTCGGATCGGTCATGGCCCTGTGGGTAGCGGAGCGGGCCCAGGGGCCGTGTAGCCTGATCCTGCTCCTATTTCGTGTGTCTAATTCTGTTAGATTCAGGAGATGGTTCTGTGATAGTGGATTGGCGGTTAGGATCAGATCAGCCATGATCTTATTGAATGGCGGAGCAGGCTCGAGGGGCCGATTGGCCTACTCCTGCTCCTATTTCTTATGTTCTTATGTTCTTATGTAAACAAAAGCATTGGCCAAACTACTGCCTTCACAGGGAAGAATGTGGCCTGTAATAACACTGGGGTTGCCAACTCCAGTTAGACATATAGTACGATAGCAAAATACTGCAGATGTTGGAAATCCGAAATAACAACAGAAAATGCTGGAAAAACTCAGCAGGTCAGGCAACATCCGTGGAGAGAAATTTGAGTTGACGTTTCGGGTTGGACCCTTCTTCAAGACTGGAAAGAAAAGAAACTAGATCGGAGGCAGGGCTGCGATCGGACAAAAGAATAAAAGAAACAAACGAAGTAAAAGAGATTAGAAGCTAGACGAGATGGTAATAGGCTGGGATTAGGTGTAAAGTGTACTGGCAGGGCAAAAGATAGCTGCCAGGTGTGAGAGAGAAACAAAAGGAAAGGGGGGGGGGGTGGGAAAAGGAGTGGAACAATTACAAGAGAAAATGAAATAGGGGCCGAGCTTATGATCTGAAATTGTTGAACTCGATATTGAGTCCGGAAGGCTGCAGACCGCCTAATCGGAAGATGAGGTGCTGTTCCTCGAGTTTACGTTGAGCTTCCATGTTCCCTGATAGTCTAGTGGTTAGGATTCGGCGCTCTCACCGCCGCGGCCCGGTGTTCGATTCCCGGTCAGGGAAGCAATTTAGTGGGCGGCACGGTGGCATAGTGGTTAGCACTGTTGCCTCACAGCGCCAGGGACCCGGGTTCGAATCCGGCCTCGGGTGACTGTCTGTGTGGAGTTTGCACATTCTCCCCGTGTTTGCGTGGGTTTTCTCCGGGTGCTCCGGTTTCCTCCCACAGTCCAAAGATGTGCAGGTTAGGTTGATTGGCTATGATAAATTGACCCTTAGTGTTAGGGGGATTAAATACGCGGGGATAGGGTGGAATATGTGTTGGTGCAGGGGTTATGGGGATCGGGTGGAATATGTGTCGGTGCAGGCTCGATGGGCCAAAATGGCCTCTATCTGCACTGTGGGGTTTCTGTGATTCTGTGAATACAAGAGGCCAAGGACGGTGAGGTCCGAGTGGGAATGGAGCGGTGAATTAAAATGACAGGCGACCGGAAGCTCGGGGTCACCCTTACGGACTGAACGGAGGTGTTCCGCAAAGCGGTCACCCAATCTGCGTTTGGTCTCCCCAATGTAGAGGAGACCGCATCGTGAGCAGCGAATACAGTATACTAGATTGCGAGAAGTACAAGTAAATCGCTGTTTCATCTGGAAGGGGTGTTTGGGGCCCTGGACAGTGGGAAGGGGGGAGGTATAGGGGCAGGTGTTACATCTCCTCTGCTTGCACGGGAAGGTGCCAGGCGAAGAGGAAGGGCTGTTTGGGGTGATAGAGGAGTGGACTAGGGTGTCTCGGAGGGAGCGGTCCCTGCGGAATGCTGAAAGGGGAGGGGAGGGGAAGATACGTTTGGTGGTGGGATCACTTTGGAGGTAGCGGAAATGCCGGAGGATGATCCGTTGAATGTGGAGGCTGGTGGGGTGAAAGGTGAGGACAAGGGGAACCCTATCGTGGTTCCGGGAGGGAGAGGCAGGGGTGAGGGCAGAAGTGCAGGAGATAGAACTGACAC
The DNA here is from genome assembly GCF_052327205.1 of Somniosus microcephalus. NCBI lineage: Eukaryota > Metazoa > Chordata > Chondrichthyes > Squaliformes > Somniosidae > Somniosus > Somniosus microcephalus. Next base: position 23,958,353 of record NC_140987.1, on the reverse strand, counting down.
GGTCGAGGGCAGTGTCAACCACAGTGGAGGGGAATCCTCGGTTGCGGAAAAAGGAAGACATGTCGGAAGCACTGGTGTGGAAGGTGGCATCGTCGGAGCAGATACGGCGGAGGCGGAGAAACTGGGAGAATGGAATAGAGTCCTTACAGGAAGCGGGGTGGGAGGAAGTGTAGTCCAGGTAGCTGTGGGAGTCAGTGGGCTTGTAGTAAATATTGGTCGATAACCTATCCCCAGAGATGGAGACGGAGAAGTCGAGGAAGGGAAGGGAAGAGTCCGAGATGGACCATGTGAAGGTGAGGGAAGGGTGGAAATTGGAGGCAAAGTGAATGAAATGGTTCAAGTCCCCACTCCAGAGACTTGAGCAAATAATCCCAGCTGACACTCCCACTGCAGTGCTGAGGGAGCGCTGCACTGTCGGAGGTGCCGTCTTTCAGGATGAGACGTCAAACTGAGGCCCCGTCTTCCCTCCCAGGTGGACGTAAAAGGTCCCACGGCCACTATACGGAAAAGAACAGGGGAGCTCTCCCCGGTGTCCTGGCAAATATTTATCCCTCAACCAACATCACTAAAAACAGATTATCTGGTCATTATCACATTGCTGTTTGTGGGAGCTTGCTGTGCGCAAATTGGCTGCCGCATTTCCGACATTACCACAGTGATGAAAGAATACATCATTTGCTGTAACTTGACCAAACTTAAAGTTGGCCAAATTTTATGTACCCACATGTTTCGCGCGGCCAAGAGATTGGTTGCTGAGAGAATTTGTGCAGAAAAGAAATGGCTGCGGTTGCAAGCTGTGAAGGCTGCCAGCTGTCCTTCAATAGATAAGTAATAGACCTTGAGAGTTCTGTAAAGACAAGCTATTGAACTGTGGAGCCATTGTAATAACAGGAACATTCTTAGACAATGAAATAACCAGCCTTGAGGCCCACTGATTAACTGACAAAACAGCTAAGGAAGAGAGAGAGAGAGAGTGAAAACAACTGCATTATTCACACAGTTTGGGACATGAATGCTGTGGGCGAGTTGCCAAGTTTTGAGGTATAAAAAGTGCCGCTAAAAGACACTCGGGGCTGCTGCAGTAACTCGGGCAACTTGGTCAGTTGCCAGTTAAAGAAGTACCAATAGTCACTGCCGAACCGATCACTCGTGAGTGTTAGTGCATATGTGTTTGTTTATGATCACTTGAGCTTAAAGTAAATGAGTAGATCGTGAGTGCTTACTTGTGATAAGTGAATGAACGAGTACGGGTTGTAGCTTTTTAAAAAATATTCATTCATGGGATGTGGGCGTCACCGGCAAGGCCAGCATTTATTGCCCATCCCTTGGGAAGGTGGTGGTGAGCCGCCTTCTTGAACCGCTGCAGTCCGTGTGGTGAAGGTACTCCCACAGTGCTGTTAGGGAGGGAGTGCCAGGATTTTGATCCAGCGATGAAGGAACGGCGATATATGTGGGACTTGGAGGTGGTGGTGTTCCCATGCGCCTGTTGCCCTTGTCCTTCTAGGTGGTAGAGGTCGTGGGTTTGGGAGGTGCTGCCGAAGAAGCCTTGGCGAGTTGCTGCAGTGCATCTTGTAGATGGTACACACTGCAGACACGGTGCGCCGGTGGTGGAGGGAGTGAATGTTTAAGGTGGTGAATGGGGAGCCAATCAAGCGGGCTGCTTTGTCCTGGATGGTGTCGAGCTTCTTGAGTGTTGATGGAGCTGTGCTCATCCAGGCAAGTGGAGAGTATTCCATCACACCCCTTACTTGTAACAGCTTTGTGTGTTCTTATTTGTAACCTCTTGCTGATATTTAAGTAAAAGAATAGTTTTCCCTGAAATCTTTGTCTCGAGTTGTTTGTTGCACTGGGTCTGAACTCTATAAAGTGTTGGACGGGGCAAAGGTAATTTGCACGTCTTAGAGAGGCTACACTTCATAAAGTTCATTGGTTGTAAGGTGCTTTGAGACACCCTGAGTTTGTGAAAGGTGCTTTATATAAATTCAAGGATTTATTCTTTTTCTTTTATGAGTCTCACAATAGTCATCCCATGAAAAGGCTTTGGACGACATCCTACTGCTGATCGAGCCCTTTGGCGGATTAAAGCTCTGCCGTCCCCAGACACTCAGAGGAGAGCCATGGCCATTCTCGAAAGAGAGGCGGCAAGGTGCGCTGCTCGACCCTCTTTTGTAGCCTCCCTGCACTGCACTCAGGGCCTCCCTCCCGCTACCAGAGAGTTGTCGCTGTGATAAAGACGCAGTTTTATCGTTATAGGGTCGCCAACCCTCCAGGATTGCCCCGGAGTCTCCAGGAATTGACGATTAATCTCCAGGACACCGCTGGGAGCAACACCCGGGCGGGGAAAACTTACAGGTGGGGAGGCATTAAAAAAAAATTAACTTTCTTTGAAAAGACAGACTAGATGCAGGAAGGATGTTCCCGATGGCGGGGGAGTCCAGAACCAGGGGTCACAGTCTAAGGATAAGGGGTAAGTCATTTAGGACAGAGATGAGGAGGAATTTCTTTACCTAGAGAGTGGTGGACCTGTGGAATTCTCTGCCATACAGGTAAGTTGAGGCCAATTCATTAAATATATTCAAGAAGGAGTTAGATATATTTCTTAAGGCTAAAGGGATCAAGGGATATGGAGGGAAGGCAGGGACAGGGTACTGAATTTGGATGATCAGCCATGATCTTATTAAATGGCGGAACAGGCTCGAGGGGCTGAATGGCCTACTCCTGCTCCTATTTTCTATGTTTCTATGTTTCTATGTAACTCTTGTTTGTTAGTTATTAAATATTGGAGATGGAAAAAGTGGCTGTTTGACCAGGCGGGGCGATTAGAGGCAGGAATTCATGGGATGAAAGCTCCAGGCTTACGCCCGATCAGATTTGACAACCGTACTTTGTTTGTCACCGCCTCCCCCCACCTCCCGCCGCCCCCCCGCCCTTTCCCTGCCCCTGCACTTGCTTAAAACCTGTTACATCTCTAACGTTTGCCAGTTCTGACGAAGGGACATCGACCTGAAACATTGACTCTGTTTCTCTCTCTCTCTCTCGCTCCACAGATGCTGCATGACCTGCTGAGCGTTTCCCAGCGTTTACTGTTTTTATTTAACCTTCTTTTATTGTCCACTCCTTATAGCGGGCGAATCACGTTGGCACCAACTACAATCATGGCGGGGCCTGTCCTTCCATGTAGAGAATCCACTCTGTTCACCAAGACAAGCAACAGAGACTTCAAAACCTTAAATCAGAGCTTCCAAAGGGCAGGACTGAGGTAAACGGTGAATAGTTATTAATGAAAACTCTATCAAGGGACAGAATAATCTCTGTGCCGGTTGTCGGGCCTAGCTCAGTTAACCCAAAGTCCAGTTCGGACGTGGTGGCTTAAGTTTCTCGCGAGATACAGTATGAATGTGTTTCCGCTTTAAGATAGTCTGGCCATACGGCTCAGTTTTCTGGGGACGGTCCCCAGATGAGGTACTGTATTCCCGGGCAAGCAACGTCCCCGGGAGTGCCCCCGACTCACGAAACCCGTTCCCGAATATACTAGAGCCACATTCATTGGAATATGCACGCATCATACCGTTAGACACAGTTTCAGGTCAATGGACTGAACAGTGCTATTGTGGCAGAACCACTGAATGATTCTGGCTAACTGTATATAATTCTCTTTAACGATGTTCTAACACCAGCCTAAACCTGTACCATTGTGTTAGGCATTACTGTGTTTTGTATATAGAGTTTGCATGTACGGGGCGTGGCCCCTTTAAGAGCATGGGAAAACGCGGGCAAACGCGATGACGTCACATCGCAAACCACGGGACTGCCCAATGAGTCCTCGTGGCATCTCCATTGAGTAAAGACCTGTTTGATTGTTCCCTTGTGTCGATCTCCGTTATTCGTAGGAATTCGCTAATTCCTACATTGGTGACCCCGTTTTTGTGAACGTTTTCACAAAAGAAGAGCACAGCAATGGAAGCAAACGCCGTTTCGCTGAAGCTACCGCAGTTCTGGGAGCAGCAAGTGCCCTCGTGGTTTATTCAGGTTGAGGCCCAGTTTGCCCTGAGGAACATCGATGCTGATCAGACCAAGTATCTTTACGCGGTCTCCGCACTCGACAGCTCTACCGCCTCTCGGATCGTCAGCCTCCTCGAAAACCCCCCAACGGAGCGCAAGTATGAAACCTTCAAAGCGCGATTACTGCAGGTTTTCGGGCTCACGAAATCGGAGCGCGTCCCTCGATTACTCGCTATGCCCGGGCTCGGGGACTCCAAGCCTTCAGAGTTGATGAGCCAAATGCTCACACTCCTGGGCTCAGAACAGGAATGTTTCCTATTCCGCGAGATTTTCCTCAGCCAACTGCCTGAACAGGTATAAGCTGCCCTGGCCAACTCTGAAGTTGAAGACTGCGCAACACTCGCTGTGGAGGCTGTCAAAATTTTCGCTGTAACTCGGCAGAACTGCGCCGCTACGAGGCACCCATCCCCCGCAGATGCTGCCCCAGCTCGTCAGCCTGCTGGGCTGTGTTTCTACCATGCGCAGTTTGGCGCGAAGGCGAAGCGTTGCCACCCTCCCTGCAGTTTTCCCCCCCAAAAAAACCAACTGACACTGCGACCACCGAGGAACGGGTCTAACCGGCACCCCGCGGCCGCGATGGCGATCGGCAACGCAGGAAAATTGCTGTTCATCACTGATACTCTCTCCGGTTGTCGTTTTCTGTGCGACACCGGAGCACAGTGCAGCATTTTACCCGCATCCGCCCTCGATGTGCAGACGGGGAATCACGGCCCCACCCTTGAAGCGGCCAATGGCGGAGCAATTCGGACCTTCAGCAGACGCCGAGTGGAGGTGTGCCTCGGGGGGGCAACGTTTTCACTGGGATTTTGTTACGGCCAAAGTTTCCCAGCCCCTCCTCAGCGCGGATTTCCTGTGCGCCAACAACCTCCTGGTCGACATCAGGAACCGGCGGCTGATCAACGCAGCAACTTTTAATTCTCTTCCGTGTTACCGCAGTAACACTACGTCGCGCACCGTCTCCTGTGCGTTCCCGACTCCTGATGAGTTTACTCGCCTGCTCGGCGAATTCCCCGACCTGACAAGACCCACGTTCTCCTCCACAGCCACGGAACATGGTGTGGAACACCACATCACCACCAATGGCCCCCCGGTCTACGCGTGGGCCCAGCGCCTGGAACCTGGCAAGCTGGCAGTCGCAAAGGCAGAGTTCGCAACTATGGAACGGTCGATTATTCGCCGGTCGAATAGTCCCTGGTCTTCACCCCTCCATATCGTCCCGAAGCCTGGCGGCGGATGGCGGCCATGCGGCGACTATCGATGCCTAAATGACGCCACCACTCCCGATCGGTACCCGATCCCCCATATCCAGGATTTCTCTGCCCATTTGGCAGGGAACACCGTGTTCTCTAAAGTCGACCTCGTCTGGGGCTACCACCAGGTCTCAGTTCATCCACAAGACGTCCAGAAGACCGCAGTCATCACCCCATTCGGCCTCTTCGAGTTTTTACGAATGCCGTTTGGGTTAAAGAACGCCGCCCAGGCTTTCCAACGCCTGATGGACTCCGTGCTGCGGGACCTCAAGTTCCTCTTCGTCTACCTGGATGACATTCTAATTGCCAGTCCTACTAAGGAAGAACATACCTGTCACCTACACACCCTTTTTCGCCGCCTCAGCCAATACGGCCTGATTATCAACCCGGCCAAGTGTCAGTTTGGCCTGCACCAAATTGACTACCTGGGGCATCGCATCACCTCAGAGGGAGCGGTTCCTTTGCCTTCAAAGGTAGAGGTGGTGACATCCTTTCCACGCCCGCAGAACATAAAGGCCCTGCAGGAATTCCTAGGCATGGTAAACTTTTACCACTGTTTCGTGCCTAAGGTGGCACTACTCATGCAGCCCCTGTACGAGGCCCTCAAGGGCAAGAATGGCAGGAACCCGGTAGACTGGACGGATGACATGGCCCGAGCATTCGCCGACACCAAAAGCGCCTTAGCCAACGCGACTATGCTGGCGCACTCGCTGCCAGGAGCCACCATCGCCCCCACCACCGACGCGTCGGACTACGCAGTCGGTGCCATGCAACAGCAGTGGGTGAACGGGACGTGGCAGCCGTTGGCATTCTTCAGCCGTCAACTACGGCAGAACGAGAGAGCATACAGCACGTTCGACGGGGAGTTGCTCGCCCTTTTTCTGGCCATCTGCCATTTTCGGTTCCTTCTGGAAGGACGTCCTTTCACTGCCTTTGTGGACCATAAGCCGCTGACCTTTGCAATGTCTAAGGCCGCCGAACCGTGGTCAGCCTGACAGCAGCGTCAACTGACCTACATATCCAAATTCACCACGGATATACGGCACGTGGCCGATAAGGACAACCTGGTGGCAGACTGCCTCTCCCGTGCGATCGTCAATACGGTTCATTTGGGCATCGACTACGCCCTCATGGCAGTGGACCAAGCCTCAGACCCGGAAGTCCAAGCTTACAGAATGGCTATCACTGGCCTCCAGTTGGCCGACGTCGAGTTGCATTCGGCAGGTACCACGCTGTTGTGTGACGTCTCCGTACAGGATCCTCGCCCTGTCGTGCCGGTCGTCTGGCGCCGCAAAGTGTTCGACGCCATACATGGGTTGTCACACCCTGGAATGAAGGCCTCTCAGAAACTGATGTTAGCGAAATTTGTATGGCATGGCATGCATAAAGATGTCCGCGACTGGGCCAACACCTGCGTGGTCTGCCAAAAGGCCAAGGTACAGCGCCACATCAAAGCTCCGTTGGCCACCTTCACAGTTCCGGAGCGAAGTTTTGACCATGTCAACGTGGACCTGGTAGGACCACTCCACCCTCCCATGGTTTTTCACACATCCTGACCATGGTTGACCGCACCACCAGATGGCCAGAGGCGGTCCCCCTGTCATCCAATACTTTGGCGGACGTGGCCAGGGCGTTCATTTCCTCCTGGATCGCCCGTTTCGGAGTGCCCGCAGATATTTCGTCGGACAGGTGACCGCAGTTTTCCTCCGAACTCTGGAATGCAGTGGCCCAAGGACTCGGTGTCAAATTACACTGCACCACAGCCTACCACCCACAGGCGAATGGCCTCTGCGAACGCTTCCACCGCTCAATGAAAGCCGCCCTGAGGGCCAGCCTCCAGGACGCTGGATGGGCAGACAAGCTACCGTGGGTCCTGTTGGGCCTTCGCATGGCCCCCAAAGAAGACCTTCACTCTTCATCAGCGGAACTCGTGTATGGTCAGCCGCTGCGAGTTCCAGGGGACTTCCTACCAGCATCGACGGAGCCCTGGTCCGCGTCTGCCCAGCTTGCTAGTCACCAAGAGGTGGCCAGATGTTTCGCACCGGTGCCCACTTCGCACCACGGGCTGCAGAGTTCACACGTTCCCACGGAGCTTCACAAGGCTGAATACGTTTTTATTCACCATGACGCACATAGGGATCCGCTCAAGGCCCCATATACCGGTCCCTTCCACGTGTTGGAAGCAGGGGACAAAATCTTCATGGTAGATGTCGGTGGTAAACCGGACCACATTTCGGTCGACCGCTTAAAGCCAGCAAATTTGGACCTCAACCGCCCCGTCGAGACAGCACAACCGCCGAGACGGGGTCGGCCACCCATCGTCGTTTCAGCAGACCAAGTGCGACCGCCCGCCAAACCGCCAGCCGCCCTGCAGCCTCCACCTCGAGAGTACAGGAGTCGTTCTGACAGGCTCGTCAGACCCCCTCACCATTTGACTTTGTCCGTTAAAGCGAATTCTGGGGGGGGTGCATGTGGCAGAACTACTGAATGACTCTGGCTAACTGTATATAATTCTCTTTAACGATGTTCTAACACCGGCCTAAACCTGTACCATTGTGTTAGGCATTACTGTGTTTTGTATATAGAGTTTGCATGTACGGGGCGTGGCCCCTTTAAGAGCATGGGACAACGCGGGCAAACGCGATGACGTCACGTCGTAAACCACGGGACTGCCCAGGCAGTCCTCGTGGCATCTCCGTTGAGTAAAGATCTGTTTGATTGTTCCCTTGTGTCGATCTCCGTTATTCGTAGGAATTCGTTAATTCCTAGACTATTATATTATTTGTAATACGGGGTATGGTAGCGTAGTGGTCATGTTACTGGGCTAGTAATCCAGAGGCATGGACTAATGATGCGTGAGATGTGAGTTCAAATCCCACAACGGCAGCTGGGGAATTTAAATTCAGTTAATTAAATAAATCAGTAATGGCGAGCATGAAAACCCATCTGGTTCACTAATGTCCTTAGGAAAGGAAATCTGCCGTCCTTACCCGGCCTGGCCTACATGTGACTCCAGACCCACAGCAATGTGGTTGACTCTTAACTGCCCTCTGAAATGGCCTAGCAAGCCCCACTCAGTTGTACAAAGCCGCGACGAAGAAGTATGCTAATAAAAACCGCATGGACCACCTGGCATCACTATGGGAGCACCTTCACCACACAGACTGCAGCAGTTCAAGAAGTTGGCTAACCCATCACCAAGGAATGCCTATATTCAAGAAGGTGGATGGAACATTTCCAGGGAATTATAGACCAGTCAGCTTAACATCGGTGGTAGGAAAAATAATGGAATCCATACTAAAGGAGAAAATAGAAGAACATCAAAACATAATGAATAGTCAGCATGGATTTCAAAAGGGAAAGTCTTGCTTGACCAATCTTATTGAATTTTTTGAAGAGGTAACAGAGAGAGTAGACAATAGTAATGCAGTAGGTGTAATTTATCTAGATTTTAAAAGGCCTTCTATAAGGTACCCCATAATAGACTGATGAACAAGGTCAGAGAATGCGGAGTCAGGGGACAAGTAGCAGAATGGATTGCTAGCTGGCTTCAAGACAGAAAGCAGAGAGTGGGAGTAAAGGGTAGCTGTTCACAATGGCAGAAGGTGGGCAGTGGTGTTCCACAGGGAACAGTGCTGGGACCATTGCTGTTCACAATTTACATTAACGATTTAGACTTTGGAATCAAAAACAAAATTTCTAAATTTGCAGATGACACCAAATTGGGGGGGATAGTCAATACTGAGGAGGACTGCAACAAATTTGAGGAGGGCATTAATAAACTTGCAGAATGGGCATATAATTGGCAAATGAAGTTCAACACAGATAAATATAGGGCATTACATTTTGGTAGGAGGAATAGGGAGGTCACTTATTACTTGGAGGGTGCGAGTCTAGGTGGGGTAGAGGAACAAATGGATCTCGGAATACAAATACACAAATCACTAAAAGTTGCAACACAGGTTAGCAAGGCCATAAAAAAGCAAACCAAGCGCTCGGGTTTATTTCTAGAGGGATAGAATTGAAAAGTAGGGAAGTTATGCTAAACCTGTATTGAACCTTGCTTAGACCACACTTGGAGTACTGCGTACAGTTCTGGTCGCCATATTATAAAAAGGATATAGAGGCACTGGAGAGGGTGCAGAGAAGATTTACAAGGATGATACCAGAAATGCAAGGATATACATACCAGGAAAGGATGAACAGGCTGGGTCTGCTTTCTCTTGAAAAAAGAAGGCTGAGGGGTAACCTAATAGAGGTCTTTAAAATTATGAAAGTTTTTGATAGACTGGATACAGAGAGAATGTTTCCACTTGTGGTGAAAAGCAGAACTAGAGGCCATCAATATAAGATAGCCACCAAGAAATCCAATAGGGAATTCAGAAGAAACTTCTTTACCCCAGAGAGTGATGAGAATGTGGAACTCGCTGCCACAGGGAGTGGTTGAAGCGAATAGTATAGATGCTTTTAAGGGGAGACTAGTCAAGCATCTGAGGGAGAAGGGAATAGAGGGTTATGCTGATAGATTTAGATGAGGAAAGACGGGAGGAGGCTCGAGTGGAGCATAAACGCCGGCATGGACTGGTTGGGCTGAATGGCCTGTTTCTGTGCTGTATATCCTATGTAAGGGCAATTAGGGATGGGCAATAAATGCTGGCCTTGCCAGCAACGCCCACATCTCATGAATGAATAAAACAAAGGTGTCTGAATGCGCTTCATATGACGTCACATCCGCGGTAATTATATGCGCATTTGTTTTGCATTTAAAGTGCAATCGTTAAACTATAGGCTGTTAAAAAGTTTTGCCTCACTAGGCTGTGTAACCTACATTTCCCGTCCTGGCTACTTTGCTGCGCTTCCACCTTGTGCGTCCCCAGAATCGGTTTAGAAAATATGGCCACCCTACTTTAAGAGAGTGACTCACTGTTTACTCGGTCGCTAGATTTTTCTTTGTGATCGCTGCAAGGGAAAGGAAAATAATTCTGCTCTTCTCTTCGACGGGATCTATTTCCTGCTTTTTTTCAGCTCTGACGAAGGGTCTTCGACCTGATACTTTAATGCTGTTTCTCTCTCCACGGATGCTGCCCTTGTAGGGTTCTCAAAATTCCCACATTCCACAAAAGTTATGGATAAAGGGGCCCTGTATGGACAAGTTGTGGAGCCAGGCAGCTAAGCAAACACAGAATATGCATTCATTCACCTTGGAACAGATCAGGTTAGAATGGGCCTAAATCGAGGCCATTAGGTTTCTGCATATTTAATCGGTAACAGCTCATAGTAGCCATCAAGCCAGGATGAGGACAATTAAGTTTCATAAATGACAAACAGCCAGGACATCGAAGCCATTAAGCACGGAGACAACCACTCCAGAAGTCGTTAAAGTAAATGGCTGTAATCATTTTAAACAAGCCTGCCAAAAGTTAGACAAAGGACTGACCTGATTTGGCGCGCAGATAAGGAATGAAGAACCGGGTATAATTGTAGGCCCATCGGTAGTGATCGCTCTCTTGCTCTTGCCCTTGCCTTTTGGCCTTGGCCTCCTGTCTCTCGTTTTCGTGCCCTGGCCTCGTGGCGGGCTCTCTTCTCGCTCCCCGTGCCGCTCAACACCAAGGACACCCATTACTACACCGAGGGCCAAACGCGGGAGGAGATCGAGACCCGAATTTGAAAAGACACAGGACACACAGGCCACAAATGGGCAGACGAGACGAGACAAGACGAAGAATACGGTAAACCGATAACGGCAGAGAAGGGCAGCGGAAAGACGCATTGGGGGACAAACGCCTAGTTATAAGCTGACGTTTGACGAATAAACTGGCGTTCGAAGGATGGGTAGCAAAATCAAGACAAACAGTCTAGTTATAAGCTGGCATTTGACGCATGGACAGTAATAGCCCAGTTAAGAATAAGCTGGTATTCGAAGCTTGAGTAGGAAAATCATTAGGCGGTAAAGACTGCCAACCGACCCCCAACCGCAGCAATACCGTCGGCGACCGCCCGAAGAAAAAGAAGGCCCATCGCGATGAAGTACCCAACGAAGACGTTGACGAGAGAAAAGGAGGGTGCTTGCACAAACAACTTCAGTACCGCGCCCTGCGACCACGTGACGACGACGAACCCCAAAGGACAGAAAGAGTGAACCTCAAGACCCAACCAGTTAAAGCAACAGGTTTCGAATTGGTGAGCATGAATTCCTGGCCCCCTCATAGCTTAATCTAGTTGGGTATAGGGGGTGGGATAAGGATAAGGGGATTTTTAATGTATTTGTTTCCCTCGATGTGCCGTGTGTTCCCCATTCCCATATAAGTGTATTAATTATATATGCCTGTAATTATACCAGTAATTCTCAGTAAGATTGTGTTTCATTCTGCCTTTAATAAAATTTTGGTTTTCTTGCACCAAACCACTTGTCTACACGATTTTCTCTATCGCCGCCTGTACCTAAGTCCCGTGTCTAGAACCCAGGGGTGTGGGAGCGATTCGAACCACTCAGAGACAGTCAGAGGTGAAGCTGACTGGGCACACGCCACCCCCTACACCCTGGCTGGCTGAGTTTTTCCAGCGTTTTCTGTTATTATTTCGGATTTCCAGCATCCGCAGTATTTTGCTATTGTATTAATCTACAGGAAACTCTTTTTTATCTGGCACCGATGGGCCCGGGGTGGTGCCGGTTGATCAAAAAGTCCGGATTACAGAGAGGTATACCTACCAAGATACGAGAGCCCCATACACGGCCACAGGTGCAGGAGCCCCGGATACACGGCACTTGTGCAGGAACCCCGGTTACACGGCCACTAATATATAGTAAAACTTACCTGAACCTACTCCTGAATTTTGCAGGTTAACAGAGATTTCCGGATATTTAGGTGCCGGTTAAAAGAGAGTTTCCTGTAAATAGTGTTCTGCTTCAACGTAAATGAACCGGTTTTTTAAAAAAAAACAACACGAGGTTGGACCAAGTCATCAGATAGCATTTGAATCAAGTTATACAGAAGTGACGATGCCAACAATCAATAAGGCTACATCTTGACAGGAAACTAAAGTCTTCTTTGGCAAACACTTTTATTCAGTTCACAGCACATCAGGAAAAGGCGGGCAGGTGGGTACATTATAATCAGATCCAGTGAGGCGCCGCTTCCTAAGAAGTGAGCTGCCATCAGACACGGGATGCGACCAACCTGCCGGGATTGCCCTGGGGCCTCCAGGAATTAACGATCAATCTCCAGGACGCCACAGCCAGCAACACCTGGGAGAAATATCATTAAAAAAAATGTGTTTTCATTCATTTTATTTTGTTTATTAGTTATAAAAAATATTGGAGATGGAAGGGGAAAAAATGGCCGTGTGACTGACAGTCAAGATTCACCCGATCAGGCAATGAAGAGTCTGTCCGCTCTCCGATTGGCTGCAGGAAGGCGGGGCAGCGCGAGGATGGGCGTGTCGGGCGACCAATGGCGGTGGTGCGGGGCTGCGGCGGTTGGAGGCAGGTGGTCACATGATGAAACCTCCAGGGGCACACCCAACCAGAGTTGGCAACTCCGACAACAGATGTTGTTGCGGCTGAAATGCCATGTTTTTTGATTTTACATTGGCACTGTTAGTCAACTGAAGCCGCAATAAGCAATACATGCAGTCGAGCTACCTGAAACAGCCCTCTGTTATATTTTGCTTGTCGTTATAGAATCATAGAATGGAACAGCACAGGAGGCCATTCGGCCCATCATGCCTGTGCCGGCTCTTTGAAAGTGCGATCCAATTAGTCCCACTACCCCCTGCTCTTTCTCCATAGCCCTGTCGGTTATCCATTGCTAAGAATGCATTATTTTTTGTGAGGGTGCCGGTCAGTTCCTTCAGTAACCCCTAGATGGCACCTTCACTGGTTCCTCTTTTGTGCAACCAAAACAAGTTAACAAATAAACTGTAACTAAAATCCAATAACCCTTTAAATAAACCTTCGCCAATCAAATTAAAATTTGGTTGTCTAAACTAATTATGCACTCCAGTCCCCGCGGCGCCCACCGGTCACGAAAAAACTCGAGCGCGCCGGCGGACACCGCGTGCTCCATCTCTAGGGCCACCCGGGCGCGAACATGGCCACGGAAGAGGGGGAGGCAATCCGGTCGGACGACCCTCTCGACCGCCCGCTGCCTGGACCAATTAATGGCTTTCTTGGCCAGGCCCAGGAGCAGGCCCACGAGGAGGTCCTCCAACCAGCCCGCTCCCCTCCGCACGGGGTGACCGTAGATCAGGAGCGTGGGACTGAAGTGCAACCAAAATTTGAGGAGCAGCCCCCTCAAAAAATGGAAGAGGGGCTGCAACCTCTCACACCCCATATATACGTGAAATACGGACTCCTCCAGACCGCAAAACAAACAGGCGGTCTGGGAGTCCGTAAACCTATTTAAAAATCTATTGCACGGAACTGCTCTGTGCAACACCCTCCAGGCCAAGTCCCCAATAGAACAAGGGAGGACTCCCGCATAGAGAGCCCCCCATTGGGGACCTCCGCCTCCGTCCGGAGGTAAAATGGCACGCCACGGCGTGTCCGGACGGCAGGCGAAGATGGCAAAGTGGAAGGTGTGCAAGAGCAGCCCGTACAAGAAACCCCTCCGTGCAGAATGAAAAAGCACAGAGGGTATTTCCTCGAGACGGCTCAAGTTGTGAGGCACCGATCCCCGAGGGGAGTTTCGGGGCAAGGCGCCGATAAGGAATTCCGTCCGAACGGGAGTAAGCTCGGACGGGATCTCCCCACGTGCCCGAGCCGCCTCGACACACCTCGTGGCGCCGGGTGGCAACATCGCTTTCACCGCCCCGATGGCATTGACCGCGAGCCGGACGTTGTCCCATGACATGCGTCACGCCAGCTCCTCTGGCGCCATCCAGCCCGCTCCTCCGCCATCGAGTAGGTCCCCGACTCTAGTCACCCTGCCAGGCACAGCCCTGCGCTCCGCCAGCCACCCGAACTCGCGGACGTGGAGGTGCGGATTCCTGAACAGCGGCTCCCGGAGGACAGCCGCCGCTCCTGACGGGGGAGAGCTCCGCCTGGAGGCGACGTAATTCCAAACCCATAGTAGTTCCTGGTAAAAGACAGGCAGCTCCCGCAGGCTCTCACGCCTGCCGCTCACCTCCAAAAACAGGAGCTGCGTGTCGTAATTGAGGCCGTGCAGCTGGCGGAAAAAATACGTCGCCAGTGCACACCATCTTGGAGGATTCTCGACGTACAGGTATCTCTGCAGCGTCTGAAGATGGAAAGTCGCAGCCTGGGTGCGGAGGCACACCAACGCCTGACCGCCCTCCCTAAGCGGGAGACTCAGAACCGCGGCAGCGACCCAGTGTATCCTGTTGTTCCAGAAGAAGTCGATGAGGAGCACGTCATCGGCGTAAGCCGAGAGGACCACCTCCACGCCCGGCCCTTGCAGAGCCAATCCCGCCAACCTCTTCCGCAAGAGGCGCAGGAAAGGCTCCACGCAAATGGCATATAACTGGCCGGACATGGGGCATCCCTGACGCACCCCTCTCCCGAAGCGAAGGGGCGCCGTCAAGGACCTGTTAACTTTAATCAGACACTCCGCGGCAGCGTACAGAAGTCGGATCCGGGCGACAAAATGCGTCCCGAACCCGAAAGCGCGCAGAGTCCCGAAAAGATACTCGTGATCCACCCTGTCGAACGCCTTCTCCTGATCCAGGGAAAGGAAGGCGACTTGACCGAGACGGGACTCCAGGTCGAGCACCTCCTTCTCCAACTGCCCGACCCGGGCCTCCCGCCTCTTGGTCGACCCCTTCGCGTACTCCTGACAGAAGAGACGGATGTGAGCCTTGCCCACATCCCACCATAGCCTCAAGGAGGGGAAGCCCCCCTGCTTCCTTCTCCAGCCGGCCCAGAACCGACCGAACGAATCCCGGAACCGCGCGTCCTCCAGCAGCAGGTTGTTAAAGTGCCAGTACGCGGACCCCCCCCCCGGCGCGCAGCGGCACGAGCTCCGCCCACACCAGGTGGTGGTCCGTGCACGGCACCGGCCGCATGGAAGCCGTCGGAACGCAGGAGACGTATGCCCGGGAAATGTAGAGGCGGTCGATCCTGGACGCTCCTCCCACAGACCTCACAAAAGTGAAGGCGCTGGAGTCGGGATGGAGATTACGCCAGACGTCCACCAAGTCGAGGGACCCGACCAGGTCCCTCAACTTCCCCACCGATGCCGGGCTCGGCTGGGTACCCGTGCGGTCCCTCGCCTCGAGGGTACAATTAAAATCCCCCCCGAGGATGACGCACTCGCCCGCGTCGATGGAGCCCAAAAGAGTGGACACTTCTTCAAAGAAGCGCGCTTGCTGCGCACCGGCCCGAGGGGCGTACACGTTCACTAAATGGAGCGGCACGCCCCCCAGGCGAACGGTGACCTGGAGCAAGCGGCCCGGCACCAGCTCCTTGACCCCCAAGATCTCCGGCTGAAAATGCGGGGCCAACAAGATAGCCACCCCACTGGAAACACTGGAGAGGTGACTCATGTTGACCCCTCCTTGCCACTCCAGGAGCCACGTGGCCTCGTCTCCCGGAACGGTGTGGGTTTCTTGCAGGAAGCACACCGCATACTTCCCGTCCCGAAGGACCGAAAAGTTATTAAATCTGCGGCTAGCTTCCCTGCTGCCGTTGACGTTGAGGCTGGCTATGGTTATCTTCATTTCAGAAGCACAACCAACCCCTACTTAAACCTAACGGGGGAAGGGAGGGCGGCCGCTAGTCAACCGCCACTCCCTTAGCAGCCCGGTGAAGAATGTCCGGAACCGACGCAGCTCGGACGGGCTCACGCCCGCGTCCGCACCCATGGTCTTATAGGCGACGCGGGCCGACCCGATGAGCAGCGCCAGCCCCGACCATCTGTCGAGGGCCTGCTGGGTCCTGCGGCGACCCTGGCTCGTGGCCACAAATTCCCGGAGCTCCCTGATGGGAATAAGAACGAGGGGGGTCCCGGCGAGGGGCGCGAGGTCATCCATCGCCTCATCGGCGATGGATTCTAAGTCTTCCTCCGCCCCCACCACCGAGTCCCCGTCCTCCTCCGGGGAGTCGCCACTGGCGGCCGAACCGTCCGCCACGCAGTGCGCATCGGGCGGCTCGGCCGCGACAGCCGGCCCCGCCTCCGCCCGGATCCCACCCCCAGGATCGGTAGCGGAGGATTCCCCCCCGGGCTCCTCTAGGGGGGCCGGGCCAGAAGGCGGTGGCGGTTCGGAGACCCCCTCCGCCCCAGGCGCCGGAACGACCGGAGAGACCGGAGAGACGGGAGAATACGTGCAACCGATCTTCTCCAAGTCGCCCGGCGCCGGAGACACAGACAGAGGGCCCTCCTCTGCTACGCCACCGGCCTCCGACCCAGCAGATGGGGTGATTTTCCCACAGACCTCGACGAAGTCGAGCAGCACCTGGGAAAGGTCCGGGCCGCTCTGGGCGAGCTCATCATCGGATGACTCGCCCGGCCCGGTCCCCTGGCCGCCCGACCCGTCGAGGGGTAATGCCACCATTAGAGGGTCAATCCCCGCCGCGGGTTGTTCCGCGAACCCCCCCACGGGCAGGGTCTCGTCCCCGTCCCCGGGAGGCACGAGCTGGGCAGACGCTTCTGCCTCAGCCTCCCCGGGGACAGGCGACCCCTGCCATTCGCTCGCGATGGTGATAGCGGTGGGGTGGGGCGCAGCGCCCGCGGCGGGCGACGACTCCCCCTGACCGGAGGGACCTTCCACCTCCCGGTCCCCCCCCTCGTCCCGGGAGTCGCGCCTTCGCTTGAGTGCGGAGGGGTAGAGGGAGGCCTCCATGTCTTCAGGGGCCTCCCCTGCTCCCTCCAGAGGAGCGAGTTCTTTGGGTCCCCCGGACCCAAGCCCGGCCGCAGGTTCTGGTGGTCCCGCCTCGGCGGTCGCGGCCACGGGCTCAGGCACGGGGTCCCCCCCAGCTCCGCACTCCACGAACAATGCCGCGATGCTCTCGGGCGTCAGGGGGTCCATATCAAAGGGTTCGCCCTCCACGGGGGGACCCACCCTACGGTGTTTGCTCTTGCCCAGCGCCTTCCTTCCGACCGGACCTCCCTCCTCCCCCCTGCCGGAGGCCTGGATGACGTTGGCCTCCGACGACGACCGCGCCCCGTTAGCTTTTGTTCGGGAGGGGGCGCGGCTAGACCCGGAGGGAGGAGCGGCGGCGGCGCCAGCCTTGGTCGCGCCAGTCACCCTGGCAGCTTTGGAGGTGGGGCAGTTTTTCCGAACGTGCCCCACCTCCCCACAGGCGTGGCACCGCACGCCGTCCGTGGTCCAAAAGACGCAGTACGGGGTCCCCCCGTGGAGGACCGTGAAAGCCCCGTCCGTCTCCCCCTCCCGTGCCAGCTGGACAAAGGCCTGGCGCCGGAAGGAGAAGACATGGCGAAGGCTGCTTTCCCGGAGCCCGAGCGGGATCGGGGAAATCCCCGACCTCACCTCCCCAAGTTGACGAAGGTGGGGGAGGAGGAGCTCACCGGCGATATAGGGCGGGACACTCGACAGGACAACCCTCTGCGCGGTGGCCTCCAGCGGATCCACCGGCAGGAAAGTCCCGCCCACGGTGAGCCCCTGGGCGATGGCCAGGGCCACCGCCCGCTCGGACTCCAGGAAGAAGACAGCCTTCCCGTACATTTTTGAGGCGGCGACTATGGCCGGAGGGCCGACAACCCCGGCCATAGCCTTCACGCACGCCTCAATAGTCATGTTGAGGTGGGTGTAGCTCTTCACTCCGAGCTTCATGGTCATCAGCCGGAACGGCGACGGGGCAGCAGCAGCAGCGGGAGCAGCCGAGGCTTTGGCCGTCGCCGCCGCATAGGTCATCGCTGGCCCCGTCACCGCCGAAGAAGTACTGGCCATCATGGGTTGGTTCTTAAAAAAGAGCTACACACACCCCAACTTTGTCGCAGGCCTGGAGGTTTTTAATGGCCTCGGAAAAAGAGTCCTGAGCAGAGGGAGTGTAAATGTACTGGGCCACCTCTCCCCTTGATGGAATAAATTGGGAGGGGGCCCTTCCTTCCCTCTGCTCAATTGGTAATAATAAATGAAAAAAGAGGTGCCTTTTGGAGAGGCAGAGAGAGGACAAAGAGAGAGAGAGGGGGGTTGGGAAGGAGGGGGGGGCCGCAAAGGCAGGGTCCCCACTCAACGATGGTAGACGGTGGGTGGGTGTCGGCAGGGTGTACTCCCCCGATGGTAACTCACAAAGTCTTTAAGCTATAAGCTGGTCTTCGGGCAGGGGGAGAGGATGTCTTCGCCTGGGCAGGCCGGAGAACGCCCAAGGTCAGCCCACACCAGGTCTTCACGATGCGCAGGAACAAGCTTCACCTAGGCAGGCTCCAGCCAACCCAGGCCAGGCT
Source organism: Somniosus microcephalus (assembly GCF_052327205.1). Lineage (NCBI taxonomy): Eukaryota > Metazoa > Chordata > Chondrichthyes > Squaliformes > Somniosidae > Somniosus > Somniosus microcephalus. The sequence continues at coordinate 23,939,677 of NC_140987.1, read as the reverse complement.
TTCGGCCCATCTTCTTTTCCTCCCCCCGCCTAGAATGCAAAAGTCTTTAGGGGGAATACACAGAGACACCCACCTGCAGATGTTTGAGTTGCAGCTCCTCCCCTCCTTCCAAGTGGAGCTGTTTGTATCCTCTCTCCCTCTCTCCCTCTCCTGGGCTGGAGGCCGAATTGGGAGGCAGTGCTGGAAAAGGCCTCTCCCGTTCTAATGCTGGCCTCCTCCTCTGTCCTCCACTCCTTCCTCTCCAGGCACCTCTGTCGATGATGTAGATGGGTTGGTGTGGGAAGGTTGTAGTGGTGGTGGCCTGGGGTCACTCCTTCCTTCCACTCTACTCCCAGGCCAAGGCAACCACACACTCTCTCCCCACAGCAGCAGGAGCAGCTCAGCAACACAACCTGCTCCTCTGACTGCAAGGTCCAAAATGAGCTTGTGTGAGGGTCACTGGTTGGTTTCCCTTTGTTAATTGTTACTTGTTTTTCCTGTTTATTACTTAACTGCCTTTCATCTGGTTTATTGGTTTCTCCTGTTTTTGCTTGTATTTAAGTTCTGTGGTTTCTTCCCTCTGGGCTCAGTCCTGACAAGGGAGTTAGTCTCGACTCGGTGCTCTGTTTCGACTCGGTGCTCTGTTTCGACTTGGTGCTCTGTTTCGACTCGGTGCTCTGTTTCGACTCGGTGCTCTGTTTCGACTCGGTGCTCTGTTACGGCAAGGTGCTCTGTTTCGACAAGCCATTTGCCTATGTGGCAGCTTGCCTTGACAAGCTGGTTGCCTTAGTGGTTGCTTGTCTTGAGCTCCTATGTCTATAACTGTTTATCTGTGTTATGTTTTGCTTGTATTAAGTTCTGTGGTTTTTCCCTTTGTTCTCAGTCTTGACAAGGTGCTGACAAGTTGCTCTGTCTTGATAGGTGCTCAGTTTTGGACAAGCTGATTGCCCTGTGGTAGCTTGTCTTGAGCTCAGTTTGGACAAGCCGGTTGCCTCACGGTAGCTTGTCTTGAGTTCCTATCTAGACTAGCTGTTTGCCTATGTGGTAGCTTGTCTTGAGCTCTTATGGTTTGCAACTATTTACCTGTGTGATTCTCGTAAAGTACTGTTATTTAAGACTGCATATCTGCTTCTCGCCTCATCTGTCTGCACTTGGGTCCAGAACCAGCCTCGCCCGGACAGCATGGCCCCGTGTCTACATGGCCCCGTGACAGCCACCCTGACAGTTTTTTAAACGTATGTTCAATGGCTAAGGAACAAACTATAAGAACATAAGAATTAGGAGCAGGAGTAGGCCATAAAATAAGATCATTGCTGATCTTTGACCTCAACTCCACTTTCCCGCCTGATCTCCCCTAGAGTCCAAAAATCTATCGATCTCAGCCTTGAATATTCTCAATGACTGAGCATCCACAGCCCTCTGGGGCAGAGAATTCCAAAGATTCACAACCCTCTGAGTGAAGAAATTCCTCCTCATCTCAGTCTTAAATGGCCGACCCTTTATCCTGAGACTATGACCCCTGGTTCTAGACACTCCAGCCATGGGAAACAACCTTTCAGCATCTAGCCTGTCAATCCCCCTTAGAATCTTACATGTTTCAATGAGATCACCTCTCATTCTTCTAAACTCCAGAGAGTATAGGCCCATTCTACACAATCTCTCATCACAGGACAGCCCTCTCATCCCAGGAATCAATCTAGTGAACCTTCGTTGCACTGCCTCTAAGGCAGTACAGGTTGAGCATCCCAAACCCAGAGTTCCGGAATCCGGAGTTCCAGAATCCGGACTCCGGGACGATTGGTGGTAGGGGTCCGGAATCCGGACACCCTGAGGGAGCCTTACCAAAAACCAGAAATAGCGCAACCTGGGCCCAGGCATTTCCGGACTTCGGCACGTGTTTCTGATGTCCGAAGTCCGGAAATATCGCAAACTGGGCTCGGGCGTTTCCAGACTTCAGACATTAGAAACACATTCCGAAGTCTGGAAAACCCGAAAACCGGCTCGGCCTCGGTCCCAAGGTTGCCGGATTTGGGACGTTGTACCTGTATATCCTTCCTTAGGTAAGGAGACCAGAACTGTGTATATTGTAAAGGGCCTTGGTGAGAAAACCAAAGCTATACCAAATTAGTCTAAATTTTCTTTTAAATGTATATTCTTCTTCAGAGTCATTATTTGTCCTGGGATTCTTAATTTGTATAATTATTTTGTATAATTATTTGTGCTAACCAGTAGAACATCAATACGCGTTCCTCACCCACTCAAATGCAATAAAGCAGTCACCTGTAGCTGATGATCATTTGAAATGAACCAACCACACCTAAAGTCTGTCTGTCCCCACTCCACTCAAACGTGCCAAAAGAGGCCGATAATTTAATAGTTAGAACACGTCAACTGCTAAGCACCTGATAAACTTTGCTGAGGAAGCAGCATATTCCAGAGGCTGTGAGCTTCAATTAGGGGTGAGGAAAATGGCAAAAGTGAAAGGGAACACAGCCTTCAACAATCCCCAGAGAGTCTGGCGCCAGTCAATCACACAGTTACTTCAAAGGCAACGTCTGAAACTGTGTTAAGTTACGTCATCATTAGCTACAAAACAACACAATTCATGGGCTATGCAGTGCTCCGGGCTATCCTGGGGATGTGATAGGTGGCTATATAAAGGCAAGTTCTTTCTTTAGAGTGCTGACGTTACTTTGGATTTCAAACCTGGGTTTCGCCAGGTTCAAGGGTATCCGGAAAAGAAAGTAAGACCAACTTTTGCTATCAGTGGTTTAGATTGTCTGTCAGTTATATAACGGGGGCACTGGCATTGATTGGTGCAGTGGGGAAAGAGTTAAACTGACATTGCTAGCAGTTTCACTGAATGGTGTAATAAAGACCATCTTTTTCTAAGTTGCTGAATTGGCAGTGGAGATAACATAAGCCGGACATGGAACCATAAGAGGCCTAAGAGGATGTAAGTTCTGTTCTGGCAGGAAAGTAAAACAATGAAAGAGGCCTAGAGAGGCAGGAAAGGAGGACAATGAGTCAGAAGTGCAATGTTGATGAGACTCCATCTGGCATAAACAAAGGTCATAGGTGCAACAACAGCTTGAGGGAAAACGGCCGATAATAAAGGCGGTACTTTAATGTAACGTGGCATAGGCAACCAATCAGTGAAGATGCATACGGGCCAAGGTCCAATCGGGTGGCAGGAATGAATTTTGACATGTGTATTGTAATGTATAAAAATGTAACGTTTGCTGTACCAATTTGGAAAGGTCTGGCTAAGACAGAGCAGACTGTTTCCCCACCGTTGCAATAAAGACAACTTGACTATCGATCTAAAACCTTTTGTCGAGTGTTGGTTTAAAATACTCCACAACAATTGGTTTCTCCTCGGACCATCCAACTTCCCGTCCTGGCTCACATGTTAGTGTGGTAAACCACTGTTATTGTTGTTCACTGTTGTTGTTGTTGTTGCACACTGTTGTACCTATGCATGCCTCAGCATGTCTCTGCTGGCTCCGCCCCTGGCTCCACCCACAGGCCCAGGTATAAAGGTGATTGCTCTGCAGCCCCCTGCCTTCTTGGAACCCAGTCAACCATGAGAGGCATGCTCTGTTCTTTGCTAATAAAAGCCTTTAGTTACTCTCCTAACTCTCCGTCTTTTATGAGTAATTGATAGCGCATCAATTTTATTAGCGAAAACAAAATGTCGACAACAAACGCTGAGCAGCAGGCTGCTGCACCAAACGCTGAGCAGCAGGAGCTGCTGCGAGCCCTCAGACCAACATGCCTGGACCTAGACCCCCAAGAATTGGGTTCGGCTACCAAATTCGCGCATTGGCTGCGTTGCTTCGAGGCCTACCTGCAAGCCTCAACTGTGACCCTGGACGAAAACAAGCTGGAAATCCTGGCCTCAAAGGTGAGCCACCAAGTTTATACAATATTCCAGGACGCGACGACCTACGCGGCGGCTATCGATCTGCTAAAAGGGCAATACGCACGCCCGGTAAATACGGTCTATGCCAGGCACCTCTTAAGATCCCGCAGACAGCAGCCCGGGGAATCGGTGGAGGCCTTCCTACGGGCACTACGGATACTCGGCCGAGGCTGCGATTGCAAAGAAGTATCAGCCGCAGCACACACGGAGGGACTGATCCGAGATGCTTTCGTTGCGGGCCTAAGGTCCGACTACTCCCGGCAGAGACTGTTGGAAAAGGGAGAAATGGACCTGAGAAAGTCAGTGTCCCTCGCGCTCTCGCTCGACGCGGCCCACAGGAATATGGACGCCTTGTCCCCTAACCGCTCCGCAACATGGACACCACAACCTTGGGTCATGGGACCGCCACCTTCAACTGCTGCTGCGATGTCCAAGGCACAGAAATGTTATTTTTGTGGCCAGGCAAAACACCCCAGAGCACGCTGCCCGGCGAGATACGCTACCTGCTCCGGCTGCGGGAAGAAAGGACACTATGTCAGCGCCTGCAAAGGTAAAACCGCTAACGCCAGCAGCGCCGCGTGTGAACCGTGGGGGCAGCCATCTTGTCCGCCATCTTGGGCTCCCCCAGCCGCGTGGGGATCGGGATCATGGGCGCCGCCATTTTGTCCGCCATCTTGGACGTCTCCAACTTCAACCACGGGGGACCCGGACTCAACCACCGCCTCATATGACGACCACATCGACTCGCTCGACCATACGCTGGCCTCCGTGACGCTGGACCAATCCCTCCCTCATCAACTGTCCAGGTCCATGATGGACATTACGGTAAACGGCCGCGCCACTACCTGCCTTTTCGACAGTGGGAGCACGGAGAGCTTTATCCACCCCGACACGGTGCGCAGTTACTCTCTCTCGGTCCTGCCGACGCGCCATCGGATCTCTTTGGCTTCCAAAGCCCAGTCAGCGGACGTCGGTGGCTACTGTGTAGTGACCCTTTCAGTAAGGGGCACAGAATACAAAAATTTTAAACTCCTGGTCCTGCCTCATCTCTGCGCTGCCGTTCTACTGGGGTTGGATTTTCAGTGCCACCTTAAGAGTGTCACATTAGCGTATGACGGACCCCTCCCCCCACTCACAGTCTGCAGCCAGCAGCTTTTAAATCGCCCGCCGCGCACCATTTGCAGCCTCTCCACCCTTAAAGTCCACCCCCCCTCCTTGTTCGCTAACCTCACCCGCGACTGTAAGCCCATCGCTACCAAAAGCAGGCGTTACAGTGCCGGGGATAGTGTAGTGTATGTACCCGTCTACCTTTAAGGGAACGATTGAGTGTAACCGTTCACCTTTAAGAGAACTACTTTAGGTGTGGCACTATTTGATTGGCTTCTGTATACGGTAATACCGACAGTGACCACACCAGTATATAAGTGATGTTACAGGATAACTAGGGCAGATTCGCCCTGACCTCTGAATAGTAAAGACCTGTTTGTTTGTACTTCAAAAGTCTGTGTATTTATTTACTGCACAACCCACAGACTTTACAGTGGCGACGAGTCCAAGAATAGCAAAGTAACAAAGAGCATCGAAGAGAGGCAACCGCCCTCGTCGTGCTACCAAAAGAAAACACGAGGCTACAACAACAGAAAGTGTGGTACTTTACAGAAGCTGGAAGACTAGCAACAAAAGCTTCATCAGCAACAGGCACTGATTACCCTGCTACCACGGTGTGGAGTGAGCCGACCAGCAAGAAACAAGGCGGCCGAAGAGACTGTGAGTAGGGGAAGGGGTAGAAGTATCCGGAGGAGAAGGGCAGAGCACTCGACCTCGGTCGAGGGGGAGCTGTACCGGCCAAAAGTCGGGTCCAACGGCGTCGGGTGACAGCCGGACCGTGATCGGCGGGAAAAATCCGGGCAGCAACCGCAGCCACGAAGCGCTGAGCCTGCGAGTAGGCGCGGGAGGAGAAACCCAGCCGCAGCCGGGGAGGGAAACACCGGTCTGCAAGAGGGCTGGGGAGGCGAACGGGAACCGTGCGGGTGAGAGCCGGGTGCGGAGTGAGAGACTGCGAGGAGCCAGTCCAGCGGCTGAGCTGTTCTCCACCAACGGGGTACTCAGAGCCGGCAAAACCGAACGTGCGGGAGTGGGAGAGCGAACAGGAGCCGAGAACGGGGAGAGAGACTGCGCGAGAGCCAGTCCAGCGGCTGAACTGTTCTCCACCTACGGAGTACCCAGAGCCGGTAGAACCGAACGTGCGGGAGAGGGAGAGACAGAGCCGAGCACGGGGAGAGAGAGACTGCGCGAGGGCCAGTCCAGCGGCTGAACTGTCCGCCGTTAACGGGGTGTACCCAGAGCCGGTAGAACCGAACGTGCGGGAGAGGGAGAGACAGAGCCGAGCACGGGGAGAGAGAGACTGCGCGAGAGCCAGTCCAGCGGCTGAACTGTCCTCCGTTAACGGGGTGTACCGAGCGCCGGTAGAGCCGTGCGGGCGGGAGGAAAAGACAGAGCCGAGTAAGGGGAGCTGTGCGAGAGCCAGCCCAGCGGCTGAACCTGTCCGCTGTGGGGAAAGCGTACCCCTTACACCAGGGAGAAACGCGGAAAGCCGCCATTAGGCGGGGAAGACGACAGAGGCGGGAAACCGCCATTGAAGTGGGCGGGGAGAGAAAGGAAGAGCGGGAAACCGCCATTTTCGCAGGAAAACCGCCATTTTAGAAAAAAGAAGATAATAAATAATACTTAAAGAAATACTGTGCTGCTTCAAAGAAAGAAAGATGCCTAAGCGAGGGAATATTAACGATTTTAATTCTGAAATAGAAGACTGGGCCACGTATGTGGAACGCATAGAGATCTATTGCGAAGCCAACAAAATAGAGGAAGACGACAAGGCGATAACATTGCTAAACTCGATGGGGGCAAAAACATATGGGCTCTTGAAGCATCTAATAGCACCAGCTAAACCAGCGGATCAGACCTTCGAAGAAATTGTGGCTGTGCTGAAGGACCACTTGAACCCCACACCGTTGATGCTGGCTGAGCGATTCAAATTCTACGCAAGAACGCAGAGGAAAGACGAAAGCAATGCGGAATACTTGGTCGAACTGCGTAGGCTAGCGAAATACTGCCAGTTCGGAGGGAATCTGACAGAGGCACTGCGGGACAAGTTCGTATGCGGATTGTCCAAAGAAGGAACGCAGAAGCGACTACTGGAAGAAAATGACCTCACACTGGACAGGGCTGTCCTCATAGCTGCATCACACGAAGCCGCAGCGAAAGGAACGGCTGAAATGCAGCTAAAGGCGGCGGCACTCGGGGTGGACCAAATTACTTCGAGCACAACAAAATGCTACCGTTGTGGGAAGACCACGCACGACCAGAATCACTGCTGGTTTAAGAACCAAGAGTGTCGGAAATGTGGCAAACTGGGTCACATCGCGAAGGTATGCAGGTCCGGGAAAAAGACCAACAATCCACGGAAGCCACCACAAGAAAAGTACAACAAGGTACACAAGGTGGCTGAAAAGAGTTCAGACGAACAGAATTCAGACTCAGACCCAAACAACCAGGAGCTGGGCAGTCTGAAGATCCACAATGTGGGGAAAGAAACTGATCTACAAACGATTTGGGTCGTACTAAAAATAGCTGGAGTCCAAGTACGAATGGAGCTGGACACTGGATCAGCTCTATCAGTCATCAACCGAAGGGACTACCACCGGCTATTCTCTCACATACCTTTGAGAAATACCAAGTTCATATTACAGACATACACGGGGCATAATGTATACCCCATGGGGAAAATAAGAGTCAAGGTGAGAGATAGAGGGAAAGAACACCCAAGAATGAATTTGTACGTATTACCTGAGGGAGGACCACCACTTCTAGGACGGGAGTGGATTAAGAAAATAGACATGGAATGGCACTACCTAAAAGCCATAATGAAGGAGGATTCGGTGCAAGCTATCAGCTCAGATTCTGAGATGGATGACGATAAGACCAATTCAAATATGCATGACAAGGCTAAAGGGGACTTGCCGATGATGGGGAAGGAAACAAAGACATGCAGAAAGACTTATGTCACCAAGAAGAATAAAGTTACAGAGCAGAACTCCAGGTTGACAGAGAATTCTGAGCCTGTTCAAGCTAAGGATTCATCCACGACGGAAGAACACCGAGCTCGGACTCAAACTTATGTCAAAGTACGACAACAATTAGAACAGTGGAGTGACCGTCTCGTACAAGAGATGAAAAATATGGAAAAGTTCTGGGACACTGAACGGGAGAACCTGGAAAGACAACAGAGACAGCTAGCTCGAGAAAAGAGCGACCATAGAGCCATCGTGGCCAAGTACCGATCACATCTCCCTGAAACTGTTCAGGAACTAGACTATTTACAGAACGACCTAAAGGAAGAGGAATCTTCAGGAAGCCAGGATTTTATCCCAGTTCATCTCTACGACTCGTTGCAAGCAGAGTGTAACAAATGGAAGGAACAGTATGAACGGGCCCAGACTACAATCCTGGAAGGGGTTAACTCGGCAACCTCCGAAAAGCTAGTTTTAGTGAAAGCATATGAACAACTAAAGTTTGAACATGAGCGAGAATTACATAGGCTGCAGGAAATGTTTGACGAGCTCCAGGCCAAGACAGACTCATCGGTAGAGATTCCATCCGTAGGTGGAAAATTAGAGGTGGAAGACATAGCAGAACGTGAAATTCAAGATGTCCAAGAACTCGTTAAATTATTGAAGGAAACCCAAGACAAATATGAGGCGGCAATGGCGGAGGTCCAACAACTTGAAGAACATATTCAACTAGGAATCCGGGCAGTGGAAGGAAAGGCCAATGGAAGGAACACAGAGACTGTAGGAATGGCCCCTGATCAGGAGTTAGAGAACACCAAGGCGCAATTTCTTCGAGCGCTTAAAACCAAAGGACCGGAGGAAAGGAAGGTGAAAACATTGGAGGGAAAGGTGGATGAAATGGAGAAGGCGCTAATCCACAGTGTCCCCGTAGAAGAGTTAACGGCCAGCCAACTCTTATACACGCTGAGGGACAAGACTCCAAAATGGGAACACGAGTTTCAGGTTTCAAAGGGAAAGAATTCGGAGCTTCCAAAAGTCACGGAGAGAGCTGAGGGGGCAACACAGCTTGCACATGGATGTCAAAAGTATGCTGAATTACGTCAAGGGGAACAGAAGAATGCGGAAACAGCTACTTCAGTAGAAGGATTAAATAGCCTGATAACGGAATCCCCGATGGAAGGGAAGGTATTGAACTCACAAATGAGGCCAGGCGTGAAGGAATGGCAGACATCCCAGGAAGAGCGGGATGAATATGAATGCTTGAAGAAGTCTTTTCAAGAAAGATGGTCAGAGAAGGAACCACCGTCGGCTAACGTCCAGTTGGATAAGAAGGAAGTAGAAGGGCCCCTCACTGGCCTAACTCAGGATGACCCCGAATACGATCATGACCTATTGAGTGACACTGAATATTACGAGGATCTGGTCTGCCCAGTTTGTGATGAAAACTCCCAAAGTACAGAAATCCGCATGAAGCACTTAAGGTCTAATGAACATAGAGAGTTGGTGGCGCTACAGATGGCCGCAGAGAAAGGAGCTCCGAGAGTTTCAAAAAGGCAGAAAAGAAAAAGAAGAAGCAGGAGATAATAACTGTCTAAAATACTATCATCTCAGGCGGGACACCATGAAAGGAGCTAAATTAGTTGAAAACCCGAAAATTATCAAGACAGCCAGTTGGTTGTAAAAGTCCGCACTGCTGGTTCAACAGGACGGAAGGTCAAGCTGTTACGTTAAGAAAAAGGCTATGGAGGAGTCACGCTAGCCATGTGAACCGGCTACACCAAAGAGATGCTGTTCGGAATGAGTCAAGATCAGAGACTGAATCTATGAACTGTTTCCGCAGAGACTGAACCTGTGAACTGTTCCCACCGAAAGTATATCTGTAAACTGTTTTATATGACGTTGACTCCACCGGAATTATCTCTGTAAATTGTTTGTTCTCCACTGAGAGTATATCTGTAAATTGTTATGTGAAGTTGAAGATATGTATGTTTAACGGGGACCCTGTAAGTAATAAGCTAAAAAGGGAGGATTGTAGTGTATGTACCCGTCTACCTTTAAGGGAACGATTGAGTGTAACCGTTCACCTTTAAGAGAACTACTTTAGGTGTGGCACTATTTGATTGGCTTCTGTATACGGTAATACCGACAGTGACCACACCAGTATATAAGTGATGTTACAGGATAACTAGGGCAGATTCGCCCTGACCTCTGAATAGTAAAGACCTGTTTGTTTGTACTTCAAAAGTCTGTGTATTTATTTACTGCACAACCCACAGACTTTACAGATAGGAGCTTCATTAAATCCGAGGTAGCGAGACTCCTGAAGGAAGGGATTATTGAAAGTAGCACCAGCCCGTGGCGAGCACAAGTGGTGGTAGTGAAGACTGGCGAAAAACAGCGCCTAGTTATTGACTACAGCCAGACGATCAATCGCTACACCCAGCTAGATGCATACCCACTCCCCCGCATATCTGACATGGTCAATCAGATAGCACAATACCGGGTGTTCTCGACGATTGATCTGAAGTCGGCATACCACCAGCTCCCCATCAGGGCTGAGGACCGCCAGTACACAGCTTTTGAAGCTGACGGTCGTCTCTACCACTTCCTCAGAGTTCCGTTCAGCGTCACCAACGGAGTTTCAGTCTTCCAACGGGAGATGGACCGGATGGTTGACCAGAACGCGCTCCAGGCCACTTTCCCCTATCTAGACAACGTCACCATCTGCGGCCGCGACCAGCAGGACCATGATGTTAATCTAGAGAAATTCCTCCGTACGGCCCAGCGGCTGAACCTAACATACAACAAGGACAAATGTGTGTTTCGTACCAAGCACCTTGCCATTCTTGGCTGTGTAGTGGAGAACGGAGTCATCGGCCCCGACCCCGACAGGATGCGCCCCCTTATGGAGCTCCCCCTCCCCCACTGCCAAAAAGCACTGAAGAGATGCCTAGGGTTTTTCTCGTACTATGCTCAGTGGGTGCCCAACTATGCGGACAAAGCCAGACCCCTCATCAAGTCCACCTCCTTCCCCCTGACAGCAGAGGCCTGTGCAGCCTTCACTCTCATAAAAAGAGATATTGCGAGGGCCACGATGCACGCAGTGGATGAGTCCATCACTTTCCAAGTGGAGAGCGACGCATCCGACTTTGCCCTAGCTGCAACCCTTAACCAGGCGGGGAGACCCGTGGCCTTTTTCTCAAGGACCCTCCAGGGCCCCGAGATTCGACACTCCTCTGTCGAAAAGGAGGCCCAGGCCATTGTGGAAGCTGTGCGACATTGGAGGCATTACCTGGCCGGAAAACGATTTACCCTGCTCACTGACCAGCGTTCAGTAGCTTTTATGTTTAATAATAAGCAGAGGGGCAAAATCAAGAACGACAAGATCTTGAGGTGGAGAATCGAACTCTCCACCTACAATTACGATATCTTGTACCGGCCCGGGAAACTCAATGAGCCCCCAGATGCCCTATCACGTGGTACATGCGCCAATGCGCAGGTCGATGGACTGAAGACCCTCCACAATGACCTCTGCCACCTGGGGGTCACCAGGTTTTTTCACTTCATCAAATCCCGTAACCTGCCCTACTCCATCGAGGAGGTCAGGACCATGACCAGGAACTGCCAAATCTGTGCCGAGTGCAAACCGCATTTTTATAGGCCAGACAGAGCAAGCCTGATCAAAGCCACGCGCCCCTTTGAACGGCTGAGCGTCGATTTTAAAGGGTCCCTCCCCTACTCTGACCGCAATGTGTACTTCCTCAACATAATTGACGAGTACTCCCGTTTCCCGTTTGCCATCCCTTGCTCAGACATGACCAGTACCACGGTCATTAAATGTCTGAATGACCTCTTCGCCTTGTTCGGTTTCCCTAGCTATATTCATAGCGACAGGGGCTCATCCTTTATGAGCGACGAACTTCGGCAGTACCTGCTCTCGAGAGGTATTGCTACAAGGAGGACCACCAGCTACAACCCCCGGGGGAATGGCCAGGTGGAAAGGGAGAATGCGACGGTCTGGAAGGCAGTCCTTTTAAACTTGAAATCTAAGGGCCTTCCGACCTCTCGCTGGCAGGAAGTCCTCCCTGCGGCGCTCCATTCCATTCGGTCACTGCTCTGTACAGCCACCAATGCTACCCCTCACGAGAGAATGTTCTCCTTCCCCAGGAAGTCCACATCGGGGATCTCGTTACCGACATGGCTGACTTCTCCAGGACCCGTCCTACTGCGGAAGCACGTGAGGTCCCATAAGACGGACCCCCTGGTCGAGAGGGTGAGCCTCCTCCATGCCAACCCTCAGTATGCTTACGTGGTGTACCCGGACGGGCGGGAGGACACAGTCTCCATACGAGACCTCGCACCTTCGGGTGCTCCCGAAACACCTCCCTCGCCACCCACCACTACCCACGCCTAACCCCAGTACACTTACGTAGCGTACCCAGACGGGCAGGAGGACACAGCCCCCACACGAGATCTCGCACCTTCGGGTGCCCCTGAAACACTACCATTGCCATCCACCACTACCCACAACCCAACCCCGCTAGACGGCATGCCGCAGCCCCAGGACCCGTCATTGACCACCCAACCACTCAATGAGACGCCAGATTCAACGTTGGATGCTGCACCATCACCGCTGCCACCACGACGATCAGGACGGCATACAAGGCCACCTGATAGACTTACTTACACGAACCTTTAGTACACTTCACCCCGCCGGACTCAATTTTAAACAAGGGGTGAATGTGGTAAACCACTGTTATTGTTGTTCACCGTTGTTGTTGTTGTTGTTGCACACTGTTGTACCTATGCATGCCTCAGCATGTCTCTGCTGGCTCCGCCCCTGGCTCCACCCACAGGCCCAGGTATAAAGGTGATTGCTCTGCAGCCCCCTGCCTTCTTGGAACCCAGTCAACCACGAGAGGCATGCTCTGTTCTTTGCTAATAAGAGCCTTTAGTTACTCTCCTAACTCTCCGTCTTTTATGAGTAATTGATAGCGCATCAGTTAGCAGATATTGTTACCGGTTCTCTCTCCTCAGGTATTGTCCCCCTTTCCTTCAAATCTGCCGTCATCACCCCTCTCCACCAAAACCCAACCCTTGACACCTCCGTCCTTGCAAACTACCGCCCCATCTCCAACCTCCCTTTCCTCTCCAAAGTTCTTGAACGTGTTGTCACCTCCCAAATCCATGCATCCTTTCCTAGAACTCCTTGTTTGAATCCCTCCAATCAGACTTCCGCCCCTTGCCATGGTACTGAAACTGCTCTCACCAAGGTCACAAATTACATCCAAATTGACTGTGACACAGGTAAACTATCCCTCCTCATCCTTCTTGAGTTGTCTGCAGCCTTTGACACGGGTTGACCACGCCATCCTTCTCCAATGCCTCTCCACCGTCGTCCAACTGGGTGGGACTGCACTCGCCTGGTTCCATTCTGATCTATCTAATTGTAGCCAGAGAATCACCTGCAATGGCTTCTCTTCCCGCTCCCGCACCTTTACCTTTAGTGTCCCCCACGGATCTATGCTTGGCCCCCTCCAAATTCTCATTTACATGCTGTCCCTCGTTGACATCATCTGGTGACACCATGTGAGTTTTCACATGTACGCTGATGATACCCAGCTCTGCCTCTCCTCCACCTCTCTCCAGCCCTCCACCGTCTCTATACAGTCACATTGCTTGTCCGACATCCAACACTGGATAAGTAGAAATTTCCTCCAATTAAATATCGGGAAGACCGAAGCCATTGGGCTCGATTTTGCCAGGCCCGAGGAGGCGGGATTGGAGGTGTGTGAGGTGTTAAAATCGTTAAAACTGGCAGGCGGGCCCGATTCCGCCTCCATCCCACCTCCGAGCAATTTTCCCACATGCGAGTTTTCTGACCCCGTCTCCATCCTGCCTCCAAGAGGCGGGATAGGCCCTTAATGCCATTAACAACCAGTTAAGTGCCTCTATAATCCCATTTTGAGAGACCTTTCTGATTTTAACAGTTTTCCCATGTGCTGCACGCCTCCTCTGAAAGACGCCAGTGAAACCTGGCGGCAGCACAAGTGGATTGCTTACTAACAGATGCAGCTCCACCATTATAAAGGAGTTTTCAGCAATCTTCATTCGCAGGTGGCAGAACTTTGTTGTCTCAGGTCTGGGGGAACTTTTAACAGGCCTACTCATTGTTGTGGAAGTTTGGAGCCTGACACCCAACTCCAGTGTGACCTCCTGGGAAATTCCTCTCCCCACCTTGAATGAGCGCGTCCTCAACTGAGCTTTATACCAGAAGAATGGGAACCATTTATTTCCTTTCCTCCTGGACATCAGATTCGGATGAAGACCAGCCATGGCAGCAGCAGAACCATGAACAACAGCAGCACCAACTGCAGGAGCAACAACAGAAGCGCCAAGCTGCTGCTCACCCACCTGAAGCTGCACAGGCCAGAAGGCACCAGCGTGCGACCACATTGCTGCCCGGGATGCAAGGGACGCACTCATCTTGGCCAGATTTGCTTAGCCTACACAACCAAACACTTTTGCCTCGCACATTCTTATCAGACCATCAACAATGGCCAAAGAACCTGCGGATTCCTATCACTCTGACCACCAAACTGACAATTGCAAGTTGACCTAAGCCCTCAATGTGGAAGCCCCATTTGTGAAATGACACACGCCACAACTGCAGCAGTTTGGCATCAGAATTTTTTATGACAATAAGCAAGTGATGGCATTTTAAAAATAAACACATTACACCCAAGTGACTACCCTTGTGACTACTTGTGCATTATCTTCCTCTTACGCGTGCTCCTACGTGGTGCTTCCCCTGTGGTTTCAGCAGATGTGGAGGCCCCTTGCTCACTTTCTTGCTGCTCCTGTCTCGACACTTTTGGCGGGCCTCCTCTGGGGTTGCGAACCTATGAGGGCTCGGCAACAGTCTGCTGCTCCTGCGGCTGTGCAGGGGTTGAGACGTCGATCTCAGTTGGGTGGGGACTCTGGTGGGGCTCTGACCGAGGGCTCTGCAGTGGCATCGTCGTGTCAGCGCTTGGAGAGGCTCCCCCACTTCCTTGTTGTATGCCACCAACATCCCTCTCATGGGTCAGCCCCACTTCAGAGCTAGCAAGTGGCTTGACAGCACCTTGCTGCAATTCAGGGGGGCCATGAGGACCCGTTTCTGTACTGGAAGTCCTACTCCCGAGGACTTGCCTGAAGGTCTGGTTTGTATGCTCAATAGCTGACCATCGCTCCTCAAGAGATGTCAGTCTAATCTGAACAATGACCATGTTTTCACGACCCTGGCGACTAAGCTCCTCCATGGCCATAGCCATCCTCTCCTCTACGGTAGCCATTCTTTCCACGGAGGTTGCCATCCTTTCCGTGGTGATGCGTTCATGCGCCGACGCCTCCACAAAGGCTCTGCTCACGTTAGCGATGGACTCCTCCATTCGCTCCACACTCGCAGCGACCCTGGAGACAAAACCTGTCAGAGACTCCTGCATCTCTTCCTGGAGTTCCAGCACCACTCTTCTGGATGGACCCGGAGGCAGAGGGTCGACATGCAGCTGAGCCGAGCTGGCAAAGTCTTGCGCCTTCCGACTAAGACTCTCCACTGCTGTCTCTGTCTCCACCATCTGCTGATGCTCACTTGTGAGCTGTGATACACCAGGGGACAACACTACACTATCTCGTGAAGGTACCACCGAGGTGTGAGTGTCTGCGCTGGTGCTGGGTGCGCTGAATTCTGCTGACGCTGCGCCCTCAGAGGTTGCAGCTTCCTCTGAGGAGTCTGGAGGCTCAGGCTCTTCCTCTTGGATAGTGGGGACGGGGGCTTTCGATGGTCCTGTGGGGAAGTAAAGGAAAGAGTCAGAGATGTGAGGCCAAGGTTACATGCACATTGAATATTGCAGATGATCAAAAGTCAATCTGTTAGAGCATCAGAATCATTGGGCCAGAAATTCCAGGCCAGAAGCGTGAGTGCGCTCGGGGTACTCATGCTTCTGGCCGTTGGAAATGCCGGCGTTCAGCAGGAACAGCGCATGCGGGGAACGCCGGCATTTCCAGACCTCGAGCGCGTGCGACTGCACAGGCAGCGCTTGCGCAGTGAACTTCGTGGATTTCATTCATGAAATCCGTGAGGGTAAGTCCTCAGAACTTACACTGAAAAAAAGCAAGTGTAAAGTGGTTCATTGGCTGCGGAGGAAGATATATTTTATCGTGGAGCTTTTGAAATGCAATATTTTTGTTTGGGAAAGGGAGGGAAGTTATTTTAAGAAATTTTAAGTAAGTTTTAAAGTTAAAATTTTTTTTTTTTTAAAGGGTTTTCAGAACGGTAGGTAGAAGGAGCAATTGTGGCTGTGTGAATGGAATGTGAGAATGAGTTATGTATGTATGTCCACATATATTCCTTTACGTATATGTATGTATGTTTTATATTCCTTTACTATGAATGTATGTTTTTAATTATGATTTTCCAATAAGTTACTTTCTCTGAAAGTCATAATTAAATAATACATTCATACACATAAGTAAAGGAATATATACATAACACGCAAAGGAATATATACAGACATACATACTTTCCGAAGCTCCACGATAAGAAATATCTTCCTCCGCAGCCTCTGTAGCAACTGTACCCATGCTTTTTTCATGTGTAAGTTGTAATGACTGGACCTCACTGAAAGCATTAATGAAAGCGGCGAATTATACTGCGCACGCGCTGCATGTGCAGTCGCACGCGTTCTGCCTCTGAACCCCTTCGTTCAGAGGACAGGAAATGCCGGTTTTCCCCACATGCACTGTGCATGCTGAAAACCGGCATTTCATCCGGCCAGATGCGTAAGTACCCCGACCGTACTAGCGCATTTGGAAGGGAATTATTGGGCCAACATTTTACATGTCAATAAAATAAAAAATTTAACACTTGCACGACTTGCCCCCTCGCATCTGCGACTGAGGGTCCAAGGAGGTGCATTGCGCAAGAGGTCATCATCGGACGTATCCTCACACTGTTCCCTTTGGGGAACTGTATGAAGTGGTGGAAGGATTTATGGCCGTGATTAACGCTCATTCCGTGACCGTAACCATCTTTGAACCAGCCATTAGGGTGGTTAGTCCTATGGCGGGAGGGTTTTACGGGCTCCCACAACCCATCTGAGTGGGGGGGGGCCACCAACACCCACGGACGCAAGTATCCCGCTGGATGTCCACCCAGAATTTAAAGTTGGAGCTCCGACTCCACTTGCCGGGACTGTCTGGAGTGGGGTTCAAAACCCTACTCCTTCTGGCCCAGCGGAGGGGATGCTTACTGCTGCGCAAAAGGCCCACTCCGCACAAAAGGTGACACCCATACGTTTCCTGCGCCTTTTCCCTCCCCGTGACTGGAGCCCTATGCTGCCATTTCACGTTGCTAATCGGATTGGGCGTTTGTCATAGCGGTAGGATCCCCGCCGCTGGGCCAGATCAGGGTAGGGTTTCGAACCCCGCTCCAGACAGTCCCGGCAAGTGGAGTCGGAGCTCCGGCTCTAAATTCTGGGTTGACATCCAGTGGGATATTTGCGTCCGTGGGTGTGGGTAGCCCCCCCTCCTTGTATAGCTTGTGGGAGCCCGT
The DNA here is from genome assembly GCF_052327205.1 of Somniosus microcephalus. Classification (NCBI taxonomy): domain Eukaryota; kingdom Metazoa; phylum Chordata; class Chondrichthyes; order Squaliformes; family Somniosidae; genus Somniosus; species Somniosus microcephalus. Next base: position 23,922,111 of record NC_140987.1, on the reverse strand, counting down.
AAAACCCTCCCGCCATAGGACTAACCGCCCTAATGGCTGGTTCAAAGATGGTTACGGTCACGGAATGAGCGTTAATCACGGCCATAAATCCTTCCACCACTTCATACAGTTCCCCAAAGGGAACAGTGTGAAGACACGTATGACGACGACATTGCTAAATAAATAAATGGAATTAAAAAAATTATTTTAGGGCTTTTAAAAGTCTTTAAATTGCTTTAATTCTCTTTAAAATTACTTCAGATTACTCAAAATAATGTAAACATTTTAAAAATTTTATAAAAGTTACCAAAATCTTGAAAAAACTTCCAAAAACCTATTTAAACTGCTGCTTTGCATGTAAAAAAGCAAAGCAGCTTGACAGAAACATTGGGGGCGTGTCCAGTGAAACTGAGGCCTCAAGGGGCGTGTCTCACTTACACTGCACGCTCCTGGGTCCGCGCTGGCTGCACTCCTGGGCGGCGTGACGCCATACGCTGCCCGGGATTCTTGTTTCAGTTTCTGGAAGTGCAGGCGTCCCTGGAGCTGATTGGCAGGAGCGCGGGGTAAGTGCAAGTACGGGGCTTGCACGCGCTGCAAGCCCCGTTCTGGAATTTCTGGCCCTTTATCAGTGACTCATGCAATGTCAATGAGAGAAATGATAAACTATTCTGTCACCAGCTTGCTCTGATGCACCCGTCTGTCTGTCCCCCACTTGCGCATCGTCCTCCACTCCCACGATCTCCAGGGCCGCCTCCTCCCAGGGGGTGAGCTGGGCTACTGAGGGTGGCCCTCCTCCTGTCCTTGCTCTTTTCCTCTTATTGTGAGCTCTCTTTTCTTGCAATGAGGGAAACAAGTGGAGTTTGAGTGAGAATGAAGGAGTGAGTGTAGAGAATCCATATCATTGATGGTTAGAAGGAGACAAAGATGGAGTGAGGTGGCAAGACCAAGGACCCTCCCTGTGTGTTGTCAGTTGTTTTCATAGCATCACGGAGATAGGGAGTGTGAGGGCTGCATAGTCGAATAGTTAGGTGAATGTGACCATAGCGAGAGAGGGAATGGGTAAGGGTGCAGGGATGTCAGTGTCAAGTGGGATGTGGAGGAAGGGGTTGCCAAAGCTGAGTGCTGGTGAGGAGAGGCAATTGGGATCAGATTGAGGGTGATGAGAAAGTCATGCTCACTTTTCCAGTGCACAGAAGGTCATGAAACCTCTTCCTGCACTGCAGCCAGGTTCTGCGGCACAAAGACAAAGAGTTGACCTCCTGGGCCACTTGCATCCACACAGCTTTCGTCTGCTGGGGAGGCTTCTTCCTCCCTGAGGAAGGGAAGAGCACCTCCTTATTTCCTCTTGCTCCCTCCACCAGAGCTTGCAGGGTGGCGTCATCGAACCTTGGTGCAGACTTTGGCCTACTGCTGGACATATTGGCTGGAGGAATCTATCACAGCAAAGGGCATAAGGTTTGCAGTCTGCAGAAGAAGCAAGGCTGCTTGCAGGCCTTAAATCCACCAGCACTGATGATGTCATCGGAGGCGACTTTCAGGATGGAAACACTAAGTGGACCAGGGGTTCCCACTCGCTGCAAATCAATTGCCCAATTTGGGGAAAATCGCATATTTTTCTCACATCAAATTGGAGTCGGGTGGCTAACACGAAAAGCGGCTGACATGCCCCCATCCCGCCCCAATGGCAAAATCGAGCCCATTGTCTTCAGTTCACACCACAAACTCCGTTCCCTTTCCACTGATTCGAGATCTCTCCCCGGCAACTGTCTAAGGCTGACCAAGTCTGTTCGCAACCTTGGTGTCATATTTGATCGTGAATTGAGATTCCTACCTCATCTCCATTCCATCACTAAGACTGCCCATTTCCACCTTTGTAACATTGCCCGTCTCTGCCCTCGCCTTAACTTATGTGCTGCCGTAACTCTCAGCCTTTACCACCTCTAGACTTGACAATTTCATTGCACTCCAGGCCGGCCTCCCTCATTCTACCCTCCTAAACTTGAGCTCATCCAAAACTCGGCTGCCCGTGTCCTAACTCGCACCAAGTTCAACTCACCCCCTGTGCTCGCTGACCAACATTGGCTCCCAGTTAAGCAACGCCTCGATTTTAAAATCCTCATCCTTGTTTTCAAATCCCTCCCTGGCCTCGCCCCTCCTTTTCTCTGTAATATGCTCCAGCCCTATAATCCCCCTAGACCACTGCGCTCCGCCTATTCTGGCCTTTTGAACATCCCCGATTTTAATTGCCTTCAGCCACCTAGGTCCTGAACTCTGGAATTCCCTCCCTAAACCTGTCCGCCTCGGCACTTCTCGTTCTTCCTTAAAGACAGCCCTTAAAACCTACCTCTTTGACCAAGCTTTTGGTCACCTGCCCTAATTTCTCCTTAAATGGCTCGGTATCAAGTTTTTGTTAATTTTGATAAGGTTCCTTTGAAGTGCCTTGGGACGTGGTATTACATTAAAGGTGCAATGTCAATATAAGTTGTTATTGTTGTTATAATATTCTTACTGTGTTACTCGAGTGTTATACTAATTGGAGCCTTGCACATGGGGCAGGGGCGGGGGTGTAATTTTGACTTTGTGCGGTACAGGTGAGAGCGAAACTGAAGGCCGTTTTACAAATTCAATGCAAGTAAAAATGGGGAGAGCTGTAAAGTGGGCTGCAGATTCGCTATCGCCCATTTTACAGCGACACACAAAGTCGATCTACCCCTCAAGGCCCAAAGTCACCTGTTCCTCCCAAGATATTTCCAGATGATCCAGTTTTGACGAAAGGCCATCGACCTGAAATGTTAACTCTGTTATTTGATAGAGGTGCAGAAGATTATGACGGGTTTGGATAGGCTAGACGGGGAAAGGCTGTTCCCACTCGTTGACGGTACAGGGACTAGGGGACACAGATTTAAAGTTTTTGGGGCAAGAGATACGGGGGGGGGGGGCAGTGAGGAAAAACTTTTTTACGCAGCGAGTGGTGAGGACCTGGAACTCGCTGCCGACGGATGTGGTGGAAGCGGAGACACTCAATGTTTTCAAGGGGAGACTGGATAGGCACTTGAGGGAAATAAACTTGCAGGGCTACGGGGATAGAGCGGGGGGAATGGGACTGACTGGATTGCTCTACAGAGAGCTGGCACGGACTCGATGGGCCGAATGGCCTCCTTATGTGCCGTTATGACTCTGTTTCTCTCTCCACAGACGCTGCCTGGCCTGCTGGGCGTTTCCAACATTTTCTGTTTTTATTTCAGATTTCCGACATTCGCGGTGTTTTTTGCTTTTGTGCTTCCAGATGACCCCTGCCGAAAGTACAGGGTCCCATGAGCACAGACACGGGCGCATTCACTCTCGAACGGGATTCACAAGCAGCAGCTTTATTAGAGCTTGCCTCACTCCACAGACCACACACGCCGCCACACCAGGACAGCAGCAAGCATCGACAGGGTAAAGCAAGTGTCGATCAGCAGAATCGGAGCCACTCCAGCACGAGTCTGGCGAGGGCATGCTTCCTTTCAAACAAGAAAAGGATGAAAGAAAGAAGTCGCATTTATCTTCTTCTTAGGCAGTCCCTCGGAACCGAGGATGACTTGCTTCCACATTAAAAGTGAGTTCTCAGGTGACTGATGAGTCCAATGCGGGACCGACAGTCTCTGTCACAGGTGGGGCAGACGGTGGTTGAAGGGGCGGGTGGGTGGGGTGCTTGGGTTGACGTTGGGGTTGTTCATGAGGGTCCTGACGTTCCAGGTCCCGAACTTCATTTTAAAGGGTGGAAGATGCCTGTGCGTGAATTCTTTTAACGGGCTGGACAGAGCAAGGTCTTGGTCCAAAGCCAAGGGGATCCAAGACGATTGGAGACCGGGCTCTGCTATGCCGCCTTTCACAACCTCGGGAAGTCCCAAAAACTCTTTGCAGCCAATGAAGCACTTTTGAAGTGTAGTCAATTTGCAGCCGATTTGCGCACAGCAAGGAAAGAAAAGAGCTTATCTCCCATGAATCATTAATCTATCCTTTCTTTCAGATGCTGACAAACCTTTTCACTATTTTCTGGTTTCATATCTTGCAAAATTTTTTTTTAACCTTCCTTCCCCTCCTGCCAACTAATTAACGTCCGTCCAGTGAGGCTTTCATATAATCCTGTTAAACAAGCTGCACTGGAATGTGTTCACAGCAGCATTTGCCTTTTAAAAAAATATTCGTTTATGGGATGTGGGCGTCACTGGCAAGGCCGGCATTTATTGCCCATCCCTAATTGCCACTGAGAAGGTGGTGGTGAGCCACCTTCTTGAACCGCTGCAGTCCGTGTGGTCAAGGTACTCCCACAGTGCTGTTAGGTAGGGAGTTCCAGGATTTTGACCCAGCAACGATGAAGGATCAGCGATATACTCCCAAGTCAGGATGGTGTGTGACTTGGAGGGGAACTTGGAGGTGGTGGTGTTCCCATGCACCTGCTGCCCTTGTCCTTCTAGCTGGTAGAGGTCGCGTGTTTGGGAGGTGCTGCCGAAGAAGCCTTGGCGAGTTGCTGCAGTGCCTCTTGTAGATGGTACACACTGCAGCCACGGTGCGCCGGTGGTGGTGGGAGTGAATGTTTAAGGTGGTGGATGGAGTGCCAATCAAGTGGGCTGCTTTGTCCTGGATTATGTCAAGCTTCTTCGGTGCTGTTGGAGCTGCACTCATCCAGGCAAGTGGAGATTATTCCATCACACTCCTGACTTGTGCTTTGTAAATGGTGGAAAAATTTTGCGGAGTCAGGAGGTGAGACACTCGCTGCAGAATACCTATCCTCTGACCTGCTCTTGGGGCCAAAGTATTTATGTGGCTGGTCCAGTTAAGTTTCTGATCAATGGTGACCCCCAGGATGTTGATGGGGGGGGATTCGGCGATGGTAATCCCATTGAATGTCAAGGGGCAGTGGTTAAACGCTCACTTGTTGGAGGTGGTCATTGACTGGCACTTGTGTGGTGCGAATGTTACTTGCCACTTATCAGCCCAAGCCTGAATGTTATCCAGCTCTTGCTGCATGCGGGCATGGACTGCTTCATTATCAAAGTAGTTGTGAATGGAGCTGAACATTGCGCAATCATCAGCGAACATCTCCACTTCTGACTTTATAATGGAGAGAAGGTCATTGATGAAGCAGCTGAAGATGGTTGGGCCTAGGACACTGCCCTGAGGAACACCTGCAGCAATATCCTAGGGTTGAGATGATTGAGCTCCAACAACCAATACCATCTTCCTAGGTGCTACGCATGACTCCAGCCAGTGGAGCGTTTTCCCCCAGATTCCAATTGAGTTCAGTTATACTAGGGCTCCTTGATGCCAGACTCGGTCAAATGCTGCCTTGATGTCAAGGGCAGTTACTCTCAGCTCACCTCTGGAATTCAGCTCTTTTGTCCATGTTTGGACCAAGGCTGTAATGAGGTCTGGAGCCGAGTGGTCCTGGCGGAACCCAAACTGGGCATCAGTGAGCAGGTTATTGGTGAGTAAGTGCCGCTTTGATAGCACTGTCGACGACACCTTCCATCACTTCACTGATGATTGAGAATAGACTGATGGGGCGGTAATTGGCTGGATTGGATTTGTCCTGCTTTTTGTGGACAGGAACTACCTGGGCAGTTTTCCATAATGTCGGGTAGATGCCAGTGTTGTAGCTGTAATGGAACAGCTTGGCTATAGGCGCGGCTAGTTCTGGAGCACAAGTCTTCAGCTCAATAGTCGGGATGTTGTCGGGGCCCATAGCCTTTGCTGCATTCAGTGCGCTCAGCTGTTTCTTGATATCACGTGGAGTGAATCGAATTGGCTGAAGACTGGATTCTGTGCTGGTGGGGACCTCGGGAGTAGGCTGGGTGGGCGTGTGTGCTGTGAGGAGGAAGCAAAGAAACTCCAGTATGATTTGGACAGTTTGGGTGATTGGGCAGATGCATGGCAGATGTAGTACAATGTGGATAAATGCGAGGTTATCCACTTTGGTGGCAAAAACAGGAAGGCAGATTATTATCTGAACAGCAATAGATTGGGAAAAGGGGAATGCAACAAGACCTGGGTGTCCTTGTGCAGCAGTCGCTGAAGCAGGCGGTCAAGAAAGCAAATGGTATAACAACAGAAAACGCTCGAAAAACTCAGCAGGCCAGGCAGCATCTGTGGAGAGAGAAGCAGAGTTAACTATTTCAGGTCGAAAACCTTTCATCAGGCAAATGGTATGTTGGCCTTCATAGCGAGAAGATTCGAGTACAGGAGCAAGGATGTCTTGCTGCAGTTGTATAGAGCCTTGGTGAGACCACATCTTGAGTATTGTGTGCAGTTTTGGTCGCCTTATCTGAGGAAGGATGTTCTTGCCATGGAGGGAGTTCAGCGAAGATTCACCAGGCTGATGCCTGGGATGACAGGAATGATGTATTAAGAGAGATTCGGTCGATTAGGCTTATCTTCGCTAGAGTTTAGAAGAATGAGAGGGGATCTCATTGAAACTTATAAAATTCTAACAGGACTAGACAGACTAGATGCAGGAAGGATGTTCCCGATGGAGGGAGAGTCCAGAACCAGGGGTCACAGGCTAAGGATAAGGGGTAAGCCATTTTGGACTGAGATGAGGAGGAATTTCTTCACCCAGAGTGTGGTGAAGCTGTGGAATTCTCTACCACAGAAGGCAGTTGAGGCCAATTCATTAAATATATTCAAGAAGGAGTTAGATATATTTCTTAAGGCTAAAGGGATCAAGGGATATGGGGAGAAAGCAGGGACAGGGTACTGAATTTGGATGATCAGCCATGATTTCATTAAATGGCGGAACAGGCTTGAGGGGCCGAATGGCCTACTCCTGCTCCTATCTTCTATGTTTCTATGTTTTCTATGTTTCTAGGCCGATATGGATCATTCACTCGGCACTTCTGGCTGAAGATGGTTGCAAACGCTTCAGCCTTGTCTTTTGCACTCGCGTGCTCGGCTCCACCATCATGAGGATGGGGATGTTCTTGGAGCCTGCTCCTCCCGTTAGTTGTTTAATGGTCCACCACCATTCCCAGCTGGATCTGACTGTAATATTGTAGGCCTGTGGAGAGATTAAACCCAATTGCACTTTTTTTGTACACTCAAGTTCCGGTGCTCACCTTCATCATTCTGTTCGGGCTGAATTCTCTCCACCTGCCTTAATAAAAGCAGCCCCAACGTTCTGTTATTAAATCAGAGGCACCGTACCAAAGTGAGCTTCCTGCTGCTGGGGTTGGGGGAGGGGGGGGACGCTGGTTTATGTTCCCAAAGTACTTGGAATATCCAACAACAACAACAACAACTTGCATACCAGAGTAAAAGGTCCCAAGGCGCTTCACAGAAGTGTTATCAAATTTAATTTGACACCGAGCCACATAAAGAGATATTAGGACAGGTGACCAAACGCTTGGTCAAAGAGGTAGGTTTTAAGGAGTGTCTTAAAGGAGGAAAGAGAGGTGGAGGGGTGGAGGAGAGGTTTAAGGAGGGAATTCCAGAGCTTGGGGCCCAGGCAGCTGAAGGTGCCGCCGCCAATGGTGGAGCGAAGGGAATCGGAGATGCACAAGTGGCCAGAATTGGAGGAGCGCAGAGATCTCGGAGGATTGTGAGGATGGAGGGGGTTACAGAGATAGGGAGGGGTGAGGCCATGGAGGAATTTGAAAACAAGGGTGAGAAATCCAGTGATCTCAGTCTGAAATCCAGCGATATCAGTCTGAAATGTGCCTTCTTTTCCTGCTCTTGGAATATTCAACCTATCCAAACATAATGGGCCTAAAGATTCACTAAAGGGGGCTTAGATTCTCTTCCCTTAACCTCATGAAATTGTGGTTTGCCATCTGGGAGACCCAACAAATTACTTGATAGTTTCAAGAACAGGTTAAAAACAAAGCAAGATGTGGGCACTTTGAAATAGCTATCTATCTATATATAATATACTAGCTGCGGGGGGCTGGCGTTGCCAGGGCAGTTTACAGGGCGGCGCAGTTCACGGCCGCCCGCTGCCACTCCCCCGCTCTGTGTCTCAGGCTGAGCGGTTGTGAGGGCCGGCCTGAGTGACCCCAACTCACCTCCCGCTCCGGCGAGCCGACGCAGCTGCCCCGCTCGCTGTTGAGGAAAAGCAAGGGAAAAAATGGCGGCTACGTTTCGGGAGGCTGCAGGATTAGGTCCCGCCCGTGATGCACTGATTGGTCAACCATCAGGTCACTGAACTGTAGGATTGGTCAACCATCATGTCACTCAATGCTAATGAGCGGTAGGATTGGTCAACCGCTAACGAGCGGCTTTTTGAAACTTTTTTGTATACTGTCCGAAGAATTTTTGTCTGACCAAAAAGTAAATATGCCTATGACACTCCCCTGATCATCAGCTTTCTTTTGATATAACATATGTGTAGGTACACTCTATAACTTTTGAGTGTATAGCGGACAGGCAGACATACAGACAGACGGACAGACAGACAGACAGACGGACAGACAGATGGACAGACACCACTATCCTTTTATATATATAGATATATATTTATATATTTATAGCTACTAAGAAAAATTTAAAAAACTGGAGTGCTTTTCTCTAGAAAAGAGAAAGCTGAGGAGTGACCTGAAAGAGTTTGTTAAAATTAGGAAAGGATTTGATATTGTAGACGTGGGGAATCCAAAACTAGGGGCCATAAATATAAAATAGTCACTAATAAATCCAATAGGGAATTCAGGAGAAACTTCTTTACCCCAGAGAGCAGTGAGAATGTGGTACTCGCTCCCACAGAGAGTGGTTGATGCGAATAGTATAGATGCCTTTAAGGGGAGGCTCAATAATTAAATGAGGGAGAAAGGTATGCTGATGAGGTGAGATGATGTAGGGTGAGAGGTGGCTCGTGTGGAACATAAACACCAGCACAGACCAGCTGGGCTGAATGTCCTGTTTCTGTGCCGTATGTTCTCTGTAATTCTATTTTTTTCTCTATAAACCTTGAAGCTTCATAGAATGATAGCTTCTACTATTTGACATCTGCGATAAGAAATCTTGCCGTACTGTGGACTTGCCGAAGCCTTTCTTCCCATTTTGAGATTAATGCTTTTTTGTTCTCTGGGTGATGCGTATTTTATTTTCCTCAGTCTCCTGAATCAATAAATATAATGGCATACATTTACCTAAAGGCTCTGCTGTTGTCAATCTAATCCTTTCTACCTCATAAAGAATAACAAGCTGTGTGAGTGGCAGAGACTTGAGTTGTGAGGAAAGACTGTACACACTGTAAGCTGCTATACATGTCATAAAACCGCTGCTACCATGTGGAGATCAAAATTGTGAACGAATTGTAAGATGGTAATGGACAGATTCAAAATGGAGGAGATCAGTGTGTGATCCTTTGTTTGTGTGGATTCAAAATGGAGGAGGTCAGCATGTGGTCCTTTGTTTGTAAGACATGAGTTTGTGTGTGAATGTGTTTAAGTGTGTGTTCAAGTGTGTGTGTGAGTGTGTGAGTGTGTGTTTGAGTGTGTGTGAGTGTGTGTTCAAGTGTGTGTGTGAGTGTGTTCAAGTGTGTGTGAGTGTGTGAGTGTGTGTGTGAGTGAGTGTATGTGGGTGTGTGAGTGAGTGTGTGTTCGAGTGTGTGTGTGTGTTCGAGTGTGTGTGAGTGTCTGTTCGAGTGTGTGTGTGAGTGTGTTCAAGTGTGTCTGAGTGTATCTTTGAGTTTGTATGAGTGTGTCTTTGAGTGTGTGAGTGTCTTTGAGTGTGCGTGTGAGTGTGTGTTCGAGTGTGTGTGTGTCTTCAAGTGTGTGTGAGTGTGTGTGTGAGTGTGTCTTTGAGTGTGTGTCTTCGAGTGTGTGTTTGAGTGTGTGAGTGAGTGTGTGTGTGAGTGTGTGAGTGTGTGAGCGAGTGTGTGTGTGAGTGTGTGACTGTGTGTAAGTGAGTGTGTGTGTGTGTGTGTGTGTGTAAGAGTGTGTGTGTGAGTGTGTGCGTAATTGAGTGTGTGTGTGAGTGTGTGTGAGCGAGTGTGTGAGTGTGTGTGTAAGAGTGTGTGTGAGTGTGTGTGTAATTGAGTGTGTGTGTGTGAGTGTGAGTGTATGTGTGAGTGTGTGTGTAATTGGGTGTGTGTATGAGTGTGTGAGTGTATGTGTAAGTGTGAGTGTGTGTGTGTGTTCGAGTGTGAGTGTGTGTTTGAGTGTGTGTAAGCGTGAGTGTTGCCTTGTTTTGCATACTTTGTACAAAACTAATAAATTGCAGGACAATGGAGTATTACAGTTTAAACTCTTTTATGAAGCATTAGGTCTGTAAACTTTCTCATACAGCACAGTGGGGACAAGATGGAGTTAGTACCCCTTACAGATACCTGCAGGCCAATGACAACTCAGCATGTGATCACATGTGAATATACTAGGTATTCCTTACAGATGCCTGCGGGCCAATGATAATTCAGTATGCAAATGTTACATCCCCTTTCTTTTAAAAGTAAAATGTTATGCATTACTTTTAAACCTTTCTTCTACATAATGTTCTCGGTAGCATAAACATATAAGTAAACTCAGCATTTAACTAGCGCTGAAAACATCTCAACGTTTCAATAACGATGTACAGTTTTTTTTTTAGGGCAGCGATCTGCCTACACCCTTTGACAGTTCACAAGTCAAGGATAACTCTAGGCTTGACCTCTCGTCACAACCTTGTGTGGTATGGAACTGAGCATGCTCCTGGATTCTGACAGATTCTCCATTGTGCAGCGGCGGCAGTAGTCTAGCTGACCTGTCATAGTATCTTTTGGTGTTGCTGTCTCTGTACATGTTTTGCATGCGCGACCTGCCAGAGCCTGTCTGGGATACGATGAGGTATCATGGGCTCTTTGACATTTAATGGGCGGCGTTCTAGACAAATGGAACATTTTCCGACAATGTCCTCAATGTGTTTGCACATTCCGGGCCAAAACATAATGTCACGTGCTCTTTGTTTGCATTTTTCCATGCCCATATGTCCAGCATGAATTTTTGTCAACATCTCTTCTCTGAGACTGGTAGGAATGATGATTTTCTCCCCTTTGAAGACAATTCCGTTGATTTGTGACAGTTCGTCTCTGTGGTTCCAGAATTCAGATATGCTCTGAGGGCATTTCCTCCTTTCCTCAGGCCATCCTTCATGTATGACTTTGCTCAGCAGTGTGAGTTGTGCATCTTTCTCTGTTCCTGCTCGGATCTCCTTCAGTTTTGAGTCACTCACAGGTAAGCTGTTGTACACCATGTGCACCTGCACATCCATGCCTTCACTGAGGCTGCTGTCCTGGTAGCTAAGAGACTTTCTGGAGAGCGTGTCTGCGACAGGAATGTCTTTGCCTGGACGGTGAATGATTGTGAAGTCATACTTCTGTAGCTGAAGGATCATTCTCTGTAGCCTTGGTGGGGCTACGGTTAGTGGTTTCCTCATGATTGACTTGAGGGGCTTGTGGTCGGACTCCACAATGACTTATCGGCCATAGGCGTACTGGTAGAAAAGCTTACATCCAAACAGAATTGCATATAGCTCTTTCTCGATTTGAGCAGAGATGATTTCACTGTCTGAGAGAGATCTGGACGCGTAGCCGATGGGCTTTCCTTCTTGCAGTAATACTGCACCTAGTCCGTACTTTGACGCGTCTACTTGTAGTCTGAGCTCTTTGTTGGGGTCGAAGTAGGCAAGAACTGGTCCTGGTTCTCTGGTGATTAGGTCTTTCATTTTCTGAAATGCTGTGTCATGTTATTTGTCCCACAGGAACTCATTGGATTGTTTGAGCAACTGATGCATGGGTGTGTTGATTTCAGAGAGGCTCGGGGCAAACTTGGCTAAGTAGTTAACCATGCCTAGTACTGTCTCTAGCTCTGCGCGGTTCTTCGGCGGCTCCATCTTCTTGATGGCGGAGATTTTCTCTGGATCCGGCTTAATGCCATCAGTTGAGAGGCGATGCCCGAAATAACTGATCTCGGTGGATCCGATTAGGCTTTTCTCGGGGTTGAGCCGGATACCTTTCTCCCGTGATCTTTGTAGCATCACACGGAGGTTCCTGTCATGTTCCTCTTTATTCCTGCCATAGATGAGGATGTCGTCTACGATTGCGACTACTCCGTCGAGGCCTTCATAGGTTTCGTCGATCTTCCGCTGGAATTCATCCTGAGCTGAGATAAGACCAAATGGTAAACGTAGAAATCGGTAGCGTCCAAATGGTGTGTTGAACGTTGTTAGCTTAGATGACTCTTCCGTGAGCTTGATAGTCCAGTATCCTGATCGTGCGTCCATTACACTGAAGTAACGTGCTCCCACTAGCTTGGATGTGATGTCATCTAGCGTTGGTAGAGGGTAGTGAGGGCACTTGATAGCCTTGTTCAAATCTCTGGGGCTGAGACAGACTCTGAGCTTGCCTGTACGTGGTTTCTCAGCCACTACTAATGCGTTGACCCACTCTTTCGGTTCTGTTTCCCGGACGATGATTTCTGTATTCTCCATGCTCTGCAGCTCCTCCTTCAGATGACTATGTAGAGCAAGGGGTATCCTTCTTGGTGGGCAAACCACAGGGGTTGCTGCTGGGTCAAGGTGAATAGTGCATTCACCTGGGAATAGTCCGATTCCTTTGAAAACGTCAGCAAACTCCTCCATGACTGTCTGCTTATCAACTGGTGCTGTCAATGATAGCACTAGCTTGACGAGGTCCATGTCTAAACATGCCTTTAGACCTAGTACTGGAGGTGCTTGAGTGTCAACAATGTAAAAGTCCAACATCATGTCGCTTTCTTTGTACTTGCATTTCATCATGCATGTGCCTTTTACAATGAGCTGCTCACCCCCATAGCCGGTCAGTCTGTGTGAGGTGGGCTGTAGCTCACACTCATCCTTCAAGCTGTGATACTCACTCAAAGGAATTACATTAACCTGAGATCCAGTGTCTAGTTTAAACTTAAGCTCTTTGCCCTGTTTTCCTATCTCAATATCAGCAAAGGCTTGCTCAGTCTCTGAAATCTGTTTTTTCTGTGACACAGACTCAATAAACAGTTCCTCTGCATTTGGCTCTCTATCTGGCATTTGGCTGTCACTCACTGTGTGTACTGAATCTCCAAAAACAGTCCTGCAGACTTTAGCAAAGTGGTTCCATTTACCACATTTAGCACATTGCCTTCCTTTGGCAGGGCAGTACTCCTTTTTCCTGTGCACCTTGTTTCCACAGTGATATACCTATCAATTCCTCCAATAAAAGGCGAAGAGTTACGAAGGTGACTAAAGGTTTTTATTGACTAAATAACAGCCCACTCTCGTGGGTGATCCGATCCAAGCAGGAGGAATACCAGCCAGTCGCTCACCTTTATACCTGGCCTGGTGGGTGGAGCCAAGGCGGAGTCGGCAGTGGTCATCCCAGGTATAGCAGTGTGGCAAGAGGCGACCTCGTACCGTGATACAATAGTGGTCAGTGATACAGTTATAACGAACAGTGGTGAACAGTGCTAACTACTAACAGTGATACGATAGTGAACGTGGTTTACCACATTCACCCCTTGTTTAGAATTAAGTCCGGCGGGGTGAAGTGTACTACCAATTCTGGTAGGTCAGTCTGTCCGGAGGCTTCGTAAGCCTCTCCGATCGCCGCAGCGGTGGTGTTGCCTTATCCGGTGCTGGTGCCTTATCCGGTGTTGATGCTGGTGTTTGCGTGGTCGGCGAGGGCTCGTGGGGTTCCGGCATGCCGTCTACCTGGACTGAGGTTGGGGGGGGTGGTGGCGGTGTTTCCGGATCGGCTGAGGGTGCGAGGTCTCGTAGGGAGACAGTGTCCTCCCGCCCGTCTGGGTACGCCACGTAGGCGTACTGGGGGTTGGCGTGCAGGAGGTTCACCCTCTCGACCAGGGGGTCCGTTTTATGGGTCCTCACGTGTTTCCGCAGCCAGACCGGCCCCGGGGCGGTCAGCCAGGTTGGTAGAGTGGTTCCCGTAGTCGACTTCCTGGGGAAAACGAACATTCGTTCATGGGGGGTGGTGTTAGTGGCCGTGCAAAGTAATGACCGGATGGAGTGCAGCGCTGTCGGGAGGACTTCTTGCCAGCGGGAGGTTGGGAGGCCCTTAGACTTTAAGGCTAAGAGGACGGCCTTCCATACCGTCGCGTTCTCTCTTTCCACCTGACCGTTACCTCTGGGGTTGTAGCTGGTGGTCCTGCTTGCTGCAATACCTCTCTCTAGGAGGAATTGCCGGAGTTCCTCGCTCATGAAGGAGGAGCCCCGGTCGCTGTGTATATAGTTCGGGAACCCGAACAAGGCGAAGAGGGCATTCAGGCACTTAATGACCGTGCTACTGGTCATGTCGGGGCAGGGGAAGGCAAAGGGGAAACGGGAGTACTCATCAACGATGTTGAGGAAGTACACATTACGGTCAGAGGACGGGAGGGGCCCCTTAAAGTCGATGCTCAGGCGCTCGAAGGGGCGGGTGGCCTTGATCAGGCTTGCTCGGTCCGGCCTATAGAAGTGCGGTTTGCACTCCGCACAGGTCTGGCAGTTCCTGGTCATGGTCCTGACCTCCTCGATGGAGTAGGTCAGGTTGCGGGCCTTAATGAAATGGTAGAGTCTGGTGACTCCGGGGTGGCAGAGCTGGTCGTGGAGGGTCTGAAGCCTATCGATATGCGCGCTGGCGCATGTCATTCGTGAAAGGGCATCAGGGGATTCGTTCAGCTTGCCTGGCCGGTACAAGATCTCATAATCGTAGGTGGAGAGCTCGATTCTCCATCTCAAAATCTTGTCATTCTTGATTTTGCCCTTCAGCTTGTTATTAAACATGAAAGCCACCGAACGCTGGTCGGTGAGGAGGGTAAATCGTTTGCCTGCCAGGTAGTGCCTCCAGCGCCGTACTGCCTCCACGATCGCCTGGGCCTCTTTCTCGACCGACGAATGTCGGATCTCGGGGCCCTGTAGGGTCCTTGAGAAGAAGGCCACTGGCCTCCCCTCCTGGTTTAGGGTGGCGGCTAAGGCGAAGTCGGATGCGTCGCTCTCCACCTGAAAGGGGATGGACTCGTCCACTGCGTGCATCGTGGCCTTGGCTATGTCTCCCTTAATGAGGGAGAAGGCCGCGCACGCCTCCTCCGTGAGGGGGAAGGAAGTGGCTTTCAGGAGGGGTCTGGCTTTGTCCGCGTAATTGGGTACCCATTGGGCATAGTAGGCGAAAAGCCCCAGGGTTCTCCTAAGTGCTTTAGGGCAGTGGGGGAGGGGTAGCTCCATGAGGGGGCGCATTCTTTCTGGGTCGGGGCCGATGATTCCGTTCTCCACTACGCAGCCGAGGATGGCAAGGCGCGTGGTGTTAAACACGCATTTCTCCTTATTGTAGGTGAGGTTCAGCCGTTGGGCCGTACGGAGGAATTTCTCCAGATTCGCGTCATGTTCCTGCTGGTCGCGGCCGCAGATAGTGACGTTATCTAGGTAGGGGAATGTAGCCTGCAGTTCGTTCTGGTCAACCATCTGGTCCATCTCCCTTTGGAAGACCGAGACCCCATTAGTGACACCGAAGGGGACCCTAAGGAAGTGGTATAGGCGCCCATTCGCCTCGAAGGCGGTATACTGGCGGTCCTCAGGGTGGATAGGGAGTTGGTGGTAGGCCGACTTCAGGTCGATGGTCGAGAATACTTTATACTGTGCAATCTGATTGACCATGTCAGATATGCGGGGGAGGGGGTATGCGTCCAGCTGGGTATATCTGTTTATGGTCTGGCTGTAGTCGATGACCAGGCGGTTTTTATCGCCGGTCTTTACGACTACGACCTGGGCACGCCAGGGGCTGCTGCTCCCCTCGATAATGCCCTCTTTCAGGAGGCGCCGCACCTCAGAGCTAATGAAGGCTCTGTCCCCGGCGCTATACCGCCTGCTTTTGGTAGCGACGGGTTTGCAGTCAGGGGTAAGGTTAGCAAACAGAGAGGGTGGCGGGACCTTGAGGGTGGAGAGGCTGCAGGTGTTACGCGGTGGGCGGTTTAACGTTTGCTGGTTGTTGACTGTGAGTGGGGGGAGGGGTCCACCGTATGCTAGGGTTACGCTTTGGAGGTGGGATTGGAAGTCCAGCCCTAGTAGGACGGCAGCGCAGAGATGGGGGAGGACGAGGAGTTTAAAGTTTTTATACTCCGTGCCCTTAACCGACAGGGTCACGACACAGTAGCCGCTGATGTCCGTGGCGTGGGACCTCGATGCCATCGAGATTCGGCTGCGCGTTGGTAGGACAGAGAGGGAGTAGTGGCTCACCGTGTCTGGGTGGATGAAGCTCTCCGTGCTTCCGCTGTCGAACAGGCAGGTCGTGGCGTGGCCGTTCACTTTGATGTCCATCATTGACTTGGACAGATGGTGCGGGCGGGCTTGGTCCAGGGTGACGGAAGCTAGTGTGTAGCTGAGCGAGTCGTTGTCATCTGCGGGCGAGGCGGTCGGGCGTGGTGAGTAAAATGGCGTCTCCCACGAGGTAGGGCCCCATGAGGCACTATTGGGGTCGGTTGCCTTAATCAAAGATGGCCGCCCCCATGACTCATGTGTGGGGATGCTGGCCTCAGTTGCCCTAAACAAAGATGGCCGCCCCCATGACTCATGTGTGGGGATGCTGGCCTCAGTTGCCCTAAACGAAGATGGCCGCCCCCATAGTTCGCATGCGGCACTGCTGGCCTCTGAGGATCCGCTCCTGCAGGCCTTGGAGAAGTGGCCTTTCTTCAGGCAGGTTTTACATATGGAGTTCTTGGCTGGGCAGCGCGACCTCGGGTGCTTCTCCTGGCCACAAAAAAAACAGCCGGCGGCCCGATCGCGGATGCCCGATGTCGGGGCCGGTGCCGGGGGTGGCGGGGCCGGTCGGGTCCGGGACGCCGACGCAGAGGTAGGTCCCGGGGGCGGCGCTGGGAAGGGTGCTGTGGTAGGGGTCGGGCCCGAGTCCCAGGGTCGCGAGCAGTACCTGGTGAATGCTTCCTGATCTTGGTGGGCCACTTCCAGGGAGATAGCGAGGGCTTCAGCTTTTTCCATGCTGAGGTCTTTAGCTTCCAGCAGTCTTTGCCGTGAGTACTCGGACCGTAGGCCTTTCAGGAATGCGTCGCGGATATTATCTTCAGTATTTTCGGCTGCCGACACCGATTTAAAGTCACAGTTCCTGGCGAGTGCATATAGCGCCTGTGAGAATTCGGCTACTGATTCTCCTGGCTGTTGCGGCCGTGATCTTAGGAGGTGCCTAGCGTACATGTAGTTTACCGGGGTCCGGTACTTCTGTTTCAGCAGGTTGATGGCGGTCTCGTAGGTAGTCATGTCCTCGATGAGAGTGTATACTCTCGGGCTCAGTTGTGCCTGCAGGACACTTAGTTTGGATGCCTGAGGGACGCTGGATTCTCTCAGGTATGATTCGAAGCAGACCAGCCAGTGTTTAAAGTCTGCGGCTGAGTTTGCTGCTCGTGGGTTCAGGTCCAGGTACGGCGGTCTGAGGGCTCGCAGCCAAGCTGGCTGGTGTGGCTGTGCTCCTGGGAGCTGCGCTGGTGGCTCCTCCGCCGGTTGTGACTCGTTGTCGGACATCATTAAATTTAGTCAATAAAATTGATATACCTATCAATTCCTCCAATAAAAGGCGAAGAGTTACGAAGGTGACTAAAGGTTTTTATTGACTAAATAACAGCCCACTCTCGTGGGTGATCCGATCCAAGCAGGAGGAATACCAGCCAGTCGCTCACCTTTATACCTGGCCTGGTGGGTGGAGCCAAGGCGGAGTCGGCAGTGGTCATCCCAGGTATAGCAGTGTGGCAAGAGGCGACCTCGTACCGTGATACAATAGTGGTCAGTGATACAGTTATAACGAACAGTGGTGAACAGTGCTAACTACTAACAGTGATACGATAGTGAACGTGGTTTACCACACACAGTATCCACAGTTTTTGAAGCGTTTTATGTCTGTGTCGCCCATTTTTAGAACTCTGAAACACGCTCTCTGGGCGGTGTTCTTTGGTGTGTGTCTATTAACTGCGTGCACTGTCTGTTCAATCGAGCTGCTCGTGGCGCCGGTTATGGTTTTCAACTGTGCTTGGGCTATCTCGTGCGATCTAGCTATGTCCATAGCTTTGTCCAGTGTTAGCCCGGACCCAACATTCAAAAGTTGCTCTCTCTCACTTTAGCTGAATGTATTCCAAACACGATGCGGTCTCTGACCATCTCATCTTTATCTTCTGCATATTCACAGTCTTTTACCAACAGTTTTAACTCAGTCATGAACTGTTCAAATGATTCACTAGCTCTTTGTACTTTCTCCTGAAACTTGTACCTAGCGAATATCGTATTTGTCTTGGGCATCACATATGCTTCAAAATGGTCAAAATAACTTTTCAGTAACTTTGCTTCATCCGCGGTGAGAGACCATGTGTTAAAAATGTCTCTCCCTTTTTCTCCAATCTACAGAAGTAGGTAGCTGCATCTTTCTTCCTCCCCTTTTCTTTTCAACGGACCCAAGAACATTGATGCGCTATCAATTACTCATAAAAGACTGAGCGTTAGAAGAGTAACGAAAGGCTTTTATTAACAAAAGAATGGAGGTCTGCCTCGAGTGGTCGACCGGTCCAGAAATACAAAGGGCTGGGGAGCAGCCACCTTTATACTAGGACTTGTGGGAGGAGTCAGCCGAGGCATGTCCAGGCATGTACACAATGGAATGCAACCAGTATACAAACAGTGGTTTACCACATTCACCCCTTGTTTAAAATTGAGTCCGGCGGGGTGAAGTGTATTAAAAGTTAGTGTATTGGAGTCTCTCCGGAGGTCTTGTCTGCCGCTGTGATCGGCGTGGCGACGGCAGGGGTAGTGAAGCTTCCGGCATCAAGTCCCGCGTAGGCTGTGGCGCTGGCGTGTCGTCCTCGTAGATGTCGAGCGGGTCGCGGGACCCAGGCCTGCCGTCTGCTGGGGCTGGATACCGGATCGTGGGGGGGGGTGGTAGTGGGTAGTGGGTTACTGCAGCCCCCGAGGGTGCAAGGTCTCTTATGGAGACTGTGTCCTCCCGCCCGTCCGGGTACGCAATGTAAGCGTACTGGGGGTTGGCGTGGAGGAGGTCGACCCTCTCGACCAGGGGGTCCGTTTTATGGGTCCTCACGTGTCTTCTCAGTAGGACCGGCCCTGGGGACGTCAGCCATGGCGGTAGCGATGTCCCCGATGTGGACTTCCTTGGGAAGACAAACATTTTCTCATGAGGGGTGGCGTTAGTGGCAGTGCAGAGCAGTGACCGAATAGAGTGGAGCGCATCGGGTAGCACATCCTGCCAGCGGGAGGTTGGAAGGCCCCTAGACTTTAAGGCTAGCAGGGCGGCCTTCCAAATTGTCGCATTTTCTCTTTCCACCTGTCCGTTCCCCCGGGGGTTGTAACTAGTGGTCCTGCTTGTGGCAATACCCCTAGTTAGCAGGTACTGACGGAGTTCGTCGCTCATAAACGATGAGCCCCGGTCGCTATGGATATAGCTGGGGAAACCGAACAGGGTGAAGAGGTCATTTAGGCATTTAATGACCGTGGCACTGGTCATGTCCGGGCAGGGGATGGCGAACGGGAAACGGGAGTACTCATCAATAATATTGAGGAAGTACACGTTGCGGTCGGAGGAGGGGAGAGGCCCTTTGAAATCGACGCTCAGGCGCTCGAAGGGGCGAGTGGCTTTTATCAGGTGAGCCCTGTCTGGTTTATAAAAGTGCGGTTTGCACTCAGCGCAGACTTGGCAGTTCCTGGTCATGGTCCTGACCTCCTCAATGGAGTAAGGTAGGTTGCGGGCCTTGACGAAGTGGAAGAACCTGGTGACCCCCGGGTGGCAGAGGTCATTGTGGAGGGCCCGCAGTCTATCGATCTGCGCGCTGGCGCAGGTGCCACGCGATAGAGCATCCGAGGGTTCGTTGAGCTTCCCGGGCCGGTACAAGATCTCATAATTGTAGGTGGAAAGTTCGATTCTCCACCTCAAGATCTTGTCATTTTTGATTTTGCCCCTCTGCTTGTTGTTAAACATGAAAGCGACTGAACGCTGGTCAGTGAGCAGGGTAAATCGTTTTCCGGCCAGGTAGTGCCTCCAATGACGCACAGCCTCCACAATAGCCTGGGCCTCCTTCTCAACAGCGGAGTGTCTGGTCTCCGGGCCCTGGAGGGTTCATGAAAAGAAGGCCACGGGTCTCCCCGCCTGATTGAGGGTAGCGGCCAGGGCAAAGTCGGACGCGTCGCTTTCCACCTGGAAGGGGATGGATTCGTCCACTGCGTGCATGGTGGCTTTGGCGATGTCCTCCTTGATACGGTGGAAGGCTAAGCGGGCCTCTGCCATCAAGGGAAAAGAGGTGGACTTGATCAGCGGACGGGCCTTGTCCGCATAGTAGGGGACCCACTGGGCGTAATAGGAGAAAAACCCTAGGCACCTCTTCAGGGCCTTGAGGCAGTGGGGCAGTGGGAGTTCCATAAGGGGACGCATCCGGTCGGGGTCGGGACCGATGACTCCGTGTTCCACAACACAGCCAAGGATGGCGAGGCGGTTTGTGCGGAATATGCACTTCTCCTTGTTATATGTCAGGTTCAGGAGTTGGGCGGTGCGGAGGAATTTTTTGAGGTTTGCGTCATGGTCCTGCAAGTCACGGCCGCAGATGGTCACATTGTCCAGGTATGGGAAAGTGGCCTGCAACGCATTTTGATCTACCATCCGGTCCATCTCCCTTTGGAAGACGGAGACCCCGTTGGTGACGCCAAAGGGAACCCTAAGGAAGTGATAGAGGCGGCCGTTTGCCTCAAAGGCAGTATACTGGCGGTCCTCAGGGCAGATAGGGAGCTGGTGGTACGCTGATTTCAGGTCAATGGTTGAGAAGACGCGGTACTGCGCGATCTGATTGACCATATCAGCTATGCGGGGGAGTGGGTAAGCGTCCAGTAGGGTGTAGCGATTTATTGCCTGGCTGTAGTCGATGACCAGGCGCTGCTTCTCGCCGGTCTTAACGACCACAACCTGGGCTCGCCAGGGGCTGGTGCTGCCCTCAATAATCCCTTCCTTCAGGAGCCGCTCCACTTCGGTTTTAATGAAAACCCTGTCCCCGGCGCTGTATCGCCTGCTCTTTGTGGCGATGGGCTTACAGTCGGGGGTGAGGTTAGCAAACAGTGGCGGGGGGGTGACTCGGAGTGTGGAGAGGTTGCACCTGGTGCGCGGCGGGCAATTTGGAAGCTGCTGGCTGCGGACTGTGAGTGGGGGGAGGGGTCCACCGTGCGCCATCGTAACACTTTTAAGGTGGCACTGAAAATCTAACCCCAGTAGAATGGCAGCGCAGAGGTCGGGCAGGACCAGAAGTTTAAAATTATCGTACACAGTCCCGTCTACTATGAGTGTCACCACGCAGTAGCCGCCAATGTCCGCTGACTGGGACTCGGAGGCCATAGAAATCCGCTGGTGCACAGGCAGGACTGGGAGAGAGCAATGCCACACCGTGTCAGGGTGGATGAAGCTCTCCGTGCTCCCAGAGTCAAAAAGGCAGATTGTATCGTGACCATTTACCTTAATGTCCATTGTGGAACTGGCCAGTTGGTGCGGTCTCGCTTGGTCCAGTGTAACGGATGCCAGCGTAGGGGTCGGTGTGTCGCTGCGGGTATCAGATGAGGCGGTGTCGGGGGCCTGCTGCATCCCGGCTGTCGTCCAAGATGGCGGCGTCCATGATCCCCATGTGGCTGGAGGCGTCCAAAATGGCTGCTGTACCGGTGATTCGTACATGGCCGAGGAGGCCCAAGATGGCGGCCCGCATGGCCCACACGCGGCGCTGCTGGGGTTCGGGGTGGCTTTGGCCCTGCAGATGCTAGCGTAGTGTCCCTTCTTCCCGCAGCCCGAGCAGATCGCGTTTTTCGCCGGGCAGCGCGCTCTGGGGTGTTTTGCCTGGCCACAGAAGTAGCATTTCTGGCCTTGGGGCACTGCTGTCTGGCCTTGGGACACTGCTGCGGTAGTTGGGCCGTTGCTGGGGTGTGGCTGGGGTGTCACGGCGCTATGAGGCGGTCCTACCGTGTCCCAGGCTGTCGTTCCCCGCGGCGTCCACGGTGCAGAGGGGTAGGCATCCATGCCCTGGTAGGCTGCATCCAATGATAGTGCGAGTTCAGAGGCCTTGTTGAGGTTGAGGTCACTCTGCTCCAACAGTCGCTGTCGGGTGTAATTGGATCTGTGGCCCGCTACAAAAGCGTCCCGGATAAGTTCCTCTGTGTACACGGCGGCCTTTACATCCTTACACCCACAGGCCCGGCCAAGCACGGACAGTGCCTGAAGATATTCCACGGTCGATTCCCCAGGTTGTTGTTTACGACTCCCCAGAAGGTGCCTGGCGTACACTTCGTTCACTGGGCGCGTGTACTGGTCCTTGAGGTGCTTGATAGCATCCGCGTACGAGGTCGCGTCTTGGATGACCGAGTACACTCGGTGGTTCACTTTGGAGGTCAGGACATCCAGTTTGTCCTCTTCCGATTTGATTGCTTCGGAGGCGGTCAGGAATTTTTCGAAACACTTAAGCCAGTGAGTAAACTTGGTGGATGAGTCCGCCTCCCGATGATCTAAGTCCAGGCATGCTGGTGTGAGGATCTTTTCCATTATAAAAATTTTGTTAATAAAATTGATGCGCTATCAATTACTCATAAAAGACTGAGAGTTAGAAGAGTAACTAAAGGCTTTTATTAACAAAAGAATGGAGGTCTGCCTCAAGTGGTCGACCGGTCCAGAAATACAAAGGGCTGGGGAGCAGTCACCTTTATACTAGGACTTGTGGGAGGAGTCAGCCGAGGCATGTCCAGGCATGTACACAGTGGAATGCAACCAGTATACAAACAGTGGTTTACCACAAACATTGGCCTAGAAATTCAGTTAGGGGCGCCCAGCTCGCCTGGGCGCCGGAATTACCGCTGCGCGCGGAGCCACTTGCGCCAGCGGGATATTCAGTTTCAGCGCCCCAAGTGGAAGCCGGCCGCTAAACAAGGGTTTTGGCGCCCCGCTTGGGGCGCTGAAACTGAATATCGGCGTGCAAAGTGCCGCAGCGCCACCCGCTGCAGCACGGCAGCCTGCGGTACTGCAGGCCTTCCTCTCACTCTTAAGGGGGAGGTGCCTGCAACAGCGCGATCCCCGCTCGCGAGTGCCGGCAAATGAGCCCGGCACCAAGGAGAAGTGCCGGGCTCTCTGGAAACAGCTGGCAATGCCGCGGGGGGGGGGTGTGTAGGAGGCCGGGGACGGAGGTGCGGGCAGGCGGCCACCGAAAAAGCGGCCGGCCGCACCTCCACCTTAACTCGCCCCACTACCGGCACAGGTAGGCCCCGTGTACCGGTCGCTGTTTGCGGCCGGCGCGGAGGAGGCGGCAGCAACCAAATATGGCCAGCGGGGCGCTAGCGGGGCGCTGTGCACACCGATGACATCATTGGTGGCGGCGCAGCGCTACTGGCTAACGCCGCCATTAGCGCCCCGCTAAATATCGTGGTAGGTTTGCACAGTGGCGCAAAAGCCCTCTTTGGGCGCAAACTGGTGGCGCAGGCCACTGAATTTCTAGGCCATTAACTCCACGTGTTGCTTGAACTTGCACCATTCTCTATGTAAGTTCAAAGATTCCCAATTCATTCGAGGTAAGGGAGCTCCAACGATATCCATTTCAAATCCCTGTTCTGACACCATGTCTTGTTTTGCACAATTTGTACAAAACTAATAAATTGCAGGACAACGGAGTATTACAGTTTAAACTCTTTTATGAAGCATTAGGTCTGTAAACTTTCTCATACAGCACAGTGGGGACAAGATGGAGTTAGGACCCCTTACAGATGCCTGCAGGCCAATGACAACTCAGCACGTGATCACATGTGAATATACTAGGTATTCCTTACAGATGCCTGCGGGCTAATGATAATTCAGTATGCAAATGTTACAAGTGTGTGAGTGTGTGCGTGTGTGTGTTCGAGTGTGTGTGTGTGTGTGTGTTCGAGTGTGTTTGTAAAAGTGTGTGTGTGAGTGTGTGTGTAATTGAATGTGTGTGTGTGTGTGTGTGTGTGTGTGTGTGTGTGTGTGTGTGTTCGAGTGTGTGTGTGTGTGAGTGTAAAGGAAAAAAAAGTAACACTTGCCTTTATATAGCTCTTTTCACGACCTCAGGACATCCGAAAGTGCTTCACAGCCAATGAAGTACTTTTTATTTTTGAGGTGTCGTCATTGTTGTAATGTAGGAAACGCGACAACCAATTTGCGCACAGCAAGCTCCCATATACATCAATGAGATGAATGACCAGATAATTTGTTTTTAGGTGTTGGTTGAGGGATAAATATTGGCCAGGTCACAGGAGAAATGTCCCTGCTCTTCCTTTAAACACTGCCATGGGATCTTTTACATCCAACGAAGAGGGCAGACGGGGCCTCGGTTTAACATCTCATCCAAAAGACGGCACCTCCGACAGTGCAGCACTCCCTCAGTCCTGCACTGGGACATCAGTCAAGATTTATGGGTTCAAGTCTCTGGAACCCACAAGCTTCTGACTCAGAAGATGAGAGTACGACCAACGGAGGCATGGCTAGACACGGCTAGAATGCAAGTGTGCGTGAGAGTGTAAGTCTGAGCGTGTGTGTGTATGTGTGTGTAAAATTGGGTGTGTGTGCGTGTAAGTGTGTGTACCCAAATGGTAGCACATTTCACAATCAAAAAAACAATCCTGTTAAACAAGCCAGTGCCATAGACTGCCATGAAAAGTGGATGCATCCCTCGGCTGATTGGATACCACAGATAGCCTCCGGGGCCTCCCCAAGGCAGGTTTGTAGCCTCAACCCCTCGAACATTTGGATATATCATTGTGCAGAAAGTCAACAATATAAGTTACTCTTTGGTGATATCAGGGCCAGAGTTTGCAGACTACAACAACAACAACAACTTGCATTTAAACAGCGCCTTTAACATAGTGAAACGTCCCAATGTGCTTCACAGGAGCGATTATCAAACAGAATTTGACAGCGAGCCAAAGAAGGAAACATTAAGACAGGTGACAAAAAGCTTGTTCAAAGAGCTAAGTTTTAAAGAGCATCTTAAAGGAGAAGAGGGAGGTGGAGATGTGGTGAGGTTCATGGCCTATAGCCTAAGCTATAGGTCCTATCAGAGTGGTGTTTTACGCTGATTCAGAGAGGTTAGTATAGGGTGGTATCATACTGGGGAGTATAATGGGGAATGTAATGGTGCCAGTTGGTGAGTCTCTATTTAATAATGGGGTAATTTTGTGAGTCTCTGTACTGTTTAAGGGGATGGTTTTGCAATCTATCTATCTAGCTATCTCTATATATAAAGCGGTACTTCTGTCTGTCTCTCCTTCCGTCTGTCTGTCCGGCTATACGCTCTCAAGTTATAGAGCGTACCTACACGTGCGTTACATCAAAAGAAAGCTTACGATTCCGGAACGGTCATGAGCATATTTACTTTTCGGTCGGACAAACATTGCGCCCACGGTATCCAAAAAACGTTCAAATTTCCGCTAATTATTCAAAATTCCACTCATTATCCGCTCATTAGCATCGAGTGACGTGAAGGTCGACCAATCGTACAGTCGAACGACCCGACAGTTGACCAATCGCTGCGTCGCGGGGGCGGGTTCCTAGTGCGTGCGGGCGGGCTGTCCTAGAGTCGAGCGACAGGACCATTGACCAATCCTACACTTCAGTGACCTGACGGTTGACCAATCGGTGCGTGTGTGGGCGGGCCTTATCATTCTGAAATGAGATGAGTGGCCGCTATCTTGATTCCAAACTTTTCATTTCTTTTTCCCGCTTTCTGCGTGTTTCTTTTCAAATCTACATTTCCAGCAAAAAAATAAGTTGCTTTTAAAACGCAAATTGTTTTTTAAAGAAGTTAATTAATTTGTAAATCTTTTCTCTAACCTCTATAATTTCCCTAGCTTTCACCGTTTTTCCAGGCCTCAAAGCCTGGGCCTCTGTTGCCCAGCCACGACCGAGCTAGGCACCTCCCGTCGCGATCAACAAAAGGCTCGCGATCGCCGCCATCTTTGTGAAGGCTGGAGGGGGCGGGCCTGAGCCGAGCGTCGCCACCAACGCCATCTTAGTAAAGGCGGGCAGGGCGGGAGTCAGCGCGCACGTCAACTTCCGCCCGGAGCGCGACTTGAGTCCGGCTGGGCCTCACGCGGTAGGTTGCGCGGCGGCGTCTCTCTCTCTGGTCTTGAAGCCGGCTCGGACGGGGGGCGGGGCTCAGGGGGGCGGGAGCGCGGGGCTCGGGAGAGCGGGAGTGCGGGGCATGGGGGGGCGGGGCTCGGGAGAGCGGGAGCAGCCACTCGCCCTCTATCTCTCCTTCCCTCTGTCTCTCTCCCCTCCCCCCTCCTCCCTCCTCCCTCCCCCCTCTCTCCCTCCCTCTCCCTCCCTCTCCCCACACCCCTCCCCCTCCACCCCCCTCCCCCTTCACTTCCCCCTCCCCTCCCCCTCCCCCTCCCTCCCTTCCCCTCCCCCCTCCCCACCCACCCCTCCCCTCCCCCTCCCCCTCCCCCTCCCCGCCTTCCCCCTACCCCCCTTCCCCCAGTCGCTCTCTCTCTTCGCCCCAGTCATTCTCTCTCTTCCCCCCAGTTGCTCTCTCTCTTCACCCCAGTCGCTCGCTCTCTTCCCCCAGTCGCTCGCTCTCCTCCCCCCAGTCGCTCTCTCTCTTCCCCCCAGTCGCTCTCTCTCTTCCCCCAGTCGCTCTCTCTTCCCCCCAGTCGCTCTCTCTCTTCCCCCCAGTCGCTCTCTCTCTTCCCCCCAGTTGCTCTCTCTCTTCCCCCCGTCGCTCTCTCTTCCCCCCAGTCGCTCTCTCTCTTCCCCCCAGTCGCTCTCTGTCTTCCCCCCATTCGCTCTCTCTCTTTCCCCCAGTCGCTCTCTCTCTTCCCCCCAGTCACTCTCTCTCTTCCCCCCAGTCGCTCTCTCTCTTCCCCCAAGTCGCTCTCTCTCTTCCCCCCAGTCGCTCTCTCTCTTCCCCCCAGTCGCTCTATCTCTTCCCCCCAGTCGCTCTCTCTCTTCCCCGCAGTCGCTCTCTCACTTCCCCCAGTCACTCTCTCTCTTCCCCCCAGTCGCTCTCTCTCTTCCCCCCAGTCATTCTCTCTCTTCCCCCCAGTCGCTCTCTCTCTTCCCCCCAGTCGCTCTCTCTCTTCCCCCCAGTCACTCTCTTTCTTCCCCCCGTCGCTCTCTCTCTTCCCCCCAGTCGCTCTCTCTCTTCCCCCAGTCACTCTCTCTCTTCCCCCCAGTCGCTCTCTCTCTTCCCCAGTCGCTCTCTCTCTTCCCCCCGTCGCTCTCTCTTCCCCCTAGTCGCTCTCTCTCTTCCCCCAGTCGCTCTCTCTCTTCCCCCCAGTCGCTCTCTCTCTTCTCCCAGTCGCTCTCTCTCTTCCCCCCAGTCGCTCTCTCTCTTCCCCCCAGTCGCTCTCTCTCTTCCCCCCAGCCGCTCTCTCTCTTCCCCCCAGTCGCTCTGTCTCTTCCCCCCAGTCGCTCTCTCTCTCTTCCCCCCAGTCGCTCTCTCTTCCCCCCAGTCGCTCTCTCTCTTCCCCCCAGTCGCTCTCTCTCTCTTCCCCCCAGTCGCTCTCTCTCTCTTCCCCCCGTCGCTCTCTCTCTCTTCCCCCTGTCGCTCTCTCTCTCTTCCCCCCGTCGCTCTCTCTCTCTTCCCCCCGTTGCTCTCTCTCTCTTCCCCCCAGTCGCTCTCTCTCTTCCCCCCAGTCGCTCTCTCTCTCTTCCCCCAGTCGCTCTCTCTCTCTTCCCCCCAGTCGCTCTCTCTCTCTTCCCCCAGTCACTCTCTCTCTTCCCCCAGTCGCTCTCTCTCTCTCTTCCAACAACAACATGCCCTCAAAAAAGCCTCGGCACCGCCGGGCACTCCAGTTAGTTAGTATATATAAAACGGTCTGTCTTTCCGTCTGTCTTTCCGTCTGTCTCTCCGGCTATACAATCAAAAGTTATAGAGTGTACCTACACATATGTCATATCAAAAGAAAGCTTATCATTAGGGGACTCTCATAGGTGTATTTACTTTTTGGTCACAAAAAAATTGTTCGGACAGTATACAAAAATCGTTCTAAAATCCTCAAAACTCTGCTCATTAGCGGTTGACCAATCCTACCTCTCATTAGCGTTGAGTGACGTGCTGCTTCACCAATCCTACAGTTCAGTGGCCTGATGGTTCACCAATCGGTGTGTCACGGGCGAGACCTAATCCTCCAGTCTCCCTAAACTTCGCTGCCATTGTTTTCATCCCCACAGAGACAGCACCTGCCAAACAAACCCCCACATTGCGACTCCGAGAGCGGCAGGTGAGTTTACACACAGCGGGCGGGTCATCGGCAGCGGCCGGCTGGGCGTGATCCATGGGGGAGCTCAGCTGGGGTCCGTCTCGGCCCCAGAGCCCGGCCGGGCCTGAAGCGCTAGGCCCCGCACCGCCGGTATCACAACGGCACCGGGCCTGACGCGCTAGGCAGGGAGAGGGGAGGGATGGACATAGAGAGGGGGACGGAGGGGACGGAGGGAGAGGGAGAGACAGAGGGGACAGACAGGGGCAGGGAGACCGCGCGCCCCAAAATTGCCCTGGCAACGCCAGGCACCCCCTGCTAGTAGTGTATAATGGGATAACTGGTGCCAGCCTTGCTAGTGGTGAATTGTGAGCAAGATACAAAGCTCTAACACACTAGCACCGACCATTTGACCCACCCTCGTTGGGAGTCTTGATTAAGTGAATGGGCAAAACTGTGGCAAATGGATTTCAATGTAGGCAAATGTGAGGTCATCCACTTTGGACCTAAAAAGGATAGAACAGGATATATCTAAATGGTGAAAAGCTAAAATCAATGGAAGTCCAAAGAGACTTGGGGGGTCCAGGTACATAGGTCATTAAAATGTCATGAAATAATCAAAAAGGCTAATGGAATGCTGGCCTGTATATCTAGAGGACTAGAATCCAAGGGGGTAGAAGTTATGCTGCAGCTATACAAAACCCTGGTTAGCCCACACCTGGAGCACTGTGAGCAGTTCTGGGCACCACACCTTAGGAAGGATATATTGGCCTTGGAGGGAGTGCAGCGCAGGTTTACCAGAATAATACCCAGACTTCAAGGGTTAAGTTACGAGGAGAGATTACCTTAATTAGGGTTGTATTCCCTAGAACTTAGAAGGTTAAGGGGTGATCTGACCGAAGTTTTCAGGATATTAAGGGGAACAGATAGGGTAGATAGAGAGAAAATATTTCCGCTGGTTGGGGATTCGAGGACTAGGGGGCATAGTCTAAAAATTACAGCCAGACCTTTCAGGAGTGAAATTAGGAAACACTTCTACACACAAAGGGTAGAAGAAGTTTGGAACTCTCTTCCACAAATGGCAACTGATGCTAGATCAATTGTTAATTTTAAATCGGAGATTGATAGCTTTCTGTTAACCAAAGGTATTAAGGGATATGGGGCCACGGCGGGCACATGGAGTTAGGTCACAGGTCAGCCATGGTCTCATTGAATTGTGGAACAGGCTCGAGGGGCTGAATGGCTGACTCCTGTTCCTATGAGCCTTGAATAATGACTCCCCTAATGAGTATGCTTAAGAAATCTGTTCTTTTCCTTTCTGTACATGTCTTTTCACAGTGTACCTGTCATGTTGCACATATCCCCTTTAAATGAAATCCGTTATATTTCCCTGTCTTCGTGCCTTCATGCCCCGGGCTGCTTTTCACCTTTCACTCTATCAATTCAGGCTGAAAAGAATTGCTTCTTTCAAAAGAAGCCCAGCCTCAAATCCAGTTATTCTTACCTCGTATCGACCATTCTTGGTGACTGCAACATTCATCGAAGTTTCCTCTTACCCCCCCTCTGCTCGGATTTCGCTTCTGTCCTATCTGCACTCAGCCTCATCCTCCACATGAACTCCTCCAGCCACGTCCATGGCAATTGCCTGGACCTGGTCACCTCAAGAGCCTTTGCCACTTCAGAGGATCTGTCACTGACAAAGAAGGAAAGAAAGAAGTAACAACAGAAAACGCTGGAAAAACTCAGCAGGCCAGGCAGCATCCGTGGAGAGAGAAACAGAGTCAACGTTTCAGGTCGAAACCCTTCTTCAGAACTGAGAAAAAAGCAGGAAATGAAACAGATTAAAAAGCAAGTTTGGGGGCTGGGAAATGGGGGAGGGGATGAAAGAACAAAACGGAAGTTCTGTGAGAGGTGAAGAGACATTAAGAGACATTCAAGGTGAGACGAGATGGTAATAGGACAGGTAAAGACACAAAGAATGGCTCTAGATGAAGTGTGAAATGCGCTGGCAGAGTGAGAGACAGCTGCCATGTGGGAGAGAGAAAAAAAAAAGGAAAAGGCACAAAACCAAAAGTGTGGATAAAAAATATATAAAAATATCACAGGGGCCGAGGTTATGATCTGAAATTGTTGAACTCGATATTGAGTCCGGAAGACTGTAAAGTGCCTAATCGGAAGATGAGGTGCTGTTCCTCGAGTTTACGCTGAGCTTCCGTGGAACAATGCAAGAGGCCGAGGACGGTGAGGTCCGAGTGGGAATGGAGCGGTGAATTAAAATGACAGGCGACCGGAAGCTCGGGGTCACCCTTATGGACTGAACGGAGGTGTTCTGCAAAGCGGTCACCTAATCTGCGTTTGGTCTCCCCAATGTAGAGGAGACCACATCATGAGCAGCGAATACAGTATTTATAAAGAAAGAAAGAATTCGCATTTATAACAGCACCTTTCTACGGCCTCAAGACCTCCCAAAGCGATTCACAGCCACTTTTGCATTGTCGTCGCTGTTGTAATGTAGGTAAACACGGCAGCCAATTTCGCACAGCAAGCTCCCAGAAACAGCAATACGATAAATTACCAGATAATCTGTTGGTTGAAGGATAAATGTTGGCCAGGGAACCAGGGAGAACTCCCTAGCATTTCTTCTAAATAGTGGCCATCTTTTCAATCCACCCGAAAGGGCAAACAGGACCTCGGTTTAACGCCTCAACCTAAGGGTGGCATCTAGGCAGTGCCGCACTCCATCAGTACTGCACCGGAAGTGTCAGCCTAGATTTGGTGCTCAAGTCTCTGGAGTGGGATATGAAGCAGCAACCTTCTATCCTCAGAGGTGAGATCGCTACCCACTGAGCCACAGCAGACACTGAGACAGCTCCGCTCACTCCCTTATCTCCCTCAACATCCACATCACCCTGCCTGCTTTAACTGTAGTGTATGTGCCTTTAAGTCAGAACTACTTTTTACAGCTCCTGTATACTGTAGTACCGGCAGTGACCACACCGGTATATAAGCTGTGCGCATGCCTCTGTACCCCAGTCTAGAGATTACCCTCCTCCAGCAAAGACCTGTTATATGTTAATGTACAGCATCCGTGTGATTATTTATCCACTGAACCATGGATCTAACAGTGGCGATGAGTGTCGATTCGAATCTACCTGCAACATAAAAAAAAAAATAGTCGAGTCCAGGAACACGGGCGTCGACCGCGAGCAACCGCCCAGCAGTCAGGCAGAGATCCAACTTCACTGGGGAGGCTGTGGAGAGCCAGGCTTGGTTCCCCAGCCACAATGAGCAGTAAGAGACCGACGACAGGTCCAGAGCATACCCTTCCCGAGCAGCAGCGGCTGGAGCTGACCGACGGCAGAGAGAGAGAGACAAGCAGCGTCGACGGGGTAAGAAAGAGGGTGAAGAGAGCAGGGCGCAGCCGGGGGTTGATCACTGAGCGGCGTCGAGGAAAAATACTGCAAACCGGAGAGAGAGAGGGTAAGAAACAGCCGGGTTCTAGACTGAGCGGCGTCGACAAATATCAAGAGAAGAACGCGCAGAGCACAGCCAGGGAGCACGGGCTGATCAGGGTCTGTGGGGTGAAGCAAGGGGAGACGCCATTGCACCGCGGAGAAGCAGGGAGAGCACGGGAGACGCCATTGAACTGCGGAGAAGCAGGGAGAGCGCGGGAGGTGCCATTGAGCCGCGGAGAAGAAGGAAGAGCGTGGGAGACGCCATTTTGCGAAGCCGCTGCGGAGAAGACGGGCGAGCGCGGGAAGGAAGGAAAGCGCGGGAGACGCCATTTTGTGCCAGCGGAGAAGAAGGGGAAGCGTGGGAGGCGCCATTGGTGATAGTTAACGCACAACCAAGGATGCCGAAGTGACAGTATCTCTACGTTCGACAATGAAGTCGAAGATTGGGCGACATATGTGGAACGTATTGAGGTGTATTGCAGGGCGAATGAAGTGCCAGATGCTAATAAAGCACTGGTTCTGTTAAATTCCATGGGTGCAAAAACTTATGGGTTACTGCGAAATCTAATAACCCCAGAGAAGCCGGTAAACAAGAATTTTGAAAGCATAGTAGAAATCGTACAGGACGACTTAAACCCCACACCGCTGCTGATAGCAGAACGATTTAAGTTCCATAAAAGGAACCAACACAAAGACGAAAGCAATGCTGAGTACCTAACGGAACTGCGCAAGCTATCGAAATACTGCCAGTTTGGAGCGGGACTAGCAGACACATTAAGGGACAAGTTTGTGTGTGGGCTACAAAGTGAAGGAACCCAGAAACGGCTTCTATCAGAAAAGGATCTTACGCTGGACAAAGCTTTCAGTATGGCAGTATCACACGAAGCAGCCGCAAGGGGTGCTGCAGAGATACAACAGAGACCGCAAGAATATGGCACCAACGAAATGACCTATGGAACAGGGAAGTGCTATCGCTGCGGCAGAACAACACATGACCAGAAAGATTGTTGGTTCAAGGACCAAGTGTGCAGAAAGTGTGGGAAAGCAGGACACATAGCAAGAGTCTGCAGGTCTGGGAAGAAAACCAACAGTAAGAAATCTCCACAGGAACAGTACAAAAAGGTACACCAGGTGATGGACAGTGGTTCAGACGAACAAAAAGTGACACAGACTCCGGAAGCAAGGAGCTGGGTTGTCTGAAACTACATAATGTAACCGAAATGGAGGATCACCAGACTATCTGGGTTACACGCAAGATAGACGGAGTCCAAGTGGAAATGGAATTGGACACAGGGTCAGCTCTAACAGTCATAAATCAAAGAGACTACAAGCGGCTATTTTCACACATACCCTTGAAAGCTACAGAGATTGTCTTGAAGACGTATATGGGGCAAAAAGTCTACCCCAAAGGGAAAATAAGGATGAAAGTGACATATAAAGGTCAGGAAATACCTAAAATGGATATATATGTATTGCCAAATGGAGGACCACCACTGCTAGGATGTGAATGGATCCGGAAGATACAATTAGATTGGCATTCCATACAGGCACTGAAGGTTGAGGCCAAAAACGATGACGACGTCACACCTGGACGACTGTCAAAAATGCTAACTGACGCAAAAGAAGTGTTCCAGGAGGGACTAGGAACACTAAAAGGAATAACAGCAACAATTAAAATAGAGGAAAATGCAAGCCTAAAGTTTCTGAAGGCCAGACCAGTGCCTTATGCGATCAGACCAGCGGTTGAAGCAGAGCTGGAAGGTGTAAGATTCGCAAAATTTTCATTAAATAATCACGCAGGAAATTAGGGTTAATAAAACAGCTTTATTGACCAAAAGAAGCTTGTACAGAGAAACCTTTGATAAAAGGGCACACAAAATGGCCGCCGGACCTCGTGACCAGCTTCTGGGACCATTTGAATTTCTGTTACTGCAAGCCAGACAGGCTTGTGGATTGAGGACATTAAAAGCCCGCGGAAACCAGTTTCGGGAAGCCGAAACTCATGGAACTGAGTATACATATTGATTAGATTAAGTACAGGACAGATTTGGGTAGCAGGATGAGACCCATCAAGAAATGGGCGGACAATTGAACGAACACTTTAACCCATTTACTGTACAAAGAAAAGCCGTTTAACAGCCATCAAGGGCAATCTCCAGACCGATCAATATACAAACTGAGTTACGGTGACAAAGCAAAGACATTATCGGCCCAGGAAGGCCAGTTAAGCTATCACCGACTCCCGTTATGAAGACAAAACACCCCTGCAGAGAGTTCTGCCCGCCAAAATTATTACAAAGACAGGACTATGATTTGGCGGGAGATAAGAATGTCCCAAAAAGGTATAACTGTGGATTGAAAAAGTCCATCAGTAGCTTCGGAACTTCTACGGTACTTCTTCAACTTCTTCGGTGAAACGCTTCGGGACCATCAGAGACCTTCACACAGCACTTCGGTTCGGAACGTGTTCGGTGTTCGGGCAGGCAAGGCCCGGCCACGACGAGAAGACAACGAGGGTGGCCCGGGTACTTTTGTCGGGAGATCATCGACGGCCCAGGCCGAAGAAGAAGACACCCTGTACTCCAGCTCTGCTTCAAATCAGAAGGATATTATGACTGTATAAAGAAAGCAATTTGGGACCAGCGTCCTGCCCCGGGGAAGACCATCGGGAGATCAACGACCCAGGCCGGAGAAGAAGACACTCAGGGCCCGGTACTCCAGCGTCTCAACATCACATCGGCGAGCGCTCATCGCAGGAGAACCAAGAGGAAAACAAGCTGCGCCAGAACCTTCCAAACCCACGTGACGACGGAAAGCTGTGTCGAAAGGCTGTAAACCCCTTTTCGCAATTCTTAAAGTGGTGAGCATGATCCCGAGTTCCTCAAATCGAAACTTAGTTAGGTCTAGGGGAGGGGGTTAAGGGTAGTTGTAATGTGTTACCCCTTTCACGATGTGCCGTGTGTTCCCCATTTCTATAGAGTTAAGTTTATAGATGTGTGCATGCCTGTAGTTGCTTTAATCTGTGCATATGACATGTATTTTATAATGCTGCAAACTGTTTAATAAAGGCCTCCATTTCGTGCTATTCGACCTGGTCTATTGAGTTTTTCTGCACTACAGCTCCCTGCACCCAAGTCCAAGGTCGAGAACAGTAGGGGCGAGTGGGTCGAACCACTCACGGGTGATTATTGCAAGAAGCCTGGCAGGAGACCAGAGCAAGCAAGAGAAACCCCCTACAAAGGGTTGGAACGTTCAGGAGTACTGTCCAAAGTGGACTGGAGCGAGTGGGCTACACCCATTGTTCCTGTAATGAAGAGGTCGTTGAGTAATACGCCTGGGGAACCAAAGAAGGTCCGCATCTGTGGGGATTTTAAGGTGAAAGTGAACCCAGTACTTCACACGGTGCAATATCCGCTTCCATGAATTGAGGATATTTTCGTCTCACTATCTGGTGGTAAACGCTTCACTAAAATTGATCTAGCCCAGGCGTACTTGCAAATGCAGGTAGAAGAAGCTTCGAAACATTACCTTTGATGTGCCTCAATAATTCCGAGACTCGATGTTAGCGAAACAAAACAAGGCTTTTATTAACTTAGAAAATAACACGTAAGAGAGAGAGGTATCTTCCTTCTGGAGACTGAGGCCAGACTGAGCTAGCTTACAAAAGGGGCCAGGTATGGGCGGAGCCCTACACACACAGCACATTCCAATAAACAATACAATGAGGACTGGGGGAAGGGAAATGACACTGAAACCGACCACAGTCACAGGCAGTGATGAATGGAATATTTCATCACATTCACCCCTTCTATAGATTTAGTCTGTTCGGGGGTTTGATAGTCCTCTGCGACCGATGTGGCTGTTGTGGTGCCGCGGGTGTCGGCTGGGTGTCCCCGGTAGTCTCCTGGGTCTCTGCCGGGGGTGCCGCCAGGGTTGTTGAAGGGGTAGTTGGTGGGGGTGCCGTTGGTCGATGTTCTTCCGGGGGTGATGAAAGAGTAGTGGGTGGGTAAGAGTTGCTGTGATCGTTGTTGCTGCTATTGCCGTGGTTGTTGTCGATGCCGGCTGGGGCGACGTCTTTTATGGACACGGTGTCCTCCCTTCCGTCGGCGTGCCGGACATATGCGTATTGGGGGTTGGTTTGGAGTAGGTGTACTGGCTCCACAAGAGGGTCCGTCTTGTGGCCCCTCACATGCCTTCGCACGAGTACCGGACCTGGGGTGGAGAGCCATGGCGGCATGGATACGCCTGAGGTGGATTTCCGGGGAAAGACAAACATTCGTTCATGAGGCGTGGCATTAGTGGCCGTACACAATAGCGACCGTATTGAATGGAGCACATCCGAGAGGACTTACTGCCAGCGGGAGATAGGGAGGCCCTTGGTCCTTAGAGCTAGAGTGACTGCTTCCCATACTGTCCCGTTGTCTCGCTCCACTTGGCCGTTACCCCGGGGGTTGTAGCTGGTGGTACGGCTCGTGGCGATCCCCTTGGACAGCATGTACTGGCGTAGCTCTTCACTCATGAAGGACGCCCCCCTATCCGTATGGATGTAGCTCGGCATACCGAACAGGCAGAACAGGCTGTTGAGGCATTTAATGACCGTGGCGCTGGTCATGTCTGGGCAGGGGAAGGCGAATGGGAACCGGGAGTATTCGTCCACAATGTTCAGGAAGTAAACATTGCGGTCGACGGACGGGAGGGGGCCCTTGAAATCTAAGCTGAGCCGCTCAAAGGGCCGTGTAGCTTTGATTAAGTGGGCTCTATCTGGGCGGTAGAACCGAGGCTTGCACTCAGCGCAAGTGCGGCAGTTCCTGGTCAGAGACCGAACTTCCTCAATCGAGTAGGGTAAGTTACGGGACTTTATGAAGTGGAACAGCCACGTGACCCCTGGGTGGCAGAGGTCGTTGTGGAGGGTCTGTAGCCGATCCCCGGTGGCGCTGGCACACATCCCTCGTGAGAGGGCGTCAGGGGATTCGTTAAGGGCCCCTGGCCGGTAAATGATGTCGTACTCGAAGGTGGAGAGCTCGATCCGCCACCTAAGAATCTTATCATTTTTAATCTTCCCCCTCTGTTTATTATTGAACATAAACGCTACCGACCGCTGGTCGGTAAGTAGGGTGAAGCGTTTGCCGGCTAGGTAGTGGCGCCAGTGGCGCACTGCCTCCACGATGGCTTGGGCCTCCTTTTCCACGGAGGAGTGTCTGATCTCGGGCCCTTGGAGGGTCCTCGAGAAGAAAGCTACGGGCCGCCCCGCCTGGTTGAGGGTGGCCGCCAAGGCGAAGTCAGACGCTTCACTTTCCACTTGAAATGGAGTGTTCTCGTCCACTGCCTGTAGCGTGGCCCGCTCAATATCCTGCTTAATGCTTTTGAAGGCGGCGTGGGCCTCAGCAGAGAGCGGAAAAGAGGATGCTTTCAAGAGGGGGCGGGCTTTGTCGGAGTAGTTGGGGACCCATTGGGAATAATAAGAAAATAACCCCAGGCACCTTTTCAGGGCTTTGGGAGTGTTGG
This sequence comes from Somniosus microcephalus, assembly GCF_052327205.1. NCBI lineage: Eukaryota > Metazoa > Chordata > Chondrichthyes > Squaliformes > Somniosidae > Somniosus > Somniosus microcephalus. Next base: position 23,884,993 of record NC_140987.1, on the reverse strand, counting down.
GCAGGGGCAGCTCCCGTAGGGGGCGCAATCGGTCGGGGTCTGGTCCGATTTCCCCATTCTCCACCACGCTGCCTAGTATGCAGAGGCGCGTGGTGTTGAAAACGCACTTGTCCTCGTTGTAGGTGAGGTTGAGTTTTTGTGCGGTTTCCAGGAACCTCTCGAGGTTCGAGTCGTGATCCTGCTGATTGTGGCCGCAGATGGTGACGTTGTCGAGGTAGGGGAAGGTTGCCTGCAAGTGGTGGTCATCGACCATGCGGTCCATCTCCCTCTGGAAAACCGAGACCCCATTCGTCACCCCAAAGGGGGCTCTGAGGAATTGGTAGAGGCGTCCGTTCGCCTCGAAGGCGGTGTACGGGCGGTCCTCTGGTCTGATAGGGAGCTGGTGGTACGCTGACTTGAGGTCGATGGTGGAGAACACCCGGTATTGGGCGATTTGGTTCACCATTTCTGATATGCGGGGTAGCGGGTAGGCGTCTAGTTGGGTGTACCTGTTGATCGTTTGACTATAGTCGATCACCATCCGTTTCTTCTCGCTACCCCTTACCACTACCACTTGGGCGCGCCACGGGCTGTTGCTGCGTTCAATAATGCGCTCTTTCAGGAGCCTGTCTACCTCGGTTGCGATAAACCGCCTGTCCTCCCAGCTGTACCTCCTGCTTTTGGTCGCTATTGGCCGGCAGTTAGGGGTAAGGTTCGCGAATAGCGAAGGCGGCTTTACCTTCAGGGTTGCCAGACCGCACACTGTGAGGGGCGGCTGGGACCCACCGTACTTGAGCGTGATGCTTTGGTGGTTGCACTGGAAATCCAGGCCCAAGATCACGCTCGCACATAGGTTCTTCATGATTAATACTTTAAAATTATCGTATACAGTTCCGTTAACGCCCAATTGTACCATGCAGTAACCCAGAATGGTCGATGTCTGGGTTTTATCAGCCATAGAGATGGTGCCCTGAGCAGGGACCACCTTTAGGGAGAGTTGCTGTGCCAGTTCAGGGTGGATAAAACTCTCCGTGCTTCCACTGTCAATTAAACATTTAACCCGGCACCCGTTTACCTCAATGTCCACCATTGATTTGGATAGCGGGTGCGGCCTGGTCTGGTCCACTGTGACCGATGCCACTGTAGGGCCCTGATCGATACAAGATGGTGTCCACGCTGTCTGCTCATAAGATGGCGGACCCCACGAGGTCGGGCAAGATGGCGTCCAAGGTGGCCGCTCCCACGGCGCACACGCGGCGGTGGCGGGTTTTCCGGCGGTTGGTTTTCCGGCGGGGTTCCCTCTGCACACCTTCCCGAAGTGCCCCTTCTTACCATACTTAAAGCAGGTGGTGCCTTTCGCCGGGCACAGGTTTCTCGTGTGTTTTGGCTGCCCGCAGAAGTAGCAGTTGGGTCCCTGACGCGTCGCGGCTGTCGTAGGGCTTCTGGGGGGAGAGCGGGGCCCCGTCGGTGTCGGGCTGCCGGGCGGGGAAGATGCCTTCCAAGATGGCGGTGCCCTCGGTGCACACGTGGCGGCGTGGACGGCGCGGGCTGAAGAGTAGGCGTCCGAGTTTCTCTGGGCCACATCCAGGGATCGCGCGGTGTCCGCAGCCTGTTTCAGGTCCAACCCCGTTTTTTCCAGCAGTCTTTGCCGGATGTAAGTGGAGCTGAGGCCTGTGATAAAGGCATTGCAAACAAGCTCGTCAGTGTACACTGCGGCTTTTACATCTCGGCACTTGCAGTCTTTGCCAAGCATTTTCAGGGTGCTTAGGAACTCCTCCACCGATTCCCCATGTCGCTGTGCGCGAGTAGCGAGCAGATGCCTAGCATACACCTCATTCGTAGGCTGCTGGTAATGCGCCTTTAAGATGTCGCAGGCGGCCAGGTACGTATCGGCGTCTTGGATGAGGGGGTAAACCCGGTGGCTTACCCAATTCCGCAGAATTCCGAGTCTCATCCTCGCAGCGTCCGTAGCGTCTTTGACGGCTGCGGAATTGTCCAGGAAGAATTCCATACACTCAAACCAGTGTCCGAAGCGTGCTGATGCGTCCGGAGCATGTTGATCCAAATCCAAACGTTCAGGTTTCAGGAGTTGATCCATAGTGTTGAAAAATAAGTTCATAAAATTGATGTGCCTCAATAATTCCGAGACTCGATGTTAGCGAAACAAAACAAGGCTTTTATTAACTTAGAAAGTAACACGTAAGAGAGAGAGGTATCTTCCTTCTGGAGACTGAGGCCAGACTGAGCTAGCTTACAAAAGGGGCCAGGTATGGGCGGAGCCCTACACACACAGCACATTCCAGCACATTCCAATAAACAATACAATGAGGACTGGGGGAAGGGAAATGACACTGAAACCGACCACAGTCACAAGCAGTGATGAATGGAATATTTCATCACAACCTTACGATCAACACCCATAAAGGTCTCTATCAATACAACCGGCTGGTGTTTGGAGTAGCCTCAGCTCCGGCTACCTGGCAAAGGGCGGTGGATCAGGTCCTGCAAGGGATTCCAGAGACCCAGTGTTATTTGGACGACATCTTGGTCACGGGCGAAAATGACAGTGATCACCTCGCTAACTTGGAGGAGGTGCTCACCAGATTAAAGGAATATGGGCTACGAGCTAATCGCCACAAGTGCAAGTTTTTCCAGAAACAGATCTCGTATTGCGGCCACGTCATCGATGAAGAGGGGTTACATAAGTCCCCTGACAAGATTGAGGCAGTCGTCAAGGCTCCAGCATCGGAAAATGTGTCACAACTGAGGTCGTTCCTCGGGCTGGTAAACTATTACCACAAGTTCTTACCAAATTTGTCTACGGTATTACACCCGCTGAATACCCTACTGCAAACAGGGGTACCATGGAAGTGGGATGCCGAACGTAGACGAGCTTTCCAGAAGTGTAAAGAATTGATCACATCAAAAGAGGTGTTCACAGAATCACAGAAACCCCACAGTGCAGATAGAGGCCATTTCGGCCCATCGAGCCTGCACCGACACATATCCCACCCTATCCCCGTAACCCCACATATTTAATCCCCCTAACACTAAGGGTCAATTTATCATAGCCAATCAACCTAACCCGCACATCTTTGGACTGTGGGAGGAAACCGGAGCACCCGGAGGAAACCCACGCAAACACGGGGAGAATGTGCAAACTCCATACAGACAGTCACCCGAGGCCGGATTCGAACCCGGGTCCCTGGCGCTGTGAGGCAACAGTGCTAACCACTATGCCACCGTGCTGCCCTTGGTCCATTTCAACCCAGCACTACCAATTCGTTTGGCATGTGATGCATCGCCCTACGGCATTGGAGCGGTGCTGTCGCACAAATTCCCAGACGGGTTGGAGAGGCCAGTAGCCTTTGTGTCTCGGTCACTAACCTCAGCCGAGCGCAACTACGCCCAGATTGACAGGGAGGCCCTCAGCCTAGTATGGGGAGTAAAAGACTTCAACCACTATCTGCATGGGCAGAATTTCACCTTGCTGACTGTCCACCAACCACTTGCCTCCATCTTTAATCCTAAGAATGGCGTGCCAGTAATGACTGCACAGCGGTTACAAAGATGGTCCCTGTTTCTAGGGGCGAATCAATATGAAATAGAATATAAAGGCACGAAACAGCATGGGAACGCTAATGGGCTATCGCGCCTGCCACTGCCTACGGTGGAGGAAGCACCAGCAGTGGACCCTATCGAGATATTTTATTCGTCGATAATTGAACGATTGCCAGTAACAAACGCGGATATAGAGAAGGAGACCCGCAATGATCCGACGCTGTCACGGGTATATGAATTGACGGTGAGGGGATGGCCAACACATGGCGACTCACTGTTGCCAGCATTCTCATCCAGAAGAGAACAGCTGTCAGTATGCCAGGGGACAGTGATGTGTGGATCCAGAGCGGTGATTCCACCCAAGTTAAGGGAGAGAGTGCTAAATGAGCTACATGAAGGTCATCTGGGGGGAGTGAAAATGAAAAGCCTTGCTAGGGCTTATGTGTGGTGGCCGGGAATCAATCAACAAATCGAAGACCTAACGAAGAGCTGCTTAGGATGCCAGAAGGTCCAAAATGCACCACCACATGCCCCTCTACACCCATGGGAGTGGCCCTCCTCTCCATGGCAACGGGTGCACATTGATTTTGCTGGTCCATTCATGGACTCAATGTTCTTAATAGCAGTGGATGCTCATTCAAAGTGGCCTGAGGTGATAAAGATGTCTTCAACCACTACAGAGAAAACGATTGCAGTCCTACGGACCATATTTGCCAGAAACAGGTTGCCAGAGCAGATCTGCTCTGATAATGGACCACAGTTTGTGTCCGATGAGTTCCAAAAATTCATGAAAAGGAATAGGGTAAGGCATTACACATCTGTCCCGTATCATCCAGCCACCAATGGATTGGCTGAGAGGTTCGTACAAACCTTTAAGAAGGCGATAAAGGCCATGTGCGACGATGAAATTCCATTGCAGCATAAGCTGGACAATTTCTTATTAGCCTACCGAAACGCGACACATGCAGTTACCAACCAGACCCCAGCAATGATGTTCTTTAACCGAAGGTTGAGATCTCGTCTGGACTTGCTCAGACCAAATGTGCGAAGAAATGTTGAGGACAAACAATTCCAGCACATCAACGAGAAGCCGACAAGGAGCTTCAATGTAGGGCAACCAGTCTTGGCCCGGGACTATCGAACAGAGAAGTGGCAACCCGGAACGATATGTACAAGGCAGGGGCCATTAATGTACACAGTGGATGTCGGGGAGAACATTGTGAGACGCCACGTCGATCAGATCTTAGCATCACAGGAATGCGTCAACCCTATGTCTCGAGCACCTGGGGATGAACCCGACATACCGGTAGCATCTACTTCAGACCCAGTAGCAGTGGAACCCGATGAACTACCCGATGAAAAGGGGTCAGAATCGCCTCTGCACCAAGAACAAGAACCTCCGGGAAGGCGCTATCCCGAAAGGGTCAGGAAGCCGCCCCAAAGACTGAATCTATAAATGGACTTTTGTTATTGAATGTACATGTAAAAATGTAATTGTTATTTGAATATTAAGGGGGTATTATTAATCTAAAAAGGGAGGAATTGTAGTGTATGTGCCTTTAAGTCAGAACTACTTTTTACAGCTCCTTTATACTGTAGTACCGGCAGTGACCACACCGGTATATAAGCTGTGCGCATGCCTCTGTACCCCAGCCTAGAGATTACCCTCCTCCAGTAAAGACCTGTTATATGTTAATGTACAGCATCCGTGTGATTATTTATCCACTGACCCACGGATCTAACATTAACCACCTCTACAATCACTCTCAATCCCAAGAAAAGTTTAACCCAGACAGCCCCAGACCTCTCTCTCTTTCAAGCTCCCAACTTCCTCTCATTTCACACACCAACCGGCACATCACTCCTGCTACTCTTGTCCTGTTCAATAGCCCCACTGCCTCTGTCTTTGATGCCCCCTCGTACACCCACTGCACTGACCCCAATGGTACAATTTCAAATAAAATGTATTTGTGTTATAGGATGTGGGCGTCGCTGGCAAGGCCAGCATTTATTGCACATCCCTAATTGCCCTCGAGAAGGTGGTGGTGAACCGCCCTCTTGAACCGCTGCAGTCCGTGTGGTGAAGGTACTCCCACAGTGCTGTCAGGGAGGGAGCTCCCACCTCTGCAGCAGGTCCAGTGGTTCACCACGAAGGTCTGGCTGGATCACCTTGTGCATTACCACTCTTCCCTCTCCATAGCCAAATCCTTCAATGAAGCAGGACTGGATGGTGAGTGCAACCTACGGCTCCTCTTCTCAATGACAAAAGTATCTATTGTGCAGTACTCAGTTATGAATCCAGCCATTCCTGATCCAGGAAGGCTGTTAAAGACATTGTCCAAAGTTACTGCTGCTGATTCAATGATTCCTGTTGAAAGGTGCAAACAGTAATTAGGCGAGAACAGAATAAAGCATGGTGGGTGCATCCTCCAAGGTTAAATATATAGTCCACAGGTTGACAAATGAAGAATGGCGACAGAAGATCTGTTGGCGCTTGTGGACGAAGGGTCATTGACCTAAAACGTTAACTCTGTTTCTCTCTCCGCGGATGCTGCCTGACCTGCTGAGTATTTCCAGCATTTTCCCTTTTTTTTTTATTAAAGACTTTCAACAAACCTTTTCACTACTTCTGGCATTTTCAGCTTTTGTATCTTGGGGGATTTTTTATTTTAAACCCATCCTTCCTCCTCCCGTTAACCAACGAAGTAACGTCCGTCCAGTAAGGCTTTCGTATAATCCTGTTAATCAAGCTGTACTGGAACGTGTTGACAGCAGGATCTGCCTGAAATATTGTAGGCAGGTGGCGAGATTAAACCCAATCGCGCTTCATTTTTTTATATATACCCTCAAGTTCCGGAGTTCACCGTCATCATCCTGTTCGGGCTGAATTCTCTCCACCTGCCTGAATAAATGCAGCCCCAACATTCTGTAATTAAATCAGAGGCACCGTACCAAAGTGAGCTTCCTGCTGCTGGCGGGGCGGGGGAAGGCAGGAGTGGGGGGGTTTATGTTCCCAAAGTACTTGGAATATCCAACAACAACACTTGCATTTATATAGCACCTGCAACTGAGCAAAACGCTCCAAAGCGCTTCACAGGAATGTGAACAGACACAAATGTTTGACAGCACACCAGAGGGGGAGATATTAGAACGGGTGACCAAGTGCTTGGTCGAAGAGGTAAGAGTCTCAAAGGAGGAGAAAGTGGTGGTGAGGCACAAAGGTTTGGGGAGGGAATTCCAGAGCTTAGGGCCGAGACATAAGAACATAAGAAATAGGAGCAGGAACAGGCCACTCGGCCCCTCGAGCCTGCTCCACCATTTAATAAGATCATGGCTGATCTTGGGCTCAAAGCCACTTCCCTGCCCGCTCTCCATAAACCTTCACTCCCTTATCTTGCAAAAATCTGTCTATCTCCACCTTAAATGTATCTAATGACTCCGCCTCCACAGCTCTCTGGGGCAGAGAATTCCACAGATTTACGACCCTCTGAGAGAAGAAATTCCTCCTCATCTCAGTTCTAAAAGGGCGACCCTTTATTCTGAAACTATGCCCCCGAGTTCTAGATTTCCCCACGAGGGGAAACATCCTCTCTGCATCTACCTTGTCGAGCCTGTAGTGTATGTACCCGTCTATCTTTAAGGGAACTATTGAATGTAACCGTTCACCTTTAAGGGAACTACTTTAGGTGTGGCACTATTTGTTTGGCTTCTGTATACTGTAATACCGATAGTGACCACACCAGTATATAAGTGTTGCAGCAGGATTGCTGGGGCAGATTCGCCCGGACCTTCGAATAGTAAAGACCTGTTTGTTGTTATTTCTGAAGTCTGTGTATTTATTAACTGCACAACCCACAGACTTTACAGAGCCCCCTCAGTATCTTATATGTTTCAATAAGATCACCTCTCATTCTTCTAAATTCCAATGAGTATAGGCCCAACCTGCTCAACCTTTCTTCATAAGTCAACCCCCTCATCTCTGGAATTAACCTAGTGAATCGTCTCTGAACTGCCTCCAATGCAAGTATATCCTTCCTTAAATAAGGAGACCAAAACTGTAAGCAGCACTCCAGGTGTGGTCTCACCAATACCCTGTACAGTTGTAGCAGGACTTCCCTGCTTTTATACTCCAACCCCCCCTTGCAATAAAGGCCAACATTCCATTTGCCTTTTTGATTACTTTCTGTACCTGCATGCTAACTTTGTGTTTCATGCACAAGGACCCCCAGGTCCCTCTGATTTTGTAATTTCTCTCCATTTAAATAATAATTTGCTTTTTTATTTTTCCTGCCAAAGTGGATAACCTCGCACTTTCCCACATTATACTCCACCTGCCAAATGTTTGCCCAAACGAAGGCACGGCCGCCAATGGTGACGTGAAGGATGTGGGGGATGCACAAGAGGCAGGACTTGGAGGAGCATAGAGTTCTAGGATTACATAGGATATACAGCACAGAAACAGGCCATTTGGCTCCACTCAAGCCTCCTCCCATCTTTCCTCATCTAAATCTATCAACATAACCCTCTATTCCCTTCTCCCTCAGATGTTTGTCCAGCCTCCCCTTAAATGCACCTATACTATTCGCCTCAACCACTCCCTGTGGCAGCGAGTTCCACATTCTCACCACACTCTGGGTAAAGAAGTTTCTTCTGAATTCCCCATTGGATTTCTTGGTGGCTATCTAATATTGATGGCCTCTAGTTTTGCTCTGCCCCACAAGTGGAAACATTCTCTCTGTATCCACTCTATCAAAATTATTCATAAGTTTAAAGGCCTCTATTAGGTCACCCCTCAGCCATTTTTCAAGAGAAAAGAGACCCAGCCTGTTCATCCTTCCCTGATAGATATACCCTCGCATTTCTGGCATCATCCTTGTAAATCTTCTCTGCACCCTCTCCAGTGCCTCTATATCCTTTATATAATATTGCGACCAGAACTGTATGCAGTACTCCAAATGTGGTCTAACCAAGGTTCGATACAGGTTTTGCATTCTAGATGGGTTGTAAGCAATGCTCCCCGTTGTAGTGTATGTACCTTTAAGAGAGAACTACTTTTACAGCTCCTTTATACTGTAGTACCGGCAGTGACCACACCTGTATATAAGCCTTGAGCATGCCTCTGTACCCACAGTCTTGAGACTACCCTCCTCCAGTAAATACCTGTTGATTGTTAAGTTACAGCATCCGTGTGGTTATTGAAAAACATCATACTCTCAGAATCACGGATCTAACAGTGGCGACGAGTGTCGATTCGAATCTACCTGCAACTCTGCATTTCCCTTCGAGAATTCGCTCCGGGAGGGCGGTGGAAGAAAGTCGAGGCCAGAAACACGGGCGACGACCACGAGCAACCGCCCAGTCGTCCGGCAGAGAGTGAACATCGCAGGGGAGGCTGTGGAGAGCCGGGCTTGGTTCCCCAGCCACGACGATCAGCAACAGACTGACGACAGGTACAGCGCAGACCCTTCCCGGACAGCGGCGGCAGGAGCTGACCGACGGCAGAGAAAAAGCCGAGCAGCGTCGACGGGGTAAGATAGAGGGTGAAGCGCACAGGGTGCAGCTGGGGGTTGAAAACCGAGTGGCGTCGAGGAAAAACAAAACGGAGAGAGAGAGGGTAAAGCAGCAGCCGGGTTCAGGACCGAGCGGCGGAAACGGGAAAGGCGCACTGAAAAAAAAAAAAAAATGCGCAGAGCACAGCCAGGGCTCAAGGGCTGAACAGTGTCCACGGGGAGAAGAAGGGAGAGCGCGGGAGACGCCATTGAGCTGCGGAGAAGAAGGAAGAGCGTGGGAGACACCATTTTTAGAAGCCGCAGCGGAGAAGAAGGGCTAGCGCGGGAAGAAAAGAAAGCGCGGGAGACATCATTTTATGCCAGCGGAGAAGAAGGGAAAGCACGAGTGACGCCATTTTTGACAGTTAAATCACACCCAGGGATGCCGAAGAGTGGCCGTATCTCTACGTTCAACAATGAAGTCGAAGATTGGGCGAGATATGTGGAATGTATTGAGGTGTACTGCAGGGCGAATGAAGTGCCAGATGCTAGGAAAGCACTGGTTTTGTTAAATTCAATGGGTGCAAAAACTTATGGGTTACTGCAAACCCTAATAACCCCAGAGAAGCCTGTGAATAAGAATTTCGAAAGCATAGTAGAAATCCTACAGGACCACTTAAACCCCACACCGCTGCTGATAGCAGAGCGATTTAAGTTTCATAAAAGGAACCAACACAAAGACGAAAGCAATGCTGAGTACTTAACGGAACTTCGCAAGCTATCGAAACACTGCCAGTTTGGAGTGGGACTAGCAGATACGTTAAAGGACAAGCTTGTGTGTGCGCTTCAAAGTGAAGGAACCCAGAAACGGCTTCTATCAGAAAAGGATCTTACACTGGACAAGGCTTTCAGTATGGCAGTATCACACGAAGCAGCCGCAAGGGGCGCTGCAGAGATTTAACGGAGACCGCAAGAATATAGCACCAATGAAATGTCCTATGGAACAGGGAAGTGTTATCGCTGCGGCAGAACAACACACAACCAGAAGGATTGTTGGTTCAAGGGCCAAGTGTGCAGACAGTGTGGAAAAGCAGGACACATAGCAAGAGTCTGCAGGTCTGGGAAGAAAACCAACAGCAAAAAATCTCCACAGGAGAAGTTCAAAAAGGGACACAAGGTGATGGACAGTAGTTCAGATGAACAGAAAAGTGAAACAGACTCCGGAAGCAAGGAGCTGGGTTGTCTGAAACTACATCAGGTAACCAAAATGGAGGATCACCAGACTATCTGGGTTACACTCAAGATAGACGGAGTCCAAGTGAAAATGGAATTGTACACAGGATCAGCCCTAACAGTCATAAACCAAAGGGACTACAAGCGGCTATTTTCACATATACCCTTGAAAGCTACAGAGATTGTCTTGAAGACGTACATGGGGCAAAAAGTGTACCCCAAAGAAAAAATAAGGGTGAAAGTGATATACAAAGGCCAGGAAATACCTAAAATGGACTTATATGTATTGCCAGATGGAGGACCACCACTGCTAGGACGTGAATGGATCCGGAAGATACAATTAGATTGGCATTCCATACAGGCACTGAAGGTTGAGGCCAAAAAGGATGATGACGTCACACCTGGACAACTGTCAAAAATGCTAACTGACGCAAAAGAAGTGTTCCAGGAGGGACTCGGAACACTAAAAAGCATAACAGCAACGATTAAAATAGAGGAAAATGCAAGCCCAAAGTTTCTTAAGGCCAGACCAGTGCCTTATGCGATCAGACCAGCCGTCGAAGCAGAGCTGGAAGGGTTGGAACGTTCAGGAGTACTGTTCAAAGTAGACTGGAGCGAGTGAGCTACACCTATCATTCCTGTAATGAAGAGGTCGTTGAGTAATATGCCTGGGGAACCAAAGAAGGTCCGCATCTGTGGGGATTTTAAGGTGACAGTGAACCCAGTCCTTCACATGGTACAATATCTGCTTCCACGAATTGAGGATATTTTCGCCTCGCTATCTGGAGGTAAACGCTTCACCAAAATTGATCTAGCCCAGGCGTACTTGCAAATGGAGGTAGAAGAAGCCTCGAAACAATACCTCACGATCAACACTCTTAAAGGTCTCTATCAATACAACCGGCTGGTGTTCGGGGTAGCATCGGCTCCGGCTATTTGGCAAAGGGCAATGGATCAAGTCCTGCAAGGGATTCCAGGGACCCAGTGTTATTTGGACGACATCTTGGTCACGGGCGAAAATGACAGTGATCACCTCGCCAACTTGGAGAAGGTGCTCACCAGATTAAAGGAATATGGGCTACGAGCTAATCGCCACAAGTGCGAGTTTTTCCAGAAGCAGATCTCGTATTGTGGCCACGTCAACGATGAAGAGGGGTTACATAAGTCCCCTGAAAAGATTGAGGCAGTAGTCAAGGCTCCAGCACCGGAAAATGTGTCACAACTGAGGTCATTCCTCGGGCTGGTAAACTACTACCATAAGTTCTTACCAAATTTGTCCACGGTATTACACCCACTGAACACCCTACTGCAAACAGGGGTACCATGGAAGTGGAATGACGAACGTAGACGAGCTTTCCAGAAGTGTAAAGAATTGATCACATCAAAAGAGGTGTTAGTCCATTTCAACCCAGCACTACCAATTCATTTGGCATGTGATACATCACCCTATCGTATTGGAGCGGTGCTGTCGCACAAATTCCCAGACGAGTTGGAGAGGCCAGTAGCCTTTGCGTCTCGGTCACTAACCTCAGCCGAGCGCAACTACGCCCAGATTGACAGGGAGGCCCTCAGCCTAGTATGGGGAGTAAAAAAATTCAACCACTATCTGCATGGGCAGAAGTTCACCTTGCTGACTGACCACCAACCACTTGTCTCCATCTTTAATCCTAAGAAGGGTGTTCCATTGATGACTGCACAACAGTTACAAAGATGGTCCTTGTTTCTCGGGGCGAATCAATATGAAATAGAATATAAAGGCACGAAGCAGCATGGAAACGCTGATGGGCTAACACGACTGCCACTGCCTACTGTGGAGGAAGCACCAGCAGTGGACCCTATCGAGATATTTTATTCGTCAATAATTGAACGATTGCCAGTAACGAACGCGGATATAGAGAAGGAGATCCGCAATGATCCGACACTGTCTCGGGTGTAATGATCAATAACATGTCATTCTATAGTGGACACTAGGTGGAGCCGTAGAGCTGTGTAGAGCTGTATATAGCTGTATGTATATAAGACTACACTACCCAGCTGTATGTAAATTAAGACTACATTACCCATGAGGCACTAGGCTACCCACAAGGCAGCAGTCAAGATGGATGCCTCTACAGATACTGTACCTAGTCTACATGTGCTCAATAAAGTGTCTAGCAAAAGCTAGCTGTGTACATAATAAGAATGTTTATTTATTAATGAACTTAAGATGGTACCAGGAGCGGGATTGGTGAAGATCTGCTGAAAATTGTGAAAAGCGACATGGAGAATTTGAAGCCACCAGAGTGTTTGAAACTCACAGGAAATTGGCAGACTCTTAAACAACAATTCGAACTCTACATTGCAGCCATCGGATTCGGTACGAAGCCAGATGCAAGGAAGATAGCGTTGCTGCTTATGGTTGCAGGCCCACAGGTGATAGAGGTATTTAATACATTTCTATTTAATCCAGAGGAGAACAGAGAAAAATTAGAAGATGTGCTAAAAAAAATTTGATGCACATTGCTCTCCCAAAAAGAATGAGACCTATGAAAGATACATCTTCCGTTCTCGGACACAGCAGCAAAATGAGCCTTTTGATAGCTTTATAACTGATCTGAAACTGAAAGCACAGACATGTAATTTCTCTGAGCTCAAAGCATCCATGATTCGTGACCAGATTGTGTTTGGTATTCATGATAAAAAACGTCAGGGAACGTCTGTTGAGAGAAACCGAACTAAATTTGGAAAATGCTGTGAAAATATGCCAAGCCAGCGAGCTAGCTCGAAAGCACGCGAAGACTTTCAGTGAAATCAATAATGATGCGATTGTAATGAGTGATAATGCTGCTGTCGGTGCTGTGTCCTACAAGGGGAAGAAACGTGGGCAGAACAGAAATGAAAAGCAATCGGAGGATGACATTTTTAATTGTAAACGCTGTGGTTACAAACACCAGTTAAGACAATGCCCAGCATTTGGAAAAATGTGCACAAAGTGTAATGGAAAGGATCACTTTGCCAAACAACACTTTTCAAAAGTACAAACTAAGAAAGGGCAACGAGTTAATGTAATTGAGGACACTGATTTAAGTAAGACATTTTTTGTAGGAATGGTGTCATGTGACAATATCAAAAAGGATACAGAAAATGTGCAGCCCTCAGAAATGGACAATGCTGAACACAAAGTTAATGCAGTAAAAGAGGGCAAATGGATGATCCCACTGCAGGTAAATGGAACATTAGTTACCTTGAAACTAGACACTGGGGCAAAAGCAAACTTAATCAGTATGAGTGACATTAACAATATGAAAGAAAAGCCCAAAATACAGAAAAAGTCAGTACTACTGAAGGACAATAATGGACAGAAAATAGATAGCTTAGGTGTATGCAGACTTAAAGTGACAGTCAAAGACAAAGTGCATCATCTCATGTTTTCTGTTGTGGCTGAAAGACTTGATTCACTACTGGGTGACAAAGCTTGTGAGGACTTAGAACTGGTCAAGAGAGTCTACCGTATAAACTGTGCCATAAGCAGACCAGATGACTCGGTGGATTCTGTAGTGAATAATTTCCAGGATGTGTTCAAAGGATTTGGAGTTCTACCATTCACTTACAAGATCCAGCTAAAGGAGGATGCTCAGCCAGTGGTACATGCTCCACGAAGAGTTCCAGCACCCCTGCGTGACCGGCTCAAGAATGAACTGGACAGAATGACCACACTAGGAGTCATCAGGAAAGTCGAAGAGCCAACAGACTGGGTTAACTCCATGGTATGTGTAAAGAAAAAGAACAATGATCTAAGAATATGCATGGATCCAAAGGACTTAAATGCAAACATAAAACGTGAACACTACCAGATTCCCAAGCGAGAAGAAATCACCAGTGAAATGTCAGGTGCCAGATACTTTACAAAGCTCGATGCCTCACAAGGATTTTGGCAACTAAAACTGGATGAAGAGAGCACCAAATACTATACCTTCAACACACCATTTGGCAGGTATTGTTTCCTCAGAATGCCTTTCGGGATAATATCTGCATCTGAAATCTTTCATAGAGCAATGGAACACATAATTGAAGGTCTGGAAGGAGTTCGGGTCTATGTTGATGATATCATCATCTGGGGCTCCACACTGAAAGAACATAATGAGAGACTGACTAAAGTGCTACAGAGCATGCGCCGGAATGGACTGAAGCTCAACAAAGCCAAGTGTCAGTTTGGCGGCCAGGAAGTCACTTTCCTAGGAGATAATCTATCTGGTAAAGGAATAGAGCCAGATATGGAAAAAGTAAACGCCATACTCAAAATGCCCCGACCCACTGACAAAAAAGGAGTACTACGCATCATGGAGATGATAAACTTCATTGGAAAGTTCATTCCTAACTTGTCAGCCAAGACAGCCTGTCTGCGAGACCTGCTACATAAAACAAATGAGTTCGCATGGACAGACAGACATGAACAAGAGCGGATGAATCTTAAAACAGTGCTGACAACCACACCTGTACTCACTTTCTTTGACCCAACAAAAAGAATCAAAGTGTCAACGGATGCATCAAAAGATGGCCTAGATGCGGTCTTGCTACAAGCAGAGGGTGAAGATTGGAAGCCTGTTGCCTATGCCTCCAGGTCTATGACTGATACTGAGTGTCGATACGCCCAGATTGAAAAGGAATGTCTAGGCTTGGTAGTTGGACTAGAAAAGTTTCATGGCTACATATATGGACTTCCCACCTTCACAGTTGAGACAGACCACAGCCCTCTGGTTGCCATCATAAAAATGAACCTGAATGAGATGTCTCCAAGGATTCAACGACTCATGATGAAGCTGCAAAGATATGACTTTGAACTGATCTACACACCAGGCAAATACATAGTGTTAGCAGATGCACTATCCCGAGCACCCACAATGAGTCATGTGAGCTCTACTGAAGAAGACGTGGATGTTCATGTGAGTATGGTCACTGCTGCGCTGCCCGTGTCAGACACAAAATCAAAGCAAATAGCAGAAGAAACAGTAAAAGATACAGTATTACAAACAGTAATAGAGAACATTCATCATGGTTGGCCAAAAGGTTCCTGTCCAAAATATTTTCATATAAGGTCAGAATTGAGTGTCGCAAGTGGACTATTACTAAAACAGAGCAGAATAGTCATTCCACAGGCTCTACGTCAAGACATGCTCAAAAGGATTCATGAGGGACACCTCGGAATTGAAAAATGCAAAAGGAGGGCAAGAGACACTGTTTATTGGCCTGGCATAAATAAGGACATTGAGAACATGATAGGCAAATGTGAGACATGTCAGAAACACCAAAACAAACAAGCAAAGGAACCAATGATAGTAGTTGACATACCAACAGCACCGTGGCAAAAGGTTGGTATGGACCTTTTTCATTTAAATGGTAAAGACTATCTAATAGTGATTGACTACTATTCTAACTATCCTGAGATGGCGCTGCTCTCAAGCACCACAGCAAGCAGTGTCATAATGCATGTGAAATCCATCTTCGCCAGACATGGAATTCCCAGGATTGCCGTTAGCGACAATGGTCCGTGCTTCAACTGTAAGGAGTGGCAACAGTTTGCAGCACATTATGACTTTCAGCACATCACATCCAGTCCTTTGTATGCTCAGTCAAATGGTAAGGCAGAGAATGGTGTTCAAGTTCTCAAGCAGCTACTGAAGAAAGCGACAGAAAGCAAGTCTGATCCTTATCTCGCCCTGCTGAGCTACCGAGCCTCACCTTTAGACTGTGGTTCTTCACCTGCTGAACTACTAATGGGTCGCAAGTTGCGCACCACACTACCCTGCTGTGCAAAAGAACAGCAAAGTGAGGAACTGAGACAGAGACTTCAACTGTTAAAGCTGAAACAGAAATCATACTATGACAAGTCATCCAAAACTCTAAAACCATTGACAAGGGATGATGTTGTCAGGATTGAGGATCCAGATGCATGGAACAGGAAAGCTACAGTTCTTGAGGAAGTAGGACCAAGGTCATACACTGTTAGAACTGAGGAAGGAGAGATTCACAGGAGGAACCGCCGTTCCCTCGTAAAAACACAAGAGGCTATTCAAGACCAGATTGATGACAATGCCGCAACTGCATCTTGTCATTCACCGCCAGAACAATCTCATGAAGACACATCAGACTTACCCATGTTGAGAAGATCCACACGTGAAGTAAAAAAGCCTGATAGACTTAATCTTTGAGTACAATGTAAAGCTTTGAAAATGTGTTGACTGTTTTGAAAATGCTTATGTTTATAGAGCACTAACAAAAGTGTTACTGATATTATCCTTATTGTTTTCTTGAAAGCTGATTGATATTGATTTTGTTAAACCTCAAAGAAAGGGGGATGTAATGATCAATAACATGTCATTCTATAGTGGACACTAGGTGGAGCCGTAGAGCTGTGTAGAGCTGTATATAGCTGTATGTATATAAGACACTACCCAGCTGTATGTATATTAAGACTACATTACCCATGAGGCACTAGGCTACCCACAAGGCAGCAGTCAAGATGGATGCCTCTACAGATACTGTACCTAGTCCGCATGTGCTCAATAAAGTGTCTAGCAAAAGCTAGCTGTGTTCATAATAAGAATGTCTATTTATTAATGAACATAAGATCGGGTATATGATTTGACGGTGAGGGGATGGCCAACACATGGTGACTCACTGTTGCCAGCATTCTCATCCAGAAGGGAACAGGTGTCAGTATGCCAGGGGACAGTGATGTGTGGATCCCGAGTGGTGATTCCACCCAAGTTAAGGGAGAGAGTGCTAAATGAGCTTCATGAAGGTCATCTGGGAGGGGTGAAAATGAAAAGCCTTGCTAGGGCTTATGTGTGGTGGCTGGGGATCGATCAACAAATCGAGGACCTAACCAAGAGCTGCTCAGGATGCCAGAAGGTCCAAAATGCACCACCACATGCCCATCTACACCCATGGGAGTGGCCCTCCTCTCCATGGCAACGGGTGCATATTGATTTTGCTGGTCCATTCATGGACTCAATGTTCTTAATAGCAGTGGATGCTCACTCGAAATGGCCTGAGGTGATAAAAATGTCCTCAACCACTACAGAGAAAACGATTGCAGTCCTACGGACCATATTTGCCAGGAACGGCTTGCCAGAGCAGATTTGGTCTGATAATGGACTACAGTTTGTGTCCGAAGAGTTTCGAAAATTTATGAGAAGGAATGGGGTAAGGCATTACACATCCGCCCCATATCATCCAGCCACAAATGGATTGGCTGAGAGGTTCGTACAAACCTTTAAAAAGGCGATAAAGGCCATGTGCGACAATGAAATTCCACTACAGCATAAGGTGGACAATTTCCTATTAGCCTGCAGAAATGCGACACATGCAGTCACCAACCAGACCCCGTCCATGATGTTCTTTAACCGAAGGTTGAGATCGCGTCTGGATTTGCTCAGACCAAATGTGCGAAGAAATGTTGAGGATAAACAATTCCAGCACATCAATGAGAAGCCGACAAGGAGCTTCAATGTAGGACAACCAGTCTTGGCCCGTGACTACCGAACAGAGAAATGGCAACCCGGAACGATATGCACAAGGCAGGGGCCACTAGTGTACACAGTGGATGTCGGGGAGAACATTGTGAGACGCCACGTCGATCAGATCTTAGTGTCACAGGAACGAGTCAACCCCACGACTCGAGTACCTGGGGATGAACCCGACATACCGGTAGCATCTACCTCCGAACCAATAGCAGTGGAAACCGATGAACTAACCGACGAAAAGGGGCCAGAATCGCCTCCGCACCAAGAACAAGATCCTCAGGAAAGGCGCTATCCTGAAAGGATCAGGAAGCCGCCCCAAAGACTGAATCTATAAATGGACTATTGTTGTTTAATGTACATGTTGAAGTGTTAATTGTTTTTTGAATATTATGGGTACTGCTAATCTAAAAGGGGAGGAATTGTAGTGTATGTACCTTTAAGAGAGAACTACTTTTACAGCTCCTGTATACTGTAGTAGCGGCAGTGACCACACCTGTATATAAGCCTTGAGCATGCCTCTGTACCCCCAGTCTTGAGACTACCCTACTCCAGTAAATACCTGTTGATTGTTAAGTTACAGCATCCGTGTGGTTATTGAAAAACATCATATTCTCAGAATCACGGACCTAACACCCGTGGTCTATACAAACTTCCGCACATGCACGGTTTTTCCATTGAGAAACCAGCAAGCGGCCCGCGCAGAAGCTTCAGACCGCTAGGGCGCAGCTAAACGGGAACATTGGTTGTAGGCAGTGTTCTCTCTTATTTCTTTTTGGGGTGCGCGGTCCCTTTAAGTGGCTGCGCGGCCCATTAAAATTTTCGCGCCTGCGTGGTTTCTCCCGTAGAAAAGCTGGTGAGCGGCCTGCGTGGGACCTCCAGACCGCTGCGCGGCCGTGCAGCTTAACAGGTACGTTGGTTGTAGGGCTGACGGAGGTTACAGCGATAGAGAGGCGGGGTGGCGAGGCCATGGGAGAGTTGCACAAAGGATGAGAATTTTAAAATCAACAGCATTGCTGTAGCGGGAGCCAATGTTGGTCACACAGGAGAACATTTCTGAGGGTTTCAAGTGAATAATGTATTTATCTTTTGTCTGTCTTGAATGTTGACAGAGAGGGATGTAATATATATGTGTGTGCAATATATCAAGGATGAAGATACTGGCCCAGTAATTCGAGTCGGGTCTTCCCACGGGTGTAAGCCCCCGACCTGCACTTACCTTGCGCGCCGGCAGTTGAGCTGTCGGGCCCCGTGGTATTCCGCTCCAGGGCCTGGCCCAGCTGCCGGCGCGCTGTGCTTGCATGTCCCAGGGGCGCAGTTAGTGCGACGTGTCCCCTGGGATCATGTGAGCCATGGGCAGCCAATCGGAGGAGGGAAAAGCCCATTCATAAGATTGACAGGTAGACCTGTCAAAACTTATAAATACTACGGGCCCAAAATAGCAGTAAACCTTCAAATATATATTTTTTTAAATCACACTTTTTAAATAAACTATAAATTACATTAAATAACTATTTTAAACAATAATTTAATTTTTGAAAAAAATAATTTATATTATAACGGGGCTAAAAATAAACTTACCTTGGTTAAAATATTTAAAAATAATAAACCTGTGGAAAAAATGTTTTAATTTTAATTAATTGACCACTTACCTTGCAAAAAGCAGGCCTTACGCCTGCTTTTTAAATGTGTAAATCCTGCAGGCTTACCCTCCCGGGAAAACCTGTAAAAATAAACTAAGTTCAAAGCACACGCGCAGCCTCCCCTGCGCGCGTGTTCGACCTCTGAACCCCTTCGTTCAGAGGATCGGAAGTGCCGGTTTCCCACGCATGCGCAGTGCATGCAGGAAACCGGCAATTCCATTTGGCCTACAGGTGAGTACCCCGTGCGTACTCACCCGGGGAGAGCCGAATTTCTGGGACATTATTCTTTCATTCAATATTGGATGTTGGAAGATCAAAGGGCAGAACGGGATTATAAAAAGTATGAGGGCCAAACACTTGAGATTCCAATCGGATCAGGGTTGAGACGAGCTGACGTTGACTCTGTCTGCTCTGTGATATATGCAAGCATAACTCTGAGAAGACCAATTACAGGAAACTCTCATTTAAACGGCACTTAAATATCCGGAATTCTCTATTAACTGGCAAAATTCTTACTCCGAAAACAACACCTCAATAACCGGAAATGTTGCCGAGTCCGAGTCCAAGTCTCCCGCGGTGGCCGAGTTAGTCAGTGGGGGGTAGTTCTCCAAACTGCCACTACTCGGCTTCTTAGCGCTGTCGGAAGTCCGAACACCTCAATAACAGGAGTCTGACTCTCCCGTGCTGTATACAGTTGTTTACTGTATAAGTTTTGTTTTACTGTTAAGTAATTAAAGAGTTATGGATTGCCCTCAACTAGCAGTACTGTACTTAATCAAGCATCTTCCACCATCCATTTAACAGAACATTCTGTAGGTGAGTACCCAATTACTGTATGCTGCACATTGCTTGATTTTTAAAATTTTTGTTTGTTAAAAATAGCCTCGGTAGATAACCCTCTCCGTCATCCGGAATTTTAATCAACCGGCACCATCCTGGTCCCATTGGTGCCGGATACCAAAGAGTTTCCTGTACATTAGGATTGAATCAGTTGTGTGGTTAATGGAGGGTTGAATGTAGAGCGTCCAATTCACTGGAAATTTCCTGCTGAAGAAAAGAGAAAAAAGATAGTTCAGCTAACAATAGTCAATAGGAGTGCCTGCAGCAGCCTGCAGGATGATACAGATTCCAGCCAATTGGTGGTGCTAATTAAAGAGGCTCCCGTGGCATTGTTCAGTTGGTGCGCACACTCTTGTGCGGCAACTTGCCCCGGAATTTCTTTGAGGGTTCCACTGGACTCCTGGTAGAACAGCGACAACAGCTTGCATTTATATAGAGCCTTTAACATAATAAAACATCCCAAGGTGCTTCACAGGAGCGATTATCAAGCAACATTTGACACCGAGCCACATAAGGAGATATTAGGGCAGGTGGCCAAAAGCTTGGTCAAAGAGGTAGGTTTTAAGGAGCATCTTAAAGGAGGAGAGAGAGGTAGCGAGGTGAAGAGATTGTGGGGGGGAAATTCCAGAGCTTAGGGCCTCGGCAGCTTGAAGGCACAGCCGCCAATGGTTGAGCGATTATAATCGGGGATATGCAAGAGGCCAGAATTAGAGGAGCGCAGATATCTCGTGGGGTTGTGGGGTTGAAGGAGATTACAGAGATAGGCAGGGGGCAAGGCCATGGAGGGATTTGAAAACAAGGATGAGAATTTTAAAATCGAGGTGTTGCCTAACCGGGAGCCAATGTAGGTCAGCAAGCACAGGGGGTGATGGTGCGAGTTAGGATACGGGCAACCGAGTTTTGGATGAGCTTAAGTTTATGTAGGGTGGAAGGTGGGAGGCCGGCCAGCAGTGCGTTGGAATAGTCAAGTCTAGAGGGAACAAAGGTATGGATGAGGGTTTCATCAGCAGATGAGCTGAGGCAAGGGCGGAGACGGGCGATGTTAGGGAGGTGGAAATAGGCGGTCTTGGTGATGGCGCGGAAGTTGTGGTCAGAAGCTCATCTCGGGGTCAAATACGACACCAAGGTTGCGCTTGAACACTCACTTGAACAGGCAGACATGGCCATAGTTTAACATTCTATCAACAGGACAGCACCTCCTATAAGTCTAGATCATCACCTCAAACTTATAGGGGAGAATTTTTTGGGGGCTCAGCGGATGCGTTCGGTGGCGGGTCAGGTGGGAACATTTTTTTTTGACAGCGGGTTGGGAACCCGCTGTCATCCCGCCGCCACACTACTTTCCTAGATGTCGGGTCTGTCAGGGCTGAACAGACCCGACACGCAGCGGCGGGGGAGGCAGTTCAGGTCATTATGATCTTGTTAACAGACCATTAAACAGTATTTTGAGCTCACCTTTACATTTTATGAGGTCACCCACGGGATCCACGCTGCTCGGGGATCACGTCAGGTAAAGAGGTCGGGAGTTGAATCAGCATCGGATCACCTCATTACTTGACAGCTGCAAATGTGCTATAAAAGCTCCCATCTCACAGCTGTTCACTTTCTGAGCTCAGAAGATGTTGCTTACTGCATTTGAAAGACAGATTGAGCTTTATGCAGTTTGCAAGTGTGTGGAGTAAACTCTGTATCCAGTGTTACCTCATTGGAACAACCTCTCTCACCATTGACAGATCGCATCTGTCATCTCAACTTCACCTGCCACCTATTCTATCAGCATCGGTGCTCTTGAAAATATCTCACCTTGGTCCTCAGAATCCCACCACGATCAGCTCCAACACCAGCATCACCAGGCACACCAGCAGCACCAACAACAACACCAACATTCCCAGCACCCGACCACATTGCTGCCCGGGACGCCAGGAATGGCCTCACCATGTCCAGATTTACTTCACTTGACGCTGTGCACCCTGGCTGCCACGTGATGCGCCAGGTTGACACCACACCACACCAGCACCATGAAGCATCCCTTTAATGTCCAAGCCATTCCATGCACATTCATCATTATAGCGGGGCGGGGGGGGGGTGGGTGGGGAGATATGTCTGAGCATTCACTAGAACTCAGTAAGACACTTCTCAAGGTGCACTCAGATCTGTCCAATAAGGGGCAGTTTTGGAACCTCCGTTCAGTCCGTAAGGGTGACCCCGAGCTTCCGGTCGCCTGTCATTTCAATTCACCGCTCCATTCCCACTCGGACCTCACCGTCCTTGGCCTCTTGTACTGTTCCACGGAAGCTCAATGTAAACTCGAGGAACAGCACCTCATCTTCCGATTAGGCACTCTGCAGCCTTCCGGTCTCAATATCGAGTTCAACAATTTCAGATCATAACCTCGGCCCCCATTTCATTTTCACTTATATTTTTCCACTCCTTTCCTTTCCCCCCCCCCCTTTCCTTTTGTTTCTCTCTCACACCTGGCAGCTATCTTTTGCCCTGCCAGTACACTTTACACCTAATCACAGCCTATTACCATCTCGTCTAGCTTCTAATCTCTTTTACTTCTTTTGGTTCTTTTATTCTTTTGTCCGATCACAGCCCTGCCTTCGATCTAGTTCCTTTTCTCTCCAGTTTTGAAGAAGGGTCAAACCCGAAACGTCAACTCAAATTTCTCTCCACGGATGTTGCCTGACTTGCTGAGTTTTTCCAGCATTTTCTGTTGTTATTTTGGAAAAATAGATTTCACTGTATGACAGCACATGACCAGAAACTTCACTTGGACATTGGCTAAACCTCTCAACTGCCTACCCTTGTGTGTTGTTAGTTGATATGCTTGCAGTAGGATGAGGGTGAGTGTGAGGGGTGGCTAGTGAGATGGGAAAGTGATAATGTAGATAGAGAGGGATGGGTGGAGTTCCATGGTAAGTTGGTGTGAGTAAGGATGTGCAGGAGTAGGGTAGGGAAGGCAGAGTGATGGGGATGTGTTGAGTGGCACAGGAGGATGAGGTTGAGTGTGGCTTTGCAGTAACGTTTCGTGATCCACTGAGATCATTGAAATGTTTGAGCCACTGCAACCTGGTCCTCCTGACGAAATCCCTGCTTTTGCCCTCCTGTGTAATGTGCAACCAGGCTGCGTTGGTCTCCTGGGGAGGTCTCTTCCGCCTATGGGAAGGGAAGAGAACCTCCCTGTGTGCTGTGACTCCCTCCATAAGCATATAGAGGGAGTCATTGGAGAGCCTGGGGCAAGCATCCACCTTTGTGCAGTGCTTGTCAGTGTTTGCAGCACCTCAGTCATGAATGGCGGTGGACCATTAAACAACTAACGGGAGGAGGAGGCTCTAAGAATATCCCCATCCTCAATGATGGTGGAGCCCAGCATGTGAGTGCAAAAGACAAGGCTGAAGCGTTTGCAACCAACTTCAGCCAGAAGTGCCGAGTGGATGATCCATATCGGCCTACTCCTGAGGTCCCCACCATCACAGAAGCCAGTCTTCAGCCAATCCGATTCACTCCACGTGATATCAAGAAATGGCTGAGCGCACTGGATACAGCAAAGGCTATGGGCCCCAACAACATCCTGGCTATCGTGCTGATGACTTGTGCTCCAGAACTAGCCACGCCTCTAGACAAGCTGTTTCAGTACAGCTACAGCACTGGCATCTATCTGACTATGTGGAAAACTGCCTAGGTATGTCCTGTCCACAAAAAGCAGGACAAATCCAACCTGGCCAATTACTGCTGTTGAGTCTGTGTTTTCAAATGTAGTTATGCTGAATAACAGGACACAGGCTACACAAGTAATTAAACAGGTCTTTAGTGAATGAGGGTCAGGGCTGAACTGGGATACAATTTGCTCCACAGGGTTTATATACCGGTGTGGTCACCACCGGTACTACAATGTACAGGAGCCATCAAAAAGTAGTCCATCACCTTAAGGTATCCTCTTAAGGTGGTACAGGTTACATACACTACAATTCCTCCCCTTTTAGCTTAACAGTGTACACCCCAAATTAAACATTACATGGATAACATATATACAATTTTCACACAAAACTGTTCAAAGATTCAGTCTCTGAGGAGGCCTCCTGATCCGGGCCAGATAACGCCTTTCAGGGGTCTCTGGTTCTCGTTGCTGGGGTGACTCATCCATTTGATCTCCTATGGATTGAACATCATCATGTGCGTTCGAGTCTGAGGTAGATGCTACAGGCTCAATAACTTCTTCAACTGGTGGCTCCGCCGTAGACATGGGGTCGACCCTTGTTCTCGATTCCACAAGTTGGTCAGCATGACGTCGTATTACGTTCTCTCCAATGTCTACCGTGTACATCAAGGGTCCTTGTCGGGCACAAATTGTTCCGGATTGCCATTTATCATCCCTATAATCCCTGGCCAACACTGGTTGTCCTATTTCGAAATTCCGAGTGGTCTTGTTATTTACGTGCTGGAATTGCTTGTTTTCGACTTCCCTTCGCACATTGGGTTTTAACAAATCCAACCGGGACCGCAATCTCCTGTTATAGAACATTATGGCAGGGCTTTGATTTGTCACTGCATGCGTGGCGTTTCGATACGCCACCAGGAAATTGTCCACCTTGTGTTGTAGTGGAATATGGTCTTCGCTCATGGCCTTTATCGCCTTTTTGAACGTTTGTACAAATCTCTCGGCCAACCCATTTGTAGCCGGATGATATGGGGCAGATGTATAGTGTTGCACCCCATTCTTTTTCATGAATTTCTGGAATTCTTCTGACATGAACTGTGGTCCGTTGTCTGAGCATATTTGTTCTGGCAACCCATTCCTTGCAAATATGGTTCTTAGAACTGCGATCGTCTTCTCAGAGGTAGTGGTCGACATCTTAATCACTTCTGGCCATTTAGAATGTGCGTCTACTGCTATTAAAAACATGGAATCCATGAATGGACCTGCAAAGTCGATATGCACATGTTGCCATGGGGTTGAAGGCCATTCCCACGGATGCAGCGGTGCAATTGGAGGTGCATTTTGAACTTTCTGGCACCCTGAGCAGCTTTTAGTCAGATCCTCTATTTGTTTGTCGATACCTGGCCACCACACATAAGCCCTAGCAAGGCTTTTCATCTTGACTCCCCCCAGATGACCTTCATGCAACTCTTTCAGAACTCTCTCCCTTAATTTAGGAGGAATAATCACCCTTGTTCCATACATCAATGTTCCTTGACATACAGACAGCTGTTCTCGTCTGGCTGAGAATGCTGGTAACAGTGGTTCGCCATGTGCTGGCCATCCCTTCACTGTCAAATCGTAGACCCGAGACAGTGTCAGGTCATTTCGGGTCTCTCTCTCAATACCCGCATTGGTGACTGGTAAGCATTCGATGATGGTCGAGTGAAATATCTCAACAGGGTCAACTGCCGGTGCCTCTTCCGCGATAGGTAGTGGTAGGCGCGACAGCCCATCAGCATTACCATGTTGCTTTGTACCTTTGAATTCAATATCATATTGATGTGCCCCTAGGAAAAGGGACCATCTCTGAAGCCTCTGCGCCGTCATTACTGGAACACCCTTCTTAGGGTTGAAAATGGAAACCAACGGCTGGTGATCTGTCAGCAGCATAAACTTTTGGCCTTGCAGGTAATGGTTAAATTTCTTAACTCCCCACACGAGGCTGAGGGCCTCCCTATCTATCTGAGCATAGTTGCGCTCAGCGGAGGTCAATGATCTGGATGCGAACGCGACTGGCCTTTCCGAGCCATTTGGAAACTTATGTGAGAGCACTGCCCCGATACCATATGGAGAAGCATCACAAGCTAAGCGAATAGGCAGCGTTGGGTTAAAGTGAGCCAACACTTCCTTAGAAGTGATCAGTGCCTTGCTCTTTTGAAAAGCCCGCTTACAATCATCGCTCCACTTCCATGGTATTCCCATTTGCAAAAGAGTGTTTAGTGGGTGTAACACCGTGGATAAATTTGGAAGAAACTTGTGGTAATAGTTAACCAGCCCAAGGAACGACCTCAACTGGGATACATTTTCCGGAGCGGGAGCTTTCACAACAGCTTCGATCTTGTCAGGTGACTTATGGAGCACCCCCTGATCAATGACGTGGCTGCAGTACGAGATTCGCTTTTGAAAGAACTCACATTTCTGGCGATTAACTCTGAGCCCATATTCTTTCAATCTGATGAGCACCTGCTCCAAATTCGCGAGGTGATCCTTATCGTCATCTCCTGTAATCAGAATGTCGTCCAGGTAGCATTGTGTGCTTGGAATTCCCTGCAATACCTGCTCCATGGCCCTTTG
This sequence comes from Somniosus microcephalus, assembly GCF_052327205.1. Taxonomy (NCBI): domain Eukaryota; kingdom Metazoa; phylum Chordata; class Chondrichthyes; order Squaliformes; family Somniosidae; genus Somniosus; species Somniosus microcephalus. The sequence goes on along the minus strand of NC_140987.1, from coordinate 23,858,469 downwards.
CCAAATCGCTGGAGCTGATGCCACTCCAAAAACCAGTCTATTATATCGATATAAGCCCTTATGCGTGTTGATCGTGAGATACTGGCGTGACGCTTCATCAACTTCCATCTGTAGGTACGCCTGCACCAGGTCTATTTTGGTGAAGTGTTTCCCGCCAGACAGCGAAGCGAAGATATCTTCAATCCGCGGAAGTGGATATTGCACCATGTGAAGAACCGGATTAACAGCGATCTTGAAATCGCCACAGATGCGAACCTTCCCTGGTTCCCCCGGCTTGTTGCTCAACGAACGCTTCATGACAGGAACAATGGGTGTGGCCCACTCGCTCCAGTCCACCTTGGACAGTACCCCTGAACGTTCTAGCCCTTCCAGCTCTGCTTCCACAGCAGGTCGTATCGCATAAGGTACCGGTCTGGCTTTGAAAAATTTTGGGTTTGCATGTTCTTCAACTTTGATGTTTGCCGTAATTCCTTTCAGTGTTCCCAGTCCCTGTTGGAACACCTCCTTAGCATCATCTAATATTTTGGACAGTCGTTTAGGTTTGACGTCGTCCTCCTTACAGGCATCTACAGTCAGTGCTTGTATGGAATGCCAGTCCACATTTATTCTCCGGATCCATTCCCGCCCCAGTAGTGGCGGACCTCCATCAGGTAACACATACAAGTCCATTTTCTGACTTTCTTTACCATTGTAGACCACGTTTACTTGTATCTTTCCTTTGGGGTATACTATTTGCCCCGTGTATGTTTTCAATATAATCTCCGTATCCCTCAGGGGAATGTGCGAGAATAACCTTTTGTAATCATGCTTATTCATGACTGTTAAGGCCGATCCAGTGTCCAATTCCATCTTCACTTGGACTCCTGCTATCCGAAGCATAGCCCAGATAGTCTGGTGGTCTGCTGTGTTACCTGCATTATGTATTTTTAGACAACCCAGTTCTTTACTGCTGGAGTCTGAATCCATCTTCTGTTCATCCGAACTGTTCTCTGTCACCTTGTGTACTTTTTTGTACTTCTCCTGCGGCGACTTTTTGCTGCTGGCCTTCTTTCCTGACCGGCATACTCTCGCTATGTGACCAAGTTTGCCACATTGCCTGCATTCTTTATCTTTGAACCAGCACTGGTTCTGGTCATGTGTTGTCCTTCCGCAACGATAGCACTTTACTACGCCCAATGCCATTTCATTGGTGCTGAATTCCAATGGCCTTTGCTGTATCTCTGCAGCACCTCGTGCTGCTGCCTCGTGCGATGCTGCAATGCTGAAAGCTTTGTCCAGCGTAAGATCCTTTTCCTCTAGCAGTCGCTTCTGGGTTCCTTCCCTTAGGAGCCCACACACAAACTTATCTCTCAGTGCGTCTGCTAGTCCTGTACCGAACTGACAGTACTTTGATAACTTGCGTAGTTCGGTTAAGAATTCAACGTTGCTTTCTTCTTTAAGCTGAATTCTTTTGTAGAATTTAAATCGTTCTGCTATCAGCAGCGGCGTGGGGTTTAAATGCTCTTGCAGGATAGTAACAATATCTGCGAAACTCTTTCCTACTGGTTTATCTGGTGTTACAAGGTTCCTTAATAACCCGTACATCTTTGCACCTGTTGTGTATGTAACCGTTTACCTTTAAGGGAACTATAGAATGTAACCGTTCGCCTTTAAGAGCACTACTTTAGGGTGGCACTATCTATTGGCTCATGTATACTGTAATACCGATAGTGACCACACCAGTATATAAGGGTTGTGATACGTTAACTAGGGCAGAAATCGCCCAGACCACTGAATAGTAAAGACCTGTTTTGTTTGTACTTCTAAAGTCTCTGAAGTTATTTACTGCACAACCTACAGACTTTACAGTGGCGACGAGTCCGATCGTACCCTGCGGCAAGACTAACCAGTAGCAGAGAGCTTCAAAAAGAAAACACGAGGCTCCGTCTACTAAAAGGATAGTACTTACTGGAAGCTGGAAGATTAACAGCAAAGCTGCGGCAGCAACAGGCACAGATTACCCTGCTACCACATCTTGAGCGAGCCAATCAGCCTAAAACAAGGCGGCCGAAGAGACTGTGAGTAGTTAAAACAAATAAATTTTAAAAAAACGGGGTAGAAGTATTTGGAGGAGAAGGGCAAAGCATTCGGGTCCAACGGCGTCGGGTGACAGCCGGACCGCGGGCAATGTGAGAAGCCGTGCAGCAACCGCTGCCACGAAGCGCTGAGCCTGCGAGTAGGCGCGGGAGTGTCAGAGCCGAGAGCCGCGCGAGCGGGGGAGCCAGAGCCGAGCGGGAGGCGTTGCAAGCCAGCGATCGCATCTCCAGATAAGGGCCGAGAGCCGCGAGAGCGATCGGATCTACAGATAAGGGCCGGCAGCCGCTTCGCGATCCAGCGATCGCATTATAGATAAGGGCCGCACTCGGGCTGACAGACGGCGTCGGGGGACCGGGTGAAGACCGCCAAGCGCGGGAAAACCGCCATTGAAGTGGGCGGGGAGAGCGAGAAGCGCGGGAAAGCCGCCATTTTTCGGGGAAAACCGCTGAAGAAGAAGGAAGAAGCGGGAAACCGCCATCTTGGAAATTATTAAGAATTTCAGAAAATAATAAGATTTTTCAGAAAGGCTGGTGTGTTCTCAAGAAGAGAGGGAAAATAAGTATAAGTACAGCAATACTTGTGGTGTTCTCAAGAAGAGAGAAGAAAATTAATAATAAGTAAAGTAATACTTGTACTGTTCTCAAAAAGAGAAGAAGATGCCTAAGCGAGGAAATATTAATGACTTTAATGCAGAAATAGAAGACTGGGCCACGTATGTGGAACGCATAGAAATATATTGCGTAGCCAACGAAATTGAGGATGACAACAAGGCAATAACTTTGTTAAATTCGATGGGTGCAAAAACATACGGGCTTTTGAAACATCTAATAGCACCAGTTAAACCAGTGGACCAGACCTTCGAAGAGATCGTAACAGTGTTGAAGGATCACTTGAACCCCACACCGTTGATGCTGGCTGAACGATTTAAATTTTACGCCAGAACCCAGAGGCAAGATGAAAGCAATGCGGAATACTTAGTCGAACTGCGTAAGCTAGCGAAATACTGCCAGTTTGGAGGGAATTTGACAGAGGCGCTGCGGGACAAGTTCGTATGCGGCTTGGCCAAAGAAGGAACGCAGAAGCGACTTCTGGAAGAAAACGACCTCACACTGGACAGGGCTGTCCTCATAGCTTCATCGCATGAAGCCGCAGCGAAAGGGACGGCGGAAATGCAACTAAAGGCGGCGGCACTCGGGGTGGACCAAATTACAGCAAGCACTCCCAAATGCTACCGTTGTGGAAAGACAACGCACGACCAGAATCAGTGCTGGTTTAAGAATCAAGAGTGCAGGAAATGTGGCAAACTGGGTCACATCGCGAAGGTATGCAGGTCCAGAAAGAAGACCAACAAACAAAGGAAGCCACCACCACAAGAAAAGTACAACAAGGTGCATCAGGTGGCTGAAAAGAGTTCAGACGAACAAAATTCAGACTCAGACCCAAACAGCCAGGAGTTGGATAGTCTGAGAATCCACAATGTGGGTAAAGTAACTGATCTACAGACGATCTGGGTCACACTAAAAATAGCTGGAGTCCAAGTACGAATGGAGCTGGACACGGGATCAGCTGTATCAGTCATCAACCAAAAGGACTACCACCGACTATTCTCTCACATACCCTTAAGAAATACCAAGTTCGTATTACAGACATACACGGGGCATCGCGTATACCCCATGGGGAAAATAAGAGTCAAGGTGAGAGATAGGGGTAAAGTACACCCAAGAATGAATTTGTACGTACTACCTGAGGGAGGACCACCACTTCTAGGACGGGAGTGGATCAAGAAAATAGACATGGAATGGCACTACCGACAAGCAATGACGAGTGAGGACTCGGTGCAGACAAGCAGCTCAGACTCCGAGCCGGAAGACGATAAGTCCAGCTTATGTATGAAAAACAAGATTAACATGAACTCACGGACTAAGGTTGGGAAATCGATGGCGTGCATAAAGACAGAGAATTCTGAGTCTGTTCAAGCTACAGACATATGCATTACGGAGGAACACCGGGCTAGAACTCAACGTTATGTCAAAGTACAATGACAATTAGAACAGTTGAGTGCCCGTCTCCTACAAGAGATGGAAAAGGTGAAAAAGTTCTGGGACACCGAATGGGAGAGTCTGGAAAGACAACAGAACCTACTGGCTCAAGCAGAGAGCGACCATAGAGCCATCGTGACCAATTACCGATCACATCTCCCTGATGATGTTCAGGGGCTAGAATATTTGCATGATCTAGAGATACAGCAGAAGGGCAAATCACGCTGCACTGAGGATTTTGTTCTGCAATTAGAGACGGAGCTAGTGCAGGCAAAGTTAAGAGAAGTTGAATCACAGGGTGCTCTTAAGGAGATGCAGAAACAAATCTTGGACATGGAAAAGAGAAACGCTTCTTTACCTGATGAGAATAATGTGGCCATGTTGCAAGAGGAGCTTATAGGGGCGAAACTGAAAGAAGCTAAGCAAAGGATGTTGGAACTTGAAACGCAGAACCAAATCAGCGGTAATCAGCTATGTCAAGCAGAGAAGGAGTGCAAGGGTCTACATGAGAAGGTGCAATATCTCTCAGCCCAAAATAAGGGACTACTCACTCAGTTAAATGAAAGTAAACGGGAAATGGCTGAGATGGACTGCAAGAATAAAGAAGAGTTGATGGCAGTGAGACTTCGAGAGGCAGATAGCATAGCAGCCTTGGCTGAACTCCAACAGGAAATTGCGAAAGAAACAAATGAAGAGGAATCTTCAGGAAGCCAGGATTTTATTCCAGTTCTTCTCTACGACTCCTTACAAGCAGAGTGCGAGAAGTTGAAAAAACAGTATGAACAGGCCCAGACTACAATTCTGGAGGGGGTTAACTCAGCAACCTCCGAAAAGCTAGTTTCGTTGGAAGTATATGAGCAACTAAAGGTTGAACATGAGCAAGAAGTCCAAAGGCTGCAGGAAATTCTTGAGGAGCTCAGGGCCAAGACAGACTCATCGGTAGAAGTTCCATACATAGATGAGGATGTAGAGGTGAAAGACATGGCAGAACTCATAAAAATATGGAAGGAAGCCCAAGACAAATATGAGGCGGCAATTACCGAGGTTGACCGACTTGAAGAACAGTTTCAACTGGGAATGGGCCCTGAACATGAGCTAGAGAGCATCGAGGCGCAACTTCTCCAAGCACTGGAAGCCAAAGTACAAGAGGAAGAGAAGATGAAAGCATTGGAGAAAATGATGGATGAAATGGAGGAGTACGCTGAATTACGTCCAGGGGAACAGGAGAATGGGGAAACAGCTACTTCAGTAGAAGGATTAAATAGCCTGATAACGAAATCCCTGAAGGAAGGGAAAGGATTGAACGCACAAATGAGGCCAGGAGGGAAGGAAGGGCAGACATCCGAGGAAGAGCAGGATGAATATGATTGCTTGAAGAAGGGTTTTGACCTGTTGAGTGACACCGAATGTTATGAGGATGTGGTCTGCCCAAATTGTGATGGGAACTCCCAAAGTGCTGAAATCCTGAGGAAGCACTTAAGGTCTAAGGAACATAGAGAGTTGGTGGCGCTACAGATGGCAGCCGGGAAAAGAGCTCGGAGAGTTTCAAAAAGGCAGAAAAGAAAAAGAAGAAGCAGAAAATAATAACTGTTTAAAATATTATTACTTCTACTACCTCAGTCCGAACACTACGAAAGGTGCTAAATTTGTAAAGAAAATCCAGGGACATTATCAAGACAGCCAGTGGGTTGTATAAGTCCGCACTGCTGGTTCAACAGGACGAAAGTACAAGCTGTTAAAAAAAAAGGCTATGGAGGATGCTGTCTGGAACGAATTAATACCAGAGACTGAATTTATGAACTGTTCCCACAGAGACTGAACCTGTAAATTGATTCCACTGAGAGTATGTTTGTAAACTGTTATATGACGTTGACTCCATTGAGAGTATATCTGTAAATTGTTATATGACGTTGACTCCATCGAGAGTATATCTGCAAACTGTTTATATAAAGTTGAAGATTGTATGTTTAACGGGATTCTGTAAGTAATAAGCTAGGAAGGGAGGAGTGTTGTGTATGTAACCGTTTACCTTTAAGGGAACTATAGAATGTAACCGTTCGCCTTTAAGAGCACTACTTTAGGGTGGCACTATCTATTGGCTCATGTATACTGTAATACCGATAGTGACCACACCAGTATATAAGGGTTGTGATATGTTAACTAGGGCAGAAATCGCCCAGACCACTGAATAGTAAAGACCTGTTTTGTTTGTACTTCTAAAGTCTCTGAAGTTATTTACTGCACAACCTACAGACTTTACAGCACCCATCGAGTTTAATAGGGTTAGTGCTTTCTTACCCTCCGGTACCTCATTCGTTGTACAGTAAACTTCGATGCGTTCCACATAAGTGGCCCAATCTTCTACATCGCTATCAAAAGCAGTGATGTTACCCGTTTTTGGCATCCTTGTTGAGTTTCCTTTCCTTCGGATATGATTATTATTTTATTTTATTTATTATTTTTTTTTTCAAAATGGCGGCTTCCCGCGCTTGGCGGCTTTTCCCGCGCTTGGCGGCTTTTCCCGCGCTTGTCTTCTTCCCCCGCCGACTCAAAATGGCGATTACCGCACTGTTGCCGTTCACGCCTCCCAGCGGTCCTTTATTTTCCCCTACGCTGCTGCTCTTGTTCCCCGCCGCTCCCGCGGTCCTTGTGGTCATAAACGCTTTTCTGGCTGCTGCGCGTCTCTGCCCCGATTGCAGTCCGGCCCCTGACATCGGCTGCGGTCGTGTTCTCTGCCCTTTTTGTCGTTTCCCTCCCCTTCTCTCACTGACAACTCGGCCGACTTCCCCCCCGTGCTGCTCGATCGGGCTTACCCGCTGCTGTCGTCGAAGGGATGTTCACTGATGTTGGACTTCGTGGCCAGAACCCAACCCGGTTCCCCGATGGCCTCCCGTGCGATACAGTGCCCAGCAGGATGTTGAGGGTGGATGTCCTTGTTCGACGCCCGCTTCAGAGGGCGAAGCTTCCTTTGATGCAACTGCCGCTAGGTAAGATCAGACTCGTCGCCACTGTTGAGTCTGTGTTTTCAAATGTAGTTATGCTGAATAACAGGACACAAACTACACAAGTAATTGAACAGGTCTTTAGTGAATGAGGGTCAGGGCTGAACTGGGATACAATTTGCTCCGCAGGGTTTATATACCGGTGTGGTCACCACCGGTACTACAATGTACAGGAGCCATCAAAAAGTAGTCCATCACCTTAAGGTATCCTCTTAAGGTGGTACAGGTTACATACACTACAACTGCCCCATCAGTCTACTCTCAATCATCAGCAAAGTGATGGAAGGTGTCATCGACAGTGCTATCAAGCGGCACTTACTCACCAATAACCTGCTCACTGATGCCCAGTTTGGGTTCCGCCAAGACCAGTCGGCTCCCGACCTCATTATAGCCTTGGTCTAAACATGGACAAAGGAGCTGAATTCCAGAGGTGAGGTGAGAGTGACTGCCCTTGACATCAAGACAGCATTTGACCGAGTGTGGCATCAAGGAGCCCTAGTAAAACTGAAGTCAATGGGAATCAGGGGGAAAACGCTCCACTGGCTGGAGTCATACCAAGCACAAAGGAAGATGCTTGTGGTGGTTGAAGGTCAATCATCACAGCCCCAGGACATCACTGCAGGAGTTCCTTAGGGCAATGTCCTAGGCCCAACCATCTTCAGCTGCTTCATCAATGATCTTCCCGCCAAAAGAAGGTCAGAAATGGGGATGTTCGCTGATGACTGCACAGTGTTTAGTGCCATTCACAATTCCACAGATAATGAAGCAGTCTATGCCCGCATGCAACAAGACCTGGACGATGTTCAGGCTTGTGCTGATAAGTGGCAGGTAACATTCGTGCCACACAAGTGCCAGGCAATGACTATCTCCAACAAGCGAGAGTCTAACCACCTCCCCATGACATTCAACGGCATTCCATTGCTGAATCCCCCATTATCAACATCCTGGGGGTCACCATTAACCAGAAACTTATCTGGACCAGACACATAAATACTGTGGCAACAAGAGCAGGTCAGAGGCTAGGTATTCTGTGGCGAGTGTCTCACCTCCTGACTCCCCAAAGCCTTTCCACCATCTACAAGGCACAAGTAAGAAGTGTGATGGAATACTCTCCACTTGCCTGGATGAGTGCAGCTCCAACAACACTGTAGAAAATTGACACCATCCAGGACAAAGCAGCCCACTTGATTGGAACCCCATCCAGCACCTTACTCATTCATTCCCTCCACCACCGGCGTACCGTGGCTGCAGTGTGCACCATCTACAAGATGCACTGCAGCAACTCGCCAAGGCTTCTTCGGCAGCACCTCCCAAACCCGCAACCTCTTCCACCTAGAAGGACAAGGGCAGCAGGCGCATAGGAACACCACCACCTCCAAGTGCCCCTCCAAGTCACACACCATCCTGACTTCGAAGTATATCGCCGTTCCTTCATCGTCGCTGAGTCAAAATCCTGGACAGCACTGTGGGAGTACCTTCACCACGCGGACTGCAGCGGTTCAAGAAGGCGACTCACCATCACCTCCTCGAGGGCAATTAGGGATGGGCAATAAATGCTGGCCTTGTCAACGATGCCCAGGTCCCATAAATGAATAAAAATAAATAAATAAATAAATGCTGTCAAACACTGACAGAACAACTGTCAAACTCCATGTGGAGGTGGTCCCTTTAAAGGAACCGGCTGATGACGCGTCATCAAATGACATCATCCGACCCGCTTCCTGTTCATTGGCCGGGAAGCCCGCAGGGTGGGGCTTAACAAGGCCAATCGAAGGAAAATCCCTTTGACAGAGTAGCTGCAGCCGGGATCGTGACCGAAACCCGGAAACCTGCTCTCCCGCCACCATCCCGCCTCTCGTCTGGGAGATCCACGGCTGCAGAGTCTGTTGTGTTTGTTTCAGCTCCATCCACTTTTCTGTGCATGGAGCTAAAGCCGTTGAATCCTCTCTGCAGTCTGTCTTAGATGTTGGAAGTTTTAAGAGTGTGGATGTGTTAAATATGTTCATTTCAATTTTAAGATTGTGCCCCTGGAAGTGGGAGAAACTTTGTGATTGTCATTTTTAAGTTAAAGACACTGCTGTTGTGGATCTATTTTGACTCAGACAGCTTGTACAGCAAACTGTAAATCAGAGGCAGTTTGCTGTACAATAGATAAGCTTCAGCCTTGAATTTGCGGTTGCCATGGTTTCTAATCGTGTCTGGTAGAAATGAATTTGGACTTTTTGAAAGTATTTTGTTTTACTTGGATTACAAAAAAAAATAGCTAATGTTTGATTTGATTTTAAATCAATTTCAGCGTTTACAAAGCACTGCCTTCTTAATTTGGTCCGAGCCGGCCACTTTCTCAGTTTTTGACACGTAGGGCAGGATTTTCATTGGGCCGTAGAGGCGGGATTGGAGGAGGGTTTAAATCCCGAAATCAGGGGTCCCGACCCCAACCCGCCCCCAACCCGCCTCCATGCCAGTTTCAAAGGAGGCGGGTACCCGACCCGCGTTGGGACCCGCCTCCCTGAGACGGGAAGGGGATTAGTGCCAATTAACTGCTGGTTAACAGATAGTTAACAGGCAGTTTTTAGCCTAACCCCTATTTTTAATGTTGAAGTGTGGGATTCCCGACGGCTCCAAACCACGCCAAGTTAGAGGAGGTGGACCGTCAGGATGAAGGGCTTGGAGGGGTCAAGAAGTCCGGTGTTCAGGTGAGTGATGGGTGCATGAGTGCAGAGGTAAGTGTGTTTGGTGTGTGTAAAGTGCTTAAATAAGTTTTACATACCTTTACAGCCTTCCTTCCTTCAGGTCTCGGGAGTCCCTCATCTCAAGGCACAGAAAGCAGAATGGCCGCGAACTGTCAAAAGTTGCAGCATTCAGCTTTCTGTTCCAGGGAGATCTCTAAATCATCGTGAGAGGAAGGAATTAACTTAGTGTACAGATTGTCTGTGTTTGACAGCTTCAAACAGCTGTGAAACACTGATATTTCATCTGTCAAAAGGTCTTGACAGATGAAATATCAATCTGTGACGTCACCTGTTGCCGGGTGGCCCTCAATTGGCCTGCTGAGCCCGCTGGGCAGGCTCAATAAGGTCAATCACGTCAAAATTGCGTGGGTTGGCTAGACCTCGATAGAGGCGGGACTACAACCCCGAAAGTTGTAGTCCCACCTCCTACCCGACTCCTCAATGAAAATCCAACCCCCAGCCTATGGTGTAATAAAGAAAGGAGAAAAGGAAAAGCTCTGGCCCTTTTACTACTTTCAGTGCAGTGATGTCGGAAAAGAAGACCTTGTATGAGTGTTTCGAAGCTACAAGCTGAGAGAAGCTTCTCCCTCTTTTTCAAGCGGTACCGGTTAGTTTATGATATTGGTTTGAATTGAATTGGAGTTATTAATTAACCTGTTTAAACCAGACTTTTATTGTGGCCATGGTGAAATTCCGGTTGGTGTAAATTGTGCAAAAGCCTCTAGTTCCGGACATGAGGCAATCACATAAACAATTGGTATTTTTGACATTTCTGACCAATTTCAAGCATGTGTGAGTGACCAGGAATAAAATAGAAATGCTATTGTTGCGTGTGGAGTAGTTTTACAAAATGTTTGTAGTAGTAACACAATTTTAAAGGCACAAAGATTTTGTTTTAAATTTACCTGAAAGCTGTGAGAAGCTGTGTGACACAAAATGTGGTTGATTGATGGTATCTAGGTTTGTCTTCTTTTGAAAAATGTAAACTAACCTATTAAATTGTGAAAACCAAACTGTCTTTTTTGATCGGGAAAGTTTTTTTAAGATTTACGTGAAGTGACGCAATTGCGTGCGTCTGACAATTTGCTCCACCTTCTTAAAAACTGGCAAAGGAGTTAACCCTTTCCGCTGACAGCTGGTCTTCACCACACAACAACTATATTTAAATAAACTATATTTAAATATATTGAACATTATTAAATTTAAGGTTTTTAATTTGAGTGGATGTTTCCCCACAGTGACAGAAGGGAATCAGGGATCGACTAATTAACCCATTGGGCTCATAGGAAAGCCACAATGGATTGTCTGTATTTTTTCTTTAAAGCAGGGGGCCAGATGACTGTTGATGGTGCAAGATTACCAGGTTGGTAGAAGTCTTCCCGTGCAAGTCGGCCACAGCCTCATAGATGGCCAAGACCCTAGTCAGGGAGGTATTCTCCAGATGGGGACTTCCTCGCGTGGTAGAGTCAGGACAGGGAAGTCATTTTACAGGTCAGGTAAGTCATTGCAAGAATCCTCCTCAATCGCCTTCTCCCTGTGGCTGAAGAGCTCCTCCCAGAGTCGCAATGCGGATCCCGCCCACTAAGGGGCACAATGGACATGATCTTCACCGCACGTCAACTACAAGAGAAATGCAGGGTACAGCTCCAGTCACCATACATGGCCTTCTTTGACCTCACAAAGGCCTTCGACACCATCAACTGTGAGAAATTATGGAGTGTCCTCCTCAAATACGGCTGCCCTCAAAAGTTCGTCACGATCCTCCGCCTGCTTCACGACAACATGCAAGCTATGATCCTGACCAACGGATCCATCACAGACCCAATTCACGTATGGACCGGGGTCAAGCAATGCTGTGTCATCGCACCAACGCTCTTCTCGATCTTCCTGGCTGCAATGCTCCATCTCACCCTCAGTAAGCTCCTCACTGGAGTGGAGCTAATCTACAGAACAAACGGGAAACTGTTCAACCTCAGTCGCCTCCAGTCCAGATCCAAGGTCATCCCATCCTCTGTCATCGAATTACAGTATGCAGACAATGCTTGCGTCTGTGCACACTCTGAGGCCGAACTCCAAACCATCGTCAACACCTTCACAGAAGTGTACGAGAGCATGGGCCTCACACTAAACATCTGTAAGACAAAGGGCCTCTACCAACCTGCTCCCGCCACACAGTACTGCTCCCTGTTTATCAAAATCCATGACGAGGCCTTGGAGAACATGAACCACTTTCCATACCTCAGGAGCGTACTGTCAACAAGGCCAGACGTCGATGACGAAGTCCAACACCGCCTTCAGTGTGCCAGTGCAGCCTTCGGTCGCCTGAGGAAGAGAGCATTTGAAGACCAGGACCTCAAACCCGGCACTAAGCTCATGGACTACAGAGCAGTAGTGATACCCGCCCTCCTATATGCTTCAGAGACATGGACCATGTACAGCAGGCACCTCAAAGCACTGGAGAGGTACCACCAACGCTGCCTCCACAAGATCCTGCAAAACCATTGGCAGGATAGGCGCACCAACATCAGTGTTCTCGCTCAGGCCAACATCCCCAGCATCGAAGCTATTACCAAGCTCGATCAGCTCCGATGGACGGGCCACATCGTCCGCATGCCCGATACGAGACTCCCAAAACAAGCGCTCTACTTGGCGCTCTGACACGGCAAGAGAGCCCGAGGTGGGCAGAGGAAAGGCTTCAAGGACACCCTCAAAGCCTCCTTGAAAAAGTGTAGCAACCCCACCGACACCTGGGAATCCCTGGCCCAAGACCGCACAAAGAGGAGGAGATGCACCCGGGAAGGTGCCGAACACCTTGAGTCTCTTCGCCGGGAGCAAGCGGAAGCCAAGCGCAGGCAGCGCAAGGAGTGCACATCAACCCAAGCATCCCACCCACCCATCCCTTCAACCACCGTCTGCCTCACCTGTGACAGAGACTGTAGGTCCCGCATTGGACTCATCAGTCACCTGAGAACTCATTTTTAATGTGGAAGCAAGTCATCCTCAGTTCCGAGGGACTGCCTAAGAAGAAGAAGAATGCAAGCCACACTGAAATTGCTTGGAATTGAAGGGAAATGTGACCCACAACCCGCAGTCATCAGGAATTGTGGAATGAACCGTGTGTTGAAGTTGGCTCTGCGAAAGTAATTAAATGAACGGCACACTAAGTGGAATGAGGTACTTCCCCTAATCCTTATGGGGACACTTAGTAACAAATCCAAAGGAACGAGTCACTCCCCTCATGAATTGGTAATGGTGAGACCCAGGCGAACCCCCACACACCACTCTGACTGATAAACAAATTAAGGAGGTATCTCGGGGCAAATTCCTGAGTGACCTGTGGGGAACTTTAAAGGAACAGAACTTGAGGGCCGCCCACAACATTGGGAAGGCACAGCAACACAACCGACTACACCTGGCTCCGAGTAAACCCCAGGAGTGGGAAGTAGGGAGCCAGGTACGAAACTATGCGAGGGTGGGAGTTTTCGAACCCCTCTACCAGGGGCTGTATAACATTATTGACAAAGCTTGTCCTATGGTATATGCAGTTCAGTTACCTAAGAAAATCAAATGGTTTCATATTAACCAGAAGAAGCTTTTTCAGCCCACTAGCAGGTCCAGAAGGCAACAGATTATGAGCATGGTGAGCCGGATTTATCCTCTCCAATGGGATGATGAAGAAGGGGTACCTAATGGGACACCCCACCCAATGAGGTGCCCTTGCCTGAAGGGGCACCTCCACAGGTACAGTATGATCCAAATGAAGGTGGACAGGTCATGGGGCCTGTAGAAACCTCCTCGCCCCCAGGTCCGGAACCACCTCCTGTCCACAGACGAGTCCAACAGACCCCTCCTACCCCACGACGTAGTAAAAGAAATAAAAAGGCAACCTTTGAAGTATCATCAGTGGTAGGGGTGAGAAAATTGCCCCATACAGAAAAAGAAAAGTAGGAAGCCCCGTTTTGCTTTGTTTTACAAAATACATCGGTATTGAGAGCCTGAACTGTATCAAATGAAAGAATTATTCTGGCCAATGATCGGGATTCTGCTCTATCTCGAAGATTCCACGTCAGCCTATTCGGCAGACTGGACCACCACTAACTAGTTTCCCTATAATAGTCTGATTGCAGTTGCCCCGGAGACACCACCCCGGGGATACCACTCGAAACATTACCCTCCAGTACATCAAGGGTGATTGCGAAAGCACATGTTCAGGGACAGTGTGGGTTACCACTGATGAGGTCCAGGACGGTAGGGAGGGTCTGCATAAAATGCAAAGATCACCCCACCGGGCCAAGGGCGTGGTTTTTACAAGCAGAACCAAGTGGCTATCCCGAGCAGCAGGAGACACTCTGTCGTGTTGGTCACAACAGACGCCGCAAGCAGCACGCATTGGTGAAGCTGTTACAGAAGACCCGGAAAGAAGAGGACGACGATAACATATAAGTGGATAGCAAAACACTGCAGATGCTGGAAATCTGAAATAACAACAGGAAACGCTGGAAAAGCTCAGCAGGCCAGGCAGCATCCGTGGAGAGAGAAACAGAGTTAACGTTTCAGGTCGATGACCTTTCGTCAGAACAAAGGGTCTTCGACCTGAAACGCTGACTCTGTTTCTCTCTCCACGGATGCTGCCTGGCCTGCTGAGTTTTTCCAGCGTTTTCTGTTGTTATTATAACATATAAGTGTCTGTGACCTTAAATTCAGATACAGACACTCGAGGGTGGATTATGTAACACTGTCCGTGGTAAACTTGACTGAATCTAAAAGTGACCAAATGTACTGACAAGCTTTGAGGGCAAGAGATTGCATGACTGAAAACAAAGTATTTTTTCCTTCAAAAGATAAGATCTTGAAAATTCTGTGAGAACCACAAGTCAACAACCTTGCAAATGTGAAAACACCGACTCTCTCCAATCCTTGAATGTCTGGTCTTGGTTAACTTAGCGTCAAAACAGATGGAAGGAGAGAGAGAGAGAGAGAGAGAGAGAGAGAGAAAAACAACGTTAATCACACAGTTTGGGTCACGAATGCTGTGGGCGAGTTGCCAAGGTTTGGGGTATATATCTGTAAGACGTTCTGAGTGTCTGACAGTTTACAGAGTTCAGACCCGTGGAACAGACAACGCAAAACCCAATGAACCTGTGAAACTTCTTTGACTTCAAAATCAACAAGAGGTTACAAACAATTACCAGAATACAAACTGTACTCAATTCATGTGCATATTACAAGCAAGCATCTAAAATCATTGACTTTAAGCTCAGGTGATTATAAGCAACACCACATACGTACTAATACCAGATGAGAGGTCAGTTCAGCGATGACTCGACGTCTGACTTTAACTGGCAATTGACCGACTTTTTAAAAAATGTTACAAAGTTCAAAACAAAGATTGGGGCTCTCACATGGGGATAACCTGAAATAATCGTGAACAAATTTCAAAAAAAAATTTTAAACATTTTTTTTGAAAGTTTCTTAAATATTTATAAGGCCGCGAAATTCGGTATGTTAGCACCTCCCGTTAGCACCTGGCGGGGGGGCAATAATGGGACGCTAAGGGGCGCACCGAATGCAGCAACGCCCGCGAACTTCAGTGCCGGTTTAGCGCTAGTGCTGACTCTCAGCGCCTGGGCCTCTAACGCCTCGCAGATCGTGATGTCATAAAGCGCGCAGCGCCCCGTTCTCGCCCTGGATGTGAAAACTGACTCTCGGCCCCCTGCTTTATCGCCTCACGCCGACAACGCCGGGAAGAGGAGGCGCTGTGAACTCGGCTGGCCACTTCGGGAGCGGTGATTAAAGGGAATGCTTTTCAGCCAGCGCAACCTTTATTATGCACACCGGTCTGGTGCCTGCGCAAAGTTTTTAATGTTTCATTGGTGCGAGATGTCCGAGCCCTCCACTCTGTGAGAGTGTTTGGGACTGTAATGGCAGTCGCCCAGGTCGCCTTGTAAAACAGAATTGACGACAACTAGCTTGCGCAACATCAATGGCCCTCCCCTTTAAGCGAGAGGAGCAGCCTCTGTGATGAAAGAGCGGCGTTTACAATGCACTCGAAATTGTTCAGCGCTCTGCCGCTACCGCCCCGCTCTCGGGCTTTAGCGCCCTGAGAGATGTGGTTAGCGCTTGATTTAGCGCCCCACTACTCTCTTGGAGCGCGAAAACTGAATTTCACGGGAGGCGAAAATGATTAACACCTGGCGCTATTTTTTCAACTTTTAAAGTTTTAGCGCCCCAAAGGGGGCAATACCGAATTTCTCCCCCTCAAATTTTTATCATAATGGAGAAATTTGACACTCCACAAAATTAGAATCAGTTTCTCAGGGCCATCATGTCTGTTTAGCAGTGAACACGCTGTTAAAACCCCAGTTACACCTAATCCAACAAGGCTTAACATCTAATGGGGTATTTAACAGCGATATTACCATGGAAAAGCCCAAGTTTTCATCGGTTTCACTGGTTTCACTGATTTTCCTGATTACACTGATTGCTGGCTGGGGGTGGGGGACGGTGCGGGGGGGCTGTTGGGGGCGGGGGGGGTGGTGTCCACAGTGCAGCCAGTGTCGGAGCAGTGAATGACTGGCCGCAACTTCAGGATTTCCGTGTTTAGATGTGCCTGAGCCACATCCTGATGTTGCAGTCAGTTTCAAAGGAGCAATAACAGCGAACGCTGGTAGTTCGCCGTTATTACCCGCCACAGATTCCGGCCCAACATTGCGGGCTACAGTATAGCAGCAATGTGAGACATGACGGGTGGTGAGTGTAGAATGCTGGGGAGGAAGAGGTGACTTTGGGTCTCCGGTTCCCAAAGCTCTCCACCACTGGGGGTTTTCCTCGCCTCATGTCTGGGTCTGTTGTAGACTAGTTGATAGAGATTGATTGCTGTGATTAGTCAACAACACCATTATCGTTGTATCGTGCGACTACCAGGATGGTAGAAAGCGATCTAGACAGACCCTGGTCTTTTTTCATCCAGCGATTGCTAAGTTCCTACATTCTTAATATATATTTCAAGCCCCAAACCAGGGTTTGAGCTTATTTTCCGGTGCTCCAGTGTAGGACTGAGGGACGCTCTGTTATTGGAGATGCCGTTCCTCACCTGAGGTGTTAAGCTAAGGTGCCTCCAGATTTGTACGTACCTGAATGAAAATATATTCACTCTGCGGCGAGTGTCTCACCTCCTGCCTCCCCAAAGCCTTTCCACCATCTACAAGACACAAGTCAAGAGTGTGATGGAATACTCTCCACTTGCCTGGATGAGTGCAGCTCCAACAACACTCAAGAAGATCAACACTATCCAGGACAAAGCAGCCAGCTTGATTGGCACCCCATCCAACACTTTAAACATTCACTCCCTCCACCACCGGCGTACCGTGGCTGCAGTGTGTGCCACCTACAAGATGCACTGCAGCAGCTCGCCAAGGCTTCTTCGGCAGCACCTCCCAAACCCGCGACCTCTTCCACCTAGAAGGACAAGGGCAGCAGGCGCATGGGAACACCATCACCTCCAAGTTCCCCTCCAGGTCACACACCATCCTGACTTGGAAATATATCGCCGATCTTTCATCGTCGCTGGGTCAAAATCCTGGAACTCCCTGCCTAACAGCACTGTGGGAGCACCTTCACCACGCGGACTGCAGCGGTTCAAGAAGTTGGCTCACCACCACCTTCTCAAAGGCAGTTAGGGATGGGCAATAAATGCCGGCCTTGCCAGTGACGCCCACATCCCAGGAACGGATCAGCAAAAAAATTCACAACTTTAGCATTGCTGCGCAGCCTTTGAACCGTGTCCATGATTCTAGAGCAAACGCGGCCCTAAACCTGCACGCTAGGCGAGGGCCGTTTTAACTTCCTGTGATAGTGGGAAACGGCCGATATCGACGAGGAAGGAAAACCGGGTGAGCATATGAAATTGACGGGCAGGAGCAGACCAGCTTGTCCAGCGAGCCTTCCCCACACTCCTGATGGCCGGACCATCAGGACTGAACGCTTCTACACCCCCAGCTCCACCTCCACCACCCCACCTCACCACCTTCTGCTCTCCCACAGCCATGTCACAAAAAAAAACCAGAAAAAAAACGAGGGCCAATAAGGGAATATAATTAATTGGGAAAATTCCTCTCGGAAAATCGGATGTCGCCTATTTTACACTATCAGCAACAGATCAACTCAGCCCACGCCCCCTCCGCCCCATCCCACCCTCACCACCCCCCCCTCACCCCTCCACAACTGCAGCCACCAAAAACGTTCTCATGGTTAAAAGGAGAATTGATAAATATGTGTATCGGTCCTGGAGAGGATTTCAGGCAGCCAGTTCTATTAAACTAAAGCATTTATTTTCCCTGATTCATATTTTACATGAGTTTCTTTGCAATATAAAATAAGTACAATAAATGTATAATGTGGTGCTGCAAGCTATAAAACAAGTCAACCTCAAACAACTATTGCAGGTTTAACAGACTCGATAGTGGTGATTACGATGATGATAGATAGGACAAGGGATTGTTGTAGCATCTGAGTCGTTATCACTCTGATCTGCTCGTCTCTGGGACCTTCTATTAAAAACTTGAGCCAGCGGTGAGTGTGGAAAATCACTGTATTTGTTGTGGAATCTCTCTTGTATTCAGATTCAGAGTAAAGATCACACTGGGAACATTTAAACCATGAAATAGGTGTCAGCCGTGGCTCAGTGGGCAGCACTCTCGCCCCATGAGGCAGAAGGTCGTGGGTTTAAATCCCACTCCGGAGACTCGAGCTCCAGAGGCTGGCACTCCAGTGCAGTGCCGAGGGAGTGCTGCACTGTCGGAGGTGCCATCTTTCAGATGAGACGTTAAGCCAAGGCCCCGTCTGCTCTCTCAGGTGGACGTAAAAGATCCCATGGCCACTATTTCAAAGAAGAGCAAGTGAGTTATCCCTGGGGGGGGAGAAATTGGGTGGCGCCCCTTTTGGGGTACTAACGTCGCCAAGCGCCCGAAAAAAGTTAGCGCCCCTCCGCCGTAGATTCAGTAGTAGCGCCCCAAGCAGGAGGTGGGGCGCTACAATTGAAGATCGCGGCACTAAGTGCAACAGCACCACGCACGTCGGCACATAGCGCTGCGTCATTGCAGGCCTCCGCCTGGATTAAAGGGGGAGGGGCCTAGCGCTGCACGCACCGGGGCCCTGCCAGAACACCGGGGAGCGGGGTGCTGTGAAAGCAGCCCGGCACTCAAGAGGAGCGCCGAGCTGAGCGATCGCGGCCGGCACTCCGAAAAAAAATGGGAAAGGGCGCAGGTGGAGGCAGCCACCTGCCCTTTAAGTAGCACCGTCGCCGCTGCAAAAAACGCCCCCTGATCCTATCGGACATATTGTTCGGCGATAGGTCAGGGGGCGCAAGCGGGGTACTGCACACGCGATGATGTCATCGCCGGCGGCGCAGCGCCACGGGGCGCTTCCGACTACTGGCGCCACTCACCTCCCGCGAAATTAGCGGCACCACGCCCAGGCGCTAGGGGATTCGAGCCCCGTTAGCACCCCCTGGGAGCACTAACGAGAGGCGCAAATCAACCCAATTTCCCCCCAATCCCCCGGTGTCCTGGGCTAATATTTATCCCTCAATCAACATCACTAAAACAGATGATCTGGTCATTATCACATTGCTGTTTGTGGGAGCTTGCTGTGCGCTAATTGGCTGCTGCGTTTCCCACATTTCAACAGTGACTACACTTCAAAAAGTACTTCATTGCCTGTGAAATGCTTTGAGACATCCGGTGGTTGTGAAAGGCGCTATAGAAATGCAAGTCTTTCTTTCTATGAAGTGAAAGCAGTTAGACGTATTCGGATGTTTTACGTGGCAAAACAATGTGCTTTGTGACTTAGTTTCTGAAAAAAAAAATGGAGCGTTTTAGCACCACTCACCGCATCCCTTGACCAGAATAAATCTGGGGTGCAGTTAGAATATGAATTCATAACAAAGGTAAGGCTCCCGGAAATTAAATCCACACACAGTCATTCGACAGGACCACGTTCAGAGCAGGATAGGGATTAAAGCTGCTTTTTCATCATCGGAAAAAATTCCAGCAATTTTAGAAATTCCTCAAAGCTTTAGAGATTAGTTTAGTCGGGACATAGCGTACTCTGTGAAGGGTTTCCGTTTGAACTCACCGTTCGGTAATGTTCCTCGCTGCGTGCGTCCTGTTTTATACTAGCTAGACTTCTCCCTTTCCAGAGCTCTACTCTGATTTCCCAGTTGAGATGCAGCCCTTGTGGATTTGAGCAGTGACTGTCTCAGTACCGAATTCCATTTGCATGCCAAATAATGTCTGTAATAAATACTTAACGCTGCAGGGATGAGGTAGCTCTAGATTTTATTTTCAAGCGGCATAACTTTGCTCACCGCATGGTTCGTCAAAACAAGCACTGGTGACTTGGTTACCCCCCCGCCCTAATCGTTTAAACTTATTTCGGATTAATTCTAAAGCAATGCCAAAACCAGCGTAGAGGTCAGCAAGACAATGAGAGCCACGTCTCAGTCTCTGTCCATTTTGTCAGAGAAGCATAATGGCCAGATAGTGTAATGTATGTACCTTAAAAGGGAGAGAACTACTTTTTACAGCTCCTGTATACTGTAGTACCGGCAGTGACCACACCTGTATATAAACCCTGAGTAGTGATCTGTAAAGTTAGTTCTAGAGTAACCCTCATTCAGTAAACACCTGTTGTACCGTTTCTCCTGCAGTCTGTGTCTTATTATACACAGACACAACATTGGCGACGAGCAGATTCGAACCTACCTGCAACTCTGCATCACCTCCCAGGGATTCGCTCCTGGAGAACAGTGGAAGAAGGCCGAGTCCAGAAGCATGGGCGTCGACCACGGGCAACCGCCCAGTCATCCAGCGGAGATTTGAGCATCGCAGGGGAGGCTGTCGAGAGCCAGGCTTGGCTTTCCAATCATGGTGGTCCAGCGGCACGGGCTGGCAACAGGTACTGTGCAGACCCTTCCCGGACAGCGATGGGCTAGAGCCCGACCAATCAGCAAAGATAAAGGCCGAGCAGCGTCGACGGGGGAGAGAGAGAGGGCAGAGCGCACAGGGCGCAGCCTGTGTTCAGGACCAAGCAGTGTCAACGGGGGAGAGAGACGAGAGAGAGCAGAGCACAGCCAGTGTTCAAGGGCCGAGCAGCGTCAAAGGGGGGAGAGAGGCGCACAGGAAAACGCGCAGAGCGCAGCCGGTGTTCAAGGGCCGAGCAGCATCAACGGGGGAGAGAGGGGCGCAGGAAAACGCGCAGAGCGCAGCCGGTGTTCAAGGGCCGAGCAGCGTCAACGGGGGAGAGAGGCACGCAGGAAAACGCGAGGCGCTGCAGTTGTCACGAGGACCGCAGAGAGCGGCGTTGGCAGCAGCGCAGGAGCAGCGCACGAAACCCACAGGGCGTCGCCATTTGCCACGAGGACCGCCGAGAGCGGCGTTGGCAGCAGCGCGGGAGACGCCATTTTAAGCCGCAGCGGGGAAGAAAGGAAAGCGCGGGAGACGCCATTTTAAGCCAGTCTAACCACACCCAAAAATGCCGAAGAGTGGCAGTATCACAGCGTTCGACAATGAAGTCGAAGATTAGACGACATATGTCGAATGCATAGAAATATACTGCAAGGCGAATGAAGTGCCAGATGACAAGAAAGCGCTGGTATTGTTGAATTCAATGGGTGCAAAAACATATGGCTTACTACGAAACCTAGTAACCCCAGAGAAGCCACTAGAAAAGGATTTTGAAAACTTAGGGCTAGAAATTCAGTTGGTTGCGCCAGCCGTTAGCACCTTAGGAGGAGTAGATGTCGAGCGCTAGGCGCTTAGCGCCTGGGCGCAGTGCGATCTGCGCCTTGCCCCAACTTTAGTAGACATTTAGCGCCGGCGCAAAGTCTTTGCGCGCGCTCAGCTGCGCGCGCAGATCATGACGTCATTTCCTCATGCAACGCCCTTTGTGCGCCCCCAACCGGATCTTCAGTCGCGCCGGCCCATTGTGCGCCGGGCGGCCCTAGCGACTGTTGAGTGGAATGGTGCTCAGCCGATGCGGGCCGCGGGGAGCGCAAATTAAAGGGCACTTCCCCTGCACTATAAAAGGCTGCCATTTTGCAGCACTCATTCTTGTGAAACGGATCTTTGGAGAGAGACCAAGGTAGAGAGCTTACTGCTTTGGCCCAACACTAGGACAGGTACTTCTGGCTTCAGGCCACAGCTTTGCAATTGTCTTTGCCTTCATTGATATCTCATTGTTTGCCAGCATATTATGGGGGCTGCAATGGGTGTCAACACTGGCTTTCACAATTACATCCAAAGGGCTCACAGACGCCGTGAGAGAGTGGCAGCCCTGGCTAGACGGAGAGGGGGCAACAGGCGTCGGCAAGGGAGGCCTTACCCACCCAGGGTATACCGCCAGCAGTTCTCCTATCTCAACATGTCTGACGAGCAGTGTGTTAGGAGGCTGCGATTCCAAAGGGAGGTGGTCACAGAGATCTGCCAGCTGCTTCAGAGAGATCTGCAGCCACAGCTGAGGTGCAGGACGTCTCTGTCGGTGGCAGTGAAGGTGACGGTGGCTCTCAACTTCTATGCCACCGGCTCCTTCCAATCCACTGCAGGGGACATTGCCAACATCTCCCAGTTCGCCGTGCATTGCTGCATCCGCCAGGTGACCAATGCCCTTTTCAGAAGGAGACGTCAGTTCATCTCCTTCCCCATGACCCTGGACAAGCAGCAACAGCGTGCAATGGGATTTGGAAGAATAGCGGGCTTCCCCATGGTGCAGGGCGCCATTGACTGCACGCATGTGGCTTTGCGGGCACCTGTGGAGAATGCCGAGGATTACCGCAACCGGAAGGGCTACCATTCGCTGAACATGCAGCTGGTGTGTGACCACAGGCAGCTCATCCTAGCTGTCAATGCCCGCTTTCCAGGCAGCAGCCACGATGCCTTCATCCTGCGACAGACTACTGTGGCTGACATGTTCCAGGCACAGCCTCAGCCACGAGGATGGCTTATCGGGGACAAAGGCTATCCGTTGTGTACCTGGCTCATGACCCCACTCCGCGAGCCCAGGACCCCTGCTGAAGAGGCATACAACGAGAGCCATCAAGCGACCAGGAACATCATCGAACAAACAATCGGCGTCCTGAAGCAATGGTTCCGCTGCCTGGATCGTTCCGGCGGAGCCCTGCAGTATTCTCCGGAGCGAGTCTCCCATTTCGTGGTCGTTTGCTGCATGCTGCACAACCTGGCTATCCGCAGGACTCAGGCACTGCCACCACAGATTGGAGCACCACCTCAGGAGGAGGAGCAGGAGGAGCAGGAGGAGGAGGACCAGCACAGGAGGGAGGCACAAGGTCCAAGGGCCGCCCGTCGGCGGCTTATTGAACGTAGGTTCTAGGCCCCCTCTCAGGGAATGGCTTGTGCCAATGAAAGAAGATGAATGGAGCCGCTCCGCAAGCCCTCAGCCGGTCAAGGCAACAAAGACTTTAATGTTCAAACATGGACAATCTGAATAAAGAAAATTGTTTATTTCACAAACTCTGTGCCCTTCCCGCATGACAAACAACAACAGAAAAAAACCCCAAAAAACAGTCAGACACATAACTGGCTCCCACAACCTGGAGAGGATGATCAAAACAGTGAAACAAAAATGACCGTGATCCTCGGCCTTCATAAAAAACAAACATAACATTTTCGGCCTTCATAAAAACCAAACACAACATCCTCAGCCTTCATAACAAACAAACACAACTGCCCACACATTCTACTTTTTGTCCCGCGAGGGCGATGCCTTCCGCATCTTTGTGTGGCCCCTGGCCGCCCTGCTGCTCCTCCTCAATGCGAGCCCAGCGGCTGCAGCAAGGCTGGGGGAAGGCTCCTGAGGGGCACATGGCGTGACGGCAGATGCCCTTGGGGGTCGGCCTGCACGAGCTCTGGCCCTCGAGGGGCCGGCTGGTGACTGCTGCAGCTGTGGCTGGGCGGCATCAGTCTGTCCAGCAGCTCGTGGCAGCTGCACTGGTGGAGTGGCAGTGGCGGCTGCAGGAATGGGGGCAAGCTGGCTGATCGCAGGCACTCGCTGGTCGCCTGGTACAGTGGCACTCGCCCGGGCCAGCACTGCAGCATGCGCAGCAATCTGCTGAAGGACAGACCGCTGTGCTGCTGCAGCACGGCGGGTGCCCTGGCGATGCCTGCCTGATGCAGCGAGTGTGGCAGCAGTTAGTGCCCGTGTTGCCCTGGTCTGTGACCGCATGAGACCAGCCAGTGGCTGGACGGCACGACTGAGCATTTGGGTACTAGCTGCCTGTGCTGCCCCGAATTCCTGCAGACTCCTGGCCTGTGCTGCCCCGAATTCCTGGACACTCTTAGCCAGTGACTCTATGGAGTCAGGCATCCGTGCCACTACCACCATGAGCTCAGTGTGCCTACGCTCAGAGTCGACGGCCATCTCCTCTAGGAGGCGCACCTCCTCTGCGCTGACCGTCGCAGGACTGGAGGCCGCACTCACCCTCTGGGGAGAAGGCCGCCGAGCTTCCCCACCCCTCCCGCATTGCTGCAGGCCGCTGGGCCCCGGAACTTGACTCTCCTCCGACCCTTCCCCCAGGCTCCCCTCCAGGGAAGCCGTGTCCCCTACATCGTCATGGGCTGGCGCGGCTGAGGGTGCCACTGATGGGCCGGCTTCCTCTTCCTCCTCCTCCTCTTCCGAGGGGCTGACACTGGCAGCTTGAGGGACCTCCTCCTCACCTGGCGAGTCACCATCTGAAAGCAGGAAGGCACAAGAGTAGCTTTAGAGTGAGGACAGGGCGTCAGAGAGGTAGGCATGAGTGGTGCCATTCACGGCATTGGTCGGACAGTGGCAAAGGATGTTGATCTGATGCGCAAGTGGAACGAGAGAGGTCCAAAAGGTGATGTCCTTACCATTGGTGCCCAGAACAGGGTCGGCATCTCCAGTGGCAACGGGGCCAATCACCCGGACTCCCATAATGTGCTCCACGCACTGGTCGAGGTCGGTGAGCTCTTGGAGCTGAGGTCGGCCTCCCCCAGTCACAATCTGGCTACGCTTGTTGTTAGCCAGCTTGGCCTGCAAGAGAAAGGACGGCCTCTAAGTACGGTGTGTAGCCCTGATCTTGTCTGCACTGCCTCCCATGGTCCAATAGCTTGGACAGTGTGTAAAGTGCAGAATGTGCAATTGATGTTCATGCCAATCCCATAGCTGCTGGATGAGGGCTGGCCATTAGGGCTTTCAGGTCCCTTTGTCCATAATGTGAGGTGCACATGCAAGGATGAGGAGGACACTGGAAAGGGTACTCACCCTGACAATCCGAGTGAGGTCGTTGAACTTCTTCCTGCATTGTACAGGATTCCTGGCAACCCTGTTGGAGACATCCCTCCAGGCTTTGCGGTAGACGCTGGCCAGCGGCTTCTTGCCACTGTCAGGAAACAAAACATGGCGTCTTCGCTCCACTGAGCTAACCAGCAGCCTCAGGTCACCTTCGCTGAAGCGCTGCGCTCTCTCCCGGGCCTTCTGCATCGTCCTGGGCGGTAAAGAGTTGCAGCAGCAGTGCTCAGGCCTAGGTGGAGGGCTGCAGTGTCCAGGGCGTTGCAGGCAAACAAATCGACCCTTCCCCCTTTAAGAGCTGGCCGGGGCCAGCGTGTCTGCCGTCAATCAAAAAATCACCGCACCTGCGCTGCGCCCGGCCTCGGCGGTATCACTCAGCACCGCCGGCTTAGTGCCTAAAGATAGTCGTGCATCGCCAGTTTTAGCGCAGCAGCAACCTCTTAGGGCGATGCTACTGAATATCGGCGAAGTGGCCTCGACTTTGCGCCGGGCGCAAACTTCAGCGGCCGCCCGCCTTTACCACCCCAAAAGTGGCTACACTGAATTTCTAGGCCATAGTGTCAATCCTACAGGACCACATAAACCCCACACCGCTGCTGATAGTAGAAAGATTTAAGTTTCACAAAAGGAACCAGCATAAAGATGAAAGTAATGCTGAGTATTTAACGGAACTGCGCAAGCTATCGAAACACTGCCAGTTTGGAACGGGACTAGCAGATACTTTAAGGGACAAGTTTGTGTGTGGGCTTCAAAGTGAAGGAACCCAGAAACGGCTTCTATCAGAAAAGGATTTTACGCTGGACAAGGCTTTCAGCATTGCAGTATCACACGAAGCAGCAGCACGGGGCGCTGCAGAGATACAATGGAGACCGCAAGAATATGGCACAAATGAAATGTCATACGGAACAGTGAAGTGCTATCGCTGCGGCAGAACAACACACGACCATAATGATTGCTGGTTCAAGGACAAAGTGTGCAGACAGTGTGGAAAAGTAGGACACATAGCAAGAGTCTGCAGGTCGGGAAAGAAAACCAGCAGCAAGAAATCTCCACAGGAGAAGTACAAGAAGGTACATAAGGTGACGGAGAGTAGTTCGGATGAACAGAAGAGTGATACAGACTCCGGAAGCAAGGAGCTGGGTTGTCTGAAACTACATAATGTGATCAAAACGGAGGATCACCAAACTATCTGGGTCACGCTCAAGATAGCAGGAGTCCAAGTGAAAATGGAATTGGACACAGGATCAGCCCTAACAGTCATAAACCGAAGGGACTACAAGCGGCTATTCTCACATATACACTTGAGAGATACAAAGATTGTCTTGAAGACGTAAACAGGGCAAAAAGTCTACCCCAAAGGAAAAATAAGGGTGAACGTTATATATAACAGCAAGGGAACACTAAAAATGGACCTATATGTATTGCCAGATGGAGGACCACCACTACTAGGACGTGAATGGATCCGGAATATACAGCTAGATTGGCATTCCTTACAAGCACTGACTGTAGATGCCAAAAAGGATGACGACGTCACACCTGGACGACTGTCAAAAATGCCAACTGATGCACAAGAAGTGTTCCAGCAGGGACTCGGAAAACTAAAAGGCATAACAGCGACGATCAAAATAGAGGAAAATGCAAGCCCAAAGTTTTTTAAGGCCAGAGCGGTACCTTATGCGATCTGCCCAGCCATCGAAGCAGAGCTGGAAGGTTTGGAACGTTCACGAGTGCTGTCCAAAGTGGACTGGAGCGAGTGGGCTACACCCATCGTTCCTGTAATGAAGAGGTCATTGAGTAATACGCCTGGGGAACCATAGAAGGTTCGCATCTGTGGGGACTTTAAGGTGACAGTGAACCCAGTCCTTCACACTGTACAATATCCGCTTCCGCGGATTGAAGATATTTTCGCCTCGCTATCTGGAGGGAAACGCTTCACTAAGATTGATCTGGCCCAGGCGTACCTGCAAATGGAGGTAGAAGAAGCCTCGAAACAGTACCTCACGATCAACACTCATAAAGATCTCTACCAATACAACCGGCTGGTGTTCGGGGTAGCATCAGCTCCAGCTATTTGGCAAAGGGCAATGGAACAAGTCCTGCAAGGGATTCCAGGGACCCAGTGTTATTTGGACGACATCCTGGTCACGGGCGAAAATGAGAGTGATCACCTCGCCAACCTGGAGCAGGTGCTCACTAGATTGAAGGAATATGGGCTCCGAGCAAATCGCCACAAATGCGAGTTTTTCCAGAAGCAGATCTCGTATTGTGGCCACGTTATTGATAAAGAGGGGTTACATAAGTCCCCTGAAAAGATTGAGGCAGTAGTCAAGGCTCCAGCACCGGAAAATGTGTCACAACTGAGGTCGTTCCTCGGGCTGGTGAACTACTACCATAAGTTCTTGCTGAATTTGTCTACAGTACCACACCCATTGGACACCCTACTGCAAACGGGGGTACCATGGAAGTGGAGTGATGAATGTAAACGAGCTTTCCAGAAGTGCAAAGCAGTGATCACATCAAAAGAGATGTTGGCTCATTTCAACCCAGCACTACCAATTCGGTTGGCGTGTGATGCATCACCCTATGGCATTGGAGCGGTGCTGTCGCACAAATTCCTGGATGGCTCGGAGAGGCCAGTCGCCTTTGCGTCTCGGTCACTAACTTCAGCCGAGCGTAACTACGCCCGGATTGACAGGGAGGCCCTCAGCCTAGTGTGGGGAGTGAAAAAGTTCAATCACTATCTGCATGGGCAGAAGTTCACCTTGCTGACTGACCACCAACCACTTGTCTCCATCTTTAATCCAAAGAAGGGCGTTCCAGTGATGACTGCGCAACGGCTACAAAGATGGTCCCTTTTTCTAGGGGCGCACCAATATGAAATCGAGTATAAGGGCACGAAACAGCATGGAAACGCTGATGGGCTATCACGCCTGCCACTGCCTACTGCGGAGGAAGAACCAGCAGTGGATCCTGTCGAAATATTTCATTCGACTATAATTGAATGCTTGCCAGTAACTAACGCTGGTATAGAGAAGGAGACCCGAAATGACCCGACACTGTCTCGGGTATATGATTTGACGGTGAAGGGATGGCCAGCACATGGCGACTCACTGTTGCCAGCATTCTCATCCAGAAGAGAACAGCTGTCAGTATGCCAGGGGACCTTGATGTGTGGATCCCGAGTGGTAATTCCACCCAAGTTAAGGGAGAGAGTGCTCAATGAGCTTCACGAAGGTCATCTGGGAGGGGTGAAAATGAAAAGCCTTGCTAGGGCTTATGTGTGGTGGCCGGGGACCGATCAGCAAATCGAGGACCTGACAAAGAGCTGCTCAGGATGCCAGAAGGTCCAAAATGCACCACCACATGCCCCTCTACACCCATGGGAGTGGCCCTCATCTCCATGGCAACGGGTGCATATTGATTTTGCTGGTCCATTCATGGACTCAATATTTTTAATAGCCGTGGATGCGCACTCGAAATGGCCTGAGGTGATCAAAATGTCCTCCACCACCACGGAGAAAACTATTGCAGTCCTACGGACCATTTTTGCCAGGAACGGCTTGCCAGAGCAGATTTGCTCTGATAACGGACCACAGTTTGTGTCTGAAGAGTTTCGAAGATTTATGAAAAGGAATGGGGTAAGGCATTACACATCCGCCCCGTATCATCCAGCCACAAATGGATTGGCTGAGAGGTTCGTACAAACCTTTAAAAAAGCAGTAAAGGCCATGTGCGATGACGACATTCCACTGCAGCATAAGGTGGACAATTTCCTGTTAGCCTACAGAAATGCGACACATGCAGTCACCAACCAGGCCCCGGCCATGATGTTCTTTAACCGAAGGTTGAGATCTCGTCTGGATTTGCTCAGACCAAATCTACGAAGAGATGTTGAGAGTAAGCAATTCCAGCACATCAATGAGAAGCCAACAAGGAGCTTCAATGTAGGGCAACCAGTCTTGGCCCGCGACTACCGAACAGAGAAATGGCAACCAGGAACGATATGCACACGGCAGGGGCCACTAATGTACACAGTGGATGTTGGGGAGAACATTGTGAGACGCCATGCTGACCAGATCCTAGAGTCACAGGAACGAGTCAACCCCATGTCTCGGCCATATGTACCTGGTGAGGAACCCGACGTACAGGTCGCATCTACCTCAGAAACGATAGCATTGGAAGCTGATGAATCAACTGACGACAGAGTGCTAGAATCGCCTCCGCACCAAGAGCGAGACACTCGGGAAAGGCGTTATCCAGAAAGAATCAGGAAGCCTCCCCAAAGACTGAATTTATAAATAGACTATTTTCAGCTAATGTTGCATGTTAAAAGTGTTAATTGTAATTAGTTTGATATTTAATTGTTAAATGAGTGTTATGGTACTGTTAATCTAAAAGGGGAGGAATTGTAATGTATGTACCTTTAAGGGAGAGAACAACTTTTTACAGCTCCTGTATACTGTAGTACCGGCAGTGACCACACCTGTATATAAACCCTGATTAGTGATCTGTAGAGTTAGTTCTAGAGTAACCCTCATTCAGTAAACACCTGTTGTACCATTTCTCCTGCAGTCTGTGTCTTATTATACACAGACACAACAGATAGAGTCCATTATAAAAGATGTAATATCAGAGCACTTGGAAAACAGTGACAGGATCGGACAAAGTCAACATGGATTTACAAAAGGTAAATCGTGCTTGACTAATCTACTGGAATTTTTTGAGGAAGTAACTGGTAAAATAGATAAGGGAGAACCAGTGGATGTGGTGTATCTGGACTTTCAGAAGGCTTTCGATAAAGTCCCGCATAAGAGATTAGCATGCAAAATTAAGGCACATGGGATTGGGGGCAAGGTATTGACTTGGATAGAGAACTGGTTGAAAGATAGAAAGCAAAGAGTTGGAATAAACGGATCGCTTTCCGAGTGGCAGGCAGTGACTAGTGGGGTACCGCAAGGATCGGTCCTAGGACCCCAGCTGTTCACAATATATATTAATGATCTGGACGAGGGAATTGAATGTAATATCTCCAAATTTGCAGACGACACAAAGCTGGGTGGGAGGGTATGCTGTGAGGAGGATGTCGTGAAACTCCAGTACGATTTGGACAGGTTGGGTGATTGGGCAGAAACATGGCAAATGCACTATAATGTGGATAAATGTGAGGTTATCCACTTTGGTGGCAAAAACAGGAAGGCAGATTATTATTTGAATGGCAATAGATTGGGAGAAGGGGAAGTGCAAAGAGACCTGGGTGTTCTTGTGCACCAGTCGCTAAAGGTAAGCATGCAGGTGCAGCAGGTGGCTAAGAAGGCAAATGGTTTGTTGGCCTTCGTAGCAAGAGGGTTCGAGTACAGGAACAAGGATGTCTTGCTGCAGTTGTACAGGGCCTTGGTGAGACCGCACCTTGAGTATTGTGTGCAGTTTTGGTCGTCTTATCTGAGGAAGGATGTTCTTGCCATGGAAGGAGTGCAGCAGAGATTCAACAGGCTGATACCTGGGATGGCAGGAATGACGTATGAGGAGAGATTGTGTCGATTGGGCTTATACTCATTGGAGTTTAGAAGATTGAGAGGGGATCTCATCGAAACCAATAAAATTCTGTCAGGCCTGGACAGACTAGATGCAGGGAGGATGTTTCCGATGGCCGGGGAGTCCAGAACCAGGGGTCATAGTCTAAGGATAAGGGGTAAGCCATTTTGGACTGAGATGAGGAGGAATTTCTTCACCCAAAGAGTGGCGAACCTGTGGAATTCTCTGCCACAGATGGCGATGGAGGCCAGTTTATTCAATATATTCAAGAAGGAGTTGGATATATTTCTTAAGGCGAAAGGGATCAAGGGATATGGGGAGAAGGCAGGGACAGGGTACTGAATTTGGATGATCAGCCATGATCTCATTGAATGGCGGAGCAGGCTCGAGGGGCCAAATGGCCTACTCCTGCTCCTATCTTCTATGTTTCTATGTTTCTATCTCTCTCCCCAGTAAAGCTCAGCAATCCAATGTCAGGCACTGAGAGAGGAGGCTTATTAATTGAACTGCTTGGCCTGAAGAACCCTGTGGAGCTATTGGCAGTGACTTGTAGTGACCACCGGTTTCAGCATTGGATCCCGGTTAAGCAGCGCCTTGAATTCAAAAATTTTCATCCTTGTTTTCAATTCCCTCCATGGCCTCGCCCCTCCCTCTCTCTGTAATCTCCTCCAGCCCCATAACCCCCAGAGATCTCTGCGCTCCTCTAATTCTGCCCTCCTGAGCATCTCCGATTCTAATCGCTCAACCTTTGGCGGCCGTGCCTTCTGTTGCCTCAGCCCTAATCTCTGGAATTCCCTGTCTAAACCAATCCGCCTCGTTACCTCTCTTTCCTCATTTAAGACGCTCCATAAAACCTACCTCTTTGATCAAGCCTTTGGTCTTAGAGTCATTGAGTCATAAGGGCACAGAAGGAGGCCATTCGGCCCATCGAGTCCGTGCCGGCTCTCTGTAGAGCAGTCCAGTCAGCCCCATTCCCCCGCTCAATCCCCGTAGCCCTGCAAGTTTATTTCCATCAAGTGTCTATGCAGTTACCCCTTGAAAACATTGAGTGTCTCCACTTCCACCACTTCCGAATTCCAGGTCATCTGCCCTAATTTCTCCTTGTCTGGCTCGGTGTCAAATTTTGTTTGATGATCGCTCCTGTGAAGCGCCTTGGAATGTTTTACTATGTTAAAGGTGCTATATAAATGCAAGTTGTTGCTATTGCTGTTGTTTCTGCAGTGATTCGACCTCTGGCTAACAGGCACCTCATACAGGTCATGTCTTTCAACAAAGCAGTACATGTTATTGCTTAAATAAGAAACAGAAAATGCTAGAAACACTCAATATGTCAAGCAACAGCTGTGGAGAGAGAAACAGAGTTAATCTGGGGGCGAGTTTACCCCTACTCGCTCAGCAGAAACCTGGCGGGTGAGCAGTTGAAATCTCCCTGGCTCTCACCTGTCTGAAAGCCGCCGTGATCGCAACATCTGCGATTTTAACCAGACAGCAAGGACACGCGCCCGGAGTCAACAGGGTCCTTCTTTACACATGCATGTTGCGGCCTGATGACATCATTGAGACCCGACTGTAATTTTAACTCGGGCCTGAGCGGGGAATCCACCTGGAGTTCAAAATCGGGGCACAATTCAGGTTGTTGACTTTTCGTCAGAACTCAAGAGGCCAAGGGAAATCCCGTTGGAGAGAAGGGCAGAACTTCTTCAAGGTGCGGCATTCCAGGAAGGGAAGAGACAGTGAATTAAACACGAACACAAAAAGCAAAAATACTGCGGATGCTGGAAAATAAAAACAGAAAGTGCTGAAAATACTCAGCAGGTCAGGCAGCATCTGCGGAGGGATATGATGGAGGGATATGATGCAGGAATAAGATGGAGGGATATGATGCAGGGGTATGATGATGGGATATGATGGAGGGATAGGATGCAGGGATATGATGGAGGGATATGATGGAGGGATATGATGCAGGGATATGATGCAGGGATATGATGGAGGGATATGATGCAGGGATATGATGCAGGGGTATGATGGAGGGATATGATGCAGGGGTATGATGCAGGGATATGATGGAGGGATTTGATGGAGGGATATGATGAAGGGATTTGAAGCAGGGATATGATGGAGTGATATGATGCAGGGATATGATGGAAGGCTTTAACGGAGGGATATGATGGAGGGAAATGATGGAGGGATATGGTGGAGGGATATGATGGAGGGATATGATGGAGGGATATGTTGCAGGGATATGATGGAGGGATATGATGGAGGGATATGGTGCAGGGATATGATGGAGGGATATGATGGAGGGATATGTTGCAGGGACATGATGGAGGGATATGATGCAGGGATATGATGGAGGGATATGATGGAGGGATTTGATGCAGGGATACGATGCAGGGATATGATGCAGGGATTTGATGGAGGGATATGATGAAGGGGTAAGATGGAGGGATAAGATGGAGGGATGTGATGCAGGGATATGATGCAGGGATATGATGCAGAGATATGATGGGGGGATATGAAGGAGCGATATGATGGAGGGATATGATGCAGGGATATGATGCAGGGATATGATGCAGGGATATGATGGAGGCATATGATGGAGGGATATGATGGAGGGATATGATGGAGGGCTTTAATGGAGGGATATGGTGGAGGGATATGATGGATGGATATGAAGGAGGGATATGTTGCAGGGATATGATGGAGGGATATGATGGAGGGATATGGTGGAGGGATATGATGGAGGGATATGAAGGAGGGATATGATGCAGGGATCTGATGGAGGGATATGATGGAGGGATATGTTGCAGGGATATGATGGAGTGATATGATGCAGGGATATGATGGAGGGATATAATGAAGGGATATGTTGCAGGGATATGATGGAGGGATATGATGGAAGGATATGTTGCAGGGATATGATGGAGGGATATGATGGAGGGATATGTTTGAGGGATATGATGGAGGGATATGATGCAGGGATATGATGGCGGGATATGATGGAGGGATATGATGCAGGGATATGATGGAGGGATATGATGGAGTGATATGATGCAGGGATGTGATGGAAGGATTTGATGGAGTGATATGATGGAGTGAGTTGATGCAGGGATACGATGCAGGGAAATGATGGAGGGATTTGATGGAGGGATATGATGGAGGGATTTGAAACAGGGATATGATGGAGGGATATGATGACGGGATAAGATGGATGGATAAGATGGACGGATGTGATGCAGGGATATGATGCAGGTATATGATGCAGGGATTTGATGGGGGATATGATGGAGCGATATGATGATGGGATATGATGGAGTGATATGATGCAGGGATATGATGCAGCAATATGATGGAGGGATATGTCGCAGGAATATGATGGAGGGATATGATGGAGGGATATGATGGAGGGATATGGTGGAGGCATATGATGGAGGGATATGATGGAGGGATATGATGCAGTGATAAGACGTAGAAATATGATGGAGGGATATGGTGGAGGGATATGATGCAGGGATATGATGCAGGGATATGATGAAGGGATATGATGCTGGGATATGATGGAGGGATATGATGGAGGGATATGATGGAGGGATATGATGGAGGTATATGATGCATGGATATGGTGGAGGGATTTGATGCAGGGATACGATGCAGGGATATGATGGAGGGATTTGATGGAGGGATATGATGAAGTGATTTGAAGCAGGGATATGATGGAGTGATATGATGCAGGGTTATGATGGAGGGCTTTAATGGGGGGATATGATGGAGCGTTATGATGGAGGGATATGGTGGAGGGATATGATGGAGGCATATGATGGAGGGATATGTTGCAGAGATATGATGGAGGGATATGATGGAGGGATATGTTGCAGGGATATGATGGTGGGATATGATGAAGGAATATGGTGGAGGAATATGATGGAGGGATATGATGGAGGGATATGATGCAGGGATATGATGGAGGGATAAGATGGAGGGATATGTTGCAGGGATATGATGGAGGGATATGATGCAGGGATATGATGGAGGGATATGATGGAGGGATTTGAAGCAGGGATATGATGGAGGGATATGATGAAGGGATAAGATGGAGGGATAAGATGGAGGGATGTGATGCAGGGATATGATGCAGGGATATGATGCAGGTACATGATGGAGTGATATGATGGAGCGATATGATGTATTGATATGCTGCAGGGATATGATGCAGGGATATGATGCAGGGATATGATGGAGGCATATGATGGAGGGATATGATGGAGGGATATGATGGAGCGCTTTAATGGAGGGATATGGTGGAGGAATATGATGGAGGGATATGAAAGAGGGATATGTTGCAGGGATATGATGGAGGGATATGATGGAGAGATATGGTGGAGGGATATGATGGAGGGATATGAAGGAGGGATATGTTGCAGGGATATGATGGAGGGATATGATGGAGGGATATGTTGCGGGGATATGATGGAGTGATATGATGCAGGGATATGATGGAGGGATATAATGGAGGGATATGTTGCAGACATATGATGGAGGGATATGATGGAAGGGTATGTTGCAGGGATATGATGGTGGGATATGATGGAGGGATATGTTGGAGGGATATGAGGGAGGGATATGATGCAGGGATATGATGGAGGGATATGATGGAGGGATATGATGCGGGGATATGATGGAGGGATATGATGGAGTGGTATGATGCAGGGATATGATGGAGGGATTTGATGGAGGGATATGATGGAGGGATTTGAAGCAGGGATATGATGGAGGGATATGATGACCGGATAAGATGGAGGGATAAGATGGAGGGATGTGATGCAGGGATATGATGCAGGTATATGATGCAGGGATATGATGGAGGGATTTGATGGAGGGATATGATGGAGGGATTTGAAGCAGGGATATGATGGAGGGATATGATGCCCGGATAAGATGGAGGGATAAGATGGAGGGATGTGATGCAGGGATATGATGCAGGTATATGATGCAGGGATATGATGGAGGGATATGATGGAGCAACAGGATGGAGGGATATGATGCAGGGATATGATGCAGGGATATGATGCAGGGATATGTTGGAGTGATATGATGCTGGGATATGATGCAGCAATATGATGGAGGGATATGTCACAGGAATATGATGGAGGGGTATGATGGAGTGATATGATGGAGGGATATGATGGAGGGATATGGTGGAGGCATATGATGGAGGGATATGATGGAGGGATATGATGCAGGGATAAGATGTAGAAATATGATGGAGGGATATGGTGGAGGGATATGATGCAGGGATATGATGCAGGGATATGATGAAGGGATATGATGCTGGGATATGATGGAGGGATATGATGGAGGGATATGATGGAGGGATATGATGGAGGTATATGATGCAGGGATATGATGAAGGGATATGATGCTGGGATATGATGGAGGGATTTGATGGAGGGATATGATGGAGGGATTTGAAGCAGGGATATGATGGAGGGATATGATGACCGGATAAGATGGAGGGATAAGATGGAGGGGTGTGATGCAGGGATATGATGCAGGTATATGATGCAGGGATATGATGGAGGGATATGATGGAGGGATTTGAAGCAGGGATATGATGGAGGGATATGATGAACGGATAAGATGGAGGGATAAGATAGAGGGATGTGATGCAGGGATATGATGCAGGTATATGATGCAGGGATATGATGGAGGGATATGATGGAGCGATATGATGGAGGGATATGATGCAGGGATATGATGCAGGGATATGATGCAGGGATATGATGGAGTGACATGATCCTGGGATATGATGCAGCAATATGATAGAGGGATATGACGCAGGAATATGATGGAGGGATATGATGGAGGGATATGATGCAGAGATAAGATGTAGAAATATGATGAAGGGATATGTTGGAGGGATATGATGCAGGGATATGATACAGGGATATGATGAATGGATATGATGCTGGGATATGATGGAGGGATATGATGGAGGGATATGATGGAGGGATATGATGGAGGAATATGATGCATGGAGATGGTGGAGTGATATGATGGAGGGATATGTTGCAGGGATATGATGGAGGGATATGGTGGAGTGATATGATGCAGGGATATGTAGGAGGGATTTGATGGAGTGATATGATGGAGTGATTTGGTGCAGGGATACGATGCAGGGATATGATGGAGGGATTTGATGGAGGGATATGATGGAGGGATTTGAAGCAGGGATATGATGGAGGGATATGATGACCGGATAAGATGGAGGGATAAGATGGAGAATTGTGATGGAGGGATATGGTGCAGGTATATGATGCAGGGATAAGATGGAGGGATGTGATGCAGGGATATGATGCAAGTATATGATGCAGGGATATGATGGAGGGATATGATGCAGGGATATGATGGAGGGATTTGAAGCAGGGATATGATGGAGGGATATGATGAACGGATAAGATGGAGGGATAGGATGGTGGGATGTGATGCAAGGATATGATGCAGGTATATGATGCAGGGATATGATGGAGGGATGTGATGGAGCGATATGATGGAGGGATATGATGCAGAGATATGATGCAGGGATATGATGCAGGGATATGATGGAGTGATATGATGCTGGGATATGATGCAGCAATATGATGGAGGGATATGTCGCAGGAATATGATGGAGGGATATGATGGAGTGATATGATGGAGGGATATGATGGAGGGATATGGTGGAGGCATATGATGGAGGGATATGTCGCAGGAATATGATGGAGGGATATGATGGAGGGATATGATGGAGGGATATGATGGAGGTATATGATGCATGGATATGGTGGAGGGATTTGATGCAGGGATACGATGCAGGGATATGATGAAGGGATATGATGCTGGGATATGATGGAGGGATATGATGGAGGGATATGATGGAGGGATATGATGGAGGTATATGATGCATGGATATGGTGGAGGGATTTGATGCAGGGATACGATGCAGGGATATGATGAAGGGATTTGAAGCAGGGATATGATGGAGTGATATGATGCAGGGATATGATGGAGGGCTTTAATGGGGGGATATGATGGAGCGTTATGATGGAGGGATATGGTGGAGGGATATGATGGAGGCATATGATGTAGGGATATGTTGCAGTGATATGATGGAGGGATATGATGGAGGGATATGATGGAGGAATATGATGCATGGAGATGGTGGAGGGATATGATGGAGGGATATGGTGGAGTGATATGATGCAGGGATATGATGGAGGGATTTGATGGAGTGATATGATGGAGTGATTTGATGCAGGGATACGATGCAGGGATATGATGGAGGGATATGGTGGAGTGATATGATGCAGGGATATGATGGAGGGATTTGATGGAGTGATATGATGGAGTGATTTGATGCAGGGATACGATGCAGGGATATGATGGAGGGATATGATGGAGGGATATGATGGAGGGATATGATGGAGGGATATGATGGAGATATATGATGCATGGATATGGTGGAGGGATTTGATGCAGGGATACGATGCAGGGATATGATGAAGGGATGTGATGCTGGGATATGATGGAGGGATATGATGGAGGGATATGATGGAGGGATATGATGGAGGTATATGATGCATGGATATGCTGGAGGGATTTGATGCAGGGATACGATGCAGGGATATGATGAAGGGATTTGAAGCAGGGATATGATGGAGTGATATGATGCAGGGATATGATGGAGGGCTTTAATGGGGGGATATGATGGAGCGTTATGATGGAGGGATATGGTGGAGGGATATGATGGAGGCATATGATGGAGGGATATGTTGCAGGGATATGATGGAGGGATATGATGGAGGGATATGTTGCAGGGATATGATGGTGGGATATGATGAAGGAATATGGTGGAGGAATATGATGGAGGGATATGATGGAGGGATATGATGCAGGGATATGATGGAGGGATAAAATGGAGGGATATGTTGCAGGGATATGATGGAGGGATATGATGCAGGGATATGATGGAGGGATATGATGGAGGGATTTGAAGCAGGGATATGATGGAGGGATATGATGAAGGGATAAGATGGATGGATAAGATGGAGGGATGTGATGCAGGGATATGATGCAGGGATATGATGCAGGTACATGATGGAGTGATATGATGGAGCGATATGATGTATTGACATGCTGCAGGGATATGATGCAGGGATATGATGCAGGGATATGATGGAGGCATATGATGGAGGGATATGATGGAGGGATATGATGGAGCGCTTTAATGGAGGGATATGGTGGAGGGATATGATGGAGGGATATGAAAGAGGGATATGTTGCAGGGATATGATGGAGGGATATGATGGAGAGATATGGTGGAGGGATATGATGGAGGGATATGAAGGAGGGATACGTTGCAGGGATATGATGGAGGGATATGATGGAGGGATATGTTGCGGGGATATGATGGAGTGATATGATGCAGGGATATGATGGAGGGATATGATGGAGGGATATGTTGCAGGCATATGATGGAGGGATATGATGGAAGGATATGTTGCAGGGATATGATGGTGGGATATGATGGAGGGATATGTTGGAGGGATATGAGGGAGGGATATGATGCAGGGATATGATGGAGGGATATGATGGAGGGATATGATGCGGGGATATGATGGAGGGATATGATGGAGTGATATGATGCAAGGATATGATGGAGGGATTTGATGGAGGGATATGATGGAGGGATTTGAAGCAGGGATATGATGGAGGGATATGATGACCGGATAAGATGGACGGATAGGCTGGAGGGATGTGATGCAGGGATATGATGCAGGTATATGATGCAGGGATATGATGGAGGGATTTGATGGAGGGATATGATGGAGGGATTTGAAGCAGGGATATGATGGAGGGATATGATGACCGGATAAGATGGAGGGATAAGATGGAGGGATGTGATGCAGGGATATGATGCAGGTATATGATGCAGGGATATGATGGAGGGATATGTTGGAGTGATATGATGCTGGGATATGATGCAGCAATATGATGGAGGGATATGTCACAGGAATATGATGGAGGGATATGATGGAGTGATATGATGGAGGGATATGATGGAGGGATATGGTGGAGGCATATGATGGAGGGATATGATGGAGGGATATGATGCAGGGATAAGATGTAGAAATATGATGGAGGGATATGGTGGAGGGATATGATGCAGGGATATGATGCAGGGATATGATGAAGGGATATGATGCTGGGATATGATGGAGGGATATGATGGAGGGATATGATGGAGGGATATGATGGAGGGATATGATGCAGGGATATGATGAAGGGATATGATGCTGGGATATGATGGAGGGATTTGATGGAGGGATATGATGGAGGGATTTGAAGCAGGGATATGATGGAGGGATATGATGACCGGATAAGACGGCGGGATAAGATGGAGGGATGTGATGCAGGGATATGATGAAGGTATATGATGCAGGGATATGATGGAGGGATATGATGGAGGGATATGATGGAGGGATTTGAAGCAGGGATATGATGGAGGGATATGATGAAGGGATAAGATGGATGGATAAGATGGAGGGATGTGATGCAGGGATATGATGCAGGGATATGATGCAGGTACATGATGGAGTGATATGATGGAGCGATATGATGTATTGACATGCTGCAGGGATATGATGCAGGGATATGATGCAGGGATATGATGGAGGCATATGATGGAGGGATATGATGGAGGGATATGATGGAGCGCTTTAATGGAGGGATATGGTGGAGGGATATGATGGAGGGATATGAAAGAGGGATATGTTGCAGGGATATGATGGAGGGATATGATGGAGAGATATGGTGGAGGGATATGATGGAGGGATATGAAGGAGGGATACGTTGCAGGGATATGATGGAGGGATATGATGGAGGGATATGTTGCGGGGATATGATGGAGTGATATGATGCAGGGATATGATGGAGGGATATAATGGAGGGATATGTTGCAGGCATATGATGGAGGGATATGATGGAAGGATATGTTGCAGGGATATGATGGTGGGATATGATGGAGGGATATGTTGGAGGGATATGAGGGAGGGATATGATGCAGGGATATGATGGAGGGATATGATGGAGGGATATGATGCGGGGATATGATGGAGGGATATGATGGAGTGATATGATGCAGGGATATGATGGAGGGATTTGATGGAGGGATATGATGGAGGGATTTGAAGCAGGGATATGATGGAGGGATATGATGACCGGATAAGATGGAGGGATAAGCTGGAGGGATGTGATGCAGGGATATGATGCAGGTATATGATGCAGGGATATGATGGAGGGATTTGATGGAGGGATATGATGGAGGGATTTGAAGCAGGGATATGATGGAGGGATATGATGACCGGATAAGATGGAGGGATAAGATGGAGGGATGTGATGCAGGGATATGATGCAGGTATATGATGCAGGGATATGATGGAGGGATATGTTGGAGTGATATGATGCTGGGATATGATGCAGCAATATGATGGAGGGATATGTCACAGGAATATGATGGAGGGATATGATGGAGTGATATGATGGAGGGATATGATGGAGGGATATGGTGGAGGCATATGATGGAGGGATATGATGGAGGGATATGATGCAGGGATAAGATGTAGAAATATGATGGAGGGATATGGTGGAGGGATATGATGCAGGGATATGATGCAGTGATATGATGAAGGGATATGATGCTGGGATATGATGGAGGGATATGATGGAGGGATATGATGGAGGGATATGATGGAGGGATATGATGCAGGGATATGATGAAGGGATATGATGCTGGGATATGATGGAGGGATTTGATGGAGGGATATGATGGAGGGATTTGAAGCAGGGATATGATGGAGGGATATGATGACCGGATAAGACGGCGGGATAAGATGGAGGGATGTGATGCAGGGATATGATGAAGGTATATGATGCAGGGATATGATGGAGGGATATGATGGAGGGATATGATGGAGGGATTTGAAGCAGGGATATGATGGAGGGATATGATGAATGGATAAGATGGAGGGATAAGATAGAGGGATGTGATGCAGGGATATGATGCAGGTATATGATGCAGGGATATGATGGAGGGATATGATGGAGCGATATGATGGAGGGATATGATGCAGGGATATGATGCAGGGATATGATGCAGGGATATGATGGAGTGATATGATGCTGGGATATGATGCAGCAATATGATAGAGGGATATGTCGCAGGAATATGATGGAGGGATTTGATGGAGGGATATGATGCAGAGATAAGATGTAGAAATATGATGAAGGGATATGGTGGAGGGATATGATGCAGGGATATGATGCAGGGATATGATGAATGGATATGATGCTGGGATGTGATGGAGGGATATGATGGAGGGATATGATGGAGGGATATGATGGTGGTATATGATGCATGGATATGGTGGAGGGATATGATGCTGGGATATGATGGAGGGATATGATGGAGGGATATGATGGAGGGATATGATGGAGGAATATGATGCATGGAGATGGTGGAGTGATATGATGGAGGGATATGTTGCAGGGATATGATGGAGGGATATGGTGGAGTGATATGATGCAGGGATATGATGGAGGGATTTGATGGAGTGATATGATGGAGTGATTTGATGCAGGGATATGATGGAGGGATATGATGACCGGATAAGATGGAGGGATAAGATGGAGGGATGTGATGCAGGGATATGATGCAGGTATATGATGCAGGGATATGATGGAGGGATTTGATGGAGGGATATGATGGAGGGATTTGAAGCAGGGATATGATGGAGGGATATGATGACCGGATGAGATGGAGGGATAAGATGGAGGGATGTGATGCAGGGATATGATGCAAGTATATGATGCAGGGATATGATTGAGGGATATGATGCAGGGATATGATGGAGGGATTTGAAGCAGTGATATGATGGAGGGATATGATGAACGGATAAGATGGAGGGATAGGATGGAGGGATGTGATGCAAGGATATGATGCAGGTATATGATGCAGGGATATGATGGAGGGATGTGATGGAGCGATATGATGGAGGGATATGATGCAGAGATATGATGCAGGGATATGATGCAGGGATATGATGGAGTGATATGATGCTGGGATATGATGCAGCAATATGATGGAGGGATATGTCGCAGGAATATGATGGAGGGATATGATGGAGGGATATGATGGAGGGATATGATGGAGGAATATGATGCATGGATATGGTGGAGGGATATGATGGAGGGATATGTTGCAGGGATATGATGGAGGGATATGGTGGAGGAATATGATAGAGGGATATGATGGTGGGATATGATGTAGGGATATGATGGAGGGATATGATGGAGTGATATGATGCAGGGATATGATGGAGGGATTTGATGGATTGATATGATGCAGGGATATGTTGGAGGGATATGATGGAGTGATATGATGCAGGGATATGATGGAGGGATTTGATGGAGTGATAT
Source organism: Somniosus microcephalus (assembly GCF_052327205.1). Lineage (NCBI taxonomy): Eukaryota > Metazoa > Chordata > Chondrichthyes > Squaliformes > Somniosidae > Somniosus > Somniosus microcephalus. The sequence goes on along the minus strand of NC_140987.1, from coordinate 23,815,251 downwards.
GATGGAGTGATTTGATGCAGGGATACGATGGAGGGATATGATGAAGGGATAAGATGGAGGGATAAGATGGAGGGATGTGATGCAGGGATATGATGCAGGTATATGATGCAGGGATATGATTGAGGGATATGATGGAGCGATATGATGGAGGGATATGATGCATGGATATGGTGGAAGGATATGATGGAGGGATATGATGCATGGATATGGTGGAGGGATATGATGGCAGGATCTGTGGCAGGGACATGATGCAGGGATATGATCAGGGATATGATGGAGGGATATGATGGAGGGATATGATGGAGGGATGTGATGCATGGATATGGTGGAAGGATATGATGGAGGGATATGAGGCAGGGATATGATGCGGGAATGTGATGGAGTGATATGATGCAGTGATATGATGCAGCAATATGATGGAGGGATATGTCGCAGGAATATGATGGAGGGATATGATGGAGGGATATGATGGAGGGATTTGATGGAGGGATATGGGGGAGGCATATGATGGAGGGATATGATGGAGGGATATGATGCAGGGATAAGATGCTGCAATATGATGGACGGATATGGTGGAGTCATATGATGGAGGGATTTGATGGAGTGATATGACGGAGTGATTTGATGCAGGGATACGATGCAGGGATATGATGGAGGGATTTGATGGAGGGATATGATGGAGGGATTTGAAGCAGGGATATGATGGAGGGATATGATGACCGGATAAGATGTAGGGATAAGATGGAGGGATGTGATGCAGGGATATGATGCAGGTATATGATGCAGGGATATGATGGAGGGATTTGATGGAGAGATATGATGGTGGGATTTGAAGCAGGGATATGATGGAGGGATATGATGACCGGATGAGATGGAGGGATAAGATGGAGGGATGTGATGCAGGGATATGATGCAAGTATATGATGCAGGGATATGATGGAGGGATATGATGCAGGGATATGATGGAGGGATTTGAAGCAGGGATATGATGGAGGGATATGATGAACGGATAAGATGGAGGGATAGGATGGAGGGATGTGATGCAAGGATATGATGCAGGTATATGATGCAGGGATATGATGGAGGGATGTGATGGAGCGATATGATGGAGGGATATGATGCAGAGATATGATGCAGGGATATGATGCAGGGATATGATGGAGTGATATGATGCTGGGATATGATGCAGCAATATGATGGAGGGATATGTCGCAGGAATATGATGGAGGGATATGATGGAGGGATATGATGGAGGGATATGTTGGAGGAATATGATGCATGGATATGGTGGAGGGATATGATGGAGGGATATGTTGCAGGGATATGATGGAGGGATATGGTGGAGGAATATGATAGAGGGATATGATGGTGGGATATGATGTAGGGATATGATGGAGGGATATGATGGAGTGATATGATGCAGGGATATGATGGAGGGTTTTGATGGAGTGATATGATGCAGGGATATGTTGGAGGGATATGATGGAGTGATATGATGCAGGGATATGATGGAGGGATTTGATGGAGTGATATGATGGAGTGATTTGATGCAGGGATACGATGGAGGGATATGATGAAGGGATAAGATGGAGGGATAAGATGGAGGGATGTGATGCAGGGATATGATGCAGGTATATGATGCAGGGATATGATTGAGGGATATGATGGAGCGATATGATGGAGGGATATGATGCATGGATATGGTGGAAGGATATGATGGAGGGATATGATGCATGGATATGGTGGAGGGATATGATGGCAGGATCTGTGGCAGGGACATGATGCAGGGATATGATCAGGGATATGATGGGGGGATATGATGGAGGGATATGATGGAGGGATGTGATGCATGGATATGGTGGAAGGATATGATGGAGGGATATGAGGCAGGGATATGATGCAGCAATATGATGGAGGGATATGTCGCAGGAATATGATGGAGGGATATGATGGAGGGATATGATGGAGGGATTTGATGGAGGGATATGGGGGAGGCATATGATGGAGGGATATGATGGAGGGATATGATGCAGGGATAAGATGCTGCAATATGATGGACGGATATGGTGGAGTCATATGATGGAGGGATCTGATGGAGGGATATGATGACCGGATATGATGGAGGGATAAGATGGAGGGATGTGATGCAGGGATATGATGCAAGTATATGATGCAGGGATATGATGGAGGGATATGATGCAGGGATATGATGGAGGGATTTGAAGCAGGGATATGATGGAGGGATATGATGAACGGATAAGATGGAGGGATAGGATGGAGTGATGTGATGCAAGGATATGATGCAGGTATATGATGCAGGGATATGATGGAGGGATGTGATGGAGGGATATGATGGAGTGATATGATGCAGGGATTTGATGCAGGGTTATGATGCAGGGATATGATGGAGTGATATGATGCAGGGATACGATGCAGCAATTTGATGGAGGGATATGTCACAGGAATATGATGGAGGGATATGATGGAAGGATATGATGGAGGGATATGATGGAGGGATATGGTGGAGGCATATGATGGAGGGATATGATGGAGGGATATGTTGCAGGGATATGAAGGAGTGATATGATGGAGGAATATGATGAAGGGATAAGATGCAGGGATAAGATGGAGAGATGTGATGCAGGTATATGATGCAGGGATATGATGCAGTGATATGATGCAGGGATTTGATGCAGGGATATGGTGCAGGGATTTGATGGAGTGACATGATGCAGGGATATGATGCAGTATTATGATGGAGGGATATGTCGCAGGAATATGATGGAGGGATATGATGGAGGGATATGATGGAGATATATGATGGAGGGATATGGTGGAGGCATATGATGGAGGGATATGATGGAGGGATATGATGCAGGGATAAGATGCAGCAATATGATGGAGAGATACGGTGGAGGCATATGATGGAGGGATATGATGGAGGGATATGATGCAGGGATATCTTGCAGGGATATGATTGAGGGATATGATGGAGGGATATGTTGTAGGGATATGATGGAGGGATATGATGCAGGGATATCATGGAGGGATATGATGGAGGGATATGATGGAGGGATATGATGGAGGGATATGTTGCAGGGATATGATGGAGGGATATGATGGAGGAATATGGTGGAGGAATACGATGGAGGGATATGATGGAGGGATATGATGCAGGGATATGATGGAGGGATATGATGTATTGATATGATGCAAGGATATGATGGAGGGATTTGATGGAGTGATATGATGGAGGGATTTGATGCAGGGATACGATGCAGGGATATGATGGAGGGATTTGATGGAGGGATATGAGGGAGAGACTTGAAGCAGGGATATGATGGAGGGAATGATGAAGGGATAAGATGGAGGGATAAGATGGAGAGATGTGATGCAGGTATATGATGCAGGGATATGATGCAGGGATATGATGGAGGGATATGATGCAGGGATATGATGTAGGGATATGATGGATGGAAATGATGCAGGTATATGATGTAGGGATATGATGGAGGGATATGATGGAGGGATATGATGCAGGGATTTGATGCAGGGATATGATGCAGGGATATGATGGAGCGATATCTTGCAGGGATAAGATGCAGCAATATGATGGAGGGATATGTTGGAGGCATATGATGGAGGGATATGATGGAGGGATATGATGCAGGGATATAATGCAGGGATATGATGAAGGGATATGATGCATGGATATGGTGGAGTGATATGATGGACGGATATGTTGCAGCGATATGATGGTGGTATATGATGGAGGGATATGATGGAGGGACATGATGGAGGGACTTGAAGCAGGGATATGATGAAGGGATATGATGAAAGGATAAGATGGAGGGATAAGATGGAGAGATGTGATGCAGGTATATGATGCAGGGATATGATGCGGGGATATGATGGAGGGATATGATGCAGGGATATGATGGAGGGATATGATGGAGGGATATGATGGAGGGATATGATGCAGGGATTTGATGCAGGGTTATGATGCAGGGATATGATGGAGTGATATGATGCAGGGATACGATGCAGCAATATGATGGAGGGATATGTAGCAGGAATATGATGGAGGAATATGATGGAGGGATATGATGGAGGGATATGATGGAGGGATATGGTGGAGGCCTATGATGGAGGGATATGATGGAGGTATATGAAGCAGGTATAAGATGCAGCAATATGATGGACGGATATGGTGGAGGCATATGATGGAGGGATATGATGGAGGGATATGATGCAGGGATATGTGGCAGGGATATGAAGAAGGGATAAGATGGAGGGATAAGATGGAGAGATGTGATGCAGGTATATGATGCAGGGATGTGATGCAGGGATATGATGGAGGGATATGATGGAGGGATATGATGGAGTGATATGATGCAGGGATTTGATGCAGGGTTATGATGCAGGGATATGATGGAGTGATATGATGCAGGGATACGATGCAGCAATTTGATGGAGGGATATGTCACAGGAATATGATGGAGGGATATGATGGAAGGATATGATGGAGGGATATGATGGAGGGATATGGTGGAGGCATATGATGGAGGGATATGATGGAGGGATATGTTGCAGGGATATGAAGGAGTGATATGATGGAGGAATATGATGAAGGGATAAGATGCAGGGATAAGATGGAGAGATGTGATGCAGGTATATGATGCAGGGATATGATGCAGGGATATGATGCAGGGATTTGATGCAGGGATATGATGCAGGGATTTGATGGAGTGACATGATGCAGGGATATGATGCAGTATTATGATGGAGGGATATGTCGCAGGAATATGATGGAGGGATATGATGGAGGGATATGATGGAGATATATGATGGAGGGATATGGTGGAGGCATATGATGGAGGGATATGATGGAGGGATATGATGCAGGGATAAGATGCAGCAATATGATGGAGAGATATGGTGGAGGCATATGATGGAGGGATATGATGGAGGGATATGATGCAGGGATATGTTGCAGGGATATGATGAAGGGATATGATGCTGGGATATGATGGAGTGATATGATGGAGGGATATGATGGAGGGATATGATGGAGGGACTTGATGGAGGGATATGATGGAGGGATATGACGGAGGGATATGTTGCAGGGATATGATTGAGGGATTTGATGGAGGGATATGTTGTAGGGATATGATGGAGGGATATGATGCAGGGATATGATGGAGGGATATGATGGAGGGATATGATGGAGGGATATGATGGAGGGATATGTTGCAGGGATATGATGGAGGGATATGATGGAGGAATATGGTGGAGGAATACGATGGAGGGATATGATGGAGGGATATGATGCAGGGATATGATGGAGGGATATGATGTATTGATATGATGCAAGGATATGATGGAGGGATTTGATGGAGTGATATGATGGAGGGATTTGATGCAGGGATATGATGCAGGGATATGATGGAGGGATTTGATGGAGGGATATGAGGGAGAGACTTGAAGCAGGGATATGATGGAGGGAATGATGAAGGGATAAGATGGAGGGATAAGATGGAGAGATGTGATGCAGGTATATGATGCAGGGATATGATGCAGGGATATGATGGAGGGATATGATGCAGGGATATGATGTCGGGATATGATGGATGGAAATGATGCAGGTATATGATGTAGGGATATGATGGAGGGATATGATGGAGGGATATGATGCAGGGATTTGATGCAGGGATATGATGCAGGGATATGATGGAGCGATATCTTGCAGGGATAAGATGCAGCAATATGATGGAGGGATATGTTGGAGGCATATGATGGAGGGATATGATGGAGGGATATGACGCAGGGATATGATGCAGGGATATGATGAAGGGATATGATGCTGGGATATGATGGAGGGATATGATGGAGGGATATGATGGAGGGATTTGATGGAGGGATATGATGCATGGATATGGTGGAGTGATATGATGGACGGATATGTTGCAGCGATATGATGGTGGTATATGATGGACGGATATGATGGAGGGACATGATGGAGGGATATGATGGAGGGATATGATGGAGGGATATGTTGCAGGGATATGAAGGAGGGATACAATGGAGGGATATGATGGAGGGATATGATGGAGGGATATGATGCATGGATATGATGGAGGGATACGATGGAGGGATATGATGGAGGGATATGATGGAGGGATATGATGCATGGATATGGTGGAGGGATATGATGGACGGATATGTTGCAGCGATATGATGGTGGTATATGATGGAGGGATATGATGGAGGGACATGATGGAGGGATATGATGGAGGGATATGATGGAGGGATATGAAGGAGGGATATGATGGAGGAATATGGTGGAGGAATATGATGGAGGCATATGATGGAGTGCTATGATGCAGGGATATGATGGAGGGATTTGATGGAGTGATATGATGGAGGGATTAGATGCAGGGATACGATGCAGGGATGTGATGGAGGGATTTGATGGAGGGATATTATGGAGGGATTTGAAGCAGGGATATGATGGAGGGATATGATGCATGGATATGGTGGAAGGCTATGATGGAGGGATATGATGCATGGATATGATGGAGGGATATGATGAAGGGATATGATGCAGGGATATGATGGAGGGATATAATGGAGGAATATGGTGGAGGAATATGATGGAGGCATATGATGGAGTGCTATGATGCAGGGATATGATGGAGGGATTTGATGGAGTGATATGATGGAGGGATTAGATGCAGGGATACGATGCAGGGATGTGATGGAGGGATTTGATGGAGGGATATTATGGAGGGATTTGAAGCAGGGATATGATGGAGGGATATGATGCATGGATATGGTGGAAGGCTATGATGGAGGGATATGATGCATGGATATGATGGAGGGATATGATGGAGGGATATGATGGATGGATATGATGGAGGGATATGTTGCAGGGGTATGATGGAGGGATATGATGGAGGAATATCGTGGAGGAATATGATGGAGGGACATGATGGAGGGATATGATGCAGGGATATGATGGAGGGATATGATGTGGCGATATGATGCAGGGATATGATGGAGGGATTTGATGGAGTGATATGATGGAGGGATTTGTTGCAGGGATACGATGCAGGGATATGATGGAGGGATTTGATGGAGGGATATGATGGAGGGACTTGAAGCAGGGATATGATGCAGGGATATGATGAAGGGATAATATGGCGGGATAAGATGGAGAGATGTGATGCAGGTATATGATGCAGGGATATGATGCAGGGATATGATGGAGGGATATGATGCAGGGATATGATGGAGGGATATGATGGAGGGATATGATGGAGGGATATGATGCAGGGATTTGATGCAGGGTTATGATGCAGGGATATGATGGAGTGATATGATGCAGAGATATGATGCAGCAATATGATGGAGGGATATGTCGCAGGAATATGATGGTGGGATATGGTGGAGGCATATGATGGAGGGATATGATGGAGGGATATGATGCAGGGATATGATGCAGGGATATGATGAAGGGATATGATGCTGGGATATGATGGAGGGATATGATGGAGGGATATGATGGAGGGGTTTGATGGAGAGATATGATGCATGGATATGATGCATGGATATGGTGGAGGGATATGATGGAGGGATATGTGGCATGGATATGATGCAGGGATATGATTCAGGGATATGATGGAGGGATATGTTGGTGGGATATGATGGAGGGATATGATGGAGGGATATGGTGGAGGGATATGATGGAGGGATATGATGCAGGGATATGATGGAGGGATATGATGGAGGGATATGATGGAGGGACATGATGGAGGGATACGCTGGAGGGATATGATGGAGGGATATGTTGCAGGGATATGAAGGAGGGATATGATGGAGGAATATGCTGGAGGAATATGATGGAGGGATAATTTGGAGGGATATGATGCAGGGATATGATGGAGGGATATGATGGAGTGCTATGATGCAGGGATATGATGGAGGGATTTGATGGAGTGATATGATGGAGGGATTAGATGCAGGGATACGATGCAGGGAAATGATGGTGGGATTTGATGGAGGGATATGATGGAGCGATTTGAAGCAGGGATGTGATGCAGGGTTATGATGCAGGGATATGATGCAGGTATATGATGGAGGGATATGATGGAGGGATATGATGGAGGGATATGATGGAGGGATATGTGGCAGGGATATGATGCAGGGATATGATTCAGGGATATGATGGAGGGATATGATGGAGAGATATGATGGAGGGATATGATGGAGGGATATGATGCAGGGATATGATGGAGGGATATGATGCATGGATATGGTGGAGGGAGATGATGGAGGGATATGTGGCAGGGATATGATGCAGGGATATGATGCAGCGATATGATGGAGGGATATGATGGAGGGAAATCATGGAGGGGTATGATGCAGGGATATGATGGAGAGATATGATGGAGGGATATGATGGAGGGATATGATGCAGGGATAAGATGGAGGGATCTGATGGAGGGATATGGTGGAGTGATATGATGGATGTATATGATGCAGTGATATGATGGAGGGATATGATGCAGGGATATGATGGAGGAATATGATGGAGGGTTATGTTGCAGGGATATGATGGAGGGATATGATGAAGGGATACGATGCAGGGATATGATGGAGGGATATAATGGAGGGAAAAGTTGCTGGGATATGATGGAGGGATATGATGGAGGGATATGCTGCAGGGATATGATTGAGGGATATGATGGAGGGATATGTTGGAGGGATATGATGGAGGGATGTGATGCAGGGATATGATGGAGGGATATGATGGAGGGATATGATGGAGGGATATGATGGAGGGATATGATGCAGGGATTTGATGCAGGGATACGATGCAGCAATATGATGGAGGGGTATGTAGCAGGAATATGATGGAGGGATATGATGGAGGGATATGCTGGAGGGATATGATGGAGGGATATGGTGGAGGCATATGATGGAGGGATATGATGGAGTTATATGATGCAGGCATAAGATGCAGCAATATCATGGACGGATATGGTGGAGGCATATGATGGAGGGATATGATGGAGGGATATGATGCAGGGATATGTGGCAGGGATATGAAGAAGGGATAAGATGGAGGGATAAGATGGAGAGATGTGATGCAGGTATATGATGCAGGGATGTGATGCAGGGATATGATGGAGGGATATGATGGAGGGATATGATGGAGTGATATGATGCAGGGATTTGATGCAGGGTTATGATGCAGGGATATGATGGAGTGATATGATGCAGGGATACGATGCAGCAATATGATGGAGGGATATGTCACAGGAATATGATGGACGGATATGATGGAAGGATATGATGGAGGGATATGATGGAGGGATATGGTGGAGGCATATGATGGAGGGATATGATGGAGGGATATGATGCAGGGATAAGACGCAGCAATATGATGGAGGGATATGGTGGAAGCATATGATGGAGGGATATGATGGAGTGATATGATGCAGGGATATGATGCAGTGATATGATGCAGGGATGTGATGAAGGGATATGATGCTGGGATATGATGGAGGGATATGATGGAGGGATATGATGGAGGGATTTGATGGAGGGATATGATGCATGGATATGGTGGAGGGATATGATGGAGGGATATGTGGCAGGGATATGATGCAGGGATATGATTCAGGGATACGATGGAGGGATATAATGGGGGATATGATGGAGGGATATGATGCATGGATATGGTAGAGGGATATGATGGACGCATATGTTGGAGCGATATGATGGAGGTATATGATGGAGGGATATGTTGGAGGGATATGATGGAGGGATATGATGCAGGGATATGATGGAGTGATATGATGGAGGGATATGTTGCAGGGATATGAAGGGGTGATATGATGGTGGAATATGATGAAGGGATAAGTTGCAGGGATAAGATGGAGAGATGTGATGCAGGTATATGATGCAGGGATATGATGCAGGGATATGATGCAGGGATATGATGGAGGGATATGATGGAGGGATATCATGGAGGGATATGATGGAGGGATATGTTGCAGGGATATGATGGAGGGATATGATGGAGGAATATGGTGGAGGAATATGATGGAGGGATATGATGGAGGGACTTGAAGCAGGGATATGATGGAGGGATATGATGAAGGGATAAGATGCAGCGATGAGGTGGAGAGATGTGATGCAGGTACATGATGCAGGGATATGATGCAGGGATATGATGCAGGGATTTGATGCAGGGATATGATGCAGGGATTTGATGGAGTGACATGATGCAGGGATATGATGCAGCAATATGATGGAGGGATATGTCGCAGGAATATGATGGAGGGATATGATGGAGGGATGTGATGGAGATATATGATGGAGGGATATGGTGGAGGCATATGATGGAGGGATATGGTGGAGGGATATGATGCAGGGATAAGATGCAGCAATATAATGGAGGGATATGGTGGAGGGATATGATGGAGGGATATGATGGAGGGATATGATGCAGGGATATGATGCAGGGATATGATGAAGGGATATGATGCTGGGATATGATGGAGGGATATGATGGAGGGATATGATGGAGGGATTTGATGGAGGGATATGATGCATGGATATGGTGGAGGATTATGATGGAGGGATATGTGGCAGGGATATGATGCAGGGATATGATTCAGGGATACGATGGAGGGATATGATGGAGGGATATGATGGAGGGATATGTTGCATGGATATGATGGACGGATATGTTGCAGCGATATGATGGAGGTATCTGATGGAGGGATGTGGTTTGGGGATATGATGGAGGGACATGATGGAAGGATATGATGGAGGGATTTGATGGAGGGATATGATGCATGGATATGGTGGAGCGATATAATGGAGGGATATGATGAAGGGATATGATGCTGGGATATGATGGAGGGATATAATGGAGGGATATGATGGGGGGATTTGATGGAGTGATATGATGCATGGATATGGTGGAGGGATATGATGGAGGGATATGTGGCAGGGATATGATGCAGGGATATGATTCAGGGATACGATGGAGGGATATGATGGAGGGATATGATGCATGGATATGGTGGAGGGATATGATGGACGGATATGTTGCAGCGACATGATGGAGGTATATGATGGAGGGATATGGTGGGGGGTTATGATGGGGGGACATGATGGAGGGATATGATGGAGGGATTTGATGGAGGGATATGATGCATGGATATGGTGGAGGGATATGATGGAGGGATATGTGGCAGGGATACATGCAGGGATATGATTCAGCGATACGATGGAGGGATATGATGGAGGGATATGATGGAAGGATATGATGGATGGATATGGTGGAGGGATATGATGGACGGATATGTTGCAGCCATATGATGGAGGTATATGATGGAGGGATATGGTGGGGGGATATGATGGAGGGATATGATGACGGGATATGATGGAGGGATATGATGGAGGGACATGATGGACGGATATGATGGAGGGATATGATGGAGGGATATGTTGCAGGGATATGAAGGAGGGATATGATGGAGGAATATGGAGGAGGAATATGATGGAGAGATATGATGGAGGGATATGATGCAGGGATATGATGGAGGGATATGAGGGAGAGCTATGAGGAGGGATATGATGGAGGGATTTGATGGAGTGATATGATGGAGGGATTAAATGCAGGGATACGATGCAGGGATATGATGGAGTGATTTGATGGAGGGATATGATGGAGGGATTTGAAGCAGGGATATGATGGAGAGATATGATGCATGGATATGGTGGAAGGATATGATGGAGGGAAATGATGCATGGATATGGTGGAGGGATATGATGGCGGGATATGTGGCTGGGATATGATGCCGGGATATGGTTCAGGGGTATGATGGAGGGATATGATGAAGGGATATGATGCTGGGATATGATGGAGGGATATAATGGAGGGATATGATGGTGGGATTTGATGGAGTGATATGATGCATGGATATGGTGGAGGGATATGATGGAGGGATATGTGGCAGGGATATGATGCAGGGATATGATTCAGGGATACGATGGAGGGATATGATGGAGGGATATGATGGAGGGATATGATGGATGGATATGGTGGAGGGATATGATGGACGGATATGTTGCAGCGATATGATGGAGGTATATGATGGAGGGATATGGTGGGGGGTTATGATGGAGGGATATGTTGCAGAGATATGAAGTAGGGATATGACGGAGGAAAATGGTGGAGAAATATGATGGAGAGATATGATGGAGGGATATGATGCAGGGATACGATGGAGGGATATGATGGGGTGCTGTGATGCAGGGATATGATGGAGGGATTTGATGGAGTGATATGATGGAGGGATTAGATGCAGGGATACGATGCAGGGATATGATGGAGTGATTTGATGGAGGGATATGATGGAGGGATTTGAAGCAGGGATATGATGGAGGGATATGATGCATGGATATGGTGGAAGGATATGATGGAGGTATATGATGCATGGATATGGTGGAGGGATATGATGGTGGGATATGTGGCAGGGATATGATGCAGGGATATGATCAGGGTTATGATGGAGGGATATGATGGAGGGATATGATGGATGGATATGATGCATAGATATGGTGGAAGGACATGATGGAGGGATATGAGGCAGGGATATGATGCAGGAATATGATGGAGTGATATGATGCAGGGATATGATGCAGCAATATGATGGAGGGATATGTCGCAGGAATATGATGGAAGGATATGATGGAGGGATGAGATGGAGGGATTTGATCGAGGGATATGGTGGAGGCATATGATGGAGGGATATGATGGAGGGATATGATGCAGTGATAGGATGCAGCAATATGATGGAGTGATATGGTGGAGTCATATGATGGAGGGATATGATGGAGGGATTTGATGCAGGGATATGATGCAGGGATATGATGAAGGGATATGATGCTGGGATATGATGGAGGGATATGATAGAGGGATATGATGGAGGTATATGTTGGAGGGATATGATGCATGGATATCGTGGAGGGATATCATGGAGGGATATGATGCAGGGATATGATGGAGGGATATGGTGGAGGGATATGATGGAGGGATATGATGCAGGGATAAGATGGAGGGATCTGATGGAGGGATATGGTGGAGGGATATGATGGATGTATATGATGCAGGGATATGATGGAGGGATATTATGCAGGGATATGATGGAGGGATATGATGGAGGTATATGTTGCAGGGATATGATGGAGGGATATGTTGCAGCGATATGATGGAGGTATATGATGGAGGGACATGGTGGGAGGATATGATGGAGGGATATGATGCAGGGATATGATGGAGGGATATGATGGAGGGATATGATGATGTGATATAATGCTGGGATATGATGGAGGGATATGATGGAGGGATATGATGGAGGGATTTGATGGAGGGATATGATGCATGGATATGGTGGAGGGATATGATGGAGGGATATGTGGCAGGGATATGATGCAGGGATTTGATTCAGGGACACGATGGAGGGATATGATGGAGGGATATGATGGAGGGATATGATGGATGGATATGGTGGAGGGATATGATGGACGGATATATTGCAGCGATATGATGGAGGTATATGATGGAGGGATATGGTGGGGGGATATGATGGAGGGATATGTTGCAGGGATATGAAGTAGGGATGTGATGGAGGAATATGGTGGAGGAATATGATGGAGAGATATGATGGAGGGATATGATGCAGGGATATGATGGAGGGATATGATGGAGTGCTATGATGCAGGGATATGATGGAGGGATTTGATGGAGTGATATGATGGAGGGATTAGATGCAGAGATACGATGCAGGGATATGATGGAGTGATTTGATGGAGGGATATGATGGAGGGATTTGAAGCAGGGATATGATGGAGGGATATGATGCATGGATATGGTGGAGGGATATGATGGCGGGATATGTGGCTGTGATATGATGCATGGATATGATCAGGGATATGATGGAGGGATATGATGGGGGGATATGATGGAGGGATATGATGCATGGATATGGTGAAAGGATATGATGGAGGGATATGATGCATGGATATGGTGGCAGGGATATGATGCATGGATATTATCAGCGTTATGATGGAGGGATATGATGGAGGGATATGATGGATGGATATGATGCATAGATATGGTGGAAGGATATGATGGAGGGATATGAGGCAGGGATATGATGCAGGAATATGATGGAGTGATATGATGCAGGGATATGATGCAGCAATATGATGGAGAGATATGTCGCAGGAATATGATGGAAGGATATGATGGAGGGATGAGATGGAGCGATTTGATCGAGGGATATGCTGGAGGCATATGATGGAGGGATATGATGGAGGGATGTGATGCAGGGACAGGATGCAGCAATATGATGGAGTGATATGGTGGAGTCATATGATGGAGGGATATGATGGAGGGATATGATGCAGGGATATGATGCAGGGATATGATGAAGGGATATGATGCTGGGATATGATGGAGGGATAGGATAGAGGGATATGATGGAGGTATATGTTGGAGGGATATGATGCATGGATATCGTGGAGGGATATCATGGAGGGATATGATGCAGGGATATGATGGAGGGATATGGTGGAGGGATATGATGGAGGGATATGATGCAGGGATAAGATGGAGGGATCTGATGGAGGGATATGGTGGAGGGATATGATGGATGTATATGATGCAGGGATATGATGGAGGGATATAATGCAGTGATATGATGGAGGGATATGATTCAGGGATATGTTGCAGGGATATGATGGAGGGATGTGATTGATTGATATGATGCAGGGATATGATGGAGGGATATAATGGAGGGATATGTTGCAGGGAAATGATGGAGGGATATGATGGAGGGATATGTTGCAGGGATATGATTGAGGGATATGATGGAGGGATATGTTGGAGGGATATGATGGAGGGATATGATGCAGGGATATGATGGAGGGTTATGATGGAGGGATATGATGGAAGGATATGATGGAGGGATATGTTGCAGGGATATGATGGAGGGATATGATGGAGGAATGTGGTGGAGGAATATGATGGAGGGATATGATGTAGTGATATGATGCAGGGATATGATGGAGGGATTTGATGGAGTGATATGATAGATGGATCTGATGCAGGGTTACGATGCAGGGATAATTTGGAGGGATTTGATGGAGGGATATGATGGGGGACTTGAAGCAGGGATATGATGGAGGGATATGATGAAGGGATAAGATGGAGGGATAAGATGGAGAGATGTGATGCAGGTATATGATGCAGGGATATGATGCAGGGATATGATGGAGGGATATGATGCAGGGATATGATGTAGGAATATGATGGAGGGATATGATGGAGAGATATGATGCAGGGATTTGATGCAGGGATATGATGCAGGGATATGATGGAGTGATATGATGCAGGGATATGATGCAGCAATATGATGGAGGGATACGTCGCAGGAATATGATGGAAGGATATGATGAAGGGATATGATGGAGGGATATGGTGGAGGCATATGATGGAAGGATATGATGGAGGGATAAGATGCAGGGATAAGATGCAGCAATATGATGGAGGGATATGGTGGAGGAATATGATGGTGGGATATGATGGAGGGATATGATGCAGGGATATGATGCAGGGATATGATGAAGGGATATGATGCTGGGATATGATGGAGGGATATGATGGAGAGATTTGATGGAGGGATATGATGCATGGATATGGTGGAGGGATATGATGGAGGGATATGTGGCAGGGATATGATGCAGGTATATGATTCACGGATACGATGGAGGGATATGCTGGAGGGATATGATGGAGGGATATGATGCATGGATATGGTGGAGGGATATGATGGAGGGATATGATGAAGGGATATGATGCTGGTATAAGATGGAGGGATATAATGGAGGGATATGATGGGGGGATTTGATGGAGTGATATGATGCATGGATCTGGTGGAGGGATATGATGGAGGGATATGTGGCAGGGATATGATGCAGGGATATGATTCAGGGATACGATGGAGGGATATGATGGAGGGATATGATGGAGGGATATGATGGATGGATATGGTGGAGGGATATGATGGACGGATATGTTGCAGCGATATGATGGAGGTATATGATGGACGGATATGGTGGGGGGTTATGATGGAGGGACATGATGGAGGGATATGATGGAGGGATTTGATGGACGGATATGATGCATGGATATGGTGGAGGGATATGATGGAGGGATATGTGGCAGGGATACATGCAGGGATATGATTCAGCGATACGATGGAGGGCTATGATGGAGGGATATGATGGAAGGATATGATGGATGGATATGGTGGAGGGATATGATGGACGGATATGTTGCAGCCATATGATGGAGGTATATGATGGAGGGATATGGTGGGGGGATATGATGGAGGGATATGATGACGGGATATGATGGAGGGATATGATGGAGGGACATGATGGACGGATATGATGGAGGGATATGATGGAGGGATATGTTGCAGGGATATGAAGGAGGGATATGATGGCGGAATATGGTGGAGGAATATGATGGAGGGAAATGATGCATGGATATGGTGGAGGGATATGATGGCGGGATATGTGGCTGGGATATGATGCCGGGATATGGTTCAGGGATATGATGGAGGGATATGATGGAGGGATATGATGAAGGGATATGATGCTGGGATATGATGGAGGGATATAATGGAGGGATATGATGGGGGGATTTGATGGAGTGATATGATGCATGGATATGGTGGAGGCATATGATGGAGGGATATGTGGCAGGGATATGATGCAGGGATATGATTCAGGGATACGATGGAGGGATATGATGGAGGTATATGATGGAGGGATACGGTGGGGGGTTATGATGGAGGGATATGTTGCAGAGATATGAAGTAGGGATATGACGGAGGAAAATGGTGGAGGAATATGATGGAGAGATATGATGGAGGGATATGATGCAGGGATACGATGGAGGGATATGATGGAGTGCTGTGATGCAGGGATATGATGGAGGGATTTGATGGAGTGATATGATGGAGGGATTAGATGCAGGGATACGATGCAGTGATATGATGGAGTGATTTGATGGAGGGATATGATGGAGGGATTTGAAGCAGGGATATGATGGAGGGATATGATGCATGGATATGGTGGAAGGATATGATGGAGGTATATGATGCATGGATATGGTGGAGGGATATGATGGCGGGATATGTGGCAGGGATATGATGCAGGGATATGATCAGGGTTATGATGGAGGGATATGATGGAGGGATATGATGGATGGATATGATGCATAGATATGGTGGAAGGATATGATGGAGGGATATGAGGCAGGGATATGATGCAGGAATATGATGGAGTGATATGATGCAGGGATATGATGAAGCAATATGATGGAGGGATATGTCGCAGGAATATGATGGAAGGATATGATGGAGGGATGAGATGGAGGGATTTGATCGAGGGATATGGTGGAGGCATATGATGGAGGGATATGATGGAGGGATATGATGCAGTGATAGGATGCAGCAATATGATGGAGTGATATGGTGGAGTCATATGATGGAGGGATATGGTGGAGGGATTTGATGCAGGGATATGATGCAGGGATATGATGAAGGGATATGATGCTGGGATATGATGGAGGGATATGATAGAGGGATATGATTGAGGGATATGGTGGAGGGATATGATGGAGGGATATGATGCAGGGATAAGATGGAGGGATCTGATGGAGGGATATGATGCAGCAATATGATGGAGGGATACGTCGCAGGAATATGATGGAAGGATATGATGGAGGGATATGATGGAGTGATATGGTGGAGGCATATGATGGAAGGATATGATGGAGGGATAAGATGCAGGGATAAGATGCAGCAATATGATGGAGGGATATGGTGGAGGCATATGATGGTGGGATATGATGGAGGGATATGATGCAGGGATATGATGCAGGGATATGATGAAGGGATATGATGCTGGGATATGATGGAGGGATATGATGGAGGGATATGATGGAGAGATTTGATGGAGGGATATGATGCATGGATATGGTGGAGGGATATGATGGAGGGATATGTGGCAGGGATATGATGCAGGTATATGATTCAGGGATACGATGGAGGGATATGCTGGAGGGATATGATGGAGGGATATGATGCATGGATATGGTGGAGGGATATGATGGACGGATATTTACAGCAATATGATGGAGGTATATGATGGAGGGATATGATGGAGGGACATGATGGAGGGATACGATGGAGGGATATGTTGGAGGAATATGATGGAGGGATATGATGGAGGGATATGATGCAGGGATATGATGGATGGACATGATGTAGTGATATGATGCAGGGATATGATGGAGGGATTTGATTGAGTGATATGATGGAGGGATTTGATGCAGGGATACGATGCAGGGATATGATGGAGGGATTTGATGGAGGGATATGAGGGAGGGACTTGAAGCAGGGATATGATGGAGGGATATGATGAAGGGATAAGATGGAGGGATAAGATGGAGAGATGTGATGCAGGTACATGATGCAGGGATATGATGGAGGGATATGATGCAGGGATATGATGTAGGGATATGATGGAGGGATATGATGCAGGGATATGATGTAGGGATATGATGGAGGGATATGATGGAGGGATATGATGCAGGGATTTGATGCAGGGATATGATGCAGGGATATGATGGAGCGATATGATGCAGGGATAAGATGCAGCAATATTATGGAGGGATATGGTGGAGGCATATGATGGAGTGATATGATGGAGGGATATGATGGAGGGATATGGTGGAGGCATATGATGGAAGGATATGATGGAGGGATATGATGCAGGGTTAAGATGCAGCAATATGATGGAGGGATATGGTGGAGGCATATGATGGTGGGATATGATGGAGGGATATGATGCAGGGATATGATGCAGGGATATGATGAAGTGATATGATGCTGGGATATGATGGAGGGATATGATGGAGGGATATGATGGAGGGATTTGATGGAGGGATATGATGCATGGATATGGTGGAGGGATATGATGGAGGGATATGTGGCAGGGATATGATGCAAGGATATGATTCAGGGATACGATGTAGGGATATGATGGAGGGATATGATGGACGGATCTGTTGCAGCGATATGATGGAGGTATATGATGGAGGGATATGGTGGGGGGATATGATGGAGGGATAAGATGCAGGGATATGATGGAGGGATATGATGGAGGGATATGATGGAGGGACATGATGGAGGGATATGATGGAGGGATATGATGGAGGTATATGATGGAGGGATATGATGCAGGGATAAGATGGAGGGATCTGATGGAGGGATATGATGCAGCAATATGATGGAGGGATACGTCGCAGGAATATGATGGAAGGATATGATGGAGGGATATGATGGAGGGATATGATGGAGGGATATGGTGGAGGCATATGATGGAAGGATATGATGGAGGGATAAGATGCAGGGATAAGATGCAGCAATATGATGGAGGGATATGGTGGAGGCATATGATGGTGGGATATGATGGAGGGATATGATGCAGGGATATGATGCAGGGATATGATGCTGGGATATGATGGAGGGATATGATGGAGGGATATGATGGAGGGATTTGATGGAGGGATATGATGCATGGATATGGTGGAGGGATATGATGGAGGGATATGTGGCAGGGATATGATGCAGGGATATGATTCAGGGATACGATGTAGGGATATGATGGAGGGATATGATGGAGGGATATGATGCATGGATATGGAGGAGCGATATGATGGACGGATATGTTGCAGCGATATGATGGAGGTATATGATGGAGGGATATGGTGGGGGGATATGATGGAGGGATAAGATGCAGGGATATGATGGAGGGATATGATGGAGGGATATGATGGAGGGACATGATGGAGGGATATGATGGAGGGATATGATGGAGGGATATGTTGCAGGGATATGATTGCGGGATATGATGGAGGGATATGTTGGAGGGATATGATGGAGGGATATGATGCAGGGATATGATAGAGGGATATGATGGAGGGATATGATGGAGGGATATGATGGAGGGGTATGTTGCAGGGATATGATGGAGGGATATGATGGAGGAATATGGTGGAGGAATATGATGGAGGGATATGATGGAGGGATAAGATGGAGTGATTTGATGCAGGTATATGATGCAGGGATATGATGCAGGGATATGATGGAGGGATATGATGCAGGGATATGATGTAGGGATATGATTGAGGGATATGAGGAGGGATATAATGCACGGATTTGATGCAGGGATATGAAGCAGGGACATGATGGAGTGATATGATGCAGGGATATGATGCAGCAATATGATGGAGGGATATGTCGCAGGAATATGATGGAGGGAAATGATGGAGGGATATGATGGAGGGATATGATGGAGGGATATGGTGGAGGCATATGATGGAGGGATATGATGGAGGGATATGATGCAGGGATAAGATGCAGCAATATGATGGAGGGATATGTTGGAGGCATATGATGGAGTGATTTGATGGAGGGATATGATGGAGGGATTTGAAGCAGGGATATGATGGAGGGATATGATGCATGGATATGGTGGAAGGATATGATGGAGGGATATGATGCATGGATATGGTGGAGGGATATGATGGCGGGATATGTGGCAGGGATATGATGCAGGGATATGATCAGGGATATGATGGAGGGATATGATGGAGGGATATCATGGAGGGATATGATGCATGGATATGGTGGAAGGATGTGATGGAGGGTATGATGCATGGATATGGTGGAGGGATACGATGGCGGGATATGTGGCAGGGATATGATGCAGGGATATGATCAGGGTTATGATGGAGGGATATGATGGAGGGATATGATGGAGGGATATGATGCATGGATATGGTGGAAGGATATGATGGAGGGATATGAGGCAGTGATATGATGCAGGAATATGATGGAGAGATATGATGCAGGGATATGATGCAGCAATATGATGGAGGGATATGTCGCAGGAATATGATGGAGGGATATGATGGAGGGATAAGATGGAGGGATTTGATCGAGGGATATGGTGGAGGCATATGATGGAGGCATATGATGGAGGGATATGATGCAGGGATAGGATGCAGCAATATGATGGAGGGATATGGTGGAGTCACATGATGGAGGGATATGATGGAGGGATATGATGCAGGGATATGACGCAGGGATATGAGGAAGGGATATGATGCTGTGATATGATGGAGGGATATGATGGAGGCATATGACGGAGTTATATGTTGGAGGGATATGATGCATGGATATGGTGGAGGGATTTCATGGAGGGATATGATGCAGGGATATGATGGAGAGATATGATGGAGGGATATGATGGAGGGATATGATGCAGGGATAAGATGGAGGGATCTAATGGAGGGATATGGTGGAGGGATATGATTGATATATATGATGCAGGGATATGATGGAGGGATATGATGCAGGGATATGATGGAGGGATATGATGGAGTGATATGTTGCAGGGATATGATGGAGGGATATGATAGAGGGACATGATGCAGGGATATGATGGAGGGATATAATGGAGGGATATGTTGCAGGGATATGATGGAGGGATATGATGGAGGGATATGTTGCAGGGATATGATTGAGGGATATGATGGAGGGATATGTTGGAGGGATATGATGGAGGGATATAATGCAGGGGTATGATGGAGGGTTATGATGAAGTGATATAATGGAGGGATATGATGTAGGGATATGTTGCAGGGATATGATGGAGGGATATGATGGAGGGATATGATGGAGGGGCATGATGGAGGGATGCGCTGGAGGGATATGATGGAGGGATATGTTGCAGGGATATGAAGGAGGGATATGATGGAGGAATATGGTGGCGGAATATGATGGAGGGATATGATGGAGGGATATGATGCAGGGATATGATGGAGGTACATGATGGAGTGCTATGATGCAGGGATATGATGGAGGGATTTGATGGAGTGATATGATCGACGGATTAGATGCAGGGATACGATGCAGGGATATGATGGAGGGATTTGATGGAGGGATATGATGGAGCGATTTGAAGCAGGGATATGATGGAGGGATATGATGAAGGGATAAGATGGAGGGATAAGATGGAGGGATGTGATGCAGGGTTATGATGCAGGGATATGATGCAGGGATATGATGGAGGGATATGATGGAGGGATATGATGGAGGGATATGATTGAGGGATATGTGGCAGGGATATGATGCAGGGATATGATTCAGGGATATGATGGAGGGATATGATGGAGGGATATGATGGAGGGATATGATGCAGGGATATGATGGAGGGATATGATGCATGGATATGGTGGAGGGAGATGATGGAGGGATATGTGGCAGGGATATGATGCAGGGATATGATGCAGGGATTTGATGGAGGGATATGATGGAGGGAAATCATGGAGGGATATGATGCAGGGATATGATGGAGGCATATGATGGAGGGATATGATGGAGGGATATGATGCAGGGATATGATGGAGGGATCTGATGGAGGGATATGGTGGAGTGATGTGATGGATGTATATGATGCAGGGATATGATGGAGGGATATGATGCAGGGATATGATGGAGGGATATGATGGAGGGGTATGTTGCAGGGATATGATGGAGGGATATGATGAAGGGATATGATGCAGGGATATGATGGAGCGATATAATGGAGGGATAAGTTGCAGGGATATGATGGAGGGATATGATGGAGGGATATGCTGCAGGGATATGATTGAGGGATATGATGGAGGGATATGTTGGAGGGATATGATGGAGGGATATGATGCAGGGATATGATGGAGGGATATGATGAATCGATACGATGCAGGGATATGATGGAGGGATATAATGGAGGGATATGATGGAGGGATATGATGGAGGGATATGATGGAGGGATATGTTGCAGGGATATGATGGAGGGATATGATGGAGGAATATGGTGGAGGAATATGATGCAGGGATATGATGGAGGGATATGATGCAGGGATATGATGGAAGGATTTGATGCAGGGATACGATGCAGGGATATGATGGAGGGATATGATGAAGGGATAAGATGGAGGGATAGGAAGGAGAGATGTGATGCAGGTATATGATGCAGGGATATGATGCAGGGATATGATGGAGGGATATGATGGAGGGATATGATTGAGGGATATGTGGCAGGGATATGATGCAGGGATATGATTCAGGGATATGATGGAGGGATATGATGGAGGGATATGATGCAGGGATATGATGGAGGGATATGATGCATGGATATGGTGGAGGGAGATGATGGCGGGATATGTGGCAGGGATATGATGCAGGGATATGATGCAGGGATATGATGGAGGGATATGATGGAGGGAAATCATGGAGGGATATGATGCAGGGATATGATGGAGGCATATGATGGAGGGATATGATGGAGGGATATGATGCAGGGATATGATGGAGGGATCTGATGGAGGGATATGGTGGAGTGATGTGATGGATGTATATGATGCAGGGATATGATGGAGGGATATGATGCAGGGATATGATGGAGGGATATGATGGAGGGATATGTCGCAGGAATATGATGGAAGGATATGATGGAGGGATGAGATGGAGGGATTTGATCGAGGGATATGCTGGAGGCATATGATGGAGGGATATGATGGAGGGATATGATGCAGGGATAGGATGCAGCAATATGATGGAGTGATATGGTGGAGTCATATGATGGAGGGATATGATGGAGGGATATGATGCAGGGATATGATGCAGGGATATGATGAAGGGATATGATGCTGGGATATGATGGAGGGATATGATAGAGGGATATGATGGAGGTATATGTTGGAGGGATATGATGCATGGATATCGTGGAGGGATATCATGGAGGGATATGATGCAGGGATATGATGGAGGGATATGGTGGAGGGATATGATGGAGGGATATGATGCAGGGATAAGATGGAGGGATCTGATGGAGGGATATGGTGGAGGGATATGATGGATGTATATGATGCAGGGATATGATGGAGGGATATAATGCAGTGATATGATGGAGGGATATGATTCAGGGATATGTTGCAGGGATATGATGGAGGGATGTGATTGATTGATATGATGCAGGGATATGATGGAGGGATATAATGGAGGGATATGTTGCAGGGAAATGATGGAGGGATATGATGGAGGGATATGTTGCAGGGATATGATTGAGGGATATGATGGAGGGATATGTTGGAGGGATATGATGGAGGGATATGATGCAGGGATATGATGGAGGGATATGATGGAGGGATATGATGGAAGGATATGATGGAGGGATATGTTGCAGGGATATGATGGAGGGATATGATGGAGGAATGTGGTGGAGGAATATGATGGAGGGATATGATGTAGTGATATGATGCAGGGATATGATGGAGGGATTTGATGGAGTGATATGATAGATGGATCTGATGCAGGGTTACGATGCAGGGATAATTTGGAGGGATTTGATGGAGGGATATGATGGAGGGACTTGAAGCAGGGATATGATGGAGGGATATGATGAAGGGATAAGATGGAGGGATAAGATGGAGGGATACGTCGCAGGAATATGATGGAAGGATATGATGGAGGGATATGATGGAGGGATATGATGGAGGGATATGATGGAGGGATACGTCGCAGGAATATGATGGAAGGATATGATGGATGGATATGATGGAGGTATATGATGGAGGGATATGGTGGAGGCATATGATGGAAGGATATGATGGAGGGATAAGATGCAGGGATAAGATGCAGCAATATGATGGAGGGATATGCTGGAGGCATATGATGGTGGGATATGATGGAGGGATATGATGCAGGGATAAGATGGAGGGATCTGATGGAGGGATATGGTGGAGGGATATGATGGATGTATATGATGCAGGGATATGATGGAGGGATATAATGCAGTGATATGATGGAGGGATATGATTCAGGGATATGTTGCAGGGATATGATGGAGGGATGTGATTGATTGATATGATGCAGGGATATGATGGAGGGATATAATGGAGGGATATGTTGCAGGGAAATGATGGAGGGATATGATGGAGGGATATGTTGCAGGGATATGATTGAGGGATATGATGGAGGGATATGTTGGAGGGATATGATGGAGGGATATGATGCAGGGATATGATGGAGGGATATGATGGAGGGATATGATGGAAGGATATGATGGAGGGATATGTTGCAGGGATATGATGGAGGGATATGATGGAGGAATGTGGTGGAGGAATATGATGGAGGGATATGATGTAGTGATATGATGCAGGGATATGATGGAGGGATTTGATGGAGTGATATGATAGATGGATCTGATGCAGGGTTACGATGCAGGGATAATTTGGAGGGATTTGATGGAGGGATATGATGGAGGGACTTGAAGCAGGGATATGATGGAGGGATATGATGAAGGGATAAGATGGAGGGATAAGATGGAGGGATACGTCGCAGGAATATGATGGAAGGATATGATGGAGGGATATGATGGAGGGATATGATGGAGGGATATGATGGAGGGATACGTCGCAGGAATATGATGGAAGGATATGATGGATGGATATGATGGAGGGATATGATGGAGGGATATGGTGGAGGCATATGATGGAAGGATATGATGGAGGGATAAGATGCAGGGATAAGATGCAGCAATATGATGGAGGGATATGCTGGAGGCATATGATGGTGGGATATGATGGAGGGATATGATGCAGGGATATGATGCAGGGATATGATGAAGGGATATGATGCTGGGATATGATGGAGGGATATGATGGAGGGATATGATGGAGAGATTTGATGGAGGGATATGATGCATGGATATGGTGGAGGGATATGATGGAGGGATATGTGGCAGGGATATGATGCAGGTATATGATTCAGGGATACGATGGAGGGATATGCTGGAGGGATATGATGGAGAGATATGATGCATGGATATGGTGGAGGGATATGATGGAGGGATTTGATGAAGGGATATGATGCTGGGATATGATGGAGGGATATAATGGAGGGATATGATGGGGGGATTTGATGGAGTGATATGATGCATGGATATGGTGGAGGGATATGATGGAGGGATATGTGGCAGGGATATGATGCAGGGATATGATTCAGGGATACGATGGAGGGATATGATGGAGGGATATGATGGATGGATATGGTGGAGGGATATGATGGACGGATATGTTGCAGCGATATGATGGAGGTATATGATGGATGGATATGGTGGGGGGTTATGATGGAGGGACATGATGGAGGGATATGATGGAGGGATTTGATGGACGGATATGATGCATGGATATGGTGGAGGGATATGATGGAGGGATATGTGGCAGGGATACATGCAGGGATATGATTCAGCGATACGATGGAGGGCTATGATGGAGGGATATGATGGAAGGATATGATGGATGTATATGGTGGAGGGATATGATGGACGGATATGTTGCAGCCATATGATGGAGGTATATGATGGAGGGATATGGTGGGGGGATATGATGGAGGGATATGATGGCGGGATATGATGGAGGGATATGATGGAGGGACATGATGGACGGATATGATGGAGGGATATGATGGAGGGATATGTTGCAGGGATATGAAGGAGGGATATGATGGAGGAATATGGTGGAGGAATATGATGGAGGGAAATGATGCATGGATATGGTGGAGGGATATGATGGCGGGATATGTGGCTGGGATATGATGCCGAGATATGGTTCAGGGATATGATGGAGGGATATGATGGAGGGATATGATGAAGGGATATGATGCTGGGATATGATGGAGGGATATAATGGAGGGATATGATGGGGGGATTTGATGGAGTGATATGATGCATGGATATGGTGGAGGCATATGATGGAGGGATATGTGGCAGGGATATGATGCAGGGATATGATTCAGGGATACGATGGAGGGATATGATGGAGGTATATGATGGAGGGATACGGTGGGGGGTTATGATGGCGGGATATGTTGCAGAGATATGAAGTAGGGATATGACGGAGGAAAATGGTGGAGGAATATGATGGAGAGATATGATGGAGGGATATGATGCAGGGATACGATGGAGGGATATGATGGAGTGCTGTGATGCAGGGATATGATGGAGGGATTTGATGGAGTGATATGATGGAGGGATTAGATGCAGGGATACGATGCAGGGATATGATGGAGTGATTTGATGGAGGGATATGATGGAGGGATTTGAAGCAGGGATATGATGGAGGGATATGATGCATGGATATGGTGGAAGGATATGATGGAGGTATATGATGCATGGATATGGTGGAGGGATATGATGGCGGGATATGTGGCAGGGATATGATCAGGGTTATGATGGAGGGATATGATGGAGGGATATGATGGATGGATATGATGCATAGATATGGTGGAAGGATATGATGGAGGGATATGAGGCAGGGATATGATGCAGGAATATGATGGAGTGATATGATGCAGGGATATGATGCAGCAATATGATGGAGGGATATGTCGCAGGAATATGATGGAAGGATATGATGGAGGGATGAGATGGAGGGATTTGATCGAGGGATATGGTGGAGGCATATGATGGAGGGATATGATGGAGGGATATGATGCAGTGATAGGATGCAGCAATATGATGGAATGATATGGTGGAGTCATATGATGGAGGGATATGGTGGAGGGATTTGATGCAGGGATATGATGCAGGGATATGATGAAGGGATATGATGCTGGGATATGATGGAGGGATATGATAGAGGGATATGATGGAGGGATATGGTGGAGGGATATGATGGAGGGATATGATGCAGGGATAAGATGGAGGGATCTGATGGAGGGATATGATGCAGCAATATGATGGAGGGATACGTCGCAGGAATATGATGGAAGGATATGATGGAGGGATATGATGGAGGGATATGATGAAGGGATATGGTGGAGGCATATGATGGAAGGATATGATGGAGGGATAAGATGCAGGGATAAGATGCAGCAATATGATGGAGGGATATGGTGGAGGCATATGATGGTGGGATATGATGGAGGGATATGATGCAGGGATATGATGCAGGGATATGATGAAGGGATATGATGCTGGGATATGATGGAGGGATATGATGGAGGGATATGATGGAGAGATTTGATGGAGGGATATGATGCATGGATATGGTGGAGGGATATGATGGAGGGATATGTGGCAGGGATATGATGCAGGTATATGATTCAGGGATACGATGGAGGGATATGCTGGAGGGATATGATGGAGGGATATGATGCATGGATATGGTGGAGGGATATGATGGACGGATATTTACAGCAATATGATGGAGGTATATGATGGAGGGATATGATGGAGGGACATGATGGAGGGATACGATGGAGGGATATGGTGGAGGAATATGATGGAGGGATATGATGGAGGGATATGATGCAGGGATATGATGGATGGACATGATGTAGTGATATGATGCAGGGATATGATGGAGGGATTTGATTGAGTGATATGATGGAGGGATTTGATGCAGGGATACGATGCAGGGATATGATGGAGGGATTTGATGGAGGGATATGAGGGAGGGACTTGAAGCAGGGATATGATGGAGGGATATGATGAAGGGATAAGATGGAGGGATAAGATGGAGAGATGTGATGCAGGTACATGATGCAGGGATATGATGGAGGGATATGATGCAGGGATATGATGTAGGGATATGATGGAGGGATATGATGCAGGGATATGATGTAGGGATATGATGGAGGGATATGATGGAGGGATATGATGCAGGGATATGATGGAGCGATATGATGCAGGGATAAGGTGCAGCAATATTATGGAGGGATATGGTGGAGGCATATGATGGAGTGATATGATGGAGGGATATGATGGAAGGATATGGTGGAGGCATATGATGGAAGGATATGATGGAGGGATATGATGCAGGGTTAAGATGCAGCAATATGATGGAGGGATATGGTGGAGGCATATGATGGTGGGATATGATGGAGGGATATGATGCAGGGATATGATGCAGGGATATGATGAAGTGATATGATGCTGGGATATGATGGAGGGATATGATGGAGGGATATGATGGAGGGATTTGATGGAGGGATATGATGCATGGATATGGTGGAGGGATATGATGGAGGGATATGTGGCAGGGATATGATGCAGGGATATGATTCAGGGATACGATGTAGGGATATGATGGAGGGATATGATGGAGGGATATGATGCATGGATATGGAGGAGGGATATGATGGACGGATATGTTGCAGCGATATGATGGAGGTATATGATGGAGGGATATGGTGGGGGGATATGATGGAGGGATAAGATGCAGGGATATGATGGAGGGATATGATGGAGGGATATGATGGAGGGACATGATGGAGGGATATGATGGAGGGATATGATGGAGGGATATGTTGCAGGGATATGATTGCGGGATATGATGGAGGGATATGTTGGAGGGATATGATGGAGGGATATGATGCAGGGATATGATAGAGGGATATGATGGAGGGATATGATGGAGGGGTATGTTGCAGGGATATGATGGAGGGATATGATGGAGGAATATGGTGGAGGAATATGATGGAGGGATATGATGGAGGGATAAGATGGAGTGATGTGATGCAGATATATGATGCAGGGATATGATGCAGGGATATGATGGAGGGTATGATGCAGGGATATGATGTAGGGATATGATTGAGGGATATGAGGAGGGATATAATGCACGGATTTGATGCAGGGATATGAAGCAGGGACATGATGGAGTGATATGATGCAGGGATATGATGCAGCAATATGATGGAGGGATATGTCGCAGGAATATGATGGAGGGAAATGATGGAGGGATATGATGGAGGGATATGATGGAGGGATATGGTGGAGGCATATGATGGAGGGATATGATGGAGGGATATGATGCAGGGATAAGATGCAGCAGTATGATGGAGGGATATGTTGGAGGCATATGATGGAGTGATTTGATGGAGGGATATGATGGAGGGATTTGAAGCAGGGATATGATGGAGGGATATGATGCATGGATATGGTGGAAGGATATGATGGAGGGATATGATGCATGGATATGGTGGAGGGATATGATGGCGGGATATGTGGCAGGGATATGATGCAGGGATATGATCAGGGATATGATGGAGGGATATGATGGAGGGATATCATGGAGGGATATGATGCATGGATATGGTGGAAGGATGTGATGGAGGGTATGATGCATGGATATGGTGGAGGGATACGATGGCGGGATATGTGGCAGGGATATGATGCAGGGATATGATCAGGGTTATGATGGAGGGATATGATGGAGGGATATGATGGAGGGATATGATGCATGGATATGGTGGAAGGATATGATGGAGGGATATGAGGCAGTGATATGATGCAGGAATATGATGGAGAGATATGATGCAGGGATATGATGCAGCAATATGATGGAGGGATATGTCGCAGGAATATGATGGAGGGATATGATGGAGGGATAAGATGGAGGGATTTGATCGAGGGATATGGTGGAGGCATATGATGGAGGCATATGATGGAGGGATATGATGCAGGGATAGGATGCAGCAATATGATGGAGGGATATGGTGGAGTCACATGATGTAGGGATATGATGGAGGGATATGATGCAGGGATATGACGCAGGGATATGAGGAAGGGATATGATGCTGTGATATGATGGAGGGATATGATGGAGGCATATGACGGAGTTATATGTTGGAGGGATATGATGCATGGATATGGTGGAGGGATTTCATGGAGGGATATGATGCAGGGATATGATGGAGAGATATGATGGAGGGATATGATGGAGGGATATGATGCAGGGATAAGATGGAGGGATCTAATGGAGGGATATGGTGGAGGGATATGATTGATATATATGATGCAGGGATATGATGGAGGGATATGATGCAGGGATATGATGGAGGGATATGATGGAGTGATATGTTGCAGGGATATGATGGAGGGATATGATAGAGGGACATGATGCAGGGATATGATGGAGGGATATAATGGAGGGATATGTTGCAGGGATATGATGGAGGGATATGATGGAGGGATATGTTGCAGGGATATGATTGAGGGATATGATGGAGGGATATGTTGGAGGGATATGATGGAGGGATATAATGCAGGGGTATGATGGAGGGTTATGATGAAGTGATATAATGGAGGGATATGATGTAGGGATATGTTGCAGGGATATGATGGAGGGATATGATGGAGGGATATGATGGAGGGGCATGATGGAGGGATGCGCTGGAGGGATATGATGGAGGGATATGTTGCAGGGATATGAAGGAGGGATATGATGGAGGAATATGGTGGCGGAATATGATGGAGGGATATGATGGAGGGATATGATGCAGGGACATGATGGAGGTACATGATGGAGTGCTATGATGCAGGGATATGATGGAGGGATTTGATGGAGTGATATGATCGACGGATTAGATGCAGGGATACGATGCAGGGATATGATGGAGGGATTTGATGGAGGGATATGATGGAGCGATTTGAAGCAGGGATATGATGGAGGGATATGATGAAGGGATAAGATGGAGGGATAAGATGGAGGGATGTGATGCAGGGTTATGATGCAGGGATATGATGCAGGGATATGATGGAGGGATATGATGGAGGGATATGATGGAGGGATATGATTGAGGGATATGTGGCAGGGATATGATGCAGGGATATGATTCAGGGATATGATGGAGGGATATGATGGAGGGATATGATGGAGGGATATGATGCAGGGATATGATGGAGGGATATGATGCATGGATATGGTGGAGGGAGATGATGGAGGGATATGTGGCAGGGATATGATGCAGGGATATGATGCAGGGATTTGATGGAGGGATATGATGGAGGGAAATCATGGAGGGATATGATGCAGGGATATGATGGAGGCATATGATGGAGGGATATGATGGAGGGATATGATGCAGGGATATGATGGAGGGATCTGATGGAGGGATATGGTGGAGTGATGTGATGGATGTATATGATGCAGGGATATGATGGAGGGATATGATGCAGGGATATGATGGAGGGATATGATGGAGGGGTATGTTGCAGGGATATGATGGAGGGATATGATGAAGGGATATGATGCAGGGATATGATGGAGCGATATAATGGAGGGATAAGTTGCAGGGATATGATGGAGGGATATGATGGAGGGATATGCTGCAGGGATATGATTGAGGGATATGATGGAGGGATATGTTGGAGGGATATGATGGAGGGATATGATGCAGGGATATGATGGAGGGATATGATGAATCGATACGATGCAGGGATATGATGGAGGGATATAATGGAGGGATATGATGGAGGGATATGATGGAGGGATATGATGGAGGGATATGTTGCAGGGATATGATGGAGGGATATGATGGAGGAATATGGTGGAGGAATATGATGCAGGGATATGATGGAGGGATATGATGCAGGGATATGATGGAAGGATTTGATGCAGGGATACGATGCAGGGATATGATGGAGGGATATGATGAAGGGATAAGATGGAGGGATAGGAAGGAGAGATGTGATGCAGGTATATGATGCAGGGATATGATGGAGGGTTACGATGGAGGGATATGGTGGAGGGATATGATGGAGGGATATGATGCAGTGATATGATGGATATGATGGAGGGATATGATGGAGGGATATGATGGATGGGATATGATGCAGGGATATGATGGAGGGATATGATGGAGGGATATGATGGAGGGATATAATGGAGGGATATGATGGATGGGATGTGATGCAGGGATATGATGGAGGTATATGATGGAGGGATATGATAGAAGGATATGATGGAGCAGTATGATGTAGGGATATGATGAATGGGATATGATGGAGGGATATGATGTAGGGATATGTTGGATAGGATATGATGCAGGGATATGATGGAGGGAAATGATGGAGGGATATGATGGAGGGATATGATGGAGGGATATGATGGAGGGATGTGATGGATGGGATATGATGGATGGGATATGATGGATGGGATATGATGGATGTAATATGATGGATGGGATATGATGGAGGGGATATGATGTAGGGTTATGATGGATGGGACATGATGGATGGGATATGATGGAGTGATATGTTGGAGCTATATGATGCAGGGATATGATGGAGGGATATGATGCCGGGATATGATGCAGGGATATGATGGAGGGACATGTTGGAGGGATATGATGCAGGGATATGATGCAGGGATATGATGGAGGGAAAAGATGGTGGTTAATGATGCGGGGATCTGATGCAGGGTTAGGATGAAGGGCTATGATGGGGGGATATGATGGAGGGCTACGATGGAGGGGTATATTGGAGGGATGTGATGGAGGGATATGATGGAGGGATATGATGGAGAGAAATGATCGAATGATATGATGGAGGGATATGATGGTGGGATATGATGGACGGACATGATGGAGGGATATGATGGAGGGATAGGATGGAGGGATATGATGCAGCGATATGATGGAGGGATATGATGGAATGATATGATGGAGGGATATGATGCAGGGATACGATGGAGGGATATGATGGAGGGATATGATAGAGGGATATAATGCAGGGATATGATGGAGGGATATTATGCAGGGATAAGATGGAGGGATATGATGGAGGGATATGATGGAGGGATATGATGGAGGGATAGGATGGAGGGATATGATGGAGTGATGTGATGCAGGGATATGATGGAGGGATATGATGCGGGGATATGATGGAGGGATATGATGGAGGGATATGGTGGAGTGATATGATGGAGGAATATGAAGCAGGGATATGATGGAGGGATATGATGCAGGGATATCATGGAGGGATATGATGGCCGGATTTGTGGGAGAGGTATGATGGAGGGATATGATGCAGGGATGTGATGGAGGGATGTGTTGCAGGGAAATGATGCAGGGATATGATGCAGAGATATGATGCAGGGATATGATGCAGGGATATTTTGGAGGGATATGATGGAGGGATATGGTGGAGGGATATGATGGAGAGATATGATGCAGGGATATGACGGAGGGATATAATGGAGGGATATGATGGAGGGATATGATGCAGGAATATTATGCAGGGATATGATGGAGGGTTATGATGGAGGGATATGGTGGAGGGATATGATGGAGGGATATGATGCAGTGATATGATGGATATGATGGAGGGATATGATGGAGGGATATGATGGATGGGATATGATGCAGGGATATGATGGAGGAATATAATGGAGGGATATGAAGGAGGGATATAATGGAGGGATATGATGGATGGGATGTGATGCAGGGATATGATGGAGGTATATGATGGAGGGATATGATAGAGGGATATGATGGAGCAGTATGATGGAGGGATATGATGGATGGGATATGATGCAGGGATATTATAGAGGGATTTGATGGAGGGATATGATGAAGGGATGTGATGGAGCGATATGATGCAGGGATATGATGAAGGGATATGATGGAGGGATGTGATGGATGGGATATGATGCAGGGATATGATGGAGGGGAATGATGGAGGGATATGATGGAGGGGTATGATGGAGATATATGATGGATCGGATATGATAGAGGGATATGATGGAGCAGTATGATGGAGGGATATGATGGATGGGATATGATGCAGGGATATTATAGAGGGATTTGATGGAGGGGTATGATGGAGGGATATGTTGGATGGGATATGATGGAGAGATATGATGGAGGGATATGATGGAGGGATGTGATGGATGGGATATGATGGACGGATATGATGGAGGGAAATGATGGAGGGATATGATGGGGGGATATGATGGAGGGATATGATGGAGTGATATGATGGAGGGATCTGATGGATGGGATATGATGCAGGGATGTGATTGTGTGACTTGATGTAGGGATATGATTGAGGGATGTGATGGAGCGATTTGATGCAGGGTTATGATGAAGGGATATGATGGAGGGATGTGATGGATGGGATATGATGCAGGGATATGATGGAGGGAAATGATGGAGGGATATGATGGAGGGGTATGATGGAGATATATGATGAATGGGATATGATGGAGGGATATGATGTAGGGATATGTTGGATGGGATATGATGCAGCGATATGATGGAGGGAAATGATGGAGGGATATGATGGATGGGATATGATGGAGGGATATCATGGAGGGATATGATGGAGGGATATGATGGAGGGATATGATGGAGGGATGTGATGGATGGGATATGATGGATGGGATATGATGGATGGGATATGATGGATGGGATATGATGGATGGGATATGATGGATGGGATATGGTGGAGGGATATGATGCCGGGATATGATGCAGGGTTATGATGGAGGGATAAGATGGTGGTTAATGATGCGGTGATCTGATTCAGGGTTAGGATGAAGGGCTATGATGGGGGGATATGATGGAGGGCTACGATGGAGGGATATATTGGAGGGATGTGATGGAGGGATATGATGGAGGGATATGATGGAGAGAAATGATCGAATGATATGATGGAGGGATATGATGGTGGGATATGATGGATGGACATGATGGAGGGATATGATGGAGGGATAGGATGGAGGGATATGATGCAGCGATATGATGGAGGGATATGATGGAATGATATGATGCAGGAATATTATGCAGGGATATGATGGAGGGTTATGATGGAGGGATATGGTGGAGGGATATGATGGAGGGATATGATGCAGTGATATGATGGATATGATGGAGGGATATGATGGAGGGATATGATGGATGGGATATGATGCAGGGATATGATGGAGGAATATGATGGAGGGATATGAAGGAGGGATATAATGGAGGGATATGATGGATGGGATGTGATGCAGGGATATGATGGAGGTATATGATGGAGGGATATGATAGAGGGATATGATGGAGCAGTATGATGGAGGGATATGATGGATGGGATATGATGGAAGGATATGATGGAGGGATAAGATGCAGTGATAGGATGCAGCAATATGATGGAGTGAAATGGTGGAGTCATATGATGGAGGGATATGGTGGAGGGATTTGATGCAGGGATATGATGCAGGGATATGATGAAGGGATATGATGCTGGGATATGATGGAGGGATATGATAGAGGGATATGATGGAGGGATATGGTGGAGGGATATGATGGAGGGATATGATGCAGGGATAAGATGGAGGGATCTGTTGGAGGGATATGATGCAGCAATATGATGGAGGGATACGTCGCAGGAATATGATGGAAGGATATGATGGAGGGATATGATGGAGGGATATGATGGAGGGATATGGTGGAGGCATATGATGGAAGGATATGATGGAGGGATAAGATGCAGGGATAAGATGCAGCAATATGATGGAGGGATATGGTGGAGGCATATGATGGTGGGATATGATGGAGGGATATGATGCAGGGATATGATGCAGGGATATGATGAAGGGATATGATGCTGGGATATGATGGAGGGATATGATGGAGGGATATGATGGAGAGATTTGATGGAGGGATATGATGCATGGATATGGTGGAGGGATATGATGGAGGGATATGTGGCAGGGATATGATGCAGGTATATGATTCAGGGATACGATGGAGGGATATGCTGGAGGGATATGATGGAGGGATATGATGCATGGATATGGTGGAGGGATATGATGGACGGATATTTACAACAATATGATGGAGGTATATGATAGAGGGATATGATGGAGGGACATGATGGAGGGATACGATGGAGGGATATGGTGGAGGAATATGATGGAGGGATATGATGGAGGGATATGATGCAGGGATATGATGGATGGACATGATGTAGTGATATGATGCAGGGATATGATGGAGGGATTTGATTGAGTGATATGATGGAGGGATTTGATGCAGGGATACGATGCAGGGATATGATGGAGGGATTTGATGGAGGGATATGAGGGAGGGACTTGAAGCAGGGATATGATGGAGGGATATGATGAAGGGATAAGATGGAGGGATAAGATGGAGAGATGTGATGCAGGTACATGATGCAGGGATATGATGGAGGGATATGATGCAGGGATATGATGTAGGGATATGATGGAGGGATATGATGCAGGGATATGATGTAGGGATATGATGGAGGGATATGATGGAGGGATATGATGCAGGGATATGATGGAGCGATATGATGCAGGGATAAGGTGCAGCAATATTATGGAGGGATATGGTGGAGGCATATGATGGAGTGATATGATGGAGGGATATGATGGAGGGATATGGTGGAGGCATATGATGGAAGGATATGATGGAGGGATATGATGGAGGGATATGATGGAGGGATGTGATGGATGGGATATGATGGATGGGATATGATGGATGGGATATGATGCAGGGATAAGGTGCAGCAATATTATGGAGGGATATGGTGGAGGCATATGATGGAGTGATATGATGGAGGGATATGATGGAGGGATATGATGGAGGGATGTGATGGATGGGATATGATGGATGGGATATGATGGATGGGATATGATGGATGGGATATGATGGATGGGATATGATGGATGGGATATGGTGGAGGGATATGATGCCGGGATATGATGCAGGGTTATGATGGAGGGATAAGATGGTGGTTAATGATGCGGGGATCTGATTCAGGGTTAGGATGAAGGGCTATGATGGGGGGATATGATGGAGGGCTACGATGGAGGGATATATTGGAGGGATGTGATGGAGGGATATGATGGAGGGATATGATGGAGAGAAATGATCGAATGATATGATGGAGGGATATGATGGTGGGATATGATGGATGGACATGATGGAGGGATATGATGGAGGGATAGGATGGAGGGATATGATGCAGCGATATGATGGAGGGATATGATGGAATGATATGATGCAGGAATATTATGCAGGGATATGATGGAGGGTTATGATGGAGGGATATGGTGGAGGGA
Organism: Somniosus microcephalus; assembly: GCF_052327205.1. Taxonomy (NCBI): domain Eukaryota; kingdom Metazoa; phylum Chordata; class Chondrichthyes; order Squaliformes; family Somniosidae; genus Somniosus; species Somniosus microcephalus. The sequence goes on along the minus strand of NC_140987.1, from coordinate 23,777,120 downwards.
TATGATGGAGGGATATGATGCAGTGATATGATGGATATGATGGAGGGATATGATGGAGGGATATGATGGATGGGATATGATGCAGGGATATGATGGAGGAATATGATGGAGGGATATGAAGGAGGGATATAATGGAGGGATATGATGGATGGGATGTGATGCAGGGATATGATGGAGGGATATGATAGAGGGATATGATGGAGCAGTATGATGGAGGGATATGATGGATGGGATATGATGGAAGGATATGATGGAGGGATAAGATGCAGTGATAGGATGCAGCAATATGATGGAGTGATATGGTGGAGTCATATGATGGAGGGATATGGTGGAGGGATTTGATGCAGGGATATGATGCAGGGATATGATGAAGGGATATGATGCTGGGATATGATGGAGGGATATGATAGAGGGATATGATGGAGGGATATGGTGGAGGGATATGATGGAGGGATATGATGCAGGGATAAGATGGAGGGATCTGATGGAGGGATATGATGCAGCAATATGATGGAGGGATACGTCGCAGGAATATGATGGAAGGATATGATGGAGGGATATGATGGAGGGATATGATGGAGGGATATGGTGGAGGCATATGATGGAAGGATATGATGGAGGGATAAGATGCAGGGATAAGATGCAGCAATATGATGGAGGGATATGGTGGAGGCATATGATGGTGGGATATGATGGAGGGATATGATGCAGGGATATGATGCAGGGAGATGATGAAGGGATATGATGCTGGGATATGATGGAGGGATATGATGGAGGGATATGATGGAGAGATTTGATGGAGGGATATGATGCATGGATATGGTGGAGGGATATGATGGAGGGATATGTGGCAGGGATATGATGCAGGTATATGATTCAGGGATACGATGGAGGGATATGCTGGAGGGATATGATGGAGGGATATGATGCATGGATATGGTGGAGGGATATGATGGACGGATATTTACAGCAATATGATGGAGGTATATGATAGAGGGATATGATGGAGGGACATGATGGAGGGATACGATGGAGGGATATGGTGGAGGAATATGATGGAGGGATATGATGGAGGGATATGATGCAGGGATATGATGGATGGACATGATGTAGTGATATGATGCAGGGATATGATGGAGGGATTTGATTGAGTGATATGATGGAGGGATTTGATGCAGGGATACGATGCAGGGATATGATGGAGGGATTTGATGGAGGGATATGAGGGAGGGACTTGAAGCAGGGATATGATGGAGGGATATGATGAAGGGATAAGATGGAGGGATAAGATGGAGAGATGTGATGCAGGTACATGATGCAGGGATATGATGGAGGGATATGATGCAGGGATATGATGTAGGGATATGATGGAGGGATATGATGCAGGGATATGATGTAGGGATATGATGGAGGGATATGATGGAGGGATATGATGCAGGGATATGATGGAGCGATATGATGCAGGGATAAGGTGCAGCAATATTATGGAGGGATATGGTGGAGGCATATGATGGAGTGATATGATGGAGGGATATGATGGAGGGATATGGTGGAGGCATATGATGGAAGGATATGATGGAGGGATATGATGCAGGGTTAAGATGCAGCAATATGATGGAGGGATATGGTGGAGGCATATGATGGTGGGATATGATGGAGGGATATGATGCAGGGATATGATGCAGGGATATGATGAAGTGATATGATGCTGGGATATGATGGAGGGATATGATGGAGGGATATGATGGAGGGATTTGATGGAGGGATATGATGCATGGATATGGTGGAGGGATATGATGGAGGGATATGTGGCAGGGATATGATGCAGGGATATGATTCAGGGATACGATGTAGGGCTATGATGGAGGGATATGATGGAGGGATATGATGCATGGATATGGAGGAGGGATATGATGGACGGATATGTTGCAGCGATATGATGGAGGTATATGATGGAGGGATATGGTGGGGGGATATGATGGAGGGATAAGATGCAGGGATATGATGGAGGGATATGATGGAGGGATATGATGGAGGGACATGATGGAGGGATATGATGGAGGGATATGATGGAGGGATATTTTGCAGGGATATGATTGAGGGATATGATGGAGGGATATGTTGGAGGGATATGATGGAGGGATATGATGCAGGGATATGATAGAGGGATATGATGGAGGGATATGATGGAGGGATATGATGGCGGGGTATGTTGCAGGGATATGATGGAGGGATATGATGGAGGAATATGGTGGAGGAATATGATGGAGGGATATGATGGAGGGATAAGATGGAGTGATGTGATGCAGGTATATGATGCAGGGATATGATGCAGGGATATGATGGAGGGATATGATGCAGGGATATGATGTAGGGATATGATTGAGGGATATGAGGAGGGATATAATGCACGGATTTGATGCAGGGATATGAAGCAGGGACATGATGGAGTGATATGATGCAGGGATATGATGCAGCAATATGATGGAGGGAAATGATGGAGGGATATGATGGAGGGATATGATGGAGGGATATGGTGGAGGCATATGATGGAGGGATATGATGGAGGGATATGATGCAGGGATAAGATGCAGCAATATGATGGAGGGATATGTTGGAGGCATATGATGGAGTGATTTGATGGAGGGATATGATGGAGGGATTTGAAGCAGGGATATGATGGAGGGATATGATGCATGGATATGGTGGAAGGATATGATGGAGGGATATGATGCATGGATATGGTGGAGGGATATGATGGCGGGATATGTGGCAGGGATATGATGCAGGGATATGATCAGGGATATGATGGAGGGATATGATGGAGGGATATCATGGAGGGATATGATGCATGGATATGGTGGAAGGATGTGATGGAGGGTATGATGCATGGATATGGTGGAGGGATACGATGGCGGGATATGTGGCAGGGATATGATGCAGGGATATGATCAGGGTTATGATGGAGGGATATGATGGAGGGATATGATGGAGGGTTATGATGCATGGATATGGTGGAAGGATATGATGGAGGGATATGAGGCAGGGATATGATGCAGGAATATGATGGAGAGATATGATGCAGGGATATGATGCAGCAATATGATGGAGGGATATGTCGCAGGAATATGATGGAGGGATATGATGGAGGGATAAGATGGAGGGATTTGATCGAGGGATATGGTGGAGGCATATGATGGAGGCATATGATGGAGGGATATGATGCAGGGATAGGATGCAGCAATATGATGGAGGGATATGGTGGAGTCACATGATGGAGGGATATGATGGAGGGATATGATGCAGGGATATGACGCAGGGATATGAGGAAGGGATATGATGCTGTGATATGATGGAGGGATATGATGGAGGGATATGACGGAGTTATATGTTGGAGGGATATGATGCATGGATATGGTGGAGGGATTTCATGGAGGGATATGATGCAGGGATATGATGGAGAGATATGATGGAGGGATATGATGGAGGGATATGATGCAGGGATAAGATGGAGGGATCTAATGGAGGGATATGGTGGAGGGATATGATTGATATATATGATGCAGGGATATGATGGAGGGATATGATGCAGGGATATGATGGAGGGATATGATGGAGTGATATGTTGCAGGGATATGATGGAGGGATATGATAGAGGGACATGATGCAGGGATATGATGGAGGGATATATTGGAGGGATATGTTGCAGGGATATGATGGAGGGATATGATGGAGGGATATGTTGCAGGGATATGATTGAGGGATATGATGGAGGGATATGTTGGAGGGATATGATGGAGGGATATAATGCAGGGGTATGATGGAGGGATATGATGAAGTGATATAATGGATGGATATGATGTAGGGATATGTTGCAGGGATATGATGGAGGGATATGATGGAGGGATATGATGGAGGGGCATGATGGAGGGATGCGCTGGAGGGATATGATGGAGGGATATGTTGCAGGGATATGAAGGAGGGATATGATGGAGGAATATGGTGGCGGAATATGATGGAGGGATATGATGGAGGGATATGATGCAGGGATATGATGGAGGTACATGATGGAGTGCTATGATGCAGGGATATGATGGAGGGATTTGATGGAGTGATATGATCGACGGATTAGATGCAGGGATACGATGCAGGGATATGATGGAGGGATTTGATGGAGGGATATGATGGAGCGATTTGAAGCAGGGATATGATGGAGGGATATGATGAAGGGATAAGATGGAGGGATAAGATGGAGGGATGTGATGCAGGGTTATGATGCAGGGATATGATGCAGGGATATGATGGAGGGATATGATGGAGGGATATGATGGAGGGATATGATTGAGGGATATGTGGCAGGGATATGATGCAGGGATATGATTCAGGGATATGATGGAGGGATATGATGGAGGGATATGATGGAGGGATATGATGCAGGGATATGATGGAGGGATATGATGCATGGATATGGTGGAGGGAGATGATGGAGGGATATGTGGCAGGGATATGATGCAGGGATATGATGCAGGGATTTGATGGAGGGATATGATGGAGGGAAATCATGGAGGGATATGATGCAGGGATATGATGGAGGCATATGATGGAGGGATATGATGGAGGGATATGATGCAGGGATATGATGGATGGATCTGATGGAGGGATATGGTGGAGTGATGTGATGGATGTATATGATGCAGGGATATGATGGAGGGATATGATGCAGGGATATGATGGAGGGATATGATGGAGGGGTATGTTGCAGGGATATGATGGAGGGATATGATGAAGGGATATGATGCAGGGATATGATGGAGCGATATAATGGAGGGATAAGTTGCAGGGATATGATGGAGGGATATGATGGAGGGATATGCTGCAGGGATATGATTGAGGGATATGATGGAGGGATATGTTGGAGGGATATGATGGAGGGATATGATGCAGTGATATGATGGAGGGATATGATGAATCGATACGATGCAGGGATATGATGGAGGGATATAATGGAGGGATATGATGGAGGGATATGATGGAGGGATATGATGGAGGGATATGTTGCAGGGATATGATGGAGGGATATGATGGAGGAATATGGTGGAGGAATATGATGCAGGGATATGATGGAGGGATATGATGCAGGGATATGATGGAAGGATTTGATGCAGGGATACGATGCAGGGATATGATGGAGGGATATGATGAAGGGATAAGATGGAGGGATAGGAAGGAGAGATGTGATGCAGGTATATGATGCAGGGATATGATGGAGGGTTACGATGGAGGGATATGGTGGAGGGATATGATGGAGGGATATGATGCAGTGATATGATGGATATGATGGAGGGATATGATGGAGGGATATGATGGATGGGATATGATGCAGGGATATGATGGAGGGATATGATGGAGGGATATGATGGAGGGATATAATGGAGGGATATGATGGATGGGATGTGATGCAGGGATATGATGGAGGTATATGATGGAGGGATATGATAGAGGGATATGATGGAGCAGTATGATGGAGGGATATGATGAATGGGATATGATGGAGGGATATGATGTAGGGATATGTTGGATGGGATATGATGCAGGGATATGATGGAGGGAAATGATGGAGGGATATGATGGAGGGATATGATGGAGGGATATGATGGAGGGATATGATGGAGGGATGTGATGGATGGGATATGATGGATGGGATATGATGGATGGGATATGATGGATGTAATATGATGGATGGGAGATGATGGAGGGGATATGATGTAGGGTTATGATGGATGGGACATGATGGATGGGATATGATGGAGTGATATGTTGGAGGTATATGATGCAGGGATATGATGGAGGGATATGATGCCGGGATATGATGCAGGGATATGATGGAGGGATATGTTGGAGGGATATGATGCAGGGATATGATGCAGGGATATGATGGAGGGATAAGATGGTGGTTAATGATGCGGGGATCTGATGCAGGGTTAGGATGAAGGGCTATGATGGGGGGATATGATGGAGGGCTACGATGGAGGGGTATATTGGAGGGATGTGATGGAGGGATATGATGGAGGGATATGATGGAGAGAAATGATCGAATGATATGATGGAGGGATATGATGGTGGGATATGATGGACGGACATGATGGAGGGATATGATGGAGGGATAGGATGGAGGGATATGATGCAGCGATATGATGGAGGGATATGATGGAATGATATGATGGAGGGATATGATGCAGGGATACGATGGAGGGATATGATGGAGGGATATAATAGAGGGATATAATGCAGGGATATGATGGAGGGATATTATGCAGGGATAAGATGGAGGGATATGATGGAGGGATATGATGGAGGGATAGGATGGAGGGATAGGATGGAGGGATATGATGGAGTGATGTGATGCAGGGATATGATGGAGGGATATGATGCGGGGATATGATGGAGGGATATGATGGAGGGATATGGTGGAGTGATATGATGGAGGAATATGAAGCAGGGATATGATGGAGGGATATGATGCAGGGATATCATGGAGGGATATGATGGCCGGATTTGTGGGAGAGGTATGATGGAGGGATATGATGCAGGGATGTGATGGAGGGATGTGTTGCAGGGAAATGATGCAGGGATATGATGCAGAGATATGATGCAGGGATATGATGCAGGGATATTTTGGAGGGATATGATGGAGGGATATGGTGGAGGGATATGATGGAGAGATATGATGCAGGGATATGACGGAGGGATATAATGGAGGGATATGATGGAGGGATATGATGCAGGAATATTATGCAGGGATATGATGGAGGGTTATGATGGAGGGATATGGTGGAGGGATATGATGGAGGGATATGATGCAGTGATATGATGGATATGATGGAGGGATATGATGGAGGGATATGATGGATGGGATATGATGCAGGGATATGATGGAGGAATATAATGGAGGGATATGAAGGAGGGATATAATGGAGGGATATGATGGATGGGATGTGATGCAGGGATATGATGGAGGTATATGATGGAGGGATATGATAGAGGGATATGATGGAGCAGTATGATGGAGGGATATGATGGATGGGATATGATGCAGGGATATTATAGAGGGATTTGATGGAGGGATATGATGAAGGGATGTGATGGAGCGATATGATGCAGGGATATGATGAAGGGATATGATGGAGGGATGTGATGGATGGGATATGATGCAGGGATATGATGGAGGGGAATGATGGAGGGATATGATGGAGGGGTATGATGGAGATATATGATGGATCGGATATGATAGAGGGATATGATGGAGCAGTATGATGGAGGGATATGATGGATGGGATATGATGCAGGGATATTATAGAGGGATTTGATGGAGGGGTATGATGGAGGGATATGTTGGATGGGATATGATGGAGAGATATGATGGAGGGATATGATGGAGGGATGTGATGGATGGGATATGATGGACGGATATGATGGAGGGAAATGATGGAGGGATATGATGGGGGGATATGATGGAGGGATATGATGGAGTGATATGATGGAGGGATCTGATGGATGGGATATGATGCAGGGATGTGATTGTGTGACTTGATGTAGGGATATGATTGAGGGATGTGATGGAGCGATTTGATGCAGGGATATGATGAAGGGATATGATGGAGGGATGTGATGGATGGGATATGATGCAGGGATATGATGGAGGGAAATGATGGAGGGATATGATGGAGGGGTATGATGGAGATATATGATGAATGGGATATGATGGAGGGATATGATGTAGGGATATGTTGGATGGGATATGATGCAGCGATATGATGGAGGGAAATGATGGAGTGATATGATGGATGGGATATGATGGAGGGATATCATGGAGGGATATGATGGAGGGATATGATGGAGGGATATGATGGAGGGATGTGATGGATGGGATATGATGGATGGGATATGATGGATGGGATATGATGGATGGGATATGATGGATGGGATATGATGGATGGGATATGGTGGAGGGATATGATGCCGGGATATGATGCAGGGTTATGATGGAGGGATATGTTGGAGGGATATGCTGCAGGGATATGATGCAGGGATATGATGGAGGGATAAGATGGTGGTTAATGATGCGGGGATCTGATTCAGGGTTAGGATGAAGGGCTATGATGGGGGGATATGATGGAGGGCTACGATGGAGGGATATATTGGAGGGATGTGATGGAGGGATATGATGGAGGGATATGATGGAGAGAAATGATCGAATGATATGATGGAGGGATATGATGGTGGGATATGATGGATGGACATGATGGAGGGATATGATGGAGGGATAGGATGGAGGGATATGATGCAGCGATATGATGGAGGGATATGATGGAATGATATGATGCAGGAATATTATGCAGGGATATGATGGAGGGTTATGATGGAGGGATATGGTGGAGGGATATGATGGAGGGATATGATGCAGTGATATGATGGATATGATGGAGGGATATGATGGAGGGATATGATGGATGGGATATGATGCAGGGATATGATGGAGGAATATGATGGAGGGATATGAAGGAGGGATATAATGGAGGGATATGATGGATGGGATGTGATGCAGGGATATGATGGAGGTATATGATGGAGGGATATGATAGAGGGATATGATGGAGCAGTATGATGGAGGGATATGATGGATGGGATATGATGCAGGGATATTATAGAGGGATTTGATGGAGGGATATGATGAAGGGATGTGATGGAGCGATATGATGCAGGGATATGATGAAGGGATATGATGGAGGGATGTGATGGATGGGATATGATGCAGGGATATGATGGAGGGGAATGATGGAGGGATATGATGGAGGGGTATGATGGAGATATATGATGGATCGGATATGATAGAGGGATATGATGGAGCAGTATGATGGAGGGATATGATGGATGGGATATGATGCAGGGATATTATAGAGGGATTTGATGGAGGGGTATGATGGAGGGATATGTTGGATGGGATATGATGGAGAGATATGATGGAGGGATATGATGGAGGGATGTGATGGATGGGATATGATGGACGGATATGATGGAGGGAAATGATGGAGGGATATGATGGGGGGATATGATGGAGGGATATGATGGAGGGATATGATGGAGGGATATGATGGAGGGATATGATGCAGGGATATGGTGCAGGGAAATGATGGAGGGATATGATTAGGGATATGATGGCAGGATTTGTTGGAGAGATAGATTGGAGGGATATGATGCCGGGATATGATGGAGGGAAATGATGGAGGGATATGATGGAGGGGTATGATGGAGATATATGATGGATGGGATATGATGGAGGGATATGATGGAGGGATATGTTGGATGGGATATGATGGAGAGATATGATGGAGGGATATGATGGAGGGATGTAATGGATGGGATATGATGGACGGATATGATGGAGGGAAATGATGGAGGGACATGATGGGGGATATGATGGAGGGATATGATGGAGGGATATGATGGAGTGATGTGATGAATGGGATATGAAGCAGGGATATGATGGAGGGAAGTGATGGAGGGATATGATGGAGGGGTATGATGGAGATATATGATGGATGGGATATGATGGAGGGATATGATGTAGGGATATGTTGGATGGGATATGATGCAGAGATATGATGGAGGGATATGATGGAGGGATGTGATGGATGGGATATGATGGAGGGATATGATGGAGGGAAATGATGGGGGATATGATGGATGGGATATCATGGAGGGATATGATGGAGGGATATGATGGAGGGATATGATGGAGGGATGTGATGGATGGGATATGATGGATGGGATATGATGGATGGGATATGATGGATGGGATATGATGTAGGGTTGTGATGGATGGGATATGATGGATGGGATATGATGGAGTGATATGTTGGAGGGATATGATGCAGGGATATGGTGGAGGGATATGATGGAGGGATATGATGCAGGGATATGGTGGAGGGATATGATGGAGGGATATGATGCAGAGATATGATGGAGGGATATGATGGAATGATATGATGGAGGGATATGTTGCAGGGATACGATGGAGGGATATGATGGAGGGATGTGATAGAGGGATATAATGCAGGGATATGATGGAGGGATATTATGCAGGGATAAGATGGAGGGATATGAGGGAGGGATATGATGGAGGGATAGGATGGAGGGATAGGATGGAGGGATATGATGGAGTGATGTGATGCAGTGACATGATGGAGGGATATGATGCAGGGATATGATAGAGGGATATGATGGAGGGATATGGTGGAGTGATATGATGGAGGAATATGATGCAGGGATATGATGGAGGGATATGATGCAGGGATATGATGGAGGGATATGATGCAGGGATATGATGCAGGGATAAGATGGAGGGATATGATGGAGGGATATGATGGAGGGATATGATGCAGGGATATGGTGCAGGGAAAGGATGGAGGGATATGATGGAGGGATATGATGGCCGGATTTGTTGGAGAGGTATGATGGAGGGATATGATGGAGGGATATGATGGAGGGATATGGTGGAGTGATATGATGGAGGAATATGATGCAGGGATATGATGGAGGGATATGATGCAGGGATATCATGGAGGGATATGATGGAGGGAAATGATGGAGGGATATGATGGATGGGATGTGATGGAGGGATATGATGGAGGGATATGATGGAGGGGTATGATGGAGGGATATGATGGAGGGATGTGATGGATGGGATATGATGGATGGGATATGATGGATGGGATATGATGGATGGGATATGATGGATGGGATATGATGGATGGGATATGATGTAGGGTTGTGATCGATGGGATATGATGGATGGGATATGATGGAGGGATATGTTGGAGGGATATGATGCAGGGATATGTTGGAGGGATTTGATGGAGGGATATGATGCAGGGATATGATGCAGGGATATGATGGAGGGATATGACGCCGGGATATGATGCAGGGATATGATGGAGGGATATGTTGGAGTGATATGATGCAGGGATATGATGCAGGGATATTATGGAGGGATAAGATGGCGGTTAATGATGGGGGGATCTGATGCAGGGTTAGGATGAAGGTATACGATGGGGGGATATGATGTAGGGCTACGATGGAGGGATATATTGGACGGATGTGATGGAGTGATATGATGGAGGGATATGATGGAGAGAAATGATCGAGTGATATAATGGAGGGATATGATGGTGGGATATGATGGACAGATATGATGGAGGGATATGATGGAGGGATAAGATGGAGGGATATGATGCACCGATATGATGCAGGGATATGATGGAGGGATAAGATGACGGTTAATGATGGAGGGATCTGATGCAGCATTAGGATGGAGGGATATGATGGTGGGATTTGATGGACGGATATGATGGAGGGATATGATGCAGGGTTATGATGGAGGGATATGATGGATGGGATATGATGGAGGGATATGATGGAGGGATATGATGCAGCGATATATTATAGCGATATGATGGAGGGATATGATGGAGGCATATGATGCAGGGATATGATGGAGGGATATGATGGAGGGATATGATGGAGGGATGTGACGGATGCGATATGATGGATGGGATATGATGGATGGGATATGATGAATGGGATATCATGGATGGGATATGATGGATGGGACATGATGTTGGTTTGTGATCCATGGGATATGATGGATGGGACATGATGGAGGGATATGTTGGAGGGATATGATGCAGGGATATGATGGAGGGATATGATGGAGGGATATGATGCAGGGATATGATGCAGGGATATGATGGAGGGATATGATGCCGGGATATGATGCAGGGATATGATGGAGGGATATGTTGGAGGGATATGATGCAGGGATATGCTGCAGGGATATGATGGAGGGATAAGATGGCGGTAAATGATGGGGGGATCTGATGCAGGGTTAGGATGAAGGGATATGATGGGGGGATATGATGGAGGGCTATGATGGAGGGATATATTGGAGGAATGTGATGGAGGGATATGAAGGAGGGATATGATGGAGAGATATGATCGAGTGATGTGATGGAGGGATATGATGGTGGGATATGATGGACGGAATTGATGGAGGGATATGATGGAGGGATAAGATGGAGGGATACAATGCAGCGATATGATGCAGGGATATGATGGAGGGATAAGATGGCGGTTAATGGTGGAGGGATCTGATGCAGCGTTAGGATGAAGGGATATGATGGAGGGATATGATGGAGGGATATGATGGAGGGATATGATGCAGCGATATGATGGAGGGATATGATGAAGTGATATGATGGAGGGATATGATGCAGGGATACGATGGAGGGATATGATGGAGGGATATGATAGAGGGATATAATGCAGGGATATGATGTAGGAATCTTATGCAGGGATAAGTTGGAGGGATATGATGCAGTGATATGATGCAGGGATAAGATGGAGGGATATGATAGAGGGATATGATGGAGGGATATGATGCAGGGATATGGTGCAGGGAAATGATGGAGGGATATGATTAGGGATATGATGGCAGGATTTGTTGGAGAGATAGATTGGAGGGATATGATGCCGGGATATGATGGAGGGAAATGATGGAGGGATGTGATGGAGGGATGTGACGGATGGGATATGATGGTGGGATATGATGGAGGGAAATGATGGAGGGATATGATGGATGGGATATGATGCAGGGATGTGATGGTGGGATTTGATGTAGGGATATGATGTAGGGATGTGATGGAAGGATATGATGGAGGGATATGATGGAGGGATGTGATGGAGCGATATGATGCAGGGATATGATGAAGGGATATGATGGAGTGATGTGATGAATGGGATATGATGGAGGGATATGATGGAGGGAAATGATGGGGGGATATGATGGATGGGATATCATGGAGGGATATGATGGAGGGATATGATGGAGGGATATGATGGAGGGATGTGATGGATGGGATATGATGGATGGGATATGATGGATGTGATATGATGGATGGGATATGATGGATGGGATATGATGTAGGGTTGTGATGGATGGGATATGATGGATGGGATATGATGGAGTGATATGTTGGAGGGATATGATGCAGGGATATGGTGGAGGGATATGATGGAGGGATATGATGCAGGGATATGATGCAGGGATATGATGGAGGGATATGATGCCGGAATATGATGCAGGGATATGATGGAGGGATATCTTGGAGGGAAATGATGCAGGGATATGATGCAGGGATATGATGGAGAGATATGATCGAGTGATATGATGGAGGGATATGATGGTGGGATATGATGGAGGGATATGATGGAGGGATATGATGGAGGGATAAGATGGAGGGATATGATGCAGCGATATGATGCAAGGATATGATGGAGGGATAAGATGGGGGTTAATGATGGAGGGATCTGATGCAGCGTTAGGATGAAGGGAAATGATGGAGGGATATGATGGAGGGATATGATGGAGGGATATGATGCAGCGATATGATGGAGGAATATGATGGAGTGAAATAATGGAGGGATATGATGCAGGGATACGATGGAGGGATATGATGGAGGGATATGATAGAGGGATATAATGCAGGGATATGATGGAGGGATATTATGCAGGGATAAGATGGAAGGATATGATGGAGGGATATGTTGCGGGGATATGATGGAGGGATATTATGCAGGGAAATGATGCAGGGATATGATGCAGAGATATGATGGAGCGATATGATGGAATGATATGATGGAGGGACATGTTGCAGGGATACGATGGAGGGATATGATGGAGGGATATGATAGAGGGATATAATGCAGGGATATGATGGAGGGATATTATGCAGGGATAAGATGGAGGGATATGAGGGAGGGATATGATGGAGGGATAGGATGGAGCGATAGGATGGAGGGATATGATGGAGTGATGTGATGCAGGGACATGATGGAGGGATATGATGCGGGGATATGATGGAGGGATATGATGGAGGGATATGGTGGAGTGATATGATGGAGGAATATGATGCAGGGATATGATGGAGAGATATGATGCAGGGATATGATGGAGGGATATGATGCAGGGATATGATGCAGGGATAAGATGGAGGGATATGATGGAGGGATATGATGGAGGGATATGATGCAGGGATATGGTGCAGGGAAAGGATGGAGGGATATGATGGAGGGATATGATGGCCGGATTTGTTGGAGAGGTATGATGGAGGGATATGATGGAGGGATATGATGGAGGGATATGGTGGAGTGATATGATGGAGGAATATGATGCAGGGATATGATGGAGGGATATGATGCAGGGATATCATGGAGGGATATGATGGAGGGAAATGATGGAGGGATATGATGGATGGGATATGATGGAGGGATATGATGGAGGGATATGATGGAGGGCTATGATGGAGGGATATGATGGAGGGATGTGATGGATGGGATATGATGGATGGGATATGATGGATGGGATATGATGGATGGGATATGATGTAGGGTTGTGATCGATGGGATATGATGGATGGCATATGATGGAGGGATATGTTGGAGGGATATGATGCATGGATATGTTGGAGGGATTTGATGGAGGGATATGATGCAGGGATATGATGCAGGGATATGATGGAGGGATATGACGCCGGGATATGATGCAGGGATATGATGGAGGGATATGTTGGAGTGATATGATGCAGGGATATGATGCAGGGATATTATGGAGGGATAAGATGGCGGTTAATGATGGGGGGATCTGATGCAGGGTTAGGATGAAGGGATACGATGGGGGGATATGATGTAGGGCTACGATGGAGGGATATATTGGACGGATGTGATGGAGTGATATGATGGTGGGATATGATGGACAGATATGATGGAGGGATATGATGGAGGGATAAGATGGAGGGATATGATGCACCGATATGATGCAGGGATATGATGGAGGGATAAGATGACGGTTAATGATGGAGGGATCTGATGCAGCATTAGGATGGAGGGATATGATGGTGGGATTTGATGGACGGATATGATGGAGGGATATGATGCAGGGTTATGATGGAGGGATATGATGGATGGGATATGATGGAGGGATATGATGGAGGGATATGATGCAGCGATATATTATAGCGATATGATGGAGGGATATGATGGAGGCATATGATGCAGGGATATGATGGAGGGATATGATGGAGGGATATGATGGAGGGATGTGACGGATGCGATATGATGGATGGGATATGATGGATGGGATATGATGAATGGGATATCATGGATGGGATATGATGGATGGGACATGATGTTGGTTTGTGATCGATGGGATATGATGGATGGGACATGATGGAGGGATATGTTGGAGGGATATGATGCAGGGATATGATGGAGGGATATGATGGAGGGATATGATGCAGGGATATGATGCAGGGATATGATGGAGGGATATGATGCCGGGATATGATGCAGGGATATGATGGAGGGATATGTTGGAGGGATATGATGCAGGGATATGCTGCAGGGATATGATGGAGGGATAAGATGGCGGTAAATGATGGGGGGATCTGATGCAGGGTTAGGATGAAGGGATATGATGGGGGGATATGATGGAGGGCTATGATGGAGGGATATATTGGAGGAATGTGATGGAGGGATATGAAGGAGGGATATGATGGAGAGATATGATCGAGTGATGTGATGGAGGGATATGATGGTGGGATATGATGGACGGAATTGATGGAGGGATATGATGGAGGGATAAGATGGAGGGATACAATGCAGCGATATGATGCAGGGATATGATGGAGGGATAAGATGGCGGTTAATGGTGGAGGGATCTGATGCAGCGTTAGGATGAAGGGATATGATGGAGGGATATGATGGAGGGATATGATGGAGGGATATGATGCAGCGATATGATGGAGGGATATGATGAAGTGATATGATGGAGGGATATGATGCAGGGATACGATGGAGGGATATGATGGAGGGATATGATAGAGGGATATAATGCAGGGATATGATGTAGGAATTGTGGTAAACCACTGTCATACCTGTCTGTGTCTGTATGTGTATTCCACTAGGTACAGGTCTGGACATGCCTCGGCTGACTCCTCCCACTATTCCAGGTATATAAGTGACTACCTCCCAGTCCCTTAGTATTCTGGACGGGTCGACCACTCGAGACAAGACCTTCATTCTTTAGTTAATAAAAGCCTGATTGTTACTCGCTCAACTTCAGTCTTTTGAGTAATTGATGGCGCATCAGGAATCTTATGCAGGGATAAGTTGGAGGGATATGATGCAGTGATATGATGCAGGGATAAGATGGAGGGATATGATAGAGGGATATGATGGAGGGATATGATGCAGGGATATGGTGCAGGGAAATGATGGAGGGATATGATTAGGGATATGATGGCAGGATTTGTTGGAGAGATAGATTGGAGGGATATGATGCCGGGATATGATGGAGGGAAATGATGGAGGGATGTGATGGAGGGATGTGACGGATGGGATATGATGGTGGGATATGATGGAGGGAAATGATGGAGGGATATGATGGATGGGATATGATGCAGGGATGTGATGGTGGGATTTGATGTAGGGATATGATGTAGGGATGTGATGGAAGGATATGATGGAGGGATATGATGGAGGGATGTGATGGAGCGATATGATGCAGGGATATGATGAAGGGATATGATGGAGTGATGTGATGAATGGGATATGATGGAGGGATATGATGGAGGGAAATGATGGGGGGATATGATGGATGGGATATCATGGAGGGATATGATGGAGGGATATGATGGAGGGATATGATGGAGGGATGTGATGGATGGGATATGATGGATGGGATATGATGGATGTGATATGATGGATGGGATATGATGGATGGGATATGATGTAGGGTTGTGATGGATGGGATATGATGGATGGGATATGATGGAGTGATATGTTGGAGGGATATGATGCAGGGATATGGTGGAGGGATATGATGGAGGGATATGATGCAGGGATATGATGCAGGGATATGATGGAGGGATATGATGCCGGAATATGATGCAGGGATATGATGGAGGGATATCTTGGAGGGAAATGATGCAGGGATATGATGCAGGGATATGATGGAGAGATATGATCGAGTGATATGATGGAGGGATATGATGGTGGGATATGATGGAGGGATATGATGGAGGGATATGATGGAGGGATAAGATGGAGGGATATGATGCAGCGATATGATGCAGGGATATGATGGAGGGATAAGATGGGGGTTAATGATGGAGGGATCTGATGCAGCGTTAGGATGAAGGGAAATGATGGAGGGATATGATGGAGGGATATGATGGAGGGATATGATGCAGCGATATGATGGAGGAATATGATGGAGTGAAATAATGGAGGGATATGATGCAGGGATACGATGGAGGGATATGATGGAGGGATATGATAGAGGGATATAATGCAGGGATATGATGGAGGGATATTATGCAGGGATAAGATGGAAGGATATGATGGAGGGATATGTTGCGGGGATATGATGGAGGGATATTATGCAGGGAAATGATGCAGGGATATGATGCAGAGATATGATGGAGCGATATGATGGAATGATATGATGGAGGGACATGTTGCAGGGATACGATGGAGGGATATGATGGAGGGATATGATAGAGGGATATAATGCAGGGATATGATGGAGGGATAGTATGCAGGGATAAGATGGAGGGATATGAGGGAGGGATATGATGGAGGGATAGGATGGAGCGATAGGATGGAGGGATATGATGGAGTGATGTGATGCAGGGACATGATGGAGTGATATGATGCGGGGATATGATGGAGGGATATGATGGAGGGATATGGTGGAGTGATATGATGGAGGAATATGATGCAGGGATATGATGGAGAGATATGATGCAGGGATATGATGGAGGGATATGATGCAGGGATATGATGCAGGGATAAGATGGAGGGATATGATGGAGGGATATGATGGAGGGATATGATGCAGGGATATGGTGCAGGGAAAGGATGGAGGGATATGATGGAGGGATATGATGGCCGGATTTGTTGGAGAGGTATGATGGAGGGATATGATGGAGGGATATGATGGAGGGATATGGTGGAGTGATATGATGGAGGAATATGATGCAGGGATATGATGGAGGGATATGATGCAGGGATATCATGGAGGGATATGATGGAGGGAAATGATGGAGGGATATGATGGATGGGATATGATGGAGGGATATGATGGAGGGATATGATGGAGGGCTATGATGGAGGGATATGATGGAGGGATGTGATGGATGGGATATGATGGATGGGATATGATGGATGGGATATGATGGATGGGATATGATGTAGGGTTGTGATCGATGGGATATGATGGATGGCATATGATGGAGGGATATGTTGGAGGGATATGATGCATGGATATGTTGGAGGGATTTGATGGAGGGATATGATGCAGGGATATGATGCAGGGATATGATGGAGGGATATGACGCCGGGATATGATGCAGGGATATGATGGAGGGATATGTTGGAGGGATATGATGGAGGGATATGTTGGAGGGATATGATGCAGGGATATGATGCAGGGATATGATGGAGGGATAAGATGGCGATTAATGATGGGGGGATCTGATGCAGGGTTAGGATGAAGGGATATGATGGGGGGATATGATGTAGGGCTACGATGGAGGGATATATTGGACGGATGTGATGGAGTGATATGATGGAGGGATATGATGGAGAGAAATGATCGAGTGATATAATGGAGGGATATGATGGTGGGATATGATGGACGGATATGATGGAGGGATATGATGGAGGGATAAGATGGAGGGATATGATGCAGCGATATGATGCAGGGATATGATGGAGGGATAAGATGGGGGTTAATGGTGGAGGGATCTGATGCAGTGTTAGGATGAAGGGAAATGATGGAGGGATATGATGGAGGGATATGATGGAGGGATATGATGCAGCGATATGATGGAGGAATATGATGGAGTGAAATAATGGAGGGATATGATGCAGGGATACGATGGAGGGATATGATGGAGGGATATGATGCAGGGATATGATGGAGGGATATGATGCCGGGATATGATGCAGGGATATGATGGAGGGATATGTTGGAGGGAAATGATGCAGGGATATGATGCAGGGATATGATGCAGAGATATGATCGAGTGATATGATGGAGGGATATGATGGTGGGATATAATGGAGGGATATGATGGAGGGATATGATGGAGGGATAAGATGGAGGGATATGATGCAGCGATATGATGCAGGGATATGATGGAGGGATAAGATGGGGGTTAATGATGGAGGGATCTGATGCAGCGTTAGGATGAAGGGAAATGATGGAGGGATATGATGGAGGGATATGATGGAGGGATATGATGCAGCGATATGATGGAGGAATATGATGGAGTGAAATAATGGAGGGATTTGATGCAGGGATACGATGGAGGGATATGATGGAGGGATATGATAGAGGGATATAATGCAGGGATATGATGGAGGGATATTATGCAGGGATAAGTTGGAGGGATATGATGGAGGGATATGTTGCGGGGATATGATGGAGGGATATTATGCAGGGAAATGATGCAGGGATATGATGCAGAGATATGATGGAGGGATATGATGGAATGATATGATGGAGGGACATGTTGCAGGGATACGATGGAGGGATATGATGGAGGGATATGATAGAGGGATATAATGCAGGGATATGATGGAGGGATATTATGCAGGGATAAGATGGAGGGATATGAGGGAGGGATATGATGGAGGGATAGGATGGAGGGATAGGATGGAGGGATATGATAGAGGGATATAATGCAGGGATATGATGGAGGGATATTATGCAGGGATAAGATGGAGGGATATGAGGGAGGGATATGATGGAGGGATAGGATGGAGGGATAGGATGGAGGGATATGATGGAGTGATGTGATGCAGGGACATGATGGAGGGATATGATGCAGGGATATGATGGAGGGATATGATGGAGGGATATGGTGGAGTGATATGATGGAGGAATATGATGCAGGGATATGATGGAGGGATATGATGCAGGGATATGATGGAGGGATATGATGCAGAGATATGATGCAGGGATAAGATGGATGGATATGATGGAGGGATATGATGGAGGGATATGATGCAGGGATATGGTGCAGGGAAAGAATGGAGGGATATGATGGAGGGATATGATGGCCGGATTTGTTGGAGAGGTATGATGGAGGGATATGATGGAGGGATATGATGGAGGGATATGGTGGAGTGATATGATGGAGGAATATGATGCAGGGATATGATGGAGGGATATGATGCAGGGATATCATGGAGGGATATGATGGAGGGAAATGATGGAGGGATATGATGGATGGGATATGATGGAGGTATATGATGGAGGGATATGATGGAGGGGTATGATGGAGGGATATGATGGAGGGATGTGATGGATGGAATATGATGGATGGGATATGATGGATGGGATATGATGGATGGGATATGATGGATGGGATATGATGTAGGGTTGTGATCGATGGGATATGATGGATGGCATATGATGGAGGGATATGTTGGAGGGATATGATGCAGGGATATGTTGGAGGGATTTGATGGAGGGATATGATGCAGGGATATGATGCAGGGATATGATGGAGGGATATGATGCTGGGATATGATGCAGGGATATGATGGAGGGATATGTTGGAGGGATATGATGGAGGGATATGCTGGAGGGATATGATGCAGGGATATGATGCAGGGATATGATGGAGGGATAAGATGGCGGTTAATGATGGGGGGATCTGATGCAGGGTTAGGATGAAGGGATATGATGGGGGGATATGATGTAGGGCTACGATGGAGGGATATATTGGACGGATGTGATGGAGTGATATGATGGAGGGATATGATGGAGAGAAATGATCGAGTGATATAATGGAGGGATATGATGGTGGGATATGATGGACGGATATGATGGAGGGATATGATGGAGGGATAAGATGGAGGGATATGATGCACCGATATGATGCAGGGATATGATGGAGGGATAAGATGACGGTTAATGATGGAGGGATCTGATGCAGCATTAGGATGGAGGGATATGATGGTGGGATTTGATGGACGGATATGATGGAGGGATATGATGCAGGGTTATGATGGAGGGATATGATGGATGGGATATGATGGAGGTGTATGATGGAGGGATATGATGCAGCGATATATTATAGCGATATGATGGAGGGATATGATGGAGGCATATGATGCAGGGATATGATGGAGGGATATGATGGAGGGATATGATGGAGGGATGTGATGGATGCGATATGATGGATTGGATATGATGGATGGGATATGATGAATGGGATATCATGGATGGGATATGATGGATGGGATATGATGTAGATTTGTGATCGATGGGATATGATGGATGCGACATGATGGAGGGATATGTTGGAGGGATATGATGCAGGGATATGATGGACGGATATGATGGAGGGATATGATGCAGGGATATGATGCAGGGATATGATGGAGGGATATGATGCCGGGATATGATGCAGGGATATGATGGAGGGATATGTTGGATGGAGGGCAGCATGGTGGCATAGTGGTTAGCACTGTTGCCTCACAGCGCCAGAGACCCGGGTTCGAATCCGGCCTGGGGCGACTGTTTGTGTGGAGTTTGCACATTCTCCCCGTGTTTGCGTGGGTTTTCTCCGGGTGCTCCGGTTTCCTCCCACAGTCCAAAGATGTGCGGGTTAGGTTGATTGGCTGTGATAAATTGACCCTTAGTGTTAGGGGGATTAAATACGTGGGGTTACGGGGATCGGGTGGGATATGTGTCGGTGCAGGCTCGATGGGCCGAAATGGCCTCTATCTGCACTGTGGGGTTTCTGTGATTCTGTGATTCTGTGATATGATGCAGGGATATGATGCAGGGATATGATGGAGGGATATGATCGAGTGATATGATGGAGGGATATGATGGTGGGATATGATGGACGGATATGATGGAGGGATATGATGGAGGGATAAGATGGAGGGATACAATGCAGCGATATGATGCAGGGATATGATGGAGGGATAAGATGGCGGTTAATGATGGAGGGATCTGATGCAGCATTAGGATGAAGGGATATGATGGAGGGATATGATGGAGGGATAAGATGCAGCGATATGATGGAGGGATATGATGAAGTGATATGATGGAGGGATATGATGCAGGGATACGATGGAGGGATATGATGGAGAGATATGATAGAGGGATATAATGCAGGGATATGATGGAGGAATCTTAGGCAGGGATAAGTTGGAGGGATATGATGGAGGGATAAGATGGAGGGATAGGATGGAGGGAAAGGATGGAGGAATATGATGGAGTGATGTGATGCAGGGATATGATGGAGGGATATGATGCAGGGATATGATGGAGGGATATGATGGAAGGATATGGTGGAGTGATATGATGGAGGAATATGATGCAGGGATATGATGGAGGGATATGATGCAGGGATATGATGGAGGGATATGATGCAGTGATATGATGCAGGGATAAGATGGAGGGATATGATAGAGGGATATGATGCAGGGCTATGATGCAGGGATATGGTGCAGGGAAATGATGGAGGGATATGATTAGGGATATGATGGCTGGATTTGTTGGAGAGATATCATGGAGGGATATGATGCAGGGATATGATGGAGGGATATGTTGCAGGGATATAATGCAGGGATATGATGCAGGGATATGATGCAGGGATATGATGGATGCATATGATGGAGGGATATGATGGTGGGATATAATGGAGCGGTATGATGGAGGGATATGATGGATGGGATATGATGGAGGGATATGATTAGGGATATGGTGGAGGGACATGATGGAGGGATATGATGCAGGGATATGATGGAGGGATATGATGGAGGGATATGATAGCGGGATATAATGGAGCGGTATGATGGAGGGATATGATGGATGGGATATGATGCAGGGATATGATAGAGGGATTTGATGGAGGGATATGATGTAGGGATGTGATGGAAGGATATGATGGAGGGATATGATGGAGGGATATGATGGAGGGATGTGATGGATGGGATATGATGCAGGGATATGATGGAGGGAAATGATGGAGAAATATGATGGAGGGGTATGATGGAGGTATATGATGGATGGGATATGATGAAGGGATATGATGGAGGGATATGTTGGATGGGATATGACGCAGAGATATGATGGAGGGATGTGATGGATGGGATATGATAGACGGATAAGATGGAGGGAAATGATGGAGGGATATGATGGATGGGATATGATGGAGGGATATGATGGAGGGATATGATGGAGGGATATGATGAAGGGATGTGATGGAGGGATGTGATGGATGGGATATGATGGAGGGATATGATGGAGGGATATGATGGATGGGATATGATGCAGGGATATGATGGAGGGATTTGATGGAGGGATATGATGGAGGGATGTGATGCAGGGATATGATGGAGGGATCTGATGGAGTGATATGATGCAGGGATATGATGAAGGGTTATGATGGAGGGATGTGATGGATGGGATATGATGCAGGGATATAATGGAGGGAAATGATGGAGGGCTTTAATGTGGGGGTATGATGGAGATATATGATGAATGGGATATGATGGAGGGATATGATGGAGGGATATGTTGAATGGGATATGATGCAGAGATATGATGGAGGGATATGATGGAGGGATGTGATGGATGGGATATGATGGATTAATATGATGGAGGGAAATGATGGAGGGATATGATGGATGGGCTATGATGGAGGGATATGATGGAGGGATATGTTGGAGGGATATGATGGATGGGATATGATGGATGGGATATGATGGATGGGATATGATGGATGGGATATGATGGATGGGATATGATGGATGGGATATGATGTAGGGTTGTGATGGATGAGATATGATGGATGGGATACGATGGAGGGATATGATGGATATGATGGATGGGATATGGTGCAGGGTATGATGGATGGGATATGATGGATGGGATATGATGGAGGGATATGATGCACGGATATGATGGAGGGATATGTTGGAGGGATATGATGCAGGGATATGATGGAGGGATATGATGGAGGGATATGATGGAGGGATATGTTGGAGGGATATGATGGATGGGATATGATGGATGGGATATGATGGATGGGATATGATGGATGGGATATGATGGATGGGATATGATGGATGGGATATGATGTAGGGTTGTGATGGATGAGATATGATGGATGGGATACGATGGAGGGATATGATGGATATGATGGATGGGATATGGTGCAGGGTATGATGGATGGGATATGATGGATGGGATATGATGGAGGGATATGATGCAGGGATATGATGGAGGGATATGTTGGAGGGATATGATGCAGGGATATGATGGAGGGATATGATGGAGGGATATGATGGAGGGATATGATGGAGGGATGTGATGGAGGGATATGATGGATATGATGGAGGAATATGATGCAGGGATATGATGCAGGGATATGATGGATGGGATATGATGGATGGGATATGATGGAGGAATATGATGCAGGGATATGATGCAGGGATATGATGGATGGGATATGATGGATGGGATATGATGGAGGGATATGATGGATATGATGGATGGGATATGGTGCAGGGTATGATGGATGGGATATGATGGATGGGATATGATGGAGGAATATGATGCAGGGATATGATGCAGGGATATGATGGATGGGATATGATTGATGGGATATGATGGAGGGATATGATGGATATGATGGATGGGATATGATGCAGGGCTATGATGGAGGGATATGATGGAGGAATGTGATGGAGGGATATCAGATCGCCCAACTCTTTCTTAAAGGATTCCAGGTTTGTCTGTCCATTACTCTAACCAGACGTGTCATTCATTCTTTTTGCAAACATGATTTTCCTGACATCGATCCTAAGTTTGTCTGCCTCCATTTTGAGGGGCAGGCTTGTCCATTTCCTGCCCATCATTTTTGACTGTTCGTATGAGCTTGTGCCCCCATCTCCCACAGTCACAGTTTGAGGTGAGACTCCAGCTTTGCCTTTTCTTTCCACAAGCCCCCTCCCCTGACTCGGACTTCCACTGGCACACGAGCTAAAGCAAATTTATCATTTGGCATGATACCAATGAGTCTGACGTAAAACTCTTTATGGGTAGAATAAACCTTTCTTTTGCACAGAATACACAGGAACATTGGAACAGGAGGAGGCCATTCAGCCCTTCGAGCCTGTTCCACCATTCAATTCGATCATGGCTGATCTGCACCTCAACTCCATTTACCCGCCTTGGTTATGTAACCCTTAATACCCTAACCTAGCAAAAATCCCTCAATCTCAGTTTTGAAACTTTCAATGGACTCCCCAGCCTCAGCTGCTTTTTTAGGGGAGAGAGTTCCAGATTTCCATTACCCTTTGTGAGAAGAAGTGCTTCACCCCTGAACGGCCTGGCTCCAATTTTAAGGTGATGCCCTCTTTGTTCCGGACTCCCCTCACCAGAGGAAATAGTTTCTCTCTATCCACTCTATCGAATCCTTTAATCACCTTAAATTAATCAGTTAGTTCTGGAGTGTTGTGGTGAGAAATATGCCATTGTCCTCCCACATTCCAGTCACATTTTGAGAGTTAGTAAAACTCAAACATAAAATCAATACAGATGATTTGGTATAATAACATCGCCGCAGTTTGAAGACAAGTTGAGGGAGAAGCATTCGGTTCAAGTGCCTGAGTCCTTGAGAATGGAATCTCGTTTTGTTAATACAAATGGGTCTTCATTCTCAGATCAAATCAAATAAAATAAAATCAACTTTTATTGTCATTGTTAGTGCACAAGTGCAGTACAACGAAATGTAGGCTTGAGACTCCCGAGAGTGTACATTTGGATTAAGACATTTAAACATTCAACATACATTTGGCTTGTAATACATTAACATAAATATAACCATAATAAAGTGCATTGGCAGATGTGCAGGCTTTAGAGTTTATTTGTGGAGTTCAGTAGGATGACAGCCCTGGGAAAGAAGCTGTTCCTAAATCTGGTCGTTCGGGTGCGAATGCATCTGTAGCGTCTCCCAGATGGCAGGAGGGTGAACAGACTGTGGCTGGGGTGGGTAGGGTCTTTGATGATGGACCGTGACCTCCGTAGACAGCGTTTCTGGTATATGTGCTCTATGGTCGGTAGCCGGGTGCCGGTAATGCATTGGGCAGTTTTGACTACCCGCTGCAGGGCTTTCCGGTCATAGTAGCTACAGCTGCCATACCATACTGTGATACAGTTTGTCAGGATGCTCTCTATAGTGCAGCGGTAAATGTTAGAGAGGATCAGGGGTGACAGGTTACATCCCTTCAGCCTCCTTAGGAAATATAGGCGCTGCTGGGCCTTCTTCACCAGAGAGGAGGTGTTGAGGGACCAGGAGAGGTCTTCCGTGATGTGGACTCCGAGGAACTTAAAGCTGTCCACCCTTTCCACCACAGCCCCATTGATGTGGATGGGGGTGTGACTTCCGCCTTTGGACTTCCTGAAGTCCACAATGATTTCTTTGGTTTTCTTGATGTTAAGGGCCAGGTTGTTATCGGCGCACCACTTCACGAGATGCTGGACCTCCTCCCTGTAGGCTGACTCATCGTTGTTGGTGATCTGGCCTACTACCGTGGTGTCATCCGCAAACTTGATGATGGTGTTGGAACCATTAACAGCCACACAGTCGTGGGTGAAGAGGGAGTAGAGGAGGGGGCTCAGCACACATCCTTGTGGGGCCCCCGTGTTCAGGGTCAGTGGGGGGGAGGTGTGGTTACCTAATTTGACAGACTGGGGTCTGTTTGTTAGGAAGTCCAGGGTCCAGTTGCAGAGGGAAGTGTTCAGGCCAAGAGTTTGGAGTTTGGTGGCCAGCTTGTTGGGGACGATAGTGTTGAATGCTGAGCTGTAGTCTATGAACAGCATTCTGATGTAGGTCTCCTTACCATCTAGGTGATTCAGTGCCGAGTGTAGAGCAGTTGTGATTGCATCCTCCGTTGATCTGTTTGCACGATAGGCAAACTGGTGTTGGTCAAGAGAGGCAGGAACACTGGCTTTGATGTGAGCTAAGACCAGTCTCTCAAAACACTTCATTATGATGGGTGTGCGTGCGACAGGTCGATAGTCGTTCAGGCACGTCACAGCGTTTGTTTTGGCACAGGAATAATGGTAGCGGTCTTGAAGCATGTAGGGACTACTGCCTGGGCCAATGACAGATTGAAGATGGTGGTGAAGACATCAGCCAGCTGGTCAGCACATTCCTTGAGTACCCGTCCAGGGATGCTATCCGGTCCAGCAACCTTTCATGTGTTCACTCCGCGTAGAACACCCCTTACGTCGGAGGTCGACAGAGTGAGCACCTGGTCTTCCGGGGGTGGCAAGGCTTTGGTAGCCGGCTCCCTGTTGTCCCTGCCGAAGCGAGCGTAGAAGTTGTTAAGCTCCTCCGGAAGGGAGGCATCGCTAACTGGGGGGCTGGTGTTTTTGTCCTTGTAGTCAGTGATGGACTGGATGCCTTGTCACATGCGCCGGGGGTCCGAGTTGTTGCGGAAGTGATCCTCTATCCGCAGTGTCTGTTTCCTTTTGGCAGTCCTGATACCCTTTTTTAGGTTGGTCCTAGCTGCACTGTAAGACGCCACGTCGCCAGATCTAAATGCTGATTAAAAACTGATTCAGTTGGCATGTACTGCACTGTATCATAGCATCGTAGAATGGTTACAGCATGGAAGGAGGCCATTCGGCCCATCGAGCCCATGCCGGCTCTCTGCAAAAACACTTCAGCTAGTCCCACTCCCCCGCCCTTTCCCCGTAGTCCTGCAAATATTTTTCTTTCAGGCACTTATCCAACTCCCTTTTGAAAGCTGTGATTGAGTCTGCCTCCACCATCCTTTCAGGCAGTGCATTCCAGATCCTAACCACTCGCTGCGTAAAAAAGATTTTTCATATGTCGTCTTTGGTTCTTCTGCCAATCACCTTAAATCTGTGTCCTCTGGTTCTCGACCCTTCCACCAATGGGAACAGTTTCTCTCTATATACTCTGTCTAGACCCCTCATGATTTTGAACACCTCTATCAAATCTCCTCTCAACCTTCTCTGCTCTAAGGAGAACAACCCCAGCTTCTCCAGTCTATTAACGTAACTGAAGTCCCTGATCCCTGGAGTCTTCTCGTAAATCTTTTCTGCACCCTCTCTAAGGCCTTCACATCCTTCATAAAGTGCGGTGCCCAGAATTGGACACAGTACTCCAGTTGAGGCCGAACCAGTGTTTTATACAGGTTCATCATAATTTCCATGCTTTTGTACTCTATACCTCAATTTATGAAGCCCAGGATCCCGTAAGCTTTTTTAACTGCTTTCTCAACCTGCCCTGCAACCTTCAACAATTTGTGCACATATACCCCCAGGTCTCTCTGTTCATGCACCACCTTTAGGATTGTACCATTTAGTTTATATTTCCTCTCCTCATTCTTGTAACAAAATGTATCACTTCACACTTTTCTGCATTAAATTTCCTTTTGAAGTGGAGTACACTGTTATAATGTAGGAAACGCAGCAGCCAATTTGCACACAGCAAGCTCCCACAAACAGCAAAGTGAGAATAACCAGATAAACTGTTTCAGTGATACAGATTGAGGGATAAAATATTGGCCTTAGGACACCTCGCCTGCTCTTCTTCGAATAGTGCCGTGGGGTCTTTCTTGTCCACCTGAGCGAGCAGACGGGGTCTCGGTCTAACATCTCATCCGAAAAATGGCACCTCCGACTGGGCCGCACTCCCTCAGCACTGCACTGGAGTCTCAGCCTAGATTTTTATGCTCAAGTTTCTGGAGTAGGGATTTGAACCCACAAGCCTTCTGACTCCAAGGCGAGAGTGCTGCCCACTGAGCCAAGGCTGGCCTAAGGCGATATTAGGACCGCCGACCAACAGCTTGGTCAAAGAGGTAGCTTTTATAAAACGTCTTAAAGGAGAAATGCGAGAGGTGGAGAGGCAGAGATGTGTAGGGAGGAAATTCCAGAGCTTGGGGCTTCGGCAGCTGCAACATAGAAACATAGAAGATAGGAGCAGGAGTAGGCCATTCGGCCCCTCGAGCCCGCTCCACCATTTAATGAGATCATGGCTGATCATCCAAATTCAGTACCCTGTCCCTGCTTTCTCCCCATATCCCTTGATCCCTTTAGCCTCAAGAAATATATCCAACTCCTTCTTCAATATATTTAATGAATTGGCCTCAACTGCCTTCTGTGGTAGAGAATTCCACAGGTTCACCACTCTCTGGGTGAAGAAGTTCCTCCTTATCTCAGTCCTAAATGGCTTACCCCTTATCTATAGACTGTGACCCCTGGTTCAGGACCCCCCCGCCATCGGGAACATCCTTCCTACATCTAGTCTGTCTAGCCCTGTTAGAATTTTTTAAGTTTCAATGAGATCCCCTCTCATTCTTCTAAACTCTAGCAAACATAAGCCTAATTGACCCAATTTCTCCTCATACATCATTCCTGCCATCCCAGGTATCAGCCTGGTGAATCTTCGCTGCACTCTCTCCATGGCAAGAACATCCTTCCTCAGATAAGGCGACCAAAACTACACACAATACTCAAGGTGTGGTCTCACCAAGGCCCTGTACAACTGCAGCAAGACATCCTTGCTCCTGTACTCGAACCCTCTCGCTATGAAGGCCAACATACCATTTGCCTTCTTAGCCGCCTGCTGCACCTGCAAGCTTACTATAGTAATCTGGGATGTTATGATTAAGGTTATCCACCAGGTGGTGCTGTAGCCAATGCTGCTGCTAAGGTCAGAGGTTTACTTCCTCCTAATGTCAGAGTTTTGCTTCCTGTCAAGGTCAGCAAAGGTGAAATGCCAGGATGCAGGCATGATGTTTGTTACTTTGTTAATAAAGTACTCGTGTTAATTCTATGATATCACCTCTTCGCGTCCTTGTCTCACGACATGGATTTATCACATTTGGCGATGAGGTAACGAAGGACCCTGGATAAAGAAGAAAAGTCTGCCAGGACGTTTAAACAGAGAAATGATATTGGGTCAAAAGATCAGGATAATGAAACAGTTTGGGTGGAGGTAAGGAATAATAAGGGGAAAAAAACACGAGTGGGCGTAGTCTATAGGCCTCCGAACAGTGGCAACTCTGTTGGACGGAGCATCAATCAGGAAATAGTTGAGGCTTGTAATAAGGGAACATCTATAATTATGGGGGATTTTAACTGTCATATTAATTGGACAAATCAAATTGGGCAGGGCTGCCTTGAGGATGAGTTCATTGAGTGTATTAGGGATGGGTTTCTTGAGCAGTATGTAACTGAACCGACCAGGGGGCAAGCAACCTTAGATCTGGTCCTGTGTAACGAGACAGGATTAATTAAAAATGTCCTAGTAAAGGATCCTCTTGGAATGAGTGACCATAACATGGTTGAATTCCATATTCAATTAGAGGGTGAGAAGGTTGGATCTCAAACAAGCATGCTAAGCTTGAATAACACGAAAATTGGTGGGGTGGTAAATTGTGAGGAGGAAAGCCTCAGGCTACAGGACGATATAAACGGGTTGGTCAGATGGGCGGAAAAGTGGCAAATGGAATTTAACCCTGAAAAGTGCGAGGTGATGCATTTTGGACGGACAAATAAGGCAAGGGAATACACAATGAGTGGTAGGACCCTAGGAAGTACAGAGGGTCAGAGGGACCTTGGTGTACATGTACATAGATCCCTGAAGGCAGCGGAACAGGTAGATAAGGTGGTTAAAAAGGCATATGGGATACTTGCCTTCATTAGCCGAGGCATAGAATATAAGAGCAGGGAGGTTATGATGGAGCTGTACAAAACGCTGGTGAGGCCACAGCTGGAGTACTGTGTGCAGTTCTGGTCGCCTCACTATAGGAAGGATGTGATTGCTTTGGAGAGGGTGCAGAGAAGATTCACCAGGATGTTACCTGGGATGGAGCGCCTCAGCTATGAAGAGAGGCTGGACAGGCTGGGGTTGTTTTCCTTGGAGCAAAGAAGGCTGAGGGGGGACCTGATTGAGGTGTACAAAATGATGAGGGGCATAGATAGGGTAGACAAAGAGGAACTTTTCCCCTTAGTAGGGGGATCAATAACAAGGGGGCATAGATTCAGGGTAAGGGGCAGGAGATTTAGAGGGGATTTGAGGAGGAACTTTTTCACCCAGAGGGTGGTTGGAATGTGGAACTCAATGCCTGAAAGGGTGGTAGAGGCAGGAACCCTCACAACATTCAAGAAGCATTTGGATGAGCACTTGAAATGCCATTGCATACAAGGCTATGGACCAAATGCTGGAAAATGGGATTAGACTGGACAGGGATGGATGGGCGGCGCAGACACGATGGGCCGAAGGGCCTCTTTCTGTGCTGTAAAACTCTATGGCCTAGAAATTCAGTGCCCTTAGCACCGATTTTGCGGCGCTAGAGGGCCTAGCGCTGGAATTGCCGCCAGTTCCTAAATTGCCTGGGGCCCTTCCGCGGCGGTAGACCGGTAGCGTTGCGCCGGCACCGATGACGTCATCGGTGTGCGCAGCATCCCGGTTGCCGTGGTAACCCGGCCCCAAGCCGAAATTCAGTTGCGGCCGCCTCGCCAGTGGCAGCCGCAACTAAGACTCCGGCAAACGAGTGTTGCCGGAGTCTGCGCCGGTGCTTTAAGGAGGCGCGGCGGCCGGCCGCTTTCCCGCCGGCCACCTGCCCGCAGCTCCCTCCCCGGACTTCTCCCCCGCCCCCCCCCCGGAACAGATGCAAGCCCGGCACTTGTCCGAGGTGCCGGGCTCATTTTTTAAGAGATTTGCGCGGGCCGCGGCCGGGTGCAGGCAGCTCCTCCTTAACGGAAGGAGGAGGCCTGCACTTCCCGAGCCTGCCGCACCGCAGCGGGCACCGCAGCGCCGGAATAGCGCCGCAATGCGGCGCGTTGCGCCAGTTTTCAGGCGCTAAAACCCTTCAGTAGCGCCGGCAGCCGTTTGGGCGCGGCGCTACTGAATTTTTGGCGCGCGCAAAGGGACTTAGCGCCGGCGCTAACTTCCGGCGCTAAAGCCCTGGCACAGCGCAAACTCAATTTCTCGGCCTATGACTCTATGGGCTAGATTTTCAGTTGCTTGCGCCAGCAGTTAGCGCCTTAAGAGAAGTGATTTTCGGGCGCTATGCGTGTAGCGCCTGGGCGCAGCGCAGTTTGCGCCCCGCCCCAAATTAAGTTGCCCGTTAGCGCCGGCGCAAAGTTTAGCGGCCGCCCGGATGCGCGCGCAGAAAATGACGTCACATCCTCGTGCAACGCCCTTTGGCCGCCCCGAATCCAAACTTCAGTTGGACCGCCCCATTGTGCGGCTGGCGTCCAGAGCGTTTGTAAAATGGAACGCAACACACCCTGGGGAGCGCTAATTAAAGGGCACTCCTATAAAAGGCACTCTGCATGTGTTGTGTGGAAGTATCCAGTGTGTTGTTGTGAACGGTGTATTTATGTTTCCGGCCACCACATTTCCTCCTCCTCCTCCTCCTCCTCCTCCTCCTCCTCCTCCTCCTCCTCCTCCCCTCCTCCTCCTCCTCCTCCTCCTCCTCCAACTTAATTTGGGGCGGGGCGCAAACTGCGCTGCGCCCGGGCGCTACACGAATAGCGCCCGAAAATCACTTCTCTTAAGGCGCTAACTGCTGGCGCAAGCAACTGAAAATCTAGCCCTATGACTCTAAAGGAGACTATGAAGGTATGAGAGCGGATTGAGTAGAGTGGATTGGGAAAATAGATTAAAGGGTAAGACGATACATGATCAGTGGTGTACATTTAAGGAGTTATTTTACAACTTCCAAAAAATATATATTCCACTGAGAAGGAAAGGGTGCAAAAGAAAAGACAGCCATCCGTGGTTAAGTAAAGAAATTAAGGATAGTATTCGACTAAAAACAAGGGCATATAAGGTAGCCAAATCTAGTGGGAGGATAGAGGATTGGGAAAACTTTAAAAGACAGCAAAAAATAACAAAAAGATTGATTAAGAAAGGGAAGATAGATTATGAAAGTAAATTAGCAAAAAATATAAAAACAGATAGTAAGGGTTTTTATAGTTATATAAAAAGAAAAAGGGTGGCTAAAGTAAATGTTGGTCCCTTAGAGGATGAGACCGGGAAATTAATGGTGGGAAATATGGAGATGGCAAAAACACTGAATGAATATTTTATATCAGTCTTTACAGTAGAAGACACTAAGAATATCCCAACACTGGACAAACAGGGGGCTAAAGGGGGGGGGGAGCTAAATACGATCAAAATCACTAAGGAAGTGGTACTAGGTAAAATAATGGGACTCAAGGCGGATAAATCACCTGGACCTGATGGCTTACGTCCTAGGGTCTTGAGGGAAGTGGCGGTAGGGATTGTGGATGCATTGGTAATAATTTTCCAAAACTCCATGGACTCAGCAAAGGTCCCGGCAGACTGGAAAACTGCTAATGTAACACCCTTATTTAAAAAGGGCAGTAGACAGAAGGCTGGAAACTATAGACCGGTTAGCCTAACATCTGTGGTAGGTAAAATATTGGAGTCCATTATTAAGGAGACAGTAACAGGACATTTGGATAATCATAATTTAATAGGACAAAGTCAGCATGGTTTTATGAAGGGGAAGTCATGTTTGACAAATTTGCTGGAGTTCTTTGAGGAAGTAACATATAGGGAGGATAAAGGGGAAGCAGTGGACGTAGTGTATTTAGACTTCCAAAAGGCATTTGACAAGGTGCCACACAAAAGATTATTGCTTAAGATAAAGAATCACGGGATTGGGGGTAATATTCTGGCATGGATAGAGGATTGGCTATCTAACAGAAGGCAGAGAGTTGGGATAAATGGTTCATTCTCAGACTGGCAATCAGTAACTAGTGGTGTTTTGCAGTGGTCAGTGCTGGGTCCCCAACTCTTTACAATCTATATTAACGATTTGGAGGAGAGGACCGAGTGTAACATATCAAAGTTTGCAGATGATACTAAGATGGGAGGGAAAGTAGTGAGTGAGGAGGACATAAAAAACCTGCAAGGGGACATAGACAGGCTAAGTAAGTGGGTAGAGATTTGGCAGATGGAATACAATACTGGAAAGTGTGAGGTTATGCACTTTGGCAGGAAAAATCGTAGAGCAAGTTATTATCTTAATGGCAAGAAACTGGAAAGTACTGAAGTACAAAGGGATCTGGGGGTCCTGGTGCACGAAACTCAAAAGGTTAGTATGCAGGTGCAGCAAGTGATTAAGAAGGCCAATGGAATGTTGGCTTTCATTGCGAGGGGGATAGAATATAAAAATAGGGAGGTATTGCTTCAGTTGTACAAGGTATTGGTGAGACCGCACCTGGAATACTGCGTACAGTTTTGGTGTCCATACTTAAGAAAGGACATACTTGCTCTCAAGTCAGTACAAAGAAGGTTCACTCAGTTAATCCTGGGGATGAGGGGATGGACATATGAGGAGAGGTTGAGTAGATTGGGACTCTACTCATTGGAGTTCAGAAGAATGAGAGGCGATCTTATTGAAACATATAAGATTGTGAAGGGGTTGGATCGGGTGGATGCGGGGAGGATGTTCCCGATGATGGGTGAAACTAGAACTAGGGGGCATAGTCTTAGAATAAGGGGCTGCTCTTTCAAAACTGAGATGAGGAGGAACTACTTCACTCAGAGGGTGGTAGGTCCATGGAATATGCTGCCCCCAAAAGCCGTAGAAGCTACATCATTACATAAATTTAAAACAGAAATAGACAGTTTCCTAGAAGTAAAGGGAATTAAGGGTTACGGGGAGTGGGCAGGAATTTGGACATGAGACTAGGTTCAGATCGGTCATGGCCCGGTGGGTAGCGGAGCGGGCCCAGGGGCCATGTAGCCTGATCCTGCTCCTATTTCGTGTGTCTAATTCTGTTAGATTCAGGAGATGGTTCTGTGATAGTGGATTGGCGGTTAGGATCAGATCAGCCATGATCTTATTGAATGGCGGAGCAGGCTCGAGGGGCCGATTGGCCTACTCCTGCTCCTATTTCTTATGTTCTTATTATGTTCTCACAAAATTATGAGCTACGGTTAGCTACCAGCTGGAAGAGAGCATGGCTGCCATGGTAGGAACGGTTTCCGCTTTTGATAGTCAAGCACAAACCTGGGAGGAATACTGTGAAATGTTGGGTTATTTTTTCAAAGCAAATGAAATAAATGATGCCGGAAAAAGGAAAGCCATTCTGCTTAGTTCAGTGGGAAGCCAAACCTACAGTTTGATGAAGAATCTGCTCAGTCCTAAAAAACCTGGAGACAAATCTTTTGTTGAATTAGTGGCTTTGCTAAAAGAACATTTCAACCCTAAGCCTAGTGAGATTGTACAGTGGTTCAAGTTTAATTCAAGGAACAGGAAAGAGGAAGAGAGTGTAATGGACTATGTAGCGGTGTTGCGTAAATTTGCACAAGATTGCAATTATGGGAGCAACCTGAAGGAAATGTTGCGAGATAGGCAAGTTTGCGGAATTATGGACGACCGAATGCAGCGTAGATTATTATCCGAGACTGGGCTTAATTATGAAAAAGCATTGGAACTTGCTCAAGCCATAGAGACGGCGAACCGAGATGTAAATGAAATACAGGGTTCAGACAGAGCTAATGCTACGCAAGTTGCAGATCAGGTTGTTGTGCACAAGTTGAACATGCGTCAGAAACCACAACATGAGCATGTGAAGGCATGTTATAGATGCAAGGGCGATCACCTGGCGAGTGAATGCCGGTTTCTGGAGGAAAAGTGCTACAAGTGTGGGAAACAAGGACACATAAAACGAGCTTGCAGGGCGAAATCACCTGTGGAGGAATCCAAACCAAAAGGGGAGGACAGCAAAACCAAGGGAGAGAAGTGAAAAAACATGGAGCACACCACATCAGCGGGGAAGCTGAGGTAGAAGAGGACATGTTCATAATGTATAGCATGTTAGAGAACATTCCAAAAGTGGCTCCTATCACATTGCAACTGACAGTAAATGACTCTAAGGTGAACTTTGAAGTGGATACAGGGTGCAGCGTGACCATAATGATGAACAAGGCAGAGTACTCAAAATTGTGGAACCGTGCAAAAGTTCCAGAGTTAAAGCCTTGCTCCCTGCATCTTAAAACATATACAAGTGAACGAGTAGCGACATTAGGTACAGCTCATGTAACTGTGCAACACAGGGACATAGTGGAACAGCTACCTGTAGTTATAGTATCAGGTACCGGACCAAACCTGTTAGGTCGGGGCTGGATAAAAGAACTTAAAATAGACTGGGGAGCAGTACATCAAATAGATGTGGGCAAACAGTTGGCTTTGCAAGAAGTGTTGAGTGAGCATGAGAATGTGTTCAAGAAGGAACTTGGCACATTTAATGGCCCCCCAGCTAAGATTTATGTAGACAAGGAGGCACCGCCAAGGTTTTTTAAACAACGACCTGTGCCTTATGCCATGAAGCCAAAGGTAGAGGCTGAGCTTGACCGTCTCTTGAGAGAGAACATACTGGAGCCAGTGAAATGTTCGGAATGGGCAGCTCCCATAGTACCTGTTTTAAAACCGGACAATTCGGTAAGACTCTGTGGAGACTATAAATTGACAGTCAATCGGGTGTCCAAACTAGAGCAGTATCCGATTCCCAAAACAGAGGATCTCTTTGCAAACCTGGCTGGAGGAAAGAAATTCACAAAGTTGGATATGAGTCATGCCTACTTGCAGATTACACTGGATGACGAATCAAAGAAGTATGTCACCATAAATACACTCAAGTGCTTGTTTACATATAACCGCTTACCGTTTGGTGTCTCATCTAGTCCAGCTATCTTCCAGAGGACAATCGAAGGTGTACTGCAAGGGATTCCACATGTTTCCATCTATCTGGATGACATTCTGGTGACGGGAAGAACCGACCAGGAGCATCTGAGCACTCTGAGAGAGGTACTACAGAGATTGGAGAGGGCAGGGTTACGGCTCAAGAGGAGTAAGTGCACTTTCATGGGGAATGAGGCAGTGTTCCTGGGACACAGAGTGGATACCACCGGGCTCCATTCACTCAAGGAGAAGGTACAAGCACTGCAGGACGCCCCTGCTCCTACAAATGTGGCTGAGTTAAAAGCTTACCTGGGACTGCTGAACTATTATAGCAGGTTTTTACCAAACTTGTCAACTGTGTTAGCGCCTCTTCTCAAACTACTGCACAAGGAGACACAGTGGCAGTGGGGAGAGGAGCAGGGGGTTTCATTTGAACAGTCCAAGAAACTGATGCTGTCGTCGGATGTGCTGGTTCACTACAATGCAGAGAAAGACATCATTCTCTCTTGTGACGCTTCACCTTATGGGGTGGGGGCAGTTCTTTCACACTGCATGGAAGATGGAACTGAAAGACCAATAGGGTTCATGTCCCGAACTCTAACGCCAGCGGAAAAAAACTATTCCCAGTTAGACAAAGAGGGGTTAGCAGTAATGTTTGGGTTACAGAGGTTCCACAAGTACATATATGGCAGGAAGTTCACCATATGCACCGATCATAAACCTCTTCTCTCTCTTTTCAATGAAATGAAAGCAGTTCCACAGATGGTGTCACCCCAGATCCAGAGGTGGGCAGTTACGTTGAGGGCATATGAGTATGTCATCGTCTACAAGGCGGGCAAGTACCATGGGAACACAAATGCCTTGAATGTCTTCCACTGCCAGGCACACCTATCCGTGCAGCTCCAGAGGACAGTTTTGATGTTGGAGGACACTGACACGGCACTTGTGACTGCAGAGCAAGTAAGAACATGGACAGGTAAAGATCCAGTACTGTCTAGAGTTCAAGAATATGTGGTGAGGGGATGGCCACAGCATCCGGAAGGGGCTGACTTCACACCCTACAGTGTCAGGAAAACAGAGCTGAGTGTGCAGGATGGTTGCGTGTTGTGGGGAGCACGAGTGATTATTCCACAGCCAGCATGACAGTCTATCCTAGAGCAACTACATCAGTGTCATCCTGGGGCCTCGCGTATGAAAGCCTTGGCTAGGAGTTACTTGTGGTGGCCAAAGCTAGATGAGGAGATAGAAAATCTAGTCAAAACATGCAGCACTTGTCAGGAACACCGGAAGGCACCAGCAGCGGCCCCTCTCCACCCCTGGGAGTGGCCGGATAAACCATGGAGAAGAATGCACTTAGATTATGCGGGTCCATTCATGGGGAAGATGTTCCTCATAATCATTGATGCACATTCCAAATGGATGGATGTTTATCCTGTAAATTCTGCTTCCGCCACTACTATTATAGACTGCCTGCATCGGAGCTTCAGTAATCAATGGCAAACATTCAAAGACCGAATGGATGAGCTACAGAATTTGTTCATCCCAGTTTGGCATAAAAATAAAACAAAAAAGGTGACTCAACCGTGGCTAACATGGGAAATTAGGGATAGCATAAGATCCAAGGAGACGACATATAAATTGGCCAGAAAAAGCAATAATCCTGAGGATTGGGAGCAGTTTAGGAGTCAACAAAGGAGGACAAAGGGATTAATTAAGAAAGGGAAAATAGAATATGAGAGTAAGCTAGCGTGGAACATAAAAACTGACTGTAAAAGCTTTTATAGATATGTGAAGAGAAAAAGATTGGTGAAGTCAAGTGTAGGTCCCTTACAGTCAGAATCAGGGGAATTTATAATGGGAAACAAAGAAATGGCAGACCAACTAAATTCATACTTTGGTTCTGTCTTCAAAAAGGAGGACACAAATAACCTCCCAGAGATGCCGGGGAACATAGGGCCTGATGAAAGGGTGGAACTGAAAAAAATCAGTATTTGTAGGGAAATGGTGTTAGGAAAATTGATGGGACTAAAGGCCGATAAATCCCCAGGGCCTGATAATCTACATCCCAGGGTACTTAAGGAAGTGGCCCTGGAAATAGTAGATGCATTACTGGTCATCTTCCAGAACTTGATAGACTCTGGAACAGTACCCATGGATTGGAGGGTAGCTAATGTTACCCCACTATTCAAAAAAGGTGGTCGAGAAAAAGTGGGGAATTATAGACCGGTAAGCCTGACATCAGTAGTGGGGAAAATGCTAGAATCTATTACAAAAGATGTAATAGCAGAGCACTTGGTAAGCAGTGACAGGATCGGACAAAGTCAAGTGGATTTACAAAAGGTAAATCATGCTTGACTAATCTACTGGAATTTTTTGAGGATGTAACTGGTAAAATAGATAAGGGAGAACCAGTGGATGTGGTGTATTTGGACTTTCAGAAGGCTTTCGATAAGGTCCCACATAAGAGATTAGCGTGCAAAATTAAGGCACATGGGATTGGGGGCAAGGTATTGACTTGGATAGAGAACTGGTTGGCGGACAGAAAGCAAAGAGTTGGAATAAACGGGTCATTTTCCGAGTGGCAGGCAGTGACTAGTGGGGTACCGCAAGGACCGGTCCTAGGACCCCAGCTATTCACAATATATATTAATGATCTGGACGAGGGAATTGGATGTAATATCTCCAAATTTGCAGATGACACAAAGCTGGGTGGGAGGGTAAGCTGTGAGGAGGATGTCGTGAAACTCCAGTACGATCTGGACAGATTGGGTGATTGGGCAGAAACATGGCAAATGCACTATAATGTGGATAAATGTGAGGTTATCCACTTTGTTGGCAAAAACAGGAAGGCAGATTATTATTTGAATGGCAATAGATTGGGAGAAGGGGAAGTGCAAAGAGACCTGGGTGTTCTTGTACACCAGTCGCTGAAGGTAAGCATGCAGTTGCAGCAGGCAGTTAAGAAGGCAAATGGTATGTTGGCCTTCATAGCAAGAGGGTTCGAGTACAGGAACAAGGATGTCTTGCTACAGTTGTACAGGGCCTTGGTGAGACCGCACCTTGAGTACTGTGTGCAGTTTTTGTCGCCTTACCTGAGGAAGGATGTTCTTGCCATGGAAGGAGTGCAGCGAAGATTCACCAGGCTGATACCTGGGATGGCAGGAATGACGTATGAGGAGAGATTGTGTCGATTGGGCTTATACTCACTGGAGTTTAGAAGATTGAGAGGGATCTCATCGAAACCTATAAAATTCTGTCAGGCCTGGACAGACTAGATGCAGGAAGGATGTTTATGAAGGCCGGGGAGTCCAGAACCAGGAATCATAGTCTAAGGATAAGGGGTAAGCCATTTAGGACTGAAATGAGGAGGAATTTCTTCACCCAGAGAGTGGTGAACCTGTGGAATTCTCTGCCACAGAGGGCGGTGGAGGCCAGTTCATTAAATATATTCAAAAAAGAGTTGGATATATTTCTTAAGGCTAAAGGGATCAAGGGATATGGGGAGAAGGCAGGGACAGGGTACTGAATTTGGATGATCAGCCATGATCTCATTGAATGGCGCAGCAGGCTCGAAGGGCCGAATGGCCTAATCCTGCTCCTATCTTCTATGTTTCTATGTTTCTACCGGAGATCGTGGTGAGTGACAATGCCACTTGTTTTGTGAGTACAGAGACAAAAGAGTTCTTGAGAAAAAATGTCATAGTGCAGGTGACCTCGGCGCCATATCATCCGTCCTCGAATGGACTTGCAGAGAGAGCCGTACAAACATTTAAGGAGATGATGAAAAAAAGTGCAGAAGGGAGTTTAGCAGCCAAAGTGTCACGGGTTCTATTCAGCTACAGAATAACACCTCAATCCACCACAGGACTCTCTCCTGCTGAGATGTTATTAGGTCGTAGACTATGCTCCACTCTTGATCTTGTCTCCGCTCCCGACACTGGCCTCAATCAGCTTCCTCCCCTTGTGCCGACGTCACTTTTGATTTCTGACATCACTCTTTGAAAATTCTGCCAGTGCTGAGTTGGTACCGCCACTGCCTCGCCGCTCCTCCCAGGTCCGCACTGCCGCCGCTGCTGCTGATAGGTGATCTTATTGAAACATATAAGATACTGAGGGGGCTCGACAGTGTAGATGCAGAGAGGATGTTTCCCCTCGTGGGGAAATCTAGAACTCGGAGGCACAGTCTCAGAATAAAGGGTCACCCTTTTAGAACTGAGATGAGGAGGAATTGCTTCTCTCAGAGGGTCGTAAATCTGTGGAATTCTCTGCCCCAGAGGGCCGTGGAGGCTGAGCCATTAAATACATTTAAAGTGGAGATTGACAGATTTTTGCAAGATAAGGGAGTAAAGGGTTATGGGGGGCGGGGGGAGGGAAGTGGCCTTGAGCCCAGGATCAGCCATGATCTTATTGGATGGCGGAGCAGGCTCGAGGGGCCGAGTGGCCTATTCCTGCTCCTATTTCTTATGTTCTTATGTCCCACGGCACTGTTTCGAAGAAGAGTAGGAGACTTCTCTCTGGTGTCCTAGCAAATATTTATCCCTCAGCCAATATCACTGAAACATTCTGGTCACTACGGCCTTGCTGTTGGTGGGAGCTTGCTGTGCACAAATTGGCTGCCGCGTTTCCTACACTACACTTCCAAAAATAAAAGAACTTTATTGGCTGTAAAGCTGAGTTTGTGAAGGACCCTGTTCAAATATTTTCTTTTGTATCACATCACCAGAAACAGGTACAGTGAATTACTTTGAAAATAAGAATGACAGACTTGCATTCCTACAGCACAGTTCACAACCTCAGGATGTCCCAAAGTGCTTTACAGCCAATTAAGTACTTTTTGAAATGTAGGCATCGCCGCAGGCAATTTCTCACAAACAGCAATGTGATAATGATCAGAGAATCTGTCCCAGTGATGTTAGTTGAGGAATAGCTATTGGGTCAAGATACTGGGAATAATTCACCTGCTCTTCTTCGAAATATCGCCATGGGATCTTTTACATCCACCCGAGAGAGCAGACGGGGCTTCGGTTTAACGTCTCATCCGAAAGACGGCACCTCCGACAGTGCAGCACTCCCTCAGCACCACACTGGGAGTATCAGGATGATTTTTGCCCACAAGTCTCTGGAAGTGGGAACTTGAACCCATGGGCCTTCTGACTCAGAGGCAAGAGTGCTACCAACTGGGCCACAGCTAATAGCTGTACAACTGGGAATTTAGAATTCAGGCAAAAACATCAGCCAAGCAAGATCTCACGAAGAGCAATGAGATGAATGTTAGTTCTTTTTTTTAAATCGGTGCAGCTGGTTCCGGGACGAATGTTGGCCAAGACACCAGGAGGACATAAGAACATAAGAAATAGGAGCAGGAGTCGGCCATTCGGCCCCTCGAGCCTGCTCCGCCATTCAACCCCACCTTCCCCCACTATCTCCATATCCCTTGGTTCACCTAGTATCCAAAAATCTATTGATCTCTGTCTTGAATATACTCAACGGCTGAGCACCCCCAGCCCTCTGGGGTAGAGAATTCCAAAGGTTCACCACCCTGGGATGGCAGGAATGACGTATGAAGACAGATTGGGTCAATTAGGCTTATATTCACTAGAGTTTAGAAGAATGAGAGGGGATCTCATTGAAACTTATAAAATTCTAACAGGACTAGACAGACTAGATGCAGGAAGGATGTTCCCGATGGCGGGGGAGTCCAGAACCAGGGGTCACAGACTAAAAATAAGGGGTAAGCCATTTAGGACAGAGATGAGGAGGAATTTCTTCACCCAGAGAGTGGTGAACCTGTGGAATTCTCTACCACAGAAGGCAGTTGAGGCCAATTCATTAAATATATTCAAGAAGGAGTTAGATATATTTCTTAAGGCTAAAGGGATCAAGGGATATGGGGAGAAGGCAGGGACAGGGTACTGAATTTGGATGATCAGCCATTATCTCATTGAATAGCGGAGCAGGCTCGAGGGGCCGAATGGCCTACTCCTGCTCCTATCTTCTATGTTTCTATGTGTAGTGTATGTACCTTTAAGAGAGAACTACTTTTACAGCTCCTGTATACTGTAGTACCAGCAGTGACCACACCTGCGTATAAGCCTTGAGCATGCCTCTGTACCCCAGTCTTGAGACTACCCTACTCCAGTAAACACCTGTTGATTGTTAAGTTACAGCATCCGTGTAGTTATTGAAAAACATCATACTCTCAGAATCACGGATCTAACAGTGGCGACGAGTGTCGATTCGAATCTACCTGCAACTCTGCATTTCCCTTCGAGGATTCGCTCCAGGAGGGCGGTGGAAGAAAGTCGAGGCCAGAAGCACGGGCGTCGACCACGAGCAACCGCCCAGTCATCTGGCAGAGAGTGAACATCGCAGGGGAGGCTGTGGAGAGCCGGGCTTGGTTCCCCAGCCACAACGATCAGCAACAGACTGACGACAGGTACAGCGCAGACCCTTCCCGGACAGCGGCGGCTGGAGACGACCGACAGCGGAGAAAAAGCCGAGCAGCATCAACGGGATAAGACAGAGGGTGAAGCGCACAGGGTGCAGCTGGGGGTTG
Organism: Somniosus microcephalus; assembly: GCF_052327205.1. NCBI lineage: Eukaryota > Metazoa > Chordata > Chondrichthyes > Squaliformes > Somniosidae > Somniosus > Somniosus microcephalus. Next base: position 23,733,646 of record NC_140987.1, on the reverse strand, counting down.
AAAACCGAGTGGCGTCGAGGAAAAACAAAACGGAGAGAGAGAGGGTAAAGCAGCAGCCGGGTTCAGGACCGAGCAGCGGAAACGGGAAAGGCGCACGGAAAGAAAAAAAAAAAAACGCGCAGAGCACAGCCAGGGCTAAAGGGCTGAACAGTGTCTGCGGGGAGAAGAAGGGAGAGCGCGGGAGACGCCATTGAGCCGCGGAGAAGAAGGAAGAGCGCGGGAGACGCCATTTTTAGAAGCCGCAGCGGCGAAGAAGGGCGAGCACGGGAAGGAAGGAAAGCCCGGGAGAAGCCATTTTGTGCCAGCGGAGAAGAAGGGGAAGTGTGGGAGACGCCATTTTTGACAGTTAAATCACACCCAGGGATGCAGAAGAGTGGCAGTATCTCTACGTTTGACAATGAAGTCGAAGATTGGGCGACATATGTGGAACGTATTGAGGTGTACTGCAGGGTGAATGAAGTGCCGGATGCTAGGAAAGCACTGGTTTTGTTAAATACCATGGGTGCAAAAACTTATGGGTTACTGCGAAACCTAATAACCCCAGAGAAGCCTGTGAACAAGAATTTCGAAAGCATAGTAGAAATCCTACAGGACCACTTAAACCCCACACTGCTGCTGATAGCAGAAAGATTTAAGTTCCATAAAAGGAACCAACACAAAGACGAAAGCAATGCTGAGTACCTAACGGAACTGCGCAAGCTATCGAAACACTGCCAGTTTGGAGCGGGACTAGCAGATACGTTAAGGGACAAGTTTGTGTGTGGGCTGCAAAGTGAAGGAACCCAGAAACGGATTCTATCAGAAAAGGATCTTACGCTGGACAAGGCTTTCAGTATGGCAGTAAAGCAGCCGCAAGGGGCGCTGCAGAGATACAACGGAGACCACAAGAATATGGCACCAATGAAACGTCCTATGGAACAGGGAAGTGCTATCGCTGCGGCAGAACAACACATGACCAGAAGGATTGTTGGTTCAAGGACCAAGTGTGCAGACAGTGTGGAAAAGCAGGACACATAGCAAGAGTCTGCAGGTCTGGGAAGAAAACCAACAGTAAGAAATCTCCACAGGAGAAGTACAAAAAGGTACACAAGGTGATGGACAGTAGTTCAGACGAACAGTAAAGTGACACAGACTCCGGAAGCAAGGAGCTGGGTTGTCTGAAACTACATAAGGTAACCAAAATGGAGGATCACCAGACTATCTGGGTTACACTCAAGATAGACGGAGTCCAAGTGAAAATGGAATTGGACACAGGATCAGCCCTAACAGTCATAAACCAAAGGGACTACAAGCGGCTATTTTCACATATACCCTTGAAAGCTACAGAGATTGTCTTGAAGACATACACGGGGCAAAAAGTCTACCCCAAAGGAAAAATAAGGGTGAAAGTGATATATAAAGACCAGGAAATGCCTAAAATGGATATATATGTATTGCCAGATGGAGGACCACCACTGCTAGGATGTGAATGGATCCGGAAGATACAATTATATTGGCATTCCATACAGGCACTGAAGGTTGAGGCCAAAAAGGATGACGACGTCACACCTGGACAACTATCAAAAATGCTAACTGACGCACAAGAAGTGTTCCAGGAGGGACTCGGAACACTAAAAGGCATAATAGCAACAATTAAAATAGAGGAAAATGCAAGCCCAAAGTTTCTTAAGGCCAGACCAGTGCCTTATGCAATCAGACCAGCTGTCGAAGCAGAGCTGGAAGGGTTGGAACGTTCAGGAGTACTGTCCAAAGTAGACTGGAGCGAGTGGGCTACATCCATCGTTCCTGTAATGAAGAGGTCGTTGAGTAATACGCCTGGGGAACCAAAGAACGTCCGCATCTGTGGGGATTTTAAGGTGACAGTGAACCCAGTCCTTCACACGGTACAATATCCGCTTCCACTCGCTCCAGTCTACTTTGGACAGTACTCCTGAACGTTCCAACCCTTCCAGCTCTGCTTCGACAGCTGGTCTGATCGCATAAGGGCAGCACGGTGGCATAGTGGTTAGCACTGTTGCCTCACAGCGCCAGAGACCCGGGTTCGAATCCGGCCTCGGGCAACTGTCTGTGTGGAGTTTGCACATTCTCCCCGTGTTTGCGTGGGTTTTCTCCGGGTGCTCCGGTTTCCTCCCACAGTCCAAAGATGTGCGGGTTAGGTTGATTGGCTATGATAAGTTGACCCTTAGTGTTAGGGGGAATAAATACGTGGGGTTACAGGGATAGGGTGGGATATGTGTTGGTGTAGGGGTTACGGGGATCGGGTGGGATATGTGTCGGTGCAGGCTCGATGGGTCGAATTGGCCTCTATCTGCGCTGTGGGGTTTCTGTGATTCTGTGATTCTGTGATATTTTTGCCTCGCTATCTGGAGGTAGACGCTTCACCAAAATTGATCTAGCCCAGGCGTACTTGCAAATGGAGGTAGAAGAAGCCTCGAAACAATACCTTATGATTAACACTCATAAAGGTCTTTATCAATACAACCGGCTGGTGTTCGGGGTAGCATCGGCTCCGGCTATTTGGCAAAGGGCGATGGATCAAGTCCTGCAAGGGATTCCAGGGACCCAGTGTTATTTGGATGACATCCTGGTCACGGGCGAAAATGAGAGTGATCACCTCGCCAACTTGGAGAAGGTGCTCACCAGATTAAAGGAATATGGGCTACGAGCTAATCGCCACAAGTGCGAGTTTTTCCAGAAGCAGATCTCGTATTATGGCCACGTCATCGATGAAGAGGGTTTACATAAGTCCCCTGAAAAGATTGAGGCGGTAGTCAAGGCTCCAGCACCGGAAAATGTGTCACAACTGAGGTCGTTCCTCGGGCTGGTAAACTACTACCATAAGTTCTTACCAAATTTGTCCACGGTATTACACCCACTGAACACCCTACTGCAAACAGGGGTACCATGGAAGTGGAATGACGAACGTAGACGAGCTTTCCAGAAGTGAAAAGAAGTGATCACATCAAAAGAGGTGTTGGCACATTTCAACACTGCACTACCAATTCGTTTGGCATGTGATGCATCACCCTATGGTATTGGAGCGGTGCTGTCGCACAAATTCCCAGACGGGTTGGAGAGGCCAGTAGCCTTTGCGTCTCGGTCACTAACCTCAGCCGAGCGCAACTACGCCCAGATTGACAGGGAGGCCCTCAGCCTAGTATGGGGAGTAAAAAAATTCAACCACTATCTGCATGGGCGGAAGTTCACCTTGCTGACTGACCACCAACCACTTGTCTCCATCTTTAATCCTAAGAAGGGCGTTCCAGTAATGACGGCACAACAGTTACAAAGATGGTCCCTGTTTCTAGGGGCGAATCAATATGAAATAGAATATAAAGGCACAAAACAGCATGGAAACGCTGATGGGCTATCGCGCCTGCCACTGCCTACTGTGGAGGAAGCACCAGCAGTGGACCCTATCGAGATATTTTATTCGTCAATAATTGAACGATTGCCAGTAACGAACGTGGATATAGAGAAGGAGACCCACAATGATCCGACGCTGTCTCGGGTATATGATTTGATGGTGAGGGGATGGCCAACACATGGCGACTCACTGTTGCCAGCATTTTCATCCAGAAGAGAACAGCTGTCAGTATGCCAGAGGACAGTGATGTGTGGATCCAGAGTGGTGATTCCACCCAAGTTAAGGGAGAGAGTGCTAAATGAGCTACATGAAGGTCATCTGGTGGGAGTGAAAATGAAAAGCCTTGCTAGGGCTTATGTGTGGTGGCCGGGAATCGATCAACAAATCGAAGACCTAACCAAGAGCTGCTCAGGATGCCAGAAGGTCCAAAATGCACCACCACATGCCCCCCTACACCCATGGGAGTGGCCCTCCTCTCCATGGCAACGGGTGCATATTGATTTTGCTGGTCCATTCATGGACTCAATGTCCTTAATAGCAGTGGATGCTCATTCGAAGTGGCCTGAGGTGATAAAAATGTCCTCAACCACTACAGAGAAAACGATTGCAGTCCGACAGACCATATTTGCCAGAAACGGCTTGCCAGAGCAGATTTGCTCTGATAATGGACCACAGTTTGTGTCCGAAGAGTTTCAAAAATTTATGAGAAGGAATGGGGTAAGGCATTACACATCCGCCCCGTATCATCCAGCCACAAATGGATTGGCTGAGAGGTTCGTACAAACCTTTAAGAAGGCGATAAAAGCCATGTGCGACGATGAAATTCCATTGCAGCATAAGATGGACAATTTCTTATTAGCCTACCGAAACGCGACACATGCAGTTACCAACCAGACCCCGGCCATGATATTCTTTAACAGAAGTTTGCGATCTCATCTGGACTTGCTTAGACCAAATGTGCGAAGAAATGTTGAGGATAAACAATTCCAGCACATCAATGAGAAGCCGACAAGGAGCTTCAATGTAGGACAACCAGTCTTGGCCCGTGACTACCGAACAGAGAAATGGCAACCCGGAACAATATGCACACGGCAGGGGCCATTAATGTACACAGTGGATGTCGGGGAGAACATTGTGAGACGCCATGTTGATCAGATCTTAGCGTCACAGGAACGAGTCAACCCCATGTCTTGCGTACCTGGGGATGAACCCGACACACCGGTAGCATCTACCTCCGAACCAGTAGCCGTGGAACCCGATGAACTAACCGATAAAAAGGGGCCAGAATTGCCTCCACACCAAGAACAAGAACCTCAGGAAAGGCGCTATCCCGAAAGGATCAGGAAGCCGCCCCAAAGACTGAATCTATAAATGGACTATTGTTGTTTAATGTACATGTTAAAGTGTTAATTGTTATTTGAATATTATGGGTACTACTAATCTAAAAGGGGAGGAATTGTAGTGTATGTACCTTTAAGAGAGAACTACTTTTACAGCTCCTGTATACTGTAGTACCGGCAGTGACCACACCTGTATATAAGCCTTGAGCATGCCTCTGTACCCCAGTCTTGAGACTACCCTACTCCAGTAAATACCTGTTGATTGTTAAGTTACAACATCCGTGTGGTTATTGAAAACATCATACCCTCAGAATCACGGATCTAACACTATGTTTCTATGAGTGAAGGAATTTCTCAGTCCTAAGAGTGTCAGCCGTAGCTCAGTGGGTAACAGTCTCTAGGTGGGGGGGCCAGGGGGGGTGACGCTGGTGGGGGGCTAGGAGTGAGCAGGTGCTGCTGTTTGCTTGATTACTGTAGGGGGCTGGAGTGAGTTTGTAAAAGGTTGGTGGTGGGGGTTGTTTTTTTTTTGGTTTTAGGGCCTTTTTCGTCCTTAAATAGCAGCCAGATGGTTATCCCCGGTGTCCTGGCCAATATTTATCCCTCAATCAACATAACAAAAATACAGATTATCTGGTCATTATTACATTGCTGTTTGTGGGAGCTTGCTGTGCGCAAATTGGCTGCTGCATTTCCTACATTACAACAGTGGTTACACTTCAAAAAGTACTTCATTGGCTGTAAAGTGCTTTGAGACACCCGGTGGTTGTGAAAGGCGCTATAGAAATGCAAGTCTTTCTTCTTTCTTTCTTTAAATGGCTGACCCCCTTATTCTGAGACTGTGACCCCTGGTTCTAGACTCCCCAGCCAGGGGAAACATCCTCCCTGCATCTACCCTGTCAAGCCCCATAAGAAATTTTTACATTTCAATGAGATCACCTCTCATCCTTATAAACTTTAGAGAAAATAGGCCTAGTCTACTCAACCATCTGCAAGATGCACTGCAGCAACTCGCCAAGGCTTCTTCGGCAGCACCTCCCAAACCCGCGACCTCTTCCACCTAGAAGGACAAGGGCAGCAGGCGCATGGGAACACCACCACCTCCAAGTTCCCCTCCAAGTCACACACCATCCTGACTTGGAAATATATCGCCGTTCCTTTATCGTCGCTGGGTCAAATTCCTGGAACTCCCTACCTAACAGCACTGTGGGAGTACCTTCACCACACGGACTACTGCGGTTCAAAAGGGCGGTTCACCACCACCTTCTCAAGGGCAGCTAGGGATGGGCAATAAATGCTGGCCTCGTCAGCGATGCCCACATCCCATGAACGAATAAAACAAAAGCTACAACCCGTAATCGTTCATTCCCTTATCACAAGTAAGCACACACGATCTACTCATTTACTTTAAGCGCAAGCGATCATAAACAAACACATACGTACTAAAACCCACGGGTGGTCGCTTCGGCGGTGACTATTGGTACTTCTTTAACTGGCAACTGACCAAGTTGCCCGACTTACTGCAGCAGCCCCGAGTGTCATTTAGCGGCACTTTCTATACCCCAAAACCTGGCAACTCGCCCACAGCATTCATGTCCCAAACTGTGTGAATAATGCAGTTGTTTTCTCTCTGTCTCTCTCTCTTCCATAGCTGTTTTGTCAGTTAATCAGTGGGCCTCAAGGCCGGTTATTTCATTGTCTAAGGATGTTCCTGTTATTACAATGGCTCCACAGTTCAATAGATTGTCTTTACAGAACTCCCTCCCTAACAACACACTGTGGGAGTACCTTCACCACACGGACTACAACGGTTCAAGAAGGTGGCTCCCCAGCACCTTCTCCAGGGCAATTAGGGATGGGCAATAAATGCTGGCCTTACGGGCGACGCCCACATCCCATAAACGAATTTTAAAAAATCTCTCCTCATAGGACAATCCCCCCGATCCCAGGACTCAGTCTGGTGAATCTTCATTGTACTTCCTCTAAGGCAAGTATATCCTTCTTTAGGTAAGGAGACAGAAACTGTATACGACTCTGTGCTCTTCTTGAAGTGGTGTCGTGGGATCTTTAACATCCGCCTGAACAAGCGGCCGGCATCTCATCCAATGCCACCTCCGACAGTGCAGCCCTCCCTCAGGAGTACGCTGGACTATATGCCTGAGGTTCGTGGTTCAAGTCATGGAGTGGGACTCTCCCTTAATTCAGAGGCTGCGATGCTTCCAACTGGGCCCAACCGGCCATTCAACCAGCTTGATTGTAAATCTCCAGACACGTTAACCCCATGGCCCATCTACAGATCCCTAATGGCTGTGTTACTGGGCTCACAGCGTCAAGGGGTAGAGTACAAATCGCACCACGGTGAGTTGGGAAATTGAATTTAACCAGTCTGGTCAATTGTGCGCAGGCAGCAGAAAAAAATAGAATCATAGAATGATTCAGCACAGAAGGAGGCCATTCAATCCATCGTGCCTGTGCCGGCTCTTTGAAAGAGCTCTCCAATTAGTCCTGCTCCCTGCTGCTCTTTCCCCAGAGCCCTGGAAATATTTTCCTGTTTAGGTCGAGACCCAATTCTCTTTTGAAAGTTGCTACTGAATCTGCTTCCACCGCCCTTTCAGGCAGCGCATTCCAGGTCACAACAACTCACTGCGTAAAAAGATTCTCCTCACCTCCACCCCCACCCCCACCCCACCCTACCCCACCCCGACTTTTTTGCCAATCTGGTTACTGGCCCTCCTGCCATGAAAACAAGCATGAAAACTGCAGCCGTGTCACAAAAACCCAACTGATTCACTGGTGTCCTTCATGGAAAGGACCCTGCCATCCCTACTAGGACTAGCCCACACGGGATTCCAGGCCCACACTATGTGGGTGGTTCTTATTGCCCTCAGGACGAGTGATGTTGCAATAAATACTGAGGTGCCGGTGTCACCCACGTCCCGATAACCAATAAAGAAGAAGTCCATACCCGGGGTCTGCCCTCTCAGTGAGAACTGCTGCTTGTCCGTCGATTGCCTCCTCCACAGGGGAATGAGGTGCTGCCTTGGAGCCTCCGCACTGCGGCAGGCACTCCCGGAGTCGCACTCTGCTGTGAGGCAACTTGCCTATGGATACACCTGACAGGCATTCAAATCAACAAAAACTTGCATACACAGCGCCTTTAACGTAGTAAAACGTCCCAAGGTACTTCGCAGAAGCGTAATCAGATAGAGTTTGACACCGAGCTGCATAATGATATGTCAGGACAGGTGACCAAAAGCTTGGGCAGAGAGGTAGGTGTTAAGGAGCATCTTAAAGGAGGAAAGAGCGGTAGAGAGGCGGAGAGGTTTAGGCAGGGTATTCCAGAGCTTAGGGACTTGGCAGCTGAAGGCACGGCCACCAAAGGTTGAGCAATTAAAATCGGGGATGCACAAGAGGCCAGGATTGGTGGAGCGCAGGGTTCTCGGAGGGTTGTTGGCCTGGAGGAGGTTACAGAGATAGGGAGGGGCGAGGCCATGGAGGGATTTGAAAACAAGGATGACATGTTTTAAATCGAGGCGTTGCTGGACCGGGAGCAAATGTAGGGTAACAGGGTAACAGGGGGTAACGGGTGAACGGGACTTGGTGCGAGTTAGGTCACAGGCAGCAGAGTTTTGGATGAACTCAAGTTTACGGAGGATGGAAGATGGGAGGTCGGCCCGGAGAGCATAAAACCATCTAGAAATTGACTTTCGGCAACACTGAAGGTACGGAGAATACTGGTACAATGAAACTCCTACACTGCCACTTTTGGCACAGATGCACTGTTGTTGTGGGTGTGTATTAATTTGAAAGCCGCAGTGTAAGTGGAGCACACCCCATCCACATTTGCATCTACACCATGCACATGAATATAAGTACAGGAAACTCTCGAATTACCGGCACCTAAATAACCGGAAATCTCTGTTAACCTGCAAAATTCAGGAGTAGGTTCAGGTAAGTTTTACTTCATATTAGTGGCCGTTCCTGGATCTGTGGCCGTGTAACCGGGGTTCCTGCACCTGTTGCTATGCAACAGGGATGCCTGGATCTTGTGTCCGGGGTTCCTGCACCTGTTGCTATGCAACAGGGACGCCTGGATCTGTGGCCGTGTACGGGGCTCTCGTACCTTTCACTATACCTCTCTGTAATCCGGACTTTTTGACAAACCGGCACCATGCCATGCCCTGCCAGATAAAAAAGAGTTTCCTGTACTTTATGGCCCAGAAATTCGGGTCGGGGGTTTCCCGCGGGTGTAAGCCCCCGACCTGCACTTACATTGCGCGCTGGCAGTTGAGCTGTAGGGCCCCGTGGAATTCCGCTCCGGGGCCTGGCCCAGCTGCCGGCGCACTGTGCTTGCTTGTCCCAGGGGCGTAGTTAGTGCGACACGTCCCCTGGGATCACGTGAGCCATGGGCAGCCAATCGGAGGAGGGAAAAGCCCATTCGTAAGATTGACAGGTAGACCTGTCAAAACTTATAAATACTACGGGCCCAAAATAGCAGTAAACCTTCAAATAATTTTTTTTTTAAATCACACACAATAAATAACTATATTAAACAATAATTTAAATTTTTGAAAAAATTAATTTATATTATAACGGGGCTAAAAATAAACTTACCTTGCTTTAAAGTATTTAAAAATAATAAACCTGTGGAAAAAATGTTTTAATTTTAATTAATTGACCACTTACCTTGCAAAAAGCAGGCCTTACGCCTGCTTTTTAAATGTGTAAATCCTGCAGGCTGACCCTCCCGGGAAAACCTGCAAAAAAAACCAAAGTTCAAAGCGCACGCGCCGCCTCCCCTGCGTGCGCGTTCGACCTCTGAACCTCTTCGTTCCGAGGATCGGAAGTGCCGGTTTCCCGCGCATGCGCAGTGCATGCAGGAAACCGGCACTTCCATTCGGCCTACGGGTGAGTACCCCGTGCGTACTCACCCGGGGAGAGCCGAATTTCTGGGCCTATATGTTTACATACATACATGGTCTCCTCACATGGTGGGTGATATTGAGGCTTTGGAGAGGATGCAGAGGAGGGCCACTAGACTAATTCCCAGTCTAAAGCATCTTAGTTATCACAATAGGCTAAAAGAGTTGGGACTCTACACTTTAGAGAAGCGTAGAGCTGAGGGGGGTGGGATGGGGCTCTGATTGAGGTTTACAAGATAATGAAGGGAATCGATTGTGTTGCAGCTGACAGATAGGTTAGGGAGAACTAAGGGTCACAAATTTAAGTTGTATAAGGCCAGATCTAGGTTAGATGTCAGGAGGTGGTTCTTTTCCCAGAGGATAGTGGACCTCTGGAACAGGCTGCGGCGGACGCGGACTCACTGAACCCCTTAAAGCGAGAGCTGGACCTGTTTCTGGCCGGGGCGGAGATCACCTCTTGGTACTGCAGGGAATTCAGGGCCAGAGTGACCTCCTGGACTCGTTTCGATCGTCTAGATGGGTCGGAGAGGAATTTCCCAGATTTATTTTTCCCACAGTTGGCCTGGGATTTTTTATCTGGGTTTCTTGCCTCTTCCCAGAGATCACATGGTTTCGGGCGGGGTGGAGAGTGTATATGTTGTGATACACAAGGTGTCGCAATTGTGTGGGACCGGCTGGATGGACCAGAGGGCCTTTACCTGTCCGTCATTGTTCGTGTGTTGTTCGTACACACCCCGCTATTTAGATTATACATATGCATGCAGGGAAGGTTAAGGGGAGGTTTAATAGAGGCATTCAAAATCATGAATGGAGTAAATGAGGAGGGTCAGTGACCAGAGGTCACAGATGTAAGGTAATTGGCAAAAGAACCAGAGGGTGAGATGAGGAGAATGTTTTTAATGCAGTGAGTTGTTATGATCTGGAACGCGCTGCCTGAAAGGGCGGTGGAAGCAGGTTCAATAGTAACTTTGTAAAGGGAATTGGATCAATCCTCGAAGGGGAGAAATTTGCAGCGTTATGGGGAAAGAGCAGGGGGGTGGAGTGGGACTAATTGGATTGCGCTTTCAGAGAGCCGGCACAGGCACCATGGGCCGAATGGCCTCCTTCTGTGCCGTGAGATTCTATGAAATATGCATATTACATACGTATTGTGATCTCACCCTGTTGTGTAAGTGAGACTGCAGTTCTGCTGCAGTACCAGTCTGTAATCACAAATACAGCCACCAATACCCATGTCCTATTATGGGATTCCATTGGCGCTCACTTTCCAATACGGTCACTTACGATTTTACTCAGCCTTTTTCCATTATTAGTATCTTTTCACACCCTGACTGAGGCAGTCTTTGTACATCACCCAGTAACTTTCACTTCTTTCCGGTATTTAAAAAAAAAATCCATTCACAGTCTATTAAATCCATTAGCTGCTCCTCTTCATACCAATATTCAGAATACAGGTGTCAGCCGCAGCTCGGTTTCTTCTGCGATTGCGCTCCTGTTTCATTCTCTCCAGAGACTGCAGCACATAAATTGAGGCTGACACTCCCAGTGCAGTGCCGAGGGAGCGCCGCACTGTCGGAGGTGCCGCCTTTCTGGATGAGACGTTAAACCGAGGCCCCAGTCCGCCCTCTCGGGTGGACGTAAAAGATCCCACGGCCACTATTTCAAAGGAGAGCGGGGGGGGGGGAGTTCTCCTGAGGCCAATATTTATCCCTCAACCAACATCACTAAAAAAAAACCTGGTCTGGCCCATTTATCACGTTGCTGTTCGTGGGATCTTGCTGTGCGCAAATTGGCTGCTGTCTTTCCCTACATTGCAACAAGTGACCACGTCCTGAGGTTGCGGAAGGTGCTGTCGAAATGTAATTCCTTTCTTACTAAGAAGAAATAAAGAAAAAGTCTTTCACCACCTCAGGACGTCCCAAAGCGCTTCACAGCCAATTAAATAAGTTTGAGGTGTAGGGCTGGATTTTCATTGGGCTGTGGAGGGGGGATTGGAGGCATGTGGGGGGTTAAAATCCCAAAATCTGGGGGCATGAACCCATCCCGCCCCCAACCCACCTCCATGCCAGTTTCAAAGGAGGCGGATACCCGACCCGCACTGGGACCCGCCTCCCCGAGGCGGGAAGGGGATCAGTGCCAATTAACTGCCTGTTAACAGGTAGTTAACAGGCAGTTTTTAGCCTAATCACTATTTGCATTGTTGAAGTGTGGGATTCCCGACGGCTCCAAACCACACCAAGTTAGCGAGGTGGGCCGTTGGGATGAAGGGTTGGAGGGGTCGAGATGTCCGGTGTTCAGGTGAGTGATGGGTGCATGAGTGCAAAGGTAAGTGTGTTTGGTGTGTTTAAAGTGTTTAAAGAAGTTTTACTTACCTTTACAGCCTTCCTTCCTTCAGGTCTCGGGAGTCCCTCATCTCACCGGCATAGAAAGCAGAATGGCTGCGATCTGTCAAAAACAGCTTTCTGTTCCAGAGAGATCTCTAAATCATCTTGAGAGGAAGGAATTAACTTGGAGTACAGATTGTCAGTGTTTGACAGCTTCAAACAGCTGTCGAACGCTGATATTTCATCTGTCAAAAGATCTTGACAGATGAAATACCAATCTGTGACGTCACCTGTTGCCGGGTGGCCCTTAATTGGCCTGCTGAGCCCGCTGGGCGGGCTCAACAAGGTCAATCAAGTCTAAATCGCGTGGGTTGGCTACAACTCGATGGAGGCGGGACTACAAATCCGAAAGTTGTAGTCCCGCCTCCTACCCGCCTCCTCAATGAAAATCCAGCCCGTAGTCACTGTTGTAACGTAAGAAATGATATAATTATAATTATAAATTATAAGTCTAAATTATACTTGCATATGCCAAAAAACATCAAACTATCCTGTGTGCTTTGCACTGCAATTGAAGTGATGCTGTCGCTCAAATGTCTGGAGTGGGCCGTGAACCCACAGTTATTCACAGTTCAGAGTTGAGAGCGCTACCCATGAGCCAGTGCGGAAAGCCCTGAAGTGTGTGCGATTTATCCTCCACGAAAACAAAACATGAGCAGTCAAACATTATCAGTGTAACTACCCGCCACCATCTCAGCACAACCCCAGCCCAGCATGAGGTAGAAAAGGCCATCCGACAACTGAAGAACAAGGCCTCAGGAGCAGATGGAAACCCTGCCGAGGCACCAAAGCATGGCGGAGAAGCACTACTGGCGCGAATTCATGAACTCATTTCTCTTATCTGGAAGGAGGAGAGCATGCCAGGGGATCTCAGAGACGACGTAATTGTGACCATCTTCAAGAAAGGTGACAATTCCGATTGCGGTAATTACTGATGGGGTTTCCCTGCTGTCTGCCACAGGGAAAGTCATCACAAGACTCTTCCTCAATCGCCTACTCCCAGTGGCCGAAGAGCTCCTCCCAGAGTTGCAATGTGGATTCCGCCCACGAAGCGGCACAATGGGCATGAAATTCACCGCACGTCAATTACAAGAGAAATGCAGGGAACAGCACCAACCGCTGTACATGGCCTTCTTTGATCTCACAAAGGTCGTGTCAACCGTGAGGGATTATGGAGTGTCCTCCTCAAATTCGGCTGCCCTCAAAAGTTTGTCACCATCCTCCGCCTGCTTCACGATGACATGCAAGCTGTAATCCTGACCAACAGTTCCACCACAGACCCAATTCATGTACGAACTGGGGTCAAGCAAGGCTGTGTCATCGCACCAACACTCTGCTCGACCTTCCTTGCTGCAATGCTCCATCTCACCCTCAGTAAGCTCCCCACTGGAGTGAAGCTAATTTACAGAATAAACGGGAAACCGTTCAGCCTCCGTCGCCTCTATTCCAGATCCAAGGTTGTCCCATCCTCTGTCGTCGAATTAAAGTATGCAGACGACACTTGCATCTGCGCTCACTCGGAGGTCGAACTCCAAATCATCGTCAACACCTTCACCGAAGCGTACGAGAGCATGGGCCTTACACTAAACATCTGTAAGACAAATGTCCTCTACCAACCTACCCCCGCCACACAGTACTGCCCCCCAATTATCAAAATCCACGACAAGGCCTTGGACAACGTGGACCACTTTCCATACCTCGGGAGCCAACTGTCAACAAGGGCAGACATCGATGACGAAGTCCAACACCGCCTTCAGTGTGCCAGTGCAGCCTTCGGTCGCCTGAGGAAGAGAGTGTTTGAAGACCAGGACCTCAAACCCAGCACCAAGCTTTTGGTTGTTGTGTATGTACCTTTAAGGGAATAACTGGTCTCAGACTGCAGTACCGGCAGTGACCACCCCTGTATAAAAGGCCCTAGCAGGCTTCTGTAGTTTCAGTTTCCAGGTTGTCTCCATTCAGTAAAGACTTGTTATAATCAACTCCTGCACTCCGTGCCTCAATTATACACGGACATTATACTGGCGACGAGTAAGAAACGAACTTACCTGCAACTCGGCAGCACCTCAGACGACGTTATTGAAGGTCGAAGCCAGAAGAAAAAAAATAAAATAAAATAATCCAAAGAAACTCGAGAAACGGGCGTCGACCGTGGGCAACCGCCCTCCAAATCATCGAATTGAAAAGTGCAGGAGAGACTGTCGAGAGCCAGGCTTGGTTCTCCAGTCTGTGGTTTCCCAGCTAATCGGGCTGGTGGCAGGTAGTGCACTGATCCTTCCTGGGCTGCGGCAGGCTAGAGCTCGATCGGGTGGCTCTGCAACGGGGCCGGGCAGCGAGTCGGGAAGCAAAGAGAGAGAGAGAGGGTGGAGCACACAGGGCGCGGCCGGTGCTTCGAAGCCGGGCAGCGTTCGGACCTAAGAAGAGGGAGGGAAGTGTCCCAGAGGGTCCGCTCCACGACGGGAACGGTTCTTCAATTAACGGAGCAAATATTGAAGTGCAATAGAAAAATAAAAACACCGCGGAGAGCGGTGTTGGCAGCAGCGATCGGGGAGGCGCGAAGACCATAGGGCGTCACCATTACAGGATAGTAAAATAAATATCATCGCCAGCAACAGCGTTGGCTGCAGTGGCAGTGGTGGGAAAGCGCGGGAGGCGCCATCTTAACTCGGCGGGGAAGAAGGAAAAGCACGGCAGGCGCCATTTTGATCCGTCGGGGACGAAGGCAAAGCGCGGGAGGCGCCATCTTAGATTTTCAAGATGCCAAAGACTGGCGATATCACTGCCTTCAATAATGTAATAGAAGACTGGACCACGTATGTGGAAAGAGTCGAGGTATATTGCGAGGCAAACTAAATAGCCGATGAGAAAAAGGCATCGGTATTGCTAAATTTAATGGGCACAAGAACGTACGGCCTATTGCGGGACCTGATTACTCCAGCCAAACCGAAGGCGAAGAGTTTTAACGAAATTGTTGCTATCCTACAGGAACACCTAAATCCTACACCGCTGCTGATAGCAGAAAGATTTAAATTCCACAGGAGAAATCAGCATAAAAATGAGAGCAATGCTGATTACCTTACGGAACTATGCAAGCTATCAAAGCACTGCCAGTTCGGAGCAGGACTGACAGATACCTTATGGGACAAATTTGTCTGTGGACTCCTGAGTGAAGGAACCCAGAAGAGGCTACTCTCAGAGAAAGAGCTGACGCTAGATAAGGCTTTCAGCGTGGCAGTATCGTACGAAGCAGCAGCAAGGAGAGCTGTGGAAATACAACAAAAGCCACAGGAATACGGCACCCACGAAATGACACGGGGATTTGCAAAATGTTATCGCTGCGGCAGAACAAACCATGACCAGAAGGACTGCTGGTCCAAGGACAAAATATGCAGGCAATGCGGAAAGATGGGACACATTGCACGAGTTTGCAGGTCTGGGAAGAAGACCAACGACAACAAAAAGGCTACTAAGGAACCGTACGGGAAAGTACAAAAGATGACGGACAGTAGTTCCGAAGACCAGATGAGCGATAGTGAATCCGGGAAAAAGAGACTAAGCTGTCTCAAACTTCACAACGTAATCGCAAAAGAGGATCACCGAACCATTTGGGTCACCCTCACGATAGCAGGGTCTCAAGTCAAAATGGAATTGGATACAGGATCAGCTCTAACCGTCATGAATCGACGAGACTACGAGCGGCTATTCTCACACATACCCTTGAGAGAGACACCCATTGTCTTGAGGATGTATACGGGGCAAAAAGTATACCCCAGAGGAAAAATAAGGGTGCCTGTCGAATACAACGGCAAGAAAATACGGAAATTGTATCTCTACATTCTGCAAGATGGTGGACCACCGTTATTGGGACGTGAATGGATCAGAAAGATAAGTTTAGACTGGCACTCCATTCAGGCACTGACGGTGGCTGGTAAAAAGGATGACGACGTCACTCCTGGACGATTGTCAACAATCTTAGCTGACGCCAAAGAGGTATTTCAACAAGAACTGGGCACTCTTGTGCATTGAGTGCTACTGGAGTTTTGGTAAGTGGGAGAAAAATCATTTAAGAGTATTTTGTGAATTTTAGTGTGTTAAAAAGTCAATTATTTGAAGTAAGTTTAATTTTTTAAGGGTATATTAAACTATTGGGCAGTTTAAACCGGAAGTAGAATCTGGGTATAAAAGGGGCGGAGCTAGTGCTGTGCACGGAGTGCATTGTGCATTGAGTGCTACTGGAGTTCTGGTAAGTGGGAGAGTTCGGGCAAGTGGGAGGTGAGGGTTTGTTTTTTGCTCTGTTTTTCCCCCCACTCCCAGGCTTAGACAGCACTGCGGAGGCGGAGCAGCGAGACGAGTCAACCAAACAGGCCCCACAGACAGTATTCAAGGAGGAGGTTGGTGATCAGCTGGTTGGTTGGTTTTCTTCCTTCTCTTCTCTTTTATACATTTAAGTTGGTAAGTCCTATTGAATAGTGGTGTGATATTATCATCTATATCCGGGCAGGGTCTTCATAACTAACAATAAGAAATTTAATTAATTATATAGAATGGAGCAGGTGATGTGTTACTGTTGCGAGATGTGGGAGCCGGTGGACCCCATTGAGGCTCACGGTGATTACATCTGCGACAGGTGTTTGCTGCTAGAGGAACTCAAGTTCCATGTTATGGAGCTTGAGACCGAGCTTCAGACACTGCGACACATCAGGGAGGGGGAGAAGTTCCTGGACTCTATGTTTCAGGAGATGGTCACACCTATGAAGTTAATTACTGCAGATGTAGTCCGTGGTCAGGGACAGGATGGTGTGACTACGAGTGAGGAAGGTACAGGGATCCAGGATGTAGTGTTGAAGGAGACGCAGCCCTTGCTCTTGTCCAGCAGGATTGAGGTTCTTACTCCCTGTGAGGGTGGGAGCGGGGACTGCAGGGAGGATGAGCAACCTGGCCACAGCACCATGGTACAGGGGGCCATTCAAGTGGAGGGAGTAAAAAGAAATGTTGTAGTGGTAGGGGATAGTATCATAAGGGGGATAGATAGGGTTCTCTGCAGTCAAGAGCAGGAGTCCTGAAGGCTGTGTTGCCTGCCCGGTGCCAGGGTTAAGGACATCTCTTCTGGGCTGGAAAGAAACTTGGAGTGGGAGGGGGAGGATCCAGTTGTCGTGGTCCATGTTGGTACAAACGACGTAGATAGGACAAGGAAGACGGTTCTGTTAAAGGAGTATGAGCAGCTAGGGGTCAAATTAAAAAACAGAACCTCAAGGGTAATAATCTCTGGGTTATTACCTGAGCCACGAGCGAATTTGGCTAGGACAAATAAAATTAAAGAGTTAAATGCGTGGCTCAAAGACTGGTGTGGGAGAAATGGGTTTTGCTTCTTGGGACACTGGCACCAGTACTGGGACAGGAGGGAGCTGTTCTGTTGGGACGGACTCCACTTGGCCAGTGCTGGGACTAGAGTCCTGGCGAATCATATAACTAGGGCTGTAGAGAGGGCTTTAAACGAATTAGTGGAGGGGAGGTTTCTAGAGTGCAAATAATAGAAATGACAACAGAGAAGGTCATAGACTTAGGTAGCAGTGGGGGAATTAAAAAACAGAATGTGTCAGGAAGGGACAGAAGGTATGGAGTAAAAAGTAAAGTACTAAAAAGGGAAAAAACAGGAACTAAGTGTTACAAAACATATTTGAAAGTTCTTTATCTGAATGCACATAGCATTCGTCACAAAATGAAAGAGTTAACGGCACAAATAACGACATATGGGTATGATCTTGTGGCCATTACAGAAACATGGCTGCAGGGTGACCACGACTGGGAATTAAACATACCAGGTTATTTAACAATCAGGAAGGACAGGCAGGAAGGGAGAGGAGGTGGGGTGGCTATGTTAATAAAGGAAGGAATCACTATAATACAGAGAAATGATATTGGGTCAAAGGAGCAGGATAGTGAAACAGTTTGGGTGGAGATAAGGAATTATAAGGGAAAAAAAACACTAGTGGGTGTAGTCTATAGGCCTCCGAACAGTTGCAACTCTGTTGGACGGAGTATTAATCAGGAAATAGTTCAGGCTTGTAATAAGGGGACAGCTATAGTTATGGGGGATTTTAATTATCATATTAACTGGACAAATCAAATTGGGCAGAGCAGCCTTGAGGATGAGTTCATTGAGTGTATTAGGGATGGGTTTCTTGAGCAGTATGTAACTGAACCGACCAGGGGGCAAGCAACCTTAGATTTGGTCCTGTGTAATGAGACAGGATTAATTAAAAATGTCCTAGTAAAGGATCCCCTTGGAATGAGTGACCATAACATGGTTGAATTCCATATTCAATTAGAGGGTGAGAAGGTTGGATCTCAAACAAGCATGCTGAGCTTGAATAAAGGAGACTATGGAGGTATGAGAGCGGAATTGATTAGAGTGGACTGGGAAAATAGATTAAAGGGTAAGACGGTACATGATCAGTGGTGTACATTTAAGGAGTTATTTTACAACTTCCAAAAAATATATATTCCACTGAGGAAAAAAGGGTGTAAAAGAAAAGATAGCCATCCGTGGCTAAGTAAAGTAATTAAGGATAGTATCCGACTAAAAACAAGGGCATATAAGGTAGCCAAATCTAGTGGGAGGATGGAAGATTGGGAAGTCTTTAAAAGACAGCAAAAAATAACTAAAAGATTGATTAAGAAAGGGAAGATAGATTATACATAGATACATAGAGATAGGAACAGGAGTAGGCCATTCGGCCCTTCGAGCCTGCTCCGCCATTCAATGAGATCATGGCTGATCTTACCAGTTCAGTACCCCATCCCCGCCTTTTCTCCGTAACCCTTAATCCCCTTAGCCTTCAGAAATATATCCAATTCTCTCTTGAAAATATTTATTGAATTAGCCTTCACAGCCCTCTGTGGCAGGGAATTCCACAGGCTCACCACTCTTTGAGTGAAGAAATTCTTCCTCATCTCTGTTTTAAATGATTTGCCCGCTATTTTTAGACTGTGACCCCTGGTTCTGTGCTCCCCGGCCATTGGAAACATTCTCTCTGAATTCAGCCTGTCCAGGCCTGCCATAATTTTATATGTTTCGATGAGATCCCCTCTCAATCTTCTAAACTCCAGTGAGTACAAGCCCAAACTATTTAATCTCTCTTCGTAGGTCATTCCCGCCATTCCAGGTATCAGCCTGGTGAATCGCCGTTGCACTCTTTCCATGGCAAGAACATCCTTCCGCAGATGGGGCGACCAAAACTGTACACAATACTCCAGATGCGGTCTCACCAGCACCTTGTACAGCTGTAGTAAGGTATCCCTATTCCTATACTCGAACCCCCTTGATATGAAGGCCAACATACCATTTGCCTTCTTAATCGCCTGTTGCACCTGCATGCTCTCCTTCAGTGACTGGTGCACAAGAACACCCAGGTCCCTCTGCACTTCCCCATCTCCCAATCTATTGCCATTTAGATAATAATCTACCCTCCTGTTTTTACCCCCAAAGTGGATAACCTCGCATTTATCCACATTATAGTGCATCTGCCACGTATCCGCCCATTCCCCCAACCTGTCCAAATCGGACTGTAGCCTCCTGACATCCTCATCAGAGCCCACCCCTCCTCCTAGTTTAGTGTCGTCAGCGAATTTGGAAATATTGCATCCAATTCCCTGATCCAGATCATTTATATATATTGTGAAAGTAAATTAGCAAAAATATAATAACAGACAGCAAAAGTTTCTATAGTTATATAAAAAGAAAAAGGGTGGCTAAAGTAAATGTTGGTCCCTTAGAGGATGAGACCGGGAAATTAATGGTGGGAAACATGGAGATGGCAAAAACACTGAACAATTATTTTGTATCAGTCTTTACAGTAGAGGACACGAAGAATATCCCAACACTGGACAAACAGGGGGCTCTAGTGGGGGAGGAACTAAATACGATTAAAATCACGAAGGAAGTGGTACTTGGTAAAATAATGGGACTCAAGGCGGATAAGTCCCCTGGACCTGATGGCTTGCATCCTAGGGTCTTGAGGGAAGTGACGGTAGGGATTGTGGATGCATTGGTAATAATTTTCCAAAACTCCCTGGACTCAGCAAAGGTCCCGGCAGATTGGAAAACTGCTAATGTAACACCCTTATTTAAAAAGGGTAGTAGGCAGAAGGCTGGAAACTATAGACCTGTTAGCCTAACATCTGTGGTTGGTAAAATGTTAGAGTCCATTATTAAGGAGACAGTAACAGGACATTTGGATAAATATAATTTAATAGGACAAACTCAGCATGGTTTCATGAAGGGGAAGTCATGTTTGACAAATTTACTTGAGTTTTTTGAGGAAGTAACATACAGGGTGGATAAAGGGGAACCAGTGGACGTAGTGTATTTAGACTTCCAAAAGGCATTTGACAAGGAGCCACACAAAAGATTATTGCTCAAGATAAAAAATCACGGGATTGGGGGTAATATTCTGGCGTGGGTGGAGGATTGGCTCTCTAACAGAAAGCAGAGAGTTGGGATAAATGGTTCATTCTCAGATTGGCAACCAGTAATTAGTGGTGTTCCGCAGGAGTCAGTGCTGGGTCCCCAACTCTTTACAATCTATATTAACGATTTGGAGGAGGGGACCGAGTGTAACATATCAAAGTTTGCAGATGATACAAAGATGGGACGGAAAGTAGTGAGTGAGGAGGACATAAAAAACCTGCAAAGCGACATAGACAGGCTAAGTAAGTGGGCAGAGATTTGGCAGATGGAATACAATACTGGAAAGTGTGAGGTTATGCACTTTGGCAGGAAAAATCATAGAGCAAGTTATTATCTTAATGGCAAGAAACTGGAAAGTACTGTAATACAAGGGATCTGGGGGTCCTGGTGCACGAAACTCAAAAAGTTAGTATGCAGGTGCAGCAAGTGATCAAGAAGGCCAATGGAATGTTGGCTTTTATTGCTAGGGGGATGGAATATACAAACAGGGAGGTATTGCTGCAGTTGTACAAGGTATTGGTGAGACCGCACCTGGAATACTGCATACAGTTTTGGTGTCCATACTTAAGAAAAGACATACTTGCTCTCGAGTCAGTACAAAGAAGGTTCACTCGGTTAATCCCGGGGATGAGGGGGTGGTCATATGAGGAGAGGTTGAGTAGATTGGGACTCTACTCATTGGAGTTCAGAAGAATGAGAGGCGATCTTATTGAAACATATAAGATTGTGAAGGGGCTTGATCGGGTGGATGCGGTGAGGATGTTCCCAATGAAGGATGAAACTAGAACAAGGGGGCATAATCTTAAAATAAGGGGCTGCTCTTTCAAAACTGAGATGAGGAGAAACTTCTTCACTCAGAGGGTGGTAGGTTTGTGGAATTTGCTGCCCCAGAAAGCTGTGGAAGCTACATCATTAAATAAATTTAAAACAGAAATAGATAGTTTCCTAGAGGTAAAGGGAATTAAGGGTTACGGGGAGCGGGCAGGAAATTGGACATGAGTCTAGGTTCGGAATGGTCATGGCCCTGTGGGTAGTGGAGTGGGCCCAGGGGCCGTGTAGCCTGGTTCTGCTCCTACTGTGTTCTAATTCTGTGTTAGATTTCAGGAGATGGTTTTATTCCTGTTCCTGGCTGGGGTGGAGATCGCCTTTACAGAAGGTAAGTACTGTAGAAAATATAGGGACAGAGTGATCTCCTGGAAGAATTTCGATCGCCTAGATGGGTCAGAGAGGAATTTCCCAGATTTTTTTCTCCCAAATTGGCCATGGGGTCTTTTATCTGGTTTTTCACCTCTCCTGGGAGATCACATGGGTTCAGGTGGATGCAGAGTGATAGAAGATTTGAGGTTAGGATCAGATCAGCCATGATCTTATTGAATGGTGGAGCAGGCTCGAGGGGCTGATTGGCCTACTCCTGCTCCTATTTCTTATGTTCTTATGTTCTTATGTAACCGCCTCGATAAAAATAGAGGAGAATGCAATTCCCAAGACTTTCAAAGCAAGACCGGTACCATATGCAATTCGCCCAGCCGTCGAGGCAGAGCTGGAGAATCTGGAGAGTGCAGGCATGTTATCTAAGGTAGACTGGAGTGAGTGGGCGACACCCATCATTCCTGTCATGAAGAAAACGTTAAACAATAAGTCTGAGGAGCCAAGGGAGGTTCGCATCTGTGGGGACTTCAAGGTGACGGTGAACCCAGTCCTTCACACAGTACAATATCCTCTTCCAAGGATAGAAGATATCTTCGCCTCACTATCTGGAGGGAAGCGTTTTACAAAAATTGACCTAGCACAAGCATATTTGCAGATGGAGGTTGAAGAATCCTCTAGGAGGTATCTCACGATAAACACTCACAAAGGTCTTTACCAGTATATTCGACTGGTATTCGGAGTAGCATCAGCTCCGGCGATATGGCAAAGAGCGATGGAACAAGTCCTGCAAGGGATTCCGGGGACTCAGTGTTACTTGGACGACATCCTAGTGACAGGTGAAGATGACAGTGAACACCTTGCCAACCTAGAGCAGGTGCTCACTAGACTACGTGAACATGGGCTACGAGCCAATTGCCCCAAGTGCGAGTTTTTTAAGAAACAGATATCGTATTGTGGCCACGTGATTGATGAAGAGGGGTTGCATAAGTCCCCTGACAAAATTGAAGCGGTAGTTATGGCTCCAGCGCCTGAAAATGTGTCGCAACTGAGGTCATTCCTCGGATTGGTGAATTACTACCATAAGTTTTTACCGAATTTGTCCACAATTCTGCATCCACTGAACACCCTACTACGAACGGGAGTAGCATGGAAATGGAGCGATGAATGTAAGCGGGCCTTTCAGAAGAGTAAGGACCGAATCACTTCAAGAGAAGTATTGGCTCACTACAACCCATCACTACCGATAAGACTGGCGTGTGATGTGTCTCCCTACGGCATTGGGGCGGTACTGTCACATAAATTCCTTGATGGTTCAGAGAGGGCGATAGCTTTTGCGTCATGCTCGTTAACTTCAGACGAGCGTAACTACGCCCAGATTGACAGAGAGGCCCTCAGCCTGGTGTGGGGGGGTGAAGAAGTTCAATCACTACCTGCACGGTCAGAAATTTACTCTACTAACTGATCGTCAACCTCTCGTCTCCATTTCAACCCTCAGAAGGGCGTACCGATAATGACGGCACAACGGCTACAGAGGTGGTCCCTTTTCCAAGGGGCACACCAATATGACATCGAGTACAAAGGAACTAAACAGCATGGGAATGCTAATGGATTGTCGCGCCTACCATTGCTGACGGTGGACGAAGAACTGGCAGTGGATCCAGTGGAGTTATTCCACTCGACTATAGTCGAATGTCTCCCTGTGACGAATGCAAACATAGAAAAGGAAACACGAAATGACCCGACACTCTCCTGGGTCTATGATTTAACGGTGAAGGGATGGCCAGCACATGGCGAATCACTGCTGCCAGCATTCTCGCCGAGAAGCGAACAGCTGTCAGTGTGCAGAGGAACCTTGATGTGTGGGTCCAGAGTAGTAATTCCACCCAAATTGAAGGATAGAGTGCTCAATGAGCTTCATGAGGATCATCTGGGAGGGGTAAAAATGAAGAACTTAGCCAGAGCGTTTGTGTGGTGGCCGGGAATCGATAGAGAAATTGAAGAGATGACCAAGAGCTGTACAGGATGCCAGAAGGTCCAAAACGCCCCACCACAAGCCCCTCTACATCCATGGGAGTGGCCCTCATCTCCATGGCAAAGGGTGCACATTGATTTTGCTGGTCCCTTTATGGACTCGATGTTTTTAATTGTGGTGGATGCACATTCAAAGTGGCCAGAGGTAATAAAAATGTCCTCAACCACCACAGAAAAACTATCACAGTCTTACGAACCATATTCGTCAGGAATGGGCTGCCTGAACAGATTTGCTCTGACAATGGACCACAGTTTGTGTCTGAAGAGTTCCAGAGGTTCTTAAAGAACAATGGTGTTAAGCATTACACATCCGCCCCATATCATCCAGCCACTAATGGATTGGCCGAGAGGTTTGTTCAAACATTCAAGAAGGCTATCAAGGCAATATGTAATGAAGATATACCCCTACAACACAAGGTGGATAACTTCTTGTTTGCCTACCGGAATGCGACACATGCGGTTACCAACCAAACTCCAGCCATGATGTTCTTCAATTGAAGACTACGATGCCGCTTGGATTTGGTTAAGCCTAACGTCAGAAGAGATGTGGAGAACAGGCAGTTTCAGAATATGCATGAAAGGCCGACCAGGAGTTTTAAGATAGGTCAACCAGTTTTGGCCCGGGACTACCGCACAGAGAAATGGCAGCCAGGAACGATCTGTACATGGCAAGGACCTCTAATGTATACCGTGGACGTTGGAGAGAGCATTGTAAGATGCCATGCTGACCAGATTCTAGAGTCACTGGAAACCGTCAACTCCACACCACGATCTGATACACCTGGCGATGAAATCGACATACCAATTGCATCTACCGCAGAATCGGTGATATTGGAAGCAGACGAACCAAACAACGACATTGATCCCGACTCAACCTTGCCAGAAGAACCTGATATCCCAAAGAGGCGTTATCCAGACAGAATCAGGAAGCCTCCTCAAAGACTGAACTTATAATTGCTTAACTTCAACCAATGTATCTAGCAAGCATAATTGTAATTGTAATTAGTTATTATTTAGTTGTTAAATGAATGTTATGTACTGTTTATCTAAAAGGGGAGGAATTGTTGTGTATGTACCTTTAAGGGAATAACTGGTCTCAGACTGCAGTACCGGCAGTGACCACCCCTGCATAAAAGGCCCTAGCAGGCTTCTGTAGTTTAAGTTTCCAGGTTGTCTCCATTCAGTAAAGACTTGTTAGAATCAACTCCTGCAGTCCATGCCTCAATTATACACGGACATAATAATGGTCTACAGAGCAGCAGTGATACCTGTAAAGTCCGCGCCTCAATCATACTCGGACTTCGGGAGAACAGTTTAACAGGTACTTTACTGAACAAGAGGCAGCTTGAAACTGAAACTACAGAAGCCTGCTAGGGCCTTTTATACAGGGGTGGTCACTGCCGGTACTGCAGTCTAAGACCAGTTATTCCCTTAAAGGTACATACACAACAATTCCTCCCCTTTTAGATAAACTGTACATAACATTCATTTAACAACTAAATAATAACTAATTACAATTACAATTTTCTCAGTAATATATACATCAACTGAAATAGTCATTTATAAGTTCAGTCTTTGAGGAGGCTTCCTGATCCGGACTGGATAGCGACTGTCTTGAGTATCCTGTTCTGGCGGTGGAGTCAATTCTGGCTCATTGTCATTGGTTGGTTTGTCAGCTTCCAATACCCCTGCTTCTGAGGTAGACGCAATCTGTACTTCGGGCTCATTACCAGGTGCACATGCTTGTGGTACAGGTTTGGCTTGTTCCTGTGACTCTAGAATCTGGTCAGCATGGCGTCTCACGATGCTCTCTCCAATGTCCACTGTGTACATTAGTGGTCCCTGCTGTGTGCATATCGTACCTGGCTGCTATTTTTCTGTTCGGTAGTCGCGGGCCATGACTGGTTGCCCTATCTTGAAGCTCCTGGTTGGCTTCTCATTTATGTGCTGGAACAGCTTATCCTCAACATCTCGTCTTATGTTTGGTTTGAGCAAATCCAAGCGACATCTTAGTCTCCGGTTGAAAAACAGTACGGCTGGAGTTTGGTTGGTTACTGCATGTGTCGCATTCCGGTAAACAAACAGGAAGTTATCCACCTTGTGTTGCAGTGGTATGTCGTCATTATACATTGCCTTTATGGCCTTTTTAAAGGTCTGAGCAAACCTCTCAGCCAATCCATTTGTGGCTGGATGATATGGGGCAGATGTGTAATGTTTCACCCCATTATTCCTCAGAAACCTCCGGAAATCCTCGGACACAAACTGTGGCCCATTGTCGGAACAGATCTGTTCTGGTAACCCATTCCTGGCGAAGATGGTCCTTAGGACTGCAATAATTTTCTCCGTGGTGGTGGAGGACATTTTAATGACCTCTGGCCATTTCGAATGGGCGTCCACAGCGATTAGAAACATTGAGTCCATAAATGGACCAGCAAAATCAATGTGTACCCATTGCCATGGAGATGAGGGCCACTCCCATGGTTGTAGCGGGGCCTGTGGTGGAGCGTTTTGGACCTTCTGGCATCCTGTGCATCTCTTGGTCATATCCTCGATTTCTTTATCGATTCCCGGCCACCACACAAACGCCCTGGCTAGGCTCTTCATTTTTACACCTCCCAGATGACCCTCGTGAAGCTCATTGAGTACTCTATCTCTCAACTTGGGTGGAATTACCACTCGGGATCCACACATCAAGGTTCCCCGGCACACTGACAGCTGTTCCTTCCTTGGCGAGAATGCTGGCAACAGTGAGTCGCCATATGCTGGCCATCCCTTCACCGTCAAATCACAGACCCGAGAGAGTGTCGGGTCATTTCGGGTTTCCTTCTCAATACTTGAGTTTGTAACAGGCAAACATTCGACTATGGTCGCATGGAATATCTCCACCGGGTCCACTGCAGGTGCTTCCTCTACCGTAGGCAACGGTAGGCACGACAGCCCATCAGCATTTCCATGCTGTTTCGTACCTTTGTACTCTATGTCATACTGATGTGCCCCTAGAAAAAGTGACCATCTTTGCAGCCGTTGCGCCGTCATCACCGGAACGCCCTTCTTTGGGTTAAAAATTGAGACCAGGGGTTGATGATCAGTCAGTAGGGTGAATTTCTGCCCGTGCAGATAGTGATTGAACTTCTTCACCCCCCACACCAGGCTGAGGGCCTCCCTGTCAATCTGGGCGTAGTTACGCTCGGCTGAGGTTAGCGAGCGCGATGCAAAGGCTATTGGCCTCTCTGAACCATCACGGAATTTGTGTGACAGCACCGCTCCAATGCCGTAAGGTGACGCATCACATGCCAACCGAATCGGTAGTGTTGGGTTGTACTGGGCCAACACTTCTTTTGAAGTGATTTGGCATTTACATTCCTGAAAGGCACGCTTACACTCATCACTCCATTTCCATGTTACACCAGTTTGAAGGAGGGTGTTCAGTGGGTGCAGAATTGTAGATAAATTCGGCAAGAACTTATGGTAGTAGTTCACCAACCCGAGGAACGACCTCAGTTGCGACACATTTTCTGGTGCTGGAGCCTTGACTACAGCCTCAATCTTGTCCGGCGACTTATGCAACCCTTCCTCGTCAATCATGTGGCCACAATACAAGATTTGTCTCCTGAAGAACTCGCATTTGGGACGGTTGGCTCGTAGCCCATATTCCTGCAATCTCGTGAGCACCTGTTCCAGGTTGGCAAGGTGTTCATTGTCATTTTCGCCCGTAACCAGAATGTCGTCCAAATAACACTGGGTCCCCGGGATCCCTTGCAGGACTTGTTCCATTGCCCTCTGCCACATAGCCGGGGCCGATGCTACCCCAAATACCAGTCGATTGTACTGGTAAAGGCCTTTGTGAGTGTTTATCGTGAGGTATTTCCTAGATGCTTCTTCCACCTCCATTTGTAGATACGCTTGAGCCAGGTCAATCTTTGTAAAACATTTCCCTCCAGATAGTGAGGCGAAAATATCTTCTATCTGCGGAAGCGGATACTGTACTGTGTGCAGGACTGGGTTCACAGTCACCTTGAAGTCCCCACAGATGCGAACCTTCCTTGGCTCCCCAGGCGTGCTGCTCAATGCTTGCTTCATTACAGGAATGATGGGTGTGGCCCACTCGCTCCAGTCCACCTTAGACTGCACCCCCGAACGCTCCAGACTCTCCAGTTCAGCTTCCACAGCTGGGCGTATCATGTATGGCACCGGTCTGGCCTTGAGAAATTTTGGGGTTGCGTTATCCTCAATCTTTATGGCTGCCTTTGCTCCTTTTAGAGTCCCAAGTCCTTGTTGGAACACCTCTTCCTAATCAGGTAGAATTTGTGACAGACGTCCAGGTGCGACATCATCATCTTTTTTGTCAGTCACAGTTAGTGCCAGAATGGAATGCCAATCCAATTGTAGTCTTCGGATCCATTCACGTCCCAATAATGGTGGTCCTCCATCTCGTAGTATATACATGTATAGTTTCTGTGTTTCCTTTCCGTTATATTCAACTGGCACCCTTAATTTTCCCCTGGGGTAGACCTTTTGCCCCGTGTATGTCTTCAATACAATGGACGTGTCCTTTAAGGGTATGTGTAAGAATAGCCGCTCATAGTCTCGTCGATTCATGACAGTTAGGGCTAATCCTGTGTCCAATTCCATCTTCACTGGGGACCCTGCTATCATGAGGGTGACTCAAATGGTTCGGTGATCTTCTTTTGTGATCATGTTGTGTAACTTTAAACAACTTAGTCACCTGCTCCCGGAGTCCTTATCACTCTCCTGATCTTCTGAACTACTATCTGTCAGTTTCTTTACTTTCCTGTACTGTTCCTTAGTAGTTCTTGTCGTGTTGATCTTCTTTCCCGACCTGCAGACTCTTGCTGTATGTCCCATTTTCCCGCATTGCCTGCATATTTTGTCTTTAAACCAGCAGTCCTTCTGGTCATGGGTTGTTCTGCCACAGCGATAGCACTTTTCTGCTCCATACGCCATTTCGTTAGCGCTGTATTCTTGTGGTTTCTGTTGTATTTCCGCAGCTCCCCGTGCTGCTGCTTCGTAGGATACTGCCACGCTGAAAGCCTGTTCTAGCGTCAGGTCCTTTTTTGAAAGTAGTCGTTTCTGGGTTCCTTCACTCTGGAGCCCGCAGACAAACTTATCCCATAAGGTGTCTGCCAGCCCTGCTCCGAACTGGCAGTGCTTCGATAACTTGCGTAGTTCCGTAAGATAGTCAACATTGCTCTCATCTTTGTGCTGGTTTCTTTTATGGAACGTGAATCTTTCTGCTATCAGCAGTGGTGTAAGGCTTAAATGTTCCTGTAAGATATGAACAATCTCCTCAAAACTTTTCTCTATTGGTTTAGCTGGGGTAATTAAATTCCGCAATAGGCCGTACGTACTCGCACCCATCAGATTTAATAACACCGACGCCCTCTTTCCATCAGCCACCTCATTTGCCTTGCAGTACACTTCAATTCTTTCCACATACGTGGTCCAGTCTTCTACCTCGTTGTCAAAAGCAGTGATACTGCCACTTTTCGGCATCTTGGGCGATTTAAAATGGCGCCTCCCTCGCTTTTGCTTCTTCCCCAATGGAATAAAATGGCACCTCCCACGCTTTTGCTTCTTCCCCTTACTGCCACGCTGCTCCTAGCATTCCACGGGGTAATGGCGGTGACCCGCAGCTTCGGCGCGTCTCGCTTTCCTTCCCCCCCGTTTAGTTTCTCTCCGCTGTCCTGTTCTCAAGCACCGACCACGCCCTGTGTGCTCCACCCTCTCTCTCTTGTTTTCTTTTCCCGGCGACGCTGCGCGGCCCGATTTGTAGAGCCGCTCGATCGAGCTTGAGCCCGCCGCAGTCCGGAAGGGTCAGCGCTCTACCTGCTACCAACACGATTCGCTGGAACCACAGTCTCTCCCGCAATTCTTCAAACACCGATGGATTCTTTGGGCGGTTGCCCTCGGTCGACGCCCATTGCTCAGACTACGACCTTCCAGGACCTTCCTTTCAGGGGAGATCCCCGTGAGATGATGCCACACTGCAGGTGAGTTCGAACTTACTCGTCGCCACTGTAAAGTCCGCGCCTCAATCATACACGGACTTCGGGAGAACAGTTTAACAGGTACTTTACTGAACAAGAGGCAGCTTGAAACTGAACCTACAGAAGCCTGCTAGGGCCTTTTATACAGGGGTGGTCACTGCCGGTACTGCAGTCTAAGACCAGTTATTCCCTTAAAGGTACATACACAACAATACCCACCCTCCTGTAAGCTTCAGAGACATGGACCATGTACAGCAGGCACCTCAGAGCACTGGAGAGGTACCACCAATGCTGCCTCCGCAAGATCCTGCAAATCCATTGGCAGGATAGGTGCACCAACGTCAGTGTTCTTGCTTAAGCCAACACCCCCAGCATCGAAGCTTTGACCTCAATCAGCTCCGATGGATGGGTCACGTTGTCCGCATGCCTGCTACGAGACTCCCAAAACAAGCGCTCTACTTGGAACTCTGGCACGGCAAGAGAGCCCCAGGTGGGCAGAGGAAACATAGAAACATAGAAGATAGGAGCAGGAGTAGGCCATTCGGCCATCGAGCCTGCTCTGCCATTCGATGTGATCATGGCTGATCATCTAAACTCAGTACCCCGTACCTGCCTTCTCCCCATATCCCTTGATACCTTTAGCTCTAAGAAATATATCTAACTCCTTCTTGAATATATTTAAAGACTTGGCCTCAACCGCCTTCTGTGGTAGACTTCCACAGGTTCACCACTCTCTGGGTGAAGAAATTCTTCCTCATCTCTGTCCTAAATGGCTTACCCCTTATCCTTAGACTATGACCCCTGGTTCTGGACTCTCCGACCATCGGGAACATTCTACCTGCATCTAGTTTGTCCAGACCTGACAGAATTTTATAAGTTTCGATGAGATCCCCTCTCATTCTTCTAAACTCCAGTGAGTATAAGCCCAATCGACCCAATCTCTCCTCATACGTCATTCCTGCCATCCCAGGGATCAGCCTTGTGAATCTTCGCTGAACTCCTTCCATGGCAAGAACATCCTTCCTCAGATAAGGCGACCAAAACTGCACACAGTACTCAAGGTGTGGTCTCACCAAGGCCCTGTACAACTGCAGCAGGACATCCTTGCTCCTGTACTCAAACCCTTTCGCTATGAAGGCCAACATACCATTTGCCTTCTTCACCGCCTGCTGCACCTGCATGCTTACCTTCAGTGACTGGTGCACAAGGACACCCAGGTCTCGTTGCACTTCCCCTTCTCCCAATCTATTGCCATTCAGATAATAGTCTGCCTTTCTGTTTTTGACACCAAAGTGGATAACCTCGCATTTATCCACGTTATATTGCATCTGCCATGCTTCTGCCCAATCACCTAACCTGTCCAAATCATCCTGGAGTTTCTCGGTATCCTCCTCGCAGCACACACGCCCACCCAGCTTTGTGTCGTCTGCAAACTTGGAGATATTACATCTTGTTCCCTTATCTAGATCACTAATGTATATTATGAATAGCTGGGGTCCAAGGACCGATCCCTGCGGTACCCCACTAGTCACTGCCTGCCACTCGGAAAAAGACCCGTTAATTCCTACTCTCTGCTTTCTGTCCGCCAACCAGTTCTCTATCCAAGTCAATACCTTGCCCCCAATCCCATGTGCCTTAACTTTACATGCTAATCTCTTATGCGGGACCTTATCGAAAGCCTTTTGAAAGTCCAAATACACCACATCTACTGGTTCTCCCTTATCTATTTTCCCAGTTACATCCTCAAAAAATTCCAGTAGATTAGTCAAGCACGATTTACCTTTTGTAAATCCATGTTGACTTTGTCTGATCCTGTCACTGTTTCGCTTCAAGGACACCCTCAAAGCCTCCTTGAAAAAGTGCAACATCCCCACCGACACCTAGGAATCCCTGGCCCAAGACCGCACAAAGTGGAGGAGAAGCATCCGGGAAGGCGCCGAACACCTCGAGTCTCTTTGCCGGGAGCAAGCGGAAGCCAAGCGCAGGCAGCGCAAGGAGCACACATTCAACCCAAGCACCCCACCCACCCGCCCCTTCAACCACCGTCTGCCCCACCTGTGACAGAGACTGTAGGTCCCGCATTGGACTCATCAGTCACCTGAGAACTCATTTTTAATGTAGAAGCAAGTCATCCTCGGTTCCGAGGGACTGCCTAAGAAGAAGAATTGTGCAGCTTGTTGGATAGCCCCATTTCCTGATCTGTGAATGTGTGCATGATTTTCTATTCAAGTTCGAGACAGCTTTGGCAAACCGAGATAACTTACAATCACCCGTGTGCTGCACTTAACATCCGCTCCTATGTTTTTAAATTGTTTCTTTACATGCAGTATTAAAGATAACAGCCCCAGCAGTGATTGAGTCATTATTGTACTGTAACCTCTCCAGCAAACACCAGGAAAGGCTGGAACAGATCATCGCTTCAGCCTTGAGGGAAGTATAATTAAAGAGGGAGATCTCATTGGAATATATAAAATGAGATAAATCTTAAATATTATTTTAAAGTTAAGGTGGAAAATAAGATCAACTTCATGAATGTAGACTGGCGAAAAATAACCTTAGAATTGGAACTTCTTTGTGCAAAGGGTGAGGAACCTGATTGAAATTTCTGAGGAGGTGACTAAAGCAGTGGACAGGGGAATGACTATGGACTTCCAGAAGGTGTTCGAGAAAGTCTCACCTGAGAGACTGCTAGCTAAAGTTGAAGCTCATGAAATTGAAGGCAAATTATTGACCTGTTTAGGAAATTGGCTGAGCAGCAGGAGTGAGAACAGGGATAATGGGCAGGTACTCTAATTGGCAGGAGGTGACTAGTGGTGTCCCACAGGGATCTGTGTTGGGCGCTCAACTATTCATGGTATTTATTAACGACTTAGTTGGTTGGATAGAGAGCCACATATCTAAATTTGCCGATGACACAAAGATAGGCAGCATTGTAAGCGGTGTAAGCATAAAATTACAGGGATATTAATAGATTGGGGGCTAGAAATTAGTTATAGCCAAGAAATGGGTGGTGTTTAGACTAAAAATGGTTAAGTAGCGCCAATTGAAAATCGTCTAGGCTGCACGTAAAATTCGGCCTCACTCTTCATTAAAATGATTGCAATCATGATTCTCGACTAAAAACCCAAGCTCATTGGCATTACACCAAAAAGATGGACCAATATCGGGGGCAGTCTAAAGGCAAGTAATGATTGCCACAGGCTTATTTCACTGCTTAAAGGGCAGGTCCATTGATGCTGCAGCACCTCAGTCTCAGCATTGCTGGGTTTGCAGCTGCCTCAACAACCATAAGCAGAAGGACAAGGAGAAGGAGCACTTATTTACAAATTCTGATGGCAGAGAGCCCGGAGGTTTTTCGAATGAAGCTTTGGAGGCTTGGTTTTAGCGGTGGAGAGAAGGTGGGTGGTCCTGAACCCCCTCAACTGGCAGGAGGCCCTCACCACAAGTCTGCGGACTATGTGGAGGGAGGTGGCACACCACGTCATGGGCAGCATTGTGGTCTCCACACAGTGCAGGAAGAAGTTTAAGAAGCTCGCACGGGTGGTGAGGGTGAGTGAAGGCTTCAACAAATGCTACATACCACCATCTGTACCACAAGCTTTACACACTGCTCAATGCACCACACCCCCAGCACTCACCCACCAACAATCCGAGCAACACTTGACATGAATCTTGTCATTCATGTGGAAATGACTTATGAAATAATACTGGGCGGCCTGCTGGTGGCGCTGTCCAGGGAGAGTCTAAATACTCAGGCATGGGCCCAGCTTGCTCAGGACCTTCTTTAACAGGAACTAGTGAAGGACACAACTAGACCTCCATGTTGTAAAACAGTTGATTAAAGCTTTGTTTAACGCTTAGACCAAGTGCCTAGTAGTTTTCTTACATCAACACTCACACCCACATCTCACACCTTGCACACAATGAGAGTTATTCAACTATGGCAGGCACAAGGGTCATTAGTTATTAGAATTCATGTGATATGTGTGATATGTTTATAGATGAATTTATTAAGTGTGTTTGGAATATTTTGTGGTCTCTCTCATTTCACTATTGTGCCCAGGATGTAGAATGCTGTGTTATGGCATGGGACAGGGATTGTATGATGGGGATGTGGTGAGCTATGGGGATCTGGGGTTTCATTCATGAGAATCGGAGTCTGATGAGCCGGTCACGGACAGCCCATCCAGAAGGCCGATTGTCTCGCGGCCTCCGCCCTCCCTCCTGTTCCACCTCCTGTTCCTCCTCGTACTCCTCCTTCTCATCCTCTTCCTCCTCATCCTCCTCTGCCTCATCCTCTTCCTCAGCATCTTCCTCTGCCTCATCGCCCTCCTGAGGTAATCCTGCAGCCCCCATGATTGTGAGGAGGTGTTGTGAGCAGAAGCCTTTAACAAATAACGAGTGACTTCTGCACTTGAATGAACACTCCCTGTCACCAAAAAAAAACTTGAAATAACTAAAGAAAGCTGTTTCAGTTGCAGGAAGTAGCAAACAGGCTCTGAAACTGCAGAACCCTGTCAGGTACAGCTGATTGGGGATGGTACCTGACGTAAGAAAACAACTAGGCACTTGGTCTAAGCGTTAAACAAAGCTTTAATCAACTATTTTACAACATGGAGGTCTAGTTGTGTCGTTCACTAGTTCCTGTTAAGAATGCCCTACTCAAGCTGGGCCTGTGCCTGAGTATTTATACTCTCCCTGGACAGCGCCACCCGCAGGCCGCTCAGCATCACTTCACAAGTCTTTCTTTCATGAATGACCGATTCATGTCAGTACCGTTGAACATCGCTGCTGCAGCCTACTTCCTACTGGTAAATGCCAGCTCTCCCTGTCGTTGTTCTGCACTATAAAGAACTTGGGAGATCTTGCACTCTCAGTGACGTCACGATCTCCATAATGGCAAAGTCCCTGGTGATCAAGTTTACCGGCTGCACTACCTTATTGGCTTTGGAGGGAGTGCAATGTAGATTTACTAGAATGAGACCCAGACTCCAAGGATTAAATTACATGGAGAGATTACACAAACTAGGATTGTATTCCCTGGAATCTAGAAAGTTAAGGGGTGATCTAATTGAGGTTTTCAAGATATTAAGGGGAACAGATAGGGTAGATAGAGATAAACTATTTCCGCTGGCTGGGGATTCTAGGACTAGGGGGCATAGTCTAAAAATTTGCGTCAGACCTTTCAGGAGTGAAATTAGGAAGCATTCTACACACAAAGGGTGGAAGGAATTTGAAACTCTCTTCCGTAAATGGTAATAGATGCTAGATCAATTGTTAATTTTAAATCTGAGATTGATAGCTTTCTATTAAGGGATATTGGCCAAAGGCAGGTAGATGGAGTTAGGTCACAGATCAGCCATGATCTCATTGAATGGAGGAACAGGCTCAAGGGGCTGAATGGCCTCCTCCTGTTCCTATGAACTTGACAAAGGGTGAGAAACTTTCTGCAAAGGGTGAGGAACTTCACAAAGGATGGCAAATGTCTGGAGTAATCTGACAGGCAGGGTAGGACATTTTCAGACTGTAGGGGTGTGGATGTTGGACTGAGAGGATTGGAGCACTGGAGGGATGAGCTTTTCTCAACCTTGAATTTTGTTGCAGGCTTCCAAAAGGCCAAAGTCGTGTGCAATTTAGGGCACTCAATTATCGGAAGGATATTGAAGGCATGGAACAGGTGTAACGTTCATTTGGTACAATGAGAAGATGTAGGTAGTGACCTGGTACGATGAGAAGATGTAAGTAGTGACCTGGTAAGATGAGAAGATGTAGGTAGTGACCTGGTACGATGAGAAGATGTAGGTAGTGACCTGGTACGATGAGAAGATATAGTTAGTGACCTGGTACGATGAGAAGATGTAGGTAGTGGCCTGGTACGATTAGAAGATGTAGGTAGTGACCTGGTACGATGAGAAGATGTAGGTAGTGACCTGGTATGATGAGAAGATGTAGGTAGTGACCTGGTACGCTGAGAAGATATAGTTAGTGACCTGGTACGATGAGAAGATGTAGGTAGTGACCTGGTACGATGAGAAGATATAGTTAGTGACCTGGTATGATGAGAAGATGTAGGTAGTGACCTGGTACGATGAGAAGATGGAAGATGTAGGTAGTGACCTGGTACGATGAGAAGATATAGTTAGTGACCTGGTATGATGAGAAGATGTAGGTAGTGACCTGGTATGATGAGAAGATGTAGGTAGTGACCTGGTACGCTGAGAAGATATAGATAGTGACCTGGTATGATGAGAAGATGTAGGTAGTGACTAGCTTGGAAAAAATTAGAGCTGCATTCATTGGTGCTAAGGAGGATCCAATAGAAATGCTGATAATTCTGAAAGATTGTCAGTAGAAGGGATTTCAAGTAAGTGCACCAACACATTCATTACTGATATAGCCGAGTACAATCTCACCCCTACAGTATGTGCAAATATCTGAAAACAAGGGCCCCTGATGGGTAGGGATTACAATTGTGCTGTTGCATGAATGTGCATGATGCTGTGTTCACAGGGGATCCCACTATCTGCTACTGGGTTGATGCCATCATTAAAATGGTGGGCAGTGGGTTAACGGTCCCACGGCCTGATTCCATCCCTTGAACAGTCACGGTAGAGAAGGTTTAGCAGTGGAAGGTGTCTGCGATCTGTTGAGTCCGTTCAATGAAAGCTGCGCCCGAACCAGTCCCCCGCC
Source organism: Somniosus microcephalus (assembly GCF_052327205.1). Classification (NCBI taxonomy): domain Eukaryota; kingdom Metazoa; phylum Chordata; class Chondrichthyes; order Squaliformes; family Somniosidae; genus Somniosus; species Somniosus microcephalus. The sequence continues at coordinate 23,697,291 of NC_140987.1, read as the reverse complement.
CACTAAGCTGGCCGCGCCCTCAGGATCGAAAGGGGAGTTTATCCCCCCCGCCCAACCACTTACGCCTGTTCGTGAAGGGAGGTTCATTGAAATTGCGCCCGGAATCTCAGGCCCACAGGCACCCACGGTCACATGATTCCAGCGTTAATCGGCTGACCAGCAGTTAGTTGAAGCTGCTGCAGAAATCATCAATTAGTTCAATAAAAAACTTGAATTACTGTGTGCAGTTTGACAAGTTCAAAGGACAGAGAGTAAAAGGAAAAAAGACTTGCATTTATATAGCGCCTTTCATGGCCTCATGAAGTCGTGGAAAGCGCTATAATAAATGCTTTACAGCCAATGAAGTACTTTTTGAAGTGTGGTCACTGTTGTAATGTAGGAAACGCGGCAGCCAACGTGCGCACAGCAAGCTCCCACAAACAGCAATGTGATAATGACCAGATAATCTGTTTCAGTGATGTTGATTGAAGGATAAATATTGGCCCCAGGACACCGGATGATAACTCCCCTGCTCTTCTTTGAAATAGTGGCCATGGGATTTTTTATGTCCACCTGAGAGAGCAGACAGGGCTTCAGTTTAATGTCTCAAGCCAATGCTGACACCTCCAACAGCACAGGACTCCCTCAGTACTAACATTGGGGAGTGTCAGCCTGGATTTTTGCTCTCAAGTATCTGGAGTGGGGACTTGACCCCACAACCTTATGACGCAGAGGCGAGGGTGCCGCCCACTGAGCCACTGCTGACACACAGCCTCACTATGAAGGGGAATGACATGAATCTTGTCATTCATGAAAGAAAGACTTATGAAATAATACTGAGCGGCCTGCGGGTGGCGCTGTCCAGGGAGAGTATAAATACTCGGGCACAGGCCCAGCTTGCGCAGGACATTCTTAACAGGAACTAATGAAGGACACAACTAGACCTCCATGTTGTAAAACAGTTGATTAAAGCTTTGTTTAACGCTTAGACCAAGTGCCTAGTAGTTTTTGTACATCACGGAATCTTCTTTTTCACCATCCCACCTTTGCCATTTGAGACCCCATTAGCCCTGTTCCCATCACGAATCGGTTACACTGCGTGATTACGCTGATTCTCGGGTGATTTCACATTCTGTTTTTTTTTTTTTAATTTATTGATGGGATGTGGGCGTCGCTGGCTAGGCCTGCATTTAGTGCCCATCCCTAATTGCCGTTGAGAAGATGGTGGTGAGCCGCCTTCTTGAATTGCTGCAGTCCATATGGTGTAGGTACACCCACAATGCTGTTAGGAAGGGAGTTCCAGGATTTTGGCCCAGCGACAGTGAAGGAACAGCGATACAGATCCAAGTCAGGATGGTCTGTGGCTTGGAGTGGAACTTGTAGGTGGCGATGTTCCCATGCGTCTGCTGCCCTTGTCCTTCTAAGTGGTAGAGGTTGCGGGTTTGGAAGGTGCTGTTGAAGGAGCTTTGGCGAGTTGCTGCAGTGCATCTTGTAGATGGTACACACTGCAGCCACAGTGCGCCGGTGGTGGAGGGAGTGAATGTTGAAGGTGGTGGATGGAGTGCCAATCAAGCGGGTTGCTTTATCCTGAATGGTGTCGAGCTTCTTGAGTGTTGTTGGAGCTGCACTCATCCAGGCAAGTGGAGCATATTCCATCACACTCCTGACTTGTGCCTTGTAGATGGTGGAAAGGCTTTGAGGAGTCAGGAGGTGAGACACTCGCCACAGAATTCCCAGCCTCTGACCTGCTCTTGTAGCCACAGTATTTATATGGCTGGTCCAGTTCAGTTTCTGATCAATGGTAACCCCCAGGATATTGATAGTGGGGGATTCAGCGATGGTAATGCCATTGAATGTCAAGGGGAGATGGTTAGAGTCTCGCTTGTTGGAGATGGTCATTGCCTGGCACTTGTGTGGTGCAAATGTTCCTTGCCACTTGTCAGCCCAAGTCTGAATGTTGTCCAGGTCTTGCTGCATATGGACACGGACTGCATCAGTATCTAACGAGTCTCGAATGGTGCTGAACAGTGTGCAATCATCAGCGAACATCCCCACTTCTGACCTTATGATGGAGGGAAGGTCATTGATGAAACAGCTGAAGATGGTTGGGCCTAGGGCACTGCCCTGAGGAACTCCTGCAGTGATGTCATGTGATTGAGATGAATGACCTCCAACAACCACAGCCAACTTCCTTTGCGCTAGGTATGATTCCAACCAATAGAGAGTTTTCCCCTTGATTCCCATTGACTTCAGTTTTGCTAGGGCTCCTTGATGCCACACTCGATCAAATGCTGCCTTGATGTCAAGGGCAGTCACTCTCACCTCACCTCTTGAGTTCAGCTCTTTTGTCCATGTTTGGACCAAGGCTGTAATGAGGTCAGGAGCTGAGTGGCCCTGGCGGAACCCAAACTGGGCGTCAGTTAGCAGGTTAATATACATAGAAACATAGAAGATAGGAGCAGGAGTAGGCCATTCGGCCCTTCGAGCCTGCTCCGCCATTCAACGAGATCATGGCTGATCATCCAAACCCTAGCACCCGGTCCCTACACCGACAGCCATCCCACCCAAGCCCTATCCCCGTAACCCCGCGTATTTAATCCCCCCTAACACTAAGGGCCAATTTTTTTTTTTATCATGGCCAATCAACCTAACCTGCACATCTTTGGACTATTGCTGAGTAAGTGCCGCTTGATAGCACTGTCGACGACACCTTCCATCACTTTGCTGATGATTGAGAGTAGACTGATGGGACGGTAATTGGCCGGGTCAGATTTGTCCTGCTTTTTGTAGACAGGACATACTTGGGCAATTTTCCACATTGCCGGGTAGATGCCAATGTTGTAGCTGTACTGGAACAGCTTGGCTAGGGGCGCAGCTAGTTCTGGAGCACAAGTCTTCAGTACTATTGCCGGAATGTTGTCAGGGCCCATAGCCTTTGCAGTATCCAGTGTCTTCAGCCGTTTCTTGACATCACGTGGAGTGAATTGAATGGGCTGAAGACTGGCATCTGTGATGCTGGGGACCTCAGGAGGAGGCCGAGATGGGTCATCCACTCGGCACTTCTGGCTGAAGATAGTTGCAAATGCTTCAGCCTTGTCTTTTGCACTCACGTGCTGGGCTCCACCATCATTGAGGTCCACCAGTGCGGAAACTTGGGCGCAATTTCAGCTCGGCCAGATGGCAGATGGGGGTTGGGCGGACATTTCGGTCGAATTTTTGGGCACAATTTGCCGATTGCGTCCTTGGAAGAAACTCAACGCCAGTTATTCTTTAACCTGGGATGGATTAGGATCACTGCGGCTGGTAGCAGTGCGGTGGTCGAGACTGCTGTCCCTGTGCTCTTCGGTGCAACGAAGCACTGGATTGAGACTTGGGATGAGAAAGAGCCGTTTAACATTCATGCAAGTTAAATCCGGACTCAAAGAAATAACACCAAGTGGGGGAGGAAGAATATAATTTTGTGATTTATTTGATGGGCAAAACATTAAGACAGCCTGAGAGGACTTTGTTTTTTTAAATTTTTAAGCGATACAAGATACAAGAATAAAAATATATGCAATATCTTCGCTAAATTCATGCAAAATGTTAGATATAATTATGTTATTGAAGTAAGAATGAATGGCAGCAGTAGTTATGGTTTGACCCCTGTTGTAGAGAGTAATAATCTCCCATACTTTCAAAAGCTGCATCCGGCCCTGGCTTTCTGGTTTCCATAGTAACGTGGCAGATTATTTTTAACTACCTTACATTTCAACCTATTCACTTTTTTTCTCTGTCCAGATCTCACACTTTGAACCTCAATCCTCTGTCTCCTGCTTTTTGGTATTGCCACATACGCTTACAGATTGCTGCTTCCTCACTCTGAGCGCTGCCAATGCCTGGCACCGCTTCACAGGCAGATATAATTGTACCGCAACAGAAGCCGTTTGCTGTTGTCTGCGGAATTCATTCGGATGCCCGTTGAAAGCAGAAGGAGGGCGCTGCACTGTGCCGCTTACCTTTACAGACTGTCAGATGGAGGACCCGTCTAAAAAAAAGAAAGAACTTGCATTTAAACAACGCCTTTCACAACCTCAGGACGTCCCAAAGCGCTTTACAGCCAATGAAGTACTTTTTTTGAAGTGCCGTCACTGTTGTAATGCAGGAAACGCGGCAGCCAATTTGCGCACAGCAAGCTCCCGCAAACAGCAATGTGATAATGACCAGATAATTTTTTTTTTAGTGATGTTGGTTGAGGGATAAATATTGGCCAGGGCACTGGGGATAACTCCCCCCTGCTCTTTTTCCAAATAGTGACCGTGGGATCTTTTACATCCACCTGAGAGAGCAGACGGGGCCTGGGTTTAACGTCTCATCCGAAAGACAGCACCTCCGACAGTGCAGCGCTCCCTCAGCACTGCACTGGGAGTGTCAGCCTGGATTATGTGCTCAAGCTTCTGGAGTGGAGCTGAAACGCACAACCTTCTGACTCAGAGCGCTACCCACTGAGCCAACCTGACACTTAATCAAAACCCACAACAAGCCGTTCCCCACGGCCAGACTTGTGAACAACAGTTAATTAGCAAATTTACATATTTTGTGTAGGGCAACAGGCAGGTGTAATCTTGGGGAGCGGGAGATGATGAAGTAAGACATTATCTTGAATGAACTGAAGCAGAAGGTTTGATTTGCACTGTCAATGAAATTTTACATTGCCCTGCTTTTAATGGGCAGTTTGGTCAGCAGTCGGGATCGCAAACTTCTCACATCTTCCGCGTTGCGCAGGGTAAAAGCGAGACGAGGCACCCCAAGGTTTTCGCCAAGACTAAACTTTGACCTTGACCATAACTTACATGATGGACAAGCAAAATCCCAGCTTCTTGGTGTTGTGCCCCGGAAATCTGACACTCCCACCTCTTGATGAGGAAAAGGGAGCGTGAGAACAAATCGAATCGATGATTGAGGATATATCGATGCAGCCCGTTGTTGTGATCGGGCATGAGAGGGCGGTGGAAGCAGATTCAATAAGTAACTTTCAGAAGGGAAATGGGATAATTGCTTCAAAAAAAAGGAAACATTTGCAGGGCTATGGGGGGAAAGAGCATGGGGGGAACGGGACTAATTGGAGAGCTCTTTCAAAGATGGACCAGCACAGGCATGATGGGCTGAATGGCCTTCTTCTGTGCTGTATCATTCTACGACACTCTGCAGCAAAGCCTTTCATGGACAGAAGGGAAGAAGACTTGAGCACTCTAGTGAAATGGGCTGAAGCCAAAAGCCATCGGCTGATGCAGTAGAACATAGAAACATAGAAGATAGGAGCAGGAGTAGGCCATTCAGCCCCTCGAGCCCACTCCGCATTTCAATGAGATCGTGGCTGATCATCCAAATTCAGTATCCTGTCCCTGCTTTCTCCCCATATCCCTTGATCCCTTTAACCTTAAGAAATATATCCAACTCCTTCTTGAATATATTTAATGAATTGGCCTCAACTGCCTTCTGTGGTAGAGAATTCCACAGGTTCACCACTCTCTGGGTGAAGAAATTCCTCCTCATCTCTGTCCTAAATGGCTTACCCCTTATCCTTAGACTGTGAACCCCTGGTTCTGGACTCACCAGCCATCGGGAACATCCTTCCTGCATCTAGTCTGTCCAGTCCTGATAGAATTTTATAAGTTTCAATGAGATCCCCTCTCATTCTTCTAAACTCTGATGAATACAAGCCCAATCGACCCAATCTCTCTTCATACGTCATTCCTGCCATCCCAGGTATCAGTCTGGTGAATCTTCGCTGCACTCCCTGCATGGCAAGAACATCCTTCCTCAGATAAGGCGACCAACAGCATGAAAGATTTCGTAAGAACATAAGACATAGGGGCAGGAGTCCGCCATTCGGCCCCTCAAGCCTGCTCCGCCATTCAATGAGATCATGGCTGGTCTGACCTTGGCATTAACTCCACTTCCCATAATCCTTGACTCCCTTATCGTTCAAAAATCTGTCTATCTCCATCTTAAATATGTTCAATCACCCAGCCTCCACAGCTCTCTGGGGAAGAGAATTCCACAGATTCACGACCCTCTGAGAGAAGCACTTAAAACCGGCGGGTTCAGCAGAGGCGCACCAAATCAACAGCAGAGGAGAGAGGTAAAAAGTAATCAGAGTGTGACGTCACCAGGGAGCAGGTAAGTGATTGGTTGGTGAGTATTTCTCTTTTTTAAACTTAAACTCTGTAGTTTATAGTTACTAGGGTCTTTTCTGGTGTAGCAGGGACTGTTGGTAGACTATACAAGCGCCTTAGAGATATTTTTAATTGGTGATAGTAAATTAATTTAAATTAAGTAAAGGGAAGGTCATGCCAGGTGAGCCCAGCCCCGTGATATGCTCCTCTTGCTCTATGTGGGAATTCAGGGACACTGCCGGTGCCCCTGATGACCACGTGTGCCAGAGATGCATCCATCTGCAGCTACTAGCAAACCGCATTGAGGCGCTGGAGCTGCGGGTGGATGGGTTGTTGAGCATTCACGATGCTGAGAGGTTCGTGGATAACACGTTTAGTGAGTTGGTCACACCGCAGGGAAGGGCTGCACAGGAAGATAGGAAATGGGTGACCACCAGGAGGAGCAATAGAAGCAGGCAGGTAGTGCAGGAGACCCCTGTGACCATTCCCCTCTCAAACAGGTATGCCGCTTTGGATACTGTTGAGGGGGATGACTCACCAGGGGAAGGCAGCAGCAGCCAACTTCCTGGCACTGGGGGTGCTCCTGCTGCCCAGGAAGGGGGGAAAAAGAGTGGGAGAGTAATAGTGGTAGGGGATTCTATAGTAAGGGGAACAGATAGGCGTTTCTGTGGCCGTAGACGTGAATCCAGGATGGTTTGTTGCCTCCCTGGTGCCAGGGTCAAGGATATCACTGAGCGGCTGCAGGGCATTCTGGAGGGGGAGGGTGAACAGCCAGAGGTCGTGGTCCACATTGGTACCAACGACATAGGTAAAAAGAGGGATGAGGTCCTGCAGCAAGAATTTAGGGAGCTAGGTGAAGGATTAAAGAGCAGGACCTCAAAGGTTGTAATCTCTGGATTACTCCCGGTGCCACGTGCTAGTGAGTATAGGAATGGGAAGATAGAACAGATGAATGCGTGGCTAAAGGGATGGTGCAGGAGGGAGGGCTTTAGTTTCCTGGATCACTGGGTCTGCTTCTGGGAAAGGTGGGACTTGTACAAGTCGGACGGTTTACACCTGAACCAGAGGGGAACGAATATCCTTGCGGGGAGGTTTGCTAGCACTGCTGGGGGGGGTTTAAACTAACTTGGCAGGGGGATGGGGTACAGAGTGGAGCTATAGCAGGGGGTGATTTACAGCCAAATACAGAGAAAAAAACAAGGCAGAGCAAATATGCGAAGGCAAAAGGGAATATGGCAGGGCTGGAAGGCATTTATTTTAATGCAAGGAGTCTTGCAAATAAGGTGGACGAACTGAAGTTGTTGTTGAACACATGGGAGTACGATATTGTTGCTATCACGGAGACATGGTTGAGGGAGGGTCAGGACTGGCAGCTCAATATTCCGGGGTATAGAATCTTCAGGCGAGACAGAGGGGGGTGTAAAAGGGGAGGGGGTGTTGCAATATTAATTAAGGAGTCAATTACTGCTGTAAGGAGGGATGATATATTAGCGGGTTCCTCTAATGAGGCCATATGGGTAGAACTTAAAAACAAAAAGGGGGCAAGCACTTTGCTGGGAGTGTACTATAGGCCCCCAAACAGTCAGGGGGAGATAGAGGAACAGATATGTAGGCAAATCTCAGAAAAGTGTGAAAATAATAGGGTAATAATAGTGGGGGATTTCAACTTCCCCAATATAAATTGGGATAGTCAGAGTGTGAAAGGCTTAGAGGGTGCAGAATTCTTAAAGTGCATCCAGGAGAGCTTTTTGAGCCAACATGTAGAAAGTCCTACAAGAGAGGGGGCGGTACTGGACCTAATTCTGGGGAATGTAGCCGGGCAAGTGGTGGAAGTGTCAGTAGGAGAGCATTTTGGCGATAGTGACCATAATTCGGTGAGATTTAAGGTGGTCATGGAAAAAGACAAAGACGGCCCGGAAATAAGGGTTCTAAAATGGGGGAAGGCCGATTTTAATATGATAAGGCAGGATCTGGCCAAAGTGGACTGGGAGCAGCTACTTATAGGAAAATCCACATCAAGACAGTGGGAGACTTTCAGAAGGGAAATAGAGAGAGTACAACGCCAACATGTTCCTGTAAAGGCCAAGGGTGGGACCAACAAGCAAAGGGAACCTTGGATGACAAGGGATATACAAAACTGCATTAGAAATAAAAGGGGGGCTTTTGGCAGTTACAAAAGACTAAAGACGGAAGAAGCCCTAGAGGAGTATAAAAAGTGCAGGGGCATACTTAAAAAAGAAATTAGGAGGGAGAGGAGGGGCCATGAAATAACACTGGCGAGCAAAATAAAGGAAAATCCTAAGATGTTTTATAAGTATATTAAGGGCAAGAGGATAACCAGGGAAAGGGTAGGGCCCATTAGGGACCAAAGTGGCAATCTGTGTGTAGAGCCAGATGATGTAGGCGGGGTTTTAAATGAATTTTTTGCATCTGTGTTCACTATGGAGAGAGACGATGCAGACATAGAAATCGGGCAAGGGGACTGTGACATACTTGAACATATTAGCATCGAGAGGGAGGAGGTGCTAGCGGTTTTAGCAGGCCAAAAAGTGGATAAATCCCCAGGCCCGGACGAGATGTATCCCAGGCTGCTGTGGGAGGCAAAGGAGGAGATTGCAGGGGCTCTGACACAAATTTTCAGAACCTCTCTGGCCACAGGGGATGTACCAGAGGACTGGAGAACAGCTAATGTAGTACCATTATACAAGAAGGGTAGCAGGGATAAACCAGGGAATTACAGGCCAGTGAGCCTAACATCTGTGGTAGGGAAATTATTGGAAAAAATTCTGAGGGATAAAATTAGTCTCCACTTGGAGAGGCAAGGATTAATCGGGGATAGTCAGCATGGCTTTGTCAAGGGTAAATCATGTCTGACAAATCTGATTGAATTTTTCGAGGGGGTGACTCGGGAGGTGGATCAGGGAAATGCTGTGGATGTGGTTTACATGGACTTCAGTAAAGCTTTTGACAAAGTCCCGCATAGGAGACTGGTCAAGAAGGTAAGAGCCCATGGGATCCAGGGTGCCTTGGCGCGTTGGATCCTAAACTGGCTGAGTGGCAGGAGGCAGAGGGTGATGGTCGAAGGATGCTTTTGTGACTGGAAGCCTGTGTCCAGTGGGGTACCTCAGGGATCGGTGCTGGGTCCCTTGTTGTTTGTGATCTACATAAATGATTTGGATGAGAATGTAAAAGGTATGATCAGTAAGTTCGCAGATGACACGAAAATTGGTGGGGTGGTAAATTGCGAGGAGGAAAGCCTCAGGGTCCAGGACGATATAAACGGGTTGGTCAGATGGGCGGAAAAGTGGCAAATGGAATTTAACCCTGAAAAGTGCGAGGTGATGCATTTTGGACGGACAAATAAGGCAAGGGAGTACACAATGAGTGGTAGGACCCTAGGAAGTACAGAGGGTCAGAGGGACCTTGGTGTACATGTACATAGATCTCTGAAGGCAGCGGAACAGGTAGATAAGGTGGTTAAAAAGGCATATGGGATACTTGCCTTCATTAGCCGAGGCATAGAATATAAGAGCAGGGAGGTTATGATGGAGCTGTACAAAACGCTGGTGAGGCCACAGCTGGAGTACTGTGTGCAGTTCTGGTCGCCTCACTATAGGAAGGATGTGATTGCTTTGGAGAGGGTGCAGAGAAGATTCACCAGGATGTTACCTGGGATGGAGCGCCTCAGCTATGAAGAAAGACTAAACAGGCTGGGGTTGTTTTCCTTGGAGCAAAGAAGGCTGAGGGGGGACCTGATTGAGGCGTACAAAATGATGAGGGGCATAGATAGGGTAGATAAAGAGGAACTTTTCCCCTTAGTAGGGGGGTCAATAACAAGGGGGCATAGATTCAGGGTAAGGGGCAGGAGATTTAGAGGGGATTTGAGGAGGAACTTTTTCACCCAGAGGGTGGTTGGAATCTGGAACTCACTGCCTGAAAGGGTGGTAGAGGCAGGAACCCTCACAACATTCAAGAAGCATTTGGATGAGCACTTGAAATGCCATTGCATACAAGGCTATGGACCAAATGCTGGAAAATGGGATTAGACAGGACAGGGGTGGATGGGCGGCGCGGACACGATGGGCCGAAGGGCCTCTTTCTGTGCTGTAAAACTCTATGACTCTAAATTCCTCCTCATTTCTGATTTACAAGGGTACCCCCTTATTCTGAAATTATGCCCCCTTGTATAACAACAAGTAGCTTTTGCAGCAGAAGTGACACCTGCAGCTACAACTTTTAAAAGTTCGTAAATGCCCTTTCATTATTGTTTAAGATGCAAAGACATACCCTCGCAAAGTCTACCTTGTTTGATGATCTTTCAACAGTGTTTGATAATGCCTTGGAGCAAGCACAGTGAGTGTCTCAGTGAGTGACAGTGAGCAATGTGGTACTGTGTGGAATACCAGTAAAACTAATCTATAGGGACTGAGTCATGTTAGCGCCCCACATTAACCGATTCAGCTGTAAATGTGCCCCTGGAGCTCCAGCTATGGTGTCTTCAAACCGGCCCATTTCACATGTAGTCTAGCCTTGTGTTCCCTGGAATATAGACGGTTAAGGGGTGATTGGATTGAGCTTTTTAGGATTTTGAAAGGAATCGATAGGGTAGATGGAGAGAAACTTATTCCGCTGGTGTTGGGGAGATTCTAAGACAAGGTGACATAAAGATGAGGAGGAGGAATTCCTGGAGTGTTTACGGGATGGTTTCCTGGACCAATATGTCGAGGAACCAACTAGAGATCAGGCCATCTAAGACTGGGTATTATGTATTGAGAAAGGATTAATTAGCAATCTTGTTGTACGAGGCCCCTTGGGTCGGAGCGATCATAATATGATAGAATTCTTCATTAAGGTAGAGAATGAAGTAGTTGACTTAGAGACTAGGGTCCTGAATTTAAATAAAGGAAACTACGATGGTATGAGGCGCGAGTTGGGTAGGAATGATTGGGGAATGTCACTCAAAAGGTTGATGGTTGACAGGCAATGGCAAACATTCAAAGACCGCATGGATAAACTACAGAATTTGTTAATCCCAGTTTGGCGTAAAAATAAAACAAAGAAGGTGACTCAACCATGGCTAACAAGGGAAATAGGGATAGCATAAGATCCAAGGAGAGGACATAAAAATTGGCCAGAAAAAGCAGTAAACCTGAGGATTGGGAGCAGTTAAGGATTCAACAAAGGAGGACAAAGGGATTAATTAAGAAGGGGAAAATAGAATAAGAGAGTAAGCTTGCAGGGAACATAAAAACTGACTGTAAAAGCTATTATAGATATGTGAAGAGAAAAAGATTGGTGAAGTCAAGCGTAGGTCCCTTGCAGTCAGATTCAGGGGAATTTATAATGGGGAACAAAGAAGTGGCATGACCAGTTAAATACATATTTTGGTTCTGTCTTCACAAAGGAGGACACAAATAACCTCTCAGAGATGTCGGGGAACGTAGGGTCTGATGAAAGGGAGAAACTGAAAGAAATCAGTATTTGTAGGGAAATGGTGTTAAGGAAATTGATGGGATTGAAGGCCGATAAATCCCCAGGGCCTGATAATGTACATCCTAGGGTACTTAAGGAAGTGGCCCTAGAAATAGTAGATGCATTGCTGATCATCTTCCAACATTCGATGGAATCTGGAATAGTGCCCATGGATTGGAGGGTAGCTAATGTTACCCCACTATTCAAAAAAGGTGGTAGAGAGAAAACGGGTAATTATAGACCGGTAAGCCTGACATCAGTAGTGGGGAAACTGCTAGAGTCCATTATAAAAGATGCAATAGCAGAGCACTTGGAAAACAGTGACAGGATCGGACAAAGTCAACATGGATTTACAAAAGGTAAATCGTGCTTGACTAATCTACTGGAATTTTTTAAGGATGTAACTGATAAAATAGATAAGGGAGAACCAGTGGATGTGGTGTATTTGGACTTTCAAAAGGCTTTCGATAAGGTCCCGCATAAGAGATTAGCATGTAAAGTTAAGGCACAGGGGATTGGGGGCAAGGTATTGAGAACTGGTTGGCAGACAGAAAGCAAAGAGTTGGAATAAACGGGTCTTTTTCCGAGTGGCAGGCAGTGACTAGTGGGGTACTGCAGGGATCGGTCCTTGGACCCAAGCTATTCACAATATATATTAATGATCTATACAAAGGAACTAGATGTAATATCTCCAAGTTTGCAGACGACACAAAGCTGGGTGGGCGTGTGTGCTGTGAGGAGAATGCCGAGAAACTCCAGGATGATTTGGACAGGTTGGGTGATTGGGCAGAAGCATGGCAGGTGCAATATAATGTGGATAAATGCGAGGTTATCCACTTTGGTGTCAACAACAGGAAGGCAGATTATTATCTGAATGGCAATAGATTGGGAGAAGGGGAAGTGCAATGAGACCTGGGTGTCCTTGTGCACCAGTCGCTGAAGGTAAGCATGCAGGTGCAGCAGGCGGTTAAGAAGGCAAATTGTATGTTGGCCTTCGTAGCGAGAGGGTTTGAGTACAGGAACAAGGATGTCTTGCTGCAGTTGTACAGGGCCTTGGTGAGACCACATCTTGAGTATTGTGTGCAGTTTTGGTCGCCTTATCAGAGGAAGGATGTTCTTGCCATGGAAGGAGTTCAGCGAAGATTCACCAGGCTGATACCTGGGATGGCAGGAATGATGTATGAGGAGAGATTGGGTCTATTGGGCTTATACTCGCTGGAGTTTAGAAGAATGAGAGGGGATCTCATTGAAACTTATAAAATTCTGACAGGACTGGACAGACTAGATGCAGGAAGGATGTTCCCGATGGTCGGGGAGTCCAGAACCAGCGGTCACAGTCTAAGGATAAGGGGTAAGCCATTTAGGACAGAAATGAGGAGGAATTTCTTCACCCACAGAGTGGTGAACCTGTGTAATTCTCTACCAAAGAAGGCAGTAGAGGCCAATTCATTAAATATATTCAGGAAGGAGTTGGATATATTTCTAAAGGCTAAAAGGATCAAGGGATATGGGGAGAAAGCAGGGACAGAGTACTGAATTTGGATGATCAGCCAAGATCGCATTGAATGGCAGAGCAGGCTCGAGGGGCCGAATGGCCTTCTCCTGCTCCTATCTTCGATGTTTCTATGTAAACTTAAAATCAGAGCCAGGCCATTCAGGAGAGGTGTTAGGAAACATAGAAACATAGAAAAATAGGAGCAGGAGTAGGCCATTCGTCCCTTTAATCCTGCTCCGCCATTTAATATGATCATTGCTGATCCTCTCTCTCAATAGCATATTCCTGCTCTCTCCCCATACACCTTGATGCCTTTTGTGTCTAGAAATCTGTCTATCTCCTTCTTAAATATATTCAGTGACTTGGCCTCCACAGCCTTCTGTGGTAGAGAATTCCACAGGTTCACCACCCTCAGATTGAGGAAATTTCTCCTCATCTCAGTCCTAAATGTCCTACCCCGTATCCTGAGACTGTGACCCCTCGTTCTAGACCCCTCAGCCAGGGGAAACATTCTCCGTGCATCCAGTCTGTCTAGCCCTCTCAGAATTTTATAGGTTTCAATGAGATCCCCTCTCATTCTTCTAAACTCGAGTGAATACAGGCCTAGTCGACCCAATCTCTCCTCATACGACAGTCCTGCCATCCCAGGATTCAGTCTGGTGAACCTTTGCTGCACTCCCTCTATGGCAAGTATATCCTTTCTTAGGTAAGGAGACCAAAACTGCACACAATACTCCTGGTGTGGTCTCACCAAGGCCGTGTACAACTGTGGTAAGATATCCTTGCTCCTGTACTCAAATCCTCTGGCAATGAAGGCCAACATACCATTTGCCTTCCTAACTGCTTGCTGCACCTGCATGTTTGCTTTCAGTGACTGGTGTACAAGGACACCCAGGTCAGTTTGTACATCAGCATTTCCCAATCTATCACCATTTAAATAATACTCTACCTTTCTGTTTTTCCTACTGAAGTGGATAACTTCACATTTAACTACGTTATACTGCATCTGCCATGTATTTGCCCATTCACTCAACTTGTCTAAATCGCTTTGAAGCCTCTTTGCATCCTCCTCACAACTCACAATCACACCTAGTTTCATGTCATCAGCAAACTTGGAAATATTACATTTGGTTCCCTCATCCAAATCATTGATATATATTGTGATAGCCGGGGCCCAAGCACTGATCCCTGCGGTACCCCACTAAGTCACCGCCTGCCACCCCGAAAAAGACCCATTTATTCCTACTCTCTGTTTCCTGTCTGTTAACCAATTTTCAATCCATGCCAGTATATTAACCCCAATCCCATGTGCTTTAATTTTGCACACTAACCTCTTATGTGGGACTTTATCAAAGGCCTTCTGAAAATCCAAATACACCACATCCATTGGTTCTCCCTTACCTATTCTACCAGTTACATCCTCAAAAAACTCCAGTAGGTTTGTCAAACACGATTTCCCTTTCATAAATCCATGTTGACTTTTCTAATCCCGTTGATATTTTCTAAGTGTCCTGTTATCACATCCTTTATAATAGACTCTAGCATTTTCCCTACTACTGATGTTAGGCTAACCGGTCTGTAGTACCCTGTTTTCTCTCTCCCTCCTTTTTTAAATAGTGGGGTTACATTTGTCACCCTCCAATCTGCAGGAACTGTTCCATAATCTGTAGAATTTTGGAAGATGACAACCAATGCATCCACTATTTCCATGGCTACCTCTTTTAGTACTCTGGGATGCGGATTACCAGGCCCTGGGAATTTATCAGCTTTCAGTCCCATTCATTTCTCCAGCACTACTTTTTCACTACAGTAATACTAATTTCCTTTAATTCCTCTTTCTCACTAGACCCTTGGTTCCCTAGCAGTACACTTGGAAAACACTTCTTCATGCAAAGGTTGGTAGAAATACAGAACCCTCAGTCACAAAAAGCAGTAGATGCTAGCTCAATTAATCATTTTAAATTTGAGATCGATAGGTTTTTGCTAGCCAAGGGTATTAAGGGATATGGAGCCAAGGTGGGTGGTTGGAGATAGGATACAGATCAGGTATGATCTCATTGAATGGCAGAAACATGCTTGAGGGGCTGAATGGCCTAACTCCTGTTCCTATGTTGCTATGTTCCTAACAGGCGCGAGGGGCTGATTGGCCTCCTATGTAGTCTCATCAGACGGCAATAAAGCTCCATTGGCCTGGCACCCCAATGTTTTAACGAGTAGACCGCGGGACTGAATCTAAGGGGGCAATTTTCCCAGCCCCGAGGAGGCGGGTTTGGAGGCGGGACAGTTGGCAAAATCGCAAAAAGTGAGGGCGGGTTCGAAACCTGCCTCCAACCCACCTCCAATTGAAAAGTCGCACCCTCAATGTGTTCTGTCTGCGAGGTTCAATCCACTCATTTGATTCAACAGGCAATTGCTGGCAGCGGGTGCCTGAATTGCCGATATATGCTCATTTCCAGCTGAGGTGGCAGATGCTGGTCCACATTCTCTGGCAATGCTGTTTTGCAGCCGGTTATTAGAATCACAGCATCATAGAAAGTTACAGCACGGAAGGAGGCCATTTCGGCCCATCGTGTCCACGCCGGCCAACATAGAGCTATCCAGCCCAATCCCACTTCCCAGCTCTTGGTCCATAGCCCTGCAGGTTAGAGCATCCCAAGTGCACATCCAAGTACTTTTTAAATGTGGTTAGGGTTCCTGCCTCTACCACCCTTTCAGGCAGTGAGTTCCAGACCCCCACAACCCTCTGGGTGAAGAAATTTCCCCTCAAATCCCCTCTAAACCTTCCACCAATTACTTTAAATCTGTGCCCCCTGGTTTTTGACCCCTCTGCTAAGGGAAATCGGTCCTTTCTATCCACTTTATCGATGCCCCTCATAATTTTATACACCTCAATAAGTTCTCCCCGCAGCCTCCTCTGTTCCAAGGAAAACAGACCCAGCCTATCCAGTCTTTCCTCATAGCTAAGATTCTCTACTCCCGGCAACATCCTTGTAAATCTCCTCTGTACCCTCTCTAGTGCAATCACATCTTCCCTGTAATGTGGTGACCAGAACTGCACGCAGTACTCTAGCTGAGGCCTAACTAGTGTTTTATACAGTTGAAGCATAACCCCCCTGCTCTTGTATTCTATGCCACGGTTAATAAAGGCAAGCATCCCGTATGACTTCTTAACCACCTTATCTACCTGGCCTGCTACCTTCAGAGGTCTGTGGACATGTACTCCAAGGTCCCTTTGTTCCTCTACACTACTCAGTGTCCTTCAATTTAATGTGTATTCCCTTTCCTTGTTAGCCCTCCCCAAATGCATTACCTCACACTTCTCCGGATTGAATTCCATTTGCCACTGTTCTGCCGACCTGACCAATTTATTGATATCTTCCTGCAGTCTACAGCTTCCTTCTTCAGTATCAACCACACAGCCGATTTTAGTATCATCTGCAAACTTCTTAATCATACCCCCTATATTCAAGTCTAGATCGTTGATATATACAGTACCACAAAAAGCAAGGGACCTAGTACTGAGCCCTGCGGAACCCCACTGGAAACACATGGGGGTAGGGTGCAAAACGGGCTCAAGGCATGTCAATTCAGCAGTGGGATAGCCTGTGTGTCCCACTGAGGGCCCACTGCTAAATTCATGGGGTCATTTTTCAGGCACCCCCAGGTGCACGCCTAAAACAGGCATCAGGCTCTTTACCAGAGGAACAGGAAGAGGCCATTAAGCCCCTCGAGCCTGTTCCGCCATTCAATGAGATCATGGTTGATCTGTATCTTAACTCCATTCACCTGCCTTGGCTCCATACCCCCTTTACACCCTTGTCTAGCAAAAATCCAATCAATCTCAGATTTAAAATGATTAATTGAGCTGCCACCTACTGGGAGCGAGTTCCACACTTCTACCAGCCAATGCGTAAAGAGGTGTTTCCGAACTTCTCTCCTGAATGGCCTGGCTCTGATTCTAAGGTTATGTCCCCTCGACCTAGACTCCCCCACCAGTGGAAAGAGTTGTTGTCTATCTACCCTATCAATTCCTCTCAAAATCCTAAAATCACATTGTTTTTTTGATTCGTTTTTATGGGATGTGGGCATCACTGGAAAGGCCAGCATTTATTGCCCATCCCCAATTGCCCTTGAGAAGGTGGTGGTGAGTCACCTTCTTGAACCGCTGCAGTCCGTGTAGTGAAGGTACTCCCACAGTGCTGTTAGGGAGGGAGTGCCAGGATTTTGACCCAGCAACGATGAAGGATCGGCGATATACTTCCAAGTCAGGATGGTGTGTGACTTGGAGGGGAACTTGGAGGTGGTGGTGTTCCCATGCGCCTGCTGCCCTTGTCCTTCTAGGTGGACGAGGTTGCGGGTTTGGGAGGGGCTGCCGAAGAAGCCTTGGCGAGTTGCTGCAGTGCATCTTGTAGATGGTACACACTGCAGCCACGGTACACCAGTGGTGGTGGGAGTGAATGTTTAAGGGGGTGGATGGGGTGCCAATCAAGCGGGCTGCTTTGTACTGGATGGTGTCGAGCTTCTTGAGTGTTGTTGTAGCTTAACCTTAACCTTCTATATTCCAGGGAATACAAGCCTAGTTTATGTAATCTCTCTTAATAATCTAACCCTTGGAACACTGGTAACATTTTGGTGAATCTGTGCTGCACTCCTTCTGACGTAAGAAAACTACTAGGCACTTGGTCTAAGCCTTAAACAAAGCTTCAATCAACTGTTTTACAACATGGAGGTCTAGTTGTGTCCTTCACTAGTTCCTGTTAAGAATGTCCTGCGCAAGCTGGGCCTGTGCCCAAGTATTTATACTCTCCCTGGACAGCGCCACCCGCAGGCTGGTCAGTATTATTTCATAAGTCTTTCTTTCATGAATGACTGATTCATGTCACCTTCCATGGCCAATAGATCCCCATTACCATCTCCTTTTGCCTTGTACTATCATCCCTTTGTCATTTAATCTCTCCTCCCTTCCACCCAATCACAGACCTTCCCTTTTGTTCTTTCCTTCCCCTCCCCCCCTTTCCCTGCCCCTACACTTGCTTAAAAACCTGTTACATCTCCAACCTTTTCCAGTTCTGACGGAGGGTCACCGACCTGAAATGTTGACTCTGTTTCTCTCTCTCTCTCCACGGATGCTGCCTGACCTGCTGAGCGTTTTCCAGCATCTTCTGTTTTCATTTCCAATACATCCTTTCCACGGTGCAGTGCCCAGAACTGTAAACAGTACTCCAGATGTGGTCTAAATAGGTCGGACCCCCATCAACAAATCTCTTCAAGATCAGCTGGAAGTGTTGCCAACCTTCCAGGATTGGCCTGGAGCCTCCAGGAATTGAAGATTAATCTTCTGGACATTGCAGCGAACAAAACCCAAGAGAAAAATCACAGGGGCATTAAAAGAAAATTATGATTTTTAATTTTCTTGGAACACTTTTGTTTATTCATTATAAGAATATTGGAGATGGAAAAAAATAGGCTATTTGACTGGCAGGGCAGCTGGAGGCGGTGGGTGGGGAGCGGGGGAGTCAAGGGATGAAAGCTCCTGGACTATGTTCAAGTGAAGTTGGCAACCACTATGAGTGGGGCACACCGGCCTCGCTCGCAACAAACGTTTAAAAAAAGCACTATATATAAACCCATCCTGTGAAGCCGGGAGGAGCAGAGGAACATGAGTGGGCCATTCAGCCCCTCGCGCCTGTTCAGCGAGATTATGGCTGATCTGTATCTTAACTCCTTTCCAGAGCAGCAGGAGCCCACCTTCAACTCCATGGGATTCGCGATCGCCCTCCTCCGTAGCCCACCACCACCCCCCCACCCCCCATTGACGTAATAAAACTCACTACGGACTTGGTTTGAGCATAAAGAATGGCTTTAATCAACTTGTTTCAGAACATGGAGGTCTAGTTGTACTTCACTAGTTCCTTGTCTTACAAAATGTCCCTGACAAGCTGGGTCCGATGCCCGAGTATTTATACTCCTTGGACAGCGCCACCAGCTGGCCGCCCAGCATTATTTCACGAGCAGTTTCTTGATGAATGGTGAGATTTATAGCACCCATCCCTTCCCGGGACTTACCTCAGGGTTCGACAATAATCTTTTCACTTGGGCAAGCGGCCTGTGGAGGAGAGACCGGCGCCGAGTACGCTGTCGAGGGCCGAGGACAAATTGCCATCCTTGATCCTAGGGATGCTCGGGCACTATTTCGAAGAAGAGCCAGGGGAGTTCTCCCCGGTGTCCTGGGGCCAATGTTTATCCGTCTATCAGCATCACTAAAAACAGATTATCTGGTCATTATCTCATTGAAACTTATAAAACTCTAACAGGACTAGACAGACTAGATGCAGGAAGGATGTTCCCGATGGTGGGGGAGTCCAGAACCAGGGGTCACAGTCTAAGGATAAGGGATAAGCCATTTAGGACAGAGATGAGGAGGAATTTCTTCACCCAGAGAGTGGTGAACTTGTGGAATTCTCTACCACAGAAGGCAGTAGAGGCCAATTCATTAAATATATTCAAGAAGGAGTTAGATATATTTCTTAAAGCTAAAAGGATCAAGGGATATGGGAAGAAAGCAGGGACAGGGTACTGAATTTGGATGATCAGCCATGATTTCATTGAAGGGCGGAGCAGGCTCGAGGGGCTGAATGGCCTACTCCTGCGCCTATCTTCTATGTTTCTATGTTTCTATGTACCACATTGCTGTTTGTGGGATCTTGCTGTGTGCAAATTGGCTGTCATGTTTCCTACATTACAACAGTGACTACACTTCAAAAGTGTTTCAATGGTTGGAAAGCACTTTGGGACGTCCTGAGGCCCAGAAAGGCGCTGTATAAATGCAAGTCTTTCTTTTCTCGGTTCTGGAGTGGGATGGTCGCGCGGCACCATGTCTGTGCCTGGACCAGAATCCGCCCCATGGGCTCCTCCCCCCCATTGCTCAGTGACTGATCTAGTGAAGAGCTGAGCCATCGAGAACTGCAAGGTCCCAGATGTGAGATAGCTGACCTCCGCTCAGGCAAACACCTGGGGTGTCACACCTGGGGTGTCACACCTGGGGTGTCACACCTACTCTCAGTGTCCATGGGTTAGGAAGAACCTCCACCTTCCAGTGAGTCCCGCTGCAAACAAACGCATGTCAAGGTCAAGGTGTGGGCAGGATCAGCCTTTGGTTGCGATGCCCATCCATCGTCGACTAAGGCACACATACCAATACTCACTGTCAAGTGCTCAAGCATGATTAATGGTCCCTTGGGCACTTTCCCAACCAACCATTAAGGTGATTAATTCAGATATCTCTTGGTGACACGTACTGCCCATCAGACCGAGTTAGTGGTGAGCACCTACGATCGAGTAACTATATACCAGAAATTCAGGTCCCCACGGGTGAGTACGCACTGCGTACTCACACGTAGGCCCAACGAAAGTGCCGGTTTCATGCATGCACTGCGCTTGCGCGGGAAACCGGAACTTCCGTTCCCTTAAAGGAAGAGGTTCACAGGCCGAACGCGTGCACCGGAGGGGCAGCGCGTATGCCTGGAACTTCCGGTTTTTTTGCAGGTTTCTCCGGGAGGGTAAGTCTCCAGGAGCTACGCTTTTAAAAAGCAGTCGCAAGGCCTGCTTTTAACAAGGTAAGTGGTGAATTAAGTAAAATTAAAACTTTTTTCCACAGGTTTATTATTTTTAAATACTTTAAAGAAAGGTAAGTTTATTTTTAGCCCCGTTAAAAACTGTAATTAATTTTTTCAAAAATTTAAATTATTGTTTAAAATAGTTATTTTATGTAATTTATTTTTATTTTAAAAATGTGATTTAAAAAAAAAATTATTTGAGGTTTTAGTTATGTTTTGGGGCCGATCTCTATTCTTCCTGTCAAATCTATGAATACAGATTCCCTGCTACGATTGGCTCTCCATGGCCCACGTGATCCCAGGGGACGCATTGAACTAACTGCGCCCGGGGATACGCAAGCACTGCGCGCCAGCAGTTGGAGCAGGCCCAGGATCGGAATACCACGTGGGCCCACAGCACAATGGCCGGCGCGCTAGGTAAGTGCAGGTCGGGGACTTGCACCCGCGGGAAGCCTCCGACCCGAATTTCTGGCATATGGTCAGATTTGATGTTACGTAGAATGGCATAGAATTTACAGCAAAGGAACAGGCCATCCGGTCCTACTGATCTATGCTTGTTTATGCTCCACACGAGTCTTCTCCCACTCTACTTCATCTAACCCTACCAGCAGTGTGATGGAATATTCTCCACTTGCCTGGATGAGTGCAGCTCCAACAACACTCAAGAAGCTCGACACCATCCAGGGCAAAGCAGCCCGCTTGATTGGCACCCCATCCACCACCTTAAACATTCACTCCCTCCACCACCAGTGCACCGTGGCTGCAGTGTGTACCATCTACAAGATGCACTGCAGCAACTCACCAAGGCTTCTTTGGCAGCACCTCCCAAACCCGTGGCCTCTTCCACCTAGAAGGACAAGGGCAACAGGCGCATCGGAACACCACCACCTCCAAGTTCCCCTCCAAGTCACACACCATCCTGACTTGGAAGTATATCGCCGATCCTTCATCGTCGCTAACGGGGCAAAAAGCCCCTAGCTCCCGGGCGCGGTCCCGCTAACGCCTCCCCCGAAATTCATCGGGAGCCTAGCGGCGGCAGTAGCCAGTAGCACCCCGTGGTGCTGCGCCTCCGGCGATTACATCATCGACATGCGCAGCGCCCCCAGCCGCAAACATTCGGCTGCGCCCGCTGACCTATCTCCTGACGATATGTCTGACAGGGTCAGGGTGGCGTTGGTGCAGCCGCGGCGGCGGCGCTACATAAAGGGGCAGGTGTCAGGGCGGCCATTTCCTTTTCTGGCCGCCTGCCCCCTTTCTCTCTTTCATTCGGGGTCCTGGCCTCGATTGCTCACCCCGGCGCTCCTCTTGAGTGCCGGGCTGCTTTCCCGGCACCCCGCTCCTTGGTGGGCCAGCAGGGCCCCAGTGCGCGCAGCGCTAGGCCCCTCCCCTTTAATCAGGGGAGAGAGGTCTGTAATACCGCGGCGCTATGTGCCGACACACGTGGCGCTGTTCCATGTAGTGCCGCGATATTTGCTGGTAGTGCCCCAGGAAGGAGGGAGAGCGCTTCCAGTAGTGCCCCACCTCCTGCTTGGGGCGCTACCACTGAATTTACGGCGAGTGGGTACTAACTTTTCTGGGGCGATAATAGTAGTGCCCCGGCGAAGTTAGCGCCCCAAAGGGGGCGCCACTGAAATTTTCTCCCATAAAATTCTTAAGGGGCTTGACAGGGTTAATGCTGAGAAAATGTTCGCCTGGCTGGGGAATCTAGAACACGGGGTCACAGTCACAGAATAAGGAACCGACCATTTAGGACTGAGATGGGGAGAAATGTCTTCACTCAAAGGGTTGTGAATCTTTGGAATTCTCTACCCCAGAGGGCTGTGGAGGCTCAGTCGTTGAGTATATTCAAGACTGAAATTGATAGATTTTTGGGAACGAAGGGAATTTAGGGATATGTGGCTCGGTGTCAGATTTTTTGTCTTATAATACTCCTGTGAAGCGCCCTGGGACGTTTTACTATGTTAAAGGCGCTATATAAATACAAGTTGCTGTTGTTGTTGTATGGTGATAGTGCGGGAAGGTGGGGTTGAGGTAGATGATCAGCCATGATCTTATTGAATGGCGGAGCAGGCTCAAGGGGCCGAATGGCCGACTCCTGTTCCTATTTCTTATGTTCTTACATAAATCCCTGTGTTATTGCTTGTTTCATACCTTACTCTTTTTCTTGAAATTAGAATCCCATTTTCTATCCTCCAGTCCTTGGGCATGGCTCCGATATCTATGAAACCCTTCGAAATATCAACCACAATAGCAGAAATTTTCTCTTTTACTTTCTAGAATATTCTAGGATATAATCTATCTGCAAGGAGCTTTGTAGATATTTAATTCTTCAAGTGTTTGCAGAACACAGCTTTACAAATTTTTATTTACTACCTAACTAATTATTATTTACTAACTAACTACTTACTAACTGAGTGGTTATACCTCTCAGGAAAGCCCGAACAGGCTGGGTCTCTTTTCTTGAGAAAAGCGAAGATTGGGAGGTGACCTGATAAGAGGCCTTTAAAATGACGAAAAGGTTTTAGAGGGTAAGCACTTATGGGAGAGTCCAAAACTAGAGGGCCATAAATATAAGATAGTCACTAATAAAACCAATAAAGAATTCAGGAGAAACTTCTTTACCCAGAGAGTGGTGAGAATGTGGAACTCGCTACCACAGGGAGTGGTTGAGCTGAATAGTATCGATGCATTTAAGGGGAGGCTGGAGAAGCACATGAGGGAGAAAGGAATAGATGGTTATTGTTTTTTATTCATTTATGTGGGCGTCGCTGGCAAGGCCAGCATTTATTGCCTTTCCCTAGTTGCCCTGGAGAAGGTGGTGGTGAGCCACCTTCTTGAACCACTGCAGTCTGTGTGGTGAAGGTACTCCCACAGTGCTGTTAGAGATGGAGTTCCAGGATTTTGACCCAGCGACGATGAAGGAACAGCGATATATTTCCAAGTCAGGATGGTGTGTGTCTTGGAGGATGTTGAGTCTGTGTTTCCCAATGTAGTTATGCTGAATAACTGGACACAGACTACAGAAATAATTAAACAGGTCTTTAGTCATTGAGGGTCAGGGCTGAACTGGAATACACTTTGCTCCACAGGGTTATATATATACCGGTGTGGTCACCACCGGTACTACAATGTACAGGAGCCATCAAAAAGTAGTCCATCCCTTAAGGTACCCTCTTAAGGTGGTACAGGTTACATATACTACAATTCCTCCCCTTTTAGCTTAACAGTGTACACCCCAATTTAAACATTACATGGATAACATATATACAACTTTCACACAAAACTGTTCAAAGATTCAGTCTCTGAGGAGGCCTCCTGATCTGGGCCGGATAACGCCTTTCAGGGGGCTCTGGTTCTCGTTGCTGGGGTGACTCATCCATTTGATCTCCTATGGATTGAACATCATCATGTACGTTCGAGTCTGAGGTAGATGCTACAGGCTCAATAACTTCTTCAACTGGTGTCTCTGCCGTAGGCATGGGGTCGACCCTTGTTCTCGATTCCACAAGTTGGTCAGCATGACGTCGTATTACGTTCTCTCCAACGTCTACCGTGTATATCAAGGGTCCTTGTCGAGCACAAATTGTTCCGGATTGCCATTTATCATTCCTATAGTCCCTGGCCAACACTGGTTGTCCTATTTCGAAACTCTGAGTGGCCTTGTTATTTACGTGCTGGAATTGCTTGTTTTCGACTTCCCTACGCACATTGGGTTTTAACAAATCCAACCGGGACCGCAACCTCCTGTTATAGAACATTATGGCAGGGCTTTGATTTGTCACTGCATGCGTGGCGTTTCGATATGCCATCAGGAAATTGTCCACCTTGTGTTGTAGTGGAATATGGTCTTCGCTCATGGCCTTTATCGCCTTTTTGAACGTTTGTACAAATCTCTTGGCCAACCCATTTGTAGCCGGATGATATGGGGCAGATGTATAGTGTTTCACCCCATTCTTTTTCATGAATTTCTGGAATTCTTCTGACACGAACTGTGGTCCGTTGTCTGAACATATTTGTTCCGGCAACCCATTCCTTGCAAATATGGTTCTTAGAACTGCGATCGTCTTTTCAGAGGTAGTGGTCGACATCTTAATCACTTCTGGCCATTTCGAATGTGCGTCTACTGCTATCAAAAACATGGAATCCATGAATGGACCTGCAAAGTCGATATGCACACGTTGCCATGGGGTTGAAGGCCATTCCCACGGATGCAGCGGTGCAATTGGAGGTGCGTTTTGAACTTTTTGGCACCCTGAGCAGCTTTTAGTCAGATCCTCTATTTGTTTGTCGATACCTGGCCACCACACATAAGCCCTAGCAAGGCTTTTCATCTTGACTCCCCCCAGATGACCTTCATGCAATTCCTTCAGAAATCTCTCTCCCTTAATTTAGGAGGAATAATCACCCTTGTTCCATACATCAATGTTCCTTGACAGACGGACAGCTGTTCCCGTCTGGCTGAGAATGCTGGTAACAGTGGGTCGCCATGTGCTGGCCATCCCTTCACTGTCAAATTGTAGACCCGAGACAGTGCCGGGTCGTTTCGGGTCTCTCTCTCAATACCCGCATTAGTGACTGGTAAGCATTCGATGATGGTCGAGTGAAATATCTCGACAGGGTCAACTGCCAGTGCCTCTTCCGCTGTAGGTAGTGGCAGGCGCGACAGCCCATCAGCATTACCATGTTGCTTTGTACCTTTGAATTCGATATCATATTGATGTGCCCCTAGGAAAAGGGACCATCTCTGAAGCCTCTGCGCTGTCATAACCGGAACACCCTTCTTAGGGTTAAAAATGGAAACCAACGGCTGGTGATCTGTCAGCAGCGTAAACTTTTGGCCTTGCAGGTAATGGTTAAATTTCTTAACTCCCCACACGAGGCTGAGAGCCTCCCTATCTATCTGAGCATAGTTGCGCTCTGCGGAGGTCAATGATCTGGATGCGAACACGACTGGCCTTTCCAAGCCATTTGGAAACTTATGTGAGAGCACTGCCCCGATACCATATGGAGAAGCATCACAAGCTAAGCGAATAGGCAGCGTTGGGTTAAAGTGAGCCAACACTTCCTTAGAGGTGATCAGTGCCTTGCTTTTTTGAAAAGCCCGCTTACAATCATCGCTCCACTTCCATGGTATTCCCATTTGCAAAACAGTGTTCAGCGGGTGTAACACCATGGATAAATTTGGAAGAAACTTGTGGTAATAGTTAACCAACCCAAGGAACGACCTCAACTGCGATACATTTTCCGGAGCGGGAGCTTTCACAACAGCTTCGATCTTGTCAGGTGACTTATGGAGCCCCTCCTGGTCAATGACGTGGCCGCAGTACGAGATTCGCTTTTGAAAGAACTCACATTTCTGGCGATTAACTCTGAGCCCATATTTTTTCAATCTGGTGAGCACCTGCTCCAAATTCGCGAGGTGATCCTTATCATCATCTCCTGTAATCAGAATGTCGTCCAGGTAGCATTGTGTGCCTGGAATTCCCTGCAATACCTGCTCCATGGCCCTTTTCCAAATCGCTGGAGCCGATGCCACTCCAAAAACCAGTCTATTATACGGATACAAGCCCTTATGTGTGTTGATCGTGAGATACTGGCGTGACGCTTCATCAACTTCCATCTGTAGGTACGCCTGCGCCAGGTCTATCTTGGTGAAGTGTTTCCCGCCAGACAGCGAAGCGAAGCTATCTTCAATCCGCGGAATCGGATATTGTACCGTGTGAAGAACCGGATTAACAGTGATCTTGAAATCGCCACAGATGCGAACCTTCCCAGGTTCCCCCGGCTTGTTGCTCAACGAACGCTTCATGACAGGAACAATGGGTGTGGCCCATTCGCTCCAGTCCACCTTTGACAGTACTCCTGAACGTTCTAGCCCTTCCAGCTCTGCTTCCACAGCAGGTCGTATCGCATAAGGTACCGGTCTGGCTTTGAAAAATTTTGGGTTTGCATGTTCTTCAACCTTGATATTTGCCATAATTCCTTTCAGTGTTCCCAGTCCCTGTTGGAACACCTCCTTAGCATCGTCCAATATTTTGGACAGTCGTTTAGGTTTGACGTCGTCCTCTTTACAGGAATCTACAGTTAGTGCTTGTATGGAATGCCAGTCCACATTTATTCTCCGGATCCATTCCCGTCCCAGTAGTGGCGGACCTCCATCAGGTAACACATATAAGTCCATTTCCTGACTTTCTTTACCATTGTAGACCACATTTACTTTTATCTTTCCGATGGGGTATACTATTTGCCCCGTGTATGTTTTCAATACAATCTTCGTATCCCTCAGGGGAATGTGCGAGAATAACCTTTTGTAATCTTGCTTATTCATGACCGTCAATGCCGATCCAGTGTCCAATTCCATCTTCACTTGGACTCCTGCTATCCGAAGCATGACCCAGATAGTTTGGTGGTCTGCTGTGTTACCCACATTATGTATTTTTAGACAACCCAGTTCCTTACTGCTGGAGTCTGAATCCGTCTTCTGTTCATCCGAACTGTTCTCTGTCACCTTGTGTACTTTTTTGTACTTCTCCTGCGGCGACTTTTTGCTGCTGGTCTTCTTTCCTGACCGGCATACTCTCGCTATGTGACCAAGTTTGCCACATTGTCTGCATTCTTTATTTTTGAACCAGCACTGGTTCTGGTCATGCGTTGTCCTTCCGCAACGATAGCACTTTACTGCGCCCAATGCCATTTCATTGGTGCTGAATTCCAATGGCCTTTGTTGTATCTCTGCAGCGCCTCGTGCTGCTGCCTCGTGCGATGCTGCAATGCTGAAAGCTTTGTCCAGCGTAAGATCCTTTTCCTCTAGCAGTCGCTTCTGGGTTCCTTCCCTTAGGAGTCCACACACAAACTTATCTCTCAGTGCGTCTGCTAGTCCTGTACCGCAGTGACCAGCGGGGTGCCGCAAGGATCTGTCCTGGGACCCCAGCTGTTCACAATATATATAAATGATCTGGATCAGGGAATTGGATGCAATATTTCCAAATTCGCTGACGACACTAAACTAGGAGGAGGGGTGGGCTCTGATGAGGATGTCAGGAGGCTACAGTGCGATTTGGACAGGTTGGGGGAATGGGTGGATACGTGGCAGATGCACTATAATGTGGATAAATGCGAGGTTATCCACTTTGGGGGTAAAAACAGGAGGGTAGATTATTATCTAAACGGCAATAGATTGGGAGATGGGGAAGTGCAGAGGGACCTGGGTGTTCTTGTGCACCAGTCACTGAAGGAGAGCATGCAGGTGCAACAGGCGATTAAGAAGGCAAATGGTATGTTGGCCTTCATATCAAGGGGGTTCGAGTATAGGAATAGGGATACCTTACTACAGCTGTACAAGGTGCTGGTGAGACCGCATCTGGAGTATTGTGTACAGTTTTGGTCGCCCCATCTGCGGAAGGATGTTCTTGCCATGGAAAGAGTGCAACGGCGATTCACCAGGCTGATACCTGGAATGGCGGGAATGACCTACGAAGAGAGATTAAATAGTTTGGGCTTGTACTCACTGGAGTTTAGAAGATTGAGAGGTGATCTCATCGAAACATATAAAATTATGGCAGGCCTGGACAGGCTGAATTCAGAGAGAATGTTTCCAATGGCCGGGGAGCACAGAACCAGGGGCCACAGTCTAAAAATAGCAGGCAAATCATTTAAAACAGAGATGAGGAAGAATTTCTTCACTCAAAGAGTGGTGAGCCTGTGGAATTCCCTGCCACAGAGGGCTGCGAAGGCTAATTCAATAAATATTTTCAAGAGAGAATTGGATATATTTCTGAAGGCTAAGGGGATTAAGGGTTACGGAGAAAAGGCGGGGACGGGGTACTGAACTGGTAAGATCAGCTATGATCTCAGACGAAGATCAGCCATGATCTCATTGAATGGCGGAGCAGGCTCGAAGGGCCGAATGGCCTACTCCTGTTCCTATCTCTATGTTTCTATGAACTGACAGTACTTTGATAACTTGCGCAGGTCGATTAAGAATTCAGCATTGCTTTCCCCTTTAAGTTGAATTCTTTTGTAGAATTTAAATCGTTCCGCTATCAGCAGCGGCGTGGGGTTTAAATGCTCTTGCAGGATAGTAACAATATCCGCGGAACTCTTTCCTACCGATTTATCTGGTGTTACAAGGTTCCTTAATAACCCGTACGTCTTCGCACCCATCGAGTTTAATAGGGTTAGTGCTTTCTTATCCTCCGGTACCTCATTCGTTGTACAGTAAACTTCGACGCGTTCCACATAAGTGGCCCAATCTTCCACATCGCTATCAAAAGCAGTGATGTTACCCGTTTTTGGCATCCTTGATTGAGTTTCCTTTCCTTCGGATATGATTATTATTTTATTTTATTTATTTATTTATTTATTTTCAAAATGGTGGCTTCCCACGCTTGGCGGCTTTTCCCGTGCTTGTCTTCTTCCCCCGCCAACTCAAAATGGCGATTACCACGCTGTTGCCGTTCTCGCCTCCCAGCGGTCCTTTATTTTCCCCTACGCTGCTGCTCTTGTTCCCCGCCGCTCCCGCGGTCCTTGTGGACATAAACGCTTTTCTGGCTGCTGCGCGTCTCTGCCCCGATTGCAGTCCGGCCCCTGACATCGGCTGCGGTCGTGTTCTCCGCCCTTTTCGTCGTTTCCCTCCCCTTCTCTTACTGACAACTCGGCCGACTTCCCCCCCGTGCCGCTCGATCGGGCTTACCCGCCGCTGTCGTCGAAGGGATGTTCACTGATGTTTGACTTCGTGGCCAGAACCCAACCCGGGTTCCCGATTGCCTCCCGTGCTATGCAGTGCCCAGCAGGATGTTGAGGGTGAATGTCCTTGATCGACGCCCGTTTCAGAGGCGAAGCTTCCTTTGATGCAACTGCCGCTAGGTAAGATCAGACTCATCGCCACTGTTGAGTCTGTGTTTCCCAATGTAGTTATGCTGAATAACTGGACACAGACTACAGAAATAATTAAACAGGTCTTTAGTCATTGAGGGTCAGGGCTGAACTGGAATACACTTTGCTCCACAGGGTTTATATACCGGTGTGGTCACCACTGGTACTACAATGTACAGGAGCCATCAAAAAGTAGTCCATCCCTTAAGGTATCCTCTTAAGGTGGTACAGGTTACATACACTACAGAGGAGAGCTTGGAGGTGATGTTGTTCCCATGCGCCTGCTGCCCTTGTCCTTCTAGGTGGAAGAGGTCGCGGGTTTGGGAGGTGCTGCCGAAGAAGCCATGGCGAGTTGCTGCTGTGCATCTTGCAGATGGTACAGGAAACTCTTTTTTATCCGGCACCGACGGGACCGGCGTGGTGCCGGTTGATCAAAAAGTCCGGATTAGAGAGAGGTATACCTACCAAAGTACAAGAGTCCCGGTTACACGGCCACAGGTGCAGGAGCTCCAGTTACACAGCCACAGGTGCAGGAGCCCCGGTTACGCGGCCACAGGTGCAGGAGCCCCGGTTACACGGCCACAGGTGCAGGAGCCCCGGTTACACGGCCACAGATCCAGGAACCCCGGTTACACGGCCACAGGTGCAGGAGCCCTGGTTACACGGCCACAGGTGCAGGAGCCCCGGTTACATGGCCACAGATCCAGGAACTCCGGTTACACGGCCACTAATATATAGTAAAACTTACATGAACTTACTCCTGAATTTTGCCGGTTAAGAGAGATTTCCGGATATTTAGGTGCTGGTTAAAAGAGAGTTTCCTGTACACACTGCAGCCATGGTGCGCCGGTGGTGGAGGGAGTGAATGTTTAAGGTGGTGGATGGGGTGCCAATCAACCGAGCTGCTTAGTCCTGGATGGTGTTGAGCTTCTTGAGTGTTGTTGGAGCTGCACTCATCCAGGCAAGTGGAGAGTATTCCATCACACTCCTTACTTGTGCCTTGTAGATGGTGGAAAGGCTTTGGAGAGTCAGGAGGTGAGACACTTGTCGCAGAATACCTAGCCTCTGACCTGCTCTTGTTGCCATTAGTTCCGGAATGTTTTTTGTGTCTTCTACCATGAAGACAGATACAAAGTATTTGTTTAATGCCTCTGCCATTTCCTTATTGCCCATTATAATTTCTCCTGTCTCTGCCTCTAATGGGCCCACGTTTACTTTCACTAATCTCTTCCTTTTTACATACCTATAGAAATGATTACAATCTTTTAATGTCTCTCGTTAAATTACTCTCATATTCTTTTTTCTCTTTCCTTATCAATTTCTTGTTTCTCCTTTGCTGAATTCTAAAACCTTTCCAATCCTCAGGCTTACTATTTATGGCAACATTATAAGCCTCTTCCTTTGATCTAATACTATCTTTAACTTCTCTTGTTAGCCACGGTTGGACCACTTTTCCTGTGGGGTTAAGGGCCTAGAAATTCAGTTGGCTGCGCCAGCCGTTAGCGCCTTAGGAGGAGTAGATCTCGAGCGCTAGGCGCTTAGCGCCCGGGCACAGCGCGATCTGCGCCTCGCCCCAACTTCAGTAGACATTTAGCGCCGGCGCAAAGTCTTTGCGCGCGCTCAGCTGCGCGCGCAGATCATGACGTCATTTCCTCGTGCAACGCCCTTTGTGCGCCCCAAACCGGAACTTCAGTCGTGCCGCCCCATTGTGCGCCTGGCGGCCCTAACGACTGTGGAGTGGAACGGTGCACAGCCGAAGCGGGCTGCGGCGAGCGCAAATTAAAGGGCACTTACCCTGCACTATAAAGGGCAGCCATTTTGCAGCAATCACTCTTGTGCAACGGATTTTTGGAGAGAGACCAAGGAAGGGAGCTTACTGCTTTGGCCCAACACTAGGACAGGTATTTTTGGCTTCAGGCCACAGCTTTGCAATTCGCCTTCACTGATATCTCATTGTTTGCCAGCATATTATGGGGGCTGCATGGGGTGCCAACGCTGAGTTTCAGCATTATGTCGGAAGGGCTCGCAGACGCTGTGTGAGAGGGGCAGCCCTGGCTAGACGCAGAGGGGGCAACAGGCGTCGGCAACGTGGGCCTTACCCACTCAGGCAATACCGCCAGCAGGTCTCCTATCTCACCATGACTGGCGCGCAATGTGTTAGGAGGCTGCGATTCAGAAGGGAGGTGGTTGCAGAGATCTGCCAGCTGCTTCACAGAGATCTGCGTCCACAGCTGAGGTGCAGGACGTCTCTGTCGGTGGAAGTGAAGGTGACGGTGGCTCTGAACTTCTATGCCACCGGCTCCTTCCAATCAGCTGCTGGGGACATTGCTAACATATCCCAGTTCGCCATGCATTGCTGCATCCACCAGGTCACCAATGCCCTTTTCAGAAGGAGACGCCAATTCATCTCCTTCCCCATGACACTGGAGAGGCAGCAGCAGCGTGCAGTGGGATTTGCAAGAATCGCGGACTTCCCCATGGTGCAGGGCGCCATTGACTGCACGCATGTGGCTTTGCAGGCACCTCTGGACCATCCCGAGGATTACCGCAACCGGAAGGGCTAACATTCCCTCAACGTACAGCTGGTGTGTGACCACAGGCAGCGCATCCTAGCTGTCAATGCCCACTTTCCAGGCAGCAGCCACGATGCCTTTATCCTGCGACAGACTACTGTGGCTGACATGTTCCAGGCACAGCCTCACCCAAGAGGATGGCTTATCAGGGACAAAGGCTATCCTTTGTGTACCTGGCTCATGACCCCGCTCCGCGCGCCCAGGACCCCTGCTGAAGAGGCATACAACGAGAGCCATCAAGCGACGAGGAACGTCATCGAACAAACAATTGGCGTCCTCAAGCAACGGTTCCGCTGCCTGGATCGTTCCGGCGGATCTCTGCAGTATTTGCCGGAGCGAGTCTCCCAATTCGTGGTCGTTTTCTGCATGCTGCACAACCTGGCTATCCGCAGGACTCAGGCACAGCCACCTCACGCTGGAGCACCACCTCAGGAGGAGGAGCAGGAGGAGCATGAGGAGGAGGAGGAGGAGGAGGAGGAGTACCAGGCCAGGAGGGAGGCACAAGGTCCAAGGGCCGCCCGTCGGCGGCTTATTGAACGTCACTTCTAGGCCCCCTGTCTGGGAATGGCTTGTGCCAATGAAAGAACATGAATGCAGCCGCTCCGCAAGCCCTCAGCCGCTTAAGCCAACAAACACTTCAAAGATCAAACATGGACAATCTGAATAAATAAAATGCTTTATTGAACAAACTCAGGGCCCTTCCCACATGAAACCCAAACACAGACAACACCCCCAAAAAACAGTCACACACATGACTCACTCCCACAACCTGGGGAGGAATAACAAAACATTTAAACAAAAATGGCCTTCATCCTCGGCCTTAACAAAACAACCATCCCCAGAAACAAAACAACCATCCCCAGAAACAAAACAACCATCCCCATATAAAAAAACATTTGTCCACACCCTCTACTTTGTGGCCCGCGAGGGCGATTCCTTGTCCAGCCTTTTGCGGCCCCTGGCCGCCCTGCTGCTCCTCCTCAAACCGTGCCCAGTGGCTGCTGCAAGGCTGGGGGAAGGCTCCTGAGGAGCACATGTCGTCACGGCAGATGCCCTTGGGGGTCGGCCTAGACGAGGTCTGGGCCTCGAGGGGCCGGCTGGTGAATGCTGCAGCTGTGGCTGGGCAGCATCCGTCGGACCAGCATCTCCTGGCAGCTCCATTGGGGGAGTGACAGTGGCGGCTGGAGGAATGGGGGCAAGCTGGCAGATGGCAGGCGGCCGCTGGTCAAGTGACACACTGGCACTCGGCCGGGCCCGCACTGCAGCATGCGCTGCAATGTGCCGAACGACAGACCGCTGTGCTGCTACAGCACGGCGGGTGTCCTGGCGATGCCTGGCTGACGCAGCGAGTGTGGCAGCAGTGAGTGCCCGTGCTGCCCTGG
The DNA here is from genome assembly GCF_052327205.1 of Somniosus microcephalus. Classification (NCBI taxonomy): domain Eukaryota; kingdom Metazoa; phylum Chordata; class Chondrichthyes; order Squaliformes; family Somniosidae; genus Somniosus; species Somniosus microcephalus. The sequence continues at coordinate 23,663,742 of NC_140987.1, read as the reverse complement.
TCTGTGACCGCATCAGAGCACCCAGTGACTGCACGGCACCACTGATCACCTGCCCACTCGCTGCGTGAGCTGCCCCGAATTCCGCCCAACTCGCTGCCTGTGCTGCCCCGAATTCGGCCCGACTCGCTGCCTGTGCTGCCCCGAATTCGGCCCGACTCGCGGCCTGTGCTGCCCCAAATTGCTCAAAACTCCTGGCCTGTGAGGCCCCGAAATCGGCCACACTATGAGCCAGGGACTCGATGGCCTCAGGCATCCGTGCCACAACCCCCATGAGCTCGGTGTGCCGGCGCTCCGAGTCCACGGACATTTGATCGAGGAGGCGCACCTCCTCGGAGTTGATCATCGCCGGACTGGAGGCCGGACTCTCCCTCTGGGGAGAAGGCCGCCGAGCTGCCCGACCCTTCCCGCGTTGCTGGATGCCACTGGGCCCAGCAACTGCACTCCCCTCCGACCCTTCCCCCCTCTGGGAAGGAGGCCGCTGTGCAACCGCACACCTCCTGCGTTGCTGCACGCCACTGGTCCCACGAGCGACACTCCGCTCCGACACTTCCCCCAGGCTCTCCTCCAGGGAAGACGTGTCCCCTGCATTGGCATCCCCTGGCGCGGGTGAGGGTTCCCCTGATGGGCCGCCTTCCTCTTCCTCCTCCTCCTCCTCCTCTTCCGAGGGGCTGTCACTGGCAGCTTCAGGGACCTCCTCCTCACCATCTGAAAGCAGGAAGGGACAAGAGTAGCTTTAGATTGAGGAGAGGGCGTCAGCGAGGGAGGCATGAGTGGTGGCATTCAGCGCATTGGTCGGACAGTGGCAAAGGATGTAGATCTGATGCGCAAGTGGACGAGAGAGGTCCAAAAGGTGATGTCCTTACCATTGGTGCCCAGAACAGGGTCGGCATCTCCACTGGCAACGGGCCCAGTCACCCGGGCTCCCATGAGGCGACCCACGCACTCTTCCAGGGCAGTGAGCTGCTGGATCTGGGGACTGCCTCCCCCGGTCTCAGTCCGGCTCTTCTGATTGTGGGCCAGCTTGGCCTGCAAGAGAAAGGACGGCCTCTAAGTACAGTGTGTAGCCCTGATCTGGTGTGCACTGCCTCCCATGGTCGATTAGCTTGGCCAGTGTGTAGCCCTGATCTGGTGTGCACTGCCTCCCATGGTCGATTAGCTTGGCCAGTGTGTAGCCCTGATCTGGTGTGCACTGCCTCCCATGGTCGATTAGCTTGGCCAGTGTGTAGCCCTGATCTGGTGTGCACTGCCTCCCATGGTCGATTAGCTTGGCCAGTGTGTAGCCCTGATCTGGTGTGCACTGCCTCCCATGGTCGAATAGCTTGGCCAGTGTGGAAAGTGCAGAATGTGCAATTGATGTTCATGCCAGCCCCATAGCTGCTGGATGAGGGCTGGCCATTAGGGCTTTCAGGTCCCTTTGCCCATAATGTGAGGTGCACATGCAAGGATGAGGAGGACACGGGAAAGGGTACTCACCCTGACAATCCTGGTGAGGTCATTGAATTTTTTTCTGCATTGGACAGAGTTCCTGGGGACCTCGCTGTTGGCTGTGACCCTGATGGCGACCTCCCTCCAGGCTTTCCTGTAGACGCAGGTCGCAGGCTTCTTCCCACTGTCCGGGAACAGGAGTTTGCGTCTCGTCTCCAAAGCCCCAACCAGCACCTTCAAATCATGGCCAGAGAAGCGCTGCGCACGTTCACGGGCCTTCTGCATCTTTCCCGGCGCTATTTCTGTCCAGCAGCAGTGTTTAGGCCTAGCTGGAGGGCTGCAGTGTCCAGGGCGTGGCAGCAGACCAACTCGACCCTTCCCCCTTTAAGAGCTGGCCGGCGCCAGGGTGTCTGCTGTCAGGCCTCGGCGGTATTGCTCAGCACCGCCGGCTTAGCGCCTAAAGGTAGTCGTGCATCGCCAGTTTTAGCGCTCCAGCAAACTCTTAGGGCGAAGCTACTGAATATCGGCGAAGTGGCCTCGACTTTGCGCCGGGCGCAAACTTTAGCGGCCACCCAACTTTACCGCACCAAAAGTGGCTATACTGAATTTCTAGGCCAAGGTGCCTTAAAGGAATGTATATTTGTTGTAAATTATGTATTAATTCTTTAAATGCTAGCCATTGCTAGTGTACTGTCATACCTTCTAATGTAGTTTCCCAATCTACCTTAGCCAACTCGCCCCACATGCCTACGTAGTCTGCTTTGTTTAGATTTAAGACCCTAGTTTCGGACTTAACTAAATCACTTTCAAACGCAATGTAAAATTCTGTCATATTATGGTCACTCTTCCCTAAAGGCCCCTTTACTACAAGGTTATTAATTAACCCTTTCTCATTGCACAAACTAGATCTAAAATAGCCTGTTCCCTAGTTGGTTCCTCAACATGGAATAGGGGGCAAAGTCTATGATCTTATTAAATCAATGTATCTGAAAAACAAATGCGGGGTCAAAATTGGAGACAAACGCACCGATTTCTTCACCCAGAGAAGAGGCGTCCGGCAGGGCTGCAATTTGAGCCTGACCCTGTTCAACATATACATAAATGAATTAGCAGACATGCTGGAGCAAAGCGAGTCACCAGGTCTCCGTCTCCTGGATGGAGAAGTGAAATCCCTGTTCTATGCGGACGACCTGGTTCTGCTGTCTCCCACAGAACAGGGATTACAGCAACAACTGGACCTACTCGACAAATACTGCCAAAATTGGGCTCTAACAGTAAATCTAAAGAAAACCAACATCATGATTTTTCAAAAAAGGCCCAGATGTCAGGAAAACAAATACCAGTTTACCCTCAGTGATACCACTATAGGACACACTATGAGCTACACCTACCTTGGTCTAACTATTACAGCATCAGGGAGCTTCAGCATAGCAGTGAATGCACTAAAAGAAAAAGCCCGAAGAGCCCTATATGCAATAAAAAGAAAATTCTACAACATCCAAATCCCAATCAAAATCTGGCTCAAAATATTTGACAGCATAATCCTGCCCATTGCACTGTACGGTAGTGAAGTATGGGGCCCGCTAAATCACCAAAGCTACACTAAATGGGAAAAACACACAATAGAAGCCCTACATGCAGAATTCTGCCGAAGCATCCTTCGCATCCAAAGAAAAACGCCAACAAATGCATGCAGAGCCGAACTAGGCAGATACCCACTGATAATAAACATCCAAAAATGAGCACTAAACTTCCTAAATCACCTCAAATCTAGCTCCCCAGACACCCTTCATTTCAAAGCCTTTCAGACCCAAGAGCTAAACCCAGAAAAGAGTTCCCTGAGTCAGCTGCTACTGAAACTAAGTACTCAGCCGGACCCTGACCAGCCCCAGACCAACACAGCCGTCCAAACACCAATCCGAGTGAACCAAATCATTAAACAATGCAAAGAAACCTACCTGGAACATTGGAACGAAATAACCGAAAGCCAAAGCAGATTAGAATGTTACCGGGCCCTAAAAAGAGAATATAAACTGGCAGACTACCTCACGACCATCAGAGACACAAAACAGAGACAGACCCTCACCAGGTACAGACTAAGCGACCACCAACTGGAAATTGAAAAAGGCAGATACAAGAAATCCTGGCAGCCTAGAGAGAATAGAATATGCGATCAATGTCTGGCCGGCGAGGTTGAAACAGAAATGCATTTCCTCCTAAAATGCGAAAAATTCAACACATCAAGAAACATATTATTCAACAAGCTAAGCCAAACAACCCCAGATTTCAAGGAATTGGATGACCTGTCAAAATTGAGATTAGTCCTGGGAGAAGGAGACAGACCATACCTTGGGGCCAAATATGTAACAACATGTCACAACCTGAGGACTGTTTAAAATTAAGACTGTTTAAAATTATTATTGAACGTACCAAATGAAGTACAAAGACTGTTTAAAATTAATATTGTTTAAAAGTAATATTGTATGTACCCAACAAATGTCAAATCGATTGACACCTACAGAATGTTGGAAAACTGTACCTTTTTGCTATGTAAGCTTTGGCAATATGGTTCTCTGTAAACTTTCATGCCAATAAAGCATTTGAATTGGAATTGGAATTGGCATACTGATCTAGAAAACTATCTTGTACAAATTCCATGAAATCATCCTCCACACTATTACTATAAATTTGGTTTGCCCAGTCTATATGTAGATTAAAGTCCCCAATGATTACGGTATTACCCTTGCTGCATGCGCCTCTAATTTCCTGATTTATACACTACCCTACATTACAACTACTGTTTGGGGCCTATAAACAACTTCCAACCATTATTTTCTGCCCCTTGCTCCAACCAAACTGATTCTACTTCTTTATTTTTCTGAGCTAAGATCCTTTCTCTCTACTGTCTTTATCCCATCCTTTATTATCAGGGCTACCGCTCCTCCTTTTCCATTTTGCCTATCTCTTCTAAAAGTTAAGTATCCTGGAATATTTCGTTCCCAACCTTGGCCACTTTGCAACCACGTCTCCATGATGGCTATGAGATCAAACCTGTTCATTTCTATCTGCGCTATTAATTCATTTATTTTGTTGCGAATGCTTCGTGCATTCAGATATAATGCCTTTAGCTTTGACTTCTTTCTATTTTTCCCTGATGTCACCTTAGTCACTGATGCCCTATTACCTTTGTTGCTCTCTCTGTCCCTCCCTGACCCACGCTGCTTATTTTTGTCCAAAACTCTGCTCTGCTCCAGAGCCTTGACATTTCTTGGCATTTAGATGTCCATGTACACAAATTACTCAAAGCTGGTGCGCAGGTACAAAAAGTAATCAAAAAGGCTGATAGAATATTGGCCTTTATCTCAAGGGGCCTGGAATACAAAGTGAAGAAGTGATGATTCAGTTGTACTGAGCCCTGGCCAGACCCTATCTGCAGTAACTGGGTTCAGTTTTAGGTACAGAAACTCAGGAAAGATATGATACGGAACACCTCCGTTCAGTCCGTAAGGGGGACCCCGAGCTCCCGGTGGCCTGTCACTTTAATTCACCGCTCCATTCCCACTCAGACCTCACCATCCTCGGCCTCTTGCATTGTTCCATGGAAGCTCAGCGTAAGCTCGAGGAACAGCACCTCATCTTTTGATTAGGCATTCTACAGCCCTCTGGACTCAACATAGAGTTCAACATTTTCAGATCATAACCTCGGCCCCTATCACATATATATATATAATGGGCCAGAAATTAGGATCGGGGGCTTGCCGCGCGTGCAAGCCCCCGATGTGCACTCACCCGGCGCGCCGACATCTGAAGCCTGGGCCTGCTTGGAATTCCTGTCACTGGCCCGGTTCAGATGTCCTTGAATATCTCTTAGGCCTAGAAATTTGGTATAGCCGCGTTTGGGGCGCTAGTCCTGGCGATATGCAAAGTTTAGCAACAGGCGCAATTTAGCGCCACCTAGCGCGATATTGGGTTGCAGCGCCCCTAAAGGTGATTGCGGCGCTAAATCAGGCGCTGCACGCTACTCTTAAGGCGCTAACCCAGCGGCGCAACCCAATTTCGCCGCAGCGGGGCGCAGCGAAGGTGCTGTCAATAATCACTTTCCCTGAGACACACTGGCGCCGGCCAGCTCTTAAAGGGGCAGGTCAATTGGCATCACCAGACACGCTCACTGCCTTGTAGGCCTTCAAAGCGGTGGGAGCCTACCTGTGGTGCACCAGCCTAGCAAGACATGGAAAGGGTGAGGCAGAGGGCGGAACGCCTCACTGATGGGGCATTGGATGCTTTGGTTGGCGCAGTGGAATCAAGGCCAAGGAAGATGGTCGGAATGTGATTTATGTTTTGGACAGTCTCCCGGGTGTGAGATGCAATTATGTGTCAGTGTATTAGTTTTGCTTTCTGTTGCCATAGCTTTCTCATGTTTGAAGGAACCACATTTTGTGTAATGAAACACTTTCTTCATTTACAATGGCCATGCCTGCTATTTATATGCATCTTGCCTTTCACAGGCTTGGGGCTATCAGACCGGTTCCATTCCTCTTCTTGGAATGGCAGCAAGCATTCCGTGAGAGGGGCCTAGAAGCTACTTCTGATCAGCCTCTGACGCGCAGCCTGAGAAGAGCCGCTCGCGTAGAAGTTCAGGCCAGCAGGCATCTCCTCAGCCACTGACAGAGATGTCCTGCACCTTATCTGAGGCTGCAGATCTGGCTGAAGCAGCTGGCACAGCTCAGTTACCACCTCCTTTCTAAATCGCAGCCTTCTGACACACTGCTCCTCCGGCATGTTCATGTAGGGAAACTGCTGTCGGAAAACCCTGCCAGCGTAAGGTCTGCTGTGGCGACGTCTGTTGGCCCTCCTCCGTCTGGCCATGCCCGCCCCCCTCTCCCAGCGTCTCAGTGCCCTTTCCAGATGATTCAGCAGCAGGACGTTCCCCTCCAATGCAGCCCCCATAATAAGTGCCCACAGGAAGGTTCCCCGTTGTCAAGGCTCACCAACAGCAAGGTGATGGTCAGAAGGCTGAAGATCGTCTGCCTGCACTGGCTCAGTGGTCAAATGGCTCTCAGTGTGCAGCCCAGCAACTCTTTGTAGCTCTCGAGGAATTTGTGCTCCAAAAATGGCTGCCGCTTTTAAAACACACCAGTCCCCTTTAAATAACGCTCCTCCAGCCCGAGAGCGACTTGGTAAGGTCCAGGTAAGCTGTCACTATTAGCGCCAGGCGCTACGGAGGGGGGCGCCACTGAATTTCTGGTCCGGGGCGCCCAAGAGTCATTGCACACTCAAATGACATCATAATCTGCCTGCGCCCATGAGCGGGTGCTACGATTGAGCGCCGGCGCTAAATGCATGCTCAATATGGGGCGAGGCGCTGGGCGCTTTGCGCCCAGCCAGAAATTGGCTGGCGCCCCACTTCTCGGCCTCTTTAGGCGTTAATCGGTGGCGCTAACAACCGAATTTCTCCCCCCTAATGTCTCTCAATGTCTCTTAATCTCTCCTGCTTTCTATCCTATCTCTGACCTTCCCTTTTGTTCTTTCATCCCCTCCCTCTTTTCCCAGCCCCCACTTGCTTTTTTAAAATCTATTCCTTTTCCTGCTTTTTTTCTCAGTTCTGACGAAGGGTCTTCGACCTGAAACGTTAACTCCATTTCTCTCTCCACGGATGCTGCCCTGGCCTGCTGAGTGTTTCCAACATTTTCAGTTGTTATCTCTGGAAAGATATATTGGCCTTGGAGGAGGTGCAGCGCAGATTCACCAGAATTTTAGCAGGGCTTCAAGGGTTAATTTATGAGGACAGGTTGCATAAACTTGGCTTGTATTCCACTGCTACCCTTATCCAACAAAAGTCTATCGATCTCAGTCTTAAAAATTTTAGTGGACCCCCAGCATCCACAGTATTTTAGGGGAAGAGAGTTCCAGATTTCCAATACCCTTTGTGTGAAAAAATTGTTTCCTGATTTCACTCCTAAATGGCCCAGCTCGAATTGTAAGATTATGCCCCCCTTTGTTCTGGACTTCCTCACCAGAGGAAATAGTTTCTCTATCGAATCCCTTGACCATTTTGAAGATTTCGATTAAATCACCCCTCAGCCTTCAGTCCACCCTCAATGGTGGCAGCGGTTGGTTGAGATAGCCCAGGATTACATGGCAGAACGGGTGGTAATGACATTGTATTGGCCACCTGTGAATCCAGTTCTAGAGTGCGATTTAGGTAGCCATCATCAGTGACTCCTGAGGAGCCCTTCCCCATTGTACCACTTCTTGTTTCAACATTTGGTGAATAGGTGCACCAACAAAAGCCAACTATGGTGGCCATGCCTTCAGCTGCCTCTAGAATTCACTCCCTAATCCTCTCCACCTCTCTCTACTCCTTTAAGACGTTCCTTAAAACCTACCTCTTTCTACCAAACTTCTGTTCACCTGACGTAATATTGCCTTATGTGGCTCGGTGTCAAATTGTGTCTGATTACACTCCAGTGAAGCGCCTTGGGATGTTTTACTTCATTAAAGGCGCTATGTAAATTTAAAAGGGGCGCAAGAAGAGAGAGACCTGGGAAAGATGTGCACAAATCTTTGAAGGTGGCAGGGCAGGTTAACAAAGCAGTTAATTAGCAATGTTCTTGTGTGAGGCCCCTTGGGGAGGAGCGATCATAATATGAAAGAATTCTTCATTAAGATGGAGAGTGAAGTAGTTGACTCAGAGACTAGGGTCCTGAATTTAAATAAAGGAAACTACGATGGTATGAGGTGCGGGATGGCTAGGATGGATTGGGGAACGTTACTTAAAGGGTTAACGGTGGTTAGGAAATGGCAAACATTTAAAGATCGCATGGATGAACTATAGAATTTGTTCATCCCTGTTTGGCATAAAAATAAAACAAAAAAGGTGACTCAACCGTGGCTAACAAGGGAAATTAGGGATAGCATAAGATCCAAGGAGAGGACATATAAATTGGCTTGAAAAAGCAGCAAAACTGAGGATTAGGAGCAGTTTAGGATTCAGCAAAGGAGGACAAAGGGATTAATTAAGAGGGGGAGAATAGAATGAGAGTAAGCTTGCAGGGAACATAAAAACTGACTGTAAAAGCTTTTATAGATATGTGAAGAGAAAAAGATTGGTGAAGTCAAGCGTAGGTCCCTTGCTGGGTGGGCGTGTGTGCTGTGAGGAGGATGCAGAGAAACTGCAGTATGATTTGGACAGGTTGGGCAATTGGGCAGATGCATGGCAGATGCAGTATAATGTGGATAAATGCGAGGTTATCCACTTTGGTGGCAAAAACAGGAAGACAGATAATTATCTGAACGGCAATAGATTGGGAAAAGGGGAAGTGCAACGAGGCCTGGGTGTCCTTGTGCACCATTCGCTGAAGGTAAGCATGCAGGTGCAGCAGACGGTTAAGAAGGCAAATGGTACGTTAGCCTTCATAGCGAGAGGATTCGAGGACAGGAGCAAGGATGTCTTGCTGCAGTTGCACAGGGCCTTGGTGAGACCACACCTTGAGTATTGTGTGCAGTTTTGGTCGCCTTATCTGAGGAAGGATTTTCTTGACATGGAGGGAGTGCAGCGAAGATTCACCAGACTGATACCTGGGATGGCAGGAATGACGTATGAAGAGAGATTGAGTCGATTAGGCTTATATTCGCTGGAGTTTAGAAGAATGAGAGGGGATCTCAATGAAACTTATAAAATTCTAACAGGACTAGACAGACTAGATGCAGGAAGGATGTTCCTGATGGCGGGGGAGTCCAGAACCAGAGGTCACAGTCTAAGGATAAGGGGTAAGCCATTTAGGAGTGAGATGAGGAGGATTTTCTTCACCCAGAGAGCGGTGAACCTGTGGAATTCTCTACCACAGAAGGCAGTTGAGGCCAATTCATTCAATATATTCAAGAAGGAGTTAGATATATTTCTTAAGGCTAAAGGGATCAAGGGATATGGGGAGAAAGCAGGGACAGGGTACTGAATTTGGAAGATCAGCCATGATCTCATTAAATGGCGGAACAGGCTCGAGGGGCCGAATGGCCTACTCCTGCTCCTATCTTTTATGTTTCTATTGTTTAATAAAGCATATGAGATCCTGGGCTTTATAAATAAAGGCATAGAGTACAAAAGCCAGGAAGTTATGCTAAACCTGTACAAAACACTAGTTCGGTCCCAGCTGGAGTATTGTGTCCAATTCTGGGCACCACACTTCAGGAAGGACGTGAAGGCTTTGGAGAGGGTACAGAAGAGATCTACTAGAATGGTTCCAGGGATGAGAGTTCACAGTTACGTGGATAGACTGGAGAAGCTGGGGTTGTTCTCCTTAGAGCAAAGAAGGCTAAGAGGAGGTTTGATAGAGGTGTATAAAATCATGAACGATTTAGATAGAGTAAATAAAGAGAAACTGTTTCCAATGGCTGAAGGGTCAACAACAACAATGTATACAGCACCTTTAACATTGTAAAACGTCCCAAGGCGCTTCACGGGAATATTATAAGACAAAAAAATTGAGACAGAGTCACATAAGGTGACCAAAAGCTTGGTCAAAGAGATTGGTTTTAAGGAGTGCTTTAAGGAGGAAAGAGAGGCAGGGAATTCCCAAGCTTAGGGCCAAGGCAACAGAAGGCACGGCCACCAATGGCTGAGCGATTATATTCAGGGGTCCTCAATTAGAGGAGCGCAGATATCTCGGGGGGTTGTGGGGCTGGAGGAGGTTACAGAGATAGGAAGGGGCGAGGCCGTGGAGCGATTTGAAAACAAGGATGAGAGCTTTGAAATTTTGGTCCATAACCAGAGGGCACAGATTTAAAGTGATTGGCAAAAGAACCAGAGGCAACATGAGGAAAAGGTTTTTTACGCAACGCATGGTTAGGATTTGGAATGCACTGCCTGATAGGGCGGTGGATACAGATTCAACCGCAGCCTTCAAAAGGGAATTGGATAAAAACCCGAAGGAGAAAAAATTGCGGGGTTATGGGAAGAGAGCGGGGGAGTGGGACTAACTGGATTGCTCTTCGAAAGAGCCAGCGCAGGCTCGAGGGGCCGAACGGCCTCTTTCTGTGCTGGACTAGTCTATGATTCTGTATAAATGCAAGCACTGGACACAGACAGCAATGACCGAGGCAACCACCAAGGCAGATTGCAGGTCAATGCTACGGGAGATGCATGTCACTTAATCAGTCATCAGATTAAAGGTTTTTTTTCTTGCTTCACGCTCATTCTATTCAGCCTGTCGAGATAAGAATGAAGGCTGGCCAAGCTTTGCTGCTGCACTGTTTTGACTGCTGGAGTAAGATTGTGTCTTGTCCTGTTAATCAAAGTTGAATCTATGCCACTCGCATTCTAAAAGTTGGGTTTTAACTGTTATGTTTGTGATGATCACATTGACATCTGTGCTATCACAACAGCCTTTTCAACACATTAGATTTTCTAAACACTACAGTCAGAAGGTGCAAAAGCAAAACACTGCGGATGCTGGAAATCTGAAATAAAAACAGAAAATGCTGGAAATACTCAGCAGGTCAGGCAGCATCTGTAGAGAGAGAGAAACAGAGTTAACGTTTCAGGTCGATGACATCAGAAGGTTGCGGGTTCAAGTCCCGCCCCAGGGACTTGAGCACATAATCTAGGCTGACACTCTGGTGTGGCGCTGAGGGAGTGCCGCACTGTCGGAGGTGCCGTCTTTCAGATGAGACGTTAAACCGAGGCCCCCGTCTGCTCTCTCAGGGGAACGTAAAAGATCCCATGGCACTATTTCGAAGAAAAGCAGGGGAGTTCTCCCCAGTGTCCTGACCAATATTTATCCCTCAATCAACATCACTAAAACAGATTATCTGGTCATCATCACATTGCTGTTTGTGGGACCTTGCTGTGTGCAAATTTGCTGCTGTGTTTCCTACATTACAACAGTGACTACACTTCAAAAAAAATACTTCATTGGCTGTAAAGCGCATTGAGAGGTCAGGCGGTCGTGAAAGGCGCTATATAAATACAAGACGTTCTTTTTCATTTTTTTAAAGAATGTATGACATCAAATTGTAATGTCGCTAACTGCGCAGTTATCCTGCACTGAGAACCTCTGAGGGAGACCTGGACGGACACATATGGTGGGCGTCTAATTTACATTCCTAGAAATATAGTAAAATTGATTATCAGGAGAAAATGGGAGGATCATTTGGAAGATAGAAACCTAATTAACTGCAGTCGGCGTGGCTACAGAAAGGGGCCGAAAGACCTAATCCTGCTCCTAAGTCTTATGTTCTTATGAGCTCCATAAGACATATAGCTGTCGCTCTTATGCCCACCCTTGATGGCCTGGCTCTGCTGTCTATACCCAATGGTAACACCACCACTGTCTATACTCAATGGTAACAGCACCACTGTCTATACTCAATGGTGACAGCACCACTGTCTATACTCAATGGTGACAGCACCACTGTCTATACTCAATGGTGACAGCACCACTGTCTATACTCAATGGTGACAGCACCACTGTCTTTACTCAATGGTGACAGCACCACTGTCTATACTCAATGGCGACAGCACCACTGTCTTTACTCAATGGTGAGAGCACCACTGTCTATACTCAATGGTGACAGCACCACTGTCTTTACTCAATGGTAACAGCACCACTGTCTATACTCAATGGTGACAGCACCACTGTCTATACTCAATGGTGACAGCACCACTGTCTTTACTCAATGGTGAGAGCACCACTGTCTATACTCAATGGTGACAGCACCACTGTCTATACTCAATGGTAACAGCACCACTGTCTATACTCAATGGTAACAGCACCACTGTCTTTACTCAATGGTAACAGCACCACTGTCTATACTCAATGGTAACAGCACCACTGTCTATACTCAATGGTAACAGCACCACTGTCTATACTCAATGGTAACAGCACCACTGTCTATACTCAATGGTAACAGCACCACTGTCTTTACTCAATGGTAACAGCACCACTGTCTATACTCAATGGTAACAGCACCACTGTCTATACTCAATGGTAACAGCACCACTGTCTATACTCAATGGTAACAGCACCACTGTCTATACTCAATGGTAATAGCACCACTGTCTATACTCAATGGTAACAGCACCACTGTCTTTACTCAATGGTGACAGCACCACTGTCTATACTCAATGGCGACAGCACCACTGTCTTTACTCAATGGTGACAGCACCACTGTCTATACTCAATGGTAACAGCACCACTGTCTTTACTCAATGGTGACAGCACCACTGTCTATACTCAATGGTAACAGCACCACTGTCTATACTCAATGGTAACAGCACCACTGTCTATACTCAATGGTAACAGCACCACTGTCTATACTCAATGGTAACAGCACCACTGTCTTTACTCAATGGTGACAGCACCACTGTCTATACTCAATGGTAACTGCACCACTGTCTATACTCAATGGTAACAGCACCACTGTCTATACTCAATGGTAACAGCACCACTGTCTATACTCAATGGTGACAGCACCACTGTCTATACTCAATGGTAAAAGCACCACTGTCCATACTCAATGGTAACAGCACCACTGTCTATACCCAATGGTAACTGCACCACTGTCTATACTCAATGGTGACAGCACCACTGTCTGTACTCAATGGTGACAGCACCACTGTCTATACTCAATGGTAACAGCACCACTGTCTATACTCAATGGTAAAAGCACCACTGTCCATACTCAATGGTGACAGCACCACTGTCTATACTCAATGGTGACAGCACCACTGTCTATACTCAATGGTAACAGCACCACTGTCCATACTCAATGGTAACAGCACCACTGTCTATACTCAATGGTAACTGCACCACTGTCTATACTCAATGGTGACACCACCACTGTCTATACTCAATGGTGACAGCACCACTGTCTATACTCAATGGTAACAGCACCACTGTCTATACTCAATGGTAACAGCACCACTGTCTATACTCAATGGTAACAGCACCACTGTCTATACTCAATGGTGACAGCACCACTGTCTATACTCAATGGTAACAGCGCCACTGTCTATACTCAATGGTAACAGCACCACTGTCTATACTCAATGGTGACAGCACCACTGTCTATACTCAATGGTGACAGCACCACTGTCTATACTCAATGGTAACAGCACCACTGTCTATACTCAATGGTGACAGCACCACTGTCTATACTCAATGGTAACAGCGCCACTGTCTATACTCAATGGTAACAGCACCACTGTCTATACTCAATGGTGACAGCACCACTGTCTATACTCAATGGTGACAGCACCACTGTCTATACTCAATGGTAACAGCACCACTGTCTATACTCAATGGTAAAAGCACCACTGTCCATACTCAATGGTGACAGCACCACTGTCTATACTCAATGGTAACAGCACCACTGTCTATACTCAATGGTGACACCACCACTGTCTATACTCAATGGTAACAGCACCACTGTCTATACTCAATGGTGACAGCACCACTGTCTATACTCAATGGTGACAGCACCACTGTCTATACTCAATGGTGACAGCACCACTGTCTATACTCAATGGTGACAGCACCACTGTCTATACACAATGGTGAGAGCACCGCTGTCTATACTCAATGGTGACAGCACCACTGTCTATACTCAATGGTGACAGCACCACTGTCTATACTCAATGGTGAGAGCACCACTGTCTATACTCAATGGTGACAGCACCACTGTCTATACACAATGGTGACAGCACCACTGTCTATACTCAATGGTGACAGCACCACTGTCTATACACAATGGTGACAGCACCACTGTCTATACACAATGGTGACAGCACCACTGTCTATACTCAATGGTGACAGCACCACTGTCTATACTCAATGGTGAGAGCACCACTGTCTATACTCAATGGTGACAGCACCACTGTCTATACTCAATGGTGACAGCACCACTGTCTATACTCAATGGTGACAGCACCACTGTCTATACTCAATGGTGACAGCACCACTGTCTATACTCAATGGTGAGAGCACCACTGTCTATACTCAATGGTGACAACACCACTGTCTATACACAATGGTGAGAGCACCACTGTCTATACTCAATGGTAACAGCACCACTGTCTATACTCAATGGTGACAGCACCACTGTCTATACCCAATGGTGACAGCACCACTGTCTATACTCAATGGTGACAGCACCACTGTCTATACCCAATGGTGACAGCACCACTGTCTATACTCAATGGTGACAGCACCACTGTCTATACTCAATGGTGACAGCACCGCTGTCTATACTCAATGGTGACAGCACCACTGTCTATACTCAATGGTGACAGCACCACTGTCTATACTCAATGGTGACAGCACCACTGTCTATACTCAATGGTGACAGCACCACTGTCTATACCCAATGGTGACAGCACCACTGTCTATACTCAATGGTGACAGCACCACTGTCTATACTCAATGGTGACAGCACCACTGTCTGTACTCAATGGTGACAACACCACTGTCTATACTCAATGGTGACAGCACCACTGTCTATACTCAATGGTAACAGCACCACTGTCTATACTCAATGGTGACAGCACCACTGTCTATACTCAATGGTGACAGCACCACTGTCTTTACTCAATGGTGACAGCACCACTGTCTATACTCAATGGTGACAGCACCACTGTCTATACTCAATGGTGACAGCACCACTGTCTATACCCAATGGTAACAGCACCACTGTCTATACTCAATGGTGACAGCACCACTGTCTATACTCAATGGTGACAGCACCACTGTCTATACTCAATGGTGACAGCACCACTGTCTATACTCAATGGTGACAGCACCACTGTCTATACTCAATGGTGACAGCACCACTGTCTATACACAATGGTGAGAGCACCGCTGTCTATACTCAATGGTGACAGCACCACTGTCTATACTCAATAGTGACACCACCACTGTCTATACTCAATGGTGACAGCACCACTGTCTATACTCAATGGTAACAGCACCACTGTCTATACTCAATGGTGACAGCACCACTGTCTATACACAATGGTGACAGCACCACTGTCTATACTCAATGGTGACAGCACCACTGTCTATACACAATGGTGACAGCACCACTGTCTATACACAATGGTGACAGCACCACTGTCTATACTCAATGGTGACACCACCACTGTCTATACTCAATGGTGACAGCACCACTGTCTATACACAATGGTGACAGCACCACTGTCTATACTCAATGGTGACAGCACCACTGTCTATACTCAATGGTGAGAGCACCACTGTCTATACTCAATGGTGACAGCACCACTGTCTATACTCAATGGTGACAGCACCACTGTCTATACTCAATGGTGACAGCACCACTGTCTATACTCAATGGTGACAGCACCACTGTCTATACTCAATGGTGAGAGCACCACTGTCTATACTCAATGGTAACAGCACCACTGTCTATACTCAATGGTAACAGCACCACTGTCTATACTCAATGGTGACAGCACCACTGTCTATACCCAATGGTAACAGCACCACTGTCTATACCCAATGGTAACAGCACCACTGTCTGTACCCAATGGTAACAGCACCACTGTCTATACTCAATGGTGACAGCACCACTGTCTATACCCAATGGTAACAGCACCACTGTCTATACTCAATGGTAACAGCACCACTGTCTATACTCAATGGTGACAGCACCACTGTCTATACTCAATGGTGACAGCACCACTGTCTATACTCAATGGTAACAGCACCACTGTCTATACTCAATGGTGACAGCACCACTGTCTATACTCAATGGTGACAGCACCACTGTCTATACTCAATGGTGACAGCACCACTGTCTATACTCAATGGTGACAGCACCACTGTCTGTACTCAATGGTGACAGCACCACTGTCTATACTCAATGGTAACAGCACCACTGTCTATACTCAATGGTAACAGCACCACTGTCTATACTCAATGGTGAGAGCACCACTGTCTATACTCAATGGTGACAGCACCACTGTCTATACTCAATGGTGACAGCACCACTGTCTATACTCAATGGTGACAGCACCACTGTCTATACTCAAAGCTAACAGCACCACTGTCTATACTCAATGGTGACAGCACCACTGTCTATACTCAATGGTAACAGCACCACTGTCTATACTCAATGGTGACAGCACCACTGTCTATACTCAATGGTGACAGCACCACTGTCTATGCTCAATGGTAACAGCACCACTGTCTGTACACAATGGTGACAGCACCACTGTCTATACACAATGGTGACAGCACCACTGTCTATACTCAATGGTAACAGCACCACTGTCTATACTCAATGGTAACAGCACCACTGTCTATACTCAATGCTAACAGCACCACTGTCTATACTCAATGGTGACAGCACCACTGTCTATGCTCAATGGTAACAGCACCACTGTCTATACTCAATGGTAACAGCACCACTGTCTATACTCAATGCTAACAGCACCACTGTCTATACTCAATGGTGACAGCACCACTATCTATGCTCAATGGTAACAGCACCACTGTCTATACACAATGGTGACAGCACCACTGTCTATACACAATGGTAACAGCACCACTGTCTATACTCAATGGTAACAGCACCACTGTCTATACTCAATGCTAACAGCACCACTGTCTATACTCAATGGTGACAGCACCACTATCTATGCTCAATGGTAACAGCACCACTGTCTATACACAATGGTGACAGCACCACTGTCTATACACAATGGTGACAGCACCACTGTCTATACCCAATGGTGACAGCACCACTGTCTATACTCAATGGTGACAGCACCACTGTCTTTACTCAATGGTGACAGCACCACTGTCTATACTCAATGGTAACAGCACCACTGTCTATACTCAATGGTGACAGCACCACTGTCTATACTCAATGGTGACAGCACCACTGTCTATACTCAATGGTGAGAGCACCACTGTCTATACTCAATGGTAACAGCACCACTGTCTATACTCAATGGTGACAGCACCACTGTCTATACCCAATGGTGACAGCACCACTGTCTATACTCAATGGTGACAGCACCACTGTCTATACTCAATGGTGACAGCACCACTGTCTGTACTCAATGGTGACAGCACCACTGTCTATACTCAATGGTGACAGCACCACTGTCTATACTCAATGGTAACAGCACCACTGTCTATACTCAATGGTGACAGCACCACTGTCTTTACTCAATGGTGACAGCACCACTGTCTATACTCAATGGTAACAGCACCACTGTCTATACTCAATGGTAACAGCACCACTGTCTATATTCAATGGTAACAGCACCACTGTCTATACTCAATGGTGACAGCACCACTGTCTTTACTCAATGGTGACAGCACTACTGTCTATACCCAATGGTAACAGCACCACTGTCTATACTCAATGGTGACAGCACCACTGTCTGTACTCAATGGTAACACCACCACTGTCTTTACTCAATGGTAACACCACCACTGTCTATACTCAATGGTGACAGCACCACTGTCTATACTCAATGGTAACAGCACCACTGTCTATACTCAATGGTAACAGCACCACTGTCTATACTCAATGGTGACAGCACCACTGTCTATACCCAATGGTGAGAGCACCACTGTCTATACTCAATGGTGACAGCACCACTGTCTTTACTCAATGGTGACAGCACCACTGTCTATACTCAATGGTGACAGCACCACTGTCTTTACTCAATGGTGACAGCACCACTGTCTATACTCAATGGTGACAGCACCACTGTCTTTACTCAATGGTGACAGCACCACTGTCTATACTCAATGGTGACAGCACCACTGTCCATACTCAATGGTGACAGCACCACTGTCTATACTCAATGGTGACAGCACCACTGTCTATACTCAATGGTGAGAGCACCACTGTCTATACCCAATGGTAACAGCACCACTGTCTATCCTCAATGGTGACAGCACCACTGTCTATACCCAATGGTGACAGCACCACTGTCTATACTCAATGGTGACAGCACCACTGTCTATACCCAATGGTGAGAGCACCACTGTCTATACTCAATGGTGACAGCACCACTGTCTATACTCAATGGTGACAGCACCACTGTCTATACACAATGGTGACAGCACCACTGTCTATACACAATGGTGACAGCACCACTGTCTATGCTCAATGGTCACAGCACCACTGTCTATACTCAGTGGTGACAGCACCACTGTCTTTACTCAATGGTGACAGCACCACTGTCTATACTCAATGGTGACAGCACCACTGTCTATACTCAATGGTGACAGCACCACTGTCTATACTCAATGGTGAGAGCACCACTGTCTATACCCAATGGTGACAGCACCACTGTCTATACTCAATGGTGAAAGCACCACTGTCTATACCCAATGGTAACAGCACCACTGTCTATGCTCAATGATATGAGAGGTTAGCGTGTAAAGTTAAGGCACATGGGATTGGGGGCAAGGTATTGACTTGGATAGAGAACATAAGAAATAGGAGCAGGAGTAGGCCCTGGTTGGCAGACAGAAAGCAAAGATTTGGAATAAACAGGTCTTTTTCCGAGTGGCAGGCAGTGACTAGTGAGGTACCGCAGGAATCGGTCCTTGCACCCCAGCTATTAACAATATATATTAATGATCTAGACAAGGGAACTAGATGTAATATCTCCAATTTGCAGACGACACAAAGCTGGGTGGGCGTGTGTGCTGTGAGGAGGATGCCAAGAAACTCCAGTATGATTTGGACAGGTTGGGTAATTGGGCAGATGCATGGCAGATGCAATATAACATGGATAATTGCGAGGTTATCCACTTTGGCATCAGAAACAGGAAGGCAGAGTATTATCTGGATGGCAATAGATTGGGAGAAGGGGAAGTGCAACGAGACTTGAGTGTCCTTGTGCACCAGTCGCTGAAGGTACGCATGCAGGTGCAGTGGGTGGTTAAGAAGGCAAAAGGTATGTTGGACTTTGTCGTGAGAGGGTTTGAGTACAGGAACAAGGATGTCTTGCTGCAGTTGTACAGAGCCTTGGTCAGAACACATCTTGAGTATTGTGTGCAGCTTTGGTTGCCTTATCTGAGGAAGGATATTCTTGCCATGGAGTAAGTGCAACGAAGATTCACCAGGCTGATACCTGGGATGGCAGGAATGACATATGAGGAGAGATTGGGTCGATTGGGCTTATACTCGCTGGAGTTTAGAAGAATGAGAGGGGATCTCATTGAAACTTATAAAATTCTAACAAGACTAGACAGACTAGATGCAGGAAGGATGTTCCCAATGGCGGGAGAGTCCAGAACCAGGGTTCACAGTCTAAAGATAAGGGGCAAGCCATTTAGGACAGAGATGAGGAGGAATTTCTTCACCAAGAGAGTGGTGAACCTGTGGAATTCTCTACCACAGAAGGAAGTTGAGGCCAATTCATTAAATATATTTAAGGAGTTAGATATATTTCTTAAGGCTAAAGGGATCAAGGGATAGGGGGAGAAGGCAGTGACAGGGTACTGAATTTGGATGATCAGCCATGATCTCATTGAATGGCGGAGCAGGCTCAAGGGGCCGAATGGTGTACTCCTGCTCCTATCTTCTATGTTTCTATGTTGCAGCAACCTCTAGCACCAACCTTCGAGCTCAGGCAACTCAGCACAGGCTAAGGAGCAAATCGAGAACGTTCTGCTTTTTGTGGCTCAATGGCTTACTGAGTAATTAGATGATGAATAATTACCTTGAGATATTGGCGGTCTGATTCATTTTTTTTTTCAAAAGCTAAAGATAGTTGATTCTGCTTTCTCCACCAATGACAGTCCGCCGCCGACTGTCATTCTCCAATAACCTTCCTCATAAAAGAGTCAGTGAGTTAGTGGGACTCAACAATTTCCAAATACAGGTAACGGGGCCATAAATAACCTCAATCTAACCCACATAAAATAGCATTATCAGAATTATGCAGCAAATAACATCCTTAATTAAATGCTACAGGATTGGGTTTTTTTTCGCTGGATGCTCCGGTTATTGGTGGAATGGAAGCCGGTGCGTCGTTAAACCTGAAGCTGCACAGCTTCAACCTGGACAAAGGTTGTTTGGATTTGTGCAAAATTGCTTTAAGTGTGAGATGACATAGCACTGAAGGGCTGGAGCATCTGAAGGAATAATTGGCTGCGTTACTTAAACTACCACTTAAGAGTACTTAAATGATTTACCTTCCTCCCAGCATATGTATCTATACTTAATGCAATATATGAAAGAAAGTAAGAAAGGCCTGCAGTTATATAGCCATATAAATACTGTGGCTACAAGAGCAGGCCAGAGGCTGGGAATTCTGCGGCGAGTGTCTCACCTCCTGACTCCTCAAAGCCTTTCCACCATCTACAAGGCACAAGTCAGGAGTGTGATGGAATACTCTCCACTTGCCTGGATGAGTGCAGCTCCAACAACACTCAAGAAGCTCGACACCATTCAGGATAAAGCAGCCCGCTTGATTGGCACTCCATCCACCACCTTCAACATTCACTCCCTCCACCACCGGCGCACTGTGGCTGCAGTGTGTACCATCTACAAGATGCACTGCAGCAACTCGCCAAAGCTCCTTCAACAGCACCTTCCAAACCCACGACCTCTACCACTTAGAAGGACAAGGGCAGCAGACGCATGGGAACATCACCACCTACAAGTTCCCCTCCAAGCCACACACCATCCTGACTTGGACCTGTATCGCCGTTCCTTCACTGTCGCTGGGCCAAAATCCTGGAACTCCCTTCCTAACAGCATTGTGGGTGTACCTACACCATATGGACTGCAGCGGTTCAAGAAGGTGGCTCACCACCATCTTCTCAAGGGCAATTAGGGATGGGCACTAAATGCAGGCCTAGCCAGCGACGCCCACATCCCATCAATGAATAAAAAAAATAAAAAAAATATAGCGCCTTTCACAACTTCAGAAGGTCTCAAAGCGCTTTACAGCCAATGAAGTACTTTTGAGGCGTAGTCACTGTTGTAATGCGTGGAGAGAGAATTGCAGTCAGTTCTTATATCAGGAATACCTTCTTCCTGACGCCTTTCACCATTTTTACTCTCATGTATTTTGGCAGAAGGAACAGGGAGAGGCAATATACACTTAATGGCACAGTTTTTTAAAGAGTGTGCAGGGAGAGAGGGACCTGGGAGTTAATGTACATAATATCCCTGAAGATGGCAGGACATACTGAGGGAGCGGTTAGCAAAGCATATGGGATCTTGGGCTTCATAAATAGAGGTATTGAGTACAAAAGTAGAGAAGTTATGCTGAACCTTTATAAAGCACTGGTCAGACCACAACTGGAGTATTGCGTCCAGTTCTGGTCACCACACTTTAGGGAGGATGTGAAGGCCCTTGAGAGGGTGCAGAGGAGATTTACCAGAATGGTTCCGGGGATGGGGGATCTTAGCTACAAGGACAGGTTGGAGAAACTGGAATTGTTTTCATTAGAGCAAAGGAGGTTGAGGGGTGATTTGATAGAGGTGTACAAGATGATGACGGGTTTGGATAGGCTAGACAGGGAAAGGCTGTTCCCACTAGTTGATGATACAAGGACTAGGGGACACAGATTTGAGGTTTTGGGCAAGTGATACAGGGAGGATAAGAGGAAAAACTTTTTTACGCAGCAAGTGGTGAGGACCTGGAACTCGCTGCCGACTGAAGTGGTGGAAGCGGAGACACTCAATGTTTTCAAGGGGAGACTGCATAGGCACTTGAGGGAAATAAACTTGCAGGGCTACGGGGATAGAGCGGGGGAATGGGACTGACTGGATTGCTCTACAGAGAGCCGGCACGGACTCGATGGGCCCAATGGCCGCCTTCTGTGCCGTTATGACTCTGTGACTCATGCCCCCTTGTTCCTTTGGGTGATTGCCAGCTTGGTTTCAGCTGTAATTCAACGTGGATAGTCTAAGATCATTAGTAAGGGAACAAGGAACCAAACACGGAAGTGCGTGCTCAATGTGCGCTGATCAGGAAAGGCATCGAGGAGTTATTGTGGATAAATCTATGAAGACATCAGGTCTTCCGTATCCACCAGCTAACTCCTCCGTGTTGTGTCAAACCACCCTTCAGTGCCCAGCCATTGTGTGAAGCTCTGTATTTAAAAAGTCCTCGGCCACTTTATAACCTAAAATGTCTATTGAACAACATTCACTTCAGTTGATGATTCAAGACAGCACCGGCTTCCCTCAAGCCAACTCCAGCCTGAGGTTACTCTCCAGAAACACATTCTACAGAGCCCTTAGTGCACAGGTGTCAGCCGTGGCTCAGTGGGTACCACGCTCGTCTCCGAGTCAGAAGGTTATGGGTTGAAGTCCTAATCCAGAGACTTGAGCACATATTCTAAGCTGGCACTAAGCTAACACACAGATGTTTTTTTTGGAGAGAGAAGGGCTTGAGGGATTTAAAGAAAGAAAAGACTTCCATTTCTATAGCGCCTTTCATGACTACTGGATGTCTCAAAGCGCTTTACAGCCAATGAAGTACTTTTTGTAGTGTAGTCACTGTTGTCTTCTTCATAGGCAGTCCCTCGGAACCGAGGATGACTTGCTTCCACACTAAAAATGAGCTCGCAGGTGACTGATGAGTCCAATGCGGGACCTACAGTCTCTGTCACAGCTGGGGCAGACGGTGGTTGAAGGGGCGGGTGGGTGGGGTGCTTGGGTTGACGTGCGCTCCTTCCGCTGTTTGCGCTTGCTCCCGGCGAAGAGACTCGAGGTGTTCGGCGCCTTCCCGGATGCTTCTCCTGCACTTTGTGCGGTCTTGGGCCAGAGGATGTTGCACTTTTTCAAGGAGGGTGTCCTTGAAGTGTTTCCTCTGCCCACCTGGGGCTCTCTTGCCGTGTCGGAGCTCCGAGTAGAGCGCTTGTTTTGGGAGTCTCGTATCGGGCATGCGGACTGACGTAAGAAAACTACTAGGCACTTGGTCTAAGCGTTAAACAAAGCTTTAATCAACTGTTTTACAACATGGAGGTCTAGTTGTGTCCTTCACTAGGTCCTGCGCAAGCTGGGCCCGTGCCCGAGTATTTATACTCTCCCTGGACAGCGCCACCTGTAGGCCGCTCAGTATTATTTCATAAGTCTTTCTTTCATGAATGACTGATTCATGTCACAGACGATGTGGCCCGTCCATCGGAGCTGATCGAGTCACTGCTGTAACATGGGAAACGCAGCAGCCAATTTGCGCACAGCAAGCTCCCACAGACAACAATGTGATAACAATCAGATAATCTGTTTTTTGTTATGTTGATTGTGGGATAAATATTGGCCCTAGGACACTGGGGATAACTTCCCCTGCTCTTCGAAATAGTGGCCATGGGATCTTTTACGTCCACCTGAGAGGGCAGATGGGGCTGCGGTTTAACGTGTCACCTGAAAGACGGCACCTCTGACACTGCAGCGCTCCCTCAGCACTGCACTGGGAGTGTCAGCCCAGCTTTATGTGCTCAAGTCTCTGGAGTGGGGATTTGAACCCACAACCTTCTGACTCAGAGGCAAGTAGTGCTGCCCACTGAGCCACGCCTGACATGAGATGATGGGGCAGGTGAGGTCGGCCTATGTAAAAGGGGCGCTTTGTTCCTTAAAATCCATGTGTTCTTTAGTTCCCACATGACAATCGGTTGGATATTAATATTTTCATAAGTTTTAATTTCCATTCAATAATGGATTTCCCAAGCCCCATGGTGTAGCTAATGCTTCACTTGCTTAAAAATCTAATTACTCCATGAAAAATTGGAAAATGATGCAATCCTTTGGGATATTAGCAATGGGGCTAATATGTTGTTAGTATTCGAAAACTGTGATTGTGCAATTAACAGAACGGCAAAGCAGCAGCTCAAAGATTGACAGTACATTTCATGGACCAGTTTGCCTCTCACCAGATGAGTGATAAGTACCATTGCTGGAACAACACCAGAAATGCTAATTCTTCAGCAAAGGTTCATCTCCCCTGCCGCAAGCATCAGTGTGAATATTTATCACAGTCTATTGTTCAGAATGAAGATATTCATGCCAGCAGATAGTTGAAGGCCGTGAAGTATAATCGCCTCAGAATTCATTGCAAACAGGCATTTGTTATACACTTTGTTCATGGCCTGTTCTCACCCGTGTTCCATTAGTCAGGTTAGTCGTGGCTCAATGAGTAACACTCTTGCCTCTGAGTCAGAAGCTTGTGGGTTCAAGTCCCACTCGAGGGACTTGAGCACGTAAATGCAGGCTGACACTCCCAGTGCAGTGCTGAGGGCGTGCTGCACTGTCTGAACTGCTGCCTTTCAGACGAGACGTTAAACCAAGGCCCTGTCTGCTCTCTCAGGTTGGATGTAAAAGATCCCGTGGCACTATTTCTCATAGAAGAGAGGGCAGAGTTCTTCCTAGGGCCAATATTTATCCCTCAACCAACATAACAAAAACAGATTATCTGGCCATTATCACATTGTTGTTTGTGGGAGCTTGCTGTGTGCAAATAAGCTGCAGTGTTTCCTACATTGCAACAGTGACTACACTTCTTTGGCTACATAGATACATAGATACATAGAAGATAGGAGCAGGAGTAGGCCATTCGGCCCTTCGTGCCTGCTCCGCCATTTAATGAGATCATGGCTGATCCTTTAATTCAGTATCCCGTCCCCGCCTTCTCTCCGTAACCCTTAACCCCTTTTGCCCGTAGAAATATATCTAATTCCCTCTTAAATATATTTAATGAGCTGGCATACACTGCCCTCTGTGGCAATGAGTTCCACAGGTTCACCACTCTCTGAGTGAAGAAATTCCCCCTCATCTCTGTCCTAAATGGTTTAGCCCTTATCCTTAAATTATGTCCTCTAGTTCTGTTCTCACCCGCCAAGGGAAACATTCCTTCTGCATCCAGTCTGTCTAGACCTGTCAGAATTTTATACACTTCTATGAGGTCCCCTCTCAATCTTCTAAACTCCAGTGTGTACATCCCTAAACTACATAGTCTCTCCTCATAGGTCATTCCCGCCATTCCTGGTATCAGCCTGGTGAATCGCCGCTGCACCCCCTCCATGGCAAGAACATCCTTCCTCAGATGAGGCGACCAAAACTGTACACAGTACTCGAGGTGTGGTCTCACCAGTGCCCTGTACAGCTGCAGCAAGGTATCCCTGTTCCTGTATTCTAACCCTTTTGCTATGAAGGCCAGCATACCGTTTGCCTTCTTGACCGCCTGTTGCACCTGCATGCTCGCCTTCAGTGACTGGTGTACAAGAACACCCAGGTCTCTCTGTACTTCCCCCTCTCCCAATCTATTGCCATTTAAATAATAATTTGCCCTCCCGTTCCTGCACCCAAGGTGGATAACTTCGCACTTGTCCACATTATAGTGCATCTGCCATTTATCCGCCCAATCGCCCAGTCTGTCCAAATCGCTCTGGAGCTTCCTGGTCTCTTCCTCGGAGCCCACCCCCCCTCCTAGTTTAGTGTCGTCTGCAAATTTGGAAATGCTGCATCCGACTCCCTGATCCAGGTCATTAATGTAAATTGTGAACAGCTGGGGGCCCAGGACAGATCCCTGTGGTACCCCACTTGTTACTGCCTGCCATTCAGAAAATGAGCCGTTTATTCCAACTCTCTGTTTTCTATCTGACAGCCAGTTCCCTATCCACGCCAAAACTTTCCCCTTTATCCCATGAGCCTCAATTTTCCATGCTAATCTTTTATGTGGGACCTTATCGAAGGCCTTTTGGAAGTCCAGGTACACCACATCTACTGGCTCTCCCCCATCTATTCTACCAGTTACTCCCTCAAAAAATTCCAATAGATTAGTCAAGCACGATTTACCCTTTGTAAATCCATGTTGACTCTGTCCTATCCTGTCCCCATTTGCTAAGTGCTCCGCTATTTCATCCTTAATGATGGACTCCAGCATTTTGCCCACAACTGATGTAAGGCTTACAGGTCTGTAATTACCTGCTTTTTCCCTACCCCCCTTTTTGAATAGTGGGGTAACGTTAGCTACCCTCCAATCCATCGGCACTGTTCCCGAGTCTAATGAATTCTGAAAAATCATCCTTAGTGCATCCGCTATCTCTAGGGCCACCTCCTTCAGTACCCTAGGATGCATGTTATCAGGCCCTGGGGATTTGTCCACCTTCAATCCCTTTAGCTTCCTTAACACCATATCCTTAGAGATATTGATTTGCGTCAGTTCCTCCTTTGCCAATGTCCCTATTTTTCCCGATATCCCAGGGAGGTTTTTTGTGTCTTCCTTCGTAAAGACTGACCCAAAGTATGCATTTAGTTGATCTGCCATTTCCTTATTTCCCATTATATATTCCCCCGTATCTGACTGCAATGGACCAACTTTGGTTTTCACCAGTCTTTTCCTTTTGATATACTTATAAAAGCTTTTGGAGTTAGTTTTTATATTTTCCGCCAGCTTGTTTTCGTAAGCTATTTTGCCCCTCTTGATTATGCCCTTTGCCCTCCTTTGCTCTATCTTAAACTGTTCCCAATCTTCCGCTCTGGCGCTTTTTTTGGCTATTTTATACGCCCTATCTTTGGATTTTATGCTGTCTCTAATTTCCCCTGTTATCCACGGTTGAGTCACCTTTTTAGATTTCCTTTTATGCCAGATTGGTATAAACAATTTTTGCAATTTTGTCATTCTATCTTTAAATGTTTGCCATTGTTTATCTACCTCCAGTCCTCCCAGGAACGTTGTCCAATCAGACCTACTCAGTTCCCGTCTCATGGCATCATAATTCCCCTTGTTTAAATTCAGGACCTTAGTCTCTGAGTCAATTTCTTCGCTCTCCATTTCGAGTGAGAAATCGATCATGTTATGATCGCTCTGACCCAAGGGTCCCCGTACAACAAGATTACTGATTAGTCCCTTCTCATTGCACAGTACCCAGTCCAATATAGCCTGTTCCCGAGTTGGTTCCTCGACATATTGATCCAGATAACCATCCCTCAAACACTCAAGGAATTCCTCCTCCTCATTATTTTTACTGATTAGGCTAGTCCAATCTATATGTAAGTTAAAGTCACCTATGATGACAGCTGTGCTCTTATTGCACGCTTCTCTAATTTCCCTCGTGATGCCCTCCCTAACCTCTATTTTACTATTTGGAGGCCTATATACCACTCCTATTAATGTTTTTCGCCCCTCGCTATTTCTTAGCTCCACCCATATAGATTCTGTATTAACTGAGTTAATATCCTTCCTTTCAATTGCATTTATCCCCTCTTTTACTAGCAATGCTACCCCTCCTCCCTTTCTTTTTTGTCGATCCTTCCTAAATACTGAATACCCCTGTATGTTAAGCTCCCAGCCCTGCTCACCCTGCAACCATGTTTCCGTAATCCCAATTAGATCATAATTATTAACCTCTATTTCCACAGCTAATTCATCTACCTTGTTCCTGATGCTTCTCGCATTAAGGTATAAAACCCTCAGGCTTTTTTTATGCTCACAATTTTTATGAATTAGTTTGGCCCTTCGTTTTTTGTTCCTCACCCTTTTACCATTTATTTCTGTCTGCCTTTCACTTTCCTCTATTTCACTACATAGGTTTCTAGCCCCCTGCCATACTAGTTTAAATGCTCCCGAACTGCTTTATCAAAAATTACCCCGAGAACATCAGTTCCATCTCTGCAAAGTGCTTTGGGATGTCTGGTGGTCGTGAAAGGCGCTACATAAATGCAAGTCTTTCTTTCTTTACAAGGGCCATCATTTGCATAGAATTACATACACAAATTCAGGTCATGCTTCTTTTTCATAAACTACAACAAAAATAGCAGCAAGTGTAAATTCATTTCAGTCAGTCCAGTGTGAGAAATCCCACATTTGGAACATACTCCCAACCCGATTGGGTTTTCCATCCTTTTCCGTCTTTGCTACTTCCACAAAAGGCACCTTCCAAGCATTTACATAAGAATTAGGAGCAGGAGTGGGTCATTTGGCCCCTCGAGCCTGCTCCACCATTCAATAAGATCATGGCTGATCTTTGACCTCAACTCCATTTTCCCCGCCCGATCTCTTGATTCTCTTGATTCCCCTATCCACTCCATTGAAGAACTGGATAAACATAGAAACATAGAAGATAGGAGCAGGAGTAGGCCATTCAGCCCCTCGAGCCCGCCCCGCCATTTAATGAGATCATGGCTGATCATCCAAATTCAGTACCCTGTTCCTGCTTTCACACACAGAAATCACACAGAAACCCCGCAGTGCAGATAGAGGCCATTTCGGCCCATCAAACCTACACCGACACATATCCCACCCGATCCCCGTAACCCCTACACCAACACATATCCCACCCTATCCCCGTAACCCCACGTATTTAATCCCCCTAACACTAAGGGTCAATTTATCATAGCCAATCATCCTAACCCGCACATCTTTGGACTGTGGGAGGAAACCGGAGCACCCGGAGGAAACCCACGCAAACACGGGGAGAATGTGCAAACTCCACACAGACAGTCACCCGGGTCCCTGGCGCTGTGAGGCAACAGTGCTAACCACTATGCCACCGTGCTGCCCATATTTCTCCCCATATCCCTTGATCCCTTTAGCCTCAAGAAATATATCCAACTCCTTCTTGAATATATTTAATGAATTGGCCTCAACTGCCCAGTGTGGCAGAGAATTCCACAGATTCACCACTCTCTGGGTGAAGAAATTCCTCCTCATCTTATCCTTAGACTGTGACCCCTGGTTCTGGACTCCCCCGGGAACATCGGGATCATCCTTCCTGCATCTAGTCTGTCTAGTCCTGTTAGAATAAAGAGCACAGCACAGAGAGACAGGCCATTCGGCCCAACTGATGCGTGCCGGTGTTTATGCTCCACACGAGCCTCCTCTCACCCCTACTTCATCTCACCCCACCAGCATAACTTTCTATTCCTTTCCCCCTCATGTGTTTATCTAGCTTCCCCTAAAATGCAACATTTAAAGAAGACAATACATGTCATGCAATAGGTGACGGGTTGCTCCTTCGTTCATCGGGGTAGTTATTTTCTTCACATGGTGCTTAATTCAGTCATACTTGACTCTTGTTAAATGAGTGTTGTACATGTGAGGCGTCAGCTGTGGCTCAGTGGGCAGCACAGAGTCAAAAGGTTATGGTTTTAAGTCTCACTCCTGAGGCGTGAGCACAAAATCTCGGCTGAAGTGTCAGACTGGATTGCATTTATACGGCGCCTTTAACATAGTAAAACATCCCACGGTGCTTCACAGGAGCGATTATCAAACAAAACTGGACACCGAGCCACATAGGGAGATATTAGGACAGGTGACCAAAAGCTTGGTCAGAGAGGTGGGTGTTCAGGAACGTCTTAAAGGAGGAGAGAGAGAGAGAGAGGTGTAGAGAGGCGGAGAGGTTTAGGGAGGGAATTCCAGAGCTTAGGGCCCAGGCTGCTGAAGGCACGGCCACCAATGGTGAAGCGATTAGAATAGATGTGGGAATTTAGAGGAGCGCAGAGATCTCGGCGGGGGTTGTGGGGCTGGAAAAGATTACAGAGATAGGAAGGGGACGAGGCCATGGAGCGATTTGAAAAGAAGGATGAGAATTTTGAAATCGAGGCGTTGCTGGACCGGGAGCCCATGGAGGTCAGCGAGCACAGGGGTTAAGAGGCGAACAGGACTCGGTGCAAGTTAGGACACGGGGCAGCCGAGTTTTGGATGAGCTCAGGTTTATGGAAGGTGGAAGGTGGCCGGCCAGGAGAGCGTTGGAAGAAGAGCGCAGAAGGAATTAAAGGGCAAGATTGTTGGGTCGGAATGCTGGATTCACAGTCGAAACAATCAGTCCGTGATAAATGGAGCACACTTTGTCTGCGAGCAGTGATTAAAGCTATTCTGTTCAACCTGCTCTGTGACTCATGTTTTATTACCCTGTTGATAGATTACATGGTCGCAGGTGCTTCAGGAAGTACTGCACTGTCACATTTGCCGACATTAATATATAGTTCTCTCTCCTCGGATATTGCCCACCTCCTCCCAATCAAATCAGCCGTCATCAGCCCCATCCTTGAAAACAAACCCACCCTTATCCCTCTCTGTCCTTGCAAACTACCGCCCCATCTCCAGCCTCCTTTTTCCTCGTCAATGTCCTTAAACTTGTTGCCGCCTCCCAAATCCGTGAACATGTTTCTCGCAACTCCATGTAAGGGTTCCGCCCTTACCGCTGCACTGACACAGACCCAATCAAAATCACAAATGACGTCCTCTGCGACTGTGGCTGTGGAGCACTATCCCTCCTCATCCTTCGGGACCTCTCTAATGCCTTTGACACGGTTGACCACACCATCTTCCTCCAACGCCTCTCCGCCATTGTCCAGCTTAGTGGGACGGCAGTCACTTGGTTCCGCTCTTACCTCTCCAGTTGTAGCTAGAGCATCTCAAGCAATGGCTTCTCTTCCCACCCCTGCATCGTTACCTCTGGAGTCCTCCAAGGACCTATCCTTGGCTCCCTCCTCATCTTTTACTGCATGGTGCTCTTTGGGACCTCATCCGAAGACATGGGTTCAACTTCCACATGTACACTGATGACACCCAGCGATACCTCTTTGCCACCTCTCTTGACCCCCTCCACTGCCTCTGTGTTGGATGAGCAGCAGTTTCCTCCAACTAAGCATTGGGAAGACTAAAGCCATTATCTTTGGCCACGCCACAAACTCCGTTTCCTTGCCTTTCATTCCATCCCACAGCCTTGGTTTGAGGCTGAACCGCTAGTTCGCAGCCTCGGTGTCCTATTTGACCCCAGGCTGAGCTTCCCACCTCATACCCTCCCTGTCAAAAAGACCGCCTACTTCCACCTCCATAACATTGTCCACTGTCTCAGCCGTACTTTTGCATCCTCGTGTTTAAATCCATGATTTTGCCCCTCATTATCTCTGTAACCTCCTCCAGCCCTGTAACCACAATCTCCCCCTCAGAAACCCTCTGCCCCTCCGACTCTGGCCTCTTAAGCATCCCTCTTTACCTTTGCCCTGAGTGTCAGCCATGGCTCAGTGGGTCGCACTCTCGCCTCTGCGTCACAAGGTTGTGGGTTCAAGGCCCCACTCCAGAGACTTGAACACATAACCTAGGCTGGCACTCCTGGTGCAGTACTGAGGGAGCGCCGTGCCATTGGAGGTGCCGGCTTTCAGATGAGATGTTAGATCGAAGCCCCGTCTGCTCTCGCAGGTGGATGTAAGAGATCCCATGACACTATTTCGAAGAGGAGCAGGGGAGTTCCTCCCGGTGTTCTGGGCCAATATTTATCGCTCAATCAACATCACTAAAAACGGGATTATCCGGTCATTATCACATTGCTGTTTGTGGGAGCTTGCTGTGTGCAAATTGGCTACCGCGTTTCCTACATTGCAACAGTGACTCCACTTCAAGAGTACTTCATTGGCTGTAAAGCGCTTTGGGACATCCAGAGGTCATGAAAGGCGCTATATAAATGCGAGTTCTTTCTTTCGCCCCACCATTGGCAGCCGTACCTTCAGCTGCCCGTTTCCATTCTCCCATTCGTGACAGCGGATGATGGAGGTTCCACTATATTGCTCCTCTAATCCACTCTTTTAATGCTACGAGTAGCAAATGAGATATTTGACTCAACATTCCACTAGTTTTACCAAGTTACTGAACAGGAAAATAAGTGTCAAGGAGTTAGATATAAGCTCTGATTTGTCTGAGCAATTTGCAATGTGCCTTCGTACTTGGTACAGGCCAGGGACGCTGCAGCATCAAGGTACACCAAAGCAATCGTCTCCATTGATGTCACTTCATTTCCTTGCATTATTTTTCTCTATGTGATTAATAGAAAATAGTTAACGACCAAAGGGCCCGGCTAATTAAAAAAAAGTCTGAACCGCCATCAATCAATCTTACTGATTAAAAACATAGATGGCCTGTAATAATTAAAATGCGGGACTGTTAATAACTGTGTCTCCATACATTTGCAAAGGAGCAGAAGGCAGTGTCCCAGTTCCTTGTGGGATACATCAATGCTGCCAAGGGGTTGTAGTGGCCATGTATAAAATTTCACTCCTTGCTCACATTAATTTATCCATAATTCTTCTTAAAGCAGAGAAGGTTAAGGGGAGATTTGATACTGTAAGCGGTTTTTGATCCTAGCCCAATTGCTAGACGGACGGTTCGAATCGCCCCCGCCTTACGAAAGTTTTATACCCAGGAATTATTATCCAGAGTGTAAATGAAATAAGTCATGGACAGGAATGCTTCGGTGAAAAATCAAACTTGTATTTATTTGGTCTAACATACACTGGCTAAAACATGCACTACTAAACAAAATCACTGTCTCTGTGGAGAATAAAATCCAGGTTGCAAACAACATACATACAGTACACAACTGGGGACTATAACAAGCAGTAATTCCCTTGTTGCTATGGTGGACTCTAATTCCACCCCTGCCAATGAATTACCCAGTCGCATAAACCCCTTCACCTGGCTGAACCAAACGAAGCTCCCACCCTCGGAATAGCCCAAAAGCTTCACTTCTAAGAGACTATGCTTCCCCCCACACGCGGTCGGTTTCAATCGCTCCACTCGTCGGCTTCTCTGGTCTTCTTGTTAGTTCGATCTCATTGGAGCAGGGAGCGAGAGAGAGAGAGAGAATGGTGCAAAAGAGTCTATCTTTATAGTGGTCTGGCTGCCCCTATCTTTTCCCACCAATCTTTAAAATCCTTTTTCTTCTGAGCACTCCAATGCTTAATCAGTGATGAGTCACCCTCAGACCCATGCGTATTCCGTGATTGGATTAATGGCCCTAAGTCTGGGACATATCTTTGGTCTTTTTTTTGGGAAAAACTGGCTCCCCTTCGGCTGGCTGAAGCTAGTGGGTCCATTGTTTTGCTTCTCTTCTGAGATGGAAGTGAGAAGTGCTTTTGCATATTAGAGTGGCCTTTCTCATCAAGTTCAATGGCCCCCTTCCTTTTTCCAGGACTGTCAGGCGAGCCCATACATACTGGATGACGGACAGTCCTTTTGTCACAGCCAACTGCCATGCATTCTCTGGAGTTTTTAACAAACCAGTCTTTCACGTATCTGCACAGGGCGATCCCATAACAGGAAAAATACCCTCAGAAAAATCCCATAAAGTCCACAAAATATTCCCGACTCAGTCCATTCTTCAAACAGAGATTTTGCGATCTCTTCAATACCAAGGAGAGGGCTTCCTTCTGTGTTGGTTAGGCCTCAGCTGTAGTGCTGTGCCCAATTCTGGGCACCACACTTCAAGAAGGATGTCAAGGCCTTGGAGAGGGCACCAAAGAGATTTACTAGCATGGTACCAGGGGTGAGGGTCTTCCGTTATGTGGAGAGACTGGAGAACCTGTGTTGTTCTCCTTAGAGCAGAGACGGTTAAGGGGAGATTTGATAGAGGTGTTCAAAATCTTGAGGGGTTTTGATAGAGTAAATAAGGAGACACTGTTTCCACTGGCAGGAGGTTCGGTAACCTGAGGACACAGATTCAAGGTGATTGGCAAAAGAACCAGAGGCAACATAAGGAAAAAAAAATTTACGCAATGCAGTTAGAAAGCCAACAGTATGTTGGCCTTCATTGCAAGAGGATTTGAGTACAGGAGCAAGGATGTCTTACTACAGTTGTACAGGGCCTTGGTGAGACCACACCTGGAGTACTGTGTGCAGTTTTGGTCTCCTTACCTAAGAAAGGATATACTTGCCATTGAGGGAGTGCAGCGAAGGTTCACCAGACTGATTCCTGGGATGGCAGGACTGCCGTATGAGGAGAGATTGGGTCGACTATGTTAAATCCGTGAATCTTAAGGTATGGTGTTCTTCAATAAATAGACGGAGGCTGCAGATGAACAATCAACAGGTGTTTACTGGATGAGGGTGTTCTAAAAACTAACAGTACAGATCCCTATTCAGGGTTTATATACAGGTGTGGTCACTGCCGGTACTACAGTATACAGGAGCTGTAAAAGTAGTTATCCTCTTAAAGGTACATACACTACAATTCCTCCCCTTTTAGATTAACAGTACCATAACATTCAATTAACAGTTAACACTTTTAACATGCACATTAACTGAAATAGTCCATTTGTAGATTCAGTCTTTGGGGCGGCTTCCTGATCCTTTCTGGATAGTGCCTTTCCTGAGTGTCTTGCTCTTGGTGCGGAGGCGATTCTGGCCCCCTGTCGTCGGTTAGTTCATCAGCTTCCGATGCTACTGTTTCTGGGGTAGATGCTACCGGTATGTCGCGTTCATCACCAGGTACGCGAGACATGGGGTTGACTCGTTCCTGTGACGCTAAGATCTGGTCGACATGGCGTCTCACAATGTTCTCCCCAACATCCACTGTGTACATTAGTGGCCCCTGCCGTGTGCATATCGTTCCTGGTTACCATTTCTCTGTTCGGTAGTCGCGGGCCAAGACTGGTTGTCCTACATTGAAGCTCCTTGTCGGCTTCTCATTGATGTGCTGGAATTGCTTATTCTCAACATTTCTTCGTACATTTGGTCTGAGCAAATCCAGACGAGATCTCAACCTTCGGTTAAAGAACATCATGGCCGGGGTCTGGTTGGTAACTGAATGTGTCGCATTTCTGTAGGCTAACAGGAAATTGTCCACCTTATGCTGCAGTGGAATGTCGTCATCGCACATGGCCCTTACTGCCTTTTTAAAGGTTTGTACGAACCTCTCAGCCAATCCATTTGTGGCTGGATGATACGGGGCGGATGTGTAATGCCTTACCCCATTCCTTCTCATAAATTTCCGAAACTCTTCGGACACAAACTGTGGTCCGTTATCAGAGCAAATCTGTTCTGGCAAGCCGTTCCTGGCAAATATGATCCGTAGGACTGCAATCGTTTTCTCCGTAGTGGTGGAGGACATCTTGATCACCTCAGGCCATTTCGAGTGTGCATCCACTGCTATTAAGAACATTGAGTCCATCAATGGACCAGCAAAATCAATCTGCACCCGTTGCCATGGAGAGGAGGGCCACTCCCATGGGTGTAGAGGGGCATGTGGTGGTGCATTTTGGACCTTCTGGCATCCTGAGCAGCTCTTTGTTAGGTCCTCGATTTGTTGATCGATCCCCGGCCACCACACATAAGCCGTAGCAAGGCTTTTCATTTTCACCCCTCCCAGATGGCCTTCGTGAAGCTCATTGAGCACTCTCTCCCTTAACTTGGGTGGAATTACCACTCGGGATCCACACATCAATGTCCCCTGGCATACTGACAGCTGTTCTCTTCTGGATGAGAATGCTGGCAACAGTGAGTCGCCATGTGTTGGCCATCCCTTCACTGTCAAATCATATACCCGAGACAGTGTCGGATCATTTCGGGTCTCCTTCTCTATATCCGCGTTAGTTACTGGCAAGCGTTCAATTATAGTTGAATAAAATATTTCGACAGGGTCCACTGCTGGTACTTCCTCCGCAGTAGGCAGTGGCAGGCGTGATAGCCCATCAGCGTTTCCATGCTGTTTTGTGCCCTTATACTCTATTTCATATTGGTTCGCCCCTAGAAAAAGGGACCATCTTTGTAGCCGTTGCGCAGTCATCACCGGAACGCCCTTCTTTGGATTAAAGATGCAGACAAGTGGTTGGTGGTCAGTCAGCAAGGTGAACTTCTGCCCGTGCAGATAGTGGTTGAACTTTTTCACTCCCCACACTAGGCTGAGGGCCTCCCTGTCAATCTGGGCGTAGTTGCGCTTGGCTGAGGTTAGTGACCGAGACGCAAAGGCTACTGGCCTCTCCAACCCGTCTGGGAATTTGTGCGACAGCACTGCTCCAATACCATAGGGTGATGCATCACACGCCAACCGAATTGGTAGTGCTGGGTTGAAATGAGCCAACACCTCTTTTGATGTGATCAATTCTTTGCACTTCTAGAAAGCTCGTTTACATTCGTCATTCCACTTCCATGGTACCCCTGTTTGCAGTAGGGTGTTCAGTGGGTGTAATGCTGTAGACAAATTTGGTAAGAACTTATGGTAGTAGTTCACCAGCCCGAGGAACGACCTCAGTTGTGACACATTTTCCGGTGCTGGAGCCTTGACTACTGCCTCAATCTTTTCAGGGGACTTATGAAACCCCTCTTCATCCATAACGTGGCCACAATACGAGATCTGCTTCTGGAAATACTCGCATTTGTGGCGATTAGCGCGTAGCCCATATTCCTTCAATCTAGTGAGCACCTGCTCCAAGTTGGCGAGGTGATCACTGTCATTTTCGCCCGTGACCAGGATGTCGTCCAAATAACACTGGGTCCCTGGAATTCCTTGCAGGACTTGATCCATTGCCCTTTGCCAAATAGCCGGAGCTGATGCTACCCCGAACACCAGCCGGTTGTATTGGTAGAGACCTTTGTGAATGTTGATCGTGAGGTATTGTTTCGAGGCTTCTTCTACCTCCATTTGCAGGTACGCCTGGGCCAGATCAATCTTAGTGAAGCATTTTCCTCCAGGTAGCGAGGCGAAAATATCTTCAATCCGCGGAAGTGGATATTGTACCGTGTGAAGGACTGGGTTCACTGTCACCTTAAAGTCCCCACAGATGCGAACCTTCTTTGGTTCCCCAGGCGTATTACTCAACGACCTCTTCATTACAGGAACGATGGGTGTAGCCACTCGCTCCAGTCCACTTTGGACAGTACTCCTGAACGTTCCAAACCTTCCAGCTCTGCTTCGACGGCTGGGCGGAACGCATAAGGCACCGGTCTGGCCTTAAAAAACTTTGGGCTTGCATTTTCCTCTATTTTGATCGTTGCTCTTATGCCTTTTAGTGTTCCGAGTCCCTCCTGGAACACTTCTTGTGCATCAGTTAGCATTTTTGACAGTCGTCCAGGTGTGACGTCGTCATCCTTTTTGGCCTCTACCGTCAGTGCCTGTATGGAATGCCAATCTAACTGTATCTTCCGGATCCATTCACGTCCTAGTAGTGGTGGTCCTCCATCTGGCAATACATATAGATCCATTTTTGGTGTTTCCTTGCCGTTGTATATCACGTTCACCCTTATTTTTCCTTTGGGGTAGACTTTTTGCCCCGTGTATGTCTTCAAGACAATCTCTGTATCTCTCAAGGGTATATGTGAGAATAGCTGCTTGTAGTCCCTTTGGTTTATGACTGTTAGGGCTGATCCTGTGTCCAATTCCATTTTCGCTTGGACTCCGTCTATCTTGAGTGTGACCCAGATAGTTTGGTGATCCTCCATTTTGATTACATTATGTAGTTTCAGACAACCCAACTCCTTGCTTCCGGAGTCTGTATCACTTTTCTGTTCATCTGAACTACTCTCCATCACCTTATGTACCTTTTTGTACTTCTCCTGTGGAGATTTCATGCTGCTGGTTTTCTTCCCCGACCTGCAGACTCTTGCTATGTGTCCTGCTTTCCCACACTGTCTGCACACTTGGTCCTTGAACCAACAATCCTTCTGGTCGTGTTTTGTTCTGCCGCAGCGATAACACTTCACTGCTCCATATGACATTTCATTTGTGCCATATTCTTGCAGTCTCCGTTGTATCTCTGCAGCGCCCCGTGCAGCTGCTTCGTGTGATACTGCCATGCTGAAAGCCTTGTCCAGCATAAGATCCTTTTCTGATAGAAGCCGTTTCTGGGTTCCTTCACTTTGAAGCCCACACACAAACTTGTCCCTTAACGTATCTGCTAGTCCCATTCCAAACTGGCAGTGTTTCGATAGCTTGCGCAGTTCCGTTAAATACTCAGCATTACTTTCGTCTTTATGCTGGTTCCTTTTGTGGAACTTAAATCTTTCTGCTATCAGCAGCGGTGTGGGGTTTAAGTGGTCCTGTAGGATTGCCACTATGCTTTCGAAATCCTTATCCACTGGCTTCTCTGGGGTTACTAGGTTTCGCAGTAAGCCATATGTTTTTGCACCCATGGTATTCAACAATACCAGTGCTTTCCTGGCATCTGGCACTTCATTCGCCTTGCAGTACACTTCTATGCATTCCACATATGTCGCCCAATCTTCTACTTCATTGTCGAACGCTGTGACACTGCCACTCTTCGGCATCCCTGGGTGTGGTTAGACTGGCTAAAATGGCGTCTCCCACGCTCTCCCTTCTTCTCCGCTGACTCAAAATGGCGTCTCCCGCGCTTCCCTTTCTTCCCGCGCTCGCCCTTCTTCTCCGCTGTGGCTTCAAAAATGGCATCTCCCACGCTCGCCTTTCGTCCCCCGAGGACGCTGCTCAGCCCTTGAGCACTGGCTGCGCGTTTTCCTGCATGCCTCTCTCATTGCCGCCGCTCGGTCCTGAACCCCGGCTGTGCTTTACCCTCTCTCTCTTTTTGTTTTCCATCGACGCCGCTCGGTCTTCAACCCCCGGCTGCGTCCTGTGCGCTTTACCCTCTCTCTTACCCCGTCGACGCTGCTCGGCCTTTTCTGTGCCGTCGGTCAGCTCCAGCCGCCGCTGTCCGGGAAGGGTCTGCGCCGTACCTGTTGCCAGCCTGTTGCTGGATCGTCGTGGCTGGAGAACCAAGCCCAGCTCTCAACAGCCTCCCCTGCGATGCTCACTCTCTGCCGGATGACTGGGCGGTTGCTCGTGGTCGACGCCCGTGCTTTTGGCCTTGACTTTCTTCCACTGTCCTCCAGGAGCGAATCCCTGGGAGGAAATGCAGAGTTGCAGGTAGGTTCGAATCGGCCTCGTCGCCACTGTTAAATCCGTGAATCTTAAGGTATGGTGTTCTTCAATAAATAGACGGAGATTGCAGATGAACAATCAACAGATGTTTACTGGATGAGGGTATTCTAAAAACTAACAGTACAGATCCCTACTCAGGGTTTATATGCAGGTGTGGTCACTGCCGGTACTACAGTATACAGGAGCTGTAAAAGTAGTTCTCCTCTTAAATGTACATACACTACAGACTAGGCCTGTATTCACTAGAGTTTAGAAGAATGAGAGGGGATCTCATTGAAACGCATAAAGTTCTGACAGGGCTAGACAGTCTGGATTCAGGGAGGATGTTTCCCCTGGCTGGGGGGTCTAGAACGAGGGGTCACAGTCTCAGGAAACGGGGTAGGACATTTAGGACTGAGATGAGGAGAAGTTTCTTCACTCAGAGGGTGGTGAACCTGTGGAATTCTCCACCACAGAAGGCTGTGGAGGCCAAGTCACTGAATATATTTAAGAAGGAGATCGATAGATTTCTAGACTCAAGAGGCATCAAGGGGTATGGGGAGAGAGCGGGAATATGGTATTGAGATAGAGGATCAGCCATGATCATATTGAATGGTAGAGCAGGCTCGAAGGGCCAAATGGCCTACTCCTGCTCCTATTTTTCTATGATCCGGAATACGCTGCCTGAAAGGGTGGTGGAAGCAGATTCAATCGTAACTTTCATAGAAACATAGAAGATAGGAGCAGGCGTGGGCCATTCGGCCCCTCGGGCCTGCTCCGCCATTCAATGAGATCATGGCTGATCATCCAAATTCAGTACCCTGTCCCTGCCTTCTCCCAATATCCCTTGATCCCTTTAGCCTTAAGAAATATATCTAACTCCTTCTTGAATATATTTAATGAATTGGCCTCTACTGCCTTCTGTGGTAGAGAATTCCACAGGTTCACCACTCTCTGGGTGAAGAAATTCCTCCTCATCTCTGTCCTAAATGGCTTACCCCTTATCCTTAGACTGTGACCCCTGGTTCTGGGCTCCCCCGCCATCGGGAACAGCCTTCCTGCATCTAGTCTGTCTAGTCCTCTCAGAATTTTATAAGTTTCAATGAGATCCCCTCTTTCAAAAGAGAACTGGATAAATACTTGAAAAGGCAAACATTGCAGGGCTGTGGGGAAAGAGCAGGGGGGAGTGGGACTAATTGGATAGCTCTTTCAAAGAGCCAGCCCAGGCACAATGGACCGAGTGGCCTCCTTCTGTGCTGTATCATTCTATGAATTCAAGTTTTTATTCCAAACAAATTCAAAATGTATCCACCGATGAGGCAACAACGCCAAGACCAATGCTATCCAAGGCTCGTGGGCTTTTGAGATTTTGAGAGTCGGATCACCGGGACTCAGAGGCTGCAGTTTGGGAATCTTTGCAGACCTGTTGACAGGATCAATACAGGTGAGTGAGGCCATTCAGCCCATCCATTCAGCCAAAAAGACTACAGTACTTAAATGTTTCTTAGATGGCTCCATGCTTTTTGATTCCACTAACCTATTCCACAGGTCAATGAATCCCCGTGAAGAAAAACTTCCTGACATCCATCAACATTCCTGTCACCATTCCTACTGTTATCGTTTGGAAGAAAAGGAACGCTTGCATTTATAAGATGACATTTTCACGGCTCTGGGGAAAATGGTCTTTCACCATCTCAGGACGTCCCAAAGCGCTTTACAGCCAATGAGGTACTTTTTGAAGTGTAGTCACTGTTGTAATGTAGGAAATGTGGCAGCCAATTAGTGCACAGCAAGCTCCCACCGACAGTAATGTCACAATGCCCAGATAACGTTTTGGTTGAGTGACAACTATTGCTCAGGACTCTGCGGGGGGTGGGGGGGGGGCGGGGGGTGAACTCCCCTGCTCTTCTTCGAAATAGTGGCTGTGAGATATTTTTACGTCCACCTGAGAGGGCAGACGGGGCCTCGGTTTAACGTTTCATCCGAAAGACGGCACCTCCAACAGTGCAGCACTGCCTCAGCACTGTACTGCAAGTGTCAGCCTAGATTATGTGCTCGGGAGTGGGACTTTGAACCCATGACCTTTCTGACTCAGAGGTTAGAGTGCTACCCACTGAGCCACAGCTGACATTATGGCATCTGCCCTGTCGGCGAGCCGCTTAGAATCATAACATCCTCAGTACAGAAGGAAGCCCTTTGGC
This sequence comes from Somniosus microcephalus, assembly GCF_052327205.1. Lineage (NCBI taxonomy): Eukaryota > Metazoa > Chordata > Chondrichthyes > Squaliformes > Somniosidae > Somniosus > Somniosus microcephalus. Next base: position 23,622,533 of record NC_140987.1, on the reverse strand, counting down.
ATATTGTGCCAGTGCCGTATTTTGAGTACTGCAAGCGTCGGCCAAATTTTTGTGCTCAAGCCTCGGGATTGGGACTTGAACCCACAACCTTCTGACCCAGAAGGCAAGAGTGTCAACAACTGTGCCGCTGGCTGACACCTTTTATCATTCAGACAGGAGCTGGATTGTGGACATCAAACTGAAGTGAGATCTTCCTTGAAGTCTCCATATGATGAGCCATTAATTGTGGGTGGGGAGGCTGGTGTGGGGGTTAGCAAATGAAGATTAAGGGCTTGCCTAAGGCAGGAAGGAAAAAAATCCTTACTTTTAAGCCCATCGAGTTATCACCCTGGCACGCTTGCCCTTTGAAAACATCCTTCCATGCACTGTGAAACAATTATTTCAAGAACTCGAGTATTTTATCTGTCATTTGATTAGTAAAAGGCAAATGGTACATCAAAGAGAACAAATGATCCACTTGACTTAATTTAATCATTACAATTCCAGTTAATAAGAGATCATGGTCACAGCAGAATGTTTTACCTAATTTAATCGCTTAATTGGGAAATCTGGATTGTTAACTCAAATGTCAAAAGGATAATTATTATAAATTGGCAAATGGGATTTAATATTTTGGAACATTTGGAGTACCAAAGGGTTTCTTTTTGTGCTGGTGTCCAATTCTGGAATCACCGCGCTTTTGGAAGCACGTCAAGGCTTTGAAGAGTGTGTAGAGGAGATTTACGAGAATGGTTCCAGGGATGAGGAGAGGCTGGAGAAGCTGGGGTTGTTCTCCTTAAAGCAGGGGAGGTTGAGTGTCCATGGAAGGTGTTGAGGGGAGATTCAATAGAGTTGTTCAAAATAAAGGGTTTTGATACAATGGGCTGGATTTTCATTGAGGAGGCGGGTAGGAGGCGGGACTACAACTTTCGGGGTTGTAGTCCCGCCTCCATCGAGTTGTGGCCAACCCAGGCGATTTTGACTTGATTGACCTCGTTGAGCCCGCCCAGCAGGCCAATTAAGGGCCACCCGACAACAGGTGATGTCACAGATTGATATTTCATCTGTCAAGACCTTTTGACAGGTGAAATATCAGCATTTCACAGCTGTTTGAAGCTGTCAAACACTGACAATCTGTACTCCAAGTTAATTCCTTCCTCTCAGGATGATTTAGAGATCTCTCCGGAACAGAAAGCTGAATGCTGCAATTTTTGACAGATCGCGGCCATTCTGCTTTCTGTGCCAGTGAGATGAGGGACTCCCAAGACCTGAAGGAAGGAAGGCTGTAAAGGTAAGTAAAACTTCTTTATACACTTTACACAGACCAAACACACTTACCTCTGCACTCATGCACCCATCACTCACCTGAACACCGGACATCTCGACCCCTCCAAGCCCTTCAGCCCGACGGCCCGCCTCACTAACTTGGCGTGGTTTGGAGCCATCGGGAATCCCACACTTCAAGAATGAAAATAGGGATTAGGCTAAAAACTGCCTGTTAACTACCTGTTAACAGGCAGTTAATTGACACGAATCCCCTTCCAGCCTCGGGGAGACGGCTCCCAGCACAGGTCGGGTACCCACCTCCTTTGAAACTGGTATGGAGGCGGATTGGGGGCGGGATGGGTTCGTGCCCCCCGATTTTGGCATTTTAACCCCCAACATGCCTCCAATCCTGCCTCCACGGCCCAATGAAAATCCTTCCCTATGAATCAGCAGAAACTACTTCCAGTGGTAGAAGGGTCGGTAACCAGAGGACACAGATTTATGGTGATTGGCATAAGAACCAGAGGCGACATGAGGAAGCATATTAATACGCAGCGAGTTATGATGATCTGGAACGCACTGCCTGAGAGGGTGGTGAAAGCAGGTTCAATAATAACTTTCAAAAGGGAATTGGATAATTACTAAGGGAAACAAATTGCAGGACCACAGGGAAAGAGCAGGGGAGTGGGACTAATTGGATAGCTCTACCAAAAGAACCAGCATAGGCATGATGAGCCGAATGGCCTCCTTCTTTGCTGTATCATTCTATGATTCTATTTGTTTCTGGTGCCTGCACACACAAAAACAATGGGTACAACTGGGTACGGTAGCCGAGTAGTTACTGGACTTGTGGCCCGAAGGTCACTCGCTCACGTGGCAAGTTATGAAATTGAACTAAAAAAAAGAAATCTGGTCTTTTGTGGACTGTTAACAGACAAAGTGTCCGTGGAAGGTGTTGGGTTATCGTAAAAACCCAACATAGGACATAGTAGCAGGAGGAGGCCACTCAACCCCTCAAGCCTGTTCCACCCTGCAGTTAGATCATAGCCTGATCTTAACTGGTTCGCTAATGACGCTCAGGGAGGGGAGCCTGCCATCCTCACCCGGTCTAGAAACATAGAAACATAGAAGATAGGAGCAGGAGTAGGCCATTCGGCCCCTCGAGCCTGTTCCGCCATTTAATGAGATCATGGCTGATCATCTAAATTCAGTACCCTGTCCCTGCCTTCTCCCCATATCTCTTGATCCCTTTAGTCTTAAGAAATATATCCAACTCCTTCTTGAACATAAGTAGGTCAGGCCTACATGTGGCTCCAGTCCCACACTCATAATGCTCTCAGGGCACAACTAGGCATGGTGAATAAGTACTGCTGTAAGGGTGTCACCCACATCCCCAAACATGGGAACAATGACCCCCCCTCCGCTTGCAGTGCAGAGCAGCGACATCTCACGTGCTACTTCCGCAGAGCCATCGGGGTTTACAGCACAGCAGGAGGCCATTCAGCCCATCCGCACCCCTGTGCCGGCTCTTTTGCTAGAGCCTCCGAGATGAATCCCAGTGCCTCGCACTCTCTCCGCACACGGTGCTGTATTAGTTATCATAGAATAGTACAGCACAGAAGGAGGCCATTCGGCCCCATCGGGTCTGCGCCACTTCTTTCGAAGAGCGATCCAGTCAGTCGCACTCCTCGGCCCTTTCCCCTGTAAAAAAAAATCTACTTCGCAGGGAGTTCGCACTTAAAGCAACCGCGATGCTTTAGAGGGTGCAGAATTCTTAAAGTGCATCCAGGAGAGCTTTTTGAGCCAGCAGGTAGAAAGTCCTACAAGAGAGGGGGCGGCACTGGACCTAATTCTAGGGAATGTGGCCGGGCAAATGGTAGAAGTGTTAGTAGGTGAGCACTTTGGTCTTCTTCTTATCGTGTCCACGGACAGTCTATACATAGCCCAGCCAGAACTGGACACATTTTTGCACCTTGTTGTTGGATTCGGCAAGATCTGCAACAGTGCAGGGTTCCTCTAATGATGGGCATTGCAGGAGATGTTGCATAGTCTGTGCCTCAGTTCCACATTCACAAGTTGTCGGGCTGGTTGAATATCCCCATTTGCTTAGTGACACCTTTGAGCAACCTACACCGGTCCAAAGTCTGTTAAAGCACTTCCAGATTGCCCAGTTGCAATTAGCTCCTGGGGGAAGGCTTTCATCAGGTAAAATTTCCATCGCTGAGGGTTGTTCAAGACTGGCGAGCCGGTCTTTCCACAAGGCGATGCGGTCTTCAGATGAGGTTGATTGTAATGGAACAACACTGTTCAGGAAGCTCTTCCTTGACTTTAGGCGGCTGGGTGTAGGTGTATGACAATGCAGAGGGTGCCTCTCATCTGATGTTTGGCGGAGTCGCTCTTTCTTTCTTCTTATATCAGGGGGAGCGATACCCACCAGGATATATAGGCTGTTGGTGTTTGTTGGTTTTAAGCAACCTGTGATAAATCGGCAGCTTGCATTCAGAACGGCATCCATCTTCTTGGCATGAGTAGACCTTTCCCATGCAGGGCAGGCATATTCAACAGTGGAATAGCAAAGAGCAAGTGCACTGGTTTGGGGGAAGGCCGATTTTAATATGATAAGGCAGGATCTGGCCAATGTGGACTGGGATCAACTACTTGAAGGAAAATCCACATCGGAGCAATGGGAGTCTTTCAGAATGGAAATTGAGAGTGTACAATGGCAACATGTTCCCGTAAAGGTCAAGGGTGGGACCAATAAGCCCAGGGAACCTTGGATGTCAAGGGATATACGAGAATGGATTAGGAAAAAAAGGGAGGCTTTGGGCAGATACAAAGGACTAAAGACAGAGGAAGCCCTAGAGGAGTATAAAAAGTGCAGGGGGATATTTAAAAAAGAAATTAGGAAAGCGAGGAGGGGCCATGAAATAACACTGGCAAGCAAAATAAAGGAAAATCCTACGGTGTTTTATAAGTATACTTGCTGGAGTGCCCGGCGGTGCCGAGGCTTTTTCGAGGGCATGCTGTTGTTGGAAGAGAGAGAGCGACTGGGGAGGAAGAGAGAGAGCGACTGGGGGGGAAGAGAGAGAACGACTGGGGGGGAAGAGAGAGAGCGACTGGGGGGGAAAAGAGAGAGCGACTGGGGGGGAAGAGAGAGAGCGACTGGGGGGGAAGAGAGAGAACGACTGGGGGGGAAGAGAGAGAACGACTGGGGGGGAAGAGAGAGAGCGACTGGGGGGGAAAGAGAGAGCGACTGGGGGGGAAGAGAGGGAGCGACTGGGGGGGAAGAGAGAGAGCGACTGGGGGGAAGAGAGAGAGCGACTGGGGGGGAAAGAGAGAGAGCGACTGGGGGGGGAAGAGAGAGAGCGACTGGGTGGGAAGAGAGAGAGCGACTGGGTGGGAAGAGAGAGAGCGACTGGGGGGGAAGAGAGAGAGCGACTGGGGGGGGAAGAGAGAGCGACTGGGGGGGAAGAGAGAGCAACTGGGGGGGAAGCGAGAGAGCGACTGGGGGGAAGAGAGAGAAGCGACTGGGGGGGAAGAGAGAGAGCGACTGGGGGGGGAAGAGAGAGAGCGACTGGGGGGGAAGAGAGAGAGCGACTGGGGGGGAAGAGAGAGAGCGACTGGGGGGGAAGAGAGAGAGCGACTGGGGGGGAAGAGAGAGAGCGACTGGGGGGAAGAGAGAGAGCGACTGGGGGGAAGAGAGAGAGCGACTGGGGGGGAAGAGAGAGAGCGACTGGGAGGGAAGAGAGAGAGCGACTGGGGGGGAAGAGAGAGAGCGACGGGGGGGGAAGAGAGAGACGGGGGGGAAGAGAGAGACGGGGGGAGGAGAGAGAGAGAGAGGGAAGGAGAGAGCGAGGGAAGGAGAGAGAGGGAAGGAGAGAGAGGGAAGGAGAGAGAGAGGGAAGGTGAGAGAGAGGGAAGGAGAGAGAAAGGGAAGGAGAGAGAGAGGGAAGGCAAAGGAGGGAGAGAGGGAATGAGAGAGAGAGAGAGGGAGACAGAGACAGAGGGAAGGAGAGAGAGAGACAGAGAGGGAAGGAGAGAAAGGGGAAAGGGGTGGGGGAGAAAGGGGTGGGTGAGCAAGGGGTGGGTGAGCAAGGGGTGGGTGAGCAAGGGGTGGGTGAGCAAGGGGTGGGGGAGCAAGGGGTGGGGGAGCAAGGGGTGGGGGAGCAAGGGGTGGGGGAGCAAGGGGTGGGGGAGCAAGGGGTGGGGGAGCAAGGGGTGGGGGAGCAAGGGGTCGGGGGAGCAAGGGGTGGGAGGAGAAACGGGGGGGTGGGGGAGAAGGGTGGGGTGGGTGGGGGGGAGAAGGGTGGGGTGGGTGGGTGGGGGGGGAGAAGGGTGGGGTGGGTGGGGGGGAGAAGGGTGGGGGGGAGAAGGTTGGGGTGGGTGGGGGAGAAAGGGGTGGGTGGGGCGGGATGGGAGGGGTCGGGGGGGAGAAGGGTGGGGTGGGTAGGGGAGAAAGGGGTGGGTGGGGTGGGGTGGGATGGGAGGGGTGGGTGAGAAAGGGGTGTGTGGGGGGGAGGGGGGTGGGGGGGGAAAGGGGGTGTGGGGGGGTGGGGGGGAAAGGGGAGGTGGGGGGGGAAAGGGGGTATGGGGGAGGGAAGGGGGAGGTGGGAGTGGGGGTGGGGGAGGTGGGGGGGAAGGGGTTGTGGGGGGGTCGGGGGGAAGGGGGCGTGGGGGGCGTGGGGGGGAAGGGGGGAAGGGGGTTTGGGGGAAGGGTGGGGGGGGAAGGGGGGTGTGGGGGGAAGTGGGGGTGGGGCGGAGTGGGGGGGAAGGTGATGTGGGGGGCGTGGGGGGGAAGGGGGTGTGGGGGGGAAGGGGTGTGGGGGGGGAGGGTGGGTGGGGGCTTTGGGGGGGAAGGGGGTGTGTGTGGGGGGAAGGGGGGTGCAGGGGGAAGAGGGGTGTGGGTGTGTGTGGGGGGAAGGGGGGGTGTGGGGGTGTGGGGGGGGTGAAGGGGGGGGTTGGGGCAAGTGGGTGTGGGGGTGTAGCCGAACGAGGTGACTCGGGGAGCCCGAGCGGCGAACGAGACACGGCCCGATCGGCGGCCGCAGTCCAGCACCCGAGCGACGACCGCAGTCCAGCACCCGAGCGACGGCCGCAGTCCAGCACCTGAGCGACGACCGCAGTCCAGCACCCGAACGGCGAACGAGGCACAGCCCGAGCGGCGGCTGGGCTAGAAAGCCCGGGAAAGGCCCGAGGAGCCAGGCCCAGAGACCTCTGAGGAGAAGGGGAGCAACCAGAAGGCTTCCAGAAGCAAACCAAGACTGTGAGTACAGGGCCCAGGGAGGGAGACTGAAGCCAGGGAAAGGCCCGAGGAGCCAGGCCGAGACAGAGGCACAGAGACCTCTGAGGGGGAGGGGAACAGCCCGAAGGCACCGGGAAACAGCGGCTCACAGACCCAGACCTGGGAAGGGTGAACCCAGAAGCCGAGGCCCAGGGACCACGGGGTCGGAGAGGGGGACCGGGAAAGTTCGCGAACAGGGAGAGGGAAACACCAAACCCGGGGCCCCAGAAAATCTTATTCTAAGATCAACAATACTTTACCAAAAATGAGCGAATCAGAAGATCCACAACAGCCCCGCTTCCAGATTCCCCCCCAACACCGCAAAAAAAGCTATAAAAGCGATCAAGCATGAGCAGATGAGAGAAAAACCAGAAACACTTTTTGCTGACTGTTACAACAATGGGACAAAAAGTAACCTCATTTTCTACTCAGATCAGCCAGTGGCTTGGATCACAGCAATAAAATCACACTATACCAATGTTAAGCTAGAAAATACCGCAAATGGGTCCATAATGAAAATTAACACACCAGGAGACAGTTCAACTACGACGGTCAACGCGTACAATACCGGAACAATATTAGTGCAAGGCAACCTCGACAAATTTGCAACGGCCTTCAGGACACTGAAAAAATTAACTAAGGGGGGAAGGAACAGCCCCAGAGTGGCCCGCACTCCCCCCAACATTGACAACTTACCAGGAGAAAATCTGCCTAGTCAGGAGGTGAACGAGCCACACAGTTCAAACCAGACACTAACCCCGGGGAACCACAGCCACACGATACAACTGACAAACCCCAGCATAACTACCAGGGAGGAAGCCACACATAGTCCCCCTACCATTCCCAGCTCACCAAGAGAAGAGCAGCATAGCCAGGAAGTGAGTGAGCCCTCCAGGGCCGACCAGCCTAGCCAGGAAGTGAGTGAGCCTTCCAGGGCCGACCAGACACATACCCCGGGATCACACAGCCAGATACAACCAAAAGATAAATTTAATCAATTAGAGATAGAGATGGTTAAACTTAGAGAGGACTTCCTCAAAATGAATGACGATCAAAATCAGGAGAGGGAGAGACACAAGAGAGAGCTGAAGCTACTTGAGAACCAGGTGAATCTACTTAAGAATCAGGTGAAAGAGCTGCAGGAAAAAGAAGAGAGCCATAGAGGAGAGATAACACCATTAGACCAGCAACCAGAGGCTAGAGATAAGACAAGACAGAGCCGGACGGAACGGCTGCACTCCCACACGGAACAAAAGCAACAGACACACAATACAAGGGGTGCCACACAGACCGACCAGCATACTGATTCGCAATCTTCCCCCACCACCGTGGAACCACAAGCGGGCCGCTCACAAGAGGTACGCACACACCAGACACCCCAGCCCAGCACACACACTATGAGTCCAAGCGAAAGCCACCAGACAGTAAACACAAACAAGGCTGACGTCGTAATACTCATAGACTCAAATGGGAAATTTCTATGGGAGAAAAAGCTATTCCCTAGAAGTAAAGTAGAAAAGATCTGGTGCCCAACAACAAACAGAGCCATGGGATGGCTGACCAAAGCCAGATTAGGCTCCCCCCAACACATAATAATACACACAGGCACAAATGACCTAAAGACCCAACAGAAAGAAGTAGCAACATCGTTCAGAGCAATGATTAGGAAAGCAAGCAGTACATTTCCAAACACTAGAATCACTGTTTCCACAATATTGCCGAGAACAGACTTCAACAACAACACAATTCATGAGATAAATGCCAGCATAGCAAGAGACTGCGAATCAAACCACAATGTACACCTGGCCCAACACCCCACCCTCGATGAGGAATGTCTTTATGACCACGTCCACATCCAAAGGCAAAGAATATCGATCTTTGCTAAAGCCCTGAAGGACGTCGCTTTTAACCGGGTCCATACCCAGACTCCAAGAGGACCCCCCCCCGACCACCAGAGATCAGCGGGGTACATATCAGGAACACTACAAGGACCACCAACACACCAACCGAGACCAGAGAGGGTCCCCATGCAAAACAACAATATCAGACCTGCACCACTCCTGTCCCACAGGGGAATAGGACCGCTCCCAGCCAGACAGAGGGAGAGATGCACAGGACGTACGCAATACCTCAGACAGAAACAATCCATTAAGAGACAATAAGCAGATGTGCAGCAGCATCTACTTCCGCCTTATGGATCAAGGACTAATTAATAGAAAGAACTGTAACCAAATTGTATTAACTTTTGTAGACAACTGATGTGATCTTTTTTTTCCCACACTTAGACACGACAAACACGTACCACTCTTTAACCACTCTTTAACCTATCATAGTAAAAGATCAAACTTAACATGAAATCCTTATATATTTCGACCTGGAATATCCAAGGTCTACGCTCTTCACTGCGAGAAGTGAAAAGTAGGACCCCAGAGTTCGTAGATGAAACTAAAGACCTAGATATTATCATTTTACAGGAAACTTGGTATAAAGGAAAAGGACACACTGGCTGTCCCCAAGGGTACACTGAGCTGGTGGTCCCCTCCAATAAATTACCAAGTGTAACCCAAGGCAGAGACTCCGGAGGCATACTGATCTGGTTTAAAACAGAACTTAAGAATTACATCAAATTTATAAAAAAGGGCGAAAACCATATGTGGCTCAAACTTGAGAGGGAGATTATCTCTAACACCCAAGATGTTTACATTTGCGCACTTTATATCCCTCCAATCGATTCCCCGTACTTTAAAGAGGACACCTTCTCCAACATGGAGGGGGAAATTATCCAATACCAGGCCCAGGGGAACGTGTTGATCTGTGGGGACCTCAATTCAAGAACGGGCGAAGAACCAGACTTCACCAATAATCAGGGAAACAATTACGTTTTCGGGAATAACCACTTTGACATCCCTTCCCTTCCATACAGGCATAACTGCGACAAGCAGTCAAATACCAACGGAAAACAGCTACTACAGCTCTGTCGAAACCTGGGTCTGTACATTGTCAATGGTAGGTTCATAGGAGACCTCCTAGGAAGATCGACCTATTGCTCACCTCTTGGCTGCAGCACAGTAGACTATATGATTACAGACTTAGACCCATCCTCTTTCAGAGCATTCACAGTCAAACCACAAACAACACTGTCAGATCACAGTCAAATTACTATGTTCCTCAAAAAGACAGAAACAAACAACATAGAAACACAACCCAGTAAACTGTACAACACCAAAAAATCGTACAGATGGGCCAAAAACGACACGGAAAAATACCAGAAAACAATTAGCAACGCATCAACTCAAGCTCTCTTAGACACCTTTCTGGATAACATATACACTCACAATAAAGAAAGCGTAAACCGGGCAGTTAGTAAACTAAACAATATTTTTGATAATTTGGCAACAAATGCAAACTTGAAAGCTCGCAAGAACAAACCCAAAACAAAAAACTATGAAAAATGGTTTGACCGAGATTGCCATAACATGAGGAAAAAACTTAGAAAAATATCAAACCAAAAACACAGACATCCAGAAAACGAGGAACTACGCCTTACTTATTGTCAGACACTAACACAATACAGAAACACACTCAGAACCAAAAAAGAGCAATATATTAAGAATACACTCAGCTCCATGGAGGAATCCATTGATTCCAATTGTTTCTGGGAAAACTTGAAAACACTACACAAAAAACAACACGACGATTTGGCCATTCATAATGGGGACACATGGGTAAACCACTTTGAAAAATTATACCAGAAAAACACACTAAGGCCAGAGCAACACCAAATATGCAAAAAACTGGAAAAGCTAGAAATGGCCATAAAAGATAACCAAAACCCGCTGGACGCCATAATAACAGAAAAAGAACTTCTTGAAAAACTCAAGGACCTGCGACCAGGAAAAGCCTGCGGGACAGACGGCATACTAAACGAGATGATTAAACACACAGACAACAAAATGAAACTGGCTATCCTAAAACTCTTCAACTTGGTTCTGAGTGTCGGTTATTTCCCTGATATCTGGAACAAAGGACTCATAACGCCCATATACAAAAGTGGGGACAAAATCGACCCAAACAACTATCGAGGCATCTGCGTAAACAGTAACCTGGGGAAGGTATTCTGTAGCATCATAAACAAAAGACTTATAAACTTCCTTGAGGAGCACAATGTCTTGAGTAAAAGCCAAATTGGATTCCTGCCAAACTATAGAACATCCGATCATATCTTCACCCTACAGACCCTAATTGACAAACACGTTCACCATAACAAAAGCAAAATCTACGCATGCTTTGTAGATTTCCAGAAGGCTTTCGACTCCATCTGGCATGACGGTTTATTCCTGAAACTTATCGAAAGTGGGGTAGGAGGGAAAACATATGATGTAATTAAATCAATGTATACAAACAACAAATGTGCAGTTAAAATTGGAGACAAACAAACAAAATACTTCCCACAGGGGCGGGGGGGTGACGCAGGGCTCGCCAATCTCACCGACACTCTTTAATATTTACATAAATGGATTGGCAAAACTACTTGAACAATCTACAGCACCCGGCCTCACCCTATATGAATCCAAGGTTAAATTCCTCCTCTATGCAGACGACCTGGTTCTGCTGTCACCTACTAAAGAGGGGCTACAGCAAAACCTGGACCTGCTGGAGTCGTACTGCCAGACTTGGGCCCTGACAATAAATCCCCAAAAAACCAAAGTCCTTGTGTTCCAGCAAAGATCCAAACATCAGGGACCCAAAATAAATTTCACAGTAGGAACACCCAAAATTGAACAAACCACTAACTACACATACTTGGGCTTAAAAATCAGTTCTACGGGAAACTTCAAACTGGCTGTGAATGAACTGAAAGAGAAAGCAAGAAGGGCTTTCTATGCCATCAAAAAATCAATCCAAATAGAAATCCCAATTAGCATTTGGCTCAAAATTTTCAAATCAGTAATTGAACCAATTGCACTCTATGGCAGTGAGGTATGGGGACCGCTAACTCAACAAGAATTTGCAAAATGGGACAAACACCCAATTGAGATCCTACATGCAGAATTCTGTAAAAGTATCCTCCGGACTCAAAGGAAAACAGTAAACAATGCATGCAGGGCGGAACTAGGCCAATATCCATTAATAATCACTATCCAAAAAAGAGTCACCAAATTTTGGAATCACCTACAAATGAGCAATCCCCAATGCTATCACTACGACGCCCTGAAATGCCAAGAGCTGACCATAAAGAAGAATACCCTCAGTCAACTAGTCCTGGGACTCAGTGAAGTAACTACTAACAATACTAACAATAACCAGCCCCAGGACAGTGACAGGGTAACACAAAGAATTCGACCCAACACAATCGTCGCTAAGCAAAAGGAAAAATATCTGACATATTGGGCAGAAACAACAAAAACCCAAAGCAAACTCAATTGCTACTTGGCCCTAAACAGACAATACAACATAGCTGATTACCTGACCATGGTAAAGGATAACAAACTGAGAAGAACCTTGACAAGGTACAGACTTAGCGAACATAGCCTAGCGATCGAAAAAGGCAGACACAGGCAGACCAGGCTGCCAAGAGAGGACAGGATATGCTCTCACTGCAGTCAGGGAGTGGTGGAGACAGAGATGCACTTCCTCACAGCTTGTGGAAAATATCAGGGCATCAGGGAGAATTTCTACCAAAAATTCTCACAAATATGCCCCGATTTCAGAAATCTGAATGACAACCAAAAACTCCCATTCCTACTGGGAGAGGAGAGAAGCTGTATAACACTGGCAGCACACTATGTTACAGCTTGCCATGAACAGAGGGACAACCAGTAAACTAAGAAAAGAATATATATAAACAATGCGAATGTATATTTATACACTCAGGGATATACCTGTTTATACACTGTATGAACAGAACTGCGTTTATGTGCTAAACCATAAATGTATTTTGATGCTTTGGCAACATAAGATGTAACTTATCATGCCAATAAAGCGATTTGAATTGTGAATTGTGAATTGTGTGTGTGGGGGGTGGGGAGTGTGGGGGGAAGGGGGGGTGGGGGTGTGTGGGAGGGGGAAGGGGGGTTGGGGTGGGGAAGGGGGGTGTGGGGGGGAAGGGGAGTGGGAGTGTGGGGGGGAGGGGGGAAAGGGAGGGGGGAAGGGGGGGAAGGGGGGGTTGTGGGGGAAGGAGGGGGGAAAGAGAGGGGGGATGGGAGGGGGAAAAGGGAGGGGGGAAAGCGGGGGGGGAAGGGAGGGCGTGGAAAGGGAGGGGGGGAAAGGGGGGGAAAGGGAGGGGGGAAAGGGAGGGGGGGTAGCCAGCAGACCCTCTCCCAGTGTTGGTCCCTGTCTGCGCCAGAAGCCTGGGACTGGAGTTACGCTGCTGGCTGTTGGAGAAGCCTAGGTTTCGGGCCCCTGCACTGACATGGCAAGGGGTGGGGGAGCAAGGGGTGGGGGAGCAAGGGGTGGGGAAACATGAAACTTAAAGTACTTATAAAACATTTTTGGTAAATCTTTCTATAACATACACTTTACAACCTCACCAATCTTTTTATTAAAAAAGGGGTCCTCACCTCTCAGTGTGTTGAATCACAAACAATGGCCGCCGCTTGCTTTTCAGTTGGAAAGATTAGGCCCCGCCCACACAGTCGATTGTCTGTCTCGGTCACCAGGGCCCGATTTGGAGCACAGAAGCCCCACCCACTCTATGTTCCTGTACTAAGATGGCCACGCATGCACTCTGTTACACACTGAATCAAAATGTCGTCGCACTGAAACTTTTCGCCCTCCTTGACAAAGATGGCTGCCGTTAACCTGGGGCTGTCAGCAGGAGAAATTTCCTCAGCTGCAAACACAGGATCTTCAGATTATTATTCGGGGCTTGCGACCTACCCCAGTTGCTTATGAAGCCTCCCCACCTAATGACCCCGGGAATGGAGCTGAGGCAACACACCCTCTCCCCTCTGCCAGTGTTTGGCTCTGTCTAGGCTGGGAGCCTGGGACTAGAGTTGCGCTGCTGGCAGTTGGAGAAGTCTAGGCCCCGGGCCTGGAAAAACGGTGAAAGGTAGGAAAATTATAGAGGTTAGAGAAAAGATTTACAAATTAATTAACTTTTTAAAAAAA